>NC_045788.1:105555944-106967183 GCF_009873245.2 Balaenoptera musculus
ATCCTCTCTCTAAAGGAATATAGAAAACTTGAGTAGAGTATATTCAGAAGGAAGTATTGATTTGACTTATGACATATTGCTATAATCATTGACAGGTGATTGATTTTTTTTTAAATGACCAGTGAAGAAAATTACATAGTTCTTTTATAAAGCACAGCTTGTTTAAAAAGAATAGCATATTCTTAAAGTCCTAATAAATGGAGTCTTTCTGTAGGTAACCAGACTGTTAAATCATAAAGCTATAAGCAGGTAAGTGTGCCATCTATTGGTGAAATAAGCACAGTGTAAGAATACCTACAAAGCCGTGGTCTCAGGGCAAATTATATAGACATCCCTTTATATGTCATATAAAGGGATGTTTCGTTATACCCAAATATCTTAATTTACCCACAGAAAAATTGGGCTCGTTGCTGCTGTGCTAGTAGCCCAGAAACAGAAAGGACATCAGATCAGAAGTCAGGGCATCATGGTGCTCGCCCAGCTTTCTGCAACATGCAGTGTAAACTTGCATGTGTTGTTTCACTTCCCAAGACCCCACTTTTCTTTTATATAGAAGTAAATTACAAGATGGTAAGGATCCATCAGTTCCTTTAAGTTCTAACGTTTTGCAAATTTTACAACTTGCGTATATGAGTAGATGCAGACGTTTCATTTAAGTAAGTTTACCATTCTTTTACTTTTACTCTTAGAGATACACAGATTCCTCTGATGTAAGCCATAGAAGCCATCGCACATAAGGTCTCTTTTAGGGGCAGAGAAATTACTTGATACGTTATAACTGAATACATAAAGGAATAGGTAAACCACAAATTTATTTTTTTAATTGAAGTACAGTTGACTCACAATACTATGTTAGTTTCCAGTGTCCATCTGAAGAAAACAAAAACACCAATTTGAAAAGATATATGCACCCCAATATTCATAGCAGCATTATTTGCAAAAGCCAAAATATGGAAGCAACTTAAGTGTCCATCAGGAAATTAAAGGATAAAGAAGATGTATATTATATATATAATATGATGGGATGTTTATGTATATATATAATATATATACATTCTATAGATTATATATAACATAATGGAATATTACTTATCCGTAAAAAAAAGAATGACATTTTGCTGTTTGCAGCAACATGGATGGACCTGGAGGATACTATGCTTAGAGAAATAAGTCAGACAGAGAAAGACAAACACTGTATATTTTCACTTATATATGGAATCTAAAAATAAAACAAATGAACGAATATAACAAAACAGACATCAACTTACAGATACAAAAAATAAGATATTTTTAAAAATTATAATTCTATACCTCCTTAAGCTGTGTAATCATTAACTTTTATCAACCTGTGGCACAGTGTTTACTGATTAATTATCTTGGGATCTTTCCTTTTTTAAGAAATATTAAAATGGAAATTAAGATTTATTTAAATTAAAGAAATTCAAGAAATCATTTATTTAAAGAAATTAAAGTAGTTAGAAGTATTTCTGGGTTTTGTTGTCATTTTTTGTTTTTAAGTGACAAAGATTTAGGTTTTTCTTTGAACAATGTTGTAAACAAAATGTATTACCATTTTTCCCAATCCATTTTAAAATTAATATCTTTAAGAAGTGAGGGTGCCTTGTGATGAGGATTATAGGGAAGTTAGCTGATGCAGGGCAATTGGTACAACTTTTGGGGACATTATTAACATGCTTTAATTCAATAATTCTTCTTCTGGTAATCTATCCTTAAGATATAGTCAGTAATTGATGGCAGGTATTATATATATATGTATGTTCAGTGTTATTTATGATTGAATATGTATATACTAAACATTAAGTTAACAATAGGTATGTGGTTATTCAACAATAGTTATATCTCCAAAGAATATGGAAAAAATTGAGAAATTCAGATAACATGGTCATCATATTTATGTGGTACATTCATCAATCATCACAATTGACATCCTCATTAGCAAAAAAAACCCCAAAAAACAAAAAAAAACTAAATGTCAGTGCCTCATAGTAGAAATAAAAATGGGAAAGCTAAAAATATATATATAATTTCATATCTGAATAATCTTAATATAACATATTGTTATGCTTATAAATTTTAATTAGGAAGATAACATTCATTAATATTTTATTACACTTTTGTCCAGAAGTGATTGTAAATCTTACACCTTGAGGTCTGTACTGGTCATGTACTGTTCTGAGAAGTGAGATTTCTCTAGGAAGTAATAGTACTCACTTATTAAAGTGAAATCATAGGCAAAGGGAAGGCATGCTGAACTGTTTTACTTTTAAAGAAAAAAGTAAAATATATCTTAAATAGAAAAAAAAAAAGAGAAAGAAAGGAAATCTCTCTATTACAGGGTCCTTTTCTTAACTTTAGCACTAATATTTTACTACATTAATGTTTTAACCATCAATATGTTAAATGGTTAACAACGAGGATCATTAGGATACATTTTTCTTGGAGGACAAGTAGTTGGCGTTTATGAGGTGGAGGTGACCACGTTTACAAGGCTCTTGAGTCCTCACACATGTTTCAGTCATCAAACTAAGCCTGAGGCATAAACAAGTTGAATCTTGTGTCTAATTTTCCCATTCATTCTTTTATGTAAAAATCGTTTCGTCACAAATTTTGCACAGTATATCATGATATAAAATTGGAACTTCAAGTATGTGTTTGCACTAGCAATTCACATCCATTTTGTAATGAGAAGGAATAAGAGGTGAAAGAGCAATAATACAACCTTAGCTGGGTTTTTCCCAAGACCCCACTTATGCTGCAGAAATACCTAGTCTGGAAATTCACTTATTTTTTTCAGCAAAAGCCATTTATTTGGCACTTATTTGCAATGTTAAATTGTTTTATTTTCCACTCAGCTCACTATGTATATTGTTTCAGCATATGTGAACATATGAAAGAATAGATGAGTCACAAATCAAAATCTATTTCCACAATCAATGAAAATACCAGTATTTCCATGTATTTGTATGGTGTGTCAGGTAAAGATATATGATTTCTTTGTGAAGTTATGCCAATTTTGTGATCTTTTGAAAATTTGAATTACTGGCACAACCAGAAACTCTTACTTTTTCCAGAGTGGTAGCTGGGTATGAAAATGTGAAAATGTCTACTGAGACAACAGAGGTGGAATGCCCCATCTTCCTCAAAATAAATTAAAATAAGACAGAAGAAGTATTTTTAAAAATTCATCACAGGGACTTAAAATGTTTTCATTTTTGTCACTTAAGAAATATACTGGGAAAATTATACCAAGGAGAGGATTGGAAAGGACATTTGTACAGATGACATATTTCAAAATGCTGTTTTGGAGGAATGAGAGTCTTATGCAGGTACAGGGATAAGAGAAATTTATGTCCATGTATCTATCTGAATAGAATTTATAATTAACTGGATATATCTTTGCTTTCTCATGTTTCCTTATCAGTTTCCCATTTCTTGCAATGATACTCCAGATGTTTAAGAGGCATCTGCTATTTAAATTCCATGATTTCAAGTGCTCTATAACCTTTTGAATGAATTAACTTTTGAGTCAAAATTTATCATGCTATTCTCAGTCTGATTTTTTTTTAAGTTTGATAGAAGTAGTTTGGCAACCTTTCAGTTATTCAAGCATGAAAGAGCCATATTTTTCATACTTTCAGACATATTTGGAAAGATTTTCACCCTTGGTTAACTCAAGCTTATGTGCAGAATGACAATCTGATATCTGTCTTCTGGCTTCTCCAGCTGCCAATCTATTACTAGGGCCCACATTCATCTCAAGAGACTGAAGATGGAGGATGGAATGAGGGTAGTGTGAATGTGAATTAATGCTAGGAGAGAGAGAGAAAAAGCAACAGGGGTAAGAAAACTTGGAATATATTAGGTGAGATTCCCTCCCAAACTCTTATTTTTTCCCTTTCACATAAGAAATTGCAAAGAAAAGGTACTGTTACAAGTGAGGGACTCTGAGAGCAAATTATCAGGTTAATTTTCAAATACAGTTTTGGAGGAAAGGAATAGGAGTCAGTAGAAAGGGACCATGGGTAAAATGGAAACAGTAGAAGTTAGGATTCCTAGAGCCAGGATTTTGTTTCATTATAATCCGGAATAGAAAAGACAAAATTTATAAAAATAGCAAAGTAGCATATGCAGCTTGCCTCCTTAATAAATAACTTAAAATATATGATTCCAGCCTAGACAGTTTAACTTTGATTCCTTGGAAGATCCTAGAAAGACTCACTCAATAATCAATTTGATATTACCTAGGAAAAAGGATAAACACTACGATAATATAAACAGCCAGGCTGTGTGAAGAATAAATTTGGGTCCAATTAATTTCATTCTCTCTGTGGCAGAATGGCGACTTCAAGATAAGAAGAGAGACAACATAGTGATATCTTCAAATTTCACAAAAGATCTCTTTTCCGTCCCAGATGGCATTCTCTCACAGGTAAGACCTAAAAACAAACTTGTGAGACACATATGCCGTGTTCCAAGAGCTCCAATCTAGTGTCCTTGTTACTTCATGAATAGTCTGAGTACCTTGCATGATATCTATTATGTTATGTTCAAATGTGTTTAAAGGAATTGATTACCTTAGTTGAGATTAGTGGGTCATTAGAAATAAAACATTTAAAGGAATATTTATGACAGTTCAGAGCACCACAGTTGGTAGACAGTGTCAGAAGTTTTGATTGCATTAATCACTGAGACTAAGGCTTAGGTGTGAAAGTTCTGCTCGGGCTTCATTTATTCCAATTAGAATGGAAAGGAGAACAAAGCATTTTTGTTTTTTGTTTTTTCTGTGAAAAAACAAAGTTTCCACCAAGATGCCGTAGACTGAGAACTGAATGTGACACTGAAATAGTCCCAGTTTGAGAGATTAGGTTGGGTAAATGACTAACGAACATATTTGGAGGTATGCCTCTCTTTCACTTCTCACTACTTAGAAATGTTTCCATCATTTTATAAAGTGAGCATGACCTTGAATACCTCTCTTCAGAAGTCCAGAATGCAAGTGTGACCACATCCACTGTTTAACTTATTTTAGATGCTCCTTTGGTAAAATAAAGGGAATGGACTATAATTATTTTCAAGATTCTTTGTGTCTCTACAAAGGATATGATTCTCTTTCTCTCTAGATTACCCAGGCTTATTAAAGAATGAGCAATACTGAAGGTTTCATCTAAGCATCGTAACAGTATTATTTAGAAATTTGATATTTGCTTGAAACTTACCTCTGCTTAACTTTGTGTATGTTTTAAATGTAGGAATTTATAATTTATACAGTATCACATTTTAATGTTAGTAGGAAAAGTCATCCTAAGCATAACAGTAGTTTTCAGACCTGTAATGCTTCTTCCACCCCAAGAGGCTTTCGTAGAATAGTTGGGATGCTTCAGCGGTAACAGTCACTGACAGAAGGGAGCTACTGGCATGTACTGCTTGTAGAACAGGAATGCTAACATTCTGTAATGCATCAGACAGCCCCTCACAGCAAAGGATTGCCCTTCACATTATCCAGGATTGCCCTTGAAAAAGACTGAAGAGCTGTCCTAATCTTTCATACTCAAAAATTTGAAGGCTTCTCCTTTCACCTTATGGCAAATATGAGATGAATTAATACAACAACCAGAAAGTTTCTAGAAGGCTAGTTTTTCATGGCCAATCCAATTAGTAACAGCAAATATCATAATCTGGTAACAACCAGATACATTTACTTCGTGTGTAAGAGAGCTGCTGAGCTTGAGGTTGGCAATCCTTTCCATGCATTTCCTGGAGTGTTCTTCTCTGAATGGGAAGACAGTCAAGAAACTGTTGACCAATGTGTCCAAGAGCTGTTCTCAGAGGGGCATATACCGATCTTCAGAAAACATTTTGCAGTGATTATGTAGCAAAAACTCCTTGGAAAGAAGCCATAGAAACTCTCAACAGCTGAGGAAAACTTGGCAGGAAAAAAGAGAAAGAGGGAGAAATAAATTTCCTCTGTTGGGATATTACGTAGATGATTGAACTCTAAGCTCCTTGTGGATGAGGACACTGGCCTCTAACTTCTTTATGTTCTGTCCAGCATCTGGAAGAATTGTAAGCAGATTGCTAATATTTCATAAGAGTTAAGTAACTCCTAGATTGATAAATTCTCAGAATAGAATTAGATACTTAACCCATTTTGTTACTCTGTGTGTATGTGTTTGTATTTTAATAAGCAGACGATATCATTTGGTGAGCTTAGCTTTCAATGGAATTTAAAATTTCCTTGAAAGTCAAGAGATACAAAATGTCAATGAATATACAAAATGTAATAAAGAAAAGAAAAATAAAATGTTCATATTTGCTGTATGCAATACGAGAGTACAGTGAGGTGCCAACTGTGGGACAATCAATTAAGAATGACATTGGGAACATCCTGGGCCATAAGTAGTATATTTCTTAGCAATTGTCTGTGTTGCAAGGAAGAAAAATCTTAATAGGAAATGTGAAGGAAATATTTTTAAATGTGAAGGAAAATATTTCTTTCTCTTAAACATTGATTAGAGTTTTGGTAAATCCTTGCATATAGTTTCATTCTTATTATAATCAAATGTAGAAAATTCAGAGAACATCAAATAAAATTTTATAGGTAGAACATGAGTTTAACTGATGCTAAGAATATACCTTTCAAATTTGATAGTTCTATCAATGCAAAAGACAGTAGGAAGTTTCTCAAATGGGAAAATTTTTTAAATGGTGAGTTTACGGTTGTTTTTTTCTAACTTTAAGCACAACAACAACAAAAATAAATAAAATTTTTTAAAGGCACCTATTTAAAATTTAGCAGGACAGTAATATAAACTAGTGTCTTCTAGTTGGTGAATTTTCCTTTCTTCTTTCTTTAAATTTCTCAACATTCATTTTATCTGAGAAAAATGTAAAAGTGTCCATAGAAGGTTGTGATTATTCTTCTCATTAAAGTGACACCGTGGATAGATCATTTAGGGAAAGATTAACTAGATTGTATCTATGCTTTTTTCCTCACTGAAAGATCTTCATCTGAGATGAGTGAGTGGGGAATTTTTCCAGCTGCTGGTAAACTGATACATGGTGAGGATTAATTTTCCTAGGGTGATAATAGAAGCAATCTAAACACATTAAGGGAGCAAATCCTAAATATTAAGGAAAAATGGATTATATAGCAGAAGTTATTAAATCAAAGAAAATATGCCTCAATTAAAATGTGAGGTTTTCTGCTTTTCCTGCTTTAATGAGACTGAGATAGGGGCTGCTTCTTTAGCCTAGAACCCAAATGAAAAATATTTGTGCAGCAGAAACGCAGACGATTTCAGCCTGCAAGTGACACAGTGAGAAAAACTTTTGTTGTTAAGCTTTTCTGAGGTTGTTATTTTAGCAAAATCTAGCCAAAGCTTTTATATCCCTTCAAGGTCCTAGGACAGTGTTTGGCATATAATGAGACCAATTCATGTTGGCGAAGTTGCTGTCATCACCATTTCTGTTGTTATTCATAATTGCTGGATTGTTATGTATACTTGCATTCTGAAAAATGGAACTGTTGGACGCTGGAACTCCACTTATGAATACTAAGATAGAAGTTACACAGATTTGGGAAACCTGTACTTAATATTGAATACTACCAGGCTGGATGCAATCCCGTAGAGGAGTTGAACAAGTTGACTGTCTAAAAAAGTAATCAAATGCAGTTTAGCAGGCATAAATAAATAATCTGGATCTTGCTTTTTGTCTGGGGGACCGGGTAAGAGAATTCCAAGTAAGCCTGGAAATCAGAGGCTTCTGCAACTATCTATAGATGACCTTTTTTTTTAGGCTTCTGCAACTATCTATAGATGACCTTTTTTTTTTTTTTTTCATCTAAATGATCTCTCTTAGCCTAAGAATAAACACTAGAAGTTGCTGAAAGTCAAAATAGAACCTCAGAATCTCTGGAAATCATGGAAAGGATTGAGGGTTGAAGTCAGGTGCCTCCAGTGGTCTCAGTGTGACTCCAGGCTCTCTTTCATGCTTATCCCTACACAGCTTCAAGTCAGAATGTGAACTGTTTATCTTTCTCAAATGCCGTTTATGCAAAACTATGCTTAGAGGACCAAAAGATAGTAGTGATGAGGTACAAAATACTAAGATATATATCTCTATATACAGACATATATCAAAATATATGTCTGTATATAGAGATATATATCAAAATATATATATCAAAAAATATATAGTATATATCAAAACATTTTGTATATATATGTATCTCCCTTTCAGATTCTTTTCCATTATAGGTTATTACAAGATATTGAATATAGTTCCCTGTGCTATACAGTAGGTCCTTGTTGTTTATTTATTTTATATATAGTAGCGTGTATTTGTTAACCCCAAATTCCTAATTTATCCCCCCGCCTTTCCCCTTTGGTAACCAGAAGTTTGTTTTCTATGCCTCTGAGTCTATTTCTGTTTTGTAAATAAGTTCATTTGTTTCAGTTTTTTAGCTCCCACATATAAGTGATATCATTTAATAATTGTCTTTCTCTGTCTGACTTACTTAGTATGATAATATCTAGGTCCATCCATGTTGCTGCAAATGGCATTTTAAGTGCACTATATATTTTAATGTATTGAGTATGTAATGGAAATTTTCTGATCTTTGTCTGCCATCTAGTGGTATACTCAACAGTTTGTCTTTTTTAAAAGGCCAGGGTAAAACTTACTGAATTTGTCATTTAATAAGTTGTGAATAAACAGAAATAGAAATTCAGTATATGCATTATAGGATACTTATATATCACCTGGTCAATTGCAAGGTTTTTCAAGGCTTCTATCTGGTTTCTTACAAAATGTAAAACTTCAGGGTTAGAATGAGCTGGATACGGCTGTTGCCCAAAAGTTACAATCTCTCAAATGAAGCACCAAAGGAACTAAACGCAAAATAAGAGGTTTTAAAATTCTAAGTAGCTATTACATATTGTTTCAGTATTTATACTTAGGCAACACCATGTGGCAGGTGTTATTTTAAGCACATGTACACACACTAGTTCTTTTATTTATGGTACATATCTTGAATAAAAATGTTTATGTCATCACTGAATGTCTGTTGCCTTAACACTAACTGTAGACATTATTTGTCTCTAAACGTAGAAAAAAATGGAAGTGATTTAGGAGACTACAATATAGAAGGATAGAATGACTACTGGCTACACATCTTCTGTCTGGGATAGAGTCTGTCTTCTTCAGTGAAGGGGAAGTCAAAAGAGAAAATAGCTATAAGTGGCATGAAAAGGGAATAACATGCATTTCTAAAATAAAACACACCAAAATGAAAAGTTCGGCAGCATGTACTACTTAAATTGTTTATCATATTAAGAGACGATATTGACAAGTTCATATACTTCCTTTGAAATATTTGACCAGTAAAAATAGCTTATTATCAACCGTCCCCACACAAGCCCCACGCAATACACTCTTTTGTGACCAAAGACTGTTGTATATGAAAAACTGACCGGGTCTTCACTGCAATCTGTAGAAAAGAGAAAGAACTTTTCTCAATATAAGGAGAATTAACGCATACAAATATTAAGATTTGCTGGAATGTGGAGGCAATTAATATCACATATTATAGGGGCTTCCCTGGTGGCGCAGTGGTTGAGAATCTGCCTGCCAATGCAGGGGACACGGGTTTGAGCCCTGGTCTAGGAAGATCCCAGATGCCGCGGAGCGGCTGGGCCCGTGAGCCACAATTACTGAGCCTGCGCATCTGGAGCCTGTGCTCCGCAACAAGAGAGGCCGCGATAATGAGAGGCCCGCGCACCGCGATGAAGAGTGGCCCCCGCTTGCCGCAACTAGAGAAAGCCCTCGCACAGAAACGAAGACCCAACACAGCCATAAATAAATAAATAAATAATTTTAAAAAATAATATCACATATTATACAAAAAAGTAATTAATTATAAAAAGAGCATAAACATCTGGCTTATTTGTCTTAATATCAATAGAAAAGAGAAGTTATCCTATAAGGTTATTATGCATTTTCTTGAGAAAGGTCAGTTTGCTCATTTGAGTCCATTGGGTTCTCTAGTTTTAATTTGAAAAATAATTATTCTACTTATACACAATTTGTATTAATAATCTAATTTTCACACCATTATATGACATCCTGAAAGAAAAGCACAGTTTTTTATAAGACTATATACAAAAATGTATGAAATGCTCATTTTGATATGAGAAAATCTATTCAACATTTTCTGTGGAAAGCTCTTCTGGTGCTTATGAGAATTCCAAAAGTGAAACTGCAGATGGCTTATTGAAAATTGTGCAGTTGTTTTCTAGGAACATAGCAAAAATCGTTATAATCACTAAAAGTTCAAAATGAGAAATGAAGGCACTGATTTGCCACGTTCCACTTCCTGCTTGAAGCATAGAATCTTGTTCATAGGCACCAGGTTAGGCTGCACCTATTTGAGTAGATATTGTGTCAGTATATTTTAATTTATATTGGAAAGTTCTAACATATTTTAGTAAGTATGCATAAAAATTAAGGCCGTTTAATATGTCATATCTTTATTTGAAATGATAACTGTAAGGTACTTTAAATATAACAGGTATTTCCATAGTATTTTGCAGAGATGGCTTTCAAAATTGTATTTCTAATTTGAATATGTGCTTAGTATCTTACTGATTTTTATGATATCTTTATTTCAGAGTTGTTAGCAACTATGAAATAATTTGAAAAGTAATAAAGAATTCTATATATAGAATTTTTCTACATATGGCAAAATTTAGTTGTTAACAAGTAAGGGGTTGTTAGGCGTAGTGCAAAGAGAAAACAAGTGATTTTTTTCCCCTGAGAAGACACGTGTATGTCTATTTTCAAACCCAATGAAGCTAAATATCATCTTGTCAGGCATCAGTGTGGTTAGTGAACGCGCCATCCAATGTCACCTACTACTCAGGAAGTAAGCACATAAGCATTCTTGCAATAGTGATCTCTTTTATAAATATGTTTTGCCGAGGCAAAGTCACCAATTTTGACCTTTCGGGTAAAGAGCTGAATTATTTTATGTGATGCACTTTCTAGCAACAAGATTTCTAAATTGAAAAATATATGTATATACCTATCAATACTAATCTCTTAAATTTAAAGCACATAATTTGCCCCATTACACAAAGTGTACAATTATTTAAAAGTACATTTAGCTTTAAAGATAGAGTGATGGCTTGTAAAGCTATGGAGAATGACATTTTCACTCAAGGCTAGTGTAAATGAAATCGGTAAACTTGTATTTGTATATTCTGATTACAGCACCTATTTTTGACATGTAAATACACATATACAAAGACTTAAAAATAACATTTAGAGTACATGAAATTCTATCAAGCAAATATGTATATATAATATATATTTGTATGTATTTAAACCATATAATATATATAGTCATATATATATATAACACCATATATATAATAACCAAGTTTTAAATCTAACACTCTATCAAAAACAATTTTATATCTTTTTTTGCTTCAAGAGTATTTTATTGGCTATAAAATATTATATTCTATTTCTAAATTTTAGGTAACCATTTCTTAATGTTAAATTTTCCTTATTAAAATCAATAAATAGCTCCAAGTATTTTAGCCTATTCAATTATTAATTTTATTACAAATGCATAATAGTCAAGTTAAATAACAAGGGAATTTTAAGATTCTGGTATGTGTTTTCATATTGCTCTCCAGAAAGCCAATAAAAACTCTGAGAAACAATTTCCAAGTTAGTATCAAAAGCCTTAATATTTTATGCCCCTTGACTGCATATTTCCTCTCCTATAAATTTGCCCAAAGGAAACGATACAGAGTTTATGCAGTGCTTTAAGCCTGAAATTCATTTCAGTGTCATTTATTACTTTGAAATATTGGAAACCATGTAAATACTTAAAAATGCAATAATGCTTAAGCAAACTATGATAAAGAGAACATTCTTTATGAGATGTTATATAGTCATTATCATTATAATAAAAAAGAATCTATAATACTATGGAAAGTATAGACAATATAATACAAAGCAAAAAAATACTTATAGTATGTTAATACCCAAAAGAAAAAAATACAAGAATACTAGAAAATCCACCCAAATAACACTCGTCATTATTGAATAGTGGGAATAGAGGCCACCTTTAACTTTTTCTGCATTTTTTTTCTACTTATACATTTTATAAATAAGCAAGTATTGATATATCAAGGAAAATATATCATTAATTTTAATTTATGACATTACTCATGCAAATCTACATTTACCACAATGGAATCATTTGACTTCGGAATTATTTACTTAAGGTGGCAAAATAGAATTCTAGAAATTGATGTTTGGAATTGATAACCACTGACTCTGTTTTCCCGATTATTTCTCCAAGTTTAAGAGTACTCACAGATGAACACGTACCAGAACATGTTTCTTTCTTTCTGTTATATGAACATGGCATGACTAGTTATAGATATTAAGAAAGGGTAAATATTATTATATGGTGCAGAGTAAGCATAAAAATGACTTACAGTTTGCAACAGTAGTTCCTAAACTACAAGCTGAAGAACTCCAGAGAGATAGTTTTTGCAAAGATTCATGGATCCAGAGTTGTACCAAATATCTACGGATAAAAATGTGTATTTCATATACTTATGTAATTGTAAACTCAGTACCAGCATTATAGTTGTACGAATAAATGGATAAATGAAAGTTTTGTGGCAAATTAACATTAAAAGTTTAATTGGAAGTATATATTCATTATGTATTTTTTCAATTAATGAATGGTAGAATTGCAGCTATTATCACTTATAGGTCCAATATTTATATTTAATATCACAATGCAGTCTTATAGTAAAAACCATGATTCTCGATTCTCAAAACATAGTGTCCATAGGGATCATGTGGGGTGTTTATAATAAAGATTTCTGCCTAATCTCAGAGATAGTGATAGGGAAGTTTGGGGGAAAATGCATTTGTATTAAGCATTCTAGAGGATTCTAATGAGTTTGATCTTTGGACCTTGGTTTTAAGAACAGCACTTAAATGCCGGGAACAACTAGACACTTAGGAGATACAATGAGGTTTTTGTCTAAAGCAGGGACAGCACCACTGTAGCCCAATGATAAGCATCTCCAGCCTATCAGTAAGATGATATTCAAAACAGTAAGTTGTCACTAAAAACTACAAAAAGTCTAATCTAATTTAGCAATAAGAACTAGTGTCCAGAGAGCTGTATAAAAACAAGTTCTGTATTCATGTATAAAAACAAGCTCTGTGTGTATGTGTGCATGTGTGTACACACATGTATGTGAATGCACATGCATGCATAATAAATTACCCTATGGAGATTTTGAAAATAAATTATTACAATTGCTTCTGTTTTTTGCTTGTTATATTGTCAACAGGAGGGCACTAACTACATTGTTTATTTCCTTTTGGTGTTCCTATCCTTAATTTACTATGAGAGCTAAATAAGTATTGAAAGCTGAGTGATTAGTGTTTTAGAAAATTCTTGAAATTTTAAACTATAGCCATTTCTACAAAACTGCTCAAACCAAATCTTAGACAAATAAAGGATCAGTAATTAAATGCCAGCAACTTCTCCAGTGAGATGGAATTTAAATGCTGTAAACACATAACACCTTTTTTATAGTTATTATCCTTGAGATTTCTGTTGTTTATTTTCTGCCCTCATATCTTCTCTGTTTTCTTCTCCTACTGACTTGCAGCTAGCAGGAGACACTCTCAAGCAGTGATGTGATTTTACCCCTGACCCTTGCTGTGATTGCAGATTTTGTAATCTAAGTCAATTTCACTCACAGCAGGGCCATTGGTAAAGTATTTCAGTTCTGAACAGCAAATTGGTTAAACTCTTTAGTTTTGGGTGGTGTCCAAGGAATATCCATGGGCAACTGACTTCTGTAAACCCAAACGAAAGGCTTCTCGTCCCAGTGTGACAAATATATACATACTTTATATGCACAACTGAGATATAGTGATACTTAGCAATCTTTGGACTCAAATACATTCAGATCTTGGTTATGTGGTCACTTTTATTATTACCTGTAATCCGAGCAGTGCTTTACAAGAATATAAACTAACCATTCTCAAAGAAGCTAAATTGTGGCACACCATAAAACATGGGGCAAGATATTGTACAAATTTCGAATTTATGGCATTGCAAACAGCGATCAGGTAGGCAAAGCAAGTATAAGCCAGCTCATGTCTAAATGAAACTCAGAAGCAACCTTAATCTAAACTCCTGGATAAAAAGAACTTCTCAGATTTCACAGAACAATATTTCAAATAAGAAGTAGAATAGTTTATTCTAGAAATGTAAATGAAAGTAAAATACAAACATCAAAAAAAAAAAGAAGTAGAATAGTTTATGTAGAGCATGAGTCAGAAACTCAAGAGGCTGCTAAAGAACATAATTGTATGAATTGGGCTGCATGTAGGACAACAAGAAATGGTGGAGCCAGTGACAAATTGGTTAATGCATGATCCTCCTAAAAGAATTTGAACTCAAAAATAGTTAACACACGTATAACAACATTGTGACTACAAAGAAAACATATTTGTGGGCTTAATTTGGTCTATAAGATAGACCCTTAGATATTCTATCATTAAAGTTCCATTCAGACTACTCCCCCCTCCCTGAATTTCCCCCCTTTCTGAAAGCCTTGGTTGACTATTCAGTATTCCAACACAGGGGCCCTGTATGCAGCTCTGTAACCCTTTTCACCTAAGTATGTTATTCCTATTAGAAACTGTTGTCCAACACATAATATTACATTTGAATGATTTAAATTAAGAAAGACAGTGAATGAATATTCCTTGATTCCTGATACATTAGAAGGCACCGGATAAGATGCAGATCCTTTTATTAATGCTTTAAGAAAAATGTGATTTCTCCTCATTATAATAAACAGTTAATATGTCTTTTCTCATGATAAGGCTCTGATACTCTGGGTTCAACCATCTGTGCATGCCTGCCTGAGAGTGTTCTGCAGAGTGTTGCCCACCATGTTTTTAGAGTTCTTACAAAGTCAGTTATACAAGAATACACTGTAACATGAAACTAAATTCTTAGTGAACAAAATGAGAGTTGAGAGTTCTGATGGAACTGAGCTTTGAAAGCTAGTTGCAGTATATGTGTGTGGAACTTAGTCCATTCTTTGAATATGCCATGAAGCTTATAGCCTCCTAGAATCTACACTTTATTTCATGATTACATGAGACAAATTTCACACATGAAAATTTAAGAGAAAAACTGCATTACTCTTAAGTTAAAGTAGACCTTACTAAATAGAATTTTCAGGAAAGAAATTATTTTGATATTGAATTTGAATTGCTGTGAAAGTTGAAGCCCATTGAAATGAATTAATCACAGAGAAACATAGAATTTTTTGTTTGGTCTGCATTGCTTAATTTGTTTTATCTATGGAAAAAATAAAATACCTGTTGGTGCATTCAAACCATGTTCATATACTTTAAGAACGGGCACTGAAATGGCCTTATCGGCTGGAAGGGAATATCAGTAACTAGAACTGATAGTTCCTTATGACCACTCTATGAATTTGGAGGATAAAAGGACTCAAAATCATAAGCAGAAGCATGAATTCTCTATGTCTAAAGACAAAACTCTCCTTTTCATAGGAGTGAAGTACATTTTTCCCCAAAAGGCTGAAAATATTTTTGACTATTTTCAATATTAAAAAAGTTATATTCACAGAAGCTTCTTTCGGGCTTGTATATTTGAAACATATAATTCAAAGAGATTGCTCTATCTCATCTCTTCCTCATCCAGTTTCTATTTTATCCTCTCTGTAGCTTTCAAATTAGGAATTCCCAGTCCCCAGGTAGGATAGCTTTAGGCATCATGGCTGTTTTTTCACCATTATAACCAGCACAGAGTGCCTGGCACATAGCTATTGCTCAACAAATGTGTGTCGAATGAGTTGGGAGAGACTCATCCCTCCACACCAGCACCAGAAGTAGAGGTAAATGCTCAACAAAATTGGTCAAGTGTATTGACTTATTTTCCCTGAAAATGTCCCAGAAAAGAGACTTTAAAAATGTTTAACAATTGGTCTAATATATTTGGATCTGTTGGTAGGGTGCCAGGTAGGGACAACATACATGATTTTCTTACATAAAAACCATTTTCCATTTTATGCGCAGTTAAACAAAAAGTGTGACTTTTGAAAAGTAGATCAAGTGAAGACTTTGGAATTATTCTCTGGTTTGTTGGTAATTTCTCCACTTAAGAGAGAGAATAAATAGCTGAGTCATATGTAGGTCTAGGAGAATTTATATATTTTAAATTTGTGAACATACTTGATAAAATTTTCTTGAAATGTTTTCTAACTAAACATCACAATGATTAAATTAAAGATTTTAATGAAGAATATTATATTATTTTCTTCATGGAGGGTGGTAAATTATTAATGTATTTTTTTCTCAGCTATCTGTGGGTTAAGAAAAGCCTATAATATTTTACAAGGTTATATCCATATATATATGGTTGATTTCTTATTCACATAAAATAAATCAAGGGAATGCAGAAAATATGCTGATGTCTCTTTTTTGGATGTTCATGTTACTGAATATTAATAAAATTATTTGATCTGGAGGTCAAAAACATTTTTTTTATTTCCCAAACTTCCTAGAGCTGTCTGCATTTTTCATTTGGAAAAAGAAACAATCTATGGAAAATATTTAGCTGTTTGGGAAAAACAACTGCCACATAATACATCAGTTACCACACAACTGTCATATAATACACTGAAGTGGTTATGAATACAACATGGTTTAATTTTATTTGTTTGTTATATGTACATAAATATTTTCCACATGAATAATGTCAAAATATCTTCTGATTCATGCAGAAACTCACAAACACCACTTCTTTCTTTTCCATAAAAATCTTAACACGTAAGATTTACTTAGACGTTCCTGCTGAAACATGAAAGTTAAGGGAAAGCCTAGTAAATCATTTGCTCAGGTAAAATATCATAATTCACAATAGTGTGACAACTGAAAAAAAAAAAAAAAAAAGCACAATGTAAAACCTGTGAGTCAAATTTATTCAGTGTCTTACTGAGGACTGTATTCCCGGAAACAGCCTCTCAGATAGCTCTGAGGAACTCTTCTGAAGATGTGGGGGGAGGTCAGTATATATGTGATTTAGATGAAGGGGTTGCATGCAACCAAGAGCACATTTCAGTAGAAAGTTGCTGCTAGTCAAGAGGAGGTAATAGTTTTAGTGCTTTTCTAGGAATGGGAAGATGCAAAAAATTTCTCCTGAAAATATCTAAATATTTGAAGGCCTCTTCTGCCAGTTTTCCAGGAGCACAGAGTGCCTCATTCCACCCCGAATTCCTTTCAGAGTATGTTGAAGGTTAACGACTGCAGTGGCTAGTGACCTAATTCTTGTAGAGCAGGTGGCAAGTAACATTCTTCAGTTGGCAACTACATTTACAATATTCCCTCCTAGGAATAATTTTGTTCAAGGATATATGAGTATAAACTGAACAGGAGTTACAGGATTCTAGCGTTTGGGGAGGCAACTGAGAAAACTCTGGGTTCTTAATACAATAATCTTAACTAAGAAATAATCTACATGTGTTTAGAAAATTATTTCTGCCCTTCTTATTCAAAGATAATCCACTGTCACCATGTATGTTAAGATGTTTCTGAGATGGTTACTCCCTAGATTTTCACAATCCTCTATCTTTTTCTCAAACAACAACTGCCACCCCTTTTTGTGTACCAGAGGTGGCTGGTGAGAATTTGTGATTCATATCATAATTTTCAGAATCAAGGTTTGGTGTCATTCGAACCATATTCTAGCAAGTTGAAATGAAGCAAATGTAAATATCAATAAAATATTTTAGTGGCTATGAAATCAACTTCTTGATTTTCTTTTGTTAACTTGTGGTTCAATTTTGACGTTAAAGGATTACCCATCTCTTGACAAAATAGAAATGTATTTATAAACATCTTTTATTATATGTTGGCCTCATGTCAACTCTTTATACAACAAGTGCTCCTTTGCAACATCATTGGGATCTGAAAAGTTTATTTAGAATATATTTTCATTCCTGTGGCAACTTTTCTATAAGAAAGCAATAGTTGATATATTATAGATAACACTAAAGGCAGAAGAAAAGCTAGAGTTGTTTCTAAAATTCTTAACAGAAAATGATTGAAGTGATTTTTTAAATGAACCTCTGAATCGTTTCACATCCAGAACTTGGTATGGAAGATCCCCCTCGGCGTCAAGAGGAATAATAAAGGCAGTATTTGCAACAGAAACAAAAGTAATCATTTTTAGTCTAAATTAGAGCTGCAGCATCAAGACTTTAATAAGTATATAGTCTCTCTTGTCCTCATGCAACGTAACTTTTGGGGTTTGATGTAAACATTTTAAACTCCTGTATTTTTCCACATGTAACTAAACATCAAAACAAGATCAAAAGATCATTTCTCATTAAAGATTTGCCTGCTGGTCTTTTAAGTATATAACTTATTGACATGTATAAATTTATAATATGTAAAATGAGAAATGTAAATAGTATATGTTCATCTCTGTTCCTAGGGAGTTCTGTGAATAAATTTCCATTAATCTGGTGGCAAATACACCATAAAGTTGTATAATTCATGGCCTTTCTGGATGAGTTTAATAAGAAATAATCTGCTATTTTTCATTTCCTTTCCTCTCCCTACTTCAATTGCACTTCTATAGAAGTCTTAAATGTTTATGTATGTATCCGGTTATGCATATTGTAAACATCTGTCAACTCAGTAAAACTCATTGCAGGGTAGTCATTATTTTGAAGGAAAACAGCTCATCTCAATGAAACTAAACTTAAAGAAATACGGAATCAGAAATTTTGGTTTTACTTCACTGATTTGACCAGGATACCACTAGAGAAAAATAATGTATATGCTTCTACTCTCACAAATGTCTTTAAAATATGTTGTATATATATATTTCTAAATATCTGTGTTTGGGTGTAGAAAGGACGTCATCAATAAATGTCATACCTGGATTCTGAGGGATAACTGGATGTGGTGGAGATATAGTCCACATAGTTTATGTATGATGTCTGTACTAGGTATCATGGGTTGCCAGGTAAAGGTGTACTGTTACCCTTCAAAGATGAAAGCAAATTGTAACTGAGAGGCTGTTGAAAGAGCCACTGAGCAGAGCAGGTTAACCAAGTATCACAGCAAAGTATTTTCTAATGGCCAGTTGAATAGAATTTGTTATTTTTAATAATGTGTGGGATTAAACGTTTATAGAAAGTGCTGTTGAACTATGATAATTCATAGTCAGGTACCATTCATTTTTATTTTGTCTCACTTGGACTACTGAAGGGGAAAATCATTGGACTAATTATCCTTTCCTTTAGGAGGTTTTATAGCCTGTGTTATAATTTGTTAGCTTGTATTAGTTGATATTGTTGGGTTGCTATGGCAAATTTAAAGAGTCCCATTTAGTAAGATATACCCTTAGGGCTAAAAATTTAATTATAAATAATTTATTGTATCTTGTTTGAAGCTTAGATATAAAGCCAATTATTCCCTTTTCCTTTATTATGCAAACATTGCAAACTTTGAATTTCACCCTAAGATTTTTATTGGCAAAACCAAATTTGGTTCATTATCACAATTTCTTTTTCCTTACAGTGATTTTATTCATACCTTTGTAATTCAGTATATTTTAGGAGAATTTTTATGGTAATTTTTTTCTTCTTTGGGAAATTCCAATGTGGATCAAAATTTTGTGAAATAAGGTGGAGAGAAAGCCCAACACTTGACCTTGTCAGTCCATACCATCAGGGTCTGAATGCCACACAGTAACTAGTGACCACCTAGGGGATCCACTCGTCCTTAATGCACAGTATTCTGGAAATACAGGAATCAGTGCCTGGTCAGACACATCACAATGGCCTTATGTTGTCTAAGCAACTCAGTCTCTATTCCTTTTTTGCTTTCCCCAACTCTACCCAAGGTCAAGCTGTTTGCCACTTTTCCTCACTCATAAGGGCCAGGTCAGGTTGGATAAATTTAAGATTCCTAAAACCTAGCTAAGCCAACATAAAGAGGCACAGTCCGAACGCAAGCACACAAGCTCAACAATTGGTTGATCCCATTCAGGCCCACTGAACTGTGTGTAATAGACTCAGTTTGTAAGTCAAGAGGTAGAGATTGAAGATGCCTCACACTGAGGATCATTGCCACAGCGTCCTGCTCACAGTGACAATTGTTTTATTAGGGCACTTAACCTCTGCTGGATGCTGGCCAGCGTGTCTCTCCAAAATTTATGGAAGTTAGGACAAATGAAACATAAGCACCAACGGACAGCAAATAGGAACATAACAAACAACCAAAGAATTCTCTGAGAAAGGCTCAGATTTGGTCTGCAGTGAACAAAGCAGGTAGGGAGGATGGACTTGCAGCCCAGTTGGCTCTGGTTTTTATTGAGGTTAAAAGGTAGGGTCCAGAGGGAGAGTTTGCATGATTTGAATTTCCCCTGCAGCCAAGGGAGGCTTTCTTATTGCCTTGCCCACATGTGGGGGTGAGGGGAAGGAAAGGAAGGGTATATATGGAAGATGTCAGAGGTCAAACAACAGAAATGGAGTCAGACTTCTTTTTTCGGTCGTGCCACGTGGCTTATGGGATCTTAGTTCCCTGACCAGGGATTGAACCCTGGCCCTGGCAGTGAAAGTGCAGAGTCCTCACCACTGGACCACCAGGGAATTCCTGGAGTCAGACTCTTAATTATACTCTCTAGCCTTAAATTTTTGAAATTATATTGCAAAAAATTACATCTATTAAATAGTCAGGAATTATCAAAACTATAATTGTGAAGTACTATAGAAACTTCTGAAATGATCATTACTAATAGAATCTAAGCTTCAAGAAGGAAGAAATCAGTATATTTCCACCTATTCACAGTGCTTGACACAGAGAAAAAAGTCAATCAGTATTTTGGAATGAATGAATGATAGCTTGGGGCAGCTTCTCCCAGGAAGTGATATTTGAGCTGATGCCTGCAGTTATTTGAAGAGCAGGACAATATTCAGACAGAGGAGAAGGAAATAGAAAGGCCTTTAGGCAGAAAGGGCTTGGAATTTTGGAGAAGCAGAAAAGAGGCTGTCATGGTTAGAGCTTGTGGACTAAGGGAGAGAGTTTAGTGAAATCAAAATGGGAAGGTAAATAAGAACCAGGGCAGGGCTATCAGGCATGTTGAGCAGATTACATTATATTCTAAAAGCAAAGCAAAGTCATTTGAAGGAGTTTAAGCCAGGGAGTGACCTAATGTACTGGAAGAGAATATTCTGTCTTCTTTATGATGTGCAAATGGAATGCAGGGAGTAAGGTAGAAGTGGGAAGATATTACATGAGTGGAGAAAGGAGGTGTGAGTTGAGTGATCACAGTGAAGATGGAAGAAGTAATAACAATGGAAATGGGAAGAAGTGGGAAGATATAATGTGTATTTTGGAGATAAACCTTAAGGTACTCAGTGATGGACTGGTTTTGAGAAAAGAGAAAATGGCATGATTTCTAGGTCTGTTGGCTTGAACCACTGGATATATGGAGTGCTATTTATGGGAATGGGGAAAACTGGGGATGGTGAAGGAATACACTGGGTTGGGGTGGGATAAACAGCTCCATTTAGAAATATTAATGTTGAAATATCTTAGTGTGTAGATATTAAGAAGGCAGTTGATAATATGAGTCTTGAGCTACTTTTTGAAACATCAACGTGTTGATATTATTTAAAGTCTTGTCAAAGTTTAAAGCCTTCATGAAAGCACCTGAGCTAAACTAATAGAGAAGAGAAGAGAGGCTAAGACTGAGTTCTGAATGCTCAAAGTTTAAATTAATAGAGGAAGAGCCAACAAAAGAGAATGAAGCAGGAAAGGCCAGTGTAGTAGAATAAAAACTTAAAGAACAAGATGTAATAAAAACCAAGACAGGAGAGGAAGATGGGCACTAAGGAATTAAGAAAGGCATTCATCATATAAATCAGGCAATGTATCTAATCAGATAATGTAAGTATGGAGACAATCAATCTGGAAAAAGAGAGCTTGATAGAGTGGAGAGTGGCTTTTAGATAGAGTTGTTCTGGAAGATCTCTCCAAGGAGATGATTTCAGCAGAGACCTTGATAATAGGAAAGTGTGAGGCATGTGAAGATCTAGAAGGAATACTCTCCAGATTAATGAGAAAGATGCCATGAAAGCTGGTAAGGGCACAAGCTTGAGATGTTGATGGAACTCCAGCATGTCCAGTGCATCTGGAGCTAAAGGCAAGATGATCCTAGAGGTAAACAAGGCCAGTTCAGGCAGGACATTTTATCCATGGCAAAGAGTTGGCTTTAATCAATGGTGCTTTTTAGGATCATATAAAACAACGAGTTAAATAGTATTGGAGGATTTTCCAAAAGTGTATAAAATTAGAAGTAATTCTTCAGATATTTCTAACAGAGTTGACCCTTAGTGTTCTTAGAATAAAAATCAATACCTTAACTTTACCATGTTTACCTCAAAAATAGAACATTGAAAGATAGATAAGTAGATAAATATAGATATTTGAATTCATGGGAAGTAGTTGGAAGATTTTTAGAAAATAGTATGTGATTTATATTTAAATATTTAAAAAGTCATTTTTATGAGGATAAAGACTACATAAGGTATGGAAGATGATTTCAGTAATTTGCAGGGGGTGTAATGGCAGCTTGTACAAGGTGGTAAGAAATATCTAACTTCTGGCTGTATTTTGAAAGTAGAACCTACAAGAAATACTGTTGGATTGAATATGGAAGTTGAAGGAATTAAGTTAGTGTTTCAGAAGAAAAAACACTTTGGATAATATGCTTTGTATTAGATTTATTGACTAGTATATTTTCCATTTTCTAATACCAAGAAAAGTGCTGTGTTCATGGACGAAGCACAATACATGTTTATTTCATGCAATAAAATATTGCAAAAAGGACTTGAAAATATTAGTGTTCTGCTTACTGTGTTAAAATATTTAAAGAAACAAATTTAAAAACATCAAAGGTCTTGAAGACAATTTTTCAACTTTCATTTTTAATTCTCTGAAAAACAAAACAAAAAAAAACTAACAAAAACCAAAATCTGTTTATAAGCCCTAACCATAAATATATGTGCTTATATTGCTAATGGTGATTTCAAAATAAAATTAATATGCTATTTCTACCACTAAGGATAAATATTAGAGCAACCTAATCGAATAAAATAGGTATGTAAGAAAATGTGTATAAGAAAATATAAAATTGGATATTTTCTGTGAAATATCATTTATAGCTATGTGTTTCACATGTATGTTTTATATGTCTATATCTCTTTAAGTCTTCTAGCTCTCTTTGAAGTAAACATGGTAAAATTAAGACACTGTGTTTTATTCTAAAAATTCTTAAGAGTCAAATCTGTTAGAAGTATCAGAAGAATTCCTTTGATTTTATACACTTTTAGAAAAATATCCAAAGCTATTTGTTTTATCCAATCCTAAAAAGCATCATTTATTAATATAACATGTTTTACACTTTGGTCTATAAATAACTAAAAACAAATGACTGTCTTTAATGTTGGGTTAAGTAAGTGGAATATTATCCTCTAAATCTTTCCCTGGTCCTAAAATATAGAAGAATCAGAAAGTATAGAAGAGTAAAGGTTCTGTCCTCTTAAAGATATGGACGCTGAAGATCTAGGAAAAGATGAGGTGTCTTCCTGATATTAACCACTCTATGAATACCCAAGTAACTAAGTGTTGCTAACCATTGATAAAATACAAAACATATGATGTTTTATGATAAAAATACATGATCTCATCATAGTTTTTTTCAAAATAACTTGTACACAATAAATACCAATTTGTGTTAGATATTCTCTCCCTATTTCCCTATTTTTCACTCTGCTTCTCTTTTGCAAATCTTTAAAACCACAAGTGAACCCAACACAATTTTAAGGCTGCTCCGGGAAGCATATCAATTGTCTTCTTCCGTGTACTTTTGGTGAGGTTTGGAATTTTCATGCTTCCTGAAATAACAACTAGAACCTCTTGTTTCCTCCCAAAAAATATCAGCTGCCAATCACATCTGGAAATGACTAACTCAGGAACAAATACTGTTCAAGGAAGGGACCAACAAACCTGAAAACTACTTACTTCTCTCTTTTCTTCTCCTGTATTGACCTAGCCTCTCTACTTGTGTTTCTTTGTACTTTCTCATTTTTATTTCCTATTGATTTTCCTACATCCTTAGTCTCTGCCTTTGATCTCCCAAGAGAATGCCTCCCTGTATCTGCCTGCCTTGCTTTTGTTAGTCCCCTTTCTCTGTATCTGGATCTTGGAAGAGTCTCTTCATTAAATCTAAGCCAGGCATAATGACGTGTAAATATTTATATACAAAATACTCATTTTATACATAAGTATGTTAGTATCCACCTCAGTAGACATTAGGGAGTAAAAGTGTGTAGTTGAGAGTATTTGAAAAGAGAGAAAGTGTTAAGGTTTTAAGCCATAGAAGGAACAATATTAAGAAAATTTTAAAAATTAAGTTATGTATATAAATGGAATAACTCCCTAGTGTATGCCAGCTCCCCTCTCTATCACCAATCCTCAAATAGGTACGTTTTAATCGATTTTCCATTTTTTGTCAACAGCACCATGGAATATTAGATTAAAGCAATTGGAGCTGCTTTTGCTTCATGCTGCATCTTTATTCTTTATCCCCAGGAACCTCTACACGATGGCAATTTTTCATTTGGAAAGGTTCTTTTATCCATTAATTTCCTACTATTTTAGGATTTCATTATTTAATACTACTTTAACTATCATTATTAGCCTTTTCCTTTTTTTCATTATACACTCTGCCTCCTATATTAAACTGTGTTCTGAGAGAAGATGAGATCAAACTTACTACCAATTAATTCTAAGCACATTAATCCCAAGATAAAATAAGAAATATTTCTATTATTTTTAAAATAACCTTATTGAAATTCATAAGCCATACACTCACCCAGTTAAGATGGACAAGTCAAGTTTTTAGTATACTCACAGTGTTTTGCAACCATCATCACCACAATCAATATCAGAACATTTTCACCACCCAAAAAAGAAACCTGATACCCATTGGTAGTGACCTAATTTCCTCCAACTTTTCCCATCCCTAGGCAACAACTTTCTGCCTCTATAAATTTGCCTCTTCTGAACATTTCCTATATCAGAATCCTATGATATGTGTTCTTTTGTGTCTTGCTTCTTTTAAATTTGTATATGTTTATAAGATTCATCCATACTGTAACATGTATCAGTACTTTAGTTTTCTTATAACCAAATAATATTCCATTGTATAGACATAGCACATTTTATTTATTCACTTATGAGTTGATGGACATTTGGATTTTTCCACGTTCTGGCTATTATAAATAGCAATGAACATTTGTGTATGAATTTTTATATGAACATATGTTTTCATTTCTCTTGAGTATATATCCAAGAATGGAATTACAGGGTCAGTGATACCCCTTTGTTTAAGCTTTTGTGGGACTGCTATACTGTTTTCCAAACTCTGCACTATTTTATATCTTAAACCACAATGCATGAGGGTTTCAGTGTCTCTATATCCTCTCCAGTGCTTGTTGTCATCTGCCTTTTTTATTAGATTAATCCTAGTAGGTGTGAAGTGGTTTTGATTTGCATTTCCCTGACTGCTATCCAATGATTTGAATGATCTCAAATTATACTGCATACCTAGGAGGACTTACAAAGTGCCGTGTTTTAGACAGATGTTGACTTTATCTCAAACATCATTTAAAATACTAAACTTGAGAAATAATGGACAATATCAAAATGCAGATGGGAAAGCAGCTGTACATGCAGGATACTTTTGATGGCTTATTCCTACTTATGATTTCTCTATAGGCCTTCTGCCTATGGCAGTGTCTACCAAAGGTGGTAGAATGAGAGGTGACTGGGGGACTCACTAAGTGTCATTTGTTCTTTCCAGTTAGGTGGCCCCATAACAGTAGCACAAATGGTATTTCTAAACAGTTATAATGGATCCTATCCTTCCTCATGTATCATTCTAATGAAGTACTACAGATTGGTTTTACAAGAGATTAACTAGAATTTACAAAAAAGTCAGAAACTTCTATTATATCACTATA
Source organism: Balaenoptera musculus (assembly GCF_009873245.2). Taxonomy (NCBI): domain Eukaryota; kingdom Metazoa; phylum Chordata; class Mammalia; order Artiodactyla; family Balaenopteridae; genus Balaenoptera; species Balaenoptera musculus. The sequence goes on from NC_045788.1 coordinate 105,582,161, forward strand.
TTCTCTTCCCCAGATGCTCCTAAACCATCTTAAATAAATGTATTTAACAGATGGTTGGCTCTCAGAGAAATCCACAACTCTTTTGGGGGAAGAATATTTTAGTGTATTAATAACAATGGCAATTTATATATCATGAGAAACAGGTGTTATCCAGGAAAAAAAATACATTTACTTGATCATTCAAAGCAAATTCAAATAGATTGCTTTGGCTTTTAGTCTTGTTTTGCCTTTTTTGTGTGTATGTGATGACACTGTTGAGTTCTTTAAGTGAATCTGCTATTTGGTCTTTATTTACTAAGTATGACATGATTCTTGAATAAGTAATTCGTGCAAGGACATTAAAAAGTCTATTAATATTATGGTCTAGAAATTAATAACTTAAAAACATTTTTAAGCACAAAATTTTTGGAAGTTGTGTGTTTGTTGAATAAGCAGATTTTTAAATGTATAATTCTGTCAAAATTGCACTTCCATATGGCTATAACAATAATTCATAACTATATAAATTTCAGGATTATCCTACGGTGCTGGAGGTTCTAAGTACAAGCAAGAATGATGGAGTATAATTAATTGTATTTGTCTATGCCATCTGGAAGCCTTTTACAGTCCATTAATTAATAAGATTATTATAATATTCTCAGTTAATGGATTCTGTCAGTTTCAAGCTCTAGATTTGTTTGTGGTTGAAGGGCTGTTTGTGTGTTTGAATTAAGTGCTTGGTTATTTCAGTGATGTGTGTGGCTCTTCCTAAATGCTACTTAATCATTCCTTTATATCTTATTATATTAATAGATTGAAACTCAGGAAACTTACTGAAGTTTTTGCAATTTTGGACAAAGTACATATTGTGTGCATAATTGCACATGGTCCATAAAGCAGTACTCAACCTTTATTTAGGGTTACTGTGGGCCAAATTGTTTGTCTTCTTGGTGTAGTAGGTTTTGGGGGCAAGAGAAAATATCCCCTTAATTCAACATGTACACCTTTGTTAGAGAAAATAGAATGTGTCTGGTCTCTGTTCATGGTTTCTAAGAGGGAACAGCTAAACCTTTGTGATTTCCTGAGAGAGGGGAGTGTCATTTATTCATGATGGGCCCTTGTACCATAGCTGAATTTATGCTAAAGAAATGACTCAGGCTGGGAAGTGGTCATGCCAGAAGGACTAACCACATGGTTAGAGGTTTGGGGCTTTGAGCCACATGATATCAGCTAGACCTCCTAACATCTGGGGAGGAGAGAGAGGCTAGAGATTGAGTTCAGTCATGTGGCCAAGGAGTCAACCAATCATGCTTACATAATGAAACCTCACTAAAAACTCTGGACACTGAGGATGAGGTGAGCTTCCTGGCTGGTGAACACATTGATGTGCCAGGAGGGTGACACATCTAAATCCCACAGGTAGGGGACATGAAAGTTCTGTACTCAGGACCCTCTCAAACCTTACCTGATGTGTCTCTTTATGTGACTGGTCCTGAATTGTACCTTTTATAATAAAACTGTAATCATTAACATATGGCTGTATTGGATTTTGTGTGTCATTCTACTGACACAGGTTATCAAACCTGAGGGGGTCACAGGAAACCTTGAATATGTAGTCAGTGATTAGAAGTGCAGGTAAACTGGAGATCCCAAACTTGCAGGTAACTTCTGAAGTGAGGGCAGTCTTGTTGGGACCATGACCTTAACTTGTGGAATCTGCACTAATTTTGGATGGTCAGTGTCAGAATTGCATCACAGCATTGCAACATTCCAATTTATTTCTACCTAGAGCTCTCCATTTCACCCTGGAAGTTTTGCCTACAAGCCTCTAAATGGCCATATTCTAAATTTCACAAAATGGTGTGACTTGGCACCTAAATACTGGATTTTCTGGATTCTGACCATAAAATATCACTCCATTATTTAAACCAACCACAGACAGTGCTTTATGGAAATTATAATTTTATGGAGCGGTAACATGGCTTTGAGAAAACAAGATGAGACTTGGTTTTAAGTTAGGCATTCTCTATCTCCAACAAGAATTATGACCTTGAAGATAATTGGTTATTCACTCTGGACCTGTTTCATCATCCAAAAGATAGATATTTGACTAAATAAACTTTAAAGTCTCTGGGAGTTCTTAGGTAGTAAGATTCTTTGAATTTTAATGCCTCAGTTTTCCTGTCAGCAAATGGGAGTCAATCTGACTGAATCTCATTCAGCTACGATGAGATATAACTGAACCTTTTCTACCTGTAGGAAAGGAATAGACTCTATTCATTCTAAATATATTACAACTCTGTTAAGATTTCCACAGAAAAATGAGAAAACAAACAAAAAGAGGTAAGGCTTCTAATAGAAGTTTTCCATAAGCATCCATCAATGAGTAAAATGTAGAGGTTTATATGGCAAGAAGCAGAGATGGAAATATTATTGTATTTGATTTCTACTTGCATATAATTTTAAAATTAATATAAAATGGAAATATTCATTAAAATATGTTTGTAATAAGTGACACAATATCTGCTTGCTGCTTAAATGTCTGTGTTTAATGTTTCTTCCTCGCTCTCTCTCTCTCTCTCTCTCTTTCTTTCTTTATTCTATTTGTTTAGTATCCTCCACCTGACTTACTTTTGAGGGAAATTACTCATATCAGTGTACAAGCTAAAGTATAAGTCAGGAGGCTCAGTCACACATTAATTAGCTCATGTGTCATTGAACATGATGGCAAAGGAGCTATGTAATTATAATGCAACAGAAGTTCACATTATAATCAAATTATTAAAAAAACATGGAATTTGGAGTCAAGCAGGGCCTGATTTGAGACCTAGCTGCCCCGTACACCAGCTATGTGACCCTAGACAGCTTACATTAACTTTAAAGAACCTGTTTTCTCTTCTGCAAAATTCCTATTTCATAGGGCTGTGTTTAGTGTTTAGCATAGTGGCTAGTATATAATAAATGATCAATAAAATGGTAACTATTCTTGAGGGAATCATGAGATCCCATTTTCCTTTTTTGACTTCAGGTTCTATATCTTTAAAATGAGCAGGTTGGACTACATAATCACTAAAGACACTTCCATCTTTAATATTCTGATTCTTAATTATTTTTTTCATTGATATTTTGTCACCACATCACCCCATCAGTATAATTTACAACACCACATTATACAATTTTAGGCTTCTATTATTTCATAAAAGGCAAATAAGTAAATTCAAATTATTTATATTGTCCCTGGTATTATATAATAACTCTCGGAGAGCGTAGATTAGGTGCTTTGAGTTTATTTTCTTGCCACTATCCCCTTCCCTCATGGATGTTTAAAGTCAAGAACATTCTCTGGAGGTAGTTAAAACCCCAGGTACATTATTTGGTGGTAGAACAATGTTAATTTTGAATACAGTATCTCAGTCTAATTAGTGTACAGAATATTTGGCCAAGAACCCCTGCCTGAAGAGGAAGGGGCATTACAGCATCTCTTTGGCACACCAGTTAAATAGACACCCCAACTTCAGGACCTCCGTTCAACACTGCATTAAGTAAATTGTTTATGCAAAAATTCAGTTTCTTCTCATAAATTAACTGGGGCATAACTATGGGTTTTACAAATGAATGCAAATATGAAATTTATTTAAATAGCTTTTGCCTTTTTGTGTTTTTGTGGACTCACCCTCAACATGTTTGGGGATATATGTATAACATAAGTAATTAGAACTCTAGTTTATTTTGCAGATGTTGAACTTTGGATATTTTCATTCTTAATGCAGAGACAGGTCACAAAAACTGAAGGGCTGAAAAATAAGAATGGTATTTTTTAATTAACAGTCATTATATTACACACTGCTAAGCTTTGGGCTCTAACTAGAGTTATGTGTTTTTTCAGAAAGAACTGGTATTTTTTTTCCTTTAAAATCTATGCTTCATAGTGTGATTATTATGCAAGTAAAAATAAAAATCCTTGTCCTTAAGTGGTTGAGGAGAGTGACAAAGTGGAGCAAAGTCATTTATTTAAACAGTTCAGTTTAGATTAGTGTTAAAAAAAAAAAAAAAACACAATAAGCATTTCCTTTTTGCTGATGGAACTGTCGGGCAAGGATGTAACTTTAAAAAGTAAGTTAGGGCTTCCCTGGTGGCGCAGTGGTTGAGAATCTGCCTGCTAATGCAGGGAGCACGGGTTCGAGCCCTGGTCTGGGAGGATCCCGCATGCCGCGGAGCAACTGGGCCCGTGGGCCACGGCTGCTGAGCCTGCGCGTCTGGAGCCTGTGCGCTGCAACGGGAGAGGCTGCGACGGTGAGAGGCCCGCGCACCGCGATGAAGAGTGGCCCCCGCTCGCCGCAACTAGGGAAAGCCCTAGCACAGAAACGAAGACCCAACATAGCAATCAATCAATCAATAAATCAATAAATAAATCTTTAAAAAAAAAAAAAAAAAGTAAGTTAAAAGGCTTTCCAAGTGCTCCAGCTCTAAATTTTTTGTGTAGAGCAATTTACAAGACTATCTTCATCTACTCACAACAGATTTGATTGTTATGAGCTTCAAATTTTCTTTGTATTGAATTTCTGTCACATTATAATCACAAAATAAGATTTATTATAGTACAACTTTTTGGTAAGTGGAGGGCTGAGCCTGCAAAATGACTTTTGAAAGCACACTTGAAGAGTGGCAAACTTATAGACAGATGAATTTTTTTGATATTAGTTTCTAAAAATCCTAACAAGGAAGTTTCCCTTACAGTTAATAGTTCAATGGCCAATAAAAGCTGTATGGGGAAAGGATGAACTGATATAACAAAATGAAAAATTTGAGGAAAATGCTGTGTATTTTGCCCTATTCCCCAAATGTTACTATTTCTAATAAAAAATGTAAAAAACATATAACATTAGATTTATTTTTTAAGTGATGATAAATATCTTACAAATGGGCCATATTTAACATCACTTGTAACTTACTGGGTATGTATTATAAAGTCACATAGTGCGACTAATTCCAATTGATCTGCATGTATGTCTGTTTTCCAGGTGGAGTGTTGAACAATTTATCAACTGTCAGATTATAGACCTTTATTTTCCTTTTTTAAAAATTCATTTATTTTCATGAATTATCCAAGATAATCGATTAGGTCCCCAGCACATGTTCTTTAGGTACAGACACAGGCTGTGAATCTTCCCAGAAGGCAGGTGGTCTCATTTCTGGATAACTTAAATCATATTTTTCTTACTGGATTTCTCATAGTCTCTGTTTCCTTAGGTGCTAACAAGTCATACCAGATGTCTGTGTCTGGCCCTCACTTTTCTTTCTGGCCCTGGTGTTATTAGTTAGGAAGACTTCCAACTATGTAACAAACAATGTAAATGAATGAATCAGAGGGAAAAAAAAAATCTTCCAACATTCTCTGGTCAAAGATGTAAGGAGGGTTAATCCTGACTCCACAGCTGTTACTCGAATGAATCTTACAAGTTATATCCAAGCAGTATCTTTATTTTAAATATTTTAATTATGCTATTCAGTAATATAGGGCTGGTGTTAACCTCGGGGGATTAAGACACAATGAGTCAAAAGTCATATAAGTCCTCATTATAAAACACAGGGAAGAGGCAAGATGAGATTCATAGGTATAAAATTGCATCTGAAATCACTGATTTCTTTATATAAATGTATGTAGGAAGAGATGAAGAAATAAGCAGCATATAATTTATCATTCAACATCCAGGAGATATACTAAAGGCAGGCTACCAAAATACAAAATGATGTATCTTGGGTGGCGTTATCCAAACCAGTAGTACTTTTATCGTATATGGATTAATAAACAGTCACATTGCTCTGTTTAATCTAGCTCATAACAATCATCATTTAATGAAATATCATAAAATTTCCTTTATGTTTACTGTCTGTATCCTCTTCTCTATACCTTTTCCTGTTAGTTTAAGCTTCTTGATGAAAGGCTATGCCTGCCTTAGTCATCACTGTATTCCCAGCTGTTGAAGCAGTACCCAGCCCACTGTAAGCCCTCAGTTAATATTGGGGGCTGACTGATAGTAACTTCCTGTTATACCCTAACTCTAATGGGACACCACTGATGCTGATTTTCATTTGTGTAGCCCTTCACAAAAACTTTTCATGCATTATATTTTTAAAACCTCTATCAACTATGTTCTTTCACATATACTGGTTTTAGGAGGCTCCAGCTTTTAAGGGTTTAGTTTCTATTTTATAATGGAAAAAACTAAGTGCATTACATAGGACAAACCAGATGATAACAAATCAGATGTGAAAATACAACCTAATAATTGTCATTGGTTTGATAGCTAATGCAGTATGTGATAGTATCACAAAAACAAGATGTTAAATTCTTCTGGGAAGTTATCATCAATAGTATTTGAAAAACCAACTTTGAAGTAACACCAAGATATAGTCAAATAAAAATTCTCATTTATAAGTAAGTATTTTTTATGCACTATTAAGCCATTGTTTAGAACTCAAATAATTCAGTCTGACTTAAAAACATTTTTGTTTTTTGCACAAACGAATAACTGGAAGTTGATGATAAGCGAAATATTTAATCAAACCTATGGGGAACTATTTTTAACTCCAATGTTTAATAGAAATTCAAAACAAAGCCTCATGCACTGTTGATGGAAATGTCAATTGGTGCAGCCACTATGAAAAACATCACAGAGTTTCTGCAAAAATTTAAAAATACAAACACTGTACGCTCCAGAAATTCCACTGCTAGGCATTTACCTGAATAAAACAAAAACACTACTTCAGGGCTTCCCTGGTGGTGCAGTGGTTAAGAATCTGCCTGCCAATGCGGGGGACACAGGTTCGAGCCCTGATCCGGGAAGATCCCACATGCCGCGGAGCAACTAAGCCTGTGCGCCACAACTACTGAGCCCGTGCACCACAACTACTGAGCCTGTGCACCACAACTGCTGAGGCCCATGTGCCTAGAGCCTGTGCTCCGCAACAAGAGAAGCCACCACAATGAGAAGCCTGCACACAGCAACGAAGACTCCACACAGCCAAAAATAAATAAATAAAATAAAAAAGCATTAAAAAAAAGAAAAATAGATGAAGTTTAAAAAAAACAAAACAAAAAACACTACTTCAAAAAGATACATGCACCCCAATGTTTGTTCCAGAATTATTTACGATAGCCAAGATGTGGAAGCAATCTAAGTATCCACCAATAGATGAATGGATAAAGAAAATGTTTTATGTATATTAGATATATATACATGTACGCACACACACACAGACACACACACAATGGAATATTACTCAGCCATAATAAAGAATGAAATCTTGTCTTTTGTGACACCATGAATGGACCTAGAGGCTATTATGCTAAAGAAGTCAGATGGAGAAAGACAAATACTGTATGCTTTCATTTATATGTGAAATCTAAAAAAAACAAATGAACAAAAAACCAGAAATAGCCTCACAGATACAGAGAATAAACTGCTGGTTGCCAGAGGGGAGAGGGTAGGGAGGATGGGCAAAATAGGTAAAGGGAATTAAGAGGTACAAACTATCAGAGATAAAAAAAATATGTCACAGGGATGTAATATACAGCACAGGGAATATAGTCAATCACATTATAATGGCTTTGTATGATGTGTAATATATAAAAATATCAAATAACTATGTTGTACACCTGAAAATAATATAATATTGTAAGTCAACTACACGTCAATAAAGAAAATCAAAACCAAAAACCAAATTATGATTCCAAATTGCAAATTTTCTTTCCTATATGCTGATTCAACTGTGTATGTGTTTTGCTTGGCAGGCCAGCAGGGGCAGAGGTAGAGTAGGAGAATTTGAAAATATGAAAACAAAGCAGTTCGTCTGTGGATTTTATATGAGATACAATGTTCTGATTCTAAAATTATAAGTAATATCAAGGATCTGCTATTTCATATGTTAAAAAACAATAATGTACTGTTTGTGTCACTAGTTTATGGGAGATTTACTGGCATACAATTTTACTATTCTTCTGTGCATATAATGTCACAATGGCTGCAAAGTTAAATAATAAGCTTATAAACAACAATATTTATCTTTTCTCTTCTCCCTGAATTTATCTATTACTTTACCTTACTATGAAAAACTATTATTAATAACATATGCTATTATTATTAAATTATGATTTAATTAGAAGTAAATCCACAAAATTACTATTAGAAAAAGAATATTTTTATTCATTTCTTATAAAACTATTGAAAGTTTATATTTTCTATAGCTCCAAGCTAAAAAATCAATCTCAGTTTGATCTTGTTTTAAAAGTTATGTAGTTAAAATGCATCTATTTCTTTCAAAAAAAAAGAAAAATTAATTGAACCACTCTCTACACCTTGAACATAGTACAGAATAAAACTATAAATATGCTCTGTTAACATTTTTTAGAGGCATCTAAATATTTTCAAATGGAAATCATATCTTTGGAATCTAAATTTAGAGTCTAGATAAAAAAATGAAGTCTTAGTAATTCAAGACTAGAGTGTCTTGTATTTGTATAAGAACTATTTGTGCTCATATAAAGTTTTTATTAAGTTTTGTTACTCACTTTTATTTTTCTAGTTCAAAATTTGGCACTTTCTTTCATATTCTATTATTTATTCCAGAACATTAAGCAGGGATGGTTTCATGGGAAGACAACTGGGTAGTTTTTTAAGTGTTATAATTGATACCTGTTAAGATTTATCTGAACTTCTATCGAAATCCATCTTCACTAATTCTTCCATGACTCACTTTATTTTGTTTTCTAATATCCTGAGGAGGAAAGGACATTAAAAAGTAATTTAGTTCAAAGGACTTATTACCCATCCTGATGAGAGAGATCATTTGTGCAAAGAAAAATCTGTCCTGTATTTTTTTCTAAATCATACGCATCAAGAGATTATTTATTCACCTTTTTCAGTCCAATTGCTTTTCTCCTGACTCACTGAGAAATATTTTGAGAACATGAACATTTTAATGGGGATCGTGAGTAAACAAGGGAAGAAAAGAAATGAGCAGTCCTTTCAGATAATGGAGCACATCACTGGAAATTAGATCTGTATTAGGAGAAGCCATTGAACTCTTTAAGGAAATGTTTAACTAATTACTAAAATGGGTGCCAGAAAAAGAGCAAGGCGAGGGAGAGAAAAGCTTTACATTTATCAAAAATTTTGCTGAAGCCTGCCCCTAGGCAATTTTCTGATTTCAGGACTCAGCCCAATTCAAAACTGTTTTAAAAATGAGGAGTGAACTGTAGTATAAGAAGCTTAAAGGATTTTTTTCCTACACACCAGTAAACAAAAGTAAGTAGGTTACCTTAAGTATTTTAGACATAGTCAAACTGATTTTATCGGTAGTGGTAATAGCCTGTGTGGACTGAGGAAACTAAAAATATACAGTCAATTCCTCCTGACCTCATAAAATGTTCTAATACTTTAAATAGGCTTTAGCAATATTTCCGGAGAAAAGGAATCTGGTTCTGCCAGTGGGTTTAATTAGCATACAATAGTATCCACATAATATTCACCAGCTGTGTATCAGAAAATAATTTGTTCCTTCGAATTGATAAAATCAATTTTTTTTCATATTTTTGGACCAACACTTCTATTTGATTGTGTTTTAATACATTATGCCTGTTTTCCAAATAGTCATATATTCTGTACCTTTCAGGATAAACTTTATTACTGTCATAGTGAAAAGAGAAAGAAATGAATGATAGTTGAAATTTGAGTAATAAACACTATCTGAAAGGCCTGAGTATGGGTCTAAGAGTCATGACCCATAGCTCAGAGCTCAACCCTAACCACACAACCATGACCAGCTCTTTGCAGCTATGTTGTAGAAGTAGTAATTCAACCACATTGATTTTCATTTAAATCACTGATTTTTGTTTAAACATCTTGTGAGTTCAAGTAAAAATTTCTGTGACATGAAAAGAATATACTTTCGATGACTGGATTTGATAGCTGCAGGCTCTGGCCAGATAAATTGTAGTTCCTTACACTTTAGACTCTAAATAGCAGACCTGTGTTCCACAAGTTTCCACTGCCCAAGTCATAGGTTGTTTGCTCTTCTGAAATACTTACTTAAAGGATGAAGAGCCCTTAACTAACACAGTACTCAGTATTTATACAAACAAATATTAAGAGGGGTACAGAAAATACATGTAGAGCTTTCTGACTGTGTTTGTTTCTGAGCCCTAAACTACTCCTAAACATTGTCTGTTACAAGTACACAAAACAGAAAGAATGAGGTAGACTTATTTCTCTGAATTTTCTTTTGAAATTTTTTTACATTTACAGAAATATTTGACAAAATATGACCTTAAATGTGGGTTCTTAATTAACTCAACGTGATGTTTGTAACATCTAATTTAAAAATCTGTAACTTTGTTTTTAAACAGAAATTACCCCAAGTAAACTCTGCATATAATCAATCAAATTCAGTAATTCTGAGGAAGGTCCCCTAGGCCTTGTACAATGCTCATGCATTTATTAAACGCTTAAGTCACACACTTCTATACTATTAGTTTGGCCAGCAGTGTGGCTGTTTATCCTCTTGTACTGAATTCCTGAGAGAACAAGAATATTCTTGCTGACATCCTTTAAACTTCTGCTGCCCCACAGGGGTGCAAAGCAATGAAGCGAGAAATTGAGTTGAGGGGGTGGAGAGGACTCCTGCCAATATCAGCACACTGTTTTGTGCTAATCATCAGACATGGCGCTGGAGGATTCCAGGTCCTACCTATGCCCTTTTGATAGCTCTGTTAACCCGATGGACATGATAGATCATGTCCATCCAAATCCACAACTGTCAATTAAAAAACAGTGGGAAGCAGCTGCATAGCACAGGGAGATCAGCTCGGTGCTTTGTGACCACCTAGAGGGGTGGGGTAGGGAGGGTGGGAGGGAGGTACAAGAGGGAGGGGATATGGGGATATACGTATACATATAGCTGACTCACTTTATTATACAGCAGAAACTAACACAACATTGTAAAGCAGTTATACTCCAATAAAGATGTTAAAAAAAAAAAGTGGTGGGAAAAAAATTAAACATTTATTTCTATGTTGCATGTACAGCATAACAAATAAGCACTTTGACTCTTCAATAAACCAATTGGCTGAAAATCAAGTAAACATAGATGTGTTCAGAATGGAAGTATTGTCTTCCAAAACGAGCATCCTAGAATGTAAAACCAAATAAATGAATAGTAGGCAGCCTTATGTATAAACACGTAAGAACACATGTACACCATTACAATGCCAAAAAACTTATTTATATTTATTTATTTTATCTAATTATTTATTTGTTCTACTTAAAAAACAAAACTATGTGATAATATTGTACATCAGCTATGCTTCAATAAAAAAAGAAGAAAAAGAAAAAAACTATGTGATACATTCTCTGCTAGATTCTTTAAGATACAGTGGATGGTAAATTAAGATTCCCGACTTCATGGAGCTTATAATCAAATGAAGTAATAAGGCACTAAAAGTAATAAATGCTGAATACGTGAAGAGTACAAAAAACACTGATTGGAGTCACTGAAGAATCAAGATAATCTCCTTGATTTAAATTAACAGGGCCTATACCTTTAAAATCAGTCTGTCCCTATGAAAGGTACATAAAGGGGTATCTGTATTTTACTTCTCAATAGTTTTAATTTTAAAAAAGCAAAACACCTTAGTGTATTAGTATCTGAAAACAAGGTTGTCTACTTTCCCAAGTGGGAGCATCATTAAAAGCAAATAGGGAAGCCTGTTTCAAATCTCTAATCTCTTTTGATGCCATATTTTCAAAATGGCCTAAGATTCGTTGTAGAAAGATAAGTCACTGATATAAGAAATAATTTATAGAGTGTAGACAGATGTCTTTACAATGGTTATCTTTCTGGATACATCTGTGTGTTTCTTACATTTCCAACAAAAAGGTGGCATTTGGGGCTGTAATTCTGTCATCTAATCACATGGAAACCTGCCAATTCATATTAACATCTTGACATCTTACTGCCGTAAACTTATTATAAATTCTTCTAATGTAAGATGGATTTAAATTCATGGAGTTGAGCTTTTTGTTGTGTATCCATTAAATGCCTGATCCTTTGCTCCTTGTATCAGCGACACTTTCAGTCAAGTAAATCGACTGTTGGCCGGAATACGAATTATAGATTAGGTCCTGAAAGGTTAACAGTTTGCTGTTTGGGATGCAATTGAAAAGCTAGAGAAAACAAAAAGAATAAATGTGAGTTAAATTCTTTCATATTAACTTGTACACCAGGTAACTGACATGTCAAGATCCTTATATTTAGATATTACCCCGCAGTGGTGCAATGGATTCTTATTACCATGATACAGTTCTTCTGTTGTTTAACAGAAGGTGTTAACCTTTCAATTGCTACAAAATTAAAGATTTAGCCTGTAAACCTATCTCCAGATGAAAATAAAAACCATTATCTGAGGCTGTAACAAGGCTCATCAAAAGGCTGGAAATGCTCCACAGATACTCTCAGGTGCATCAGGATATAGCATGAGGAAAATGTCACCGTGATATTTTATCCATGTTAAAAATGATTAGAGAACTATGAACTTAGTCCTAATGCAACGTGTAATAGACACACTGAATGCACATCAAAGAATGTATAACATGAGGCTCCCTACCTAAAGGGTCATCAAAACCTTCTCTAGAAAGGATTATAATTTCTCAACAATTTGTAGTAATTTTCACTTGGATAACTTAAAAATTGTATATTAAAAGTGTAATACAGCACCCTTATTTTTACTGTTATGTATTTGTGTCAAAGACAAAATTAAGTTTGGGAAAATTAACAAATTCTACTTATTCATAAATCATGGCAAGGGAACTCATCTGCTGTGAGGGTTCGGAGGTATTAAGAAAGGAGAGTACATTGAGTACATTTTATAAAGTTAAAGGAAATATGTATAAAGCCTCTGGTTGTAGCAATTGTTCTAGTAAGGGGGGATTTTAGGAAGTGGAGTTTGGAGGGATTTCAAACTGGTCTTCAGGTATATTTGCACCCCTTGGTAAGATTCATGGGAGTGGTCTGGAGACATTTCAAAAGAGGAAGGCTTGTTCATTGTGGTGGAGGAGGGTTTTCTGTGGCCAGCCATTTTGCAGACCAAGTTGGGGTCAATAGGGTGATTTTTGGAGGTCAAACGCTCATAATGGTTCCTATGGGGGGTGTGACTGCAATGTCAGGCAATTTCTTACTTGTTAAATTTGTTAAACTCCTTTTATTGTTGAGTCTGCATTTCTTGAACATTCAGTGAATGATTTGAAGTTAGAAATTGATGGCCATGTCTCTCCAAACCTGTTGATGACAAGGAAAAGACACCTGGCAATTAAGTCAGACACAGAATCCTTTTAAAGTATACATAAAACTGAAAAGTGTTATATATATATTATGGCGATTAGAAGGAAAAGAAAAATCATGATTTTAACATGTCTAACTCTATTTTTTATCGCTCTAAGCTGAAAAGAGTAAATGTATTTTGTCATATAAAACCGCTCTGTTTCTATTCATCATTAACATAAGAAATACCTACCATTTGAATCACTATAAGAAAAATAAAATACAATAAACTTGTTACTTACAAACAGCCCTTTCAAGGTTGTGCATCCTCCTCTTTTCACCTCAGCAAGTAAAAATTGTTTTTCTAAGTCAGAAAATTAATCAGTGAATCAACAAGTCGTTAATAGTAAGGTACTTTGCTAGGTGATGTGAAAAATGGGAGTGGTCCCTGCCATCTAGGTACATACAATCTACCTAAAGACAAGACATAAAGGCACACATAAAAATAAGAAATGCTAAAAAAAAAAAAAAAGGAATGGAGTTGTGTGTATTGAGTTTTACAGCAAGTATAAATGAGTTAGGAGTCAACAGTAACCCTAAAGCATGAGTTACTGTGAAGTTGAAAGAAGCATTACTGAGTTCAAGGTGCTTGCAGGAAATGTATAAAGTGGGCTATAAACAGCCTAATGATATTGCTATGGAATGCCCTCCATAAGATTCCACTTAGTAAATGGATATCTCAATAAAAATGTGAATAATAAATGAATCGCTGCCTGGGAGAATGGCAGAATTTTAAGAGGACAGAGCAGAATGACGAGGCAAGGGTTAAGAATATGACATTTTTGTTTGAGACAGATTAATCTGGTTTATACTGTATCTTTGTACGAAAACTAGTGAGATGAAGTTGGAAAACGGATTGGGGCAATACTAGGTGAGACTTTCACCAGGAGTTAAGGTTTACCTGTGGAATGATAGTGTCCCTCAGACTAGCCTCCTCTCTCTCACTACTACTCTTCCTTGCTGATCTCTTCCATTGCCCAAAGTTCAAGTATTGGTTATTCTGTATGCTCACAGGCTCACACACACATCCCTGGCTGGTAACATTCTCTTAATACTTGGGTCTATATGTCAAAGTATATATTAGACAGTTCCACCTGAACGTCCTATGAATATTTCAAACCCAGCATATCTAAAGTATACATATTGTATTTCCCTGTATACTTGTTTCTTCTCCTTTGTCTCCTGTTTCAGTAAATGACACCACCTGGTATTTGCTCTTGACTTTTGCTTTGTCCTCACTCTCCAACCTAATGCATTACCATGTCCCAACAATTCTATCTCCAACATATGTTTCAAATGCATTAACTTTTCTCCAATCCCTCTGCCACAAATTTAGACAAGGTTCTATTCATCTCTTGTGTTGTTGACTGTAGCAGACTCTCAGCCTCTGAATTGGTCCCTCTGCCTTAAATCTTGTCCCCTTCCTGAATTTTCTTCACACAACTAGGATGATCTCCAAGAATGCATAACTCATATCATATGCATAAATTAATTTCAGAAATATTAAATATAGAATGTAAAATTTCCATAAATAAATTAAGCTTGAATAAAGTTAAGCATAGCTGTACAGAATTCCCTCAAATAGCCAGAATGAATATATACTTTTCACTGCCCTTTAAGCCTTCCTTCCTTCACACTTGTTCAATTTTCTTTACCCGTAATGCCTTTTTCTACCAGATTACTTGTCAAATACTCTCTTCTTCCACTGGAGTTTTTAATAATAGTAACAACATTTGAAAACACACAATAACAGCATCATCTTAAATTTTATATGCTAATTTACAATTCCCAAATGCTTTCTCAGAAATATAACCTGAATTAGCTAGGGAAAACAACATGAGCAATGCTTATAGATGATTTCACATCTCAGAGAAATTAAGTTTCCTGTACAAGGTCACACAGCTAGTAAATGGTCACTCCTCCTGTTTCCCCATCCCTCACCATGAGGTTTCTCTCTGAAGCTCTCTCAACCCAAAGCTCCTGGCATTTTGCTTCTAAACTTTTAAGGACTTCATAACGAAAACCCCTTATATTTTAGACAGTGCTTTCCTGTTTGCAAAACAATTTTCTTATGCTAAATTCTCATTTCTCTTTTTAATACTTATTTTATGTTAAAATAGTTTTAGATTTACAGAAGAATTGCAAAGACAATATACACCACCCCTGGTTCCCTTTATTTTTATCTTACATTAATATGGTACAGTTTTCACAATAAATGAACCAGTATTGGTACACTATTATTTCAACTAAAGCTATGTTTTACTCAGGTTTCCTTACATATTATTTTTTAATTCCTTAGATTTTAACCTCATGGCCTTTCTGGGTTCCATGAGCTGATCCAGGATACCACATGATATTTAGTCCTTATTTCTCTTTAGGCTCCTTTTAGCTGTGATAGTTTCCCAGTCTTCCCTTTTTGAAGATCTTGCTGGTTTTGAGGAATACTGATCTGGTATTTCATAGAAGATCCTTCAGTTGTAATTTTTCTGATGTTCTCCTCATGATTATTCTTGGGTTATAGTTTTTGGAAGAAAACCACAGACATAAAGTTTCATCCTCATCATATCATAGCAAGAGTATATACTATCAATATGACTTATTGTTGATGTTAATCTCGATCACTTGGATGAGTTTTTGTCATTGTTTGTCAAGTCTCTGTAAAATTACTCTTTTCCCCTTTCTGCTCTGTCTTCTTTGGATGGAAGTCACTATGCACAGCCCACACTGAAGAAATGGGGAGTCATGTTCACCCTGCTTGAGCCCAGAGTATCTACATAAATTATTTGGAATTCCTCTGCATGGGAGATTTGTCTCTTGTCCCCCTTTGGCTTATTTATTCATTCAATCATGTTTTTATATCAGTATGGACTCATGGATATTTAGTGTATACTTTGGATTATAATTCATACTATATTTTGTCCTCCAAATTGTTCCAGCTTTGGCCTTGGGATCTCTTTCAGTTGACTCTCATTTCTCTTTCATTCTTACAAGTTCTGGCAGAAACTACATCATTCTTTCCTTCCTTTAGGGTACTGTTTCTCCTCCTTTATTTTGTGTAATGTATAAATGTATAAACTACCTAACAAGTTAAAGCACCTTCATCCCCTAATCTGACCTCTCCTGTGTCAGTCTCTAAATACAAAGGAAACTAATATGAACTGATCCTGTGCAGCTCAGGTGTTACATTAGTTTTTATAATATTTTTTCATTTTTCCTCCTTTTTGTATTAGTAAATCTTTGCCCTTGGACTTTGGAGTGTTTTATATGTTTTGTTATTCCCCATAAACTCCCTGAGTATATAATATGCTTTTAAACCCCTGTAAACATTTATCAATGTATGAGGAAAGAGAAGTGGTGATACTGAGAAAAAAATAAGACCCATTATGAATTTTGCTGCATTGAACTCATTTAGGGATGATATCAATTCATTCCTCAGCAAGATGAGTAAATCACTGGGTTCTCAAAGTTTAGTGTATGTCAGAATCATCTGGAAATCTTGATAAAATAAAAATAGCTGAACTCTACCTTTAGAGTTTCTGATTCTGTAGGTTTTGCATGGGCCCAAGAATTTGCATTTCCAGGTGTATTCATTTTCCAGGGCTCTCATGAAAAAACACCACAGACTGGGTGGCTTCAACAACAGAAATTTGTTTTCTCACAATTTTGGAGACTAGAAGTCCAAGATCAAGCTGTTAGTAGGGTTAGCTTCTTGAGGCCTTTCTCCTTGGCTTGCAGATGACCACCTTCTTGCTGTTCCCTCAATGGTCTTTCCTCTGTGCACACAGCTGTTTGATGTCTCTCATTTCCATTTCTTATAAGGACACCAAACAGATTGGATGAGGGACCACTCTATTGGCCTCATTTTAATTTAATCACCTCTTGAAAGACTTAATCTTCAAGACAGTCACATGCTAAGGATCGTGGATTGAGGATTAAGGCTTCAATATATGAATTTGGGGGGCATATAATTCAGCCCATAACAAGATTATATGAGTTTTGAGAATTACTGGCTTAAATCATTGAGTCAAGCCAAGGATTTGCTAACAAAAACTGAACATGATCTAGATAAGTTATGATGAAACACCAGCAAGAAGAGAGAACAGGGCTTCGGGATAGGAAGGCTCCTCTTTCCCAACAGTGACTCAGAATGACAATTACACACCAGGGAGGTTGGGGGGGAAAAGCTGAATTGGTGTAGGGAAAATGCTTTGTCCCTCACCTTTCATGGGCTCAGAATCAATAGAAGAAGTATATCCACCTGAGGATGTTCAAAGACACAAGAAACTCTCAGCCTTCATAAGTAATTTACTAGCTCATTGCTTAATGTGTTGTTTTCTGCTTTTTTCTGTAGATTACTCTTTCTGTAGATCCTTCTTTCTGTAAGATTCCTCTTCAAGGTGTTTATGAGTGGAGGACACTGGCCTTTCCAGGCATAATCACTATGGCATTTGAGTCAGGAGGATTATAGGTTTTATGCCAAATAAGGAGTGCTTCATTCCATAGAGTTTTTCAGCATAGCTGTGGCAGAGGTTTCTTCAAAGAGGTAAGCAAGTATCTCTGCCAGTTCTTAATGGGGTCAACATTGTTTTTTCAGTTCACCCCCTGAAGTTATTGGCCCTTGAGAATACCTGCCAAGTGTAGGGGTCTACAATTTAGCATTCTACTTGGCTTAGGGTTCAAGTTTTGTAAACTTTAGCAAATGAGCAAGACTATACCCATTAAAAGCCAGTCTCTAGGGCACTCAGAATCAACATGTCAATATTGGAAATTCTGGATTTTGTTCTGATCTCTAACGATTTCTTTTAATTTCTCAGATGCTTTATTATACAGTTAGAGAAGATAGTTGTGTGTATGTGCGTTTATTTTCTATTACTTTATCATGGCCAAGTTTTTTGAAAGTAGTGTCTATGTTTGCTGCCCCCTCTTTATCATCTTTGATTTGATTTACTGTTAAATAAGTGTGGAAGGAACCTTAGTGGTTACATATTTCAAGCTACCTGTGGTAAGAGTCAGAAATTTACGGAAAACCCAGCATCACTGAGGCCAGGGAAGAAAAGTATTCCAGAAGAAGCATTTGAAAAACTTTTACAAGTGTCAAAGAGAAATCAATGAAAACTAATTTTATTATCTTCTCGAATCTTTTATTTCAAACATGCACTTGTGTGCATGTATATGCATGTGTGTGAGTGGATGGAAGGTGAGGAGTAATTTATCACCTAAACAGGAAACCTCAGAGGCACAGCAGACTCTTCCTTCATTTCCATGCTCAATCAATCACAGAATGTTAAAATTCAGACTTCTAATAGATTCTGAATCCAATCTGATTCTTTGCCATAATTACAACTATCTCTTCAGCAATTATTACCTTATTTCAGACTTTTAGCTTTATCTCTTAGCTCAAGTGTCAGCGTCATATCCTTAGTTTGCTCTTTTTTCCCACAAAGCTTAAAATATTTACTATCTGGCCCTGCAGAAAAATGTTTGCAGACATCTGCCCTAGATTAATAAAGTGGTTCCTTAAACTGTTATTTTGGCCTCCTGTCCTCTCCACTCTCAACTATACAATTTGTCGCCTACTACCTAAACACTGGATTCCCAGCTCTCTCTGGCCCAAGACACCATCATTTCTAGCCATCCCCATTTGCAGCTGCATCTTATACTTTTCTGCTTATTCTATTAGCTTCGTAATCCCAAACAATTTGGAGTTCTGGGAACATACCATTTTCTCCCCTATTCACACTAAGTCCTCAGCCTAAAATGAGCTTCATCTTTTGTTCAACCTGAAACAGTGTTAATCATCTTTCAACAATCATCTCAAGCATTGTGTCCTCTCTAAAGTCTTCAAAGTTTTCTAGAAAGACAGTAAAGTGAAGTGGTCGAGAATGTGGATTTAGGAACCAAAACGCCTGAGCTTCACTATTCACTCACTGTGGTACTTTGGGCAAGTAATTTAAAACCTGTAGTGCACTGACTCCTTTTTCCCAAAATAAGGGTGCTCAAGAAAAGGCTAATTAAGAAGAGAGGCAGGGGCTTCCCTGGTGGCGCAGTGGTTGAGAATCTGCCTGCCAATGCAGGGGACACGGGTTCGAGCCCTGGTCTGGGAAGATCCGACATGCCGTGGAGCAACTAGGCCCGTGAGCCACAACTACTGAGCCTGCGCGTCTGGAGCCTGTGCTCCTCAACAAGAGAGGCCGCGACAATGAGAGGCCCACGCACCGCGATGAAGAGTGACCCCCACTTGCTGCAACTAGAGAAAGCCTTCGCACAGAAACGAAGACCCAACACAGCCATGAATAAATAAATAAATAATAAAAAAAAAAAAAAGAAGAGAGGCATTTGGTGTTAATTAGCCCTTCCTCTTTGCCATCAAATTAAACTTAGATATAGAAAATGAAATCACTGCATTGAGAAAACTACATGAAAAAAATAAATGTATCTACCTTTGCAAAAATACAATAAGGATTAAGATAAGAAAAAAAGAAGCACAAAAATACATAAAAGAAGAAGTTTCCAAATGTGACAATCTATCAGGTAGATTCAAGTCACATCGAGAAGTCTTCAATTACAAGTGAAATATCTGTCTGAAGCCTTACTTCCTCCCATAGATGTGTTCTCAATTTTCCATTTGAAAGTTGACCTTTCATTAACTTTAGAGCCTTGTACTATGTTTATACTGCTATCTTCTCACATCATTCCTGACTGCTTTTAGACTCAAAATATTCACAATCAGATGATGGGTTTAGTAGACAGTTGAATTGCTTTAGCTCCCACATCTTAACCAAGCTAAATTACGAAGTATTTGTTTATACTAAAATAAGTAAGGGATTACTCAAGAGTTGGATTCAGGTTTACAGGTTATCTATCTATCTATCTATCTATCTATCTATCTATCTATCTATCTATCTATCATCTATCTTCATCATCATCATCATTTGTGCGTGCATTTGTATATATGTGGTACGTATTCTGATAGTAAGAATTCAAATTGTTTATTTTGTTAATATTTCTTTTATGGGTTACAGTGGATTATCCTGGTTGTTCTTTATGTCCCATCTTTGTTCCAAAGAACATTTTTTCCTTCAGCTGTTAAAAAAAGAGTGACATACTTAAACACACACATAAAATCCCACATATATACCTACACATGTATACACATGTTAACATTCATCAGAAGACATTATCTCCTGCTGTTTTTGTGAAAACCTAGTTATTTTGCTGTTTAATGCACTTGATCATGGGTCATGTCTGGCTGTTAAGAATTATTTTCCTTTAAAGGAGATAAATTCTTTGTTGTCTTTATTTAAAATTTATTTACAACCTGATATAGCATAATTAGTATTACATAAATATTTTTTCTGGGGTTTGTATAAATCCTATTTTCCTTTCTATTGTTCCGTTTATAGGCTAGCGTAAAAATCCATTAAAATGCATTGAAACACCTCTTTGATCCTGTGACTTCAGATTCCTTTTTTTTCCATTGTTGACAGCCAAATTTGGAACTGGTTTCTTTCCCTTTAAACTGCTGGAAGAGAAAAAGAACAGAGCTCCAAGTCAGAAACATAAAAATCAGTGAGAAAAGAGAGAGGAGCTATTTCAGATGTGCTGTCACAATCACATTCAGCAGAATCTTATAGAGTTATTTGGGTTAGTGGCTTAAAAACAGATCCCACTAATTTCTGTGGAAAACTAAGGAAGTGAATCTGTAAAGAAACAGAAAGCTATCTTCAAAGCTTTTCCAATTTTAAATAAAGTAAAATGTATCATAATAGATAATGTACTTCATCACGTTCTTTCTTGCTGATACAAAAACTCCAGTGAAAACTGTCATTTATTATCAGACCATTAATACTACATTAATACTATAATATCACCTGGCAGCTTTTCATTGGCTGTATCCAAAGTGATCTGTTGTTTTTTTCTCACCACTGCTAGCTCATTCTACTTCATTATGAATGGTCTGTGAGAATGTGCGGTTAGATGAAACTTCTTGAGAGACTTGTACTACGAATGTAAAATTACGTGAGTTTTCTTGGATTCAAAGTGGCTATAATAGGGCCATGTATGAACAAAAATCCTTTTGACAAATCAGACCCAAACGTATATATAATCAGCCAGAGAATAAATCTAAATTCTGTAGAAAACAAAGCAAAATTAAAATTAAGAGAGGAGGGAAAAATATTTTTACATATTCATTAGATATATCTGAATCATATTAAGCCTTTCCCATATATTTGTCTTTTTGAAAAAAAAACATCATAATAGGGCTTTCCTGGTGGCGCAGTGGTTAAGAATCCGCCTGCCACTGCAGGGGACACGGGTTCCAGCCCTCATCCAGGAAGATCCCACATGCCATGGAGCGACTAAGCCCGCGTACCACAACTACTGAGCCTGCGCGCCTAGAGCCCGTGCTCCGCAACAGGAGAAGCCACCGCAATGAGAAGCCAGCACAACACAACGAAGCGTAGCCCCAGCTTGCCTCAACTAGAGAAAGCCCGCGCACGGCAACGAAGACCCAATGCAGCCAAAAATAAATAAGTAAATTTATAAAAAATAAAA
This sequence comes from Balaenoptera musculus, assembly GCF_009873245.2. Lineage (NCBI taxonomy): Eukaryota > Metazoa > Chordata > Mammalia > Artiodactyla > Balaenopteridae > Balaenoptera > Balaenoptera musculus. Next base: position 105,604,073 of record NC_045788.1, read on the forward strand.
AACATCATAATAAATTAGTGTGATAGCTTTGGGATCTTTGGGATCACACTATGGTTCAAAATAGATTTTCTCCAACTGCATGTTCTTGAAATAAACTAAACATTTTTAGCTTCGGTCTCATCTGCCAAATGGGTTAATAATGCCTATATTAAGAATTTTCTGTAACGTTTAGTAAAATACTAAATTCAGTGAGTGGTACGTAGGATGCCCTCAGAATGGTGGTTACAATTATGAACACTGCTGTAGATAATTAAATAGAGGTAATTTGTTGTATATACACATTTTCTGATTTGGCAATTGTTACAGTAAAGGAAACATTAGGTGGAATTAGCCAAGTTATCAATACTCTTCTCTTCAAAAAACATTGACACTTCTTATGCAATCTTCTAGTGTGAATTTGGCCAATTCTTCAAACTCTTCTTCAGAAGCTTCACTCCCAATGAAGCTCATCAGGATCAGTTGATCTCTAGGAAAAACTGAAAGAGCCACCATACCAGCTTTGTGGGCAGGTGTATCAGTCTGCTCTGGCTGTAATAGCAAAATGCCACAGACTGGGTAGCTTAAACAACAAAAATTCATTTTGTCTCAGTTCTGGAGGCTGGATGTCCAGGATTAAGGTCTCATCAGGTTTGGTTTCTGCTGAGGCCGCTCTTACTACTGTCTTGAAGATGGTGCCTTCTTGCTGTATCCTCACTCAGACTCTACTCTGTGTGTGCTGTGTGCGCACAGAGAGAAATCTTTGGTGTCTCTTCCTCTTCTTATAAGGAAACCAGTCCTATCAGATTAGGGCCCAACCCTTACTTACTTATTTAACCTTAATTACCTTCCTAAAGGCTCTATCTCCAAATACAGTAATATTGGGAGTTACAGCTTCAATATACAAATTTGGGTTGACACACAATTCAGTCCATAACAGCAGGCAAGTAAGAATATTTTAAGGCTTGCAAATCATCTATAATATTTCACAAAATGTAGAGATAATGAATGCATACACATTTTAACTGTTTTATTATCTTTAACATTAAACTGCAATTATTCTTAATAGTTTTCTTTCTGTTCCCAGAGTCCATATAAAAATCTGTTTGTGTGTATTTATTTTTTTAAAGTAAATAAATTTAAAATATTTTAGGGTAATTATGAGACTTCATAAAATTCCTAAAAATAGCAAGAGGAAAAATCTTTCTACAGTGTTTTATACTTTTTATGCTGTGTTATATTTGGTCCTGGAGACTAAATAGGAAGGTATGCCAGGATAAAAACTCCATTTGGTATTAGAGCTAATATTTTATGCTAAGAATCAAGATTTTTTTTTCCATGGGAGTGAAGAACTATGAAATCAACATGAAATATATTTTTAAAGAAAGTGTTTTGTTTATTTCTCTAAATAACTTATCCAATCTATAAATGTGGTTCACAGCATTCTGGTCACTTACATAAAAAGTGGAAAAATATTATTTTTACAAATATTTTGTACCTTTACTTGCAACTCCTAACAAAAGTCATGCTTGACACTTCGGCAGCACTTGATATGCCAATGTATGTTTACTGCAGCAATACCAACACTTCTCAGGGATTTGAAAGTAAGAGATGTTAAAGGACTTGGGATTGATTTTCTACTAAAGGTTGTGAAAAATAATGGTAAGGGCCAGAATTAGAATTTGGCAATTTTCATTCATAAATTCATTCAGCCATGTTTTCGAAGCCTGATTGGAATATTAAGCCCACCAAATCAAGAAATAAAATTAACTGAGTAAATACTACTCAAATGAACTTCTAACTAGAACATTGGGGAGTGAAAAGGAAATGTATTAGTTATTGAATTCTTCTCACATTAAAAAGAAAGAAAGAATTTAACCTGGATAAATACCAGACATTAGTTTGGATAAGAATCATGGGCATTCCTCAAATCTGTGCCAGCTCTGAGTTTGGATTGTGATTCACAGAACAACTGTCTGTATTGCCTCTGTTTATTCTATTTCAGTCTGCATCTTTTAAAAGAACAAATACAGGATTAAGGCAATATGACCTACTTTTGCAATTTCTCCCTTTAAAAAAAAAAAACTCTCTTCTTTAATTCCTGAAAAAGACCAAGGCCAATTACATTCTCAGTAGCATTTTATGTTAGATGAATAATTAGAACCTAGAAATATATTCTATAAAAAAGCTGACACTCTTAAAGTTAAAAAATAAATCTGTCTTTTTGCTTCATTCTGATGAGAACACAGGTTTTAAGATAATCTACTGGAAAATTCCAATGAGCAGAAAAGAAAGGGTGGGGGCTTATGCCATGGCAATTGTTTCAATATATTTTCAAACATATTCTTATATATTTATAAGCATAATGGTTCAAAGTATCCTTTTAAAGGGATATTGAATTTGGATGATTAAATATATATCTTGTAAATGAAACTAGTTTAACAAATATTAAGTCATACTTGAATAAATGGCAAATTATGACAGCAGTTAGAGATACAATTCATGATTACCACAGAATCACAATTCTTTATTCCCCAAACCAAAGGCAATATGACCCTAGAAAATACAAGTCTGTGAGTTTAGTTTTTCTAGTTAAGTAAATATAGGAGAATAAAAATACATTAGTATAACCAGTTGAAGATTGCAGGATGATTCTCATTTGAGTTAGAAACATCCAACCCGTTTCTTTTTTTCTGGAAGAACATTAAAAAGATAATTGTAGTAAGAATTTGAATTTCATTTTCATATTCAACTCTATAATAAATGGAAAATAGACAATCTAGATTGCCTAATTATTAGGTGGCTTGGAAATTAGAGGTCCTTAACAAAAATTGTGACTATATAATCTCACAGTTGGAATTTAAATAATTTTAATTTAGCTAGTTTTTCAGATTCATTCATTCATATACCCATCCTACAAATGTTTATTTTTATTGTTGCTTTTTGAGATGATATAGCTGATGTTATGCCAAATGTCTAGTAAAAAGAGTTGCAAGCTCTCATACCCACAGGGGCTGGGCAAGTAATGTCAATAAGTGAAGTGGGTTCCCTGAAGTGCATGTATCCGCCAAAAAGGACAGCCTCTATTCAGCTCCAATATGGCTACATAGGCACAGCCTTTTTAGATTACCATTTGAAATAAGAGACTGGAAATCTGAAACCTTATTTGTAATCGTCTGATTTTTTTTAAGTCTCAACAATAAATACATTGCAAAAGTAATCATGTGCAAGCCAAACAAATTATGTTTATGGGACTGATATAGCTTACTTGCTTCAAGTTTTGCCCATAATATACAGATTTATTAAATATCATTGTGAACTTTGACTTTTATTCAGATTTTTGGCAATCAATAACAGTTTCTAGTTTATCGTTAGACTAAAACACAACAGTAAATTCTCGGTTGTCTGATCTGATTCAATGATACTCAGTCTTTGAATCAATCTCTCTGGAATGTGACATCCATCAGATCATCTTTAAGGTTGTATGATGATAGACATTTAGCAAGGAAGAATGTTTACACTATTTAATATAGATCAGACTTGAAAAGGAAAGTATTCTGAGAAAAGGGATAACATTAGTTGGGTAAAAAATTACTTTATGCATACACAGTATATAAATATATATTAACACATAACAAAGAACAGAAAAGATTCATGGGGATTAGACCAGTGATTATCAAGCTTTATGTTTACAGGAATCATCTTGAATACTTATTACAATTTTTGATATGTGGCCTTTTCCCCACAAGATGCAGATTCTGTAGTTTGGAGACAGGGCCCAGGGACCTGTCCTTTAAACAAGACTCCCTGTGATTGAGGCTCATGTTGTAAGGCTGACACTTTAAACATTATGGTGGACGAAAAAGAAAAACTTGTAAAGAATAAAAACATTAATTTGTTATAAGGTTAGCTACGTTTCAAGTCAGGGTAATCAAGGTACTACCCTTTTTATTTTCCTTTCCAAAGGAATGGTTATGGATACTGAATCATCCTCATTAGTGTGAGTGTTGTATAAAGTGGAAGATTAAGTGAACACATTTCACATTTGTGAAGCAGGAGGCTCGCTCATTGGTGACAAGTTTTAATTGTAATAAAAACAAGAGGAAAAACAGTAATAAATACTGGAGACAGCAACCCTAAACAATAATTACTACTTGTTATCCTGATTTTTACAGATAATGAGAGGGACTTGTCAGATATATTAGAGTGAGACAACTTTCCTAATATCATACATTGAATAAGTTATTGATGCACAGAAAGAGAGAGATCTTCTAACTGGAAAGGGAAAGGGGCTAATGTAGTCATCGCCTGAAGCGCCAGTCCCCCACGCCACATTTAGCTGGCATTTTCAATCACAAGGCAGCAGCATACACTAGGCGGGGTCCTCATGTAACATCTTTACCACCTAGGATTGCTGTAAGTGCTCCATAATTATATATTTTTATATACTGTACATTAGTAAATATTACTATGTTATACATTATACATATAGGCCATTATAATTATCATTAACACAGAAACAAAAGCTGGAAGAATTTTTAATAACGCATACACAGAATGTAATACACAGAATGTGAAACTGTGAGATTCTTCATCCACTGCCATCATTTTACCCTAGTCTCCTGATTATGGTCCTGTAGGTATAATATTTCTATATGTCCCAAATTAGAATAAAGGAGGAGTTAACGTTAAAGAAAAATCTTTAAAATAAATGTAGATGTAGATATTATGTTCTGGTAAATTTAAAAGAAGACGCAAAAGAGGGAAGGAGTAGGGAGGACAAGGGGAGGAGGAAGTAAGAGCAGGAAGCAATATGGTAATGGATGTTTCAAATACTGGTGAATATATTAAAATGATTTTATAAAGAATAACATGCACTCTCAAGGTCCCAGACCAAGGTATTCTGATTCCGTGTTCTGTATTAGGTTTCAGAAAATATGTACTTATAAGAAGAAATTTTTATTACCTTTATACCATAAACAATTCTTCACAGAAAAGGATCATCATTTCCTCATTCCCTGTATGCCACTCTAAGAAGAAATAAAAATTAAGCTACTTAGAAGATATTTGGTTTCAGCCATTAGGAAGAAAGCTATCTGACCACTCAAGGATTTATAAATATTAAAATCAGGTATCGGATACCTGTGGCTATGGGATATCCTTCTTTAGCAACATTTTATATAAACATTGAATACATTTTATCACTTTAGTTACAGATTAGGAGTTAAAGTGTCAAGATCATTTCTCAGGAAAGAGAACTAATATTACAACCTCCTGGCAAACACGTTAACTTTCTTCATATAATTCTTACCACAGTCTTTGAGGTGGGTCCCATTTCATCACCGTTTCATACATGAGGATGTGAGGCTCAAGCGCTAAGGGCTTGCCCAGGTCACATCGCTAGTCAATAGTAACCAGCTTGCAGTCTCAGAGCCCCCAACGGTGAACCCTGGTCATGTTCTTCTGTGATTCCTCCCTCTAACCTGAAAATTCCACGACAACATGTGTCACCTCATCCAATTTCTTCCTACAGTATCACAATTATTTGTGTAGAACTACAGCTATAGGTGATTCACCAGCTCTTGAAATCATCAGTAACTTCCCACTTATAGGACTAATTCAATTTCTTGGGCAGGACCACTGAAGACCTATGCAACTTGTTCCCCAGTCTGTTTCTTCAGCTTTGCCCTCGATTCCTGCCCAGCCTTGGGTCATGTAGATTTACCTTTCTTCCTAGAATAACAAAATGCCTTCTAACACAGAGTTCTCTTCTGCCTGGAATACCTTAAACACGTCTTACTGCCTAGCTCATTCTGAGTCAATTTTTCTGAGACCTGCCATAAATAGCCTCTTTCTGACATCCACAACAGTACAAATGTTCTCCCCTGGTTGTGATCTCACCGTATTCCGTTACATTTCCCCCCTCCAACCTTATAATCTAACCCATTTGTTACATGTCAGTACTCATGACTAAAATATAAGCAATCTGGAGAAATGTCCTAGTTTTATTACTCTTTGTATCCTCAGTATCCAGTACTAGTTGGGGCCCACAAAGTTTACTTGGGTAAGTAAAGTGTGATCATAAGTTAATGATCGTACTGTTTTTGCCTTCTATTAGTAATAAATTTCAATTACCACGGATGTGTCCTAAAATTAAAATATGGACTTTAACTATATATTCATAATGATGAAATTATAGTTCATTTTCATATTTTTATTAGCATGCCAAGGTATTTTTCCAATGAATAATTTTAAATGTTTTTTAAAAGTCTATCTTATCAAGGACCAATGGATTATCCACCACTAGCTGAATATGGCTTTGACTAATATTCAGAATTAACAGCAGATATATTGACATAATTAATATGCAAGGCATTTAAAACCAAAATATATCACACAGCTATACTTTTGCCCTTAACCATATTTAAAATATGCCCTTCATAAATATCTATAAATTATACTAATTTTCTATTACTAGCAAAATATAGAAGACAGAAGAAAGTGTCACAAGCTGGAAGAGGCACACGCATTAGTTGAATGAATTTCCCTTAAGACTCTGTGGGAATGAATAGAAAGATACTCCATAGATTTGTATTTTTCTCTTACTATCAAATCTGAAAGCCCATTTAAAATGCATGCTCTGAGCTATATTATGCACATCTTATATCCTTGTGTATTTTTCTGGAGACATGCATGGGAACTAACTAAATTCTTCAAAACCCCTAAATCTAAACTTATGAGGTTATGTTGACTTAGCTCACTTTGGCATGCTTGAAGACTTTGTACTATTCTATTTCTATTAAGGATATATCTGCAATTCATGGGCAAGCACTTTGGAAATTTAATACACTCTTAGTTCCATGAATTGCATTTTTTGGATTCTTATGCTTGATCACTGCTCTTTCACTAAAACGTTTCTAAAACTTTTCCCCCAATTCTCTCCTCTATTTTCAAGTCTTAACATAGTAAATCCAACTGATTTCATGCAAATTAGACTTTTTTTTTCCACTCTAGTTCATGTGAGTTTTAACTGTCTATGTAACACTGGGAAATTGCCTTATAGAGGACTGTATCATTAATAAAACCAGGTGGAATGGTTTATTGAGGTAATGCATTATTCCTAATCTCCTATTCATTGTGTGTAGAGGCAAAATCTTGACTGATGTCGTTACCAAGGCCATTTACAGCTACAACTTGGAAATGATATATTCCTTGAAGATCCTGATAATGCCAAGAGCAGAGGCTGTGATTGCCTGCCTTGATGAATGTTACCCAGACATTTGAGTTATTGGACTTCAGCAATGTATCATTTTGCAAAATCTAAGAAAACAAAATTTTAGAAGATAGCTATACACACTTTCAGGAAACACTGGACCTTCCCAGACTCTTTCAAATAGCATTTCAAATTAATTAAAACATCTTAGTCCAAAACCCACAAATACTGTATTGCTTTATGTGCCAAATCACAGAAAAAGCCTAAAAATGCTGGCTTAGCCCTATAATAGTAAAACATAAATCTTTAAATTGAAAAATAAAAAGAATAAGAAAACTCAAATGGTTATTTTTCATTTGGTTTAAAAATATAATAGTATGCTTCAATAATAAGGTTTTTAGCACTTTACCAAATGTATTTAATCTAGTCACTTCTTTACTCTTTCACCAAAGGTGGAAAAGTAAAAGCAATTCTAACTCCTCCTTTGCATATGAAGATTATAGTGATGTCATCCTGGGTTAGGAATTCTAATGTTCTCTGCTGTCTATCCATTCTCCTGAACTATTCAGCACTGAGATACTGGTGCCACTTCCTTCATGATTGCTGGTCTTACACATATGTCTTATTCCTGAATGAAAATTCCCTCTGCAAGTTTCAAAGCTAGAAACACAGTGACTCTTAGCATAAGGTAGAAGCCTATATTGTTCTGCCTTCGTTTGCCACAAGACATGAGGTGTCCAAAGCTAAATTATATTCTTCATTGTTTTCTGCTCCTGAATTTTTTTAAGATAACAATTTTCCTTTTTTTTAAATATGATTCTTATATTTTCATCCAAAGTTTAGTAGTTTTATTCTTTAAGCCACTTCATGTAACCATCTTAATTCATTTTTGAAAGTATGCTTGCAATAAATAATTTAATACCTTTGAAGAAAATAGGTGTAGGTTAGCCTATGATAAAGTACTAGAGAGCTTTTGAATACCATGTTCCCCCAAATATTTTCCCTGGTGATAACCAAAATTCCACCATTGTGAAACAAGTGATCACAGAAAAGAATAACACATTCTTTCCTCAACTCTTCTATGTAAATGAGTTCATCGGATTAATCTCCCTAAGTGACTAAAGGGATCAAGCAAGCCAAGGAAGTAAATGTCTTTGCAGGGTAGGATAAAGTACAAAACCAAACCAAACCAAACCAAACAACGTGAAATAGTGACCTCAGGAAAGGGAGCAATACTGGAGCAGAAAGACACACACACCTCCTTTTTTTCCAAAATTGACCCCTAAATCCACTCTTATACAGTATCTTCCAGGAAGTACAGAAACAATAACTTACCTACGTAGGAAAACCTCATGTTCTGTAGGACAAGTAGAAGGAAGATCACGTTACACCATCTTGAAACCTCTGCTTTACATAATCATCATTGATCTTCATGAAGGTGGACTCAGCACCCTTCAGCCTCCATGTTGCATTATGTGAAACTCTATTTCAGACCAGTAGGTTAATGTGCTAGTAATTTTTATCTGTTGTGGCAGCTCTTAAACATTTTAAGAGACCCAGATGCATATTTATTTTAGTATTCAAAAGTTCTGGGTATGGTAAACATTTTAAAATTTGGACAGCTTAATGTATCCTAAGCTTTAGATTATTATTCCTAAATTTACGAGTTATGTATCTTCAGCTTTCTCTTCACTACTCTATATTATATTTTTACTATGGCCCTGGAGAATTTTATTTATTTAACAGAGGTTATTGTCTCATGTGTATTAAAATGTTTTTTCCAGATTGACAGTTGCTAGTCTGCTCTTCTTTTTGAGATGCTTTATCACTGGAGGTTATGTATCCAAAGTTTATAGATAAAATCAGAAGACTGTCCAATTTCCATTTCCCTAATAAACCTTCATGCTGTGCAGTTTGCAATAATAATGCACCAGGATTTTCCTTGCGTTAGGCAGTGTGGAGGACTAACTCAATCTCTAGAGTACCATTTCACACAATGAAACACTCACTTGCTTGATGTCCTGGTGACTTGAAGCATTAATACATTCTTAAGTGCAAATTTAATCCCAGATATAAAGTCATGTTTTGGGAGAATATACTTCAATAAAAGAAGTCTGAGTATTAGGACATAATAGGAAATAAACAATATGTTTATGAACAACAGAAATAAAATATTCCCTCATAAGCAAGTATTTCTTTTTTCCAAGCGATATTTATTGAATAACAGTGGCAAATTTATCAATCATGGTATGCCCTAGGGCTAGTTCCATACTCACTGTTAAAAACTACTTTCTGTAGGCTACAGTTGCAAAAAAGTAATATGAAATTTTAAAGAGGATGGTTAAAATAAGCAAAACTTTCCATTAATCAAGCCCTCACTGTGGCACACCAACGTAGCAGCTTGTAAGAACTCCTCCCACTTCTTGAGACACAAACACAGTACCCTGTCAGGAACTCAGAAAGTGAAGACTTTTACTCTTTAGAAGAAAAGAGTACAAGTCTACACCAATTTGGTAGTTTCTTCATAACATAAAATATCTCTCTTAGGATTATCTCTGTTTAAAAATAAAAATTAGCCAAAATATGAAATATTGAGGCATGCAACAATAAGATTTGTCCATCAATACAAAATAATTGGTAAAACTGATTGTTAAAAATAGTATCCATTAATTGCATAAACTTTACTGGAAATTAAAAACTATACTCCAGTTAATTCCAGGTTCTGTAGAACCTTCACCCTAACAAAGATCTCCACCTGGCTTCCCTGGTGGCGCAGTGGTGAGAATCTGCCTGCCAATGCAGGGGACATGGGTTCGAGCCCTGGTCTGGGAAGAATCCACATGCCGCGGAGCAACTAGGCCCGTGAGCCACAACTACTGAGCCTTGCGCGTCTGGAGCCTGTGCTCTGCAACAAGAGAGGCCGCAATGTGAGAGGGCCCGTGCACCGCGATGAAGAGTGGCCCCCACTTGCCGCAACTAGAGAAAGCCCTCGCACAGAAACGAAGACCCAACACAGCCATAAATAAATAAATAAATAAATAAATAAATAAATAAATAAACCCAAAGATTAAAAAAAAAAGAAAAGAATTCTCTCACCACCCTCTGCTCTAACAACAACAACAAAAAATCTCCACCTTACTTTTTTGCTACAGTTTTTCATATACCTCATATCCAACCAAATTTATTATTAATCCTAGTCGGCTAGTTATTTCTTTAAAAGCTGAAGGGGAGTTCCAGGCATTAAAGGGGGGGAGGCTTATCTTGAGCGACATCTAGCGGACGACTACAGAATGATATGTTTAAAAGAGGCTACTACAGCTTAGGCAGCTGTAACAACTTTTTTTTTTTTAACATCTTTATTGGAGTATAATTGCTTCACAATGGTGTGTTAGTTTCGGCTTTATAACAAAGTGAATCAGTTATACATATACATATGTTCCCATATCTCTTCCCTCTTGCGTCTCCCTCCCTCCAACCCTCCCTATCCCACCCCTCTAGGTGGTCACAAAGCACCGAGCTGCTCTCCCTGTGTTATGCAGTTGCTTCCCACTAGCTATCTATTTTACGTTTGGTAGTGTATATATGTCCATGCCACTCTCTAACTTTGTCACACCTTACCTTCCCCCTCACCATACCCTCAAGTCCATTCTCTAGTACATCTGTGTCTTTATTCCCGTATGGCCCCTATGTTCTTCATAACCATTTTTTTTCTTAGATTCCATATATATGTGTTAGCATATGGTATTTGTTTTTCTCTTTCTGACTTACGTCACTCTGTATGACAGCCTCTAGGTCCATCCACCTCACTACAAATAACTCAATTTCATTTCTCTTATGGCTGAGCAATATTCCATTGTATATATGTGCCACATCTTCTTTATCCATTCATCTGTTGATGGACACTTAGGCTGCTTCCATGTCCTCGCTCTTGTAAATAGAGCTACAATGAACATTTTGGTACATGACTCTTTCTGAATTACGGTTTTCTCAGGTTATATGTCCAGTAGTGGGATTGCTGGGTCATATGGTAGTTCTATTTTTAGTTTTTTAAGGAACCTCCATACTGTTCTCCATAGTGGCTGTATCAATTTACATTCCCACCAACAGTGCAAGAGGGTTCCCTTTTCTCCACACCCTCTCCAGCATTTATTGTTTCTAGATTTTTTGATGATGGCCATTCTGACCGGTGTGAGATGATATCTCATTGTAGTTTTGATTTGCATTTCTCTAATGATTAATGATGTTGCGGATTCTTTCATGTGTTTGTTGGCAATCTGTATATCTTCTTTGGAGAAATGTCTATTTTGGTCTTCTGCCCATTATTGGATTGGGTTGTTTGCTTTTTGATATTGAGCTGTATGAGCTGCTTGTAAATTTTGGAGATTAATTCTTTGTCAGTTGCTTCATTTGCAAATATTTTCTCCCATTCTGAGGGTTGTCTTTTCATCTTGTTTATGGTTTCCTTTGCTGTGCAAAAGCTTTTAAGATTCATTAGGTGCCATTTGTTTATTTTTGTTTTTATTTCCATTTCTCTAGGAGGTGGGTCAAAAAGGATCTTGCTGTGATTTATGTCATAGAGTGTTCTGCCTACGTTTTCCTCTAAGAGTTTGATAGTGTCTGGCCTTATATTTAGGTCTTTAATCCATTTTGAGTTTATTTTTGTGTATGGTGTTAGGGAGTGTTCTAATTTCATACTTTTACATGTACCTGTCCAGTTTTCCCAACACCACTTATTGAAGAGGCTGTCTTTTCTCCACCGTATATTCTTGCCTCCTTTATCAAAGATAAGGTGACCATATGTGGGTGGGTTTATCTCTGGGCTTTCTATCCTGTTCCATTGATCTATATCTCTGTTTTTGTGCCAGTACCACACTGTCTTGATTACTGTAACTTTGTAGTATAGTCTGAAGTCAGGGAGCCTGATTACTCCAGCTCCGTTTTTCTTTCTCAAGGTTGCTTTGGCTATTCGGGGTCTTTTGTGTTTCCATACAAACTGCAAAATTTTTTGTTCTAGTTTTGTGAAAATTGCCAGTGGTCATTTGATAGGGATTGCACTGAATCTGTAGATTGCTTTGGGTAGTAAAGTCATTTTCACACTGTTGATTCTTCCAATCCAGGAACATGGTATATCTCTCCATCTATTTGTATCATCTTTAATTACTTTCATCAGTGTCTTATAGTTTTCTGCATACAGGTCTTTTTTCTCCTTAGATAGGTTTATTCCTAGATATTTTATTCTTTATGTTGCAATGGTAAATGGGAGTCTTTTCTTAATTTCACTTTCAGATTTTTCATCATTAGTGTATAGGAATGCTAGAGATTTCTGTGCATTAATTTTGTATCCTGCTACTTTACCAAATTCATTGATTAGCTCTAGTAGTTTTCTGGTACCATCTGTAGGATTATCTATGTATAGTACCATGTCAAGTGCAAACAGTGACAGCTTTACTTCTTTTCTGATTTGGATTCCTTTTATTTCTTTTTCTTCTCTGATTGCTGTGGCTAAAACTTTCAAAACTATGTTGAATAATAGTCGTGAGAGTGGGCAACCTTGTCTTCTACCATTTATGATAAATGGGTGTTGAATTTTGTCAAAAGCTTTCTCTGCACCAATTGAGATGACCATATTGTTTTTCTCCTTCAATTTGTTAGTATGGTGTATCACATTGATTGATTTGCATATATGGAAGACTCCTTGCATTCCTGGAATAAATCCCACTTGATCATGGTGTATGATCCTTTTAATGTGCTGTTGGATTCTGTTTGCCAGTATTTTCTTGAGGATTTTTGCATCTATGTTTATCAGTGATATTCACCTGTATTTTTCTTTCTTTGTGACATCTTTGTCTGGTTTTGGTATCAGGGTGATGGTGGCCTTGTAGAATGAGCTTGGGAGTGTTCCTCACTCTGCTATATTTTGGAAGAGTTTGAGAAGGATAGGTGTTAGCTCTTCTCTAAATGTTTGATAGAATTCACCTATGAAGCCATCTGGTCCTGGGCTTTTGTTTGCTGGAAGATTTTTAATCACAGTTTCAATTTCAGTGCTTGTGATTGGTCTGTTCATATTTTCTATTTCTTCCTGGTTCAGTCTCAGAAGGTTGTGCATTTCTAAGAATTTGTCCATTTCTTCCAGGTTGTCCTTTTTATTAGCATAGAGTTGCTTGTAGTAATCGCTCATGATCCTTTGGTTTCTGCAGTGTCAGTTGTTACTTCTCCTTTTTCACTTCTAATTCTATTGATTTGAGTCTTCTCCCTTTTTTTCTTGATGAGTCTGGCTAATGGTTTTTCAATTTTGGTTACCTTCTCAAAGAACCAGCTTTTAGTTTTATTGATCTTTGCTATCGTTTCCTTCATTTCTTTTTCATTTATTTCTGATCTGATCTTTATGATTTCTTTCCTTCTGCTAACTTTGGGGTTTTTTTGTTTTTCTTTCTCTAATTGCTTTAAGTGTAATGTTAGGTTGTTTGTTTGAGATGTTTCTTGTTTCTTAAGGTAGGATTGTATTGCTATATACTTCCCTCTTAGAACTGCTTTTGCTGCATCCTATAGGCTTTGAGTCATCATGTTTTCACTTTCATATGTTTCTAGGTATTTTTTGATTTCCTCTTTGATTTCTTCAACGATTTCTTGGTTATTTAGTAGTGTATTGTTTAGCCTCCATGTGTCTGTATTTTTTACAGATTTTTTCCTGTAATTGATATCTAGTCTCATAGCGTTGTGGTCGGAAAAGATACTTGATGCAATTTCAATTTTCCTAAATTTACTGAGGCTTGATTTGTGACCCAAGATATGATCTATCCTGGAGAATGTTCCACGAGCACTTGAGAAGAATGTGTATTCTGTTGTTTTTGGATGGAATGTCCTATAAATATCAATTAATTCCATCTTGTTTAATATATCATATAAAGCTAATGTTTCCTTATTTATTTTCATTTTGGATGATTTGTCCATTGGTGAAAGTGGGGTGTTAAAGTCCCCTACTATGATTGTGTTACTGTCAATTTCCCCTTTTATGGCTGTTAGTATTTGCCTTATGTATTGAGGTGCTCCTATATTGGGTGCATAAATATTTACAATTGTTATATCTTCTTCTTGGATTGATCCCTTGATCATTAGGTAGTGTCCTTCTTTGTCTCTTGTAATAGTCTTTGTTTTAAGAGAATTAAAGAATGAGAATTGCTACTCCAGCTTTCTTTGATTTCCTTTTGCATAGAATATCTTTTTCCTTCCCTTCACTTTCAGTCTGAATGTGTCCCTAGGTCTGAAGTGTGTCTCTTGTAGACAGCAAATATATGGGTCTTGTTTTTGTATCCATTCAGCAAGCCTGTGTCTTTTGGTTGGAGCATTTCATCCATTCACGTTTAGGGTGATCATCAATATGTATGTTCCTATTACCATTTTCTTAATTGTTTTGGGTTTGTTTTTGTAGGTCCTTTTCTTCTCTTGTGTTTCCCACTTAGAGAAGTTCCTTTAGCATTTGTTGTAGAGCTGGTTTGGTGGTGTTGAATTCTCTTAGCTTTTGCTTGTCTGTAAAGCTTTTGATTTCTCTTTCGAATCTGAATGAGATCCTTGCCTGGTAGAGTAATCTTGGTTGTAGGTTCTTCCCTTTCATCACTTTAAGTATATCATGCCACTCCCTTCTGACTTGTAGAGTTTCTGCTGAGAAATCAGCTGTTAACCTTATGGGAATTCCCTTGTATATTATTTGTCGTTTTTCCCTTGATGCTTTCAACAATTTTTCTTTGTCTTTAATTTTTGCCACTTTGATTACTCTGTGTCTCGGCGTGTTTCTCCTTAGGTTTATCCTGTATGGGACTCTCTGTGCTGCTTGGACTTGGGTGGCTATTTCCTTTCCCATGTTAGGGAAGTTTTCTACTATAATCTCTTCAAATATTTTCTCTGTTCCTTTTTCTCTCTCTTCTCCTTCTGGGACCCCTATAATACGAATGTTGTTGCATTTAATTTTGTCCCAGAGGTCTCTTAGGCTTTCTTCATTTCTTTTAATTCCTTTTTCTTTATTCTGTTCCACAGCAGTGAATTCCACCATTCTGTCTTCCAGGTCACTTATCCGTTCTTCTGCCTCAGTTATTCTGCTATTGATTCCTTCTAGTGTAGTTTTCATTTCAGTTATTGTATTGTTCATCTCTGTTTGTTTGTTCTTTAATTCTTCCAGGTCTTTGTTAAACATTTCTTGCATCTTCTCGATCTTTGCCTCCATTCTTTTTCTGAGGTCCTGGATCAGCTTCACTATCATTATTCTGGATTCTTTTTCTGGAAGGTTGCCTATCTCCACTTCATTTAGTTGTTTTTCTGGGGTCTTATCTTGTTCCTTCATCTTGTACATAGCCCTCTGCCTTATCATCTTGTTTATCTTTCTGTGAACGTGGTTTTTGTTCCACAGGCTGCAGGACTGTAGTTCTTCTTGCTTCTGCTGTCTGCTCTCTGGTGGATGAGGCTATCTAAGGGGCTTATGCAAGTTTCCTAATGGGAGGGACTGGTGGTGGGTAGAGCTGAGTGTTGCTCTGGTGGGCAGAGCTCAGTAAAACTTTAATCCGCTTGACTGCTGATAGGTGGGGCTGGGTTCCCTCCCTGTTGGTTGTTTGGCCTGAGGCAACCCAACACTGGAGCCTACCTGGGCTCTTTGGTGGGGCTAATGGTGGACTCTGGGAGGGCTCACGCCAAGGAGTACTTCCCAGAACTTCTGCTGCCAGTGTCATTGTCCCCATGGTGAGCCACAGCCAGCCCCCAACTCCGCAGGGACCCTCCAACACTAGCAGGTAGGTGTGGTTCAATCTCCCCTGGGGTCACTGCTCCTTCCTCTGGGTCCCGATGCACACATCACTTTGTGTGTGCCCTGTAAGTGTGGAGTCTCTGTTTCCCCCAGTTCTGTCGAAGTCCTGCAATCAAATCCCAGTAGCCTTCAAAGTCTGATTCTCTAGGAATTCCTCCTCCCGTTGCCGGACCCCCAGGTTGGGAAGCCTGACATGGGGCTCAGAACCTTCACTCCCATGGGTGGACTTCTGTGGTATAAGTGTTCTCTAGTCTGTGAGTCACCCACCCAGCAGTTATGGGACTTGATTTTACTGTGATTGCACCCCTTCTACCATCTCACTGTGGCTTCTCCTCTGTCCTTGGACATGGGGTATCTTTTTTGGTGAGTTCCAGTGTCCTCCTGTTGATGATTGTCCAGCAGCTAGTTGTGATTCTGGTGTTCTTGCAAGAGAGAGTGAGAGCACGACCTTCTAATCCGCCATCTTGGTTCCAATCAATAGCTTGTTTTCTATATCTTTAAATCATTACTCTGATAAGATTATCACATGTGAAGCAACAAATACTAAAGTACATAATCAAGCACTCTAAATTTTTTGCTATTGGCCAAAGTGTGACCAGTTCAAAGAAAGTGTAGAGCAATGGGAGTCATGAGGAGAGTAGAACTTATTTAAAATAAGTTTTTTTAATCATAATTTTCTAGCATCTTTAAACATTTAGTATGATATCTTTAAGATTCCTTGCCCTAGATGATATACAATAGTAACGTAAATTTTAGATTTACTGATGACTAGGGTCCTACTTTAAAGAGTTGAATTGATTTGCATCATGAATAGACAGAAGGGAGGAAATTAGTGAGCTCATAGGATCCAGGGCAAGCATGGGACCGAGGGGAGAAAAAGTAGATTGCCCCTTGAGGAAAGGTGCAGCAAACAACTTAATAAAATGTAGAAGAATATAATTTGGATTTTAAAAAATTATAAATGTACCTGACATTATGAAAATTTTACTATTAGAAAAAATCATGTGGTAGATGTGTGGTAATTATTGTTTTTGACAAGAAGATATTAACAGTTACTGAAAGGTTGAATAACTTGACCAAAGTACTGATAAAATGCCATCAAATCTAATCATGGTGTGAATTATAGAAAGGAAAAACAACAGCCTGTGATATTGTAATATTGTTATGCAGTGTGTTACTACTGGGGGAAACTGAGGGAAGGATAAAAGGGTCCTTCCTGTGCTATTTCAAAAACTGCATGTAAGTCAACGCACATGGAATAAAAATATGGGAAACAGTAATGCCAAAAAAAAAAAAAAAGTAGAAGGTAGAAGAGGAAGAAGAAATTAAACCTAAAGAAAGGATAAGCACTGAAAATAAAGTTTACAATAGTAATTAACTAAATAAAAATCAAAGTATACTAGAAATAACCAGCAAAGCTAAAATTTTATTCTTTAAAAAGCCGATGAATTTATAAATCCTATCAAGACTGATTAAGAATAAAAAAAAAGTATACAAAATCAATATTAGAAATGAAAAATAAGAACATTACTATATAATCTAGATGTTAAAATATAATAATGAGATATAATAATTTGGTGTTACAAATTAATGGAAAACAATTCTTAGAAAAACTCACCCAAAATTATGCAGAAAGATATTTAAAATCTGAATAGTCTTACATCTATGAAAGACATTAAATTTCTAATTAAAAACTTTTCACAATTGAAACTTCATGATTAATTGTCTTCACTGATAAATCTGAACAATTATTTAATGAAGAATAACATAAAACACATACAAATTCTCCTAAAGAATGAAAAATGTGGCATATTTTTCAACTTAGTTTAGGAGACCAACATGAAAAGAATAATAAAACCTAGGACATTACAAGAAAGAATAATTGGTTTAAAACGAGTAGAGTTTATGGTGATAGTCTAGTATCCAAAAGGAAATGTTCTTTAGGCTGTTGGATCTTAGCACAAAAATAAAAACTGAAAGCTGCTGTCTACACTAGGCAATGTAAAATAAGTAAGTAAGTAAATAAACACATAAATAAAAGTTAAGAAATTATTCTTTAGAATCTGTCTTGGTCCATTCAGTCTGCTATAACAGAATACCATACATTGGGTGGCTTGTGAAAACAGAAATGTAGTTGTCATAGTTCTGGAGGGCTGGGGAGTCTAAGATCAAAATGACGGTAGATTCAGTGTCTGGTGAGGGTTTATTTCCTAGTTTATGGACTGTGTCCTCATATGGCAGAAGGGCAAGGGAGCTCTAGGAGGTCTCCTTTATAAGGGCACTAATCCCATTCATGAGGACTCCACCCTCATGACCCACTCAACTTTCTAAAGGCCCCACCACATACCATCACACTGGGGATTAGGCTTCATTATATGAATTCAGGGGGAACACAAGCATTCAGTCTTTTGTAGAATTATCACTTTAGGGCTGAAAGAGAAAGAAATTCAGCAAAGGAAGCATTTCTTAAAATCCAATGAAAAGTAAAACAATAATTTATTAGTCCTTTATTCTAAGTTATTAACCAACTAATGAAGTTGGAGTTCAGGATTTCTCACTGGAATGTGGGATATGTACATTCAAAAGTAACTAATGACACAGGGCCTGCACTCTGCTTGCCCAATGACTGGCTCTGGCCATGTGCGTCATGAGATTTAGAGAAAGAAAATACTAAGTCTCTGCGACTACAGAAGCCTTGGAAGAGCAGAGACTGATTTGAGAGGAGTATCATTAAATATAAAAGAAGTAAAGGATTATACAAATGAAGTTATGCCAAAGTTTATTTGAGGGACAGTAAGTGGTACAGTCTTACTAATGAGCATAGCTTATATTAAAAGCAGAGGAAGATTGTTTGCAAAGGGTTGTTGAAAACAGATATTGGAGTGTACTATTTTTAGCAACTCTCTCTTTTCAGCCTGATTTATTACTTTAGGTGAAGTCTCAACTACTCATTAAATGGTGTGCATGATGGAACCTAGCTTTGCAAAAGTTTTATTTTTTAACATAAAGCAGAGACGTTAATTCACTTTACATTTTCCTTTTCTACATCATGCCAAATATTATCTGTCTTCTCACTAGACTCTCAGAGGTCTTAGATCTACAAGGGTTGGGGGGAGGATAATGAGGAAGAAAATAAGGGGAAATAACACTCTTTCTTTATAAATTTCATGGTCCCAAGACTAAAACCTCCTCTCTGTAGAAAATCTGCTTTCACAAAGGGGATTAGAGTGAACCTTTCACCTTCCAGGGCTCCATGGGCTACATCCTCTGCTTTCAGGGTCTTAATATTATTGGTATCTGTTGTGTTCTGTTCACTGGTTATATTTGTCCCAGTCTTCACCAAAAGTCCATAGTTTTTCAAGTGATTTTTCATTTTATTCTCAACTATCTCCACCTACCAATTAAAAAAATCACTTATCAAGATTATTTTTAGACTCAGTCTCCCTTTTCTATTATCCCTGACTTCTAGCTGAAAGATCACAGTACAAAAAAGCTTTCATGCTTGTCTTCACATTTGTCCCTAACTTCTTCCTGAAACCACCCCATGACCATGTGTGAATAGGATTGTCTAAAATCATTTCAACAGATGGATTCTGAATAGCTTGTAAGTTTAGACTTTTTATTTGCTTATTTTGTTTGCCATATAAAAGAAGAAAGAGGGAAAGAACATCCTTCTAATGCCCACAATAACCATTTTTTTTCTAAAAAGTGGGGGTCCATTTAAACTAATGCTATGGTGTGACTCTAGAACTTGATAACATTGCAGAAGTTGTCTGACATACATCACACTTTATTTATTCCAAATCTGAGATTAAATAACTTAGTCATACAAACTGTAGTCCTCTTAATAGGCACATGGAACTGATCCAAACTGCAATAACTTCCTTTGTCTGTGAACAAGAGCAAATTCGGACATCAAACATGAGTCCTTTTGCATCTTTGAGTTCATTCTCTTTGTTTAAGACGATCAATTGTGGTTCAGATAAAGAAAAGCATACTCATTAAATATGCAAGTGAGGTCATACTGTGGACAGGTGGAATGCAATAGATGTTTTGACAACAACAACAGAGTTATCAAAATTAAATTCAGTAAAGTGGAGATATGTTTCAAAAATGTAAATGATGTTTTACAGGATAAGTTCAAATCAATGTCCTTGAAAAGGAATAGAAAACTGAAGATAGGAACCAGTACATACCACAAGGCATGCTGCATAGCAGGCTCAGTATGAGTACTTGTTTTTTCTTTCTTTCATTTATTTAGTTATTCAATTATGTAATAGGAGGGAAGATTGTACAAATTAGATTGAAGCTTGCCTCTTAGAGTCTGATATTTTAGGTTCAACTCTGCCATTTTCTAGCTTTGTGACCTTTGGCCAGTTACTTAATATTTCTCAGCTTTAGTTATGTCATCTGTAAAATGGTGCTAATGGTTTTATACAGTGATTGTAAAGACTCAATTAAATATTGCATAAAAATATGTAGGAATCTCCAACTCCTAGTATTGACTTTGTCTTCATTACTCTGCTGATATCACTGCAAGGTCACTAACAGTATTCCTGGTTAAAACTATTGGATGTTTTTTAAGTCCATATTTTTCTGGACCTGCTGATTATTCCTTCCAATTGTTAGCTACCTTGACATTACAATCAATTGGTTTTTCTCTTACATCTCAGTCTATTTCTTTCTTGTGTCCCTCATAAGTTCTTCACTAAAACTACACATATTTATTGTATATTTATTGTGAGCTGAGCTTTCTGAGAAATACACTGATAAAGACCTTAGTCTCAGCCCTCAAGAGGCTGCTTCTCTAGTAAAATCTATGGAGAAATGAACAAAGATGAGAAAGAGCTTCTGCACAACCTGGGAAGTGATGGTGGTGAGGGAGACAGGAAGAATAAGAGAAAGGAATGGGTCCGTAAGAAGAGACATATACACTGAGATAAAAATATTAGTGATTAACTACGGTGAGGAGGGTGGTGAAGAGCTGTCCTGGTCTAAACGAAGAATGTGTAAAAGTTGAGAGTGAGAGAAACTTGTGAGTTTGAGAGACTGAATGAGATTACACAGGACTAAATTTTTTAATATTGTGTTACTATCAAATGGGGATGGGGGTAGCCAAAACAAGGAGACAAGGTTGTACAAGTAAGTAGACACCCAGTCATTCAGAACGATGTTCCACCATTTTTAGGCATTTATATTTTATGCCAAAAGCAATATGGAAAAGTTGAAGGGTTTTAAGCACCATCACTGTCTCTGACTTGGATTTTTGCAATCATTGTCTAACTCATTTCTAACTCCCCTGCTCCCTGTCAGGCCAGAGAGGTAAATTTAAAAATTCAATCTTGATCATGTTGCTCTGCTATTATATAGTTTTTAGTAGAGCTTCAGAGTCTAAATCCTCTGTGCATTCTTCTATAAAAACACTGCATAATAATTATCTTGACATGTGTCTTTCCCACTCAAGACCATGGACTCCTTAAGGGAGATAATTAACTAGTGTATCACTAGCATCCAGCTCCATGTCTACCACATGGTAGTTGCTCACATTTAATAATGAATTCACCATCAGGGATGATTAAAATTTGAATTAGAGAAATAGATTAAATACCTTTAAGATATTTTCAAAACCATTATTGCACAACTCATATTGTTTATAACCAAAGTGTAGTTCCTGGACCAGCAGCATCAACATTACCTAAGAACTTGCTAGAAAGGCAAATATGGGGTCCTCTTCCAGACCTATTGGATCAGGAACTCTAGGGGAGTGCCTAGTACTCTGTTTTAATAAGCTCTCTGAGTGACTCTGATATCCTGGAAGATTCAAGGACCCCTGTCTATACCATTGATATGTCTGTGAGGAGTCAGTTTGTTTTGTGGTATAAATGGGCCACAGCTGTAACACTGCTGCACATTCTTGATAGGACACGAACTTGTTTTTTTTTATTCTGCTTCAAGTTGTGGGGTATGATGTTTCTGCTGCTGCTAATTAGGATGTTTAATGTGGGTTTAATAGGAAAGTATTTTTTATATATTTAAAAATTGTAGATTGAGTTCATTTATTTGCTCTCTTCCATTATTATTCTTTACAAAACTTCGGTCTGAGTTCAATAGCCGATAAAGATTCAGAACCTGTCACCTTAACTCAGTTATTTTTCAGCCTGCCCCTGCAAATAAATGAGGAAATTTGTTATAGAACAGTTATCTGGATTTTGTTGCTAATTAATAGCAACAAAATCCAGATAAAGAATCCGAAATGACAATTTGGGACCCTTAGAGTAGAAGAAAACACAGTCTGTCTTATTGACTCATGCATTCCTTTGACATCTGGATCAGTGAGTCAGACATAACATAAGCCTTAACAATGATTTTATATTTCCATAACTAACTAGCAGTATTTCTGGGTTTCAGTTGCTGCCTTTGTTTGTTTTCACTCATGGGTATGTTATGACTTCTTCTTGATTGCTTTAAGAGCATTGTTTGGAAAGGTAAATACATTAAGATCAAATTGAAATAGCAGTGTTATATTGCATGCAACGACCAATATCCGATTACAAATTCCTGCTCCACAATGATTATTGCAGTTAGATAATTTCTACTCTGGAAAGTCTTTTCAAAATATAATCAACAAAGTACTTGAAGTTTCTGTTCACAGTGGTGCATATAAATCAAAGTTGATTTTTTATTGAAATATAGTTGATTTACAATGTTGTGTTATTTTTCTGGTATACAAAGTGATTCAGTTATATATAATATACATGATATTTTTCATATCCATTTCTATTACTGTTTGTTACAGGATATTAAATCTAGTTTCTCATGCTATACAGTAGACCTGTTATTTTATCTATTTTATATACAGTAGTTTGTATCTGCTAATCTCAAACTCCTAATTTATCCCTCCCTTACCTTTCCCCTTTGGTAACCATAGTTTTATTTTCTATGCCTGTGAGTCTGCTTCTGTTCCATAAATAAGTTCATTTTTGTCATATTTTAGATTCCGCATATCTAAAGTGATATCATATCATATTTGTCCTTCTCTTTCTGACTTACTTCACTTAGTATGACAATCTGTAGGTCCATCCATGTTGCTGCAAATGGCATTATTTCATTCTTTTTTATGGCTGAGTAGTATTCCATTACATATATATACCACATCTTCATTATCCATTCATCTGTCAAAGGACACTTAAGTTTCCTACATGTCTTGGCTATTGTAAATAGTACTGCTATGAACATTGGGGTGTATATATCTTTAAAATTTTTATGCAAAAATATAAATATAGCACTCTTTTAGTGCTCTTAAAGAGAATATTTATCAACTTGAACATATAAAAAGTATGCATATATAAACTTTTAGTAATATTTGAGATACTGCAGATAACAGAGAAATTGGGAAGTCATTTTTAAAATGTTGGATTGTTTGATAATTTTTATAGACATTTCTAGGATTTTTAATTACAGTAGAAATTTTGTATTTTTAAAAAATCTGTACTTGAAGTACAAGTTTAGGAGAGCAAAAAGGAAGATATAACTCAGAATATTATGTTCCACTTTCATAGCAAAGAGAGCCAGTTCATTAAATATGGTATCACACTTTCAGAAAAGAAAAGAATGATCCATTTAAATTATCTTCCCTATGTTTACAAAGGTATTATCATTTATTTAATCATTCAGTAAATATTTATAACAGCCTAAGAAGTTTCAGGTACTATTCATGGTGAAGAGTATAACTCAGGGAATAAAACAGAGAAAACACCTGCCCTAATGGAGCTTGCATTCCAGTGGAGAAGGTCAGATAATAAAAAATATCGTAGAAGAACATATAATATATAAAATGTTAATAGCTGGAGAAATTGAGACAGAAGAAAAAGAATAGGAAGCACAAGAATAGTGTGGGATATATTTGAAATAGAATGGTCAAGGTGATACCTGAAAAACACCTAAAAGAAGTGTGAGAGTGAACCATATGTATTTCTGAGGTAAGTGTATCTTAGAAAGCAAAGCAAGTACAAATGTCCTTAGGCAGGAGAGGTCCTGGTGTGTTCAAAGGGCAGAAAGGAGGCTAGGATAGCTACAGCAGATAGAGTGAGAAAAAACCAAGTAGAAGATGGCGTCAAAGAGATTTCAAATGTTTACTGACTTTCACATATTTCTCTTCTGGACTATTTTCTTCCCTTGAAAAAATTTTTCTCTCTAACCATTGCACCAGCCAACCACCATATTCCCCATTGATAAGGTAAACCAAGAAAATGAGTGGTACAAAGCAAACAGGAATGGCTGTAGCTTCTGCAAATTCCTTATGTTTTACGGATTTTCAGAATTGACCTATAAAAACCCATAGGATTATTTGCTATCTGGACTATGTGATTTTACTCCGACCTAACTTTATTTCAGTGTAGAATCTCCAGATCAATTTTTAGAATTCCATGGTTGCCAGGCATGAACCAAAAAACTAAGATATAGACAGTGGATTAAGTGCATATAGTCTCCCAGGATAAACTGGATACTGATTAGATAAAAAAGAAAAGGCCTGTCAACAAATTCTGTCTTGTTTTACATGTGCATCTGGAATAGAGTCCCAGAAGATTCAAATTGGGTAAAACCCAGAGAATTGGAATCTTATTGGAGATGTAATAAAAATGTTGGAACTCACTTTCATATTATTTCAAGTCTTTCTTACATGGATATAAACACTGTTGAGATGTTGAACATAATAAAATTAGTCAGTCTGAAACTATCTTGAGAAAGAGTTGGCTAGCCAAATTTTAGATTTTCCTTCTCATGTCATACATGCTACATAATTACTTTCACTAAAGCATTTTTTAAATTAAGACATTTTTTTTTTAGTTCAGGTTAAGGTTTACAGAAAATTTGAGAGGAAGGTACAGAGATTTCTCATATACCGCCTGTCCACACACATGCATAGCCTCCTCCATTATCAATACCCCCCATCAGAGTGGTATACATTTTATAACTGATAACCTACACTGACACATCATAATCCCCTGAAGTTCATAGTTTACTTTATGGTTCACTCTTGGTGGTATACTTTCCATGGGTATAGACAAAAGTATTATGACAGGTGTATATTTCATTATGGTATCATACAAAGTCTTTTCACTGCCCTAAAAATCTTCTGTGCTCTGCCTATTCATCCTTCAATATCCCCAACCCCTGGCAACCACTTATCTTTTTACTGTTTCCATTGTTTTGCCTTTTAGAGAATGTCATATAGTTCACACAGTACATAGCCATTTCAGATTGGCTTCTTTCATTTAATAATATGCATTTAAGTTTCCTCCATGCCTTTTAATGGCTTGATAGCTCATTTCTTTTTAGCACTGAATAATTTTCCATTGTCTGGATGTACCACACTTTATTTACCCATTCACCTACTGATGGACATCTTGGTTGCTTCCAAGTTTTGGCAATTATGAAGAAAACTGCTATAAATATTTGTGTGCAGATTTTTGTGTGAACATAAATTTTCAACAACTTTGGGTAAATACCAAGGATCACAATTGCTGGATCATATGATACGATTGTCTTCCAAAGTGACTGTACCATTTTTCATTCCCACCAGCAATGAATGAGCGTTCCTATTGCTCCACATTGGAGCCTGGGTTTGATGGTGTCATTGTTCCAGATTTTGGCTGTTCTAATAGATATATAGTGGTATCTCACTGCTGCTTTCATTTGCATTTGCCTAACGACATAGGATATGAAGCTTATTTTCATATGTTTATTTGCCATCTATATATCTTCTTTTGTGATGTGTCTATTAAGGTCTTTGGCCCTTTTTTTTTTTTTTTTTTAATTTAATTAATTTATTTATTTTTGGCTGTGTTGGGTCTTCGTTTCTGCGCGAGGGCTTTCTCCAGTTGCGGCAAGCGGGGGCCACTCCTCATCGCGGTGCACGGGCCTCTCACTATCGCGGCCTCTCCTGTTGCGGAGCACAGGCTCCAGACGCGCAGGCTCAGCAGTTGTGGCTCACGGGCCTAGTTGCTCCACAGCATGTGGGATCCTCCCAGACCAGGGCTCAAACCCGTGTCCCCTGCATTGGCAGGCAGACTCTCAACCACTGCGCCACCAGGGAAGCCCTTTGGCCCATTTTTTAATCAGGTTATTTTCTTATTGTTGAGTTTGAGAGTTCTTTGTATATTTTAGATGACAGTGCTTTATCAGATGTGTCTTTTGAAAATATTTTCTCTCCCAGTCTGTGGCTTGTCTTCTCCTTCTATTGACAATGTCTTTCAAAGAGCAGAAGTTTTAAATTTTAATGAAGTCCAGCTTATCAATTATTTATTTCATGGATCATGCCTTTGGTGTTGTATCTAAAAAGTCATTGTCATATCCAAGGTCATCTAGGTTTTCTCCCATGTTATCTTCTAGGAGTTTTGTAGTTTTGCATTTTACATTTAGATCTATAAGCCATTTTGAGTTAATTTCTGTGAAGGGTGTAAGATCTGTGTCTAGATTCATTTATTTGCATGTGAATGTCCAGTTGTTCCATTGCCATTTGTTGAAGAGACTATCTTTGCTGCATTATATATATTGCCTTTGCTCTTTTGTCAAACGCAGTTGACTATGTTTATGTGGGTATATTCGGGGCTTTCTATTCTTTTCATTGATCTATTTGTCTATCCTTTTGCCAACATCACACTGTCATGATTATACTAAGACATACTTAAAAGATAGATTTCAACATATTTAATGTTACTCCTATGTCTCATTACTATTTTTTGAATACTAGGATACTAGAAGGTTAAAAAATAATATATTTTTATTCTATCTCCCCTCCTCCCAAATGCTTTCTTAGATGTTAAGAACCTTCTGCTTTATAGAAATATGTTCAGAAATATTTACTTAGCATAAAAGATTGTCTTAAGCAAGGCAATGTGGTGCATATATTTGTCAGAGTATGTGTGTGTGTTTGTCAGAAAGATGTGAGGGGGGAGGAAGTAAATCCTTTAACATAATTGCAAAGTAGTGTTCAAAGACATTAAACATTATTAATCCAAGGAGAGAAGAACCAGATCACACTTGCCCTAACTTCTCATGACTAAGACATGAGTATTGTTGGAAGTAGACTAAGATGAAAAGATAATTCTTTTGCTAGCTAGGGAAAGAAGGAAAGAACAAAATAAATAAAGCAAACAATGTTTTATAAACGAAAGAGGAGACAGAGAAGGAGAAGAGGAATTCGTTTGAAGAAGTGACTTCTGACGGGTCCTTCCCCATCCACGCTGTAATTAGTGCAAGCAATTGGCTGCTCCTGTAATTTATCATTTTGCCTGCTTCCACACGGAAGCTTTTTATTTTCCCTCCATTGAATCCTTTGCTAAAATTACAGTTGTTTCAAAACAGAAAGACCAGGTTTGGGTATGCATATGTGAATTATGAAAGATAATTCATTTTAAAGAACTGGCAGTGAAAATGCAAATGAGAAATGTACAATGAAGTACAGTTAAGATTGAATCTCATGAGACATATGCAGGTCACTGAGTGATTCAATCACAAGTTAGCCCACTGAAACTCTTAATTACAATCACTTTTAATGAAACATGGTCATTGGAGTTTGGATGTATTCCAGCCCCAAAACAGAAATATAGATCAATGGAACAGGATAAAAAGCCCAGAGATAAACCCACCCACATATGGTCACTTTATCTTTGATAAAGGAGGCAAGAGTATACAATGGAGAAAAGACAGCCTCTTCAATAAGTGCTGGTGGGAAAACTGGACTGCTAAATGTAAAAGAATGAAATTAGAACACTCCTAACACACTATAAAACTCTTAGAGGAAAACATAGGCAGAACGCTCTATGACATAAATCACAGCAAGATCCTTTTTGACCCACCTCCCAGAGAAATGGAAATGAAAACAAAAATAAACAAATGGGACCTAATGAAACTTAAAAGCTTTTGCGCAGCAAAGGAAACCATAAACAAGATGAAAAGACAACTCTCAGATTGGGAGAAAATATTTGCAAACGAAGCAACTGAGAAATGATTAATCTCCAAAATATATAAGCAGCTCATGTGGCTCAATATCAAAAAAACAAACAATCCAATCCAAAAATGTGCAGAAGACCTAAATAGACATTTCTCTAAAGAAAATATACCGGTTGCCAACAAACACATGAAAGGATACTCAACATCACTAATCATTAGAGAAATGCAAATCAAAACTACAAATAAAAACTACTCATACCAGTCAGAATGGCCATCATCAAAACATCTACAAACAATAAATGGTGGAGAGGGTGTGGAGAAAAGGGAACCCTCTTGCACTGTTGGTGGGAATGTAAATTGATACAGCCACTATGGAGAACAGTGTGGAGGATTCTTAAAAAACTAAAAATAGAACTACCATATGACCCAGCAATCCCACTACTGGGCATATACCCTGAAAAAACCACAATTCAAAAAGAGTCATGTACCACAATGTTCATTGCAGCACTATTTACAATAGCCAGGACATGAAAGCAACCTAAGTGTTCATTGACAGATGAATGGATAAAGAAGATGTGGCACATATATAAAATGGAATATTATTCAGCCCTAAAGAGAAATGAAATTGAGTTATTTTGTAGTGAGGTGGATGGACCTAGAGTCTGTCATACAAAGTGAAGTAAGTCAGAAAGAGAAAAACAAATACTGTATGCTAACACATATATATGGAATCTAAAAAAAAAAAATGGTTCTGATGAACCTAGGGGCAGGACAGGAATAAAGACTCAGACGTAGAGAATGGACTTGAGGAGACGGGGAGGGGGAAGGGTAAGCTGGGACGAAGTGAGAGAGTAGCTTTGACGTATATACACTACCAAATGTAAAATAGATAGCTAGTGGGAAGCAGCTGCATAGCACAGGGAGATCAGCTCAGTGCTTTGTGACGACCTAGAGGGGTGGGATAGGGAGGGTGGGAGGGAGACGCAAGAGGGGGGGAATATGGGGATATATGTATACATATAGCTGATTCCCTTTGTTATACAGCAGAAACTAACACACCATTGTAAAGCAATTATACTCCAGTAAAGATGTTAAACAAAAAAAAGAAGGAGTGGAAGGAATATAAACATTATATAAGTTATGTAAATTTTTCATTTTTTCTATGCTTCTATATTTGCATGAATCATAATGCAGGTATCTGTAAATTGATCTAAAATAGGGCAAAGCCATTCAATAAACCAGTTTTTAAGCAGCAAAGCTTTAGAGATACTCATCAACAAGAATTCCATCAAATAATTCTTGAAAGAATAAACTGCATAATGAGAATTAAAAGTTCCAACAATACCCATTAGGGTATTCTACTGCACCATTGATTCCAGAAGTATCAATTGCTTTCAGTTAGCTGAACTCTTGAGTGTTTATTGGAAGGGCCTAATAAACCACAATCAATTTTAACCTCACAAAAGTAGCTTGAAAGAATTAAATGTTTTCTCTCCCTCCACTGCCCCCCTCCCTCCTTTCCACTGCTTTACATTTTGGACCTATACTAATAAGAATATCGTGAACATTTACTTTTATAATACTTTTCTCCCCAAAATAAAAACAAGATGATGCATATGCATATATTCTGTCCGTGATGGAAATATTGACTTTTTCCACTTTACTTTACATCGTTATTGTACCCATGAAACTCTGAGGATGTGTCTCCCTTTGTTTCAGTTTCAAGAAAACAACAGGGTCAGGCTGTCTAATGCATTTGTTGCTTGCATTAATGAATTCAATTTGCCTCAATTTTATTGAGGTGCCACTCTGTACAATTTTAAAAATAGATATAGATGGATAAAAAGATAGATAGATAAGTGGTTTATATGCCCAAGATCAGTTCTCCCAGGTGTCTGGTAATGCAGACCAATTTTGTTTTAAACTGATGATCTTAATCCTTTAATCTTTTGTTCAAGCCTATTCTGTCACCATGTCAAGGACAGATCTATTGTCTCTATATTTAAAGATAAAATTAAAATGCATTTATAAAATACAGTAAAATATTAGACTTAAATTGTAAGAAGATAGGTATGTAGATATTATAAGAAATTATTTGCATTTTGGTTTTCAATTCTAATTTGTTCTAAAATAATAACATAATTTTAAAGTATTAAACGTAATTCTAAAAACATACTTTTAGAAATTACTGAACAGATTTAGAACAGAATTAGTTCTAAATTTTTTATTATGCCTTGAATGATCTACCTTGCTTGAAGAATGTAGCTGGTATTAGGACTTCAATTTTTCTTTGCTGAAGTCCAAGTGATGCTATTTTGTTGAATTTGAGGTTGATGATTTCTAGATTTACCTGGAAATCTTTCTATGAAAGACCATTTAAAAACAGGTTAACACACTATTTCTAAATTGTATGTGTAATTATAAAATAAGACTTTCTATTATTAATTAACAAACAGAAAATACTGACTTATGGCCATCAAACAATGTTTCAGGCTTCAGTCAAAATTCCAGCTGCCAGCACATAAACCTTCTGAAAAGGAAGACATCAGATTTATACATCATTGTTGGGATTTGGATGGATTGATTCTCACTTAGAGCTATCTGAGTTTAGAGATCTCACCCTTCCCCAGATATGCACCTAGTAAGTTTATTTGAAACCTGAAGTAAATTGGAGTTACCCACTAAACTGTCAAATCCTTGTGAAAAGGAACAAAATGTTGTGTCCACGGGGCCTAGAATGTGTCTGGTGCACAGTAAATTCCTATTTGGACTCTTCAAAAAACAGTGATTATCAATGATAATTAAGAATTTTGCAGGAGTATGTGGTTTGAAATGGTGCATTTAAAATAATATGTAACAAAATATGACAAAATATAATAAAGCATAATACAGAGTGACTCTCAACTTGGGAAATCTCAAAGGACTCATTCAGTGGAGTGGTGTGCTAGCAAATGTTTAACAACTGGCTCTCCTGTTTACCTCTTCCCTTCCACCTGCCTTTCTGCTCAGGGTCCCGACCTGCTGATTATTTATATAATAATTGATTATATAATAATTGATTACTTACATAACTATATATATGTATATGTATATATAGATATACATATATATAGTAATTGAGGAGTATAACTTTAAATGTAGATATCAAGATGAATGCATATTTAACATGCCACCCATGCATGGTTATGTGTAAGCTGAGTTCTTTTAAATTATTTTAGAGAATTAATATGAATTTTTATAATAGTCTCTGAAGTATGGTCACATGAATTAATATAATTTATCAAGTATGTTAACAACTAACTCCAAAGAAAACTTTCAAGAACTTTAAATATTCAGGACAAGGTTTACCACTGAGAATTTACTCATTGAAATTGAGAAACTTCATCCACTTTCCATAAATAAATATCACTGTGGTGACAGACAGAAAAGTAAATTTCTATCCATAGTGAATAATAAGTCTTTAGGAAAACTTTCATTTGATAGAATGTCAAGCAGTTCATTTAAAGAGAACATAGTCTTTGAGGTGGTAATTTTAGAGGAGTTGTCAAACATGTCTTCAAAGGTGAATTTATCAGTCGTTGGTCCTCCCTAAAGCTTCTTTGTCCTCCTCTGCCACATAGACTGCTTCTGCCCATAGGGAAGAATATTAAGATTCTGGTGCGTCTGGTGCTTTCCAAGGAATGGTCACTGTAACAAATCAAAGTCTGGGGTTAACCTCTCTCACAGTGTACGTGCAGGAGGACTGAAACATAGCTGTTATAAGGTAATGATTCTGCCTCACTTTGTCTCAGGCCATGCCCTGCATATGCTTCCTTTTAATCTGTGGAGACTTGCAACCCATGAACCACTGTGGCATCAGATGATTTCTCTGAGTCTGAGTTGGGAAGTGGCAGATGGTAATAGTAACTAATGGTGCATTTACTATCTTTAAATGAAAGGAAAATAGGACTGAACATTTTATAATCTACCCCCAAATCCATTTGACTGAAACGTACATTCAGATAAGCTATGTAATTCTCCTGTGTGTGGGGTGTGTGTGTATATGTGTGTGTGTGTGTGTGTGTGTGTGCGCGTGCGCTGTGTATTTGTAGGCATTAAAAAAAACTACAGACTATTCAAAACAAATATCTATCTCACAAGAAATATCTCTGCTACCCTACTTGTTTCACCACCTTACACACAATAGACCCATGAACATTTTCCCTGCCTATTACTTGAAGTAGAAAATTAAAATCATAGATTTTCTTCCCCATTGCTACCAAGACAGTAATATCTTGGTCTTAAAAATTGTCTCAGAGGATGTGCTGGAAATATTAGTTTGATAAGTTAAAACGATCCTCAGCATGTAAAATTTTGAAGGCAAGGGGTCTGGAATAATGCAATTTGCCTCATCAAGCAAGGAGTGGGTGACTTCTCTTAGTCTTCTCTTTGTGCCTGAATTTAAACAAATTAACAAACTGTCACCACTATAAATCATTCATGATGGTTTCATAAAACATGTTAATATTTTATATAAATAGATGTATTAAAAGTAATATACGAACACATAATTTGCCAATGTACATTTTATATTTAATAATGTATATTATAAAATATATTTTCATTCATTCCACAAATACATAACATCTATGAACCATGAGACCTGGTAATAGACCACAAGCTTGCACAGACGACCCATCGCATAATCTGGTGCATAAAGGAACAATGCCGGACATTGTGAGGTGTGCTAGCAGAGAGTGTTTTAAAGTATTTGGAGACTGTCATACAGAGTGAAGTAAGTCAGAAAGACAAAAACAAATATCGTATATTAATGCACATATGTGGAATCTGAAAAAAATGGTATAGATGATCTTATTTACAAAGGAGAAATAGAGATACAGACGTAGAGAACAAATGTATGGATATCAAGGGGGAAAGTGGGTGTGGGATGAATTGGGAGATTGGGATTGACATATATACACTATTGATGCTATGTATAAAATAGATAACTAATGAGAACCTACTGTATAGCACAGGGAACTCTACTCAATGCTCTGTGGTGACCTAAATGGGAAGGAAATCCAAAAAAGAAGGTACATATGTATAAGTATAGCTGATTCACTTTGCTGTACAGTAGAAATTAACACAACATTGTAAAGCAACTATGCTCCAATAAAAATTAAAAAAATAATAATTAGGAAAGAAAATCTTATTTCAAACCCATAACAACAACAGCAGGAAAAAAGGTATTTGGGAGTGTCAGAAGGAGTTAAGATCAGAGGAGATCTCACAGATGAGCTGGCATTAAAGCTAAGGTTTCAAAGTGTACCTAATAGACCTCCACGTGGTCAAGTAAAGGAATACTGGAACATGCATAACATTCAGAACCTGTAATGAGTTATCTGTATGAGAGCCTGTGTTGAGAAAGACAGGAGGACAATCTGGAAAGTGAGGTTTCAATATGATCTGCACTTTGGATTTAATAGTGTGGTCATTGGAGAACAAGATAAAAATTTTAATAAGGTAATTTATGTAATAAGCTTTTTTTTTTAGAAAGATGTTTTGATACACAGAAGTAAGATTCTAAAGGCAGAAAGAGTAGTTAGGAAGTTTTTTGATAGCCCAGAAGGGAGAATCCATAGATGAAAAGAAGAGTCTAGGGCAAGAGGTAAAAGTACTGAAGCCTGTGAAAGAAGATTATGAAAGAAGAGATTATAGCAACTGTCAGCTTGCTTTCCCTGCCAAGTAGAAATTAGAAAACACTCAGTACAAACACATGCACCCATGTGCACACACACACAGACACACACACCTCTCCCCATTCACACACTCAACATGCCAAAGAGGGAATGAAGAAATTTGTAAATTTGAGCAACAAATTGATTCTTTTATTTTTCCCTGTATATAATACAGCTTTTTGTTCTAATAGTTTATTTAAGCATATAACAATATTTATTATAAATTATCTATGTGCACAGGCCTGTTTCAGGTGTTGAGATTTAAAACTTAGAAACAGAATTCCTAACCAGCACGGAGTTTGCATCCTAGCAGGGTATCAAAGACATTGCTTCGCTTTACACTTAAATGACCAATGGAGGAAATTTAATTTAGAAGGCTTTGTTCTGTAATAATAAATAGGACTTGCCTAGGACTTTTCCCCCAAAGAGTAGTGATTTCTTGGTAATTATAGAATAAAATGTACCCCTAAATCCACTGTTTCACAAAAAAGACCTGGGGAAGCAAAATATTTAAAAATTAGACAAAATAAAAAGAGTGATAATAATGTCATTATATTATTTTATAACTCTAAATTATCTTTAAACGTTTTAGTTGTTACAAAACAAAGTTGTAAAGGAAATTGTAATAGGTTTATTTGTTTTTCCACATTGCAGGTTGAAAGCCATGCAGAAAAAAAAAAAAAAAAAATCACCTGGATTTAATGGTTCAACTGTAAACATTCTAATTAGGAGTAACTACATTAAATACATGCAAGGAAAATTCTTAGCTCCCTGTACTACATGAATTAAGTGTGAATAAAACTATGCACATATATGTATATAGTTTTATTAGATACACCTATAGATGCACATTTTGATATGTATACATATATGTGTGTGTGTATATATGTGTATGTATATATATATACATATATATATATGTATATATATATTCTGTTTCCTGATACTAGAAGCTTTCTGTCATTTTTTTTTTCAACTACATCAAATACAAAAGAAAAAAAGATCATTTTTACAGACCTCAGGCCAGGGATCCAGGTGAACACAGCTTCCTTGTTGGAAGAATAAGGGCTTTCTCATCATTCTTGGCCAAGCTTTGAGCCATTTATAAAAAATGATTTATTTTCTGAGAAAAAAAAAAGTCCAAATTGTTCAGTCGAGAAAAGACATTTGGGAAACTAGAATTTATGGAGACAGACACCCAGATATGTGTTTTTTTTTTAAATCGTTATACATGACATGTCTAGATACTAAGACATTACAAGAAAATTTTAAAGGCTATACAGAATTCCCAAAGGTGCCCCTGATTTCTCATTGTTTTCACTGGTGAAATACATCTTTTCAAACAATATTGTGGAGGCTTTATATACCCTTGTAGCTAAAACAGATTCTTTTTTTTTACAACAAACAGTCAGTGAGTACTTCTGTAGGCCCACCAAATGGCCTGTATATCTCAACCTGCTTACGCTATTTACTACCTGAATTGAATCTTGAATAACTAATGGATTTGTTCATAGTTTTTTCCTCATTCCCTTGTCTTCTATCCAACATGTTCAAAGTTTACTCACATTCTCTAAAAAAATCTACTTGTCTGCCATTTCTGTTTCCGTTTCCAGATGAGTCCACTGCCAGTACCTAATCTAGGAGGATTTACCTTTGTTGATATGGGGTACACACTGAACTGACCTCCCAGATTGTCTAGGCTAGTAAAATGTCACAATAACAGAGTTTATAAAATGCTTAGGTTAAAAAAAAATCTTGGAATGGCATGTTGTATATATTTTACACATATTCAATAAAAATAAAATAAAATGAAATGAAATGAAATGGAACATCATGCAATTAGTATACGGGGAGATGTTTTTAAGACACAGATACAATGAGGAATGTAAAGTCATACATAAAAATGAAAAGGATCCCATCTATGTTCATCCAGCTTTCTCCTCAGTCTTTCCTGATTCTAATGTTGCTTAAATAAGTTTCCCCCAAGCGAGAATCAAAATGAAACAAGAAGAATAAGCGCATCTTGTGTGCCATCGAATAGATTTTCAGATTAGTTTTGGAAGCCTGCTTTTTAACATGAATACTATATTTAGGTGCTCAGTACAAAAGGTCATTCCATAAGCACTGCCTGATACAGTGATTTGTGTCACATTTCGAGAATTCAGAATTATCTTGCTATCTCAAATGATTTAATTCTGCCTGGCAATTCTACTATTAGACAAAAGAAAATTATACCCTTCTCATTATATCTTTAAAAGGCTAAAATTCACCATAGTCATGTTTTGTTCTATTTTATTTAAGGCCTGCCTAGTTTAAATGTAACCATTCATTATAATTTTAGCTAGCATTTTTTGAATCTCGAGTATATTTTTATAATTCATGCAATGCCAAACATAATGACTGATGAGGAACTTACATTCAGGTCAAAGTATTTTAACTTTTAAAAAATTTGGTTTTAAGACTAACAAAAGAAACAATAGTAACAACATGAGCTTTGAAATAAATTTTATAAGGATCAAAGTAGAATAAAGTCAGCAAGAGTTTTTGAACAAAAATAAAAGATAGCATTTGAGTTTCTTTCATATAAAGAGTTATGAGATCAATATGTCACTATGTCATTTAAATCTTTTGTCTGAGATAGCTTCCCCTGTGATTTTGAAGAGGCTGGAGCAAACAGAAAGGCAAAAATTTGAAGTGCTTTTTAAGTCAAAGGAGACAAAAAAAGCAAGCTTTTTGCATCTATGAGACAAGAACAATAGATTTTGTGGACAATATTGAATTGGTCACTTGGAACTAGACTGCAATAAATCTAGTTTGTACATTTCCATGTATCTTTCAAGTTTTACTGGATGATCTTCTCAACTAAGTAAATGAGTAGTCATCAGTATTAGCTTTCTGGGGATAGATGGTATTTGTTATTCATATATATGTTCTCCTTAGTTTTTTACAAAGTACCTTGCAGATAGTAAATAGTCAATGAATTTCTGTTTGTTCAATCATACTATGAATCGAAAACTTTCCTATTATTAAATTCTGATCAAATGATACCCAGATTTTTATTTTGTTCAATAAATTCATAGTTGTAGTTATGACTAGTAAACTCTTAACTGTTTATAAATAAGGGCTTTTATACTGTAGCTGTGTATGTGTATACAAAAATACATAAATACACAAATTTACTTTTGCTACATTTACCTTTGCTACATCAAATATCAAAAATTATATCCTCATAACACTTTATTTCAGGAAGTTATTTTAAGGAGCTAGAAAAAATCTATTAAAATAACATTTAGTGCTCCAATTATGTTAAAAAATTAAGGTTGATAACAATTAAGGTACAAACAACCAGTCAATGACAGTGACAGATATGCTAATTTACAGCATTGATGATTACACCAAAATTTAAACCTATATACTGTAATTCTTTTAAATAATCAGGGAATTAATGCTTTACTTCATCTTTCTAACAATAATCTTATCTGCTTCTCCCAAGAGTTTGAGTATTTCTAAGTGATTCTTTTTCCCCTTCATATACACTATGAATATTCATGCTAAAATGAGAACTATTAAAACAAAGCATGAATTATTTACTGCTGCCCAGAGCTTCATTAATTTCATGGAATATTTCTAATTCAACAAGGCTTTGAGCATCTACCTAAGGTCAGTTAAGCATTTATAACACATGATTCTAAAACTAATGTTCTCCAAAGTGTGCAATTTTCACTTGAAAAAAGTCAATACAAATCTAGTTGCAATGAACAGTACAATTGTATCTGGGTCAGAAAAATGTATTTCTTTTCTCTCTGCATGTTAGGTATAGAACAGTGGCTTCTGGACACAACACATTATGGGAAATAAGGTAGTACTTGTTCCTGGGATATTGTCCTCAAACCTATGGATTATATTCCATACTGATATTTTGACACCACTGGTTTCACATCACAGTACGGTGGGGAAACACCAGTGGGGTCGGGGATGAGAGCTTTGCAAAACACAATTAAGAAAATTTCTTCTCCCTTGGTTTCCAGCCAGGCTACAAAGTTGTGGCCATCAGAAACCTCTTCCTTTTGGAGTTAGTCTGGCACAGTGGAAAGAACACAGATCTAAAGCAGACGCATCTGTGTAATTGTGTGCAAATTAATGAATGTCTCCAAAGTCTCAGTTTCATCTGTAATATGCTTACATCCTATGACATGAATTAATGCATATTAATCACTTAATATAGTTCCTGGTGAGCTAGCGTGAATTTAAGCAGTTAGACATTTGAATTTCAAATGATTAGTCTGCTTCTTGTGCAATTTGGTAATTTAGGAGAAGTTATGTACTCTCTCTCAACTCCAGTTTCCTCAGCTGTGAAATGGGGATTATAATAGCATCACCTAATATGGTATTTTGTGATGTGGATTAGGGAGTAGATGTATATATAGAGAGAGATACAGTGTTTAGCACAGCAAATAGCATACCCTAATGCTCAATTCAGGTTCGTTTTTACTCCATAATTACTGTTAGTTGGTTACTTTCATTCCTATGATTTATCTGATGATAATGGGATTAAATGACTGCATTGGCAGCTAACATTTCAGTTTTAGGAGGAAGAAAGTAGTTCTTTTCTCTGATAACTTAATAATGAGTATTTGGACAGGGGGTTACACAATGAATGTTTAGGATAAATATTTGAAATTCACATTAAAATTACTTTAAAATACTAGTCATTCTGGATTATTGAATAATTACCCAAATATGTGCCATAGTCTTTAAGGGGCAATAACAAAACATGGAGACTCTTTCAGAACTTTTTCATAGGACTTATAAGAAGAGCCTATGACAAATGGCATTCATTGCTAATTCTCTAGCTAATTTCGAGTTTACAACAAATAAGGGGAAATTTTTACCTATATCATTTTTGCGGCAATATTACCAAACCAACATTGAATATGCCTTCAGAAGAGCCAGGAGCAGGCAACCTGCCAAGACCTAGATCACACAGGGGCCCTTACCTCCAGCAGCCCCCAGGGATTTCTGGGTTTTGTTTGTGCTTTGTTTGTCACTGTTGTTGTTGTTGTTTAATTTCCCTACAAACCTACAGAGGTCCTACTAGCAAAAATAGCTGAGGCATCTTGTTCATGAAATTCTCATATTGTTTATAGGATCCTCCTTCTCACACAGAAAATGTTGCCTTTTAAGGGAGGAAAGCAGAGAAAATAAATAGAAATGGCTGTCAGGTGCCGAGGGGGTGAGATTGTCTGAAGGCTGTTTCAAATGCTATTAACGGAATGATACAAGGATTATTCAGTATAGTCTTATGTGGCCTTATCATAAAGAAGGAAAAAAAAGATGAACATTTTATCTTATATAGAGCAAAATAGCTCACAGAACTGCAAAGCAATAGAGAATTGTTATCAGTACAAGGGTACTGCCTTATAGGTAAAATGCCTTATTAAGAAATCTTTCTGA
Source organism: Balaenoptera musculus (assembly GCF_009873245.2). NCBI lineage: Eukaryota > Metazoa > Chordata > Mammalia > Artiodactyla > Balaenopteridae > Balaenoptera > Balaenoptera musculus. Next base: position 105,643,179 of record NC_045788.1, read on the forward strand.
TAGTCTTATAATTGGCAACCTATTTAGTATATTCCAAAATTCCTACTCTTTACCAAATACACTAGATGATATGCATGGTATAGAAGTTTCCAATGTATTTCTTTAAGTTTGGTTAAAAGCTTTGAAAGGATAGAAATAAAATAAAAACTGTTGTGGCCATCTCTTGGTGGTGGGATTAGGAATGATTCTTTTCCTCTGTGCTTTTCTGCTTGTCAAATGTCTCCATAATGAATATTTTTCAAAAGGATCAAAACAAATAATTCAAAACACTTTATGTCAGAAATGTAAATGCTTCAGCAAGGTTTAAAGGTAAAGAAAAAATTAAAGCCTTCTGCATTATTCTAGTCTAGATGCCATTGAGCTTGTGTTTTCTGGGCACAGTCTTTGAAAGATATGACTTTTAACATAACATAATGATAATAATGATAGTGATAACAACAGCAATCTCACAAGTTTCACCTGATTTCAGCCTGGCTACTTGAAAGCGGATGGAAGCCGTGCCTGACTTGTGCAATTTAACCCATCACTTCAGGAACCATTGTTACCGTTGCAACAAGCAGATGTCACTGCAGACTGTGTGAAAATGTCAGAGAAAATGAAGCAAATCTAAGAAGTAGTAGAAATGAAATCTCACCCTTAAAGTATGTTCTTTCCCACCCTAAAAATTGTCGATTTGAAGGCTCTTTTGTTCGTTTGCAGCATTTACTCTGACTGGGACTCCTGGTCTGAAAATATTTCCATTTCTCTCCACCTGGTATGGCAGCCCCTCCTCTTGAGCTCATTAGGCTCTGAGGGGTCTCAGCCGAGCTCAGGAACTGCCATCTGATAAAAGGAGCTTGAAACCTGCTCAGGTGCTTAGATGGGGAGTGGGATGCAAGTGGGGGAATGTTGTTAAGTTGCAGAACTGAGTATGACATATCATTTTCTGGATAGATGGGTAGAGTAATGTATGTGCTGATCTCAGCTCTGCAGGAATAAAGGACTTTTAGTCCAATCTGTTTTTCACCACCACTACAAATAAGCCTTCTAAGGACTTTTGCATTAAAGTAAAAGCCAACCATCTCTGAGTTTAAGCTTGGAATTTGAGAGTGCAATCCTCTAAAATCAGACACTTTATAACAGGGGAGTGGAATCCTCTTTCTGGCACTAGATTTCTATCCACTCAGGGTGGAGAGTTTTTAAGTTTCTACAGGGAAATACTGCAACCTGAAACAGAATCCTATTTCTTTCTTCAAGTAAAAAGAGCTTTATAAAATATCCTTATGATACACACTCTCAAAATTATGATTTCAGAACTAAAACCAATTAATACTATATGCATGTATTATTTATGTTAATTTATTTTATCAAGAATTCATTTGATCTCTTAAAATATAATTTAGGCATAATGGCAATCATAATATCTGCATTTATCTTATTATGATAACTGATCAAATTTTGATGGTGCTAAAAAACTGTCACTATGGAGTAAAAGTGAAATAAAACCTGAGAACAAGTGAAATACAAAACTACAGTAAATTGAGGCAATTATAGAGTTCATGGAAGGTGGAGATACAGAAATCTGAAAGAAAATGACTCATTTCCTCCTCATGAAACAATTTTTTCATAATTTCATGAGAAATTGATTAACTAGAGATGCAATTTTTGTAAAAGCAATTGTCTCACAGAATACTTTGGAGCCTTAGTGCTAGGGAGAAAACACAGTGACCAGCACAAGTCTTGGATGGTCAGTCCCACTGTGCCCATTTGGGGTTCTGAGGGTGGTCATCTAAACTCTTAACATCCTCATCTGCAAAATGCCCCACAGGCTGCTTGGGAGGTCAGCTCTGATCTTAGGTGTACACACAATGTGTAAATTCTGACACTTTAAAAATGTAAGGTATGAATGAAAATATGTCAAGTCTTCACCCCACTGAAAAAGAAAATAAGACTCTGTCTTAGCAGTCATATACTGGGTCTTGGCCTACGCGTGCATCTCAGAGTGCTGGCTTGAATTTTGTGGACCTCAAAGCTGTGTGTGTCATCTCCCAAGGCTGGAGCAGAGAAAACTTCTCTTACTAGTATTTGAATTCCCTGCCTGTAGAGTTAAAAAAAAAAAACAACAACGAATTTTCTATAACGACTAAGAAAGATAAGTCTGGTTTTATAATTAAGGGCTCTGACCAACTTGGGTTCACTAAAACAAAAGAATCTGAGTTGGGAGGAAGGAATGATTTTTCTCTTATAATTAGGAAACCTATTCCCCAGAAAGGAGAGCAGAATGGAAATGAATATTTCTGATTCCTCAGCTTTTCCATACCCCTTACCTCCTTTACCTTATAAATTAGCAGATTTGCATACATAAAATATACCTCAAAAACTCAATAAAAGCATGGTTTAAAAATATGCAGCTAATTATATGAGAATGTTCTTTTCTTTTCCCTATAAGGCAAATGAATATTTATCAAGTTAAATTCCAAGATACTTATTATCTCGCTTGCATTTTGAATATAATTACATTGGAAGCCAATTGTTCTGATGGGCGTAGGCAGAGATTAAAAGATTTGTCTGCACTTTTTAAAAATGCAAAATAATCATAGTTTTTTAAATCATTAACGAAGTAGTTCAACCCTTCCCTTCAGCTGAAAAATAAGTTAGCATTAAAGCATAGCAGTTTTAAAGATATTACACAATAAATGAAAATGGTCAAATAAAAACTAGGTTGCAATTATTTTTTTGGAACCTCAATTTATAAACTCTAGGAAAAATCCTTGGGATATTAAAAGGTGCTATTTAATCTGCTATTTTAAAGCTCAGATTTAAAAATAACTACCCTTGGGCTTCCCTGGTGGCGCAGTGGTTGAGAATCCGCCTGCCAATGCAGGGGACACGGGTTCGAGCCCTGGTCTGGGAAGATCCCACATGCTGCAGAGCAACTGGGCCCGTGAGCCACAGTTACTGAGCCTGCGCGTCTGGAGCCTGTGCTCCGCAACAAGAGAGGCCGCGATAGTGAGAGGCCCGCGCACCGCGATGAAGAGCGGCCCCCACTTGCCGCAACTGCAGAAAGCCCTCGCACAGAAACGAAGACCCAACACAGCCGTAAATAAATAAATAAATAAATAAATAAATAATAACTACCCTTAAATCATTCCACTAATGTACAGTATAGGTAAGTAATATCAAAGTGAACAAAATTTATAAAATAGCAGTTAAGTAATAATTGTCCTTAAATTAATGAAATTTAATTATGCTAGGGTAAATAAAATCAAGCTTTTATATATCCACATTCATATATATAGCTTCTATAACTGTAGTTATTTTCTCACATTGTACTTATAATAAACAGTATCAAAATAAAGTTATCGGCATAAATCTCATTTTCCTATCTATTTCTAAGCTTCCAGAAAGCATGGATTATGTATTATATTTCTTTTATTGATTCCAAACTATCAAAAGTATCAAAGTTAATTGGTATCCGATAAATATGTAAACTGCTAGCAACAGAAAAAAATAGAACATTTGAAAAATTATAACAAATTATATAGGAGAGTAGATTTAATTATACTACAGAGCAAATAACTGATGTATTATATATGCCTTGTTAACATATAAAGTCTATCTTTTTTATATTTTTGTTCTTTTGTATACCTGCCTGCTCTAACAAATATTGTCAGTGTCTTTCCAGATTAAATATGGAACCCAAACAATAAAGAAAACTGCTCAGCTCCAAACATACTGACCCTACTTTCATGTTTGACCAAACACTTTAATTATTCTAAGGAGAAAAGCTAAAATATTGGGTGGTGAGATTGGACAAGAACGCATACAGCAACTGCCACTGAAATAGTGGAACATTTAAAGCCTACAAAAGACTGAATAAATTTCAACTGAGATTGGCTCTGGGGAACTTTGTGCCCAAATAGGAATAGAAATACATTACTGCTTAGAAATGAGTTATGCATTTTTATAAAAAATACTATATGTACATGTGGTTTGGTTTGAACTAAGGGAAAAGAAAACAATCTCTTGGACTCTGGAGCCCTTTTATAAAATTTCTAATTAATTTTGATAAATCCCTTTTAATATGGCAAGGAGCTCCACTTGGGTTTATCAATTTAAGAGTTACACTTGTACTCAGTGGACTAAAATCCGCCCTAAGCTAGTTATGCATAACACCTGCTAAAGTTAATAGACGTTCCACATGAGTAGCTGATTTTGCCAGAGTCATGTGGAATTAACTAATAATGAAATTTGGCTGACAATATCTTCAATTTTTTCATTTCAAGAGTATTTATTACCTTGCATAACCTCCTTAAACAATTAACTATTTTTGATGTGCGCTCACCATGTTTTGGATGTGTCATCATTTTTGTGATGTTATATAATCAGGCAAAGAAAATAGTTTTAAAGTTTTATCTCCTAATATTCATTACAAATGATGCAGTGGCATATTAATACAGATACACATAGAGTATATGTTTAAGAAAACTTGTAATGGACAATATATTATTTTTTTTAAATTCCTATAGAATTTACAGACTGAATGATCTACCCTCTTTAAAAGAAACATTGCTATTGATTTAATGATCAAGGTACTAAAATTTTATGACTATTATTTTTGGTAGAAAATTGATGCACAGAATGGCAAGCATGACTACTCTCTATTAATTTAGTCAATCTTCCCATACTAGTTTCCTATTCTGTGTTCACATTTCCATTCACATTGTTTGTCCCCCTTGGAAGACTCTTTCCTCAGTCCTTGTCACATAGAATCTTTAGTTTAGGTCCTGCCTCACATTCTCAGTGCAGTCATTCCTAAGCCCAGTGATTACTCTTTCCATTAAATCATTACCTTCCTCTTTATGTGTACTTATCACAAACTAAGATTATATGCTATATTCATGTGCCTTGTTTTCTTGTTCAGACTGAAAGCTTCAGAAGTATCAAATGACTTTTTGTATCTACGGTTTCTTCCTGGACTCTTATGCAGTGACTTACACATACTCAGTACATGTTTAGAGACAGAACAATGAAAAATTACTTTTTTTTTCATATTGGTGAAAAATGAATCAGTCTGACTATGAATCCCAGATAAGGTATTAGTGTAATGGACTTGCTCTGGCCAGTAACACCAAACACCATTTTCCTTTATGAGCACAATTCCTATAGGACAGAGAATGCTACCAGTGAAATACCATCAATCATCAATTTACTGAAAAAACAAAACTAGTTTCTGAGAGATGTGTTTTATGTTATTTCTACTACTGAAGTCCAGTGATTTCAAATGGAAATTTGCCAAATGTTACTTTTTGTGTGACTCTTCTTAAGATACACGTTTGTTTTATTTTATTTTATAGACATCAGTATTTATTTTGTATAATATGCTATATATTCAACATATTAAAGAGAATTAAAATTCGTTCCATAGAGATTTTCAACTTATTTGGTAGGACAGAAAAAATAACATCTAAGAAATTATTACAATTATCTGAAGCACAAAGATAGTGAAGAATTGTTCATGGTCTACAAGTAGTTTTGGGGAATGATGTTATATGTTGAAACCAAAATGAAGTTTTAAAAAAGCATATTAGATTTCAGATGCAGATGAGGGATTTGAATAGAAGTATCCAAGGCAGATGTTACATATCCTCTGAAGAGAGGAGTATAGCAATGAGGATAGAAATCGAAGAGTCATCAGCATACTGATGGTAGTAAAATCCACTTGAATATACACACTACCAGAATGAATGTAATTGAAGAAGCTTAGAGAGGCAAGCATTGAAAGTTCTGGGACAACTGCTGTCAAAAAGTAAGATAGGATTTAAGAAAAATAAATCTAAGCTAAGAGGACCAGCATAGAACAGAGATCTAGAAATTAATAGAAAATTTGAAAGAAATTGGTCAGTAGATATTCTCCAGTTTTATCAACAGCCCTCTTTCACTTTTTCTTTGTGACCCTTTAACTGCTATCCTTTCCACCACCACGTATATTGTTATTATATTGTTATCTTTATCCCAAATCTCTCTTCTGACCTCTGAACCTGCATGTTCAGCCAACTTCAGGAAATCTTGTGCTGGACTTCCACAAGATGTCAAAACTCCACTAAACTTATCAGCTGGAGCAAAGATAGCTAGCTGTCTCTTGTTCCTCAGTAATAAAGTATTCAAAATATTTCTGAACATGTAACCAAGAAGAATAAATTCAACATTCCCCAGTCCAACTTTCAGGAAATTGTGGCCTTGTGACTAAGTATTTTCCAGTGGGATGGAAGCAGAAATTGTGTGCAACTTCCTAGAAATGTCTTTAAATAGCATAGGCAAGCTTTACCCTACCTTATTATTTTTTTTCTTCCAGCTGGCTGGAATGCAGATTTTATAGCTGGACCTGGAGCTAGATAAAATGTACTAGATTATGAGGTGGATCTGGAAACTGATGTCATGCAAGCATAGCAATAAAATCAAAGATGTCTTAGTCTCTGACCCTGTGAAGAATTTAGCCAGCCATGAGTACATAATTGGGCTTTTATGTGAGATAAACTATTGTCTTATTTAAATTGCTTTTGTGTGGAGCTTTCTGTCACTACCCACCAAAATATAATTCTAATTAATGCGTATATTTATCAAAAATCTCATTTTACTCGTATAGTCCCTGTTTTGTGAATGTAATCACCAGCAATCCAGGTATATAAAACAGAGCCTTTTCTTTCTCCCTCATCCCTCAGGACACCAACATGGGTGAAATCTCTATTGGCATTGCCTTATACCTTTGTCATTTCTTGCCAGGATCACTCCAAAACCTGTTAATTCTTATTTCTAGTTTTGTTCCCCCTCAATTCAATATCTATGCTTTGCAACTAAAGTGATCTTTCTATAAATAAGTATTATCTTCTCACTCCTCCATTTAAATTCATATGTGTGATATGCACATTTCTATATATTGTCCACCAGCTTCTTCCTGTCTGCCTCCTGCCTACCTTCCTAATCTCATTGTTCAGATTTTCAACATGCTCCCTGTACTCCAACCATCTAGAAAATCTTATAGAAACTAACTTGGCTTTTTCATGCTTTCCTGGAGCTATTTTTTTCTTTGTGTGAAACTCTTTCTCTCTCTGTTACGTAGCAGACTTCTATCTGCCTTCAGGTCTGTGTTTAACAAACTCTTCCTCTTAGAGGCTTTTGGTGAAGACTGGCCTTTGTGCATCCCCTGGTGCCCCACCACAGTCTAGGTGAAGTTCCTGTTCAATGTGATCTCATTCCTCTGTGCATCTCCATATCATAGGAACCATCATGGTGTAATTAACTATTTATTCATCCAGACAAAAGACCTGTATGCAGAAAACTATAAGACACTGATGAAAGAAATTAATGACAATACAAACAGATGGAGAGATATACCATGTTCTTGGATTGGAAGAATCAATTGTGAAAATGACTATACTATCCAAAGAAATCTACAGATTCAGTGCAATCCCTATCAAACTACCAATGGCATTTTTCACAGAACTAGAACAAAAAATTTCACAATTTGTACAGAAACACAAAAGACCCCGAATAGCCAAAGCAATCCTGAGAAAGAAAAATGGAGCTGGAGGAATCAGGCTCCCTGACTTCAGACTATACTACAAAGCTACAGTAATCAAGACAATATGGTACTGGCACAAAAACAGAAACACAGATCAATGGAACAGGTTAGAAAGCTCAGAGATAAACGCAGGCACATATGGTCAACTTATCTTAGATAAAGAAGGCAAGAGTATACAATGGAGAAAAGACAGCCTCTTCAATAAGTGGTGCTGGGAAAACTGGACAGCTACATGTAAAAGAATGAAATTAGAACACTCCCTAACACCATACACAAAAATAAACTCAAAATGCATTAAAGACCTAAATGTAAGGCCAGACACTATAAAACTCTTAGAGGAAAACATAGGCAGAACACTCTATGACATAAATCACAGAAAGATCCTTTTTGACCCACCTCCTAGAGAAATGGAAATAAAAACAAAACTAAACAAATGGGACCTAATGAAACTTAAAAGCTTTTACACAACAAAGGAAACCATAAACAAGACGAAAAGACCACCCTCAGAATGGGAGAAAATATTTGCAAACAAAGCAACTGACAAAGGATTAATCTCCAAAATATATAAGCAGCTCATGTGGCTCAATATCAAAAAAAGAAGCAACCCAATCCAAAAATGGGCAGAAGACCTAAACAGACATTTCTCCACAGAGGATATACAGGTTGCCAACAAACACATGAAAGGAGGCTCAACATCACTAATCATTAGAGAAATGCAAATCAAAACTACAAATCAAAACTACTCATACCAGTCAGAATGGCCATCATCAAAACATCTACAAACAATAAATGGTGGAGAGGGTGTGGAGAAAAGGGCACCCTCTTGCACTGTTGGTGGGAATGTAAATTGATACAGCCACTATGGAGAACATTATGGAGGTTCCTCAAAAAACTAAATATAGAACTACCATATGACACAGTAATCCCACTAGTGGGCATATACCCTGAGAAAACCATAATTCAAAAAAGTTATGTACCACAATGTTCATTGCAGCACTATTTACAATAGCCAGGACATGGAAGCAACTTAAGTGTCCATCGACAGCTGAATGGATAAAGAAAATGTGGCACATATATACAATGGAATATTACTCAGCCATAAAAAGAAATGAAATTGAGTTATTTTGTGGTCAGGTGGATGGACCTAGAGTCTGTCATACAGAGTGAAGTAAGTCAGAAAGAGAAAAAAAAATACTAACACATGCTAACAAATATATATGGAATTAAAAAAAAAAAAAGGTCCTGATGAACCTAGGGGCAGGACAGGTATAAAGACACACATGTAGAGAATGGACTTGAGGACACGGGGAGGGGAAAGGGTAAGCTGGGACGAAGTGAGAGAGTAGCATTGACAGATATACACTACCAAATGTAAAATAGATAACTAGTAGGAAGCAGCCACATAGCACAGGGAGATCAGCTCGGTGCTTTGTGACCACCTAGAGGGATGGGATAAGGAGGGTTGGCGGGAGATGCAAGAGGGAGGGTATATGGTGATATATGTATACATATAGCTGATTCACTTTGTTATACAGCAGAAACTAACACAACATTGTAAAGCAATTATACTCCAATAAAGATCTTAAAAAAAAAAGAAAAATGGGTTTCCTTGACTTTATATTTATGGAGGGAAGAAGCCTTGGGGAAAATTGCATCCAGAACTTTACAACTGATTGGACATACTTGGGGAAATTATACTGTATTGTATTATTGTATTGTATTATTAAATCAGGATTTGCTGTGTCTGTTTTTCTTTCTTTTAATATAATTTCTTTGAAACCTAAAAAAAAAGCAGAAAACAAAACAAAAAACAAAACTATTTTCTCCTCCAACTCCCCCATAGTTTTTAGGGTTTTTTTTTTTTTTTTTTAGAACAGGAACTTGTCTTTCATTTCTGATTACCAGTATCTAACAGTGCCTAACATTCATTCATTCACTTATTCAGCTGATATTAATTGAAGAAATCCATGAATATATGAGTATCATGAGTAAGAATGTAGCAATTATTAATACTATACAGTAAATTGCTAGAACATTAGCAATTACACCCAATCTTATAGACCAAACATATTCATCACATGTGAAGTAGGAGCTAGGAAATCAACTCTGTATACATAAGAAACGTAATTGAGTGTAACTCAGTAAAAAAAAGAAAGCAGAGAGTAAGACATGATAAAGGCAGCTGAGAACTAGAGATACAATAGTATTAAATGGAGGATATTTTTAGAACCTATTTGTATATGTGTGTTTTAGAAGGCAGGAGAGATATGAGTACATTTGAAGACAAAGATACACTAAAGAGCATACTAAGTGAGGCGTAAAGAGGGAAAAACTGAAGTTTGTCTTCTTAGAAGCATTTCTAAAGCCTAGTACATTTATGGGTTTTATAATTTACAGAGTATTACTCCGTTCACTATCTCATTTTTATTTGCACTGTAACCCTTTGATGCAGGTATTACCATTTTTATTTTATAAGTACAAAAAATGAGAATCAAAGTAGTTATGACCTATTCAGTTTTATTAATTAGTAAGGTCATGTGTATACATGAGACACTCTAATATTTTTATTTTAGAAACGTAAAGACTAATAAATGTGGAGTGAAAATTATCAGGAGTAATATACAAATAATTATTTGATTAATCAAGTTGAAAACCCATAGCATTCTTTTCAATAACAGTTTTTCTCTATAAATAAAACTTTTAAAAAATAGGTCAATGATTAATCACTAGCGTGTGAAACCATGCATGATTAGATTGAGAATTTAAGAAATCCAGTAAAATGTTTATAGGTATATACTTATCTCAGTCATTTCTTAACTGTTTAATCTAGTCCTTATTCTTTCCATATTTGAGGAATGTATAGCCTTTTAATTCAGCTTGAACCTTTTCTTGGCATCAAAAGCATTTAGGGTTATGTAAAAAGTGTGAGCGTCAAGTGATGTAGAAGTTCTTCTTGTACAAGAAATCTTTTCTATTCTAGTCTTATATTCACATTTCCATGCATGGATCCAGCCTTGGTCTTCGGGACTTGAGGGCATCCTGGTGTCAAGAGCGCTTCAAGACCCTTCTACTTAGCCTTTAATCTTTTCTCTAGATGGAGAGATTTAACTACTTCTAACTTAATAAGAATGTTGGATTTGGTTTACTTTATAGTTCTTCCAATTAGCTTTCTGAGTGCTTTTTTAGAGGCTTTAATCTTGTCTAAACTTGTGGGAAATTGGAGAGGGGAAGAAAAAGAACACTCGTACTTAAAAAATATATATTACAATTAACTGTCAGTATACTTGACTTAAATCATCTCATACTTTGACTATGTGGAACATAGTTTAATTATATGATAGATATCATTGCTTTTAAATGAGCACTATTTTATTAAACATTGGATAGTTTGAAATTGAAGGAAAGACCTATAATGAGACCAATGGGAAGAAACTCTTAATAGTCTTAATATCAAATACAATATTTCTTCAATATTTTCAAATTCCTCCCCAAATTAAATCAGGTTTAAGACTATTCCAATGTATCTCCTTTAGGCCTACATGTAGAAATAAGAATGTGCCCATGTTTATATATTTCTCTTTATGGAGTAGGAGAGTTCACATTTCACTTTGTCACCAGTAAACCAGAGTAATCTGATGTCTAAGTCATCCAAGTATTAAAGTTACCTATGGCAATTTCATTAACTCTTTACAACTCCTAACTTGTATAGTACTCCATTGTTCTGGAAATATCAAAGCAAATTTCACAATATCTTACAGAACTGGGATGATATAGAAGATGTTTATATCATTATATATTTGCCTCTAGGGTCATCAAAATACAGTTAATGAATCATATGTCAGGATTTTAAGAAGACAAATACATTATTACTTGAATTATGTTAATTCTTCATTAAAATGGTTGTAATGGTGATGTATAAATAAAACCCCAGTTGAATTACTGGAAGCATTTAACCTACTGGAGGTGACTCAAAAAGGTATATAAATTAATAAAAAAACACGGGTTGAAGAGCTTCAGCAACAAGGTAATTGTATTGGCTATAAACTTGCCCCCTTATGAACATATAGAAGTACCTAATAATTTATGAAAAACATTTTAAATCAACATTTAAATGCATATTTTAGAAAAAATAAATAAATGGAAATACATAGTTTTGAAGCAGGATCAAGTCAATACCAGGAAAGTACTGCCGTTAATGAGGCCAAGCGATGCTAGTCTAGGCCCTGTTGGATCTAGCTCAGGACAGGGTGTGCATCCTCAGTTTGGCAAGTGGTTGCCAGATCTTGCAACTATACTCTAATTAGCTGTCCCACCAAAGGAAAGTGACTTGTAAAACTCTGTCTGTAGGCCAGGTGAACAACAAGGACATTTGACATCTGTTATAGCCCCACATGGGGAAAATAAATCACTGGTAAGTAATTGAAGTCTAGTCCTGTGTTATGCAGAGCTGCAGGTTCCAATTTATTACTACAGTGTGGTGCAGGAACCCAAGCCAAGAAATTAACATAAAACAGATTCATATACAGACCCAGGGCTCTTGAGGAAGTAAACAAAACCTTCTGTCCAAAACTTTTCACAACTCAGGGGTAAGCTGTGAAAACAGAAAAGAGGTCTCACTGAAGAAGAGCTAATAATATCAATTAGGAAAGAAGATGACAAAAACAAACAAATAAACCAACAAAAAACATGGAAGAAGAGGTGGTTAATGAAAATAAAAAATTAAACCTTGCTTCCACAGAACTGAAAATGATGGAACCATTTGAAAAACACCACAACATAGATATGTTTTGGATGATTCTAGAGATAAAAGAAGATATCTGAATCAATAAAAAGAACAGAAGAACATGAAATAAGAACAAGTAGCTTTGCAAATGAACTAAGCAGAAAGGTAAATTTTATTTTAGAAACAATGTTACCATTGTAATTAAAAACCCAGTGGTTTAATTATAGTAAAAATTGAACTGGCCTCCATGACCATAACACCAAGAAGGAAATACAGGGAGATATAGAAAATGTTAAAAAAAAGATTACAGTTAACTAAGAAGAAAAAACAGTCTACTACATGTTTATTAAAATTTCCATTTAGAGAGAAAGGGAGGAGAGTGTTAATATTTAAAGAGATAATTATTGACAGTTTTAAATGCTTGAAAAAAACTTGGCTTCAGATGTAAGTAGTACAACCTGCCCCCAAAAGTTTACATAAGAATTAATCTACATGTAGTCATGTAAGGAAGAACTTCAAGCATGAAAGAGCACTCATAAAAGCAACTTTAGGAAAAAGATAAATTTTTTAAGAAGAGATAAGATTTTGACTTAGGGCAGAAATCAAAAATAAAAAATGACAAAATTAAATAGACTATTATCTTGTGACAAGGAAAATGTATGTCAATCCACAATGTGAAATTCTATCTATTATTCAGGAATGAAAAAAAAATTTTTCAAAAAACACACACAATGATATAATTTGAATTTTAGGAGACTCCAAAGTAAGTAAATTGATTTCATAATCAAATAGAGGGTATTTTTTCTCTACTTGATTATGAAATATTTGGGCTCAGAAGTTATTTCTTATTAATCTGTACATCTCCAGAGTGCTCAATAAATCCTGAATGAATGAATGAATGAGTGAGTGCTTAAAAGTGAATGGATAGATATTATGGTGAAACTGTATGCCTAACAGTTAGTAGTATGATTCCTTGTGATGGATTAATTTTAATGGGTTTATTTCTAATCCATTTCATCACCTTTCTTAACTTCTGGTCTTTGTTCTTCGACATTTAAAATTGATTTTATTTTCAATTCACATCAAAATTATTAAATTAACTCATTAAATATTTCCCTTGGCTATATTTCTGAGTTTATGTAAAAGCTATATTTATAGCTTTTGACCCAGACATCACTTTTATCTCATGATACAATTTTTAAGACATTTTGAAAGTGTGTTAAAAACTTCCAATAAAGAAATGTAGTGAGGTTCACACACAGTAAATATTTAATAAAAACATTCAATTCTTCTTTGCTGGGTAAAATATTCAGCTAAAATCAATACATGGTCATTCTCATAAGACCACTCGAAAGTTGGAAAAGTTGAATCATAGCCAAGTATAGTGTGTGACACTATCTTCATTATAACTCTCCAGAAGTTTTACCTATTAATCCACCTCGCAGAGATTCAGGGTCAGAAGAGATTCAGGGTCAGAAACTCAAAACTCTGCAGGGGACAAACAGGTCCTATAAGTGAATGAAGCAGCCTGGCTGTAAAATAAGTTTTTTGTTTGTTTGTTTTTGTTGTTTGTTTTTTACTTCTTATTCGCTTTCATTTTTAGAGAAACACATCCTAACATTTTTCTTGAGACACCTGGTCTTCTTGGCCTACCCTTTATTTTTCCACTCATGAAGGGATAAATTTTACCATATAAAAATGCAAATGTGAGAAGAGTAATCACAAAAAGCAGTTGACACAAAACCACTGTCTTAGGAAACAGTGGGAGGAGTAGGAAGTGAGAGGAAGTACATACCCTATGTAAAGGAGGCAATCACTACTCAGTTCTAACAAATTGAGAGAATTACCTGCCAGTTACACGCCAGAAACTTGAATTTTGAAGTGTTGATAGAACCCACCAAAACATTATTGTTGATTTCTGGTTTGTATATCTTTCTTTAGGTCCTCAAACAAAGCTACCTACAATTGTCCTATTTCAGTAACTTATTGCAGAAGAATGTCAAGGCACCCTTGCAGTATCCTATACTGTCCTGTGTGACATGGTTTTACATTGCTGAATTCCAACCAGTCTCAGTTTTCTGGTGCCTGGGCTTCAATAACTCCTGCCCAGGGTGTTTCATGTCTTCCTCACTGTGGTAGCCAGATTAATGACCTCCACAAAGATGTCCACATCTTAATCCCTGGAATCTGTGAATATGCTACACTGCATGGAAAGGAGAATTAAGGTAGCAGATGGAAGCAAGGTTGTTAGTCATATGACCTTAAAAGAGGGAGATTATCCTGGATTATCAGGATCAAATGGGATCACAGGGCCCTTAAATGTAGAAACAGGAGAAAGAAGAGTTAATGTTAGAGTGATGAGATGTGAAATTCAACTGGCTATTGGTGTCTTTGAGGATAAAAAGATACCATGACCCAAAGAATGCAGACAATTTCTATAAGATAGAAAAGACAAGAAAATAAATTCTAGAACATTGGTTTTAGATTGATGAGGTCTATTTAGGATTTCTAACATCTAAAACTATGAGATAATAAATTTGTTTTAAGCCACTGCATATGTGGTAGTTTGTTACAGCAGCAATAGGAAACTAATACACTCATTAAATTTTGTCTTCCAGTTACTGACTTATCCTTCCAAATGACTTTCCCTTGTGTTCCATCTGTTAGTCTGCATTATCAAAAATTGACCTGTCCAGTTAGACATTCATTTTCACCTACTCATCTCACCTACTTAACTGAGATCATTTAGTGTTGAGTTTAACTTGGATTTCGATCTCACGTTCACCATTTATCCTCTCTGAACTTGGGTTCCATAACCTATAAAATATTTTCCTCATAGGCTTACTGGAATGATAAATTTAGATATTGCATGTAAAGAAGTACTTAGCACAGTGACTAACTCACAGTTAGATATAAAAAATTTAGATAATGTTGGTTTTGCTACTATTTTATCCTTAAATTTCCACACTGTTTTATAAAGTAGAGTAGCTCTTTAATTACTACCTTCCTGCCTTATTCTGGAATACCATAGTGAATCCTTTACTGTGATTAATGATATTCACATACATTCATCCTTTTCTTTCATACTGATCTCTATATATAGGCCATCATTTCTCTGTTTACACGTCATGTTTCTACTCTGGTAGAACTCAATCTGCTCTAACTCAATCTGGCATGACTCAATCTGCTCTATTCAGCAGTCACAGGAATCCCACATCTAACACACTAACACTTCTTGATGTTAAATAGCAGAGCATTAAAAGTAATCTCAAGAATGTAGAAATTCATGTACTCAGAATGATATATAACGCAACTCAGCAATGTGTATAAGAGGAACCTAGATATTTTATTTCCAAAATATCCAGTTCTAGTTCATCACTTGACTAGTTCACCACTGCGGACCCAAGTTTTTGACAACCCTTCATAAAAATTTCGACAGAATCTTTAATAAGTTGTATAGTATAGGAACTAAAGTCAATCGCTTCCAATTTTTTGTCCCTGTTTCTCCTTCAAGATAGCAGTAAAAGTAATAAGTAATAAAAATTAAAACAAATGTTTATTGAGTGCCTATATTTTTCAAAATTACTGCTCTAAGAGTTTAATTCATGTTAACTCATTTAATATTCATTTAGTACTTCTCTCTTTTTCAGAAGAGAAACTAAATCACTGGTTAATTACCTTGCCTAAGGCCAAGATAGTAAATTATAAATCCAGGATTTGAACCCAGTTGTAAATTCCAAAGCTCGAACTTCTAAATACATGATTCTAATAATAGCCTTAAAATGATATTTATTACAAGTTGTCATAGACTGAATGTTTGAGTCCCCTGCAAAACTATATGTTGAAATACTAACCTCCCCCCCCACCCGCCATGAGATCTGGGAGATAATTAGCTTATGAAGTTAGAGTCCTCATGAATGGGATTAGTGTCCTTATAAAAAGAGACATGAGACAGGTTGCTCCTCTCTCTGCTCTCTTCCATGTGAGGATACAGTGAGAAGATGGGCATCTGTAAACCAGGAAGTAGGCCCTCCTCAGACACTGGGTCTGCTGGCACCTTGATCTTGGACTTCCCAGTGCCTAGAACTGTGCAAAATAAATGTTTGTTGTTTAAGCCACACAGTCTACGGTAATTTATTATCGCAGCCCAAACTAAGACACAGGCATTGAAAGTGATTGCATCATACTATTTATTGAGGAGTATGATTTTTATTTGGGGGCTTTTAAAATGTATCATCTCATCTAATTTTTCTTCCAAGAGAAATACAGAGAATTTATATTACAGAATTAAAGAACAACAGCAAACAAACTATTGTGAGTTAGTTGAAATAGTGTTATCATTATAAATAAGAAAATAATTAAGTAGACTGCAAATCAGTACAACCATCTGCTATACTGTGGTCTTAGTACTTCATTAGTTTTATTGAAATATATTTAATATATCAGTCTAGTAGAAATTAAAAAGACTTAACAGTACGGATGACCATAAGAAAGCCAGAAATTGAGGAGACAACAGCATTGACTGACACCTTCTAATGTTTTTACTATCTACATAGTAAGTTTTTAAAAATCACTTTCTTTTTCTCTTTGAATAAGACAAGAACATAATTTTGACTACAGATATTGTGATCAATAGGATTTATTCATCAATGACTTGTTTTAACTTGATTTTCGAAATGTTCCACTATTCATATTTTTATATTAATTTCAATAAAGAAAAAGGTTTAAAATCCAAACTGAGCAGAGTCTGGGCAGGTTTTCTAGTCCAATCATATATAGGGCAAAATGTGTTTCCAGTGTCTTTTATCTATGTATAGTCATCAAACAGAAGTTCAGAGAATCACTAAGCAGAGCTATATAGATGTACACACACACACACACACACACACACACACACACACACACACACACACTCATATATTTAAAGGTTACAGTAATCATGTGGAGTTATGTAATCTTCCTAAATACCACTTTTTCCAGAGAAGTAAGATTTCCCTTTGATGCAATATCAGCAATGACTGACATATAATTGATAGGGCTCTTTCCATGAAAAGACCATTTTGGTATGTACACTTTGGTAACTATGAAATGTGTCATTCTTTGTCATATGAAATGGATAATTACACAGTAGATAATTACAAGCATGCAATAAAAGCTACAAAGTGGCTTTACATTTTGGCAACTTCTGTTTGAAAGACTAGGTCATTTTTAATGGAGTAATTTAATATATTATTTTAAATGTTTCTTACATATTAGCAGGCAATTGTATAAATGAGTCTTTAGAAGAACTAGTAGTAATACATAATGCCTTTAGGTAACAGAAGAAACAGAATATGAATGGGAGATGCTTAGTTAATTTATAGGACATTTACATTTCAGAAGTCCTATTTTTAATCACTACAGTATGACACTTCATTTTGTGGAGCTATGACATTTCTTCCTTTAAGGAACGAAGACCAAGAAATAGAAACTGGATCCTAATATACAAAACATCACTACTCAACAGGCTTGAGATCAACCCTATCTATTTACAACATTAAATGAACTATGTGCTAAAACCAGGGTTTATAATGTTAATAAATTTAGCACATTGAAAAGAGCACAATCTTTGGAGTTAGACCTGTTTAATCATGACCTTGACATTTAACAAGAAGGCAAACATATACAATCTATTTCACCTCTTAGAACCTGATTTTCTATCTATAAAATGAGTATAATAATATCTACAACCTCAGCAAATATAAGTATTAAAATCAGTTCCCCCACATAGAGTAATGCCTGTGGTCTAGTGTGCACTGAAAAAAAATGCCCCTTTTTATTGACAATAGAGAAATGTTGTATAATATGTTCTTAAAGAAATGCACATAATTATAAAATGAGTGACAGCAAACACAAAATGCATTTTTCAGAGGAAATTTTGTCATTTGTGTCTTTAAAATGGTTTTTAAATTATTTCAAAATGCAATTTGTGCTTAGCTGTATAGTTTATAAAAAGTGTAACGCACACGCTTTATTTAACTGTGTCATACAAGCCACCCTAAGTCGATAAGTGACAGCTGAGTTGCTCCCTTGAAGTCTTCCATGAGGTGCTATATATGTGAGAGTCTGTCAGCCTTTTTGAAGATATTCTGTCCTGAAATCTAGTAGAAGCACATCAGAACCAGGTTGATTTTCCTTACTGATTATCTTAATCTTTTTTGTATATGGCCTTAGACTCAAACATCATAAGCTAGGCAGAAAACATATTTGGTTTGATTTTAAATCCTTCACTTATGGATAAAAAATTAAGACACATTTTCCTCTGAGCCATGCCAGAGGCATTCTTAAATTATCTTGGTGGATATGACCTTAACGTGTGCATTGGACAGCAAAGAAGCAAATTTCACCGAAGCAAAAGAATAATATCGCAAATGTATTAGGACTAAGTTTAAAAACCTGGCAATAGATCATATTATGTAGAGTTATCTTAGTTTGATAGCACTGTCACTAAAGAAATACTGAAAAACCATAGTTCAGAGAACATCATGGTGAAAAGAATACTCGAAGAATATTGATGCAGCAGTGGGGGGCAGTATGGATTCTGAAAAACTATTTTCCCCATTTGTTCTATTATTTAATTATGAGTCCCATGAATAATTTCTCCTCTCTGAAAATAGACTTGCATTCTATTTTAAGCTAAGGCAAAAGTTATTCTTCTGCTGAAAGACACTTCTTGTGTGCATTGAGGCATGTAAAAAACATTGAGGAAAAAATTTCTTAATAATATTTTTAAAGTAAACAAACAGAAAAGTAATGCCAGGTATAAATGACTTTTATTTAACTTGGGTACGGCTGCAAATTATCATTGTAAACAATCATCCTAACAACTGCAAGATAATTCAGTCTCAAATAAAATACATCCAGATAAGGTATCTACTCTGAAAAATTTTGCATTTCTTTTGCTTGGTTATCCACACTCAGAGATTCAATTCTGATATCTGAAATGGGTAATAATTATGCTGATTATCCCACTGCCAATTCATATTTGCATGAATGGTAGCCTATAAAAATGTACAATAGTTCAATTCAGGGGGACAAATGGACCTGGCAAGTAAAGTCTCATGCTCAGATTACAGGAAGTCTCCTTTCTTTACAGGAAGGCTTCTAAGTGATTTTGTGCATCAAAAATCCATGAGTATCTATTTCCTACACAAAATGCTTCAAGCAGCTGCTTACTTTTTATCTGTAACTTTCATTCCCATCTTCTTTCATTTTTCTGATTACATTAGGGGAAATCCTTGATTAGGAGCCAGTGGTCTTTAACACCTGCTAGTCTCCTTTTGAACGAGGAGAGTGTTTGCCAGGCCGGGCCATCTGCAGGCAACAGAGGGCTAGAGTGGCACCAGGGGGCAGGATGCAGTGGGTATTCAAACCGCATATCCTGAATCTTTGAATCAAGAGGGTTTCCTTCATTGAACACTTGAGTGGGATCCCCTAGCAGCTAAGGAAGCCCTGGAGTTGTGTAATTAAAGGAGTCCATTATGCCCTAAACACAAGGAAACTATAGCTACTCCTAATTCCCATAGAATTGAGCCAGCTCCTTGCACCCACTGCAGAGTTTGTGCTCATTCTCCAGGAAGTGCCCGGCCACCCCTCCCCTATGGGAAGGCGACTGTGAAGGGCTGTAGTATGCTTCCTTGCAGTGGAAAGCAGCTTATATATTGTGGAAAAGGATATGGTGTTGAAGCCAGCACCTGGGCTCTCCAAACATCCATGCTTGTCAAGCCTGGCTTAAAATTTAATGAGGTCTTTTGGGACAGGCCATTCTACATATTTTTAGTACATGACAATTCTTAGTCCTCAAATGACATAATAAAAATCTCAGTCCTGAGTTGCACCTTGGAAATAATTTCATCTGCCCTCATCTTTTTCTCAGGGGGAAATGAAGCCAAAATCAAGCTGTATTTAGATGAAGTTCTCAATCTTCTTTTTCCCATATCATTTACCTTCATATTGTCCTGAAATTCAATCAAAAATATTTACTGTTCTTGCATTACATGCTAGACATCATAGTACAGTTGGGGAATATAATGGAGAACAAGGTAGAAATGGCCCATGCCTTCCTAGAATTTATAGCCTAAGGGTAGAAGACAAACATGTTTTAAGTGTTATAATAAGAGAAAAATTTACTATGGAAACAAAAATATTCAGATAAAGAAGTGTGAATAATATAGACTAGCATCAAAGTTAGTTTTTATTTTATTACAAAGCAACACATTTTAAAATTAAAAATATAGAGCTACTTGTAAAATTTATTTATGAGGATATGCTGAGGATTTTGATTACTGAGACATTGTGTATCTTCTTGAAAAAAGATTGTAAAACTTCAACAAAACATTTTCCAACTGCAAATTCTTGTAATTAAAGGAACATGGGTTCATTAAAAATGTATAAATGAATGCATTAATTCAAGCAGGTTTTTCTAGGGTAATTAAAATACTTTCACACCTTATAGGAACAAGTATTCTTGTTTTGTTTTGCTTTTTTTTTTTTTTAATTTATTCTACCTGGTGTTTCTTTTGTGTGAAACATTTTAATATTATGTAAGGAATTTGCTTTCTGTGGATAGTAAATGTCATACTAAAATCATGTCTTAAAGTTGTACAATATCATACAATAAATGGATTGATATTAGCCTAAGTTCAGATCCAATGTATTTTGACACTATTGATTTATTTTTTGAATACTAGTTCTTAAATATATCAGGGGAAGGGTGGAGTCTTAAGACCATTTGAATATCAGAGTAAAGCTCTTTAAAAAAATACATGCACTATTGTTTTTTCACAGATTCCACATCCTGATCAAGGGAGATCTATAATTATATGGCCTAGGGCTTTGTCACTGATCCTGCCTTATTTTTTTCAATATATCAGATTACAATATGAAAAGCAAATTAGCAAAATTGTAGATGATACCTTCTGGATAGATTAGATAAAGCAAAATGTCTTTGGTCATCTAAAACAATAGACTGAAAATAATAATACTGAATATATTAAAGGAGAAAATATAAGGGTCTCTATTTAAGTTAAAATAATCAAAACAATAATTCCACTCATTTTTCACTGTGAGTATATACAACTTGAGTTTCATGTTTATAAAAGAGGGTGGCCAAACCAAAAATATTAAGGTAGTGTAACAAGCATAATCTTATCTGAAAATAGTCACCTGAGCAACAATTTATTGGCCCACAGATGTCTAGCTTAGAAAAGGGAAACATAAGGGTTCACGTCTCTTCAAATATCACAAAATTCTATCTGTGTAGAGATCAAAATTAGCAGCAATTGGTGAATTTTACCACTTGATTACATGTTCTTAAGAGCAAGCTCTGTAATTATTTATCCCTAGAACAGTGCTCCATAAATATTTGTTAGATAAATTAATATATGTTACAGAGAAGAAACTAAAAATAAAGAGAAATGTTTTAGCTGAAAGAAACTAGTAGGCTTGCACCTCTGGAAGTGCTCTGGTAGATACTAAATTATCATTTATTAGGAACTTGAAGAAGAAATTCTTGAATTAGGAATAAGATAAAGATAGAGGATTTCTAATTCCTTATTCTACTTGAATATTTTTCCTTTATAAAGGGGATATTGCTTTTTCTTCAGAGAATATGATGAGTGAACAGAAAATTAGGAATTTATTTTTTCATCTAATAATTAATATATTAAAAATGATGGTACTTCTATTTCTTACAAATTTTTTAACTTGCCAACACATCAGTCATTGAATTCAGAAAATCTTATCTTTTGATACAAAGTGGTAAAATACCATATTCTGTCTTTCGGATTTGTAGTAGTAATTACTACAAATCCCTCCAACTGAAGGCTACAGAAAACACACAATTACAATTTCATCTTCAGATGAAGCCTCTCCAAGGATCTTGACTCTATGAAATCATACGCAATCAATTCTATGGAATCTGCGGACTGCTGAGTCTAAAAGAAGAGACTGAAAAATCAAGTAGATGAAACCCACACAAATGTTAAGGTAATTATACCTATTACTAGTGTGAATTAATAAAATAAGTTGTATTTAAATATTTCTTCTGGTTTACGTTAGGTTTTTTGTTTGAATTTTCATCATGCGAGAAAAATACCACGCAAGCACTTTTTTATGGTGGAGATCAATGAAACGTGACTAGTATTGGGCTATTTGCAAACATGTTTTACACATCAGCTTTCAATCCATACAAATATATTATTTCATTAGGAAGCATGATTTGATCCCATAGTTATCTGGATTTATGAAATTCTACTGCAAATCCTTCCAAGGAATGGTGCTGATAAATTAAGGTGACAAATTGATTTCACGGGGATCAGTTCTAAGGATAATAGAAAAAATAAATGAAGAAAATATTAGAGGAGAGAAGTCATCTTTATGTAAAATTAATACATTCCAAAGGCAGACAGTTAACCCAAATGACAATGATGAATAGTTTACCTGATGTTTTGGAATGTCATCTGTAAGCCTATACAAAGAAGAATTTGTTTTTGTTTTGTTTTGTTATGTTTTTACTTTAACAGTACCCAAAGAAGACGGAAAGTCCATATATAATCTTATAAGAGTAACTAATAAATGGGATGAGGAAGAATCACTAATTATGTCACCATATGCCTCTTAGAACTTTCCAGTTTCCAATTTTTTAACTATCGGACTCATTCAGTTTAGATTCCATACAGAGCACAACATTATCTCTGCAATCTATATAGCATAAAAGTTCATTAAAAAGTTATTAAGATTTATTAAAGATTGTCAAAAAGTTTGGCTGCCATTTCATTTTAAGATGGCAGGTTGTAACGGGTGATACACAGACAATCTTTCAAAACTCTTTCAAAACTCTTAGTATTTTGTTTTTGTTGTTCTTATTGTTATGTCAGCTGATTCCTTAGAAAATCATTATAGAACTTTTATGTAAACTCCAAAAGCTAAATGCTTGTGGTGAGAAGTAAATATATTTGTGAAATATATTTGTTAAGAACCTGTTACATGCTTGGCAGTTAACCATATAAATAAAATGAGAGAAATAAAAACCTCAATTTTATTTGATAAATATTTACTGGCTTAACAGCTTCTCACCTTAATTTGGATTCCCAATCAGAAAGACATGTATTAGCTAATGAGTTGATAGAAATTTCTGTTTTACTTTGCAATTATAGTTTTCAAAATGAATTAATATATAATCCTTCTGGATAACAAACCAATCATTTATTTTAACATTTGATTTGCATGAAACTGTTCATCAAAATCTACTCTTGATAATCTGAAAATGTGAGTTTCAAATTTCTAAAGCTGATTCCTATATAATTAAAAAGAATAGGCAGGTAAGAAAGAAAAACCCAGAGACAATAAATATGAATATAGCATAGTGACATACTCTGGAATTCTTTTTCTTAATGTCTATATACCATTTAAAAGTGGATTGATATACAAAAGATTATATATCATAAAACGGAATGATAATTTAATTAATAAATTCTGAAATCCAAAGTATAGCATGCATTTTCCTTGGTGGATTATTTCCAGAGGACTGTGTATTTTAAAAGAGGAAACGTATGTAGGGAAGTATACTTTATGAACATTTGTGCCTTCTGATAATATATATTTTTAGTTTTCTCTCCAGCCATCTCCACTCTACCTCTGTTGTAGAAGGATACACTCTTCTTGTCAAGATCATATTATGAATCCACAAAACCAAAACTCCTACTTAAATTTAGAGCAATAATGGATAAAATATATGTCAAAATATTTTTTAAAGACATAACCATTGTCAAAAACAAGATAAAATACACCTGTTTACCTAACACAGAATAGTGAATAGAAGCAGAAGCCACAGAGGTGCTGAACTTCAGTCTAAAAGAAAGGATGTTAAAGTTATCTCATAAATGGCAAGGAGGAGAAGGTGACTCCCTGGGAAGAACTAGAGCTAGGATATGTTCTCTCTGTCTACGAAAGGAGGTTAACTGCTTATAATCATTGCTCATGGCTACTTCTAGCTTTGAGCTGCTGCTCGGGTAACAGGAAGGCTGGGGAAAGCTACCTGATCAGACCATGGTCAAGCCACGCATCAGATATAGGGCTGAATCACAGAATGGGACCCCTGTATTATCAACATAGGCTCAGATTTTGAAATGGATGACCTCACTTGTCAAGTGGAGTGAAGCATATACTTCTTGATATGAAGGGATGTCATGATGTTGTGAGGTTGGAGGAAAAGAGATAGCTGGGTGCTGGCAGAGTTCACTAGGCAGCCATGGAACAAAGAGGGTGCATGGGAATTCACCCACTCGGGTGCGAGAAGGCTGGAGTTAGTCCACAAAAAGCTATCTGTTACAGTGCAGTAGAAACTCACTAGAGGTGGAGCACCTGTGGATTTCCTGCATACTGCTGGCAGCTATGGCATTAGCAGAAGAAAACACCCAAAAACTAGGATAAGAAGTATCCTGAAGCCTGTCTGCTATGCCTTATAGTGTCTCTCTAGCACACTCTGTTGGCCATTTTTCCTTTGCCACATGGACCAGTGTTGATTTTGCACACCTGAGGTGGCTAATAGTAGACAAGCTCCTGCTTAAGGCACCTAAGCAAACTTCTTCACTATGACTGTGAGCTGCAGTTATACTTTCTCCAAAGGCATATGAATATCAGCCTTGCAGGAGTTCTACTTCCAAGTATGTTTCTTCCTTGGTATTCTTCCTCAGCCCTAGAGGTAGTAGCTGCTCCCTACGTTTGTTACTCCTTAAAACTTAGAATCCTCTTATCTCTTCTAATAATTATTAACACTTTTTACCAGTCAACACTGCTTTATACTTAATTTTCCATATTCAAGTTGCTAGTAACATTGCTATCATTCATTTCATTTATATATAAACATTTAAACATATTATATACACACACATATATAATATATATATAAGCATACATAATCAAATACATTGTTGCTATTATTGATTTGAATGAGCTGTTTTCTGTTAGATTATTTAAGAATAAGAAAACTAAAAAATTTTTTTTTTTTTTTTTTGTTTGTTTTTTTTTTTGTTTTTTTATACTGCAGGTTCTTATTAGGCATCAGTTTTATACACATCAGTGTATACATGTCAATCCCAATTGCCCAATTCAGCACACCACCATCCCCACCTCACTGCAGTTTTCCCCCCTTGGTGTCCATATGACCATTCTCTACATTTGTGTCTCAACTTCTGCCCTGCAAACTGGCTCATCTGTACCATTTTTCTAGGTTCCGCATACCTGCATTAATATACGATATTTGTTTTTCTCTTTCTGACTTACTTCACTCTGTATGACAGTCTCTAGATCCATCCATGTCTCAACAAATGACTCAATTTCGTTCCTTTTTATGGCTGAGTAATATTCCATTGTATATATGTACCACATCTTCTTTATCCATTCGTCTGTTGATGGGCATTTAGGTTGCTTCCATGACCTGGCTATTGTAAATAGTGCTGCAATGAACATTCGGGTGCATGTGTCTTTTTGAATTACGGTTTTCTCTGGGTATATGCCCAGTAGTGGGATTGCTGGGTCATATGGTAATTCTATTTTTAGTTTTTTAAGGAACCTCCATATTGTTCTCCATAGTGGCTGTATCAATTTACATTCCCACCAACAGTGCAAGAGGGTTCCCTTTTCTCCACACCCTCTCCAGCATTTGTTCTTTGTAGATTTTCTGATGATGCCCATTCTAACAGGAGTGAGGTGATACCTCATTGTAGTTTTGATTTGCATTTCTCTAATAATTAGTGATGTTGAGCATCTTTTCATGTGCTTCGTGGCCGTCTGTATGTCTTCTTTGGAGAAATGTCTATTTAGGTCTTCTGCCCATTTTTGGATTGGGGTGTTTGTTTCTTTGATATTGAGCTGAATGAGCTGTTTATATATTTTGGAGATTAATCCTTTGTCCGTTGATTCATTTGCAAATATTTTCTCCCATTCTGAGGGTTGTCTTTTTGTCTTGTTTATGGTTTCCTTTGCTGTGCAAAAGCTTTGAAGTTTCATTAGGTCCCATTTGTTTATTTTTGTTTTTATTTCCATTACTCTAGGAGGTGGATCAAAAAAGATCTTGCTGTGATTTATGTCAAAGAGTGTTCTTCCTATGTTTTCCTCTAAGAGTTTTATAGTGTCCAGTCTTATATTTAGGTCTCTAATCCATTTTGAGTTTATTTTTGTGTATGGTGTTAGGGA
Organism: Balaenoptera musculus; assembly: GCF_009873245.2. NCBI lineage: Eukaryota > Metazoa > Chordata > Mammalia > Artiodactyla > Balaenopteridae > Balaenoptera > Balaenoptera musculus. The sequence continues at coordinate 105,669,698 of NC_045788.1, forward strand.
GTATTCTAATTTCATTCTTTTACATGTAGCTGTCCAGTTTTCCCAGCACCACTTATTGAAGAGACTGTCTTTTCTCCATTGTATATCTTTGCCTCCTTTGTCATAGATTAGTTGACCATAGGTGCGTGGGTTAATCTCTGGGCTTTCTATCTTGTTCCATTGATCTATGTTTCTGTTTTTGTGCCAGTACCATACTGTCTTGATTACTGTAGCTTTGTAGTATAGTCTGAAGTCAGGGAGTCTGATTCCTCCTGCTCCATTTTTTTCCCTCAAGACTGCTTTGGCTATTCGGGGTCTTTTGTGTCTCCATACAAATTTTAAGATGATTTGTTCTAGCTCCGTAAAAAATGCCATTGGTAATTTGATAGGGATTGCATTGAATCTGTAGATTGCTTTGGGTAGTATACTCATTTTCACAATGTTGATTCTTCCAATCCAAGAACATGGTATATCTCTCCATCTGTTGGTATCATCTTTAATTTCTTTCATCAGTGTCTTATAGTTTTCTGCATACAGGTCTTTCGTCTCCCTAGGTAGGTTTATTCCTAGGTATTTTATTCTTTTTGTTGCAATGGTAAATGGGAGTGTTTCCATAATTTCTCTTTCAGATTTTTCATCATTAGTGTATAGGAATGCAAGAGATTTCTGTGCATTCATTTTGTATCCTGCAACTTTACCATATTCATTAATTAGCTCTAGGAGTTTTCTGGTGGCAGTTTTAGGATTCTCTATGTATAGTATCATGTCATCCGCAAACAGTGACAGTTTTACTTCTTCTTTTCCAATTTGTATTCCTTTTATTTCTTTTTCTTCTCTGATTGCCGTGGCTAGGACTTCCAGAACTATGTTGAATAATAGTGGTGAGAGTGGACATCCTTGTCTCGTTCCTGATCTTAGAGGAAATGCTTTCAGTTTTTCACCATTGAGAATGATGTTTGCTGTGGGTTTGTCATATATGGCCTTTATTATGTTGAGGTAGGTTCCCTCTATGCCCACTTTCTGGAGAGTTTTTATCAGAAATGGGTGTTGAATTTTGTCAAAAGCTTTTTCTGCATCTATTGAGATGATCATATGGTTTTTATTCTTCAATTTGTTAATATGGTGTATCACATTGATTGATTTGCGTATATTGAAGAATCCTTGCATCCCTGGGATAAATCCCACTTGATCGTGGTGTATGATCCTTTTAATGTGTTGCTGGATTCTGTTTGCTAGTATTTTGTTGAGGATTTTTGCATCTATATTCATCAGTGATATTGGTCTGTAATTTTCTTTTTTTGTAGTGTCTTTGTCTGGTTTTGGTATCAGGGTGATGGTGGCCTCATAGAATGAGTTTGGGAGTGTTCCTTCCTCTGCAATTTTTTGGAAGAGTTTGAGAAGGATGGGTGTTAGCTCTTCTCTAAATGTTTGATAGAATTCACCTGTGAAGCCATCTGGTCCTGGACTTTTGTTTGTTGGAAGATTTTTAATCACAGTTTCAATTTCATTACTTGTGATTGGTCTGTTCATATTTTCTGTTTCTTCCTGATTCAGTCTGGGAAGGTTATACCTTTCTAAGAATTTGTCCATTTCTTCCAGGTTGTCCATTTTATTGGCATAAAGTTGCTTGTAGTAGTCTCTTAGGATGCTTTGTATTTCTGCGGTGTCTGTTGTAACTTCTCCTTTTTCATTTCTGATTTTATTGAATTGAGTCCTCTCCCTCTTTTTCTTGATGAGTCTGGCTAATGGCTTATCAATTTTGTTTATCTTCTCAAAGAACCAACTTTTAGTTTTATTGATCTTTGCTATTGTTTTCTTTGTTTCTATTTCATTTATTTCTGCTCTGATCTTTATGATTTCTTTCCTTCTGCTAACTTTGGGTTTTGTTTGTTCTTCTTTCTCTAGTTTCTTTAGGTGTAAGGTTAGATTGTTTACTTGAGATTTTTCTTGTTTCTTTAGGTAGGCTTGTATAGCTATAAACTTCCCTCTTAGAACCGCTTTTGCTGCATCCCATAGGTTTTGGGTCGTCGTGTTTTCATTGTCATTTGTCTCTAGGTATTTTTTGATTTCCTCTTTGATTTCTTCAGTGATCTCTTGGTTATTTAGTAACGTATTGTTTAGCCTCCATGTGTTTGTCCTTTTTACTTTTTTTTCCCTGTAATTCATTTCTAATCTCATAGCGTTGTGGTCAGAAAAGATGCTTGATATGATTTCAATTTTCTTAAATTTACTGAGGCTTGATTTGTGACCCAAGATGTGATCTATCCTGGAGAATGTTCCGTGAGCACTAGAGAAGAACGTGTAATCTGCTGTTTTTGGATGGAATGTCCTATATATATCAATTAAATCTATCTGGTCTATTGTGTCATTTAAAGCTTCTGTTTCCTTATTTATTTTCATTTTGGATGATCTGTCCATTGGTGTAAGTGAGGTGTTAAAGTCCCCCACTATTATTGTGTTACTGTCAATTTCCTCTTTTAGAGCTGTTAGCAGTTGCCTTATGTATTGAGGTGCTCCTATGTTGGGTGCATATATATTTATAATTGTTATATCTTCTTCTTGGATTGATCCCTGGATCATTATGTAGTGTCCTTCCTTGTCTCTTGTAACATTCTTTATTTTAAAGTCTATTTTATCTGATATGAGTATAGCTACTCCAGCTTTCTTTTGATTTCCATTTGCATGGAATATCTTTTTCCATCCCCTCACTTTCAGTCTGTATGTGTCCCTAGGTCTAAAGTGGGTCTCTTGTAGACAGCATGTATATGGGTCTTGTTTTTGTATCCATTCAGCCAGTCTATGTCTTTTGGTTGGGGCATTTAATCCATTCACGTTTAAGGTAATTATCGATATGTGTGTTCCTATGACCATTTTCTTAATTGTTTTGGGTTTGTTTTTGTAGGTCCTTTTCTTCTCTTGTGTTTCCCACTTAGAGAAGTTCCTTTAGCATTTGTTGTAGAGCTGGTTTGGTGGTGCTGAATTCTCTTAGCTTTTGCTTGTCTGCAAAGCTTTTGATTTCTCCATCAAATCTAAATGAGATCCTTGCCGGGTAGAGTAATCTTGGTTGTAGCTTCTTCCCTTTCATCACTTTAAGTATATCATGCCACTCCCTTCTGGCTTGCAGAGTTTCTGCTGAGAAATCAGCTGTTAACCTTATGGGAGTTCCCTTGTATGTTATTTGTCGTTTTTCTCTTGCTGCTTTCAATAATTTTTCTTTGTCTTTAATTTTTGCCACTTTGATTACTATGTGTCTCGGCGTGTTTCTCCTTGGGTTTATTCTGTATGGGACTCTCTGCGCTTCCTGGACTTGGGTGGCTATTTCCTTTCCCATGTTAGGGAAGTTTTCGACTATAATCTCTTCAAATATTTTCTCTGGTCCTTTCTCTCTCTCTTCTCCTTCTAGGACCCCTATAATGCGAATGTTGTTGCGTTTAATGTTGTCCCAGAGGTCTCTTAGGCTGTCTTCATTTCTTTTCATTCTTTTTTCTTTAGTCTGTTCTGCAGCAGTGAATTCCACCATTCTGTCTTCCAGGTCACTTATCCGTTCTTCTGCCTCAGTTATTCTGCTATTGATTCCTTCTAGTGTAGTTTTCATTTCAGTTATTGTATTGGTCATCTCTGTTTGTTTGTTCTTTAATTCTTCTAGGTCTTTGTTAATCATTTCTTGCATCTTCTCAATCTTTGCCTCCATTCTTATTCCGAGGTCCTGGATCATCTTCACTATCATTATTCTGAATTCTTTTTCTGGAAGGTTGCCTATCTCCACTTCATTTAGTTGTTTTTCTGGGGTTTTTTCTTGTTCCTTCATCTGGTACATAGCCCTCTGCCTTTTCATCTTCTCTATCTTTCTGTAGCTGTGGTTTTTGGTCCACAGGCTGCAGGATCGTAGTTTTTCTTGCTTCTGTTGTCTGCCCTCTGGTGGTTGAGGCTATCTAAGAGGCTTGATGGGAGGCTCTGGTGGTGGGTAGAGCTGACTGTTGCTGTGGCGGTCAGAGCTCAGTAAAACCTTAATCCACTTGACTGTTGATGGGTGGGGCTGGGTTCCCTCCCTGTTGCTGTGGCGGTCAGAGCTCAGTAAAACCTTAATCCACTTGACTGTTGATGGGTGGGGCTGGGTTCCCTCCCTGTTGGTTGTTTTGCCTGAGGCAACCCAACACTGGAGCCTACCGGTGCTCTTTGGTGGGGTTAATGGCAGACTCTGGGAGGGCTCACGCCAAGGAGAACTTCCCAGAACCTCTGCTGCCAGTGTCCTTATCCCCACGGTGAAACAGAGCCACTACTCGCCTCTGCAGGAGACCCCCCAACACCAGCAGGTAGGTCTGGTTCAGTCTCCCCCAGGGTCACTGCTCCTTCCCCTGGGTCCCGATGCACACATTACTTTGTGTGTGCCCTCCAAGAGTGGGGTCTCTGTTTCCCCCAGTCCTGTCAAAGTCCTGCAATCAATTCCCACTAGGCTTCAAAGTCTGATTCTCTAGGAATTCCTCCTCCCGTTGCCGGACCCCCAGGTTGGGAAGCCTGACGTGGGGCTCAGAACCTTCACTCCAGTGGGTGGAATTCTGTGGTATAAGTGTTCGCCAGTCTGTGAGTCACCCACCCAGCAGTTATGGGATTTGATTTTACTCTGATTGCGCCCCTCCTACCGTCTCACTGTGGCTTCTCCTCTGTCCTTGGACGTGGGGTATCCTCCTTGGTGAAGTCCAGGGTCTTCCTGTCAATGATTGTCCAGCAGCCAGTGGTGATTCTGGTGCTCTCGCAAGAGGGAGTGAGAGCACGTCCTTCTACTCCGCCATCTTGGTTAATCTCCAAAAATTTTTATTTTACTTTCATTTATTCCTTCCTCAGTACACTTCCTTACTTTATGTAGATCCAACCTTCTGACCTATGTTATTTTTCTTCTCCCTGAGGAACTTTAAACTTCTCTTGTAAGGCAAGTCTACTGGCAATAAATTCCCTCAATTTTTTTTTTTTTCCTGAGAATGTCATTATTTCTCCTTCACTTTTGAGAGATAAATTTGCAGAGTACAGAATTCTAGATTGGAGGGTTGTTTTTGTTTTTTTTTGTTTTTTCTCAGCACTTTATTTCACACCACTCTCATTTGCATGGTTTCTTTTTTCTTCTCTAGGTAAGGTGTTTATTTTCTCTGGCTTCTTTCAGGATTATTTCTTTATCTTTGATTTTCTGTAGTTTGAAAATATGCCTCGGTGCAGTTTTTTTGTTTTGTCTTGTTTTTTTGTTTTGTTTTGTTTTTGTCATTTATCCAGTATGGTGTTTTCTGAGTTTCCTGTGTCTGTATTTTGGTGTCTGACATTAATTTGTGGTTATTTTCAGGGATTTTATTGATATTTTTGGGGGGTCAGAGATTCTTTCCTCAGTCGTATCCAGTCTAATGAACCCATCAAAGGCATTCTTCATTTCTGTTACAGCATTTTTGATCTCTAACCCTTTTTTTTTGCTTTTTTCTTAGGATTTCCATCTCTCTGCTTACATTGGCCATCAGTTCTTACAGGCTCTCTACTTTATCCATTAGAGCCCTTAGCATATTAATCACAGTTGTTTTAAATTCCCAGTTTGATAATTTCAACATCCTTGCCATGTCTGGTTCTGGTACTTGCTCTGTCTCTTTAAATTGTGTTTTTTACCTTTGGTATGCCTTATAATATTTTCTTGGACTGTAGACCTCACCAGTGTTTCTCAGTTTTTTCTTCCCACTTAGGTGGAACAAGATGGCTAGAGTGGGCTGGAGGTGGGTTTTTTCCTTCTTCCACCTGGAAGTATAGAGCCAGCTGGAGTTGGTTATTTCCCTTCCCCCAAGTCAATTAGGCCCTGATAATACCTCAGCAGGTTAGGCTCTGGTTAACTAGTTTCCCTGAAGGCAGGCCTTGTTAAGAAAAACAGTGCTCTGATAAATTTTAAACGGGTTCCTTTCCCCTATCTCTGCCAGAAGCCCAAGGCGATTTTTCTCAGATGTTTACTGTGGGACACTGGCTGAGCTCCTGAAGGAAAACCTCACAATGTTGTGTGGGACCTCTCTATTACTTGCACCCCTTGGAGTTTTTTAACTCTCAGACTTGCCCACACTGAGCCTTCAGCAATTTGTCAAATAAGTTCAGGTTTTCCTACCCCAGCACTGGATCCCAGGGTGGTTTCTGCTTGCCAGTCTCGGCTCCAGGTAAGCCATAATTCCCTGTATTTTCCTGTCTGTCTCTCCAGTATTGGGGGCAGTGATTTGCCTGTGTCCACTCCTCTTTTATGAATTCAAGATTTCTTATTTTTTCAGTCAGTTCAGCTTTTTACTTGTTGTTAGGATAAAGTGGTGACTTCTAAGCTCCTTACATACGGAGGTAGAAACTGCAGATGAGCAGTATCTATAAAATTAAAAACAACAACAACAACAAAAACCTCTCTGATGACGCTGCAATCTAAGTTTTAGTTTTACATACTAGAGGAAGCTTTCCTGACATGTACAAGAATATATGTCTAAAGATGTTCATTGTACCTTTGTTTATAGTTCAAAGAACATGCAAATAACTTGAGTATTTCAGTAGGAAAATGGATATAAGTTTGTGAATACTTTGTACATAGGAGTTAAAAATAATCTAGTTATGCATGTATCAACTTGGCTATATCTCAAGACATAAAATAAGTGAATAAATCAAACTGCAGAAGGATTTCATGTAGCTTTATAACATTACGTAAACAATTCCTCTTTGTATATGTTTATATGTAGAAATATTTATATGTAGAAAAAATATAAATAAAGGATTACAAAGTGTTACATTAAATTATGATAATCCACCCACCCCTCACTCCTCATCACTGTGGAGACATGGAATTAAAGTTTTACTGGGAAGAGGGGACTTAAAGTTTACATATATTACTTTATTTTTGAGAAAAAATATATAGGGTTAAAATTGAAAGAAATAATCACTTTTCTTTATGAAAGATGTGTAAGTTTTTAAAAATAGTTTTCACTATTCTTTTCTATTTAAAAATGAAACATTTTATCAGCTATATTTTAATTATAGAAAATTTAACGTGATAGCTACAGTGCATGACTCTTGGTAGTCTTTTATAAAGGTTGGTTGAAATAAATGATATCAAAATCATACCATATATACAGTATCACATTCTGCATTTATTCCTTCTTAATAGCATATTATGAGAAATAGTAAAGAGTGGATCTCTGGAGTTAGAGTACTTTTGTTCAAGCACCAGATCCATGGATGTGCAATTTATTTAACCTCTTTGTGTTTCAGTTTCCTCAAAACTAAAATGAAGCTGCTGAGATGACATAAATGTTGATTAATGTAATGCATATAATATACTTGGAACAGTATCTGGCACATAGGAAATTTATCAGTCTAATATTTGTTAGACTTTGTAATTATTCCTCAGGTCATTTAATACTCTTTGAGTATATTATATGAATGGCTGTATAATATTCTAGTTTAACACTATTATATAATGCTTTACATATTATTACAACTTTTCCAATCCTGAGGTAATAATTTTGATATATGTTCCAGTTAAGTATATGTTTACATCATTTTACTTCTAAAATGAAGGTTATAAGTAGTAATTTTTGAACCATTATATATTTGAGAATATTTTTCCATTCTTCACAAAGAGAATAAGTTATTGGATCAAAACCTTTTTTCACAAATCTCTGAAAATGTTGTGCTAATTTTTTTAGTATTTAGTCAGAAATTTAATGAAAATTAATTAGTCTAATTTTTATTCTTTTATACATGATTGTTTTGTGCCTAATTGAATATAAGATATGTATATGTGTTTTTAATTCAATTTTTTGCCTTGTTTTGTGTCTAAGTGTGCTGAATTTTTATTGATGTTTACTAGACATGATGAGGGCTTTATCCAGTTTTTTACGTTTTCTTTCTATGCTAAAAAAAAATAATTCAATTATTTGGTTGTTGATTTTGTTCTATTTTTTTCTTATGGATTCTTATTTTACTGTGTGATTCCTAAAATGTATTACACTCATAATTACTTCCTTTATGATTATCTTCCTCTCTCTTTCCCATTATTAACTCCAAAGCCATGAGCTTTGTTTGGAACAAAGTAAGATCTACCTCTTCCTCCTTTCCTTCCTCCCTTCCTTCCTTCTTTCCTTTCTTTCTTTCCCCTCTGCCCACCACCAATATGTGAGGATACAGCAAGAAGGTATCCATCTACAAACCAGGAAGTAAATCTGCTAGCCCCTTGATCTTGGATTTCTCAGCCTCCAGAATTATGAGAAATACATTTCTGTTGTTTAAGCCACATAGTCTATGGTATTTTTATTATGGCAGCCCAAACAGACTTGGACTCCATCTCAATATTTTATTTGTACTATATTAATGTAAGCACACTAATATATGCCATGCATTCTTATGACATTCTGAATTATTTAACTTTATTTCATTGGGATTAATGAAAAAACATCATTCACATATATTAAATACTTAGCTCATATATTACATGGAATGAACCTATAACAATCAACAATTTTTTAGTGACCTGTTCCACAGAGTAAAACATACCTCATTCTTACTAAACAAAATGAAGACTATATCCAGACATGAATTCATCTTCAGCCCAATTACAACCCAATACCAGTGCATGTTGTCATCATACCTTCTTTTGCTTGTTTAGTCATGGTTTCCTTTAGTTCTTTGAACATATTTATAGTGGCTGCTTAGAAGTCTTTGTTTTTTAAATGTGGCATCTGTTTGTTTTCACGGGCAGTTTTTATTGCCTGTTTTTTCTGGTGTATGGGGTATACTTTCCTTTCTTTGTATGTCTTATAATTTTTGTTGGTTGTCTTCTCTCTGTGTCTTCACATTGTCTTTACTGTTTGTGTCCAAATTTCCTCTTCTTATAAAGACACCATTCATATTGGATTAGGACCACCCTAATATCATTTTAATTTATTTGTTTAAAAATCTTGTCTCCAGATAAACTTACTTTCTGAGGTATTATGGGTTAGGAATTCAGCATATGAATTTTCAAGGGATACAATTCAGCATATAATACCATGTAGCATAAGTTATGTTTAGCTCTACTCAGCTTACTTTAAAATAATTTTTTAAAGCACATTGGAAATGAATCTTAGGAAAACATAGAAGTATCAGGTGGTTTACTATATTAGGGCCAAATTAACAGTAAAAACTATGTTGAGTTAAAATTGTTAATAAAATTTTAAAATCTCCTTGTCTCTTTGCATTAAACAATACTAATTGACTTACATATTAGAAAAACACTTGAAATAACAATAATGTTGAAATATATTAACTATTTTAAAATATTAAATTTGTAAATCTTGCAGCACAGATCAAAAATGTCAGTCCTAAAACAATCAGAAAATATGCTATTTAGTTTTTAAATAACAGGTTAAATTTTTGATATATCAATAAGTACATATCTCCTAAAATGCAATTTTAATATATAGTAAGCAACTTCTAATTTTAATGTGATGATTTATGGTCTAAGAATACTTAGCTGATAAGACAGCAAATGTGTCATAAATTTAAATATTGATATATTTTTTACCAATAGTCTTCAAGATAGATATTAATGATTGTTATTTCCCCTTTGCTTTCCTTGTGTTGTTTAGTGTTTAAATAAGTTTTAAAACATTATTCGTTCATATTTTCCAAATATCCAGAATATAAATATGTATTCCTTTACTGAAAATCTAATAAATACTATTTTTAAAGGATAGACTATATTACTCCATATATTTGGTATATTTTTCCAACATATTAGTTAATATTTTCAAAAATATTGTCTACAATTATAACAACAAAATATTACAGTGCTGACATAAGCTGATGATAACACATTTTATAATTAGACTTATGAGTTATTGTTATTATAGATTGTATCTATCTAAGAATTTGTCCATTTCATCTAGGTTGTCCATTTTATTTATGTGTAAATGTTCATAGTAACCTCTCATAATCCATTTGTAATTCTGTGGTATTGGTTGCAACTTTCTCTTTTCATTACTGCTTTTATTGATTTTGGCCCTCTCTTTTTCTCCGATGAGTCTGGCTAAGGGTTTATCAATTTTGTTTATCTTTTCCGAGTACCAGCTCTTAGTTTTGTTTCTTTTCTATTGCATGTTTAGTCTCTATTTCATTTATTTCTGCTCAGATCTTTATGGTTTCTTTCTCCTACTAACTTTAGGTTTTACTTGTCATTCTTTTTCTAGTTCCTTTAGGTGTAAGGTTAGGTTGTTTATTTAAGATTTGTCTTGTTTCCTGAAGTAAGCTTGTACTGCCATAAACTTTCCTCTTAGAACTGCTTTTGCTGCATCCCATAGGTTTTGGTTCATTGTGTTTTTGTTCTCATTTGTCTCCTGGTAATTTTTTGGTTTTTCTTTGATTTCTTCAGTGAGCCATTTGTTGTTTAGTATTGTTTAACCTTCACATGTTTGTAATTTTTTTTTTCTTGTAGTTGATTTCTAATTTCATAGTGTTGTGATCAGAAAAGATGCTTGATATGATTTCAATTTTCTTAAATTTACCAAGGCTTCTTTTGTAGTCTAGCACGTGATCTATCTTGGAGAATGTTCCATGTGTACTTGAAAAGAATGTTTATTCTCCTGCCTTTGGATGGAATTCCCTATGGATATATCTATTAAGGCCATCTGGTCTAATGTGTCATTTAAGGCCAGCAGTTTCTTACTGATTTTCTGTCTGGATGATCTCTCCATTTGTGTAAGTGAGGTGTTAAACCCTCTGATTATTATTGTGTTACTATCAATTTCTCCCTTTATGTCTGTTAATATTTGCTTTATGTATTTAGGTGCTCCTATGTTGGGTACATATATATCTACAATTGTTATATCTTCTTATTGGAGAGATCCTTTGATCATTATGTAATGTCCTACTTTGTATTTTGTAACAGTCTTTGTTTTAAAGCCTATTTTGTCTGATGTAAGTATTGCTATCCTGGCTTTCTTTTGATTCCATGCAAACGAAAGACATTTTTCCATTTCCTCACTTTCAGTCTGTATCTGTCTTTAGATCTGAAGTTAGTCTTTTGTAGGCCACATATACATGGGTCTAGTTTTTGTTTCCATTTAGCCACTCTGTGTCTTTTGATTGAAGCATTTCATTCATTTTCATTTGAACTAATAACTGATATGTATGTTCTTGCCATTTTGTTAATTGTTTTTGATTGTTTTTGTAGGTCTTTTTTGTTCCTTTCTCCTTTTCTTTTGTCCTCTTCTCCTGTGATTTGTTAACTGTCTTTAGTTTTATATTTGGGTTCTTTTTTCTTTTGTGTATGTGTGTCTATTAGAGATTTTTGGTTTGTGCTTACCATAACATTTATATATAGCAATCTATATATACACATAATTGTTTTAAGTTGCTGATATCTTAATTTCAAGTGCATTTTAACAACCCTGCGTTTATACTCGTCTCCCCGCACAACTACTTTTTTGATACTGTATTTTACACTTAATTGTTTTGTGTATCCCTTCTGCTCATTGTGGATGTAGATGATTTTATTACTTTTGTCTTTTAATCTTCTTACTAGTTTTGTGTGTGGATGATTTGCTACCTTCACTGTATATTTGCTTTTTACCAATGAGCTTTTTCTTTATGTAATTTTCATGTTTCTAGTTGTGGCCTTTTCTTTTTCACTTAGAAAAATTTCCTTTAACATTTGCTGTAAAGCAGGTGGTACTGAACTCTTAGCTTTTGCTTGTCTGTACAGCTTTTTATTCTCCATCAAATCTGAATGACAGGCTTGCTGGGTAGAGTATTCTTGGTTGTAGATTTTCCCCTCTCATCACTTTAAATATATCATGCCACTTCCTTCTGGTCTGCAGATTTTCTGATGAAAGGTCAGCTGCTAGCCTTATAAGAGTTCCCTTGTATGTAATGTGTTGCTTTTCCCCTGCTGCCTTTAATATTCTCTCTTTATCTTTAATTTTTGCTGTTTTAATCATTATGTGTCTTAATCCTAACTGGGACTCTCTGTGCTTCCTGGAGTTGGATGTCTGTTTCCTTTCCCAGGTTAGAGAAGTTTTTAGCTGTTACATCTTCATTTCTCTCTCAGCTCCTTTCTTTCTTTCTCCTCCTTCTGGGATCTCTAAAATGCAAATACTAGTGCACTTGCTATTGTCCCCAAGTGCTCTTAAACTGTCCTCATTTCTTTCATTTCTTTTTTCTGTTCAGCATCAATGATTTCCACTACTGTGTCTTCCAGCTTGCTGATCTGTTCCTCTGTTTCATTTAGACAACTGTTGATTCCTTCTAGTATATTTTTCATTTCAGTTATTGTATTCCTCATGTCTGTTTGGTTCTTTATATTTTTTAACTCTTTGTTAAAAACTTCTAACTTCTTACCTCTGTGCATCCATTTTTCTTCCAAGTTCTTTGATATTCTTGATGAGCACTACCCTGAACTCTTTCTCAGGTAGACTGCATCAACTTCTTCTGGGGTTTTATATTACTCCTTCATTTGGAACATGTTCCTCTTTAGCCTCATTTTGCCTAAGTTGCCATTTTTATTTTTATGTATCTGGTAGGTTGGTTACATTTTCTGATTTTAGAGAAATGGCTTTTTATAAGAGATGTCCTATGTGTACCAGCAGCACACTCTGCACCCATCATCAGAGCTATATGCTCTAGGGCTTCCCCCGGTAAGGGCTGTGTGGGTCTTTCTGTTGTGGCATACTGACAATTTGGGCAGTTTGGTAGGCTTAGTTTGCCCCGAGTCTGGTTGGTTGCCAGGTCTTGCCTTGTGTGGAGGCTGCTGGCTACTGGTTGGTGGGATCAGGTCAGGAGGTGGCTGACTGCAGAACCTTGGTTGGGGGGCTGGGCTTGTGCTTGGCTACTGGTTGCCAGAGTCAGGGTCCAGGAAACTCTGAGGCTTTTGCCTGGTCCTGGGGCTAGTGCTGGCCTACTGGCAGGCAGAGCTGAGTCCTGGGGACTGGTTGCAGGAGTCCCAAAATTAGTGTTGAATTGCTGATAGGTGAGGCTGGTTCCTGACCCAGTTGCCTGTGGGGCCCAGGGTATCTTGAAGCTTGTGTTGGCCTGCTAGCGGGCAAGGCTAGGGCCCAGATGGTTCCAGGGCAGGATCTGGCTTGCTGGTGGGTGGGCCAGATCTGCAGGCTCCAGTGCTGTGGTTTTCTTGCAGCTAGTGTCTGCTCCCTAGTGGGTGAGGCTGGTCCCTAGGCTAGATCCTAGATCCCTAGGATCTCTGGTGGGAGGGGCTGGGGCCCAGGGGATTCTGGGGCTAGTGCCTACCCACTGGTGGGTGGAGTCTGGGGTCTGTGGCTGGAGAGCACTGGGGGTCTCGATTCTAGTGCCTGTACACTGGTGCATGGGGTCAGGTCCTGGGCACTCTGGTGGGCAGGGATGTGTCCAGAAGTAGCTGTATGCTCAGGGGGCCTTATGGCAGCCTGTCCCCTGGTGTATGGGGCTGAGTCCACGCCCAGTTAGTTGCTTCGCCTGAAGCATCCCAGCACTGGTCCCTACAGATCATTGGGCCAGGACAGGGCTGTGTCCTGTGGCTAATAAGCTAGAGAGGGGATTCCCAAATGGTGCTTGTCAACACCAGTGTCCACATGGTAAAAGGAACCCCCCCAAAATGGCTTCTGCCAATGTCTATGTCCCCAAGGTGAGCTGCAGTTGCCTCCTGCCTCTCCAGGAGATTACCTATCAGCAGGTAGGTCTGACCCAGCAGGTAGGTCTGACCCTATCAAATTACTGCTTTTGCCATGGTTCCTGGAACCTGTGAGATTTTGTGTGCACTCTCTAAGAGTAAAGTCTTTATCTTCCCCAGTCCTCTGGGACTCCTGAAATTAAGCTCCGCTGGCCTTCAAAACCAAATGCTTGGCTTTCCAAGATGGAAACTTTCCAAAGATGGAAACTCATCTTCCCAATGCAGGACACCTGGGCTAGGGAGCCTGACGTGGGGCTTGGACCTCTCATTCCTTTGGGAGAACCTCTGCAATTGTAATTATTCCCCTGTTTGTGGATCACCCACACAGGGATATGGGACTTGACTATATCATGTCTCTGCCTCTCCTACCTGTCTCTTTTTGGTTCCTTTTTATCTTTAGTTGTAGAAGATCTTTTCTGATAGGTTCTGATCTTTTTCATCAAAAGTGGTTCTGTAAATAGTTGTGATTTTGTAGTGCTTGTGAGAGGAGGTAAACTTAGAGTCTTTCTATTCTGCCATCTTGGCCAGTTCCCCCAAGATAAAAATTTTTGATTCCAAACTCTTTAATAATTTACACACAATTATGGAGAAATCCATATATCTTGCTCGAGAATATAAAGTTATTTATTCTTCTTTCAATATTTCTTTAAGACTAAAATTTAAAATTTTGGACCTACAGCCACTCCAAAGATATTCCAAAGTGTTTTTTTTTTCTTTATGTCTGTTTATAACTATGACAGGTCACTTTATTTTTTAATGTTTCATTCCCTTTTGGCCTTTGTCTATTTTGCCAACAATCCTTTGGTTGTAGAGTTAAGTATTTTCTCATGATGTCTTCATTAACCAGTTTACCAGCTTCTATATCCTAGTTTCTTTAGATTAAGGGTAGATCACATGGTTTCAATACGGTAGATGATATGTGTTCAGTCCTTAAACACTTCATTTGCTTCATTATTTTAGGTAACGGGATGACTATGTTGTCTCAGTAGAGGCCACTGGTCTCAAGGATGCCAAGCAATAGAATATGGATGGATGCACTGATGCAAATCCATCTCCCTTCCTGCAAAACCAACTAAATCGAATGAAGATCTGATCACATCATATGTAAGTACTTATCAATCATTAAAAATTAACCAGTTAAACATTATGTAAATCATCATTTGATGTTACTTAAAACTTTAAGAAATCCTGATCAATGTGTCTAGTGTAGTTTTCAGTAACAAGGATTTGGAATTATACACACTGGACTTTAGATTCTGTTTATGGCACCTTGGACAGGCATTTAATCTCTCTAAGCTTCATGATTCCCAGTTGTTGAATGGGAAATAATAACATCCACTAGATTAAAGGAAATGAACAGAGAGATGCAGAGTGAGAGACAGAGAGAGAGGGCTTCATATGTTTTCTACATCATGTCTGATCCTGTTTTCTTTCTTGAATATCAGCTGTATACTTCCCCTTTGACTTTTAAAAATGCCTTAACAGCAACAACAATAATTTATAAACAGTCACGTAGCACTAAACATGTAAATCCTATCTTAAATATTTTTAAAAACAAGTTATTTAAAAATAACAATAACCTTATGAAATAGGTGATATAATTATTTACATCTACAGATGAAAAAATTGGAGCACAGAATAGTTAAGTAAATTTTCTAAAGTCACATGGAAAGTAAATGGCAGAATTGGAACTTAATTCAGCTCTTAACAACCATGTATTATCTACTCAATACTGGTATTCTTTTAATATTCATCACTTGTGCTTAGTCTTCCTTGAATTTGGTTTGTGACACTTGCAACCAAAATTCTCCTAACATGTACCTCATACACAGTATTTAAAAATGCCTTTTAAAAATGTCAGGAGTTATTATAGCGGTAGCAATTCTACTGGCATTGGTTGTGGTGGTGGTGATGATGATGATGATGATGATTAAAATTGAATCATTTAGGGACTTCCCTGGCAGTCCAGTTGTTAAGACTTCATGCTTCCAATGCAGGGGGCGCGGGTCTGATCCCTGGTCAGGGAACTAAGGTCACACATGCCATGCAGCTGGGCCAAAAACAAAACAAAACAAAATTGAATCATTTACTCTATAGTATGGTGATATGTGTCAATGTGTAAGATACTCTGAATTGCTTTTAAGCAAGTTTTTATTATGTAAGTTTAAAATGGAACTGAATGTTAAACCAACTACTGTATAATAACAAAAAGGCTAAAAAAGACAGAGACGTAAAATAACTCAATAAAATGAATTCAGATATGAACATATGTGTAAAATAACATAGTACTAAATAGTTTATAAACAACTGTGAACATGTGGTCATACATAAGATTCAATTCAACAAAAATTGAATCAACTATGTTTTAAATTTAAAATTGTTTTCAATGAGCATTTTTTGCTTAGTTTTCAGTTCTTTATGTTCTCCTTAAATAAATGCAGAAATTCTTATACTTAGGGAGAAATGTAGCATAAATTGTGCCCTAAATGTGACAACACATTTGCAAGTTATTAATGTGTTTATTAGAGAAACATTCTGTATTTCCTTTGAAAATCTCACAGTGCTTTTTTCTTGTTAAGGAAATCTTCAGCCTTTTGCCTTAAGCATCACTTTTTCTGGGTGATATAATCCCAAAGAGCATTGGTGATGAACAATTTTAATAGAGAGTATAAAAATACCTTTTTAAAAGGGTACACTCCAATAGAAATAATTTCTTTTCTAAAAGAAAATATTTTTTTCTCAGCCTCCTTGTTTTTTTCTTCAAGATCAAATCTGTAAATCTCACTTTACCTTTGATCCTCTCCATTTATGGTTATGTAAAGTTTTCGGTCAATCCAGTCAGAGTTACAGATAGATTACCAGCTAAAAGCTGCAAAAAGATTAACATACACACACTTAAACACTATAAAGTTTAAAATGTCTAGGATATGAAGATTTTGAATCACTTTTATTTTGTTTTATTCTCACTGCTCTTTCAAATGTTGGGTTATTACAATTTCTGGGTATTATTAAAATTTCTGGAAGATGGTTTATTTACAGGTATATCAAAATATAAAAACTAATTATTATATGATATACTTTCAAACATTATGTAATTAAGCCAAAGTAAATATCCTTTGTGAAGCTGAGAAAGAATGAACAGTGTATAATATATTTGTAAATTGAAGTATATATCAAACATCAATGAGGATTTCCTCCTTCTACTTTCACTAGTGTATTTTTCCTTTGCCAGCTAGATACAATTTTTACTGTAATTCCTATCTCTCTCTTCCTCTCTCTCTCTCTCTTTTTCCTCTAATAGTACTCCCTCTATCTGATAGAATACACACAGAACTTTAAATTCTTTAAAGGATTTTTATAAAATTAAAGTGGACTGTGCAGTTTAAAAAATTTTAGGCCATCTTGAACAAAGACCTAAATAGGCATTCAAATAACTTGATATTCTTTACAGAGATATAATCTTCAACCACTATTTCAATATTTACAGCTTCATCCATATTTTGCAATTCTTCTTAGACATTTGTAAGAACCAGTCAAGACACTGAATAGCTATATAAATGAAACAAATGGATTAGCAGATATCCTCAAACCATCTCACTTCTTTCAGCATTATCAGTTCAAGTGGTTTATGATGGGCAGAAGATGTTAGCAGGATACATAATACTTACATTAAAGAAAGTTTTCTGATAGAGTAGTGATCTATGTTTGGCGAGGGACACTTATCTGAAAGAGTGACAATAATGTCAAATTTTATAATAGTTGGGGAGGTGGGGGTGGTGAACCAGACTTTGTGGCTTATGTATTTTAATCACATGAATCTTATCTAAAATACGTGTCACAGAGTATCCATGTAATTAAATTGTTCTCTGTGTCTCCTCCTTATTGTGAAACATAAAGACATTATGAATCTTCAGTATTTGCTGGTCTGGTCAAGTATGTAGGTACCAAATTTTAACTTGTTTTTACATATGCCACTTTTGACAAAGAGAAGACTATGGGTCAAATTATATAACTAACTCTGTCGTGGCCCTTGAAAGGACGTTAGAAATGAACCCTATGTTTAAGGAAGAAAAAATCCTAGGGTAGAAAAATTTTGTGAATGGACTCCAGCTATGTCACTATTTAAATAATCCCACAGAGAACAGTTTCAGCTCATGTGAAGACCTACAGATAAAATATATAGAATTCTCATTATTCGGAGCTATGAGAGGGAGTTTCATTAATCATGGGGTTTGAAGGAACGGTGATAAAGATACTCTAAACATGAGTGAAATGTATACATCCAAGAACCTAAACCCAGTGGCACTGAGTAATGAGGGCCAATTACTTGTATTTATAGTTTTGAATCACACTGCAGCAGAATTACTCTCCATGTATATATTTGATAATGTTCTTATACTAGGTGACTGATTCTGATATGCTGGAAAAGACACTATACATAGGGTATATTTAAAGTAACATCAAGTGAAAGAAGAAATTCTGATCCCTGAGTAATGATAATGGAAAATTATTCAAGTGACAATTAAACATGCAGGGATCCTCCTGTTTGCAGAACTGCCTCAGGCCACATTTAGTTACAGAGGTTATGGTGGCAAATCAGTAGAGATAAATGCCCCATTTATTCTACATTGCTGGGTAATGAGGTGTTCCAGCAATGAGAATTTTCGCAGAGAAGTTTACCCCTTCAAAAAGAAAATGTTTTTATGAAAGCCACTTTCTAGCCTGTGCTCTTCTACCAGCACTTAGGTCTCTAGTGCTCAGATTCTCATTTGCAAGTTTGAAAAGTCCATTTCTAACTCCAAAAAAAGTGGTTCTTTGAAATCTGTCCTAATAGTTATATTTACTTTTTTACTTAAACAGAGTACAAGGCCTCTAAAGAAAAGAGAATTCAAAATCATTATTGTCATATTTGTTCTCAATTCTCTATTTTTACTCTAGACAACACCCATAACACAAGGAAAGAAGTTCTTATATTTTCTCTTATTGAGATTTTTTAAAAGAAGTCACTGGAGAATCAGCTGCCTGACTCTAGAGCTATGCTTAGAGTTATTTCTGGAGACCAATCCCTCTGTGTAAATCTAGAAATGCAAAGCTGGAGAGATCTTTTGGCTTCCTAATTCTCACCTCCTCACTGTAGGATGAGGAAACTGAGCACCAGAGGGGTGAAAGTCTTGCCCATCCATCAGGTATCACTGCCATGACCATATCCTACACCAGAGGTTGGAAATCCATGACCTGTAGGACAAATTCAGTCTTTCTTCTGTTTTTGTAAATAAAGTTTTACTGGAACACAGCCATGTCTGTTAGTTTACATATTATCAATGGCTGTTTTCATGCTCTAACTGCAGAGTTGATCAGTTGTGACAAAGACCAGAGACAGAGACATCTGGTCCACAAAGCCAAAAATACCTACTATCTGTCCCATTACAGAAAACATTTGCTGACTTAAATCAGCCCGTTCACTGTCGAATACTTTTCCCTCTCTTCCCTAGTATATATTTTTTGTTTGGTGGATTCACCTCATACATAGATACAAATAATACCCAAGGGCCTAAAGAGTGTGATGTGGAGATGTCTGTTAACGCTTTGTCTAAATAACATCTGCTTCTATAGGGCAAAAATCCGAAGACCACATTACTTTAAACCCCAGTACTTTTAAAATACAACAGCTCATATCACTTTACTCCAAATTCATGGGGTGGGAAGGATATAGAAGGAGTACATCTCCCTTGAATCTTCTTCCTACAGTGAATGTTTAGATCATTTAGTCTACTAGAGGAAGAAAATATGCGGGTTAGTTACTAATAAACCTTTCTACATTGTTATAACAAGAAGAAATTTGATAATAATTTTTGTTGTGTGGTATATGTTTATGAGTATAAATATTAATTGTACCTTCCTTAGAATTGAAAATTCACTTATGACCAGGAATTAAGGGATGTCTTACTCACTAAGTATCTCCCCCTCCTCATGACGCAAACCATCTATATAGAAGCCTGGGTAATGAGGAAACTTGCTGAAATTCAAAACACTTCAGACAAGCTTTCTCATGTGCAAAATACTGCTTTTAATTGGTTCTTAACTAAATTAATTAAGCTGGTATGACTCACTCTCCAGTCACAACTCAACTTGAAAAACACAAAGGAATATGGCTGGGATAACAAAAGCTAAGAGCCCTGAATTGCTCCTGATTTTCATATTAACAAGGAAGTTCAGCCTAAAGAGAAAAGGTTAATTTGTTTTTTAATGGACTTTTGAAAGACGTGTTCAGGTCTAGTGTGATAATTTATGGTTAATCATATGTTTAGAGGCAAAAGGCATTAATCTTGTAATATTAGAGTCATTTTGTGTAACATAAAACAAAATTCTCGTCACAGTAACTTTAAAAGTCAGGTCAGACTTCCTTTTTGAGCAAAGGTGGCAAACTGACAACAAGAAAAAAGACATTCTATCTGAACAGCAGCGTGGTAAGCACAGAATGGCAGAACCACTCCTTGAGCAGACCTCAATCATAATATGTCACCCCCTTCGTTTTTCCATATCTCATGACATAAACATTAATTCCACTGACTTATGTGTTGGTGGTACTGCACACTGAACAACTTAGCAAGTGCTGTGTTCTGGACCCTCACAAGTCAAATTAAAGAGAAAATAATCTTTCTGAGTCCATATTTACCCCCCAAAATGTAATTCCTGGAGCAGAAGTTTGCTAAACTCCACCACAATTACTTTACCACATTGGAATCTTGCAAAAAACATCCACAAAGATAGATATCAGCTTGGAAAAACAGTATACAACAATATAAGTCTACAAACAATGTTGAAGGCTTTTATGATCTAGCTTCTGTCCCCCTAAAAAAGATGTAATGAAGTTCTAACCTCCAGTACCTCAGAATGTGACTTCATTTGGGAATAAGGTCTTTACAGAGGTAATCAAGTTAGAATGAACCCAACAGGGTGAGTCTTAATCCAATATGGCTGATATCTTCATAAAAATGGGGAAATTTGGACAGAAAGACATTCACACAGGAGAGGCTATATGGAGACATGCAGGGAGAAGACAGCCATGTGATTGGAGTGATGCATTTAGAAGCCAAAAAATAATAAGGAATGACAACAAGCATCAGAAGCTAGAAGAGGCAAGGAGGGGTTCGCCCCTAAAACCATTAGAGAGAGCATGGCCCTGCTGATACAGTGATTTCAGACTTCTAGCTTCCAGAACTGTGAGGCAATAAGTTTCTGTTGTTTTAAGCCACTCAGTTTTTGGTGCTTTGTCACAGCAGCCCTAGGAAAGTAATACAGGACATTAGGCACAATTGTTTTCTTCCATGTCCCGGTGAAAGTACTTCAGGAAAGGAGTAAGAAAGATAGATAGAAATAAACATGTTATATTGGGTGAGATGCTCACATTTTATAATTTAAAAGCAACCTCATGTTGCTGGAGCAGCTGCGCAATTTCAGAGATGCGAGACCATCCCATTTTGTGCATCTCCTCACACTGATCTGACGTGATGAAACCTAGCGCCTTGGTGGCATTTCTGCCAGAGACTTTCGTCTCTTATGAGTAGGTGGGATACATAAAAGCCCAGATATAATGCGGTGCTCTATCTGTTGTTAAATGATCATGTTTAACAGAGTTGGTACATGCCAGAGAATCTGTACAAGGTATAGTACAGGAATCTGATCATAAAATCTCCAACTTAAACATCTTCCACGTATAAGTTGTGTCCCAGAGAACCAACATTAGAAGAAATTATTTTTTGATGATAGGGACTTTAATAGATGTGAAAGGATCTTTAAACTTACCCTGTCCAAACCCTTGCTCAACACTGCAGGGCTTTTTATGCAATGGAAATGTAACTTAATTTGACAACCACTGCTCTGACACTTTTCCTCATAGAACTGCTAGGACCACTGGGCTACACCCATGGACACAACTCCATCCCAGGGTCTGAGGTTGGCTGATTTACTATGTCTCACCTTCGCACTCATCTGGGTCCAGCTTCAAGCCCTGACTTAGTTTAGATTGCACATCCTTAGCTCCGTAAAATTTATTTTACTTTCTACTCATTTAATTGTGTCTGAGTCTTCAACCAAACCAAATGAGTTAATAAATGGCAACCAAAGCCTTCTCCTTTCCCTGCTGTGTTGTCTTATCACATTCTGATCACCCCAATCACATTTCAGCTTCAAGTTACCTCCACTACCATAAGATGAAAAACAAATAGTTTGTCCTCAGTGTCAAATCAATGCTTGATCTGCCTCAAACATTGACTTTCACTTCCTTCATCTCACTTCTTCTAAGAAAATTTACTAAAGATTCCAGTTTTCTTAGTTACAATCTCACTTTTGCACCCTTTCATTGTGTCCTTTTTCTGAAAACCTCCCACTTACCCTCTTAAAGTTCATATACTTACTGATTAAATGACAATTTAGACCATTATGATAATAAAGGGAAGAGCACAGATTTCATTCCACTGGGGCTAACTGTTAACTTTATCTTGTTCCAAGGCTAGAGGCTGCAGACATAGCAATGGTATTTGTACACAGTACCCAGCTAAATATCTGCTATGACTTAATGTAATTCAAGTACCTAATCTAGAATAAAAGAATATATAGGGGATGTCTTTGAGAGAAAACTCACTGTACATTTCAAGCAAGGGAGAAGCTTTGGAGAGAAGTACACAAAGTAGAGAGGAAGGAGACAGTAATTAAGGTATTTGAATCTTCCAAATCAATCATGGATGTCAATAGGATGACAAATAAAACTGTCAGAACCTCTTTGTATCTACTTTTTCAGAGTAGGTTGTTATATTTAAAGAGATTTTAAAATATATGCAAGTATTTGAAAGATACCATTATAAAACATTCAAGTATATAGGTACATAAATAGTTGTCAAAGCACTTTAATATAGTAAATTTACTGTTCCTTCCATCTAGTCTGAAAACTGTCAGGTGGAAAAACTGAGGCTCCTAAAGAGTAATATCATTCCCAAAGTCACATAGAGCCAGAAACTTGTTGAATCAAGTTTCAAATTCAGGACATCTGATGACTTAATAAACATTAATTTAGCACCTACTCTGTGCTAGACTTATGCTTGGGGTAGACCAAGAATTTTCTTGTTATATCACTATGGCTTTGAAGCCCATGCTATAAATTGAATAGAAAGATAACCTTTTAAAAAGTCATTGTCTCTACTCAATACACTGTAATGACCTATATGGGAAAAGAATCTAAAAAAGAGTGAATATATGTATATGTATAACTGGTTCACTTTGTTGTATACCTGAAACTAACACAACATTGTAAATCAAGTATACTCCAATAAAAATTATTTTAATAAATAAATAAATAAATAAAATAAAAAGTCATTGTTGAATTGTTATTTCTCTCAAAACAGTCTCACAAAATTTTTGGTTTAAGCTTTAGAGTTGTATGAAGCTCAAAAATACAATCCAATAGCATTAAATGACCGTTTCTGAACACCTCTGACTATTAGTGCATTTATTTGAGGTGTGGAATTATAGCATCTTCTCTATGTCGAGGTATTAATAAACATAAACAACATTACTCTTAAAATGACTTCAACTTAGTAACCTCTGTACTTTTCCCGTAGAATCCATCGTCAACCTCATAATTAGATTTTGTAACCCCAAATTTGAGGTGTAAATAAAGTATCCTGTTTTGTTTTGTGCCAACAGTGTCAATAACTGACAGGAGATATATGTCAGTAACTTTCATGTCTTCTAAAGTTAAAAAGAATCGCTTGTTTTCTATGATCCAAGTATTCAATAGAATGTATGGGTACAGAATCTCTTAAAATGAAATAAAGCACTTTGCTTGTTAAAATCTAACTGAATATTGTAGGGTATTCAGTATAGCTTTGTAAGTTGCCCTAATCAGGGAACTGAGGAAAAAAATGTCAACTCTAGGTAATTCCAAATTTTGTTATAACCAAGCCAGCTTTCCTTGTTATTCAGTACTCAAGGCCCTGCTTTTCTATCTTTGTACAAATTATCTGTCCCAGAGACATCCAAAAGCTTTTAATAATCTGTCAGTTGAAACCGTCCATAGATGTTTATTTTTATTAATCCATCCTTTCCCTCCAAGCTCCAGTTCACTCACTAAGCTGTTGGCTTTTTAATTCTGTAGTATTCTGGCTTCATAAACCCACTGAGCGTGTGATAACTTTCGGTACCATTCTGCAATCCAAGAGAGTGGCTTTGAAATTTGAAAGCTCCCTGGAACTCCAGATAATAATGTAATGGGTAAAGCCAGCTGATTGATCAGGCCAGGCCTTAGTGAGAAGTTACACCTTCATGGACTCACCATGGCCCAGCTTAGCTGGTTCAGATGCTCACTTTTGTCAGTATACCCACATGTGACCATCCTCTGATTCTCAGTGATCATGTTTAAAACAGATTGATTTATAAGCCAGAATGCTAATCATTTACAACTAGCTGGGAGAACTTGGCATCTGCTCACCATAGTGCCTTCCAAATAAGTAGGTTTATTCAGATAAATAAATAAAGATCAGGAGGTTGCCTGGTGAATACTGTGTTATAGAAAAGGAGTAGACTACTTTGAAAGGATTTCTGTATCCTAACTGAAAACAACTTGCATCCACTTCAGAGAAAGTTTAGTTTAAAGGAAAGAGATCAATCATTAGAAGGACAAGCTTTCTTGAGGATACTAAAGAAACTAACAAACTCTAACTCATTATCCTTCAATACCCCACCCTTATGTTGCATTTAACATTGTATTCCTTCTTTCTCTTTCAAGATACATGTAACATTTATTTTTTGTCATCTGATTTTTTAAAATTTATAATAGGAAACCTCATAAATTTTATAAAGACTTTTTGTCCAAATTATAGCACAAATTACTTATGGAGTTTCTCAAACACCTGATTCTAAATATTAATTCATTTGTCCATTCACTTTTATATATCCATTCATTCAAAACTAGCATAATGTGTCTTGTTAGCTTCAATCAAAGAGACTATATCTTCTCTCTGAACTTTCACTCAATTACTTTCTTCAATAACTTCCTTGAATAATTATTAGACCAACTCTTGTAACTCAAGTTTGCACTTTCATTCTTTACAGTGTATTCTGGCCTGGGTCAACTTCAATATTCTAAAAAATACCTAACTTGACTCCAGGTCCCTGTCTTAAAATTTTATATCATAGAGGATGTTTCTGAAAATCTGAGCTCTCAGTTGCCTGTCATTAACAGCAGGAAAATGAATGCTTCAGTAATCCCTCAGACACAATTCTTATATGGAATATGGAATTCTCTCCTAGCTCTATTCCTAGAGTTAAGCCAAAGAAGTAAATAATATCATGGGGTTAATCAGCTTTGAAGCAGGAGCTATGAATTCCAAAACATGACAGCATACTTCACTATAAAAATCACAGAGAATTTAAGTTTTCTCAAGGATGCAGGATCTGTTTATTCTCCTAATCTTCCTGTCTTTTCTGTTCTCATAATTGTGATTACTTTTAAGCATTATATTAGTGTTCTATTTTTTTCTTTTAAGTTTTCCAATCATGTTCTTTTTTTTAAATTTGTATTTATTTATTTATTTATTTATTTATTTATTTATTTATTTATTTATTTATTTATGGCTGTGTTGGGTCTTCGTTTCTGCACGAGGGCTTTCTCTAGTGGTGGCAAGCGGGGGGCCACTCTTCATCGTGGTGCACGGGCCTCTCACTATCGCAGCCTCTCTTGTTGCGGAGCACAGGCTCCAGACGTGCAGGCTCAGTAGCTGTGGCTCACGGGCCTAGTTGCTCCGCGGTATGTGGGATCTTCCCAGACCAGGGCTTGAACCCACGTCCCCTGCATTGGCAGGCACATTCTCAACCACTGCGCCACCAGGGAAGGGAAGCCCTAATGTTCTATTTTAATTTATTTTTTTTGGAACATGGAACATATCAAATGACTTTATCTCCTAAAGTCATATTAATTCATCATAAATGTAGATAGATCCAAAAAAGTACATATTTGGCCAGTTTTGTACCATTGTTTCAAACAAGATTATCAAAAAGTCAAGTAGGAATGTTTTCTCTTGATCTTGATATGGTTGCAAGCAGATCATCTTCCCCTTCGGAGGTGTTAGAGTATGATTGCTTCCTCTCCTCAGTCTGAAAGTTGAGTCATTGTACTCTCCAAGCCAGGGTAAAGAACCAGACATACTGCTGAAGAGAAAATTAAAATTGACCTAAAAATCAGAGGAGCACATTCAAGAATAGCTTTACTGTCACTCTGCACAATATGACATTTAGATTTATGACAGACCATCAACTTTAGAGATCTGACATGGTGGTCAGTTTCACACTATGCATTCCTAAGGAGGTTATTATGATAATGACATCATGAGAGATATAACAACAAATAATTAGTCTGATTATATTGAGATTATATTTTCTAAAAATAATATATATAAAACAATTATATTATATAGTGGGTAGGTATGTTTTGCCTCTTTTAATGAAACAGTACAGTAATGCATTCATTTATTAACAAAAATAAATTAATAATAATCAGCACCACAAAACATTCCTTACTTAGAAAAATATGAACCTTAAGCACATTAAAATATGATTCAATTTAGAATATTTTTTCATGTATTTAATTTTTAGAAATAATCTATCTTATAAATATAATTTACAAATGAATAGAAAACTACTTGTCTGTCATGTTCCTGGTCTAGTTCCTGGTCTGGTTTTGTAATCATATAAACCTCTGATTCTTACAGAACAATTAATAATTTTTGTTTGTTTTATATCTTTTGGGGGAAAACATTAGTATTTATAAATACAACTAGCAAAATGACAGATGATAAATATTGCAAAAAGAGAGATTGTTTAGGCTTGCAAAATTCTGGTGGAATGTTTTTGTCCCAATTTGTACTAGTCTGAAAGTTCACGTGTCTGACGGAGAAAATCTGCCTACTGAACCTGCTTCAAAAGCAATAACAGAATTATAATCGGATTTTACTAGTGCTCATCACTTATGCCCCAGAAAAATTAGCAGAAGATATGAGGGCATGCCCTCTTTTAAGCTATCTCTGACTTGTGTTAGATGGGTGCCAGAACACCCCTCTGTGTGTGCCCACAGGAACAATTAATGACAGACTCCTTGAATGTTTAAAGAAAGAAATTGATCTTGGCAGGAAGAGAAATTCAGCGAGTACGTTTCATTTTGATTAGCATAGAGAGGATGGCAACTTCTGTCTCAATCTTTGAAAGTGTATTCTAACTGGTTTCAAAAACAAGCCTTCAGAAACCAAAATATTCATTTATTTACTTTCTAGTCAATATTCATTTAATGCCTACTATGTGCCAAACACTGGCCTATGCAAGGAGGATAAAATGGTGAATAAAAACAACCAGGCTTAAAGTACAATAACCCAAGCATCTCAAAATCATTGCACCTATGAATCAATTTTAGTATTTTTTAGGAATTACTTAACTACTTTGCTTTCTAATTTAGTATTCTAAAAAGGCCTTGGTTCAATTGTGAAGCCTGAAATCTATGAATGAAAATAAACATTAAATGTTCTATATCCTTACATAAAAGAATATATTTTTTTAACAGTGATGGGGGAGAAATGACAGCATTTAGTGGAACTTTAAAATGCATTTTTTGAGTGTTCACAAAATGTAAGAAAATTTGTGTCTAATTTAGAATAATAATAGTAGAGAATTCCAGGTTCAAATTTTGACCTTTGATTTACTATATCACAAATTTATTTTACTTAATATAGAATCCAGGTAGAGGTTATGTGAAAGGGTTACAGAAGTGTGTGAAAGTGAAGCTGACGTAATTTGTGAGCATGAACTCACTAAACATCCAAGGAGCCTGTGTAATGGGGCACACAGGAAGCATGAGTCCATGTTTGTACTGGGCGAAGGAAGATTTCACTCCAGACTCAGTCTGCAAAAAAGTACCCTTTGTGTAAAAAGTTGGCAGGAGAGACTCCCTTCCTTTACAGTAGCAAACACAGATCATAGAGGCAGTGAGTAAGAGAGACACAGAGAGCAGAGCAGTAGCAAGATGAAAGTAGGAAGACAAGCTTTTCTTCAGTGGAGGTAACTAGTGCTGTATGTTTTGTGAACATATTAAAGGGAGGCGAAACATTAGCATAGAGTTAATAATAGTCTGTCCTTTATACGAATGTTGAACACTTGTATACACACAGGCTGAGGATTTTCTGCAAATAATAAAAGAAAGCGTCAGTGAAGATTATCCTGGGAGAAGAATGGCAAGGGGGTGTCACAAAAACATATCAGCAGAACTCGGGTAATTTAGAGGAACTTTCCTAGACCCTCAAAGCAAATAAATGGTTTTCTCTAGTTCCTTAGTGGGGACAGTTGAAATTAACTTCAACATTGTAATTTATTTTCTGAATACAATTATGTTTATGTTACTCATGATCTTATTAAACTGCATAGTATTTTTACTCCATAAGGCATTTCAATCATTTTCATAAATATTTTTATTATATTTAAAACACCTCTTTTAAGTAGCTCCAAATTAGTTTTCACTGTTATCTGGGATTCTATGTTATAGAAAAGAAAACAGCATCAGATAGGTACAATTACATGCATATGTGCGTATAGGTTGTGTCAAACAAACAAATAAACCTGCACAAACAGACTTAAGGACCATCTACAAGGAAACGTTAAATGAATTAGCTACAACTATTGCATGACTATTATGCATCCATAAAGTAGGACAAACTGAAGTAACAGCAGCCTAGAAGAGTTACTTAGGAAGTACTCACAGGTGGAAAAACAAGGTGCAGGAGAGTGAAATTTTTCACATCTTTGCATTATTTACATTTTGTAAATGCCCAATGCACCTAAAACCCTTTTTATGTGTATGTGCATATATGCACACGTTTGTAAAATATCTGCATAAAATTATATAAGAATGAAGAAAATAGAGAAGTGTCCATACTAGGTGGCTAACAGGTTCCTAAGAAAAGGTAGGGACATTCTGATGGTGCTTATTATTATTATTATTCCTTTATTTTTAATTTTTTAATTTGAGGTATGATTGACATATAACATTGTATTAGTTACAGGTGTATGACATAATGATTTGATATTTGCATACATTGTGAAATGGTCACCACAGTAAGTCTAGTTAATATCCCTCAGCTTTCATAGTTAAAGAATTTTTTTTTTCTTATGATGAGTACTTTTAGGATCTACTTTCTTAGCAACTTTCAAATAGGCAATACTGTATTATTAACTATAGTCACCATGCTGTACATTATATCCCCATAACATGTTTATATTGTAACTGGAAGTTTTTACCTTTTGACTATCTTCACCCATTTCTCCCCTCCCTGCCTGCCCCTCCACCCCCCTACCCCCCTAATCTCTGATAACAATCTCTTCTCTGTATCTATGAGCTTGGTTTTTAGTTTTTGGTTTTATTTTTGGTTTAGATTTCACATATAAGTGAGATCATACAGTACCTGTCTTTCTCTGTCTGGGGTGTTTCCCTAAGTATAATACCCTCAAGGTCCATCTGATGGTGCTATTTTTTTGAAGATAAAAGAAAAGAGAAAGAAAAAGCAAAGTCAAACAAACAAACAAAATAAGGCAAAAGAATAGAAAAATGGTTCTTTAAAAAAAGCAGTTATATATTACAACATTGTTTATAGATGGGTGCATCACTATTGATGTGTCTATGTTCATGAAGAGCGTTAACTAAAATTAAAAAAAGAAGATTGTGATTCATGAGTGATGGAAATATTAAGTGGCACTTCATACAGATCCTTTTTTGGTTCTTGAAATTTGGAGCCACATTACAAAAATATATCCATTCAATTGCTTTCATCTACCCTATAGTGTTGACACTCAAATTGGAAATTTAAATGTAATTTGAGATTATTTCCAAAAATAAATTTTCTGGACAATATTATAATACTCCACAGAAAACAATACTATATTTAGAGAAATATTTATACATCAACTCAACATTTTCTAATTGTGATAGTTTCTAAAGCATAATTTAAAATTAAAATATACTAGTTTCAATGTTTAAATATTAAATACCTACAAGTATATCATCAGTATTACTGTTTAGTATCTGTCTGCATTTGGTAACTTTTAAAATAATTTTGTTTTACAATGTAGTAATAAAGAATATATATATACATATTTTTTTTCCTAGATAAAGTTTTATTTAAGTGAAGCACAGATTCACTATTTCACATAAAATACAAGATAATACCTTTTTAATATGATGAATTATTGAAGAATGGGAAAGCAGTTTTATTTTTTCTGGAAGTCCTTTGATATTTTGCTTTAATAGAATAAAGTATATAGCATTGTAATTGGCATATTATTTTATATAAAGCATTTTTTAAAAGGTTGAACAATTTCTCAACTCCTAAAAAATATAATTATTCTTCTGTGGTATCTTGAACGATTAGCAAACTTTTTTTTTTTCCAGTCTATGAAACACACATTTTGGCCAAGCCCTAGTGATTCAAACTTTTCAATGTCCAAATTTATTATAGGTTCAAGTATGTTTGCAAACTTAAGCTACTATAAGAGTGAAAATTGTAGCTTCCTCTAAATCCAATACATTCTTGGGAAAAAAATAAGTACTTGGAATAACAGCAAAATGTAAACTTCAAATATAAGCATGTATATTGGCCAGACCCCTAAAAAAAGTAAATGAGAAAGCTGAATTATGTCAATGCTTACATATATTTTTAATCAACCTTCAAGTGTTTATTTTTTTTTTTTGACAGTCTTATCCCCTGATGTTTGAAAAACTTAATAATAGATGACATTTAATGAGTGCTTTGTATGCCAGTCACTACTGTTGGTGATTTATATGTCTGAACATATTTAACCCATAGAACAATTCTGTGAAATACAAACTATTAATCATTTTACAAATGAGGAAACTAAGACACTAAATTGTTAAGAAATTTAATGGGTATAAAATTCCAGTTAGGCTAGATGAATAAGTTCTACAGATCTGCTATAAAACATTGTGCCTATATTTCACAATGCAGTATCATGCATTTCAAACTTTGCTCAAAGGGTACAGTTTATGTTAAGTGCCCTTACCAAAAAAACAGAAAACAAAACAAAAAGAAAAACAGAGGGACGTCAGGAAACTCTGGGAGGTGTTGGATATGACTATAATGTTGATTGGGGTGATGGTATCACAGATGCTTGCCAATGTTCAAATTGTACAGATTAAATATGTGCAGTTCTTTGTATATGACATACCTTCTTTAAGCTGTTTAAAAAAGAAAAGAAATTTGTCTAGGTCACTCAGCCAGGATCTGTAGAGCTGTGTTCCAGACCAGACAGACCACACTCTGCCATTACACTAGGGTTTCTCAACCTCACCTCTACTGATATTTTGGATCAAATAACTTTTTGTTGTAGGGAAATCTCCTGTGCCTTGTAGGATGTTTAGCAACATCCTTGTTCTATACTCACGAGATGCCACCCCATGAATCATGGCAATCAACAATGTCTCCAGATATTATCAAATGTTTCCTGGGGACAAGTCTCTCCTAGTTGAGAAACACTGGATTAGACTAATCAGAATATTAAGAGCCCTGATTTATGGGACTTCCCTGGTGGTGTGGTGGTTAAGAATCCGCCTGCTAATGCAGGGGACACGGGTTCGAGCCCTGGTCGGGGAAGATCCCACATGCCGTGGAGCAACTAAGCCCATGAGCCACAACTACTGAGCCTGAGCTCTAGAGCCCTCGAGCCACAACTACTGAAGCCCGCGTGCCTAGAGCCCATGCTCTGCAACAAGAGAAGCCACTGCAGTGAGAAGCCTGCACACAAAGAAGAGTAGCCCCTGCTCCCCGCAAGTAGAGAAAGCCCGCGCGCAGCAACGAAGACCCGATGCAGCCAAAAATTAAAATTAATTAATTAATTAAAAAAAAAAAAAGAGCCCTGACTTAATGGAGGAGAAGATGAAAATAAAGGTTCTGTTTAGAAGGGAGCAGGAGGAATGGGTGTTTGGTAAGAGATCTGTAGTACCCACTACCTATTTGCTATTATTTATTGCCCTTTGTCCTCTACTACAATGAATGTTTCTTGAGGCTTTGTTTTACTACTTGCTTCTCTTATTCCTAGGGGGCTATGGATAACAAGTGAGGGCAGGTCACTGCTATTTAAGAACATTTAAAGATATCAAATGGTACCAATGCAGACATGTTCTGATTCTGCACGTTTAAGGGTGGGGACAACAATCACAACTCAGGAAATCTGTGCACGTGGGTACTGATAATCAGAGCTTCCACATAATGGCCTGGCCAAGGGTGAAAAGATAGGGTACTCCTCCCTCCCGCCCTCCCTAAAACGTGTTAGGCAAGGTTTAAGTGGAGTTTTTCTGAATATGGACATTTTCTTCTAAGAAGATAAATTGAAGAAGGAAGACAGTTGAGTAAAAAAGAAAAAACTATATACAAATTGAAAATATTTCATCCATTCAAAGCTAATTACTTGGCAAACAATTTAATTTTTGTGCAAAAAGACCCCTGCTAATATTTCAGTTTCAGTGTGTGCCTCTACTCTAACTTGGTCACACAATCCAGATCCCACCTCTGCCTTTAAGTAACCATGTCTCAGATCTCTCTTATTTACCACAAGTGAAACAGGTAAAGAGCGATTGTAAAAAAAAAAAAAACACATTTAACTTTTCATATCTTAATTAAAATGAACATTCACTCTATTAATCTAATAGGAGATAGGTCAAAGTTGACATATAATTCTAAAATTTACTATAATTCTAACTTCAGAGACCTTTTCTCTTATGAAGGAAAAATTTAGTTCCTACATATAATAGGAGTAAAGATTTTAAGAGTTAGTAAATAGATACCATGTTGTTAACATCACCTGTGACGTAATAGTAATAAGCGAAGGATGGCATTAGATGGATAGCAATAAAAATAATGTAATCACTTAGGGAAAATGTCACATCAGTGATCAAATGAACAAAGGCAAATATAATTTAATTTACTATTTGCATTTTTACTAAATGCTATCAAGGCTTCATTGTTTTCCTGTCACTTAAAATAGCAAATTTAATTCGTATTCCCATTGTATATTGAGGAAAACAAAAACGAATGGCTAATAGAATAAAAACTCCTTTGCTAGCAAAAATATTTTTGGTAATTTTCTCTTTGGCTGACATATGAATTAGTTAACTCTGTTTTATTGTATAATAAATTGTTCCTTCAACAGGATACAACTTATAAAAACACATTATTTTTGGTACTGTTAATTTTCAGCCAGGAATCTCATCAGTTATTCTGCAGTCTTGATACATAATAAGATTCCCAATTCCTTGTTTCTACATGTTCCATGACAATATCATGTACACTGCAATCCTTTTGGATAACAGTATAACTGAAGGCAAAAAAAAAAAAAAAAAAATCACCATTTTAGATATTGTGGTATTTAGTTTGGTAGCAATCTGTGTTTTATAAAGCTTAAAACATAATAACAGATTCTGGAGAATTAAAGCATTACTAGTGTTTCTGCAGAAAGTCTCCAATAGTTGGTATAGACTTAACACCAACACCAATGTATATAATTTAGGTACTATTGTTATTATCCCTATTTATCAGTGAGAAAACTGAGGTCCAGATAGTTAAAATGACTGCCCAAGTTCATAGAGCTAAGAAGTGACTGAGATTAGAATCAAGGCAAGTCAAAGTTGGCATATAACTCTAAAATATATTATAATTCTGACTCTCGTTTCAGAGTCTGTTTCTTAACCATACTGCTATTTTCAGTGTACCTGGAGTACCCTGTAAGTATTTGTACTATCCTTCCAAGTCAATACCACTCTTTTTTGTATCATTTTCTGTTCCAATGGAAACTATTGATAAGAGGACTTTTTTCTACCATGCTTGTATGGACAGAGCTACGTAAAGCTGTATTTGGGTAACTATCCCTAAAACTGACATCCTTGAAAATTATGGGATTTTTATCATTTCTCTCGAAGAAAGTATAATCTGTGATTTGTGAGCAAGAGTCTCTGAAGCAAATAACATTGCTGACAACTGTGTGGTTTGTCGGTAATACAAATTAAGTAATATTCTCTCATGCTATTTTGAAAGAAATGTGCTGTAAAGCTGAACTGCTCAAATTTTTTTAAACATAGTTTTATATTTACATTTAATTTAGTTAAGTTTATGTTTACATTTAAATATTTATTTAAAAATAATTTTTGAATAAGGTAGATGAGGAAAGGGAGTCAACTAGCCTAATTGTTCTATGTGCCTTTCTTGGTAAACAATTGAAATACATTAAACTAAACTAAGTTAGCATAAAACAAGTATCATCTCATTTAAGAGATTGTAATCACACTTAGTTAAAACCATTTTGAAGTGAACTGATAGCCTTCGAATAAGGAAAAATTCTGGCAAATACATATTTTTTGGAATAACCTGATTGATTACCGTAATCTAAACACATAACAGATAAAAGATTGTCTTGACGTATGTGTGGGCTTTACTGAAGAAAATCAATACCTCAGCTCCTGCAAAAAAAGAGATAGAGAGAGGAGGGGGGAATAGAAAGAGACAGAGAGAGAGAGAGAGAGAGAGAGAGAGAGAAAGGAATTTGTGCCATTCTGTGGGGTAAAGGTTTATCATAACAGGATTTGATGGAGAATCTTTGCTGTGTTTCAGTTTCAGTTTTACATATCAGTATAGTAGGTATAATTCCTTGTGCCATAAACTTGGTTAAAGCAAAGACTCAAAAATGTGCTTTAAATGTTGGAAAATAGGGGGTTTTTGTACAAATAAAAATATCTTTACAATGTTCTGTAATCAGCTCAGCTCTGTATAAATTGAAATACTCTGACTTGTCTCACACCATCAGTCTTTACATATTGCTAAAATTAACCGAAAGAATTTCAATCTATTAAATTGCTTTAAAAATTCTTAGTGAATGCTTCCATATAAACAAGTACTTAATATCTTAACATCCTATTGAATATCTAAATTATATGTGAAAGAATAAATGTAAAAACACTTGCCTTTTCTGAAAAACATGTCTGAAATATTTTAAGCCTATGAATTAGCTAACTTCAAATTTTATTTCAAAGACTTTTAAAGCCTCAGATAGAGCCAAAATAAGTATTTTGTCTGTGCTGCACTGTTATTCAGCCAGTCCTAAATCAGTCTCTATCTTGACATGATTTTCAAAGTTTATTTTTGCAATATAATTAATGATTCTTAAAATATGGCTTATTCCTTTACATAATCATAAATCATGAAAAGCAAATCATGTATTCCAGAATACAATAGATTAATAAAAATCATAAAATCATGAAAAGCAAATCATGTATTCCAGAATACAATAGATTAATAAAAAAAATT
Organism: Balaenoptera musculus; assembly: GCF_009873245.2. NCBI lineage: Eukaryota > Metazoa > Chordata > Mammalia > Artiodactyla > Balaenopteridae > Balaenoptera > Balaenoptera musculus. The sequence continues at coordinate 105,704,762 of NC_045788.1, forward strand.
GTCATGGCACAGTTAGCTAAAACACCGTCTTAAGGAAAATATTAGTGTTGTTCATCATTATCAAAGAAGGATCATCTTCATAAATTATTTCTCATAAATGCCTGATGCTTTCTCATTTTAAAGGAAAGTCTGAGGTAGAGATGTTTCCTTCCTATTTTGCAAGCAAAATTAATTTGTATACTATCACTCTAAATTTAGCATTGCTGTATTGTAGTCTTTTGAAAATTTCCTTCTCCATTTTGCAGAATTCATGCAGAATTCAAGCATCTTAATTTGTTTTTTTCTATGCTTGTAAATGATATAGACCATAATATGCCCCTTTATCTTCAAATATTTAAGAAACTTCTAAACTTAAGCCAATATATTCTATATTATGTAAAGTTATTAAAAATCACACACTAATGCTTTTCTAAAATCATGTTTGTAATGTTTCCAAAAGGAATGATTTAAAAACAAAACCAAAACAAACAAAGCAGACACTTAAACACATTTTTTGAAATCAAAGACTTGTGATCCGTGGTAAATATGATATCATATAAGATCAGTTATTCCTGTGAAAAAATATCTAATTCAGCCATCACCTTACACACATCGCTAGAGGTATGAGGATCTTTTCTTCAGTTTACAATATTCTGGGTTCCCTATGTATCTATAATGCCCTATAGAAGAGAATTCTGCTAAGTCGGTATTCACTTCAATGGAGAGGGCTAGTTATTTAACAAGTAATACGTATTTCCATAATTAAAATTCTCAGGCATGCCCCAGCTAATGCAACATGCTGATGAGTTTCCAATCATGTGGAATTAATTTCTGGAGAGGCTGCGGAGTAACATTAGGTTTCATGAGGAAATCAGATAAAAAATGAAAGACCGGTACATGAAAACTTTTCCTCAATTTAGCACTGCAATAGCCTTTGATGTTCCTTAGAACTCTGCTCATGCAAGGAAAGTAATATCCAGAAACCAAGTTATTAGTACTGTGAGCGAGATAAATCATTCAAAGATAAGCAATGTATAAGGCTACTGCACCTTCCTGTTCTAAGCTTGGGTCTTTCACCATGGATAATAACGATCATTTCATTAATAATTCATTGATAATTATCAGATATTGCAAAATCACATTTTAAAAAATTTCCTATTAAGTAGATATCTGTTATCTTCCTTAAAATTACCATCAGTTTTAGGAAAGGTATAATGGTGTTCATACATATCCCCAGAGCAACATAGAAGCAGATACTGCAGGAATTAGAATTATAATGTTTCATCATTTTAGAAGTTTAATATAATATAGTTTCTGAATTTTATAAGTAACCATTTGTTAGTTCTTAGGAGACACTATTGAAAAGAAAATTTTTGAGTCTTGGGGAGATTTTTTAAACTGGAAAAAAATTAATTTAAAAAATAATAAGATACAGCTCCTTCTCATATAATTTTCTTGTTTTGAAGTTTAAATGTGCTAAAGCTTTGTAACTAAATAACAATAGGATCTTACCATAAATCCTTAATAGAAAGTCTATCCTTTTAAAAGTATTAATCTAAGCAACTGATTCCATAGTCTGGGTTAGTGAACTAAATGATATAATACATGTAAAACTTCTTTGTTTATGTGAGTTCCCCAGGAATGAACAAGTTCTACACACTGAAAAATGCCCAGTGCAGTTATCTAGCCACTTGCCAGTCTATCACTGAAATACTGAAGTACAGGGTAAGCAACATTCACTGACTTAACTGATAATATCTTGGTTATTGGAGTTTTCATGCAATGCCTACTTAGGGATGATTGGTTCCTGGATTAATGAAAAGATAACCATAAAAACTTTTCCTTGGAGCTCTTCATTAGTCAATCTTTTAAAATCTGTGGCTTTCTGTTTCTTATTCAGTGCCATCTCATTTCTGGACCAGAGTTTATACATCGGGTACCTGTGTAGCTAACCTCAGACTGCTCCTCTCGCTCTCTTGTGGCCCCTTACCTGGGCATCTCTCCAATTCTGGCCCATGTTAAGCCTTCTTTGGTTCTGTTCTTCCAATCTCCATTTAGCTTTGTGGGTTCTAGCCATCACCCTACATGGAAAAACCTACGATTTCCCAGAGTTAAAGCAGGAGTGACATGATCCTGGGTCATATTGAGCCCATAGTTAATTTCACCCTATGACATTGCAAAAATTATACATATTTGCTCTATAGGAATTATATATATTTTCTTTTTTATTTTAATTATTTAAGTAACCTAACATCATCAATGCTATATTTTATTTTACCCTCGAAGTAAATGTTCCTTCTTAGAGTATAATGGGCACAAAATCCTCCAGAACACTTTAGAACTTTCCTATAAGCAGATAAATGATTTTCACATAAAAAGCTTCGTCCATAAACAATATAGTCAACCATGAAACTATAGTACAGCAGAATTTAGAAAATAAAGGATATGGTCATTCCAAAAATCCCCATCATAGAGCTGCTATGGAAACCTTGTACCTATGCCTATTTTGTTCTGCTCATTGGTATTAAAGTATCCGTTTCCTGTGATTTGTCAACGCAATAGATTTACCATGATTAAACTGTGACTTTAAAAAAAATCTGCTTTGTTAATATTTTTCTGGTGATTACTCAGGTTTACTACCAATAGTATGTTCTACTGAGCATAGAAACTTACTTGTAATTGATAAAAACTCCTTGCAAGGCCTATCACAATATTCATGGAGAGAAACTTCACCAGCCTGTTCATCCAATATCATAACTTCCCCAGTTCTCTCTTTCTTCCTTCTCTGTTGCTCTTTTTGAAAGACTAATACAATTACACCAATTCCAGACCCAATCTAGCCCAAGACTTGCTTCTTGCTCTGATTTGAAAATATAAGAATTTAATTTTAATTTTTTTAAAGTTTTATTTTATATTAAACTGTAGTTGATTTACGATGTTGTGTTAGTTTCAGGTATACAACAAGGCGATTCAGTTATACATATATCTATTCTTTTTCAAATTCTTTTCCCCTTTAGGTTATTACAGAATACTGAGCCAAGTTCCCTGTGCTATACAATCAGTCCTTGTTGGTTGTGTGTATATTGCACACAATATAGTAGTGTGTATATTGCAATCCCATTTTTCCCCCCCCCCCCCCCACCTTTCCCCTTTGGTAATCATAAGTTTGTTTTCTAAGTCTGTGGGTCTAGTATGTTTCTGTTTTGTAAATAATTTCATTTGTATCATTTTTTTTAGATACCTCATATAAGAGATATCATATGATATTTGTCTTTCTCTGACTTATTTCATTCAGGATGATAATCTCCAGGACCATACATGTTGCTGCAAATGGCATTATTTCATTCTTTTTAATGGCTGAGTAATATTCCATTGTATATAGCTTTATCCATACCTCTGTTGATGGACATTTAGGTTGCTTCCATGTCTTGACTATTGTAAACAGCACTGCAATGAACACTGGGGTGCATATATCCTTTTGAACTATGGCTTCCTCTGGGTATATGCCCAGGAGTGGGATTGCTGGATCATATGGTAGCTTTATTTTTAGTTTTTCAAGGAACCTCCATACTCTTCTCCATAGTGGCTGTACCAATTTACATTCCCACCAAAAGTGTAGGAGGGTTTCTTTGTCTCCACACCCTCTCCAGCATTTATTGTTTGTAGACTTTTTGATGATGGCCATTTTGACTGGTGTGAGATGATATCATATTGTAGCTTTGATTTGCATTTCGCTAATAATTAGCGATGCTGAGCATCTTTTCATGTGTCTCTTGGCCAGCTGTATATCTTCTTTGGAGAAATGTCTATTTAGGTCTTCTGCTCATTTTTTCATGGTGTTGTTAGATTTTTTGATATTGAGCTGCATGAGCTGTTTGTAAATTTTGGAGATTAATCCCTTGTTGGTCACATCATTTGCAAATATTTTCCCCCATTCTGTGGGTTGTCTTTTCATTTTGTTCATAATTTTCTTTGCTGTGCAAAAGCTTTTGAGTTTAATTAGGTCCCATTTGTTTATTTTTGTTTTTATTTCCATTATTCTAGGAGGTGGATTGAAAAAGATATTGCTGCAATTTATGTCAAAGAGTGTTCGGCCTATATTTTCTGCTAAGAGTTTTACAGTATCTGGTCTGACATTTAGGTCTTTAATCCATTTTTTTTTTTAATACTACTTTTAAATTTATTTATTTATTTATTTATTTATTTATTTATTTATGGCTGTGTTGGGTCTTCGTTTCTGTGCGAGGGCTTTCTCTAGTTGTGGCAAGTGGGAGCCACTCTTCATCGTGGTGCACGGGCCTCTCACTATCGCAGCCTCTCTTGTTGTGGAGCACAGGCTCCAGACGTGAAGGCTCAGGAATTGTGGCTCACGGGCCCAGTTGCTCCGCGGCATGTGGGATCTTCCCAGACCAGGGCTCGAACCCGTGTGCCCTGCATTGGCAGGCAGACTCTCAACCACTGTGTCACCAGGGAAGCCCTTTAATCCATTTTGAATTTATTTTTGTGTATGGTGTTAGAGAATGTTCTAATTTCATTCTTTTACATGTAGCTGTCCAGTTTTCCCAGCACCATTTATTGAAGAGACTGTCTTTTCTCCATTGTATATCTTTGCCTCCTTTGTCATAGATTAGGTGACCATAGGTGTGTGGGTTTATTTCTGAGTTTTCTATCCTGTTCCATTGATCTATATTTTTGTTTTTGTGCTAGTACCATACTGTTTTGATGACTGTAGCTTTGTAATATAATCTGAAGTCAGGGAGCCTGATTCCTCCAGCTCCCTTTTGTTTTTAAGATTACCTTGGCAATTCAGGGTTGTTTGTGTCTCCATACAAATTTAAAATTTTTTGGTTCTAGTTCTGTGAAAAATGCCATTGATAATTTGATAGGGATTACATTGAATCTGTAGATTGCCTCGGGTAGTATAGTCATTTTCACAATATTGATTCTTCCAATCCAAGAACAAGGTATATTTTTCCATCTGTTTGTGTCATCTTAGATTTCTTTCATCAACATCTTATAGTTTTTGGAGTACAGGTCTTTTGCCTCCTTAGATGGGCTTATACCTAAGTATTTTATCCTTTTTGATGTGATGGTAAATGGGATTGTATCAGAGAAGACAAATAAATAAAAGGAATCCAAATCAGAAAAGAAGAAGTAAAACTGTCACTGTTTGCAGATGACATGACACTATACATAGAAAATCCTAAAGGTGCTACTAGAAAACTACTAGAGCTCATCAATGAATTTTGTAAAGTTGCAGGATACAAAATTAATACATGGAAATATGTTGCATTTCTATGCACTCACAATGAAAGATCAAAAAGAGAAATTAAAGAAATGTGATCTTTTAATAAAAAGTATAATACCTACATAAAATTCTTAGTCAAGAAAAAGTGCTTCAGAAATAAATATATTTAAAAATAGATTTCAGTTCTGGGAATTTTGTTTTGTTTTGATTTTTCTGTCACTATTTTTTTTTTATATTTTCCAAATTTTCTATCTTAAAATATATTACATTTTAATGGATAAAAGAATTATCAAGAGATGTGGAATATATCTTGAACAACTGAAAAAATTTGAGAGAATATATGTGTGTACAGCTGTGACTTTTCATACTTTTTCATGTAAAACACCTCATAATTTTTTAACTGGCCGGCACATTAAAAATCAGCAAATTTATTTCTTCCTAATGAAAATGTTTATAATATTACCTTTTTCCTTTAAATACAGTTTGGCTTATATATTTGAATTCTAAAGTCATCTTGAAACAATAAATAAAACAGTATGTGCTGAAAATTCACAATCAAAGCAGAAGTCTAAGGGAACCCTTGGCGTCTATAGTAACAACATAGCTTCACATTATGTCTTTCACACAATATATTTACCATAGTTGCCAAATGGTAAAATAGCTGTATGTTTTATTAGCTTCATGGAGATATCAAAGAAAACATTTATTTTTTATTATTTGAGTATTACCTTAATTTTTAATATTATTTATTTATTTATTTGTACATTTATATATTATTTTTGCTTTTAAATAGACTTTATTTTTAGAGCAGTTTTAGAGTCATGGCATAAATGAGCAGTAAGTGCAGAGTTCCCATATACCCCTTGCCCTTCCACAAACACACTCAGCCTCCCACATTATTTGCATCTTTCCCCATAGTAGTACATTTGTTATAATCAATGAACCTATACTGACACTCATAATCACCCAAAGCCCATAGTTCACATTAGGCCTCACTCTTGGTGTTGTGTATTCTATGGGTTTTGACAAATGTATAATGAAATGTATCCATCAAGATGATATCATACAGAGTAGTTACAATGCCCTAAAAATTCTCTTGTGCTCCATCTACGTATTCCTCCCTTTTTCCCTTCTATTCCCAGGCGACCAATGATCTTTTGCTATTTCTATAGCCTTTTCCAGAATGTCATATAGTTGGAATCATACAGGTTTTAACCTTTTCTGATTGGCTTCTTTAACTTAGTAATGTGCATTTAAGCTTCCTTCCTGTCTTTTCATGGTTTGATAGTTCATTATTTTCAGCACTGAATAATAGTCTATTGTCTGCATGTACTTTAGGTTGTTTATCCATTCACCTGCTTTTGGACATCTTGGTTGCTTCCACGTTTTGGCAATTATGAATATATCTGCTATAAATATCCATGTGCAGGTTTTGTGTGGACATACATTTTCAACTCCTTTGGGTAAACACCAAGGAGTGCAATTGCTAAATTATATGGAGAGTATGACTGGTTTGTAACAAACCACCAAACTGTTTTCCAAATTGTTTGTAACATTTTCCATTCCCACCAGAAATGAGAGTTCCTGTTACTCCTCAACTTCACTAGCATTTGGTGTTGTCAATGTTATGGATTTTGGACATTCTAATAGGTGTATAACGGTACCTCATTTTGTTTTATTTTACATTTCCCTGATGACTTAAGATTTGAAGCATCTTTTTATATGTTTATTTGCCATCTGTTCATCTTCTTTGGTGAAATGTCTGTTAAGGTGTTTGGTCTATTTTTAATCAATTTTTTTTTTTTATTGTTGCATCTTAAGAGTTCTTTGTATATTTTGGATGACAGTTCTTTATCAGATGTGTCTTTTGCAAATATTTCATCCCTGACTATGGCTTGTTTTCTCCTTCTCTTGATGATAACTTTCACAGAACAGAATGTTTTAATTTTAATGAAGTCAAACTTAATTATTTCTTTCACAGGTCATGCCTGTGTTGTTGTAGCTAAAAAGTCATTGTCAAATCCAAGGTCATCTCGATTTTCTCCCACATTAGCCTCTTAGAATTTTATAGTTTTGCATTTTACGTTTAGGTCTATGATCCATTTTGAGAAGCATTTACTTTTCATACATGTGTAAAGCAAGCTTCACATAATCAATAACATGTTTTCAAAAGTAATTATAAGAAGCTGAAAATTGTGAACATTACTTTTAAATCACAATGATACTGATAATCACCAGTATCATATAAGTAGATATTGTATGTGTTTCCAAAAAGGGAGCTCTAACAGGATTCACTTATATTAGAGAGATGAAATACCTAGTAAAATTGTGAAACTTAGCTTGAAAATTAATTTTTACTACTAATGTCCAAATATCAGGAAAACTTTTTCAATTTACACATTCAGTGGCACATGCAAAGTTGTAATTTGATATTTCATGTGGTAGCAATTAACTTTAGCTTCTTTTTAGATATGAAAATGAGTAAATATAGAACAAAAAAATATGAGTAGATTGTGGCACTTGTTTACTCAAGAAGTTGTGTTCAACAACAATTGTTTAAGGATAAAATCAATTGAGCAAAGTGCATTCCACAGTACATGTAATCTTCTAGAAGATTTAGTTGTAAGCCCTTCCACTCATTGTAAAGCTATTATCAGTCTTCCTGAAATTTCTGCATCCAGGGTCAGTAGTAATATCTATAAACAATCAGAGTAATAAGTAAAGACAGTACAGCCGTGACAATTTAGATCTAAAAACCCATTTTGTATAGAAAAAACTGTAATCTCTATCAAATGATTCGTTTGTCAACCACCTCATACTATTTGAGAAGAAATCTTTAGAATTGTTGGCTATAACTATTTTGAAAACTCTATAACTACTTTGAAAATTTTCCCAGAAGGAAACAGATTTATCCTTACCGTCTTTGAAACTAAAAAAGCTAAAGGGTAAATATCTTATTTCTTACGTACATGGAATTATTAAATGTCAAAGCAAAAGCAATTCACATCTCAAAGATAATTCCATTTCTTCTTTCTTCATCATCATCATACACCTGTCTCTTACTTTATTTACATACAGAACTATATAAAACTTATTTTTATGGGAGAAAACATTTTCACATAGCAATATTTTCTACAGTATCTATGGCATGAAGCACATAGACTAGTCAAAATGACTCTTCTTGGAGAGAGACTGTATCTGGAGCCTCATCTTTTTTATAGCTACTTTTATTTTTATTTATTTATTTATTATTTTTGGCTGTGCTGGGTCTTCGGTTCGTGCGAGGGCTTTCTCTAGTTGCGGCAAGTGGGGGCCACTCTTCGTCGCGGTGCGGGGACCGCTCTTCATCGCGGTGCGCGGGCCTTTCACTATCGCGGCCCCTCCCGTTGCGGGGCACAGGCTCCAGACGCGCAGGCTCAGTAGTTGTGGGAGCCTCATCTTTAATTAAAAGAAACTATGAACCTCTTTAATAATTCCACAACAATATATTTTATAATTAATTAACAATTTCTGCAGCTTTGTTTCTATAGCCCACATTTCACATAATTTTTGTGAAATGTTATAAGCATGACCAATAAACTGTTCTAATTACTGGTATTATTTATTTTTATTTATAGAAGTGTTATAAACATATGTGAGCATATAGATATGATGCAAAATATACACATCAAATTTAACAGTGTATTTGTAATGATGAAGAATCCATTTTTCCATGTATTCTATATTTGTATGAACTGAAGTGAAGAATTGCCCAGTTCCTGACTGTGGACTTCCAGGAAAACATTAAAAACTAAGAAACTTTCAGAGAAAGGCAATGAGAGCAATAAAATATTTTGAGAATACATCTATGAAAAATTGTTGAATGAATACGGAATAAAACCACCAACTCTTCCCAAGGGGCAGAAAGAGGACCAGTGGGTAGAAGTTAAAAGGAGACTTTTTTTTTCATGTAACATGTAGATAAACTTACTTAAATTTTTATCTCTTCAGTAATATCTTAAAAAATTGTAAACTAGCCATCACTAAAAATGTTCAAGCATAACCTAGATAACCATTTCTTATAAATGGTATAGAATTGATTCACCAACTAAAGTTTACATTAGATAACCTCTAAGGGACTTCAACAATGCTAAGATTGGATCAATTAAATTATATATAGATATATAGTCTAAAAATATTTTTTGAGTTCCATTAATGTGTGGTAAACTGAAACAAGAGTCAGACAAGTATTAATGGGCTATTAAATCATGCCCTACGGTGTCTTTAAATCACATGTCTTTTAGGCTCACATTTAATTAAAAATTAAAGGCTATTTTTGGCTATTGAACCTGCTCTTCCATCAGAAAAAGCTTAGGAAAAAGTAGGATTATTCACTTTTCTTGTTAAATGTTCAGCATCAGTTAAACTTTTTCATACCACTAGCTACCTGCCCCAAATATTCTAATTCTAGAGACCTATTTCACTTGCATAATACTTTTTTTTGCTTTGAGAATAGTTTATGGTAATACATTTATATTTTGATAAGCACAAAGGCTATTACAATTGTAAATAGATTTATAATCTATACATAGAAACACAGTTTTTTCACATCCTCTTGTTAAGGTGATATTCAAAAGGGCAAATCTTTATTATGAATGAAGGAATTTGCAATTTTTATAAATTTTTATATGCTTGACTTGTTTTCACACCAATGATGTATCCTTTGTAGTTAATGTAATATGATCACCTAAATAGTTACCAATGTTTTATTTGCAAGAGAAGATTATGAAAATTTCTGTAATAATATTTTTAAGAGATTTGAGGCAGAAGGAAGAACTCTGAATCTACAAGGTCCCAATAAGATTGTATTGAGGATGTAATTCAGTTGTAAATTATGTGTATTAATCTTCTGAGAGTTCCACTGTTGATGGATTAAGAAATAACAGAGTAAAAATAATAAAAATTAATGTAATTCAAAAAGAAAATTATTGGTTCCACAAAGATACGCAGAATTCAAAATCTGAATTTGAGTATAGAAATATCTTTTGTGGAGGGATGTTCAAGGACGCCAGCAAAATTTGGTCATATAAACCTTAAAAGGCATCACTGAAATGGTTCTAGTTGAATGAGCTCTGATTCGACAGTCAAGAGGCAATCTACCAAGTAATGACTATGTGAATTTTGCTGGGACAATAACTTCGCATGTTTGTGCTTTTCTTCCTCCAACATAGAAGAATCTGATTACTGTTACTGCTGTAGAACAACAGCTTGAGATTTGTCAAGTTATTAATTTTTGAAAATCATTTAAAATTCCTGCTTTTTATGACAAACCAGATTTTTAAAAAGGGAGAAAACTATAAATACAACTGTATTAAATAAAGAAGAAAAAGATGATGTACTATGAGAGTAAATTTTAAAAATTTCCCTTAGTATGCTCCATATATGATCTAAAATGTGGTTACGTATTAGCACTGAGATAAGAAACAGTATCTCTTTTCTCTGGTTTGAAGTTAATTTGTGGGGTATTTGGAAAGAAAAAACAAAAACGAAAAACCTCAGTCAGTAGTATTAAATTTTATAAAAATTAGAAAAGTCATTGAATTGACTAAAATTTTGAGCATTAAATTAGGAATATGAGACATCCCTTCCATTCAGAAAATGTATAATCTTGCTGGAAAGATAAACTCCATTGGGTCCAAAATAAATGTTATTCAGCTGGAGGCAATCTAGATAACATCTGGAATTTCAGAGAAAAGAAAGCTGATAATCTATATCATTTACCTTACAAAAGGGGTATAATTGCTGCAAAAACAAAATACTTTATTGTGATTTAATAAACGTTTTAAATGATCACTATATCTTTATTATTTTTAGAAATACCTTTACTCTTCTAGTTAGTTTGTAAGCGATAGGGAAGAGAATTAGATTTTCATATAAATCAAGGAATCAAAGTATCACTACATTTCCAGTTCTTTTTGTTTTCAGACCATGACGATGCAGTGCTAATTTAATCGACAACTATTCTAATGAGTGCCAGATGTTTTTGTTCAGTGTTTTGGAATTTCGTTCATTCAAATAACTTTACATACACATCACCAACAGAGTTTGACCAGTAGAGGGAGCCATTATCTACATAGTCTAAAATTTGAAAATAGTGTTCTCTGCTCATGAAAGAAGCAGTCACAGAACCATAAAGTCAATTTATCAAGCCCTTTTTAAATTTAAAAAAATAAATAAATAAATAAACCATCTAAATGGGTTTAGCATTTTTCATTTAAAAACAAATTTAAAATGAATTTTATTTTAATTCCTTTTGATGCAATGAAGAAATGAACATGTTAATAATTTGCCTACTTTTAAAAATCTTGTCTCAACGTATTAAATGTCAATAATACTACAGGAAATGTATAAATAGCTATTATATCAGTATTTTCTTCTTTTCATATTATTGCTATATCTGTTTAGCCTCATTTTTACCAAAAAATTCAAACTACATAGCCTCCATTCTCATATTATCTATACATATAAAAAATATGTCCTAACTTCTAAAAGACTTATGGATTTTCTTATTAGTAACTATGAGAGTATATTGGAAAAAAAATTTTTGATGAGTATAATGTATTTTATAAACTAGTGTTTGTTTCTTAAAAAATAAAATGGAATTAGGAATCTGTATTTGCCCATATGTTGACACATTCATAACATTCGTGCGGTATTTAAAGCTTATATATTTATTTAAAAGATACTTAAAAATAATTATACATGAAGATGCCTAAAATGACCCCCGTAATTTTGTATAGTACGGATTAACACAAACTTAAAATAAGTTTATAATTAAGAGTCTCCACACTCATACTCCAAAAGCTCAGTTTGCTTCTTGTGATGATATATGAACTAACACCTGCATTAATCAAAGAAAAAGGTCTTGTGACTATTTACTTTTAAGTAGTATTTCATTAGAGATTACAAATGATCCCATACTTCTTCACAGTTCTTACTTATTATTTAATACAGTTCTTACTTTATCACAGTTGTGATAGCTACATAAAAATAGCCCTTGTTTATACCAAATCTTAGGGTCTAGATTCAGCAAATATATACTAGCATATGCCAGGCACTGTGCATAATATGAGATGAAAAATTAGATAATCTGTTGATATAGCACAGGCCAAAACAAGGATCCACAACTTCATCTTTGATGTGGTTTGTATGGTAAGAAAGCCAAGTTACTGTTACCCAGCAAGAGAGGATTCTACACCTTTGCCACTCGAAGTATGTTCCAGTATCTAGTAGCTCTGGCCTCCTCTGGGAGCTTATTACAACTCTACTCTCAGGCCCCATCCCAGAGCTACTGAACCAAAATCTGCATTTTAATAAGATCCCCAGGTACTTCGAATACACATTACATTTTGAGAAGCACAGAACACACCACCTCTTTACAGAGATTTCCTGTGACACAGGGGAACACTAGACTTCTACTATCTCTAGTTTTAATAAATATCTGTGACTTTGAACCTGGGTAGTTTTGGAAAACTGCAAGAAAGCTTTCTAGTTCTTAGATGGCCTGTCAATGCCTAGGAATTCTACTATAAATCATGACTTGAAGGTGTGACACAGAATACTTACGCAGTTTTACATATGCTGGGTTTAATTCTGAAATCACCGAAGAGTTATTTTCTAGTTGTCCTATCTTTTTCAGTAAAAAAAAAAATTTGTTAGAAATGCATCTAAGACTGTTAGCCACATATCTTTGTGTACTTCTTTTCTTCTCTATCTGTAAAACTTTTCGATTTAGATAGTCACTGTCACATGAGCAGCTTTTATAGTCGTGATAGAATATGAAGTGAAAATATATTGGTAGCATTAAGAAACTTCATAACATCATTGAAAAAACCCCTGCATATAAACTTTGATGTAACAAAGCTGGCAAGGATTTAAACACCACTAGCTGCTCCTTGTGAACAGAAGAGCAGATTCAGCTGCTAGAATGCCATGATTACGTATTGTCCCCAAACCTGCACTCATACTTCAGCTGACAGGGTAATCATCCTCATGTTCAGCAATTTTCGGAGCTCTGTTTATACTTGGCCAGATTATATCTTCAGTATCCCAAGCAGTCTCACCTTTATTATGATATAAAATGAACAGACAGAAGAGTAAAAATCATGATGTAGAACTAGCAAAGAAAATGGAAGTTTATGCTTCTGGCTAGAGCTGGTTTTGTGTCACTTGTTATTTGGGTGATGACCTCAACCCATGCACATCCCTCCTAGAGAATGATGTCTCACGTGGGGGAGAAGTAGAGGAAGAGAACTAGGAGAAAGTTAGTGATTCCATTGCCTACAGTGTCCTGAGGTTGTAGACACCTCTGCGTTGTGTGTGCGTGTGTATGTCTGTGCGTGCACAAAACTAATATTCTCTGTCTCCCTGTCTTTTGTCCATTATCACAATTCACAGTCTCAGGGGATCAATGTCATGTCCTTGAAGAGATGGAAGAATCAGCCACTTTGATTACAGGTAATGGAAAGTAGGATTCAGAGAGGCTGGGAAACTTGCCCCCAGTTTAAAGTGAGTTTGCAGCAGGACTAATAGTCAGAGCAAAGGTTCATCAAGGCCCAGCAGCATTCTTCTACACTCACCTCAAAGACTGCCTTTTAAAAATTTATGGATTTCATTCTTCCTTCCAGGCATCCCTCTTAACATAACTTTGAGACTGGGAAGAGAGGGAAAATGCTCAGGCATCAGGCACCCTGTGTGTTTAGACTAATTTGTTTGAAGAAGTTGTTGTTAAGTGTCTACCATACTCAGGACTTTGTTAAGTGGTAAGATACGTAGATGAGAAAGATGTCCCCTCTTTTCTCACTGAGATGATATATATGCGAAGGCTAAGGGTTGTCACCAGGCTGCACAAACCGACCAGTTCTCTCCGGTAGGAAGTTACAGTAGCCTGTCATAGCCTCAGTGGGAATATGCACCTCTCTCTCCGTGATCCTTCCCACCTATACCTAGAGGGCTTCACACACCCCGAGGAATCATACATTCTCTGAGCATATAAACAGATCTACCTGACTTAAATGCGGTTCCCTGGAAAACAGCAGACCTTGCCAACTTGAGAATCTTCTTGAATTTGAAAGGAACAGACTAGGGAAATATTGAAATTCTGAGCACACCATTGTGTTGTTGAAATTTCATCATAAACCAGCCTGTTTTATCAAACACCACCATCATCTTATACCTTTTATTTTACCAAACATGAAGGTTTGCTAAATTAAAGAAATAGTGACCTTAGCAATTTAAGATGTGCATGTTAGTTTTAAAATCTGCAAATTAAAAAAATCTAATTTTTAGACCTTTGATCTCATTCCTTTACCCTGTTGGTAAAATGATCATTGGCAAGCATCAGCTCCCCACTCAAATATATACATGCATCCTACTGTTTTTGCAAGAGCATAAAATTATATTTCTGACTGAGAAAAATCATAAACCTCGTATTATATCATTTTCTCCCTTCACCAAAATGAAATAGAAAGAGGATGGGAGGAAGATTGGCATTATTAGGGATTGTAATCTCTAAAAAGTGCTTTAGCACATGCTGAAGAAATTCCAGTATCTCCCATTAAAATTTTGTTGTTTTAAACCATTAAGGTGCACACATGGAGAATCAAGTGCAATCATTTTAACACTTCCATCGCATAAAGGATGAGTGCTTAGCTTGGAGGGGAAGGGAAAGAGAGGAATTAATAAAGAAAATAACGAAGACACAGAAACAGTGTAGAAGGATTGTGGATGTTAAAAACATTCTTATGTAACGCACCTACAAAGAAACAAGATATACGTAAAAAGTCAACAGTGCCCATACAAAGTGATAGGATAGAATTTCATTTTAGATGCTGCCATTATCTCTGTGTAAGTCCAGGTCCTCATTCTCACTTGAAATACTGCTTCGGCTTCCTGACTGGCTACATTCCCTACAAGTCTCTCACTAGTCAAATCCATCTGACAAATTGCCACAAAAGGGTTGCCCTAAAAACATAATTCATCACATAACTTCCTAGTTTTAAAATAGCTCTTCCCTGTTGCTTGTCTCTGGGATAAACTCCCATTTAGGCCTCGGCTTTAATGTCATTTGCAACCTTGCTGCAGCTCTGTTTCAAGCTTTGTGTCTCCTTTGCCATTGCTCCAACCCTCCATCTGCTTTCTACAAAGTATAACTTGGGCTCGCGATACTCAGCCTTCCAACATTTCCCGGACAAGCAAGGCATCATCTAATATACCTCCGGATGCTTTTTTTCCCTCAACCTGGAATGCTCTCTGTCCCTTTCTCACATAGCAAACTCCTGGTTTTCTGTGCAACCCTGACTTTAAAGCAAGCTAGTAAGAAAGAATACCTTGGTATCCAAGTCATAATTTAATCAATGTTGTATACTCTGAAGCATCTGGGCATGTGTCTGCAATAGTCACCACATGATGGTATTATACAAATTTCCCAATTTTCTCATCTATTTCTTATGCTGGATAAGAGAGAGTCCATGTTTTATCTACTTTTCTATTTCCAGTTTTCATTACCAAACACAGTAGCAAGCATATGGTTGTTTCTCAGATTGCTCAAGGGAAAATGAATGAATGAACCTAGTCAGACTGGGCAAGTACATTCACAAAATTAAGCGGTTCAACCCTTTTCAATTCATTAGCACAATATTTTGCAGCTCAAATTATACTTCAAATTTTATTTAAATGCACTACAATGAGTATGTATTGGCTATTTTTGGTGTATAGTGTTTACCCCTTCTTTTGACTGAGAAACAACACTATGAAAATGCCTTCTATCCATTTAGATCCCTATTGGAGTATCACTGGGAAATTTTCAGCTATTGCAAAATAAATAATTGCCACACTGATTCTTAGATTTCTATATAACTTTCTACAATATTTTGCAAAATTATGATGAATAAAACTCCACTGATATCATAAAATAACCTGTTATATCTCCCCAAATTTTTATACACTAAGCACATGTTTTGAATTATCATCTTGCATCCACCGGGTAGAAATTTCAAATCAAATTAATTGAGATTATAAAGTTTTATGCTGCTCCCTTTGTGTGCTGTTATAGTTAATAATCTTGATGTCATTTGCAAAGGCTTATTGATCCAGCCGTGTAATAATGGGAAGTATTAAACTTGTGGTTCATTTACCATTAAATGAATTCCAGAGAAAGTACACTTTTTTCATCACCAGACACCATGATTCAACTGTGTGAAATAAATCCAGGTTAAGTTTTCTTAGAAACTCTCTAAACAAAATTACTATATTCCCTATAGAAAATTATGGCTACAAGTAATCATAACAGTGGCTGTCTGGTGAATACCACTCCCTTCAGAAGTGTTTGGACAGATGTAATCCCACTTCCACTGCTGCGGTACAAAGTTGAATAGAAATATTGAAAGAAGACGTTCTTATTCTCAATATTAAGGTGGACAGAGTGTTCAATATTTCCTCATTAAGTATGATGTGAACAATAGGTTGTAACAGCTGCCTGCTTTTAGATTGGAATATTCTCTCCTTAGTTTGCTGATAACTTTTATCATGAATCAATGTTGACTTTTGTCATACGGTACTTTCTGTATCTATTGATGGCATTATATGATTTTTTTAAATAGGTAACAGATTACATTGATTGATTTTTTTTGTGTGAAACATTTTATAATCCTGGATAAAGCCTATTTGGTCATGGTGTATTATCCTTTTTCTGTATTGTTGGATGGGATTTACTAATATTTTCTTATGTTCATAAGGGATATCAGTCTGTAATTTTCTTTGCTAGTAATACCTTTGATTTTTGTATCAGGGTTATATGGACTTGAAAAGTGAAAGTTGGTAAGTGTTTCCTCCTCCTCTAGTTTCTCAAAAGCTTTGCATGGTGTGGTATTAATCTTCCTTAAATGCTTCATAGAATTCATCAGTGAAGCTATCTGTGTCTGAAATTTTCTTTGTGAGATTTCTTTATTAAAAAATTTCAATAACAGGTATAGGGCTAATCAGATATTCTATTTCTTGATTCAGATCTGGCAAGTTGTGATTTCCAAGGAATATGTTCATCTCACCTAAGCTGTCAATTTGGCATTATTGGCATAATGTTGTTATAATCTTTTAAACGTCAGTATTGTCTGTAATGACGTTCCCTCTCTTATCAGGATACTGATACTTTGTGCTTTTTCACCTCTCACTTTTTTTCTTTTTGCATTATTAATCTTCCTAAAGATTTAACTATTTTATTAACCTTATCAAAGAATCAATTTTAGCTGTTGATTATTTAAATATTATTATTTAATATTATTCAATTATTATTTAATAATATTATTTAAATATTTGTTGTGATTTATTCTATAAACTTATGATTTATTTGGAAGTGAGTGCTTAATTTCTGATATTTGAAGATTTTCCAGATATCTTTCTGTCACTGATTTCTAATTTAATATCAACATGGTCAGAGAACATATTCTGTATGACTTTGATTCCTTGAAACTTATTGAGACTTGATTTATTGCCCATTCTTAGTGCATATTCTATGTGCAATTGAGAATGTATTTTCTGCTGTTTGGAGATGTAATATTCTATAAATATCAGTTAGTGTGGCTCAGGCTTCTATAGTTTTTCTTCTCTCTACCGGCATTTCAGTGGAAATCTAAATTGTCTCAGGACTCTGGGTCCTGATCTGGACATTTTCCCAGGAGGAAAAAGCAGCCAAACAGTCATCCAAGGTCAACCTGAGCAGAAGTCAATGTCATCACTTTCACTGTTTCTGTAATAAAAGAATAAGGCCTATGGAGCCCTTCAAGACAAGATACCATCTCTAGAAACTTACAACAGAGGTGTGGGAAGAGGTTGCAGGAAAGAAATCTGCACTGTGCTTCCTAGTCTAGTTTCTTCATGTCACATATGCTCTTCTGTTTTAAAAGTCTGTATATCATGAGTGCTAAATTTAATCAGTCTCACGAAAGATAGGAAGGAAATTGGAAGTTACTTCAACTTTAAGAGCTATAAGGTTCGATTAGGAATTCAGAACCAGCCAGGGGAAATTTGGAATAGTGCTTATAAGAAATATTGTGTATAAATAACATTTCTCTATTTTCTTACCCCACCTTAACACTAACATATAGATACACACACACACACTCACTCACACTTCATATCTTCTTAACTTCTACAATGAGAGCCCAGAAATCATTAATTTCTGAATATAGAATGACATAAAGATACCATTTTATCCCTTTTAAAATTATTTTTGCATAAAAAGTTTTTAAAAACAATTTCAATCAAAATCTTTGATTCAGTGGACCTATGAAGACACATCCTGATATTTTCCCCTTTAATAAAAATGCAATAATAAAAAAAATAAAGAAAACATTTTACTTAGTCAGGATTCCCATCAACCTAGTTTTTTTTTTTTCCTTCTTTGCTTCTTTAAGCATCAACAAATGAAAAACTGAAGAAGTATTTCAATATATAACTAAATCATAGAAGCTTTTCCATTACTTTGCAAAATAGATTGGTTGCTTCCCAAGTAGTCTATTTGTCAAATTCTTTCTCTTAAGAGGTACTGCAGTGACCTAGAAACCTCATTAGAACCCTATACCAGAAAAGATTTTTCTTTTCCTGCTACAATATCTATGGGTGTCTTCATTAGTTGCATGTTTTTTGTGTGTAATAAAGTATTTTTAAAAGATCATTTCTCGTAGCAGAACAGCCACTAAAATGAGGTTTTTCCAAGTAAGACAATTTTAGCAGAGAACACTGTAGGTTTTTTATTGGTTATAGTTAAAATAGTTATAGTTAAAGTTAAAATAACATGTACATATATGTTTCTGCTTTATCATTTCTCATTTGCTTAGTTATTACATTGATTTGTGTGACTTTATTGCCTCCTGTACTGGTATAATTAGGGAGATGAAAATCAACTCAGAGGAACAAGCTGGGGAAATTCTATACAAAGCATTCATTTAAATCTGCTGGTGAGGTGTATTCTTTTTTTTTCTTTTTAAGTCAGTCTTACAGAGTATCTTGAGTGGTAAAGGTTTTTTTTCCCATGTAACATTGTGTGAGTTTAAGGTGTACAATGTGATGAGTTAACACATGCATATATTGTAAAATGTTTACCACAGTAAGATTTGTAAACACATTCTTTGTCTAACATAATTACTGTCTTATTGGTAGTGGTGTTAGGGTGAGAAGTTAAAGCTCTACTCTGATGTATGTATACAATACAATATTGTTGACCGTGGTCAGCATGCTGTATGTATTTTTCAATTAATTAATTTTATTTATTTTTGGCTGCGTTGGGTCATCGTTGCGGCACGCGGGCTTCTCATTGCGGTCTTGTTGCGGAGCACGGGCTCTAGGCACAAGGGCTTCAGTAGTTGTGGCTCGTGAGCTCTCGAGTGCAGGCTCAGTGGTTGTGGTGCACGGGCTTAGTTGCTCCGCAGCATGTGGGATCTTCCCAGACGAGGGCTCGAACCCATGTCCCCTGCATTGGCAGGCAGATTCTTAACCATTGCACCACCGGGGAAGTCCCCATGCTGTATATTAGATCCCAGTAACTTAATCATCTGATGACTGAAAGTTTGTATCCTTTGACCAACATCTCCCATTTTCCCTACCCCTCAAACCCTGACAAACCACTCTTCTATTGAGTTGTAAAGTTTTTTCTTTGTTTTTTTGTTTTTTAATTAATTAATTTATTTATTTATTTTGGCTGTGTTGGGTCTTCGTTTCTGTACGAGGGCTTTCCCTAGTTGCGGCGAGCGGGGGCCATCATTGCGGTGCGCGGGCCTCTCACTATCGCGGCCTCTCTTGTTGCGGTGCACAGGCTCCAGACGCGCAGGCTCAGTAGTTGTGGCGCATGGGCTTAGTTGCTCCGCGGCATGTGGGATCTTCCCAGACCAGGGCTCGAACCCGTGTCCCCTGCATTGGCAGGCAGATTCTCAACCACTGCGCCACAGGGAAGCCCCCGAGTGGTAAAGTTTTAAACGTGTTTAGACTTAAATGTGCTTTTGTGTTGGGGCAGGTTTGTTGCTGTCTTATCACGGGGTTAAAAGTGTGTTCCAAAGGCAGTCTGGTCTCAAAGGAGAGTTTGGAGTCTGAGATGTAGAAGTAGCCAACTGTTCAGAATTATCCTTGAGTAGTGGTGAAACATTTCATATATTCCTGTTTGAAAGTATCTTCATTAATGGAGAGCAAATCAAAACTGCTTCCAACAATCATTTCGCGAGTGTGGTTATACCTCTTTGTTTAAACTCTCCCAGAAAGTATTATCATTACTCTAAGGGTTGAGTTCTGACTTACTGAATTTAACTGGCTAATTTCTATCTTAGCCACTTGAAATAGTTTCTGTTACTTAAAGAATTGTTCCATGTATTTGAAATTATATGAATTACTAAAAAAAAGCAGACTGGGCAAGTGTGGCAATAACTGTTCTCAAACATAAGTATATATTTATAAAGAAGATTTTTGTGCCTACAAAAATACAAAAATCATTCTAATTCCTACCAAGATAATCTTAAGAGTTATCATATCCCTGAAGAAATTGTTGTCTATAGCACATATTTAACACATAGATACTTATTTGAAATGTTAATTATTTTTTCACATATGTGTGTATTTTTTGGCATGTGAAACCCAGTGAAATAAGCATTATTATAATCATGCCCGTTCTGCATATGATGAAACTGAAAACAAATTTGTTCAACATAATACAAATAAAACAGGATAGAAAAAGTTAATATCTTTATCAGATATATATTTTATTAATTTATATTATTTAGCATCTAGACCAAACCTGAGCATACATACACACAATATATGTATGTATAAATACAAAATAGACTAATAGACTGATATATTGTTTAATATAACTTATGTGAGTCCAAATACTGAAATATGTGTTAATTAATTTGTTACTGTTTCAGATGATCTGATTATATACAGTTTGGAAGAATGTAGTAAAATTTATAACCACAAATAAGCAAACCATAAAACCTACAATAAAATTTGTCATTTAAATTATCAGATAATGGAGAGATGGCTAACAAAAGTGTCACTCTGGTATAAAAGTCATGGATAGTAAGGCTCGCTAAAGACACTCCGAAGATAACTTTTTTTTTTCCTTCTGCAATGAAGAGCTCATTTTTGTGCAAATCTGCATTTATTCCTGTGGAAAGAGAAATGCATAGATGCATGAAGATAATGCAAATGTAACCCAAAAGGAATTTTTGTAACCAGGGTTAGCAGGAGTAGTAATACAGATGAGAAGTAGAAGCCACACGATTTTCAAGCCCAGATGCAGAAGCAATAAGGGACTGCTACTCAAAAGCAGCAATTTGGTTGCAATTTAGGTCCAAACACATTAAGATTAGAGTCAAATGAGTGTGATCTACTCTCATATCCTTGAACTTCCCCTGGAAGGAATGGACCACTCAGATACACGGCGATAACCTCCTGGATGATTTTGGCCTAGAGACTTTCTAGTTCATTACCTTCCTTAGCATTTTAGTCCAGGGAAAACCAATTTCAATTCTATTAAAGAGATTCTTGCTATTATGCCTCTTTGTCTCTCTCTTCCATTTTTTTTTAATTTAAGATTTTTTTTCTTCTGCCGCATCTGAACACATTTCGAGAGACAACATCCCTTTTGCTTTATACTCTGCTGCTTTGAAATAGGTTGTGTTTATAATATGATCTTACACAATAAATGACTACAAAGTTTCTGAAATACGTGGTGCCAATTACAGTGAAATATTAACACTCAAAGCATTTTGATGGGTTATTTACATCCACAATTAGTTGAACTACTAAGAGAATTGAAAAACATATTTTTTAGCATGTCAAAATTGATTAGCTTACATTTATACTTTGCTCTTAAGTTACAGAAAATCAAAGTCAGAGCACTTGCACAGTGATGGCAGTCACCAGTACTTTCTGCATATGCTGAATCCTTGTCCGTTATTAAATCAGTGTGCTTCATTTTCCCAGCGTAGCCTCATGCTACTGCAGAAGCGATGTGAACAGTGGAAGCAAGTGCTTGAATTTTGCCTGAATTTCTCAAATAATCCAAGCAGAAATAGAAAGTTTGCTTGAAGCACTGTTGTTACCCTTCTCTTCACAAGTTGAGTCATCCCCAACCTGTCAATCAAATGTCCTCTCTGTTAGACGGTTCCACTCTCTTAACCACCACTGCTCAAAATGTCTAGACCTCATACATTTTCTTATTTTATTCTTGGAAACACTCCTTAAAATATAGGCCCCATTTTAGATAGAGAATACGTATATACATCAGAATGAACTCTAGCAACATTTTTTGTAAGTAAAATATTTTATTATGCATTTCTATATAAAATTTTCCAATCCTTCATACCAACATGATTATGTTTTCTCCACTATATAAGTCATTATGAAAATAAACATATTATATGTGGCTATAAGTATTGTGAATTTGTAAATAAACAGTAGAATATACACATCCAAATATTGTTAATACCTTCAAAGTAGTCACTTTTGTAGGTTGTGTGTTTATTCAGAAGTAACTATCACCTTGCAAAAAAGGATTTTGAATTTTTCTTGGAGAATTAACTTGAATGTCTGTGATAGATTCGTTAAATTTCTGGAATTCTCTACCCATAAAGAATATATTCATGTCATCACTGCTCCACAACCTCATCAAATATTCTTCCTTGTCAAAAATAAAACTTTGAGCCTGGCACCCCAGAGGGTCCTGATGTTCTCCATCCTGATAACAATCTTCTCTCTCCTTCCAGAGTAACACTATCCTGATTTTTATCATCAGAAACATCCTTGCTTTTCTTTACAACTTTTATCATTCAAGTGTGCATTCTTAGACATTACTGTATAGTCCAGTGTTTTAAGCTTGATATGTAATTTAAATCTCTTGTAGGCTACAGGGTCATTTTCTATCCCTTATTTTCTTTAAATTTTTAGATGTTAATTATTAGGCCATTTGACCTGTAGAGTTTCTCATAGCCTGGATGTTATAGATTGCATGCATAATGTGTAAGGCAAAGTGCTACTTTGACCTCTGTATTCTTGTAAACTGGCCACTGGATCCAGAGACTTGATCAGACTTAAATTTGATCCCTTTGGCAAGACCATGTGTGATGGGGTGTGTGTGCGTGTGTGTGTGTGTGTATGTGTTTTCAGGAAGCACATCTTATCTGGTTTGGATTCTGGATTCTTTCTGATGTTAGCTTCAGTTTCTGACTAATACCTAGATCTTTCATCAGATTGGAGGTTGCTAAATGATGATAGTTTACCATTTTGTCTCATTTATTCGTTGAAAGAATTTTATAAGGAAACACTTTCCCTCATCTATTATTTGGTTGTACAACAGTAGAAAAGGCAGGATAAATATTTGATTCTTTACTCTGATTTACCCAGAGATCTTATGAATGCTTCTTATAGCCTCTTGCTGCCTCTTGCTGCCCAAAACCTCAAGAAAAAGAGCTGGGCTAGCCTCTTAGAGGATGAGAAACCACATGGAGAGAGGGGCTAGGTGAGAGCTAAGCCAACTATCAGACATGTGAGTGAGGACATCTTGGATCACAACCCACCGCCTACCCCTCCCCGCCCAACTGCCAGCTGACTTCCACTGTATTAATGTTCCCAAAAGAACAGTAGTAAGAAACCACCCAGCTGAGCCCAAATTGCAAACCCAAAGAATTATGAGCAAATAGAAAGGTTGTTTTAAGCCATTCAGTTTTCCGGTGTTGTTTTACACTGCAGTAGATACCTGACGCAATATATTTAAGGATAAAATGTCTGAGTTCATACTGATATTTCCGATTCAAATTAGACTATAGGCTTCCTACCTAACCTTTTTCCCAATATACCTAGATCTTCTTCTTCCACATTAAAAAACCTGTTCTTGAAGAACACAGGGGATGGTAGTTTCTCATTTGCTTTATTTCACAGTATCCACACAAAGTCTCAGAAAAACAATAATAATGCTCGTATTATCAATTGTGATTACTAAAAAATATTAAATGTTTTTAACATGCAGTCCCCAAATTCTCCTTGCAGATTTTAATGTTTGATTATATCTACGTCATCAGATTTCTAAGTCATTAAATATTATACTCACTCCCATTTAACCCTCACTTAATCTCAATTTTACATCTATCTATATATTTAATGCATACCACAGGTCATTACATCAATGTTTCTCTAGTCATTTTAGCTCTCTGAAGCTAATTCCCTATAAGCTTTACCTGGCGTATTAGGATAAAAACAAGGGAACTCTCTTCCTTGTGTTTTGTGTATTGGTAACAGCTTGTGACTTTCATAACTGAAGGTCAGTTTTACTGGATATAAATAGCTTATCACATTTTCTTTCTATGAGAATCTTACATATTTACTCTATTTTCTTCTGAAATAAAACATTGCTGTTGGAAAGCCTGATGATAATCTAATTTTCTTTGCCACAAACGTCACATTTTTTTCCCCTAGATATCCAAAAGATTTGTGTTTCCTTTAGTTTAAGTTCCAGGAAATGTGCTGGGTTATGTGATGATGCCCCAGATCCATACTGCTGCATATAAGACAACCCCAGAACTTAATAACCAAAACAACAGCCATGTTATAAGGCTCACAGGTTTTGTGGGAAAGAAATTTGAAAAGGACACAGAGGGGACACCGCTTCTCTATTCCATGATGTCTGGGCTGGAAAACAGATAACTAAGATAGTTTCTTCAATTTCATCTGGTGGCTGGCATTGGGTGACTGAAGGCCAGGATCGGCTACAACCATTAGCTGGAGCACATATACGTCGTTCCTAGAGATGGTGGTCTCAGTGTTATTGATACCCTACATGGATATTGAGGGCTCCTTTATTCCCAGTGAATAAAGGGGAACCTTCAAGATCTTTTATGAATTTCTTCATACTCTATGGTCAAAGCATTCACAAGTCTGCCCAAATTAAAGAAGAAGGGATGTAGTCCCCCAACTTGATAGTTGCTGTCTTAGTCAGCTTGGGCTGCTATAACACATTACCATAGAGTGGGTAGCTTTTAAACAATGGAAGTACATTTCTCACAGTTCTGAGCCTACGATGTCCAAGATCAAGTCACAGGTAGGGCCTGCTTCCTAATTCATAGAGCCATTTTGTACTCATGCCCTCACCTGGTGGAAGGAACAGGGGAGCTCTTCAAGGTCTAATCCCATTCATGAGGGTTCTGCCTTCATGACCTAATCACCTCCCAAAGGGCTCTACTTCCAAATCCCATCACATTGGGGGTTAAATTTCAACATAAGGATTTTGGGAAGGCATAGATGTTAAGTCTATAGCAGGAGAAATATCAAAGAATTTGCAGCCATGTTTTAAAAGTTACCGATCTACCCTCTATCTAAAACATTACATCCGGTCTTCTGTCATTTATACACGCCTTTATTGATAAAATTGCCTAACAGTCTTATCTCATAAGGCATCAGGCTCAGGCTCATTGTTGAAGATTTATTAGTTTAGAAGAGATCCAGGTGTGGGTGAAGTTCCTGATATGCATTCCTCTTGATCTTATTTGCTTATTGTCAATATTTGTCACTTTCTCTCAAATCCTTATTCTCTCTTTATGATTTTTATTTTTATATTTTTTCCTTTTTAGCTTATATTTCTAATAGGACTGTATTGTTTATGTTTATTTCCTTTTGTTGTTCATTCTAGTTTAGATTTCTTGTTTAAAATACATTTTCTTTTACTTCTAATCTTGAGTCTGCTAGCTCATTTCTAAGGGTTTTGTCATTTGAAAAACTTTTTCTTTCATATATCGTATAATTTTTCTTAATGCATTTTAGCTCATTTTGAAATAGTACAATACAGTTTTAATCTGTTACATTTTGAGCCTGACTTTCTGGTGGGCTTTCGTCTCCTGTAAGGAAGTTATTCTCTTCCTTATTCCTTTTTTCCTTAGAGTAACTTTGTGTGGGATTTGACACTGATATTTTTCAGTTACTCACATGTACGTGATTTTAGTTTTCCTGAATTCGAAGACAGGAGCTTGGATTAGATAGCTTTTCTAACTTCACATAAATTTTGGGTACTGTTAAAAAAAAAATGATAACTTATTTTATGAGATTTCCTGGCCGTGTTCCCAAGCCCACTTCCAAATAGATCTTCTCATTCCTTCATATCTGTTATTCCTATCCTTCTCCAGTTATTACTGCTCTAAGCAGTTTCTGCTTAGAGTGTGACCCTCTCTTAGAAGAGAGTCTTGACTGGTCAGTTTTAAGAGTTCACAGGGTATAGAATATCTAGGCAGCTTCAGCACTTTCCACTAACTGCATACATACACACCTTAACGGAGTGAGCAAAACTCCTCCCAGTTTCAGCGGCCAGCTTCTAACTGGCTTTCCATGCCTTCCATGCATATGTGTTGTCTATTCTGTGGGTCCCTGTTCTCACTTCCATCAGTCACCCCACTGCTTCTCTCTCACCAGAGGGATGTAACACACAGTTGCTGTGTATTGCCGGTTTAATTCTATCTACTTACAATTTGCAGTTTGGAGAAATACCTTGGCATCTAGCTTTGCTGTAAATTTTGAATATGTGTGCTTAATCTTGTTATCTAGTCACTCTGTTTATATTTGGAGATTTGGCAAGACCCCAAAAATATGCTCCCACCATTTGCTATTTTCCAAAAAATTCTGAAGACAATTTCAAAGAGTTTTCTGAATACCATTTGAGAAAGGGTAACATAATAATGGCCATCTTTGAAAGGAGATCACTAACATATGTCTGGTATATTAAAACCAAGCTTAATATTTTATAGCTATGTCTCACATTATATATATTTCTAATGAAAAATGATGAAAAGTAGTGTGAAGCTCAATGTCATTTTAAATTGTAGCTTTTGGAAAAAAAACTACTTTCCCTTTATATAATCCTATTTTTATCAGAAAGACTCAATAAGATGAATAACTTAATTTGCAGTGTCCCCTTTTAATGTCAGCTTTATATTGAATGTAATGCAAAAAGCACACATATATCTGTAGACTAGACAAATATATAACAGCTTCTTATGCACAGGAAATAATATACTTTGAGAAGGACTAAGGCCATTAGAATATAAAATTGAATGAGTTTCTATGTTATCTTAAGGAAAAAGGTGAATTTTTTCTCACTGAATAATTCTCTAGCAAAACTAGGAAATTGCTCTGTAACCAGGATATGTCCTTTGATCCACGAGGCTCCACACATAGAATTCCCTCCATGTTTCTAGATTCACTTTGATAAATTTTTCTGAAACCCCAGATTATTCTGGAGGAGGTAGTGTAATTATATTATTAGTTATCAATTCATTACCAGTCAAACTCCAGAACAAATACTGTTTTCCTCTTCATATGTTAGGGTAATGGCTGCTGGTCAAATTTCCTCTACATTTCTAGCAGTTACTAAAAATCTATGCATGGATATTTACTTTTTGTGATAAGATTGAGTAAAGACAAAAACTAGTGAGTGCTTTCTAGGAATACAACTTAATGTGTCTTTAGAGAAGATCCCATTTCTTATAATGAAGCATAATTTATCATAGATTTTATAAATATAAGATATCAGTTAGAGTTGTTGTAACATCCACCTTTCATCGCTCAAAAGGTCAGGCATGATATGACCTACTCTGAAATGAATAGTGAAGTTCCATTTATACTGGACCAAATTAGAGCAATTTAGACAACCTGAACTTTTATTTCGTAGAGCTCTAGCTCTAAATCATGTGCACAAAAAAAGGTTCTCTTGTGTTTACATACAGAAACACATATATACATGTACATATATATACATATATATGCTAGTATGTATTAGTATGTAGCTATGAATTATTATGCATTATATATAATTATTATTATGTATTAGTATGTGTGTGTGTGTATATATATGTGAGAGCTGCCATACCAACACACAATACCACAAACTGGGTGGCTTAAACAACAGAATTTATTTTCTCACAGCTCTGGAGGCTATCAAGATGCCATTGGGATTAGTTTGTGGGGAGGCATATCTTCCTGGCTTATAGATGACTGTCTCTTGCTGTCTCCTCAAATGGCCTTTATTCAGTACACACATGGAGAGAGAGAGATTTTTGATGTCTCTTCCTCTTCTTATAAGGACATCAGCCCTATCAGATTAGGGCCACAACTTTATGACCTCATTTAACTTAGTTACTTCCCTAGAGACTCTATCTCCAAATATGTCATATTGAGGGTTAGGGGAGACATGATTCAGTCCATTATATATATAAATACTCAAATATACGTATAAGCATATGAACAAATAATACAGACACAGACAGTCAGGAGCACACTATATATAGATGAGCATTGTTAAAAGTTTAGTTGTAGATAACTTTTTGCAAATGTGGTAGTTAAATTCCCTGTCCTCTTTTCTTAAATCTAAAGTCTATTTAAACCATAGTTTAGCTATATTTTATATTTACAACAAGAACTGTGGGTTGCTATTGCAACACTAGAAATTAACTAATACTAATGTAAAACCCTAAACTGAATTCTTAATGGTGGTTTAATACTTTTTTTTTTTTTCTTTGCAATTGTGAATTTTGGTGCTGGAAACATAGGTAAAAGGGGATAAACAAAGACTTTTACAGAATCTTAGGATAGAGGTGGTGAACACATTTTCCATTATATTAGCAAATGCTAATATAATTTTCTGAGTTGTCTGACAATACTTTGAAAGGCATAGTTTCTTTATTAGGATAGGGGTTACTCCTGCACGCCTCATACTTAGATTTGAGTTTGATAGTGTTCCTAGGTCAAAAGCGTAAGGGGGCAGGGAGGGGGAGAGAGAGGAAGAGAGAGAGATTGAGATTGATTTGGGGGTGATTTTTGCATATTTCTATTCCCCTACCAGCTCCAACAGGAGCAGTCACAGTGACACTGCCCCTCAGAATTCCTGAGGTGGAATCTCTTAAAGCTCTGAGTCATCCCGATAAGACTCTCCACAGATATTCACAACCACATCCACAGAACCTGCCTAATTGGTTATCAGGATTAATGCCCTCAAGCCTTTAATCTCTTTGGTTTGGTCACCACAGGAAACTTGATATTCCCGACATCCCATATTTAACACACACAATGATGCTGACTAGCATTATTTTAAATTCAAAAGCTCCTCTCAATTCCTTATTCTCAACTAATGTGCTTTCTGTTTTACATCACTGACAAAAAGAAGCAATAGCACAAGTTTGCTTTTTTATGTCTCTGATAAAACAGCAATCGGAAGAGAAGTTCTACATGTGCTCCACCAAGCTACTAACCTATACACTCTGCCTTCCCTCCTTGTATAATAAGGTCTGTGCTCCCATCTAAGGCAACTTCTTCACTTGCAGTGGATCACGTTCACTCTTCACTCAAGGAAATCAGTTCTGAAGTTGTTTCTTCCCAAATAGCATCAATTGTTCCTTGTATTGTCTCAGTCCCATCAACAGACAAACATGCTGTAATCCAGTTTTTTAAAAAAGTTGCTCTGACTTCTCACTTAAGCAGTCATCTCCATCTCATTTCTCAGCTCTACTTATATAGCAGAATTCCTCAACAATGTTTTCTATACTCATTGTTTCCAGTTCCTGACTTCCCATTCTCTCAGGAATCCATTTGGTTCACCATTACTCTACTGAAATGGCTCTCTCATGAACGATATTAGGAAAATTATTTGACCTCTCTGAGCTCCAGTTTCCTCATCTGTAAATTTGAAATTTTATTTTCTGTTTAGAAGGGCTGTGGGAGGATTCAATAAGAATGTCATATTTGCATTCTACTGCCTGAGAACATAGCCAGTTAAAAGTCCATTTATAAACCCAAGAAGAAGGCCATCTTACAAAGACTGAGGCAGGACTGGGACATTGTCTCTTAGAAATCACTGAGACTGCGGATGGGGCTGTGGAGAGAACACAGGTACTGATTAGCTACAGTCTGGTCATTTTACTGAGAACTTTCAGGTGGAAAACTATTCCCTTATACATTTGCTTACTAAACTCAGGAAGTAATGACAGCATATTTGATCTTCATGGCACCTGTTACAATTTCAAAATCCTATGCAAAAAAGATGTCTTCTCCCATATCTAATAGGTTAAAATATATGCTGGAGCTTGTACTCTGGCTCATGAGCACCAATTGTTAAATATTCCAAAATTTTGTAAGCCAGTTGTTACTCTGCTGATAGTATGAAAATGACCATGGAGGAAGTATTTATAACACAGAAATTGGCAAGCACTACAAATCAGGGCATTAATTAATTAATTAGTAACTGAGTTACCAACCAACACTGCATATTGTAAGATGATAGTCATATGATTCCCTGTTACTTAATTATATTCAATTTGACTTTTATTCTATCTCATAAATTTTTCACATTTAAACAATTTCAACTATTGTGAAGAGATTTACAAATCAAATAGGAACTACTTGAGGAGAGTCTAAAACCTAGGGTACACTGAAAGCCTTAGAATTACTCTAGTTTCCATCTCACTAAACTAAATAATAGTACAGTCCAGCTGAATTTCTTACTTCCCCTTTGTGTGAGAGGGTCTCATTTTAAGATCATACTATCCCTAAAAGAGCTCTTAAGTTTCTCAGACTGAGTTTGATGGTCTCAAAAAAAATTGTTGAGCATACATATGAAAATGAGTCCTATTATTAGATGAAACAAAATATAGCTATGTGACAAATACAATTTCCTATAACATTTCTTCAAAGGAAACTACTTATGTCATTATGAAACACTCTTCCCCAATCGTTTATTCTAGTTTATTCTCTATAAATATTTTGGTTTCCAGTTACAAATGTAGTTAAAATATCCAGTGCATCCTGCTATCTGGTTTCCGTCACACTAAAGCTATGTTTGACTAATGACTACTTGTATAACTTCTTGTTTTACAATATCCTTCCTAATCCTAAATCACTCTCAAAGCCAGTAATAGGTTCAGATGTGTCATGTCACTCAGCATAAAGCTCCTCATGTATCTTTGATACCACTCAGACTAGGGCAAGGTAACGCTCAACATAAAATTGTTCCTGTGAACTTTCCAGGGGAAGAACTTTTGCAACAATGTTTTTAAAAATCTTTTTTAACCCATGCTGAATTTTGATGAGTAACAGCTCCCTTAGCCCCGACAGTATCACCCTTCTAAAATGGTTGCCTGATACAATCTCACATAAACCATTTCTTAGTTCTTTGAATTCTGAGCCTTCATTAGTTTTCAACTCTTTTAATTTGAGGTGATATTTACATTTAATCAGAATATCTAAGTCTGTATTTTCCACGTATTTACATTGAGATTGTGCAATGTACCAATAAACATTTATGCTGTGCCTTAACACTAAGTTTAAAAACTCCTGAAGGGACCATATATTTTTAGTATTTTAATTTTTTTATTTGCTCAGTGTCTAATATGATCAGCACTCCCAGTAGGCATGCAGTGTGTGTTGAAAGATCTTTACTTGTTTGTCAGATTTGCATAACAGGTATAATAAATCTAGAAGATACTATATGTAACTAGAAGAATCATCAATTTAGTTATAAAGTGGAATATTGCTATATGGCTTTTTATATTTAAGGACCATAATGCTTTCAAAGGAATCAATGATTTTATGATGATGAGACATTTTAAATATTTTGAATAAAAATGACATTTCCAGACCCACCACACTGGTCAAATTGCTCAAATTATCTTGTTATTCTGGTCTTATAATTACAGCTTTATTTGGTGATAAGAATTGTAGTGGTGTATCGAGTTTCAAGAAATTGGACCAGGGCTCAGGAGCAGACAATATGAGGAATTTCAGAAAGTCTGAACATTGAAATTAAGTTTCTCAACACATAAGACTAAGGTCCAGACTTATAGGAAAGTTGAATTAGGGAGATCTGACAACAGGTGCTGGAGTTTGGTAAAACGTTTCTAATTTCTTGAAAGATAGAATTATGTGCCAAATGGGCTATCAGTCCAGAAGAAATCACACTCAAAAAGAGAATCAAACCAGGGTTTATTCAGCAAAGAAAATACCAGATTTAGGCACTGAGAATCAGGCTACACAATTAATGAAAAGGCTGACATGACTAGCTTTCTTCCTAGAATGCTCATAGAGTCTAGGGCTGAGGAGCAGTCTACAGATTGGTATTAAATAATATCATGTGGAAAAGAAGAGACAAAATCCAGAAAGAATGTTGGGGTTTTATTACATGATTGGCAAATATGATTATCCTACAGAAAAAGTCCTTTGTAAGGCAGAATATAAACAGATTTCTGGGATCTGTATATAATATGTTCCTCAAACTTCTGTCAAAATTTGTCCTTTTCTATTTCCGTTTTATCCATCCCTAAATCCCACAATTCATTCAGAAAACAGAGACAGAATCACTGAATAAAACAATATCAGCAAGCTGGTCATAAATGCGCTTTAGCCCAGAAAGCATTTGAAATGTTTAGTACACTTATGTACATAACTATTAAAATAGTGTTTCTGATCAAAACATTTGCTTTCAGATATGTACAGATTTAGTAAACTTGCTTTAGGTTTCTTGAGAAACTGCAAAATTTATAGGTAACTCTAAATATTAAGCAGTGCACTAGAAAGTTATTTGCATTAATATACTGAAGCATAAATGTTTCTCTAGTTAAACATTCATAAGAAAGTGTTGATAAAGCCTCAACTGACTTACTTCTATATATTTTCTTAAAACATACACTTTATTTGCTCAACTAAAATTTAACTATAAGATTCTACACAGAAGTAAAGAAATAGGTCTTATTCAGAAATTGTGAAGGGCAAGTGTTTATAATCATTAGATTTTGTTGAGCAGAAATAACTGTTATAGGAAAAGGAGGGACTTCCCTGGCCGTCTAGTGGTCGGGGAACTAGGATCCTGCATGCTGCGCAGCGCGGACACACACAAAAAAAAAAATAGGAAAAGGAACCTAAATGTGCCCCTTTTAATTCATTCACTTTAGAAAACATAAAACATATGTACTAAAGTGTGTAAATTAGTTACATTGCACATCAACATAAGGATGATCTGTGAAATTATAGAATTGATTAGAATAATATTAATTCCATGTGTAAGCGTAAGAGTTTTACTTAAAAAGGCATATTTTAAAAAGATCATATAATTCACCAATCAAAGTAACATATCAGTGTATTTTTCTTTATTTCATATAAAAAAATTATTTTCCAGAACAGAAATAATAGGTTTAATATTATTTTCATATAGAACATTTTATTAATCTTTCATCAAATCTCAATATATGTTTATACAATATATAAAACCTTCCACTAATTTTAGTCAATTTGAATTTCAAAACAAATATAAAAATCAACCAGGTAGGGCTTCCCTGGTGGTGCGGTGGTTAAGAATCTGCCTGCCAATGCAGGGAACACAAGTTCAAGCCCTGGTCCGGGAATATCCCACATGCCACGGAGCAACTAAGTCCGTGGGCCACAACTACAGAGCCTGCACTCTAGAGCCCGCAAGCCACAACTACTGAGCCCATGTGCCACACCTACTGAAGCCCGCGCACCTAGAGCTCGTGCTCTGCAACAAGAGAAGCCACCACAATAAGAAGCCCGCACACCACAACGAAGAGTAGCCCCCGCTCGCCACAACTAGAGAAAGCCCGCGTGCAGCAACGAAGACCCAACGCAGCCAAAAATTTTTAAAAATTAATTAATTAAATTTTAAAAAATCAACCAAGTAAAGTATAAAATGGGGCTAATTATCTAAATAACACTTATCCATCTCCAACCGATTCTTTTTCATGTGTCTTATTATTTTCTGAAATGTGTTCTGTTATTTCCATTGAATCATCCTCCTTAGATTTTTTTAGGTTAGACACTGCCTGAATTACACAAACAAATGAAACTATGATTTTATTTCTATTATTTACTCAGTAATTTAAAAAAAAAAACTTCCTGAAAATTTTTGAAGGAATAATTTAAAATTTTTTATAATTTTTATTGGGGTATGGTTGATTTACAATGTTGTGTTAGTTTCAGTTGTACAGCAAAGTGAATCAGTTCTACATATACATATATCCACTCTTTTTTAGATTCTTTTCCTATGTACGTCATTACAGAATATTGAGTAGTGCTATACAGTACTACTGTGCTATACAGTAGGTCCTTATTAGTTATCTGTTTTTTTTTTTTTTAAGATTTTTTTGATGTGGACCATTTTTAAAGTCTTTTTTGAATTTGTTACAATACTGCTTCTGTTTTAATGTTTTAGTTTTTTGGCTGCGAGGCACGTGGGATCTTAGCTCCCCGGCCGGGGATCAAACCCTCACCCCTTGCACTGGAAGGCGAGGTCTTAACCACTGGACCACAGGGCAGTCTCTAGTTATCTGTTTTATGTATAGGAGTGTGTATATATCAATCCCAACCTCCAAATTTATTCCCTCCCTTTCCTCCCTGGTAACCATAAGTTTGTTTTCTACATCTGTGACTTAAGCTGGAAGACAGAGTGGTGGAAATCACTGCCACAGAACAGAATAAAGAAATAAGAATGAAAAGAAATGAGTACAGTCTCAGAGACCACTGGGACAACATTAAACACACCAACATTCGCATTATAGGGGTCCCAGAAAAAGAAGAGAAAGGGAAAGGGCCTGAGAAAATATCTGAAGAGATTATAGCTGTAAACTTCCCTAAAGTGGAGAAGGAAACAGTCATCCAGGTCCAGGAAGCACAGAGAGCCCCATACAGGATAAACCCAAGGAGGAACATGCTGAGACACATATTAATCAAACTGACAGAAATTAAATACAAAGAAAAAACATTAAAAGCAACAAGGGAAAAGCAACAAATAACATGCAAGGGAATCTCCATAAGATTATCAATTTTTTTAAACTGAAAATAATAACAACAACATACACAAACAGGACAATTACAGTGTTCATCTAACAATCTTATAAACACCTTTATTTTAAAAATGAAAGAACAATGCCATACTGTTACGAAAATTGAGTGTAAGGCATGCAAGGACATGATGTTTAGAATAGTAACTGCCAACCTAACTACGGTATATGGTGAAGAAAATAATCAAAATTCAATAGTTAGCATATTAAAGAATAAATATTTAAATTTATGGATAGGATTATTAAATACATAGTTAATTATCAGTAATATCAACTAATTGATATTATCAACTAGTTGAATATAAACTAATCAAAAACAATATGGAGAAATGACCATTAGGGAGAGGTTTGTACATATAATCAGGAATTAAAATATTTTTATATTAAAGATATTAATTAATGTGCATAGCTGCCACACTTTAATATGATTTACATGTAGTCATTTGAATCAAGCATTTACCAGCAAGATTTTTACCAAATTCTGATCCTGGATACATCTCTATCGTTTTGAAATCAGGGCAATGCTTAGGGGACCTTATTAAAGAGAATAAAATTGCAAAAATAATTAGCATGCCTGTGTTCACTGTATAAACCCAAATGCCAGGAAGTGTCCTTTAGCTAGAGGCTCCAAAACTTTAAATGCAAAGTAAAATATTTCTAGGTGCAAAGGAAAGATTTTGTAGTAAGTGTGGATTGAGGAAAGGACAAAACTGATAGCTGTTGAAAAGAAATAGGAGAAACTCAATAAAACATTTTATGCAGAAATGAGACGAGCTGCTCATGAGATGTGATTACTCTTGACATTCATATCCTTCTTGTCCTGCCTCAGCATGGTTTATAATATACAGTAACCTACGCACATGTCAGAGCTTTCCTGGACTGTTCTACAGCATGGTCCTAAGCCTATTTTTCCGGCAGTACCCCAAGTATTACCGTACTTCAATGACCAAGACCAATACTGACCATGATAATTAGCAAGTAAGATGTGATGCACCATTACCACTGTTATTGACAGGGAATTAATAACACTAATGCCACTGAAAAGGGTTGAGGAGTTTGTCCTTATACCCAACCAATGCCAAGGGTTAGGCAAGGACAACACAAATGAACTCACTATGAAATGGAAAGTACTTACAAAGGTTACTTAAGCTTTCTAAATGTCATTCATGTTGTGTATATTTTTACAGTGTCTGTTTCTTTTCTCTCAGTCATTTCCCTGCCTTTAAGAAGACTTGTTTTATTTTCATTATGTGTATGAAATCCTTCTTTGTTATCTTTCATCCCAGACTACCTCTGTTTGCAATTTGGAAACTCAGTTTGTGATGTTTTCCTTCTTCATAAGAGAAATTTAATATCAAACATGAGCTATTGTACATCAACTTAAATTTCAGACTGATTAGTTTAGTTGGGCGGTTGACCTGACATATTTTGCAATGACATGTTATGAGTTATTTAATTAAGTTAATGATATTAAGAACAAGAGATATCTGTCAATTAATTTTTTTAAAGCTAAGGAAGGCAAAGAGGAAGATGCTAGTATCGTCATGGAAACTAGTAAAGTATAGCAAGGGAAGTGTTTCAAATTCTGTGAAACCGAAACTAAAATATACCATAATTAGAGGGAATAATCAAACTATTTTTAGGAATAAAGCACAAAAACTATTGATAGGAAAAAAGTAAAATTTAAGGGGTAAAAATACAAGGAACCCAAACTATTAGATATGAGGCTAAAAAATAAGTTGAACACAAGCTATTAATGAAATTTTGATCTATAGAAAAGTCCAATTTATAATGAAAAAAGAAACATGTATAGGTTGCCAAGAATAAAATATTTTGAAAATTAAATGATTCCACATCTTTGAATATTAAATTCTGTAATAACATTACCATATGAGGATGCAATTAACCTCTCTTGACATCAGTGGCAAAGCTTTTTAAGGGATCTGAGGCATGAAAATTGAACTTGAAATTTTAAACATAACCCTAAATAAATTGGGTAGTTTGTATTAATGACATTTAGAAAATAATGTTATTTGTCTAAATATTTCCACTCATTTTGAAAAATATTACAAGCGTATGGACAAATTATCTAAATTACTATCTAAAATACAATATAGAAAAATTATAAAGTGTTCTTTATATTTGTTTGCTTTCCTCCTTGATTCAAGCTAATGTTCCCAGGAAACCTTAAAATCTATTTATCTAGATGTTTAAAACCATCTTCTTACATTGTTTTACATATTTAACATTCCATTTTTATACAATGCAATAATTTAATTATCTTGCTATGTAATATACACTTTGAATATTTCCTTTAGTCTATGGAGAAAACTATAGAGTTGGAATAAATAGGATAGACTACTATGTTGTTCCAAAGAATTCAAAACGAGATGTTTTGAATAATCTGTTAACTTTCCACACTAAAGCCATAAGAATAATCCTAAAGAAAAGTTACAGCCACAAAACAAAGATAAATCAAAAACAAGAACCTGAAGTGTTCAATTCTCTCATCCATTTTACATTCATTCTGATTGTGTAAAATTTAAATTCGATTTGTAAGAGCTAAACTTTGATCAATTAAGGGAAATTTTTCAACCAGATTATTTAACAAGTACTTATTCAGACAGTCAGTATCTAATAATGGTTTGTTGCCTTGCTGGCTAATCCTCCCTTTTATTCATACTTTCTAAGCCATGATGAAAGCAAATCTCTTCTCTCTCTCCCTCTCCCCCCCACCTCCCTCTCTCTTTTCTTGCTAGAAAGGCACTATAAAGATCATATATGCTACCTAATTTAGTGTCCATTTAGAGAAACTAAAGATCCACGATGTTAAATAGCCTCCCCAAAAGGCATACAACTCACTCTTGGGTGAATCACGTCTAGAACTCAGGGATCTACACTCCTCTCTGGTGCCAAGTTGCCCTTAATTCCTAAGTATACAGCAATTTCCCAGTAATTTTTAAATTATGAGCAGATGTCAAATGATCAATGAACTCTGAAAGCTGTATAAACATGAATAAAGTTTAGAGTGATAATCAAACAAAACTTACAACAAAGTGTATTTAGCGCATGCTTAATGGATACACAATCCACAACCTGCCACAAGGTAATTGGGTATAAATAGTAAGCAAAGATCATAAAGGAGCACAATTAGTCTTTTAAATGGGCAACGGTATTGTTTTATCTCTTTAATTTTTTATGTCCTAGGTCATTAGTTATCCCTGATTCTAGTTTACCATTAGCTGTGTTTGGTCAAACTCTGCCTGGAAAGATTTCATGAAGCACAAAGGCACACACCTTCACAAGAGCACTTTGAAGGTATCCTATAGATAAGTGAATAAAGCAGTCTATTCAAAAGCACCCTGGGGGTGGGAAAGGCCTCTGGAAATCCAGGATTGTAAACTAAGTCTTATGAGGGAATTAGAGCAGTTTCCAGCAGTAAAATATTTTCATCAAAAGAGTAGTACAAAAAGTTCGAAAGTTGAAAAGTTGCTTGTTGCTTCAAGTAACAGAGCTATACCAACTGGACTGCTGAGCTCAAGGTTAAAGTAAAAGTACAATGATAAGCAGGGCAGGAACAAGGAATTGAACTTGAAAAATGCTGGAGCACAAAGAGGCAGCTAAGGGAGAGGGAGGTTGAACCAGTGTGAATCACACTTGCCTGGCTCGCTGGGTCTTTAGGGGTTGGAGATCAGTGCCGAAATGCACGCTCTGCCTGTCTCACTCTTTGATAGCCTTAAGGTTAAAACTTCAGGAAAACAGCAGTTGACAAGTTAGAGGAAGACCACTGCCTACAACTTGCTTCCCATTACTCTTGCTAATTTTTACATGAGGCAAGGCAATGTTACTATATTAGAAGAAACATCATTTCTTGCAGTTTGTTTACTGCCACTGAACTAACTTGCCTGCTTTTTAGCAAGTGTCCCTGGTTTAAGGAAAAGTTCACCTTAAATAAACCGGGAGCAGCAACATAAACTATAATAGTACAATTGATGCATAACCCTTAGGGCTTTCATTGAGAGGAAAGATTATTTTAGGAGATTTTGACTTTGATAATCAGAAATGTCAAAAAAAAAGGTAAAGAAAGATATTGAAGATTAAAGATGAGCGTTTTAGCAAGATTATTTTAATTTATCAGACTCTTTATGACAATGCTTTTGTAATTGTAACCAATAAATTAGTTATAAAATCATTTTAAGGATACACACCCAGCATTTAAATAATAACTAGAAGAGAACAAAAATATAATAGAAACTATAATAGTGTATGATTTATAGTAAGCATAAGTATCATTTGATGAAATTTTTGTCTCTGTTTTGTTTTACGTGTGTGTGTGTGTGTGTGTGGGTGGGTGTACGTGTGTGTGTTCTGGTTCTCTATGCTACCGATGTGTTTATTATTTGAGTCAAAGAAAACCCAGCAAAACTCTACCCCCCAAAAAACAAAACAAAAACAAAACATTGAAAATCACTACCCCTTCTCCAAGGTGCAAACTGAAAAGGACTAATGCCCTTGAATGTACAAATAATCCTATAGGAGGTAAAGTCACAGTAACCCACCAAATCTTTACTTCTCAAAACCACCTCATTTTCCTTTGTAAAAGTCCTCCTCTCTGAACCTAATTTTATTTTCTCTCACATACATAAACATCACATACAGAGTCACAGCTCACACAAAGAATATCCTACAGAATATTACACTGACAAATGCTAATTAGCTTAAAATTTTTAACAGTTTGCTTTCTTTTTTCTCATAATTATTTAAAATTGGTACATCTTTTTTTCACAGTTTTTCAGAAGGAACGTGTAAAATGATACAAACTGCCTTCCACTCACTTTTTCTATTTTGAATTACTATAGCTACATCAAACTCACACACACTTCTACACATACCAACCACAGAAACAACAGGAAATCTTCAGAAAATCATTATTATCAACAGGCTCCAGACCATCCCCCTACCTATTTTCTATTCATAGATAAAAGGGCAAAATAACAGCATTCCATCTGGTTTATCCCACTGGGTTTCAAATATGCCATCTGGCCCATTCTCCATAATTATATTCATCTCTTCCAACTACCTAACAAGAATGCAAAAGAAATCCTGAATTTATCTGATCCCATGGGAAGTATTTATTGAACAGTTATTCATTAAGGTTATGTTTTTATGCAATCTTTTTTCCTGACTCAGTGTTATTTTAGGATGTACTCACCTCTGCATCAATTTATTTCATGAAATGAGAGTTACCACTGTTTAACACACATCACATGGAAGACTGGGCTGGCTCCCATCTCTGTGTGATAAACGTATGACCAGTACTATGGCCATTGGAGATTGGAAAGTCCTATGTGAGTTTGAGGAGAAAGAAATGGTAAATATATCCACACATATGCAGCTATAAGTCTGTATTTTACAATACAAAATTATCCTATAATAGCATTCAAAACTAGAATTTTTCTAATATTTCAATATAAAATTTCCAATATGCAATGAACTGTGGCTTTTACAAAGTATAAGCTATTCAGTTTTGTTACTGTTTGGGGTTTTTTTTTATTCTTTTACTGTTCCAGCTTAATGAGGAAAAGCAATAGTGAAATTTAATAGGCCTTTTGCTAGAAGACTTTTCTATCTAAATTACTTATGGAGCAGCAAATATGCTATGCGAGGGAAGTGTACAATGTTAAAAGTCAGAGAGCATAGCTCTGAGAGGCTTAAGTGACTGTGTGACTCAAGATTGATGCAAGTAATAACATGGGTTAAGGGGCAGGTGCAGGTAGCAAAGAGGGCAGTATATTTGTTTTCTTTCTAGGTACTTAAGTACATTAACCTTTCTGAATTACTGATATAAGAACAATAGACTAAATGTAGATATCAGATTACTCAACCATTTCATGCCATGAGCTAAGGATTCATTTATTTAATTATTTATTTTATGGTGGCAAAATATACATAAAATGAAATTTACCATTTTAACTATTTTTAAGTGTACAGTTCCGTGGCATTAAGTACATTCACATTGTTGAGCCACCTTCACCACCATCCATATCCACAAAGTCACAAACTGAAACTCTGTACTCGTTAAACAATAACTTCACACTCCCTTCCAGGTCCTGGCAGGTCCTGGCAACCACCAATCTACTTTCTGTCTCCATGAATCTGAGTGCTCTTGATACCTTGTATACAAGTATAATCGTACAGTATTTGTCCTTTTGCGACTGGCTTATTTCGTGTAGTATATTGTCTTTGAGGTCTACCCGTATCGTAGCATGTATCAGAATTTCCTTCCTTTTTAAGGATGAGTACTATTCCATTGGGTTGCTTCCATGTTTTGCCTATTGTAAATAATGATCCTATGAATGTGGAGGTGCAAATATCTAAGTCCCTGCTTTCAATTGTTTAAGGTATATATAATATCCAGAAGTGGAATTGCTAGATCAT
Source organism: Balaenoptera musculus (assembly GCF_009873245.2). Classification (NCBI taxonomy): domain Eukaryota; kingdom Metazoa; phylum Chordata; class Mammalia; order Artiodactyla; family Balaenopteridae; genus Balaenoptera; species Balaenoptera musculus. Next base: position 105,746,327 of record NC_045788.1, read on the forward strand.
ATGGTAATTCTATTCCTAATTGAATTAAACAACAGTGAGAAGTCTGACTCCCAACATATACATTTATTAGCTTATTTATTCAATTCTAACATCCATGTACAGTGGTTTCAGAACAGTTGACCAGTACCTTCGTGGGAAACAAATTTATCAATAGAGTACAGGGCATCTATAAAGTTCCCTTTGCCTTTAATCTTGTACACTCTGCTCATTTCCAAAGATGCTGAGGTTAACATCTTTACGTTCCTTCAGGGAGGTTGTACACATCTGCAATAGACAGGTAGATCCTTTTATTACATTCTGGATTTTGTCCTGGGGTCCACAGCCTCCAAAAATATTTTTGTTTTAATTTGTATACTTAAAGGTTTCATTTTTGTACTGCAACGTTCTATATATTTGGACAAATGCATAATGTTATGTATCCAACATTACCATATTGTACAGAATGGATTCTCTCCCTAAAATATCCCTTATACTTTATCTCCTCAACATCCCCCTCTCTCCCTGAGCTACTGGCAACCAATCATCTGTGTAGCATTTCTATAGTTTTGCCTTTTTTAGAATGTCACATGAGTAGTATATACTGTACGTAGGCTGTTCAGATTGGTAGACTAGTTTGTTTCACTTAGCAATATGCATTTAAGATTAATCTATGTCTTGGCATCGTTTGAAAGCTCATCCATTTCTATCATTAATTAAAATGATAACTCACAGTTTGTTTTTCTATTTACCTGTTCAAGGGCATCTTGGTTGCTTTCAGTTTGGGGCAATTATGAATAAAGCTTCCAAAACATTTGCATGAATGTTTTCATGTGAACATACGCTTTCCAATCATTTGGGTACAAATCTATGAACACAATAGCAGGATCATATGGTAAAACTATGTTTAGCTTTGTAAGAAACTGCCAGACTGTCTTCCAGTGTGGCTGTACCATTTCATATTCCCACAGCAATGAATGAGAGTTCCTGCTGAGGTTTGGTTTTTAACCAGCCATTTTGCAAAGGGATAACTGGATGAACTAACAAAACTCTATCACACATTTAAACAATCTGTTAAATATCCTCAGTGATTTCTTGTATGACACGAAGGTTAGTAATGCTGAAGTAACAAAGGCGAGAGTTTCACAGTCAGGGCAACCTTGTTAACTCACAATATTGCTTTCCACTAAAATTTAGGGCTAATCTCTCTTGACTTTCACTACTTCTCTGCATTTCACTGACTTCCTAGTGCCTTCCGCATGGACTTTTCTGAAATAACTTTCAAACCACAGTGGCACTGATTTTCCAAGCAGTCAAAAATCCATATGTAACTTATAGTCAGCCCTCTGTATAAGCAGTTCCTCTGTATCCATGCTTCTGCATCCGCAGGTTCAACCAACTTAGAGGATGTTGTAGTACTGTAGTATTTACTATAGAAAAAAATCCACATATAAGTGGACCCGCTCAGTTCAAACCCATGTTGTTGAAAGATCAACTGTATTTTAGTAACAAACCTAACTCTACACCGTTAATTCTTGCTAAATGCTTTTTCCTCCTACTTAGCAGAGTAGATTGAAGAAATATAACGGTTATTTTATAAAGAAATATATATGTGTGTGTATATATATATATATGTGTGTGTGTATATATATATATATATATATATATATATATATAAAATGTATTAAGTAATGCCACCAGTCTAGGCTGCATCTAATAGAAACACTTGGGGTTCTTCTTCTCATGCATGCTCTTTCTTCACAACCAGAGAGAAGCTGGCCACCAATGTACCCAGAAACTGAATGACACTTATCACCTCTCTATTTACTAACTGACTAAGACACTGTCCCTACTGTACCTACACATACATTCACAAACTTACACTCTCTCTCATTATTTCCTTGAAATCATTCTTGGTGTTTCTGAGTAGTTTGGGATTGGCACCAAGGAATTAAGAACAATCATGATTCTTCTGTTTCTCTTCCATTCCCAAGGGAGGCTTGGGAAGCCAGGATAGGGATGAAAAAGGAGCCTAGATCTCCAATCTCCCAACTTCCCTACCTTCCCCCTCCACTCTCTGAGAGCCATGCCTCTACAATATTATAAACTATTTTTCCTTCCTCCCCTGTACTCCCATTCCTGGCAAAGCTATCTCCAGAATTTAAAGTCTCTACCAAAAATTGTGAGCTAGTTATAACTAACTTGGGATTAATACATTTGTAAAAAAAAAGTACTCATTTATCTCTCATCTAATGAAATTTATTGAGCACTTAAGATGTGCCAGAAAAAAAATGGTAGCATATTTTACCTCAAAATACCTTCAATATCATCATCATCATCATCATTATCATCATCATCATAATCATTATCATCATTATCTTCTCATCATCACTCCACAAATATTTATTAAAATACAACTATTGTAGGAATTAGAATACAATGCTAAGAAAAGCACCTCTGGTCCCACACTTGCAGTCTGGTGGAATAATAGTAAAGACTTACACAGTAGATTACAATTTAAAAATACATTCAGTTGTACCATGTATTTAGCTTTCTTTTGACTTCCTATCTCATAATTTAAAATGTTTCTGGTTTTATTAAGTTAGCTGCTTGAACAATAATATCTATCATTTAACCAGGTGTGAACATAGATGTATCACTTTCAGGGACGGAATGGATAGGGAGGCTATTTCAGTTTTAAGCATGCTACATTTGCTATGGCTCATTTAGTTATAAATATCCAGTGTGTAGACAGTTGACCTTAGTAGACTGGAAATCAGGAATGAGAAGTGGGCTAAAGATTGGGGATTCACGAGATATACTATTGGCGGATGAGGCCGTGGATGAAACCACACAGGAAGAAAGGTAAATGTGATGAGAACAGGAGAAAGGATTCTAAGGTCTTACATCTAAGGATAGGTTGGTCAGAGAAGTTTGCCTGGGAGACTTATAGGGCCAGTGGAAGATGGGTGAGAAACTAGGAGATCCTGCATAGTAAGAGAGCTTCCAAAAAGAGAGTGTAGTCAAACATGATTAAGATACAAGACTGAAAATTTCAAAGCAGATTCTGCAAATAAGATATGAATGATGATGAAACCTACATTTGACAAGTAGGTATAGAGAGCTGGAATGGATATTTGTGTTTCAAGAGTGAATGTGGTTAAGGAAGTGAAGACAGCCAGGGTAGATGGAGACTGTATGATTAAGGGTGTTAAGAGCTTCTTTTTGTTGTTTTATTTTTTGTATTCACACTTCTAAAATCAAATCTTCTCTTGTGCTCTCTTGTTTTATCTAATCTCCTCCCCTCCCCTCCTTTCTCCTTCCCCTTATACCAACTCCCCCCACCCCACCAGTCTCTCTCAACCTCTCTCAAATTCTGTCTTTGGTGCCCTGAGACTACTCACCTACTTTTTCTGACACTGGAATAAGAACTTGGCTGAGAGGAAAAAAGGTTGAAATCATATAATCCCTTATAAAAGTTAGATTTTACTTCTGTAGTGCTGGCTTCCACATGCAGAGGGTGTTAAAGGGGGTTTGCTTTGCCTCCAATTGTCAGCTGACACCGCAGTTTGGTAAATGTCACTGCTCTCTGGGGTCTTGAATGCCAGGATGCAGCTGGTCCACTGGACTCTCTCTGAAGTGATTAAAGAAAGAAAAATCTGATTCTTCATGGGGCATTTTTCTAAAGACATTGACCAAATGGAAAATTCTTCACCAAAGTATTTATAGAATAAACTTCCCAGTGCTGAATCTTGACATATTGGACCAACTTAGGGAAAATTTTACTTTTATTTTTACCCTAGGGAAACACCATTCCAAAACTCTTTCCTCTTTATTTACAACACTATTTGGAATGTATTCTGGAACATGAGTAAAGTGACTATTTCACCCTTCTCTGCATATTTGTTGTAGCTGCCTGAATCTCTCCTTGCTTAATGATTTCTCCATAATATGAAACTAAACTCACACAACTTCTGTGCCTAACACAGAAGACGCACTCATTAATTATTAGGTACTTTTGGTGAGAGGCAGAGCTTCTCTTTTACTTGAAACTGAAAATGCCCTGTGATTACATTTTAATCTCCCTTTGCATTTAGTGTAAGACACATAACCTCGATTTTTTACATCAGAAGAAACCTCTGTCGTTTCTGAATTGAAATATACAGAGAGAAGAATGTTAAAGAAACAGGAACAGCAGAGAATGAAGTCTGCTGGTCCATGGTGGCTGTGGAACAGACACATGCTGATTTCTGGGGCGGCAGTAGCCACGTTTCTAGGAGAAGCCTGTAACCATGGAAGCCTCTTCTTGTAGTACGCAGTGCTAGAGGCTTGTTCCCATTCGGTGGCATGATTTTGGGTAAGGTCCTGACTGCAGCCCAGCATCCTTTTTCTCGCTCTTTTTCTGTACCTGCTTCTCAAGACTCCTGGTATTCTGTGATCTACTCATTCTATTTTTAAAAATTTATTTTTTGCTTAAATAATAGAGTCAGATTCTGTTGCCTACAGCTAAGAACCCTGACAGATACAATTGCCATATACATCAAAACTCAGAAGCAGCCACCAAGGATCTTAAATTTAACTCTGACTGTATATTATTAATGCCTCAAAAATCTCAAGGATGGCAAATCTATGTGAAAATATTTATTCTTCAGATCTGGTAATGAAGTGAGATACTAAGTGTTCATTACTTAAGGCATGAATTTGGTGAGTGAGGTCATGGCAGGTCAGATTCTGATTGCTGCCTATGGAGACTACTTTCCTAGTTTGACATATAAAAGCCTAAGCTCCACAAGCTATCTTTCTGACTGATTTCTAGCAATGTTCCCTCAAAAAACAGAATTGATTTTTAAAAATCTACTCAATAATATTCCAAATAATGGTTTCTGTCACCAAACTCTTCAAGACCTTTTTGTATCGTGACCTTCTAACTTCACCAGTTTAGTGACTTTTGTGACTCTGATTCCTCTTGATGGATCATGGTTCCACCTCAGTCCCTTTGCCCTCAAAGTAGAACTTTTCTAGCTAATTGGGTGCTCCCCTGAAAATGTCTGCCAGTTTCCTCTTGTTTAGGCCACAAATCTGAGCTTCTTCATAATTCTTTAAGAGGAAAGGTTTGTTTCAGGGTTTGGCTCAAAATAAATTTTTGTGTTGAGATGATCATAAAGAACATATGTCTCACTATGCCAACATACACTCAGGATCAGAAGAATTTTCTCTTGCTGGATTTATAATATGGGATAAAATATGAAAGTGTTCTGGAATCCTGTAATTTAAAATTTGTCTTGATACTTCGCTAATATCTTTGAATACATAAAGTGCATATATCTCTGCATGGTGGACAGAAAGTTCCTCTGCACTTCATACGCAAATAAAATGTACTTATTTCCTTGAACTGGAAGTAATCTTAACAGTGACCCCAATATATGCTTGTTACCATAGAGAGTAATTATTTGAGCTAGGTTAATAGATAAACAGATTCTTCAGGTAATTGACTTGTTTAATAACATGTAGATACATTTGAAAAATGTATCTTTTAGCGTTCAGCTGAAATAACAAAGGATATCACACTGTACCAATGTTGTTTAATTGGCAAGATGGACATTGAATAAAATCCAGTATTATTTGGATAAAACCAATATAGGTATGACATATTGCCTAGAAGTTTGACCCTTAGAGTTGGCATGTAATCAAACTTATTTTTCTTTGCAGGAAAATCTTGTCCTATTCATGGATGGTCTTTCCATTTGAGTCTTAGCAACTTTCATAAGGGGAATTGAAGTCCATGTTTAGCTTAGCTGATTGTTGAATTATATGCCTCCATTCTTTTCCAGTATAACACAGATCTGCATTCATATAGTGTCAAAGAGCATAAATCCAATTCACTGCTATTTAGTAATTATCAAAACTGGGCTGAAATGGATAACATCTATGGAATATTGAATGAATGATATTTAAACATTCTGCTCATTTATCAATCAATTTACATTAGTGATTTCAGAAAAATTAAGCTCTGGAATACTCTATTCTAACAAGGCCTTGAGCAAACAGTCACTGTGTAATTGAGATGAAGTTGGGATGGTCTTAGTTGGAGTGTAAGTAGACTGCCTTCATCCCAGCCACCAAGAACCTGGATTTCCCTAGATCTAGAGAGCAGTGTATGGGAAGCCTCACTCTGACTGTGTTAATCTGGTTTGATGTATTAAGACATTCCCCCAAAGGATGTGCACCAAGGCCATGCTGTTCCAATCCCCACCACAGGATTTACCTCATTGAATTGAATGTGTTGTGTGACATAGGCCATGGATGGTGTATGAAAGAAATGGTCCTTTGAAACTCATCATAGCATCTATTATAATTACGATGTTGACATATTTGCCATAATATCATACAACTCCTTTTTACTCACAGGAAAACTTTATTTCACATATCATAGCTAGGAATAATTATACTCATGTGAAGTCAGTTTGTGTTCATCTTTGGAACACCAGGACACATGTAATATGTTCCTAATATTCATTGGTTGCTTATAAGCTGACGGACAAATTTGTGGCTAAAATCTAGCAAGTGTACAGTGACCTCTGGCCATATTTTGTGTGTTAGTCTTTGATTTTGTGTGCTCTGATTGTGTTTTTGTATGTTTACTTGGGGGTTGGTTTTAGACTTTGAGTTTATCTTTAACCTGTTTTGTTTCTCAACCAAAAAAAAAAAAAGAATCTGATTACAGTATTTGTATTTTTGAGTGCTGCCTGAAATTCATGTTTGAGGGTCTTTGTTTTTGAACAAACAGGATATAAATTTGTTAGAATAATTTTAAAATGTATTATCTCTTTTTCCTCATCCATACGAAGTCTTGGGTATGTACATTTAATACGGCACCTTCTGAAGCTTTCTTCCTCTCTTCTCAATACTTGTCTTCCATAAATCCACTTAGTCCTAATCTGTTTTTTCACACACACTATAAATAATGTACTAACAAGTTTTCAAATATTTGATGTGCTCATAAACGATTAATTGTGAACAGTCCTTTTACTTCAAAAATAATTTAGGTAGAAACATTTGTCTTCTACTTTTAATTCAAATACCTCCTAGGTTCCCAGTTTGGTGCAAAAACTCTAAATTCAAAATGCTTCCAAAATCTTAACAACTGGACAGAGTAATTGGATAATAAAGGCAGCCAGTAGTGCCCTTGTACTTCATTAGCAGAAAACTAAATAGCAGAGCTTTTAAGAAATGTTTTTAGAAGCTAAGTGAATACACCAAAGAGAGCTATTATGTGCACAGAGATTTCAGACGTGTAAATTGAGTTGAACTTTGTTTGCATCCATCAACCTGTCCTCAATGAGGTTAACCAGGAATTTTGTAAAGCTTTGTTACAGTAAATGATATATCTAAAATAATAACTAGTCTCCAAAGCATGGTCTATTAGAGGTAGCAACCTTAACTTTGGGGAGAACAGAAATTTAACTTTATCGTTTCCAACCACATTTCAGGGTAATAGGGGTGTTTCAGTGACATCAATTGACTGACCAAATTAATAGTTAGTCCTCAGGTGTCCTCAAATAGTTAAATAATTTTATTAAGAAACACTCTTCTTACAGCCTCTGGCTCAACATAACTACCTGACTTAAAATAAATATTTCTTAATGTTAAAAGATTATCTGCTTAATAGTCAGAGACTCTAGCAGATCCCTAGGGATAATTAGACAGAATCACACTATGGAAACTGGGAGGCACATCAAGCATATAATTTCTAATACATTTTAAGCAGTGGCTCTCCACTTTTGCCCTGTAATTATTTCTCACACAATATGATCCATCCCAGGGCAGAATTTTTGGATATAAACATAACTTTCAGTGGGAACGACTAATGAAGGAGCAATGATCAGTGCTATCTAGCACAAGGACATGCATAAATCATAATCTCAAAACGCAAAAAACAGAATGAATTACTCTATGAATCAACAGTTACAGTTCTCAATACATTAGTATCTTCCAAACTAATGACATCAAGTAGACTTTCATTCTAGCTAAAACTTTCTAACCCACAAAAGCAATATGAATATGTTTATTATTTCCAAATTTCTTAATATATTTTCTAATTAACTATAATTTGGGGCAACATATTAATAGCATTTCTATCAAAGCCAGTATTTTAATCAAACCAAATATTCCCCAAAATGTTTTATACATTTAATTTTTTATAAATTAGTCTAATGTTTTATATATAATAATTGTGTTCATCTCTAATTTACTTAAAATTCTGCCACAGGACAAAATCTGTAGACAGATTTTTACAAACTTGAGATCCAACATAATATTTGGAAACCAACCAGACAATGATTGATAAAAAAGAAAATTAATATTTTTTTCTGTTCCACCTAGAGACAAGACCAAGACAGGAAATTAAGCACCTTATTGATTTCTAGTTTTTTTCTAGGTTTACTCACCGTGGAGTCAAAGAATCCTCTGTGTGTGTGTGTGTTGACAGTAAGGAGAGGTTTCTAACCTGACCTTTCATTCTCCCTTAGACCCAGGATTTTGTCATAGTTCCCATATATGTGCACACCCTGCTAATGCCATATTATAAGGCCCTAGGGTTTGGCAGATGCCATCTAGGTAAATGTTATTCAATATCCCTTCATCCTTCGGAACTCTATTTGTCTCCTCCATTTGTTTTCCTAACTTTCCCTCCAGCTCATTCATTTAAAACAAAATCAGGTCTTATCTTCATGTATTATTTAATATATTTGGTGTTTTGAACTGGGAGAACTGTTCTCTACATCTTGCTAATGTAATTCCAAAAACTTCCTTTCAATTATATTTTCTGAACTGCAGCAATTTTTATTATGCTTTAACCTGTTCCCTCTACAGAAGCCTGGATGAGGTGAAGTAGAAGTTACATCTACTTGTCCTCACTGGTTAAACATGTCCGGAGTTATTCTATTTCTCAAAGAAGAGGTTGAGCTAAATAATGTAGGGAACTTTTAAAGTGGTCTTTTATTTTATTGCTGGGTCTAGCTCTTCCAATCAGAATGCAGAATAAACTCTAACACTAATTACAGGCTTTCTTTGAATTGTGAAGATCTGGCCCAGCTTTTGTTGGTAGGTATCCAACCACCAGATCTAGTAGCTAGTAGCTTTGTGAAGGGAAACAAGGAAACACAAAACAAACTCAAATGATTAGAATTTTTTGTGAAGTTTATCCCAAAATATGTGGCCACTTTGACAAAACAAAGACACGTGGTGTGTAGTTCATTTGGATATTTACAGCACAATAAAGGAAGACATTTCCATATATATTATTGAAATGTAATGAACTAGTCAGAGTCAGTGAGGGAACATCATTTTGGAAATATGGCATATATAAACACACTTCAATAACATTTTACAAGTTTGTCCAAAATAATTGCTATCTGCAGAGCAAAATAGTGGACCAACTGAGGAATAGAAATATGAAAACAAACTCTCACTCTTCATGCCGTTTTGAAACTAATCTTATCACATGAAGCATGTTTTGCTAAGCCTCTCTATTCGATTTAATAATGAAAAAAGAAGAGTAAATTGTCCACTTCCATTTAATTGAATGATGAAACATTTGCAAAACTGTTGTTGGACCTGGTTGACATGAGGAAGGATTGTTTTCCTAAATATACTTGGCCTTCTCTCAGCCCTTTTAACCTCCTTGTCCCTAGATGAATATTGAATGGTTCTATCTATAAATTTACAAAGAATAACCTGGGCAAGAATAACATGGGCAGCTTTCTCCTCTTCTTCTTGAAAGAGTTTCTAGAAATCACAAGCTTGAGTTCACAATTCTGCTCCATTCCTTCTCTTCAATTTTATCTTGGCACCACTTGTTACCTTTCTGAAATCTGATAGGTTAAATTCTAGAATTTATCTAACAAGCCAACCTGTCTCTCAAATCAAGTTATGTTTTTCAATCTAACTTCTATCAGAAATAAAGATTATATTTTGGCTTCCATCTATAACTTTTGTTTTATTTCTTTAAAAAGTGCTATTTATAAGAGGTCACCCCAGAGATGCCAGTAAAACCATATACATTTTCTATGGTTTCTTATTGAATTATATGTGCTCTATTGCTCCTTCTATATAAATTAAGACATAATTAATATCAAATCCATCTCTACCAGAGTCATAGGAGATGTAAGTGTAAAAACAATTAGAAGACCTACTTAAGAGAAAATTGTTGAAAAATGTGAAATCTGGTATGTTTTATCAAGCCATATAAATTGATCACCAGGCTGATGCTGACTGAAAGTTTGTATTTTAAAGCATTCAAAGTTTCAAATATGCCTAAATATATTCAGTTTCTCTCACGACTATTATATCATATCATTTCTGTAACGGTCTTTCTTTATTTAGAGATTACAACTCACAGGCTCAGACACAATCTTAGGGAGTACCTAATGCACTTGCCTTATTCTTCTGTAGAAACCAAGGACTGGAGACATTGAATTATTTCTTCAAAATCACACAGCTAACCAGAACAGAGAGACAATTCAATTCAGTTTTAGGAAAAAGATCAAACTCTTCAGATGTTTAAGTACTTACCCAAAGAGGCATTTACTATTATTTAAATAATATAAAAACTTACATTTGTTGAACAATTAATATATGCTGAACACTGTTCTTAGCATTTTACATACATTGTCTCATTTCATATCACAAATCTACAGGATATACATATTATTATACTCATGTTCTAGATGATGAAAGTGAGACTTAGGAAGGTAACTTGCCCCCTCCTTGTATGGTGAGTAAATGCGGCAGCAGGGATGTGATCCAGGCCTGACAAATATGAAGTTAACACTATACTCTGAAGCTAATCTGTCTCTTAAAGTATAAATGATTACCAATTTTCATCTTAGTTCTACATTTTTTGAATTTCTAACTTCTCCATCTTATCATTATGGGTAAGCTTTCATTTAAGTTTGTGTTACAAATAAAATAATGCTAAAAGTAAACAGTGTTCAAACACAGATACTCAGCAGTTTTCTTTTACTTGTAATATATAAATATGTTGCCAGAATCTCACACATAGAAAGGAGAACTTAATGTCAATAACCAAATTAAAATTTTAATTATCATAGCTTTGCATCGTGGATTCTGTGCATTTTCACAATATGCTTGACCTATTTTGGAAATCTGTGAAGACAGGTATACATTTATTTATCTATGATACAAACAAAAGTACACACAAAAAATAATAATAATTAAAATAATAATAATTACTACTTAAGGTACTTGTTAATGCCTAGGCATTTAATAAATATAAACTTGTACTATAAAGTTTACTTTATACATTTAAGTACTAAGAGATAGATAATATTATTTATTCACCTCATACCCAGTTTACAGGTAAGAAAGCTGGGGGGAGGTAAGTAAACTTTAAGTTATCCAAGTTTACCCAGGTAGGTAGATAGTGGATTTAAATCTGAGTAGCCCAGCCACAGAGTCCATGATTCTAACCATTATTTGTTACTGCCTCAGTAAATAGTTTTGGGTCTTACTATACTTAAATTAAAACAATGGGATCTTTTGAACTGCCTAATTCAACCAATTAAGCTCTATTGCTTAAAACTTATAGCAGCAAAAGACAAACCCAATGCGAAGTTCATTAGTTGTTAGACATTATTTATTATGTATAGATCACAGCTATAGAAAATACTATAAATACAGCATTGGATTTTTTTCTAGAGCAGCACTGTCTAATAGAACTTTGTGCAATGATGAAAAGTTTTGATATCTGAGTTGTCCAATACAGTAGGCACTTGTGACTACTGAGCACTTAGAATGTGGCTAGTATGACTGGGGAACTGATTTTTTAATTTTATTTAATTTTAATGAATTTAAATTTAAATAAAAGAGCCCCATGTGGCTAGTAGCTACCATATTGAACAGCTCAGCACTAGAGAATGTCCTAAAATAATGGCTTTCAGTCCTTTATGACTGTGACTAGAGTAAGAAATATATTTTACATCACAATGTCATATACCGTAATTGTGTGATTGTTTCTGTATGCCTATAGCCAAAATGAAATTTTTACAAAATAACACTTACTAACCAACATTCAGTCTGATATGAGCTTTTCAATTCTATAGTTTAGTGAAAATGGTGACTCACAAATTGATTTTATGGTGTATGAACAGTTTGAAATCCATTTCACAACTCTTCAGCAAAGGATTTGTAGGTATAGAGGTGTCGTTTTCACTTTCATTTTCTAGAGAGGTGAAAGCCACTCCCAAGCGCCAACACAGGTTGCACTGAACATTTTACTCTTGTACATCTTTTACCGGGGCTAAAAGAAAATAAGAGTGCCTTGAGTCTTGAAAATAGAGAATCTCAGTGGTAGGTTTATTTTCTGTTTTCAGTGGATCTGGTACTGATGGTTATAAAGGGTGTTCAGGAATGTTTGAAGATAGAGAACCTCCCCTTTTCAGGCCAAAAGTCTAAGAAGTGTGCTCAGGGATACGTGAATCTGCAAAGCACCACAGTGGATCTCAGGAGGAAGGCTGAGGAACTGATCAAAGCTGGAAGGAAATCTAGGAAGGGAGACCAAGGCAAGGAGCAAAAGCAAAGGCTTCCCTTTCCTGAGTACAAGAGTCTGCTGCATGTCTCAGAATCCACTTACACACACCCTCCTTAGTGACTGCATAATCTCATCCTCAAAATAACAAAGGGACATATTAAAACTCTCAGTCACCGTTAGCATATGGCAAATCTAATGTTTATTGATGATGTCTGCTAATTAAAGTTCTTCCTTAAACAGTATATAAAGGTATTGACAAGTAAAATGTGTCAGGCTGTCCTGTGTTACCTCTTGTATCTGGATGAAGGCTATGGAGCTCCCCTTTCAATCTATGAACTTGGTCTAGGCTTTTTAATAGTACTATTATAATAATTCAGCTTAGTTGATTGCAAACAAAAATATACACAGTAAGTTATTGAAGCGATTGTATAATCTTTTACCTTTGTGACAAGGAGTTTAAATTTTTGTTTTTCCTGTTCCACTTCTGTGTGTTAAAATTAGGCTTGCTATTAGCTGTGTATGAAATCTTATCAGTGTGATCTGAAGTTGGAAAACTGAAAGTCAAACCAACTTTATAATATTTTTCAAAATCAGTGTTAATGCTTTTTTCTTTTTCCTTTCTGAATTGTTCTTTAGGTTATCAAAACACTATCTCCTCTGTTTATTTATCTTCTCAACGCCACTGAAAAGTTATCTATTTTTCTAAAGCCTTATCTTGAATTTGTTCTAAATGCATTGCCTGACCCTGCATTCCAATTTCTAAGCAGTCTGTGAGAAGTTTTTGTAAGTTTATTTTACAGTATTCAATATTAGAGATTAGCAAATTTATGTCAAGTGGGTGGATGTCTATACCAGAAAAATACAGATGAAAATGTGTTGTCTCATCCTCCATTAACCTCCATTCATTTTTTTCACAAATATATTGTAGTTTTAAAAATATTCATGGGATTTTTCTCCGATTAAAATTTATCACAGGCTTATATAAAAAAATGCAAAGAGAATATAGAAGAAAAAGAGGATAAGAATGAATTTGGGTGTTATTCTGTACATTTTCTCCCTGTTTTCAATTTTAGTATATGTGCTATGAAGTAAGCATCACATAATGGTTTATAAAGTTTATGATCTTCAAACTTTCAAAGCCAAAGAACCTTTAATGTTAATTTTCTGTGGTGTCATGTGTTTGTAACAAATACACTAAAGATTATGTTTTATTTGTTCATTGATTGTGCTGGTTTCTTAGAATGGTTTTCTTCTATAGGAGAAACTATAGGAATAATGATATTTGGTTGGATATTTTGCTATCTCTTACAAAATCTATTTTTATTTCACTTATTGTGTACAGTTCATGAAAATGTGCTCGAGTGATATAGAGTATTATATTTATGTGTGTATGTGTATGTATAGGTATATGTGTGTGTTTATATATGTGTGTGTGTCATCAATGTTAAAATAGGAAACTAGGGAATATAATCTTTCCAGCAAATAAAGATATGATTCTTTCTGTGTTCTGTAGAAACCCTGAATAAAATTCCCAAAGATTCACAAGGCATGCCATTTTGCTAGGCTATAATTATTAAAAAGTAATTTTTTATACTGAACCAAACTTTGTTCGGCTGTAACTTCCACAAGGTAATATTATACTGTAAAAAATAATAGCTGGTCTTCAAAATGATATATTTTCAACTATAGGTTCCAATCATTAAAAGAGCTTCATTGATTTTTCTGATCAGAGCATAATAAATTTTATAAATGACATATATTATACTATAAAGTATCTTTAATAAATAAAGTAACAATCATTCATAATCTTACAATCCAGAGAAAAAAACTATTAATATTTTTATATAAGGTATCAGCATTTTAGTGCATATATACATAGCCACATCTTAGATAAAATTGTTTTGAACCTACATATAATTTTATGCCTACTTTGTTCAGTTATGCAATGATATCTTATCATATATGTGTCTGTGTATATATATATAAAATCTAAGTTTTATTGGATGCATGATATTCTGTCACTGGAAGATAATATAATTATTTAATCAAATTTTTACTAATGGACATACACATCATTTGCTGCATTTACTTTTCTAAATAATGCTGAAATGAAAGTCATTTTGTGTATAAATTTATGTCCTTGAGGACATCATTCTATTTGTAGAATTTAAGAATTTTATAGTCTTTTCTTAAAATTAATTTCTATAATTAATTTGCTGGGTCAAGTTACTTTGTATATTTTTAACAACATTGATACATATTACCCTTCTATATAGTGTCTGGCTCCTGAGAATGGAGAAATGGATATTTGAAACCAACTCCCACTGTGACCAACCAGAAAACCTGAACAAAGGCCTTTCCTTTGATATCACTGGAGACTAACAAAGTAGTGTTTCTCATACATTTTAAATGAAATAACACCAAATTCACAACAAATTTTCCTTAAATCCAGCCCCTAGCTCATTTTACTAAGCCAGAATTTTCTTGATACTAAAATTTGAGAATGATATCACAAGAAAAGAAATATCAGGCCAATCTCACTCTTAAAAGTAAATGCAAAAATACAAATTATCAAATAAATTGAATTAGAAGTACATTCAAAGTTAATATATCCAGAACTATAGAATTGTTTTTAATGTTTGAAAATTGTGATCATCTCCACATATGGAAAAATTATTTTTTAAACAATTCAATATCAATTTATTATCAAAAAATCCTAGCACACTACAACTGAGGGATTTTATTAACCATTTAAAGGGAATCTACAGGAGGGGACCTTCAAGATGGCAGAGGAGTAAGATGTGGAGATCACTTTCCTCCCCACAAATACATCAAAAAAAATCTACATGTGGAACAACTCTTACAGAACACCTATTGAATGCTGGCAGAAGACATCAGTCTTCCCTAAAGGCAAGAAAATCCCCACGTACGTGGGTAGGGCAAAAGAAAAAAGAAAAAACAGAGACAAAAGAATAGGAACAGAACCTGCACCTCTGGGAGGGAGCTGTGAAGGAGGAAAAGTTTCCACACACTAGGAAGCCCCTTCACTGGTGGAGATAGGTGGTGGGCAGTGGGGAAGCTTTGGAGCCATGGAGGAGAGCACAGCTACAGGGGTGTGGACGGCAAACTGGAGAGATTCCCACACAGAGGATCGGTGCCAACCAGCACTCACCAGCCTGAGAAGCTTGTCTGCTCATCTGCCGAGGCAGATGGAGGCTGGGAGCTGAGGCTTGGGCTTCAGATCCCAGGGAGAGGACTGGGGTTGGCTGCATAAGCATAGCCTGAAGGGGGCTAGTGCACCACAGGTAGCTGGGAGGGAGTCCAGGAAAAAGTCTGGACCTGCCTAAGAGGAAAGAGGCTATTGTTTTGGGGTGCATGAGGAGAAGGGATTCCTTCCCTGTCTGCCTACAGAAGGCAGAGCACTGCCTAAACGAGCTCCAGAGACAGGGGTGAGCTGCGGCTATCATCTTGGACCCCAGAGACGGGCATAAAATGCTAACGCTGCTGCTGCAGCCACCAAGAATCCTGTGTGCAAGCACAGGTCACTATCCACACCTCCCCTCCCAGGAGCCTGTGCACCCCACCACTAACCGGGTCCCATGATCCAGGCCAACTTCCCCAGGAGAACACACGGCGCGCCTCAGCCTGTTGCAATGTCACGCCAGCCTCTGCCTCCTCAGGCTTGCCCCATATTCCAATTATAACTACTGTACCACTCCCTCCCCCCAGCATGAGTGAGCCAGACCACCCTAACCAGCTGCTCCTTTAACCCCATCCTGTCTGGGTGGGAACAGATGCCTGAGGGCGACCTACACACAGAGGTGGGGCTGAAACCAAAACTGAACCTGAGGAGCCGGGTGAACAAAGATGAGAAAGGGAAATCTCCCCCAGCAGCCTCAGGAGCAGTGGATTAAATCCCCACAAACAACTTGATGTACCCTGGATCTGTGGAATACTTGAATAGACAATGAATCCTCCAAAAAATGAGGCAGTAGAATTGGGAGCAACTGTAGACTTGGGGTCTGCTGTCTGTGATTGATTTGTTTCTGATTTTTATGTTTTTCTTAGTACAATTTTTAGTGCTTGTTATCATTGGTGGATTTGTTTATTGGTTTGGTTGCTGTCTTTTTTTATTATTAATATTTTTTCAATTTTTAAAAATATTTTTTAATATTTATTTTAATAAATTTTTTTTTCTTTCTTTTTTTCTCCCTTTTCTTCTGAGACATGTGGCCGACAGGGTCTCGGTGCTCTGGCCTGGTGTCAGACCTCAGCCTCTGAGGTGGGAGAGCCAAGTTCAGGACATTGCACCACCAGAGACCTCCCGGCCCCATGTAATATCAATCGGGGAGAGCTCTCCCAGAGATCTCTGGTTCAACGTTAAGAGCCAACTCCACTGAATGGCCAGCAAGTTGCAGTGCTGGACGCCCTATGCCAATCAACTAGCAAGACAAGAACACAACCACACCCATTAGCAGAGAAGCTGACTAAAATCATACCAAGTTCAGAGACACCCCAAAACACACCACTGGATGCAGCCCTGCCCACCAGAAAGACAAGATCCAGCCCCACCCACCAGAACACAGGCACCAGTCCCCTCCACCAGGAAGCCTACACAAGCCACTGAACCAACCTCACCCACAGGGAGCAGACACAAAAAACAACGGGAACTACGAACCTGCAGCCTCTGAAAAGGAGACCCCAAACACAGTAAGTTAAAAAAAACAAGAAGACAGAGAAATATGCAGCAGATGAAGGAGCAAGGTAAAAACCCACCAGACCAAACAAATGAAGAAGAACTAGGCAGTCTACCTGAAAAATAATTCAGAGAAATGATAGTAAATATGATGCAAAATCTTGGACATAGAATGTAGAAAATACAAGAAACATTTAACAAGGACCTAGAAGAACTAAAGAGCAAACAAACAATGATGAACAACACAATAAATGAAATTTAAAATTCTCTAGAATGAAACAATAGCAGAATAACAGAGGCAGAAGAATGGATAAGTGACCTGGAAAATAAAATAGAGGAAATAACTACCACAGAGGGGAATAAAGAAAAAAGAATGAAAAGAATTGAGGACAGTCTCAGAGTCCTCTGGGACAACATTAAATGCACCAACATTTGAATTACAGGGGTCTCAGAAGAAGTAGAGGAAAAGAAAGGGGCTGAGAAAATATTTGAAGAGATTATAGTTAAAAACTTCCCTAACATGGGAAATGAAATAGTCAATCAAGTCCAGGAAGCTCAGAGAGTACCATACAGAATAAATCCAAGGAGAAACATGCCAAGACACATATTAATCAAACTACCAAAAATTAAGCGGAGAGAAAAAATATTAAAAGCAGCAAGAGAAAAGCAACAAATAAAATACAAGGGGATCCCTATAAGGTTAACAGCTGATCTTTTAGCAGAAGCTCTGAAAGCCAGAAGGGAATGGCAGGACATATTTAAAGTGATGAAAGGGAAAAAGCTACAACCAAGATTACTCTACCCAGAAAGGATCTCATTCAGGTTCAACTGAGAAATTAAAATCTTTACAGACAAGCAAAACTTAAGAGAATTTAGCACCACCAAACCAGCTTTACAACAAATGCTAAAGGAACTTCTCTAGGCAGGAAACACAAGAGATGGAAAAGACCTACAATAACAAACCCAAAACAATTAAGAAAATGGTAATAGGAACATACATATCGATAATTACCTTAAATGTGAACGGATTAAATGCTCCAACCCAAAGACACAGATTGGCTGAATGTATACAAAAACAAGACCCGTACCGATGCTGTCTACAAGAGACCCACTTCAGACCTAGGGACACATACAGACTGAAAATGAGGGGAAGGAAAAAGTTATTCTATGCAAATGAAAATCAAAAGAAAGCTGGAGTAGCAATCCTCATATCAGAAAAAATAGACTTTAAAATAAAGACTATTACAAGAGACAAAGAAGGACACTACATAATGATCAAGGGATCAATCTAAGAAGAAGATATAACAACTGTAAATATTTATGCACCCAACATAGGAGCACCTCAACACGTAAGGCAAATGCTAACAGCCATAAAAGGGGAAATCGACAGTAACACAGTCATAGTAGGGGACTTTAACGCCCCACTTTCACCAATGGACAGATCATCCAAAATGAAAATAAATAAGGAAACACAAGCTTTAAATGACACATTAAATAAGATGGACTTAATTGATATTTATAGGACATTCCACCCAAAAACATCAGAATAAACTTTCTTCTCCAGTGCTCATGGAACATTCTCCAGGATAGATCATATCTTGGGTCACAAATCAAGGCTTGGTAAATTTAAGAAAATTGAAATCATATCAAGTATCTTTTCTGACCACAATGCAATGAGACTAGATATCAATTACTGGGAAAAAACCTGTAAAAAATACAAACACATGGAGGCTAAACAATACACTCCTAAATAACCAAGAGATTACTGAAGAAATCAAAGAGGAAATCAAAAAATGCCTAGAAACAAATGGCAATGAAAACACAATGGCCCAAAACCTATGGGATGTAGCAAAAGCAGTTCTAAGAGGGAAGTTTATAGCTATATAATCCTACTTCAAAAAACAAGAAACACCTCAAATAAACAATCTAATTTTACACCTAAAGCAATTAGAGAAAGAAGAAGAGCAACAAAAAAAAACAGTTAGCAGAAGGAAAGAAATCATAATGATCAGATCAGAAATAAATGAAAAAGAAATGAAGGGAACAGTAGCAAAGAGCAATAAAACTAAGAGGTGCTTCTTTGAAAAGATAAAAATAATTGATAAACCTTTAACCAGACTCATCAAGAAAAAAGGGAGGAGACTCAAATCAACAGAATTAGAAATGAAAAATAAGTAACAACTGACCCTGCAGAAATACAAAGGATCATGAGAGATTACTACAAGCAGCTATATGACAAGAAAATGGACAACCTGGAAGAAATAGACAAATTCTTAGAAAAGCATAACCATCTGAGACTAAATTAGGAAAAAATAGATAATATAAACAGACTACTCACAAGCACTGAAATTGAAACTGTGATTAAAAATCTTCCAAAAAACAAAAGCCCAGTACCAGATTGTTTCAGAGGCGAATTCTATAAAACATTTAGAGAAGAACTAACACCTGTCCTTCTCAAAATCTTCCAAAATGTAGCAGAAGGAGGAACACTCCCAAACTCATTCTACAATGCCACCATCACCCTGATACCAAAACCAGACAAAGATGTCACAAAGAAAGAAAACTACAGGCCAATATCACTGATGAACATAGATGCAAAAATCCTCAACAAAATACTAGCAAACAGAATCCAACAGCACACTGAAAGGATCACACACCATGATCAAGTGGGGTTTATCCCAGGAATGCAAGGATCCTTCAATATATGTAAATCAATCAATATGATACACCATATTAACAAACTGAATGATAAAAACCATATAATAATCTCAATAGATGCAGAAAAAGCTTTCAACAAAATTCAACACCCATTTATGATAAAAACTCTCCAGAAACTATGCATAGAGGGAAGCTACCTCACCATAATAAAGGCCATATATGACTAACCCACAGCCAACATCGTTCTCAATGGTGAAAAACAGGAACCGTTTCCTCTAAGATCAGGAACAAGACAAGGTTGTCCACTCTCATCACTATTATTCCACATAGTTTTGGAAGTTTTAGCCACAGATATCAGAGAAGAAAAAGAAATAACAGGAATCCAAATTGGAAAAGAAGAAGTAAAGCTGTCACTGTTTGCAGATGACATGTCACTACACATAGAGAGTCCTAAAGATGCTACCAGAAAACTACTAGAGCTAATCAATGAATTTGGTAAAGTAGCAGGATACAAAATTAATGCACAGAAATCTCTTGCATTCCTATACACTAATGATGAAAAATCTGAAAGAGAAATTAAGGAAACACTCCCATTTACCACTGCAACAAAAAGAATAAAATACCTAGGAATAAACCTACCTAAGGAGACAAAAGACCTGTATGCAGAAAACTATAAGGCACTGAGGAAAGAAATTAAAGATGATACAAACAGATGGAGAGATATACCATGTTCTTGGATTGGAAGAATCACATTGTGAAAATGACTATACTACCCAAAGCAATCTACAGATTCAGTGCAATCCCTATCAAACTACCATTGGCGTTTTTCACAGAACTAGAACAAAAATTTTCACATTTTGTCTGGAAACTCAAAAGACCCCGAACAGCCAAAGCAATCTTGAGAAAGAAAAATGGAGCTGGAGGAATCAAGCTCCCTGACTTCAGACTATACTACAAAGCTACAGTAATGAAGACAGTATGGTACTGGCACAAAAAGAGAAATATAGATCAATGGAACAAGATAGAAAGTCCAGAGATAAACCCACGCACATATGGTCACCTTATCTTTGATAAAGGAGGCAATAATATACAATGGAGAAAAGACAGCCTCTTCAATAAGTGGGGCTGGGAAAACTGGACAGCTACATGTAAAAGAATGAAATTAGAATACTCCCTAACACCATACACAAAAATAAACTCAAAATGGATTAAAGACCTAAATGTAAGGCCAATCAGTATATAACTCTTAGAGGATAACATAGGCAGAACACTCTATGACCTGAATCACAGAAAGATCCTTTTTGACCCATCTCCTAGAGAAATGGAAATAAAAACAAAACTAAACAAATGTGACCTAATGAAACTTAAAGCTTTTTCACAGCAAAGGAAACCATAAAAAAGACGAAAAGACAACACTCAGAATGGGAGAAAATATTTGCAAATGAAGCAACTGACTAAGGATTAATCTCCAAAATATACAAGCAGCTTATGCAGCTCAATATCAAAAAAATCAAACAACCCAATCCAAAAATAGGCAGAAGACCTAAATAGACATTTCTCCAAAGAAGGTATACAGATTGCCAACAAACACATGAAAGGATGCTCAACATCACTAATCATTAGAGAAATGCAAATCAAAACTATAATGAAGTATCACCTCACACCAGTCAGAATGGCCATCATCAAAAAATCTACAAACAAATAATGCTAGAGAGGGTGTGGAGAAAAGGGAACCCTCTTGCACTGTTGGTGGGAATGTAAATTGATACAGCCACTATAGAGAACAATATGAGGTTCCTTAAAACACTAAATATAGAACTACCATACGACCCAGCAATCCCACTACTGGGCATATACCCTGAGAAAACTATAATTCAAAAATATACATGTACCACAATGTTCATTGTGGCACTATTTACAATAGCCAGGACATGGAAACAACCTAATTGTCCATTGCCAGATGAATGGATAAAGAATGTGGCACATATATACAATGTAATATTACTCAGCCATAAAAAGAAACGAAATTGAGTTATTTGTAGTGAGGTGGATGGACCTAGAGTCTGTCATACAGAGTGAAGTAAGTCAGAAAGAGAGAAACAAATACCATATGCTAACACATATATATGGAATCTGAAAAAAAAAAGAAAGAAATTCATGAAGAACCTAGGGACAAGATGGGAATAAAGAGGCAGACTTACTAGAGAATGGACTTGAGGATATGGGGAGGGGGAAGGGTATGCTGGGACAAAGTGAGAGAGTGGCATGTACATATATACACTACCAAATGTAAAATAGATTGCTAGTGGGAAGCAGCTCCATAACACAGGGAGTTCAGTTTGGTGCTTTGTGACCACCTAGAGGGTTGAGATATGGAGGGTGAGTGGGAGATGCAAGAAGGAGGGGATATGGGGATATATGTATACACATAGCTGATTCACTTTGTTATACAGCAGAAACTAACACAACATTGTAAAGCAATTATACTCCAATCAAGATGTTAAAAAAAAAGTAAAGGGAATCTACAAAACAACAATAGCAAATATCAAATTTAAGGAAGAAATTTTAAAAGACATTGGTCTCTAATCTAACAAGGTAAATACTTAAATTACTACAACTTCTACTCAGCACTACAAAGGCAATACTTGATAGTGAAATGTCAAGAAAAAGAAACAGAATTTCAAAAGATTGAAAAAGTAGAATTACAACTTAAAATGCTTAGAAAAATTCATTATATATATAAAATTTCATTCCCTCTGACCAGTTTTTAATTAGGTTGTTTGTTTTTTAATATTGAATTGTATGAGTTTTTTGTATATTTTTGCTATTAACTGCTTATCAGGTATACCACTTGCAAATATCTTCTCCCATTAAGTAGGCGGCCTTTTCATTTTGTTCATAGTTTCTTTTTCTGTGCAAAGTTTGATGTAGTCCCATTTGCTAATTTTTGCTTCTGTTTCCATTGCCTGAGGAGACATATCCAAAAAAAATATTGCTAAATTGATGTCAGAGTGTACTGCCTATATTTTCTTCTATGAGTTTTATAGTTTCAGGTCTTATATTAAGTCTTTAATCCATGTTGAGTTTAGTTTTGTATATAGTGCCAAACAGTAGTCCAACTTGAATCTTTTGCATGTAGCTGTCTACTTTTCCCATCGCTATTTATTGAAGAAGCTGTCTTTTCCCCATTGTATATTCTGGCCTCCTTTGTCATAGATTAATTTACCATCTAGGTATGGGTTCATTTCTGGGCTCTCTGTTCTGTTCTACTTATATGTGTCTGCTTTTCGGCTAGTACCATACTGTTTTCTACAGTACCATACTGTAGCTTTGTAGTATACTTTGAAATCAGGGAGTGTGATTCCTCCATCTTTGTTCTTCTTTCTCAAGATCATTTTGGCTAATCAGGGTCTTTTGTGTTTCCATACATATCTTAAAATTATTTGTTCTCATTATGTGAGTGATGCCGTTGGTATTTTGTCATCAGTTGCATTGAATATGTAGTTTGCCTTAGGTAGGATGGCCATTTTAACAATATTAATTCTTGTAATCTGTGAGCAGTATATCTTTCCATTTGTTACTCTTGTCTTCAATTCATTTCATCAGTTCTTATCGTTTTGAGAGTACAAGTGTTTTACTACCTTAGATTAATTGCTAAGTATTTTATTCCTTTTGATGTGATGGTAAATAGGACTGTTTTCTTAATATCTCTTTCTGATAATTCATTGATAGTTCATTGCTAGAATATAGAAACACAGCAGATTTGTGTCTATTAATTTTGTATCCTACAAATGAATAGAGTTCATCATTAGTAGGTTTTTGGTGGTATCTTTAGGATTTTCTATGTCTGCAAACAGTGACAGTTTTACTTCTTCCTTTCCAATTTGGATTCCCATTATTTATTTTTCTTGTCTGATTGCTGTGGCTAGTACTTTCAATACAATGTTGAATAAAAGTGATGAGAGTGAACTTCCTTATCTTGTTCCTGATCTTAAAGGAAGTGCTTTCAGCTTTTCACCATTGAGTATCATGTTAGCTGTGGGCTTGTCATATATGGCAGTTATTATGCTGTGGTATGTTTCCTCTATACCCACTTCACTGAGAGCTTTTATCATAAATGAATGTTAAATTTTGTCAAAAGATTTTTCTGCATCAATTGAAATGATTATATGATTTTATTCTTCAAATTTTTAATGTGGTATATCACATTAATTGATTTAGAAATACTGAACCATCCTTGCATCCCTGTGATAAACTCCATTTGTTCATGATGTATGTCTTTTTAATGTATTATTGAATTTGGTTTGACATTTTTTAATCAAAATATTATCAATATTCATCTATTAATAATAGATGAATATTAATATAAATAATATTCAATTAAAAATATAAATTGAAAATATAAATATTATCAATATTTATCTATGTTCATCAGTGATATTGGTCTATAATTTTCTCTTTGTTTTTCTGATATCTTTGTCTGGTTTTGGTATCAAGGTCATGGTGGCCTCATGGAATGAGTTTGGAAGCATCCCTTTCTCTGCAATATTTTAGAATAGTTTGTGAAGGATAGGTATTAACTCTTCTTTAAATGTTTGATAGAATTCACCTCTGAAGTGCAAAGCCATCTGGCCCTGGACTTTTGTTGGGAGTTTGTTTGTTTGCTTGTTTGTTTGTTTAATTACTGATTCAATTTCATTACTGGTAAGTGGTGTGTTCATATTTTCTGTTTCTTCCAGATTCAATGTAAAATTGGGAGATTGTACATTTCTTGGAGTTTGTTCATTTCTTCTAGGTTTCCCATTTTATTAGCATATAATTGTAGCAAATTTTTATGATCCTTTGTATTTATGTAGTGTCAGTTGTAACTTCTTTTTCATTTCTAATTTTATTTTGGCCCTCTCTCTTTTCTTCTTGATGAGTCTGGCTTTAGGTTTATGGATTTTGTTTATCTTTTCATAGAACTAACTCTTAGTTTCGTTGATCTTTTCTGTTGTTTTTCTAGTCTCTATTTCATTCATTTCTGCTCTGGTCTTTATTATTTCTTCCCTTCTACTAACTTTGTGGTTTGTTTGTTCATCT
The DNA here is from genome assembly GCF_009873245.2 of Balaenoptera musculus. Lineage (NCBI taxonomy): Eukaryota > Metazoa > Chordata > Mammalia > Artiodactyla > Balaenopteridae > Balaenoptera > Balaenoptera musculus. The sequence goes on from NC_045788.1 coordinate 105,771,289, forward strand.
TTTTCTCGTTCCTTTAGGTGTGACGTTAGGTCGTTTATTTGAGATTTTTGTTTGTTTGTTTTCTGAAGTAGGCTTGTTTTACTATAAACTTCCCTCTTAGAACTGCTTTTTTTTTTTTTTGAGTCCCATAGATTTTGGATTATTGTGTTTTTGAATTTGTCTCCAGTAATTTTGTTTTCCTCTTTCATTTCTTCAGTGACCTTTAGTACCTCTTTTTTCTCAAATGTGTCCTGATTGAACAATAAATTGTATGGTCACTCTAATCATAGATTTTTATTCCCACTGCTTTAAATAAAAGTTAGCCTCTTGCAAGCAGACCTCCCTTTTGCAATTTCTCCTCTGTAAATGTGAATCTTAATGTATTAGTTGATGTTACTATGACATATCACTATTAAAAAATTGTTTTCAGATATTTGTTTATATTTTCCAAGCAATACTAAAATGATAATGAATATTAGATTAGCCTGATATTTATAATAAGGAAACTGATACTCAGACTTAAAAAATCTCAGATGGTGAGCCATGGATACACTCGGCTGCCTCAGCCATAATGCCACTGGAAAATTTATTCTATTATCCTAGATTTTATATTGGTATTAATAAAGTATACATATAAATTACTTCCTTTCAGGAGCTAGATCACACTTTTGAGAACTTTTTCATAACAATGATCCTGTCTAAGTTGTAGATATTGTTCTTTTTGTCTTGTTGCTCTGACTTCTTGTGGTGTCACAAGGAAATTCTGTCACTTGCCCCAAGTATTTTAAGAGCACAGGTTTAGTTGTCTTTATAGTTATTATTATTATTAATTTTTGTCAGCTCATTTCAGGCTGGAGAACTCCAAGACTTTATTATTTTTTACAGATCTTTGCTTTTTGAAATGTATTAGCTTTGAGTTATATTTTCTCTTCCCATCTTATTTGTTCCCATTAAAAATAATACTTTTTAATCCAAAATTTCATAATGAGTTGAAAAATAGAACTTTGTCTTGGATGTTACTTGTGTGCCTACCCCAAACTATAAATTGTCACTGTGTCTGTGTGATTGACTTTCAAGCTAAATAAACTCAGTGAGATTTGTTCTGTTATCATTATTCAGTCTCTTATTGAAATTGTAGTCTATTCATTCTTGCCTAAAATGACTTTAGATCTTGCTGACTCTTCCATAATCTTCCAAAAATACAATTAAAATTATTACTTATGAATGAATAGTCATTATTTATTGAAAAGTCCTATGTATTTTGTAATTTCCATCTGTGAGTTTGACTGTGAAAATGTAAATAAGTGCAGCAATTCCTAATCCATTCTGCTTTGAATAAAATGCATCAATGTCAATTTTTTAGATACATGAACATAAAAAAATGAAGTATTTTTATATGAACAAAGTCTGCATTTCTTTACCAGTGTTATAGGAGAAAATAAAGAGGTTTCAAAAGTCATTTATTATTTGACTTTAAGGTTACTGTTAGTCTTTTTTTTTCAAGTATTTATAATCCTCCTCTTCTAGTTAGTTAAATAATGTATTTTTGCTAATATATGAAAAAATAAACAATTGAAGCTTAAAATATCTCCCACATTGCATCACTTTCATTTTGTTCTTCAGTATATTACAAAATATGAGCAAACCATTATCAATTATGAAAGTGAAAATTTGCTTTATTATTATATGATGAAACCAAAATTTCTTCAGATGAATATTTCCTTTCTTTAACTTCTTACAAAGAATGTGAAACATAAACTAACCTGTGTCACAAAGGATTCTGCTACTTAAATATTTTATTAAAGGGATTCTTTCTACTATATAAACAACAATTTGCTTTCTTGTGTCTAATGTTTCACCTTGATATAAATGTGAACCCCCAAATCTATTTCCTTCCTGATTCTGCCTTCTGGCAGAATTTATTCAAGCATAAGTCTTCATAACTCTGTGCTTGGGTCATTTCTGTGGAAATATAAAGTAAAATGAGATAGTTAACCAATTTAAGGTACTCTATAACTTGTGCAATGTGTGCAATATTTAGAGAGATGAAGAGAGTTAAAGAAAAGCTATTGGTTTCAAATGGTCTTCAGGGAGAAGAAATAGCTATGACATACTTGGCCTTGAGTGTGATTCTGAAAGTTTTATGATAATGTGCTGTCTACCAACTTGCCACACATGTCAGTTAATCAACTAGAAGAATAAAGGTGCCAGGGTAGACAGTTCACATCAAGATGAATTCCTATGTGCAGCGACCCACTAGCATCATATTTCATATTTTGAAGTCTCCCTTATTATCATTTCATCTTTTATTTAATATTTCAACTCTATGGTTTCTGCCATGCCCTTGTTTTTACTACACATATTAATAAAAATTCATGCAGCATCACATTTTAAAAAATATCTTGTCATAAAGAAAATCAAGAAAATATTGTGACTTCTCTGAACTCTGGGCAAGAAAGGAATTTTAAGCATAAGTCCAAAAAGAAAAAAGATTGAATGATAAATAAGAGAAGTCAATTTTAGGCAAAATATTAATTTTTATTACACAAAAAGTTATAATCAAAGCTTGAAAGTCCAACAGAAAAATGCTAACATATATAAACATATCATCTGCCGCAAAAGAAATACAAATGACAAAAAATTAGTAATCAATAAGATGCAAAGGAAAATAATTCAAGACTGTCATTTGACTTCTCAAATTAACAGATTCAAATACAGTTAGAGGTCTGGAATGAAGATGGAAGAGAGAGAGACAGAGAGATAGAGGTATACTCTGGGTTGGAGAGGTGCAGGGAAAAGATTCAGATTACTAGCCCACTTTTAGAAATTTATCAGGAAGTATTCAGCATCAGGAAGGAAGTATTCAGTGACGTACACAGACATTAAGCTTCATTACAGCCTTGTTTTTAAAAGCAAAATAAATGTTTAAAAAGAACAAATGTCCATGAAACTTAAATTATTTTGCATATCTAGAGAAATATTTCATTTAACCTTTTTTCTGTGCCTAATATTCTAGGAAGTGTGCTCATTATATATTATTAATGAAATAAAAAGCAACTTTTACTTTCTCTATCTCTGTATATACTATATGATCCCATGGTTAATTTGGTTAATTCCTGCAAAACCAAATTATTAATGCTTTTCACATTCTTTATATAATTCTATATTTTCTAGTCTCCACAATTTATGTATTACTTTCCTAATGAGAAAAGGATTTTAAAGTAATACTATAACTTTACTGACATACCATTAACTGATTATTTTCTTTAGATACTATGTGAATTTATCCTTTCTCTAACTACGTGCACTTTTTAAGAAATGAATTATTTGTCTCTGAAAAGGTATTTTGTGTGAAAGTCCATAAAGATTATATCATTATTAAGTAATTTGGAAATACTCTCTTATAATTCATAAGCTAATATGCAGGAAATTTATTGAGACTTGACTGTATCAGCTTTATAAAACTGTTGGCACATCTACAAAACATGGAGACCAATTAAAATTTTGGTTATCTGTTTTTTTAATTCAATCAAATAAGTACTTCTGTCCACCCTACCAAATAGTTGAAGGATAATCTGAATATTTAATTCATCCAAATATAATCAGTTTTCAGATTCATCCCTGTAAGCTATATGCAACCCCTAGGCAAGACTAATTCTATGTAGCCAGACCCTAACCATCCTGCCAGCTAGCTGACCAAGATGCTTGAGCAGGCCCAGCTTAAATCAACAGAGGATGTCCTGGATCAATAGAGTTGCCCAGACAACTTGTAGACTCATGAGAAATAATAAAAGATTTTTTTTGTTTTAATTAAGCTATTAAAGTTTTAAATGGGTTTTTATAGAGCAGTAGCTATCTGATAGCTGTATTAAATAAAGCCCATGTTTCTAAATTCTTTAAATTATCATATTTAATTATCTTTCTGATTTTAATTCACTACAATTATAAGATTTCCTACAAACTTTTGAGAATCTGTTCTCAGATCCAGCCTTTAATAAGCTATTTTAAACATCCTAGTATTAGATCCTGAGAGTATGATTTGGACCTATATAACACAGTCATTTTTAGTTATAACTACATAATCACAAATATAGGAAAAGTAAAAATAAAGAATATTTGCCTTTGAGGAATGTAATAAACTGTAGGCAATATTTCATTTTTCAGAAACGAGTCAAATAAGGTTTAGCCCTGGATTTGTCCATCTCCCTACTAATGTCAACTGGATATTGGCTAGGTGAGTGTAGGAAAAGCACAGACATTATCTTTCATTTCCCCTTTCCTTCCCTCCCCTTAGTGTCTACTCTCACTCTTCCCAGATCAACAGGGTCTTTCAACAAACTCTGAGTCCCCAGTTAATGATTTCAATCTAGGAGATGAATATGTCCCAGGTCTTAACTATGATTTTACTCATTTTTCTGACGCTGAAAAACTAGCCTGACATTATAAATATAACAAGCAGAATATTTGGAGAATAAAAGTTTTCTTTTGTTGAGAATAACAACAACAACCAAAAAACTTAATTATATATCCTCAGCACTTTATTCATTGATATTTTAGAACATCCTAATAATATGTTATCTACTTAATCATTAGATAGAAGCCTATTGACTTTATTCATTGAGTGAAAGCAGATGGCCCCAAATTAACTAGTGAATAGGTTCACAAATCTTAAAAATTATCAGTATATCAAGAAATGCTTCTAATGAACATATGTGGGAACTTCTTATTTCCCAAGGCTTCCTTCTGAAAATGTGAATGTAGAAGCAGTAATCTTTAGAAAGGAGAGGAGATAGACTACTGCACTAGACAACAATGAGACCTATATTAGGTGAGGTACCTGTATTTTTCAGCATGATGATTGCCTACCATAGCATTCAACTCTTGCAGTCTGTCATGTGGCTGATATGGTAAGTATTAGAGCAGTTTATCTGGGTCAGAGTGTTTACTGAAACTCATTAAAATGCAAATATATTACTTGAGAAAGGTAACACTGTAAGTCACAGAATGTATTAATAATTTAACATGTATTATATTATTCTAAAGTTCTAATAATTGATCTGTTGACAAAGCACTTAGAAGATACATTCACTTACATTTTTAATAATAGGCTTCTCAAACTCAAGATTATTCGAACTCAGTTCTTGATCTCCACCATCTGCATAGTCCCCCCACCTGTTATTGACTGAGTGTGCCCCCTAAAATCATATACTGAAGACTTTATTCCCAATGTGATTGTATTAGGAAGTGAGAGCTTGGGAGGTAATTAGGTTTAGATGAGGTCATAAGGGTGGCTCCCCCCACCCCATCCCCATGATGGAATTAGTGCCCTTATAAGAAGAAGAAGAAGAGACACCAAATCATCCTCTTTCTACCATGTGAGGACAGAGCCCTCACGACTGTGAGTATACAGAAGGAAGCTTCTGTTGGAATCCAGGGAAAGGACACCCACTAGAACAAACCCATGCTGGTACCCTGACCTCAGACTTTCAGCCTCTAGAACCCTGAGAAAATACATTTCTGTTGTTTAATCCATCCAATCTATGGCATTTTATTCTAGCAGTCTGAGCTGATTAGACACCACCCACTCAACCAGCTTCTCAATCCAAGAAGCTGGGAATCATCTTTTGTTCATTTATGGTCTCCATATCTCATATCTAAACCAGCAGCAAGTTCTTTGGACAATTTTATTATGTTTTCCTGATGAAAATCTTCCAATGGCTGGTCCTGCAATAATAATGCAATCTAAACTACTCATTTTAACCCATATTTACCTCTCCAACCGTTCCCTTACCACTCCCCTCTTGATTTACACACTTCAGTCACATTAACCTTTCTGTTACATGCATCACAAAGTCCATTCCCAAGTAAGGCTCTGTACTCCCTCTTGCTTTGCCTGGAAGCCTCTTCTTTAATACCTTCTTGTGGCTATCTCATCTTGTCATTCATTTCTCAGTGTATGGTCCTGCTGCCCAAAGAGCCCTTTTCTGACCATGCTCGCTAAAGTAGCTCCCAATACCACACTTGTCATACTTTATTTCCTTCTGGGAATTTATCACTGTCTGAGTGATTATTACTTTTTGTTTCTTTGCATGTCTTATTTCTGTCTCACTTTATAAAGTATATCCAATAAGATATGAATATTATTTATCTTATGAGTTGCTATATCCTCAATGTGTACAACAGCACCGTAATATATCAAAAATGACTCAAGAAGGTACTTTAAGCAGCATGGTAAAGTATGTTAATACATTTAATTCTATGACACAATCTAAAGAAATTTTGTTTACCAAATATATATATGATATGCAATACAAAATCATAATTCCAGTCAAGTGTTTGAATCAGAAAAGAAACTTTTAAATAAAGCATAACAAGATCATAGCAGGATTTGCCCTTAAAATATATTTATAAATTGTTCAGCCTCTTTGGTACTTTCTGAACAGAAGCAAAGTGGTAATATTTATAAAATATACCATAAAATAATTTTTCAGTTTGCTATATTTTTCAGTAAAACATGTTTACTAATATAACTGTGTCAAATTTAAAAATAGAGGAAATTATATTCATTAATAACTCCTCCTCCCACACACACAGATTAGGAAAATACAATTACCATTCAATATCAGTTAAGTTATCCAATCATGCATTCCTTTCATAAGCATATATAAATTAATGACTATGTATGAGGGTAAGAGTGACTTTCATATTAGAAAGCAAAGATATTTGTAAATGATACAGTCCTGTCCTCAAGGAAATTCATTTAGGTAAAGAGACAGACATGAAAATAAAGGACTAAATTGCAATGGAGTCATACAGGCAAAAATAGACATGTACCTAGGCTAATATGGAATCATAGCAGAGGAGGTTTGCAATAGTTGAAATGCTGTGGGGAGAAGGAGGAGGTGGTTCTGAGCTGAATCTTAAAAGATGACTAGATGTTAGAAAGACAAAGGAAGAGGGGGTGATTCTATATAGGGGGCTATGTGAGAGGCAAAAAATAAAACAAAAGTATAAGAGATGAAGAAAAAGCAGGTAGGACTCATTAGATAGTGTTTGTCTTCTCACTTCTTTGTTCATCGATCTTCCATTTATTCCCTAAACAAATATTTGAGTAGCTCGTATTAGATGCCATGCAGGTACCATGCAAGACACTTCAGAGTAAAGAGTTTGAAATTTGTACTATAAGTGAGAACAATAGATTTTATGATGGCTTAGACTTTAGGATGCATTACTCTGGCATTTCAGTGGAGAGATAAATTGAAGGGTTTAGGACTGCAGACAGGAAGGCTGTTGTAATAATCCATGCAAAAGTTGATAATAGTCTGCATTAGGGCAATGGTAATAGAGTAGAGAGAATGAGACAGATTGAAGAAATACTTAAGAGAATACATTAGCAGATTTTACAAGTGAGAGAGAGAAGTAATTGTCAGCCATATGAACTGAGCAAGGAGAGTTTATTAACCTTTGCCTTTTATCAGTTCCTTAATGCTTGAAAGGCAAAGGTTTTGTAAAATGGCATGATCTGTCTAGTCTAGGTGCTCCAGCTAAACTCTCTTAACAAGGAGAAAAGAAGTCTACTTCTCTTTTCCTTCTTTCCATGTTGCCCTTGCACTGGTGTCAGAGCCTTACAGACTTCTCTCCCTGAAGGAAGAAGTCTGTAAGACACTGCAGGTCAGAGGAGAGACAAGAACTCCCACTCCAATCCTGTCATTGTTCTTTAGTCTGTTCCTCTCTTAGTAGATATATCATGAAACTAAATGAGAGAAGAAGAGATATCTGAGTATTTTGCATGTGCACAACTTGGATTTTTACATACTGCCCTTACTAAATAAGAACCAGGAATAGCCTATTTAATTGACCCTCTGCCCTTGGGTTGAATTCCAACTAAAGCTTTCAGTACAGCCTAGGCTTTTCATTTACAATCACCAAGACAGAAAACAGTATAATCATTGTTTTACAGTATGATTTTTAATTACCAGCATATTTTTAATATTTATGTAAACAAACTTGCTTTCTTTATAAAGATGGATACAAAATCCCAATACATTGAACTTAAAAAAAAACTAGTTCAATTCTTAAACAGAAAATTCCAATAAAATTTTTCTAATAAAAAGTATCTCACCAGACTATTATAACAATTGGATTAATTTCTGATTAATGAATTATTCTAATTTAATTATCTATAAGTCCAGATAAGATTATATTTGCAAGTTCAAAAGTATCTTGTCTCCTTTATTTATAAATATACTACTCTTCATATATAAAAATATATTTCAATTCTTAATGAATATTTCTAACTATAATTTAAAGAAATGAACAGGTAAAAAATGTAAAATAGATAGCTAGTGGGAAGCAGCTGTATAGCACAAGGAGAGCAGCTCAGTGCTTTGTGACCACCTAGAGGGGTGGGATAGGGAAGGTGGGAGGGAGATGCAAGGGGGGGGCGGATATGGGGATATATGTGTATGTATAGCTGATTCACTTTGTTACATGGCAGAAACTAATACAACATTGTAAAACAATTATACTCCAATAAAGATGTTAAAAAAAAAAAGAAATGGACAGGTAGAAAAATTTAAATTGTGCATAGTGGGTAAATTATGTATTTTTTCTCTTCTACTCTGATAACATTGAGTGTTACTCATTATTTTGTTTTCATTTAACAACATTCTGGAAAAACTCTTATTTAATCTAATTTAAGTATTTCCTTTCTAAAGGACATTACATTATGCAGTTAGACAATCTTGAGTGTGTCTTTAATAAAAATCTATGGAGATCTTAAATAATTCCAAAGGTTTTCTGTTGGCTAAAATGAAACTGGAAAACTTTAACATTTGGATATTACACCAAAATCTATGATTGACATTCCCATCAATTATAAATTAAAATATTTTATTCTTAAAGTGCATTTAATCACATGATTGAGAGTACAACTTAGGCATTGAAACAACAGAGTGATTGCAATAACTTTTGGTACTTTTATTTTTTTAACTAGTATCTTAAAATTAAGTACATTTATTTTATCCTTAAAATGATAAGAAATTGACTAGAATAGCTAGTACAAAAGTGAATTAAAATAGTAATGGCAAAGATTGAGTGAACTCTAGGTCATAAGTGGGCTGCAAGCTCTTTCATTATACTTAAAAATTAAGCAGCATTAAGAATTTTTAGACTACAGTCCAGCTGGCTTTAAAATATAGAAATATGTCATTTTACTTTAAGTGCCTCCAGATAGATAGGTAGATAAGTATAGATAAAAACCTTTATATCTATATATAGATATAGATATCCTATCTGTACAGTTTTAGAGTTTTAATTGATATTTAGTATGCAGAAGTGGATAGGCATCTATGCTTATATGATGCCTCAATTTTTCAACAACATTCAGTCAACTTGTGTACTTTGCTTTGTGTAAAGGTCATATTTGGGTGCCTGACCTCCTCTGTAGCGTGGAGTAGGAAGCTGGGGAATAACAGACCTGCCTGCTTTTACATATACCCACCACCACCAGCAGCCTGACAGAATGTCTGAAATTCACTGAATGTCTGAAATTATGTAGGATATTATGTGACTATATTAACTGTGATGGATAATGCAAAAAGTTAAGTGTTTTGTAAAGTATACAGAGCTATAAAAAGTGTAAGCTATTATCAGCACACAAGTCATAGTTTGTCATTATTGCTTTTATCGTGTCCACCAAAAAAAAAGAATCTATCATTTATCTAAAAAGGCATTAAAAATAGTTCTATTTGAACACATAAAAGCCATCTATAATAATGAAATGTTAGAAATATCAAAAAGAATCTATTTAAATAAATATCTTGTCAATAAATATTTAAATATTAATCTATTTAAATATCTTATCAGTAAAGATTGTTACATATATTTTTGTTAGTTTTCCAATAGAATTTCAATATGTCATAATTTTGTGAATTTCAGTGAGTTTGGATACTAAATTATACTAAATTATATTCTTAATTTTCTCTGTGTTTTAAACGTAAATGTAATACCAGTATGCTAAAACCTATTTTACTTAGGCATATTCTTAATAATTAAAGGCATTCAACAACCATAAGCTTTCAGTATTTAACAGATTACTATTCTATGAAGAACAGTATGATCTCTTGGGCAGTCTTTCTGTGTGGAGTTTTATCGATAATACATTTCAGGACACTGTAATATAAAAATTAACAAAGAAAAAATATTTCATCATCTCTTGGGTATTGTCCAATGCAAATTTTACCAGTTCTTTTCTAAGGCAAAACACAAACCTCTCACCTATTAAACATGATAAATTAACATAAAAGATACACTGGAGTCCAAAGACAAAATGAAAGAGATAGTTTTACTCACTGGGAAGTCCAAACACAATGGAAGAACTTGAATTATTTTTACTTTGTGCAACAAAAGAGCCATGAAAGTCATTGTAAATTCACCAAGCATTGTCTTTTTATTTGTACTTTCTATTTGAGAAAAAGTATTCTTTAGTATATTAAATATATTCCACCCAAAATAGTAAAATTCTATTTATTGAGTCCATTTTCCATTAACATTTAATACGCATTTGAAAGTTATTTCATTCAGAAAACTGTTCCAAAATAACAAAATTGGAAATACAATATCTAAATTAAAAAACAAGGCAAGAGTGACAATTAGAAGATAAATGGCTTTTTACAATGTCAAGGAAGGGAAAATTAGTTCGGTTTTGGTCCAAGGGGAAGAAAATTGTTTCATTAAGAAGAAATGTAGTCCAATAAAGGTCTCAAATTTCTGTAATTGAAAATTTCAACTAAGTTTATGCTCTAATTCAATCATCCATCTCAAAAGATCTCTATACTTGAGACAATCATGTTTCTACTTTAAACAGACTACGCATCATGATAAAACTTTCCAATGTGGGATAAAAACTTGGCTGGATAAAATTCAAAAATTTATCCCTAAAAAATGTGCTGCTAAAGAAATAAGCGAATTATAAGAATCTCCAAAAATACAAGAAATGCAACCCAAGAGATATTAAAAAAAAAAAAAAAAAAAAGCCCACTAAATTGCCTTAGGAACATCTGTTGAACCTTGGTCTAAGGTAGCCTGAAGATTTTGTTTTAACTGGCTGAGCACCATAAATGGGGCAAAGCCTGAATAGTAGGTTAAATCAGAAAACTCTTCATAAAGTTGGAACTCTGGAAAAAGTATTATTTTCAGTGGGGTAAAACTCAAAAAATACTAAAATTCAGAAGATGTTTGGGACACTTTTTTTTTTGCCTAAAGAATCCAAATCTCTCCTGAGATTTTCTAAACATAGTCTGCTGTCAAATATACTTGACATCAAAATTGACTATCATGTAGTGCTCAAACTATAAGCTGAAGATTTAAAGTTGTCCTAGGCAGGTCCTTGCCCCTACTTACTTAAGAGAAGCAACACAAATAGTCTCAGAAAAAAGAACTTTAAGTAAAGACTTCAAAAAATCTCCAAGATTTATTTTTAAGAATAGAAGGTTATCAAAAATGCTAAGTAGATAATTGTTATCCTGAGTGAAAGTTAACTGAAACAAAAATTTTATAATCAAGATTTAAAAGTCTATAATTATTGAAATTATCAGATACATAATATAAAAATTATATATTTAATATGCTTAGAGAAACAAAACAGAATTCAAAATATGAGAAAACAGATTATCAAAAAGATCAAGGTAGGTTTAAAAAATAAGCTAACATATAAACATACATTTATATATATATTAAATGCAATGTAAATATATACATATGAATAAAAATTCAATGCAAGATTTCTTGTGTCTGATATTTATGAGCCAAATTAGCACAACCAACTCAAAACTATGAGTCATATGTATAATATTAACAAAATATTTCTTTAAAATAATTGAAGATTTGACAAGATCACAAGATGACATCAAACTCAAAACCCAGAGAAATAAATATGTAAGAAAATTTCTTTCTTTGAGAATAACTGCTGAGATTGGCAAATTTGAATATGGTGTTGGGGGAATAAAATAAAACCACATTGCTTACAGAATACGGGAATTCTTTAAAGATAACCATCTCCTTCATAGGGTTAGGATCAACTGAGGTTGACCAACATTAATTTGGAACTGACAGCCCAAATGTAACTCAACTCGATCTTCTGAGAAACCTCAAGCCTTAAATTTAGTTTAAGGTTGTCTTACACTAGCAGCAACCACAGTCAACTGGCAATCAAAGACATCTTTTTCTTTAGGCTTCAATTATGCTTTCATGTACTTTTTTTTGTACAATGGCATGCACACAATCAAAGCAATCAAGGCACTCAAGAAAACAATTCAGTGTAAGTTTAACTACAGAAAGAGACAAGGAACAGACACAAAATGATTTTGATATTAAACATTGGACTCCAAATATAAAATAACTAATATATATAAATAGCACATATACATATAAAGTTTATATATAAAACTATTTTAAAATATATAAGCCAGAGGAAACTATAAAAAATGATAGTGAATATAAAAATCAAATCAAAATAAATTTAGAAGTAAAAAACACATTAACTAGAATTAAAATACTATATATAAATAGTATTTATAGTACCATAAATACTATATGGTTTTATAACTATTTAGACTAAACTGAAAACATAATTGGTAGACTGGAAGAGAGGTCAGAAAAGTTACGCAGACTTGAAAACACAGATTTATATCCATGAAAAATACAATGGGCATAGAAGATGAACCCTTAAGGTCTAATATGCATTTAAATATAAACTCAGAAGAGAGGATAGGAAAGACACAAAATGTGAACAGTAATCACTAAGAATTTTTAAAACTGATGAAAATCATCAAGCTATAGAATCAAAGAGCCCAATTTATTTTAAAAAGAATAAATAAAAAGAAATTCACACACAGATACATGATTATATTGCAGAAAACAAAATACAACAATTTCTTGAAAGAGCACAGGAGGAGGGAAGACAGATCATCAGTAATGAACAGTGAGTCGACCAGCCTCAGTCTAGAGAGCACACTTCAAATGGTAATAGAACTCTATATAAAACACACCACACACACACACTACAATTTAATTTTCTAAAATTTTGTTTAATAAGATGTTTAGCAAGGCTTCTAGTTATAAGGTCAATGAGCAGAGGTCAATTGCATATTTTTTTAATAAAAAGTTGAAAATTTAAAATAATACATTATTTGTAATATTTAAAAAATAAACACTGTCTAGAAAGAAATCTAACAAAAGTTATAGAAGAGCTATATTATAATACATTAAGTATTTATATAAACCATTGAAAAACTCAGTATTATGAAGATATCTGTATTCCACATATTGACTTGGGGATTCAGTTCAGTGTCAATGAAATCATAACCAGCTATTTTGTGGAAATTGATAGACTGATTCTAAATTTTAATATTAGAACAAAGAGCCAAGTGTAAGCAAAATTTTCCTATAAAAGAAGTCCAAGTAGGGAGAGGATGTATTATATAGTTTTATTAAATAAAGCATTATGGTATTAGTACTCAAGTATAAATAAATGGACCAATATATTTATGAAAATATAACAGAAATGGCATTACAGATCATAAAGAAAAAGATGGGCTATTCTAGTATTTCTCGTTCCAATTAAGATTCAGCTGTCAGACTTAGTTTTGCTTTTGTGTTCTGTGGTGGGTTTTAACATTTTCCATCCCTTGTCTCTGGTTTTCAACAAAATTACTATGCTTCATCTAGGTGCGGTTTGTTTTGCATTTATCTAACTTTGAGTTCATTGTGATTGGTATCACTCTGCAAAATTTTGATAATTCTCAACCGTTATTTTTTATTTTTTTTGAAATTTTTTTAATACAGCAAGTTCTTATTAGTTATCTATTTTATACATATTGGTGTATATATGTCAATACCAATCTCCCAAATCATCCCACCACCACCACGCCTGCCCCCGCCCCACTTTCCCCCCTTGGTGTCCATATGTTTGTTATCTACATGACTGTCTCTATTTCTGCCTTGCAAACCAGTTAATCTGTACCACTTTTCTAGATTCCACATGTATGCATTAATATACAACATTTGTTTTTCTCTTTCTGACTTCCTTCACTCTGTATGACAGTCTCTAGGTCCATCCACGTCTCTACAAATGACCCAATTTTGTTCCTTTTAATGGCTGAGTAATATTCCATTGTATATATGTACCACATCTTCTTTATCCATTCATCTGTCGATGGACATTTAGGTCACTTCCATGACCTGGCTATTGTAAACAGTGCTGCAATGAACATTGGGGTGCATGGGTCTTTTTGAATTATGGTTTTCTCTGGGTATATGCCCAGTAGTGGGGTTGCTGGTCATATGGTAATTCTATTTTTAGGTTTTTAAGAAACCTCCATACTGTTCTCCATAGTGGCTGTATCAATTTACATTCCCACAAAGAGGGCAAGAGGGTTCCCTTTTCTCCACACCCTCTCCAGCATTTGTTGTTTGTAGGTTTCCTGATGATGGCCATTCTGACCGGTGTGAGGTGATGCCTCATTGTAGTTTTGATATGCATTTGTCTAGTAATTATTGATGTTGAGCAGCTTTTCATGTGCCTCTTGGCCATCTGTATGTCTTCTTTGGAGAAATGTCTATTTAGGTCTTCTGCCCATTTTTTGATTGGATTGTTTGTTTTTTTTAATATTGACCTGCATGAGCTGTTTATATATTTTGGAAATTAATCCTTTGTCTGATGATTCGTTTGCAAATATTTTCTCCCTTTCTGAGGGTTGTCTTTTCATCTTGTTTATAGTTTCCTTTGCTTTACAAAAGCTTTTAAGTTTCATTAGGTCCCATTTGTTTATTTTTGTTTTTATTTCCATTACTCTAGGAGGTGGGTCAAAAAAGATCTTGCTGTGATTTATGTCAAAGAGTGTTCTTCCTACATTTTCCTCTAAGAGTTTTATAGTGTCCAGTCTTACATTTAGGTCTTTAATCCATTTTGAGATTATTTTTGTGTATGGTGTTAGGGAGCGTTCTAATTTCATTCTTTTACATGTAGCTCTCCAGTTTTCCCAGCACCACTTATTGAAGAGGCTGTCTTTTCTCCATTGTATATCCTTGCCTCCTTTGCCATAGATTAGTTGACCATAGGTGTGTGGGTTTAACTCTGGGCTTCCTATCCTGTTCCACTGACCTACATTTCTGTTTTTTGTGCCATTACCAGACTCTCTTGATTGCTGCAGCTTTGTAGTATAGGCTGAGGTCAGGGAGTCTGATTCCTCCAGATCTGTATTATTCCCTCAAGATTGATTTGGCTATTGGGGGTCTTTTGTGTCTCCATACAAATTTTAAAATTTTTTGTTCAGGATCTGTAAAAAATGCATTGGTAATTTGATAGGGATTCCATTGAATCTGTAGATTGCTTTGGGTAGTATGGTCATTTTCACAGTATTGATTCTTCCAATCAAAGAACATGGTATATCTCTCTATCTGTTTGTGTCATCTTTGATTTATTTCATCAGTGTCTTATACTTTTCTGAGTACAGGTCTTTTACCTCCTTAGGTAGGTTTATTCCTAGGTATTTTATTCTTTTTGTTGCAGTGGTGAATAGGATTGTTTCCTTAATTTCTCTTTCTGATCTTTCGTTGTTAGTGTATAGAAATGCAAGAGATTTCTGTGTGTTAATTTTGTATCCTGCAACTTTACCAAATTCATTGATTAGCTCTAGTAGTTTTCTGGTGACATCTTAGTATGTATAGTATGTCATCTGCAAACAGTGACAGTTTTACTTCTTCGTTTCCAATTTGGATTCATTTTATATCTTTTTCTTCTCTGATTGCCATGGCTAGGACTTCCAAAACTATGTTGAATAATAGTGGCAAGAGTGGACATCCTTGTTTTGTTCCTGATCTTAGAGGAAATGCTTTCAGTTTTTCACCATTGAGAATGATGTTTGCTGTGGGTTTGTCATATATGGCCTTTATTATGTTGAGGTAGGTTCCCTCATATGCCCACTTTCTAGAGAGTTTTTATCATAAATTGGTGTTGAATTTTGCCAAAAGCTTTTTCTGCATCTGTTGAGCTGATCGTATGGTTTTTATTCTTCTATTTGTTAATATAGAGTATCACATTGATTGATTTGCAAATACTGAAGAATCCTTTTATTCCTGGGATAAATCCCACCTGATCATGGTGTATGATCCTTTTAATGTGTTGTTGGATTCCGTTTGCTAGTATTGTGTTGAGATTTTTGCATCTATATTCATCAGTTATATTGGTCTGCAATTTTCTTTTTTTCTGGTACCTTTGTCTGGTTTTGGTATCAGCGTGTTGATGGCCTTGTAGAATGAGTTTGGGAGTGTTCCTTCCTCTACAATTTTTTGGAAGAGTTTGAGAAGGATGGGTGTTAGCTCTTCTCTAAATGTTTGATAGAATTCACCTCTGAAGCCATCTGGTCCTGAACTTTTGTTTATTGGGAGACTTTTAATCACAGTTTCAATTTCATTACTTGTGATTGGTCTGTTCATATTTTCCATTTCTTCCTGGTTCAGTCTTGGAAGCTTATACCATTCTAAGAATTTGTTCATTTCTTCCAGGTTGTCCATTTTATTGGCATAGAGTTGCTTGTAGTAATCTCTCCTGATCCTTTGTATTTTTGCAGTGTCAGTTGTTACTTCTTCTTTTTCATTTCTAATTTTATTGATTTGAGTCCTCTCCCTCTTTTTCTTGATGAGTCTGGCTAAAGGTTTATCAATTTCGTTTATCTTCTCAAGGAACCAGCTTTTAGTTTTATTGATCTTTGCTATTGTTTTCTTTGTTTCTGTTTCATGTATTTCTGCTCTGATCTTTATGATTTCTTTCCTTCTACTAACTTTGGGTTTTGTTTGGTTTTCTTTCTCTAGTTCCTTTTGGTATAAGGTTAGATTGTTTACGTGAGATTTTTCTTGTTTCTGAAGGTAGGATTGTATTGCTATAAACTTCCCTCTTAGAACTGCTTTTGCTGCATCCCATAGGTGTTGGATCATGGTGTTTTCATTGTCATTTGTCTCTTGGTATTTTTTGATTTCCTCTTTGATTTCTTCAGTGATCTCTTGGTTATTTAGTAACGTATTGTTGAACCTCCATGTGTTTGTGTTTTTTATATTTTTTTCCTGTAATTTATTTCTAATCCCATAGCATTGTGGTAAGAAAAGATGCTTGATATGATTTCAATTTTCTTAAATTTACCAAGTTTTGATTTGTGACCCAGGATGTGATCTATCCTGGAGAATGTTCCATGTGCACTTGAGAAGAAACTGTAATCTGCTGTTTTGGGGTGGAATATCCTATTAATATCAATTAAGTCTATCTTCTCTATTGTGTCATTTAAAGCTTGTGTTTCCTTATTATTTTTCTGTCAGGATGATCTGTCCATTGGTGTAAGTGAAGTGTTAAAGTCTCCCACTATTATTGTGTTACTGTCGATTTCCTCTTTTATAGCTGTTAGCATTTGCCTTATATATTGAGGTGCTCCTATGTTGGATGCATATATATTTATAATTGTTATATCTTCTTCTTGGATTGATCCCTTGGTCATCATGTAGTGTCCTTCCTTGTCTCTTGTAACATTCTTTATTTTAAAGTCTATTTTACCTGATATGAGTATTGTTACTCCAGCTTTCTTTTGATTTCCGTTTGCATGGAATATCTTTTTCCATCCCCTCACTGTCAGTCTGTATGTGTCCCTAGGTCTGAAGTGGGTCTCTTGTAGACAGCCTATATATGGGTCTTCTTTTTGTATCCATTCAGCCCGCTATGTCTTTTGGTTGGAGTATTTAATCCATTTACATTTAAGGTAATCATCAATATGTATATTCCTATTCCCATTTTCTTAATTGCTTTGGGTTTGTTTTTGTAGGTCCTTTTCTTCTCTTGTGTTTCCCAGTTAGAGAAGTTCCTTTAGCATTTGTTGTAAAGCTAGTTTGGTGGTGCTGAATTCTCTTAGCTTTTGCTTGTCTGTGAAGCTTTTGATTTCTCTGTCGAATCTGAATGAGATCCTTGTTGGGTAGAGTCATCTTGGTTGTAGGTTTTTCTCTTTCATCACTAAATATATCGTGACACTCCCCTCTGGCTTGTAGAGTTTCTGTTGAGAAATCAGCTGTTAACCTTATGGGGGTTCCCTTGTATGTTATTTGTCATTCTTCCCTTGTTGCTTTTTAATAATTTTTCTTTGTCTTTAAGTTTTGTCAGTTTGATTACTATGTGTCTCAGCATGTTTCTTCTTGGGTTTATCCTGCCTGGGACTCTCTGCACTTCCTGGACTTGGATGGCTATTTCCTTTCCCATGCTTGGGAAGTTTTCAAATATAATCTCTTCAAATATTTTCTCGGGTCCTTTCTCTCTCTCCTCCTACTGGGACCCCTATAATGCAAATGTTGGTGTCTTTAATATTGTCCCAGAGGTCTCTTAGGCTGTCTTTTCATTGTTCTTTCTTTATTCTCTTCCATAGCAGTGAATTCCACCATTCTGTCTTCCAGGTCACTTATCTGTTCTTCTGACTCAGTTATTCTGCTATTGATTCCTTCTAGTGTGTTTTTCATTTCAGTTATTGTATTGTTCATCTCCGTTTGTTTGTTTCTTAATCCTTCTAGGTGTTTGTTCTTTAATTCTTCTAGGTCTTTTTTAAACGTTTCTTGCATCTTCTCGATCTTTGCCTCTATTCCTTTTCCGAGGTCCTGGATCATCTTCACTATCATTATTCTGAATTCTTTCTCTGGAAGGTTGCCTATCTCCACTTCATTTAGTTGTTTTTCTGGGCTTTTATCTTGTTCCTTCGTCTGGTACATAGCCCTCTGCCTTTTCATTTTGTCTATCTTTCTGTAAATGTGGTTTTCGTTCCACAGGCTGCAAGATTGTAGTACTTCTTTCTTCTGCTGTCTGCCCTCTGGTGGATGAGACTATCTAAGAGGATTGTCAGTCATTATGTCTTCAAATGTTACATCTGTTTCATTTTTATTCTGTCTCTTCTGAGACTCCAATTACAAGTATGATAGACATTTCACTACATCCTCCATGTCTCTTGTTCATTTTTTATATATTCTTTCTTTTCATCTCCTCATGCTTTTTTTCTCAACATTTCTCCTGTTCTATATTCCCATTTTCTATTTTTTACAGCTTTAACTATTCTATTAATTTCATCCTTCACAGTCTTAGTTTCTGTTATTTGTACATTTCTGCTGTAGAAGTTCCATTTGATTCTTTTTGGAAGATCAAGACTTCTGCCGGAAGTATCAAACTTCTCTTTCTTGCATTTTTTTAACATCTTAAGCAGAGTTTTATTTGTTTAATCTACATGTAATACTTTCCTCATCTATATTCCCTGTGAATCTGTTTCTAATATCAAATTGTCTAGCTCTATATGGGTGATTATTTTTGATTAAATGCTGGAAATTATAGATAAAAATAGTAGAGATAATTTGAGCTCTGAAATAATTTGAGTTCTGCACATTTATATTTTCTTCTCTTAGAGGGCTAAGGTCAATAGCAATCTCAAATCAACTTAATCCAATCTAGTTTTGGAATAATTTGAAGCTGTGCTTCAGTCTTAGTTAGGATGGTTTGTTTCCAGCTAACCTGTACACCTAAGGTATAGAACTTTGCTTTCCTTTCATAGTGCCTATTGGGTTTATCAGTGCTCCTACTCCTTGGTAAGTCATGAATTTCAATTTTTTTCCTCTTAACCTTGTGATTAAAGTTTCTCTCAAATTCTAAGCCTGATAAGACAAAGAAAAAACAAAAAAATAAACAAAAAGCCCCAAATGTTTATAGAAAAGTTTTTTTTGTCCTTTCAGATTTTGACTCTGTCACTGATTATAACCACGTAGCTGCATATATTACAACATATATATTTTAATATATATTTTCTAGATTTTCTGTTTGTTCTCATTATATGGATTTGTTCATTACCTAATTCATTGTTACAGGGAAAAGAACTTTGGTAACTTTTTTTTTTTGAACTTGAAAACTAGACACTGCTCCTAACATTTCACTACAGTTGAACTGTGTTTTACGTGACTATATTTTAAGGCTATAAATGTCTGTAGGCTAAAATTTTCCATATTTTTACTCTAAGTTTATTTTTATTGTTACATGGGCATCCAAACAATATTGTCACTAATATAAATTGATGATTCAGTTGAAACAGGGACAAGTTCTACTAACTTTAACCATTAACATTGCTGCCCAGATCTACTGATTGGTTTCAACAGAAAAATGTGTGCTCCAACATCTTCTGCTGACTTCTTCATTTTCTTAAAAACCAATTTACTTGCAGATAGGGACAGAAAGGCAGGGTATGCATACTGGTGAGAATTATGAAACAAAGATTAATGAATGGTACTTGTCAAAGATTTGCTGAAGTTATGTATTTTGCACAGGTTTCCTGATAAAGCAGTCATGCATTCATTCAGTCTATAGAGTTTAGGACATAAAAATGGAATCATGTCAGATGAGTGAGCTAAGGAAATGTGAGCACTTGAATGGTAACAATGCATTCCACATACTTCACCTTAATAAAGGCTGGCAAGTCACCCTTCTTAGACCTCATTTTCCCCCCTATCAGCTGAATATGGGTAACAGTTCTAAGAGATAAAGGATAGGAATGGTATGCAAAATACTTCAACTTTTAATTTACTCTCAAAGCTCTGTTTGACTTTTCAGCATGCCTGCTATGGTGTCAACAGGTAATTTAAGAGAAATTAATCTGCATTTAAAAAACTAACTATAGATACATTTAAAATGATCATATAAACTGTAGTTATAATTCATAGTACCAGTATAATAGGCTTTTAGTGTTTGTTGATATCAGATGAATCATTTTGAAAATATTGGAAGCAAGATTTAAGTTTTCATTGTAGCACGTTGTTCTCTTTACTTACATTTAGTGAACTGTATCCTAATTAGCTTCTGACTAAACTATTAGTAGCTTACTTTGGATGCCAAGCCAACTATACATCAATAACAAATTATTACTCCAATATTCAAACCTTGAAAGATTCATAATACATCCTGTAATATCATTTCCTTTCCTTGGTCAAAAGGACTAGCAAGAATATTGGGCAGTGACAAAAATCTTTCTTTATAGAGCAAGACACTTGTTTATCTAGAATGGAAATCACAGTTTCAAGATAAATCCAGATCTCCATCTAAATATCACCTCTGTTTTAGGGTTATTTCATTTCAAAATATTTATTCACCATTTGGTTGCAGGGGAGGGGAGTTGGGAAGTGAGTAAAATGAGTAAAGGGGGTCAAGAGGTACAAACATCCAGTTATAAAATAAATAAGTCATGGGATGTAATGTACAGCATGGTGACTATAGTCAACAATATTGTATTTCATATTTGAAAGTTGCTAAGAGAGTAAATCTTAAAAGCTCTCATCACACACACAAAAATTGTATCTTTATATGGTGATGGATGGTAACTAGGCTTATTGGGGTGATCATTTCACAGGATATACAAATATAGAATTATTATAATGTATACATGAAACTACTATAATGTTAGTGTCAATTATAGTTCAGTATAAGAAATAATACTAAAATAAAAAACAAGCAGCAATCTACTAACCAAAAAGAAACAAATATTTTATATTGTTAATAAAAAAGTATCATGTTCTTAAATAAAACTTTATACCTCATCATTTTTATGATAAATTGTCATTTTGTTTGTATCAACATCTTATTAGACATTTAAAGATTTAAAGATAAATCAAGTTAGAAGTATTTATGATAAGATGAGAATAAAATTTTAACTTTCTCTGAGACACTTTAAAACCACTATTTACATATTTTTAGAATTAAAAAAATTTGTTAGAGGTCAATGAAGTGATGACAAATTCAGTGAAGTTAGAAAACAAACAAGAAAATGTATAAATAAGAAAAACACATTAGCTGTTAAAGCAATAGGGCCACTGAGCTATTTGTGAGTCATAGCTGCTGAGGGACTAGATATTTGATAGAGCCACACAGGAAGTTTTCTGACAGTTATTTTTCTACATGACAAGAAAAAACTTTTACCTTGGACTCTAAGAAATAGCTGTCTCACTAATAATAATAATACAATAATAATAATTTAACTTCCCTCCCTTTTCCCAGCCACCCTTACAGCTTACTTTAGCAAGAAGAAAGTTGACCTGAAGAAGAGAATATAGCTACCACCACACAGGGTGATAGTGACATGTTAATAGGTGAATGAGATAAAAGGGCTGATGGTTGCAATCAAGCTTAAGTGGTTTCTTTTGTTTTTTAAATTTTTTTACTGTAGAACATCTTAAAGCATGTACTAAAGACATGAGTGTAGATTATGAATCTCTGTGAGAAAATACAGGATACAAACAATATTTATTAGGTTTTTATGACCACATGTGGTTAGAAGATTTCTAAGATGGCCCCCCAAGATTCCAAGGTCCCTAATAACACATGTCCCCTGTTATTAAATCAAACACTAATTTAGGTTCTGCTATGAAAGTCTTCTGCAGTTGTAATTAAGTTTCCAAATCAATTGTCTTTAAGGTAGGGAGATAATCCAAGGGACCTGATTTGATAGGTGAGGACTTTAAAAAGAGAGAGTTTTCTTTAGCTCATTGCAGGAAAGAAAATCAGAGATTTGAAGCACAAGACAAGTATAATGTTTTGTTTCTGACTTGAAGATAGACGTGGCCACATGACAAGGAATGCATGTGACCTCTAGAAGCTGAAGTAGCCCCTGGCTGACAGCCATCAAGTAAACAGGGGTCTCAGTCCTTCAACCACAGGGAACTGAATTCTGGCAACAAGAATGACTTGGAAGCAAAATTTTCCCCAGAGTCCGTGGATGAAAATTCAGACTGGCCAATGATTTTATTCCTTCTTGCAGTACCATGAGCAGAGGACCAAGCACACCATGGTGGATTTCTGACTTAGAGAACTGTGAGCTAATAAACGGGTGTTGTTTTAAGCCATTGTGGCAATGGTAATTTATTTTGCAGCAAAAAAAACTAACACACACAGAAATCATACCTCACTTTTTTTAAAATTTAAGGAATGTATTAACTTCTGTATTTTATTTCCCCAAAGTCTAACTTATTTATTACCTATAAAGAAAATGTGGACATGCAGTATCACAGAACAATACCTAGCATTTTGCAAAGCATATTGAAAACACTTGAATATCATTTACTCTTTATCAGTTGACTTTTTAACCCTCTAAAGCCCTTCATTTCTGGAATCTTCTAATTCCTTTCCCTTTGGCCGATTCTTGCCAGAGTTCATTTCTTTTGGTTGACGCATTATAAAGACAGAAAATAATCAGGAACACAACTAACACTACTGTTCTTTCCAACCGTTTCCCTTAGAGCCACAATTCAGTAGGCACACGATGTGCCTTCCAATTTATTATAGAAGATAATTTTATCAAATGTTTTACAAAGTAATAACAGGGTGCCATAGTCTTCCAACTTACTGTGTTTGTTTTTTCTCTGCCCATCAATTGACAGCTAATCCAGAGACAAGTTAGAGACTTTATGACAGCACTCCATTAAAGGTACCAATTACTTTAAATTGAGGCTAATTGTGAAAATAAGAAAATTCTAAAATTTCAATGGCCTAACACAGTAAAAGTTTATTTTGTGCTCATCTAATGATGCAGTGCAGGGCCAGATTAACAAAATTAAGTGTGAGGGAGGTTGTTGGAGGTATAAATATGTTCCACACAATGTTTCAGGGACCGAAGCTGCTAGACACTGTGCCATCTTCAGCAGTTAAACTCCATGGTTTACTTGAGTGTCAATATCCAGCTGGTGGATGAGGGGAAACATGTAATGGGATTATACGGGAAACATTTTATGGGGTAGGCCATATAAGTGGTGCAATTCTGTTTGCCAACATTCTTTTGCCTTTAATTTAGTCACATGACCACCACCAGCAATGCCAGACAGTGTAACCAAGCAGTGGGTTCATCAAGAAGAGGAAACAATTTGAGGGATGAGGCAGACATTTCCATCTCAGTATAACTTTCCATCTGTTCAAGTTTTTATTGAGTTGTTAATTATCTTTAAGTTGTTAAATCCCTTAATTCTCTTAATTTCCTTAAGAATTACAGATGTATGTTACCTAAAACTTTTGTCTAGAATCCATATGTAATAGTCTGATTGCTTCTAAAATGATTCCCCATGGTATATATACATTTATGGATAATATGTTGATAATTGAACTGTGGATTGTTAACATAAATTTTTAAAGCCTCCTTAGCAGTACATAAGAATTAATATTGCCACAATGACATCTTTAGTTTACTAATTCATATCTATTATCAAAAGTCTATTTTATAAACTAGACCATAGATACCAGAATATTTGAAGAAATATGAGTGATATTCCATTCTAACCATATATTTTATTTTTTAAATTTTTTCATAGCATAAGTTTTTGTGTTAATTTTTATTTTATATTGGAGTATAGTTGATTAACAATGTTGTGTTAGTTTCAGGTGTACAACAAAGTGATTCAGTTATATATATATTGAATACATGTATATATTCTTTTTCAAATTCTTTCCACATTTAGATTATTACAAAGTATTGAGCAGACTTCCCTGTGCTATACAGTAGGTTCTTACTGGTTATCTATTTTAAGTATAGTAGTGTCTACAATCCCAAACTCCCAATCTATCCCTCCCTCCCACCATTCCCCCTGGTAACCCTAAGTTCATTCTCTAAGTCTGTGAGTCTGTTTCTGTTTTGTAAATAAGTTCATTTGAATCAATTTTTTTTAGATTCTGCATATAAGTAATATCATATGATATTTGCCTTCCTTTGTCCGACTTACTTCACTTAGTATGATAATCTCCAGGTCCATCCATGCTGCTGCAAATGGCATTATTTCATTCTTTTCAATGGTTGAGTAATATTCCATTGTATATATATCTTTGTACCACATCTTTTTCCTTTCATCTATTGATGGACATTTAGGTTGCTTCCATGTCTTGGCTATTGTAAACAGTGCTGCCATGAATATTGGGGTGCATGTATCCTTTCGAACCATGTTTTCCCAGATATATGCCCAGGAGTGGGATTGCTGGATAACATGGTAGCTCTATTTTAGTTTCTTAAGGAACCTCCGTACTGTTCTCCATAGAGGCTGTACCAATTTACATTCCAACCAACAGTGTAGGAGGATTCCCTTTTCTCCATGCCCTTTCCAGCATTTATTGTTTGTAGACTTTTTGATGACGGCTATTCTGACTGGTGTGTGGTGATATCTCATTGTAGTTTTGATTTGCATTTCTCTAATAATTAGCGATGCCGAGCATTTTTTCATGTGCCTCTTGACCATCTGTATGTCTTCTTTGGAGAAATATCTATTTAGGTCTCCTGCCCATTTTCTGATTTTTTTTTTTTTTAATTGAGCCATATGAGCTGTTTGTAAATTTTTGAGATTAATCCCTTGTCGGTCACATTGTTTGCAAATATTTTCTCCCAATCGGTGGGTTGTCTTTTCATTTTGTTTATGGTTTTCTTTGTTGTGCAAAAGCTTTTGAGTTTAATTAGGTTCCATTTGTTTATTTTTCTTTTGATTTCCATTATTCTAGGAGACGGACCATGAAAGATATTGCTGTGATTTATGTCAAAGTGTGTTCTGCCTATATTTTCCTCTAAGAGTTTTATAATATCCTGTCTTACATTTAGGTCCTTAATCCATTTTGAGTTTATTTTTGTGTATGGTGTTAAAGAATGTCCTAATTTCATTTTTTTTCAATACAGCTGTCCAGCTTTCTTAGCACCATTTATTGAAAAGACTGTAATTCCTCCATTGTATAGTGTTGCCTTCTTTGTTGTAGATTAATTGACCATAGGTGCATGGGTTTATTTCTGGGTTTTCTATCCTGTGCCATAGATCTATATTTCTGTATTTGTGCCAGTTCCACACTGTTTTTATGACTATAGCTTTGTAGCATAGTTTGAAGTCAGAGAGCTTGATTCCTCCAACTCCATTTTTCTTTCTCAAGATGGCTTTGACTATTCAGGGTCTTTTATGTCTCCATAGAAATTTAAAAATTTTTTGTTATACTTCTGTGAAAAATGCCATTGGTAATTTGATACAGATTACATTGAGTCTGTAGATTACCTTGTGTAGTATAGTCATTTTGACAATATTGATTCTTCCCATCCAAGAACATGGTATATCTTTCCATCTGTTTTTGTTATCTTCTATTACTTTCATCAGCATCTTATAGTTTTCAGAATGCAGGTCTTTTGTTTCCTTAGGTAGATTTATTCCTAGATATTCTATTCTTTCTGATGTGATCGTAAAAAGGATTGTTTCTTGAATTTCTTTTTCTGATCTTTCATTGTTAGTGTATAGAATTGCAACAGATTTTTGTGTATTAATTTTCCATCCTGCAACTTCACCAAATTCATTGATGAGTTCTAGAAGTTTTCTTTTAGCATCTTTAGGATTTTCTGTGTATAGTATCATGTCATCTGCAAATAGTGACAGTTTTACTTCTTCTTTTCCAATTTGGATTCCCTTTATTTCTTTTTCTTCTCTCATTGCTGTGGCTAGGACTTCCACAACTATGTTGATAAAAGTGGTGGGAGTGGACATCCTTATCTTGCTCCTGATCTCAGAGGAAATGCTTTCATATTTTCATTGTTGAGTATGATGTTAGATGTAGGTTTGTCATATATGGCCTTTCTTATGTTGAGGTATGTTCCCTCTATACCCACTTTCTGGAGAGTTTTCATCATAAATGGGTGTTTAATTTTGTCAAAAGCTTTTTCTGCATCTATTGAGGTGATCATATGGTTTTTATTCTTCAATTTGTTAATGTGGTGTATATCACTGATTGATTTGTGGATATTGAAAAATCCTTGCATCTCTGGGATAAATCCCAGTTGATTATGGTGTATAATCCTTTTAAGGTATTGTTGGATTAGGTATGTTAGTATTTTATTGAGGATTTTTGCGTCTATGTTCATCAGTGATACTGGCCTATAATTTTCTTTTTTTGTAGTATCTTTGTCTGGTTTTGGTTTCAGGGTGATGACCTCATAGAATGAGTTTGGGAGTGTTCCTTCCTTTATAATTTTTTGCGAATAGTTTCAGAAGGATAGGTGTTATCTCCTCTCTAAATGTTTGATAGAATTTGCCTGTGAAACCGTCTGGTCTTGGACTTTTGTTTGTTGGGAGTTTTTTCATCACTGTTTCAATTTCATTACTTGTGATTGGTCTGTTCATATTTTCTATTTCTTCCTGGTTCAGACTTGGGAGATTGTACCTTTCTAAGAATTTGTCCATTTTTTCTAGGTTGTCCATTTTATTAGCATATAGTTGCTTGTAATAGTCTCTTATGATCCTTTGTATTTCTGTGGTGTCTGTTGTATATTCTCCTTTTTCATTTCTAATTTTATTGATTTGAGCCCTCCCCTTCTTCTTCTTGATGAGTCTAGCTAAACGTTTATCAAATTTGTTTATCTTTTCAAAGAACCAACTCTTTGTTTCATTGATTTTTGCTATTGTTTTCTTCATTTCTATTTCATTTATTTCTACTCTGATATTTATGGTTTCTTTCCTTCTACTAATTTTGGATTTTGTTTGTTCTTCTTTCTCTAGTTGCTTTAGGTGTAAGTTTAGTTTGTTTATTTGAGATTTTTCTTGTTTCCTGAAGTGAGATTGGATTGCTATAATCTTCCCTCTTAGAACAGCTTTTGCTGCATCCCATAGGTTTTGGATCATCATGCTTTGGTTTTCATTTGTCTCTAGGTATTTTTTGATTTCCTCTCTGATTTCTTCAGTGATCCATTGGTTGTTCAGTAGTATAGTGTTTAGCCTCCACGTGTTTGTGTTTTTTACAGTTTTTTTCTTGTAGTTGATTTCTAATCTCATAGCGTTGTGGTCAGAAAAAATGCTTGATATGATTTCAATTTTCTTAAATTTACTGAGGCTCACTTTGTGACCCAGCCTGTGATCAATCCTGGAGAATGTTCCACTTGCATTTGAGAAGAGTGTGTATTCTGCTGCTTTGGGGTGGAATGTTCTCTACATATCAATTAAGGCCATCTGGTCTAATGTGTCATTTTAGGCCTGTTTTTCCTTATTGATCTTCTATCGGGATGATCTGTCCATTGATGAGAGTGGGGTGTTAAAGTGCCCCACTAATATTGTGTTACTGTTGATTTCTCCTTCAATGGCTGTTAGTATTTTCCTTATATATTGAGGTGCTTCTATGTTGGGTGCATAAATATTTACAATTGTTATATCTTCTCTTGGATTGATCCCTTGATCATTATGTAGTGTCCTTCTTTGTCTCTTGTAATAGTCTTTATTTTAAAGTCTATTTTACCTGATATGAGTATTGCTACTCCAGCTTTCTTTTGATTTTCATTTGCATGGAATACCTTTTTTCCATCCCCTCACTTTCAGCCTGTAGGTGTCCCTAGATCTGAAGACAGCATATATATGGGTCTTGTTTTTGTATCCATTCAGCCAGTCTATATCTTTTGGTTGGAACATTTAATCCATTTACATTTAAGGTAATTATTGATATGTTTGTTCTTATTTCCATTTTGTTAATTGTTTTGGATTTGTTTTTGTAGGTGTTTTTTTTTCCCTTCCTCTTTTGTTCTCTTCTCATGTGATTTGATGACTAACTTTAGTATGTGCTTGGATTCCTTTTCTTTTGTGTGTGTGTATCTATTGTAGATTTTCGGTTTTCAGTTACCATGAGTTTTGATATAGTAGTCTATACATAAACAATATTGTTTTAAGTTGCTAGTCTTTTCATTTCAAATGCATTTTCAGTATCTTGCATTTGTGCTCTCCTCTTCTCCCAGTTGCTGGTTTTGATATCATATTTGTGTGCAGATGATTTCTTACTTTTATTTATGTTTGCCTTTACTGATGAGCTTTTCCATTAATAATTTTCTTGGTTCTTGTTGTGAACTTTTCTTTTCTGCCTAGAGAAGTTCCTTTAGCAATTGTTGTAATTCTGGTCTAGTGGTGCTGAATTCTCGTAGGTTTTACTTGTCTGTAAAGCTTTTGATTTCTCCGTTGAATCTGAGTGAGAGCCTCTCTGGGTATAGTATTCTTGGTTGTAGGTTCTTCCCTTTCATCACTTTAAATATATTGTCCCACTCTCTTCTGGCCTGCAGAGTTTCTTCTGAGAAATCAGCTGATAATCTTATGGGAGTTCCCTTATATGTTATTTGTTGCTTCCCCCTTGTTGCTTTTAATAATTTCTCTTTGTCTTTAATTTTTGTCAGCTTGATTACTGTGTGTCTCAATATGTTCTTTCTTGGGTTTATCCTGCCTGGGACTTTCTGTGCTTCCTGAACTTGGGTGACTGTTTCCTTTCCCATGTTAGGGAAGTTTTCAGCTATTATCTCTTCAAATATTTTCTCAGGTCTTTTCTCTCTCTCTTCTCCTTCTGGGACCCCTATAATGTGAATGTCGGTGTTATTTAATGTTGTCCCAGAGGTATCTTAGACTATCCTTATTTTTTTTCATTCTTTTTTCTTTATTCTGTTCTGTGGCAGTAATTTCCACCATTCTGTCTTCCAGCTCACTTAACCGTTCTTCTGCCTCAGTTATTCTGCTATTGATTCCTTCTAGTGTATTTTTCATTTCAGTTATTGTATTGTTCATTTCCATCTGTTGGTTCTTTATTTCTTCTAGGTCTTTGTTAAACATTTCTTGTATCTTCTTGATCTGTGCCTCCATTCTTTTTCTGAGATCCTGGATCATCTTTACTATAATTACTCTGAGTTTGTTTTCAGGTAGATTGCCTATCGCCATTTCACTTAGTTGTTCTTCTCAGGTTTTATCTTCTTCCTTCATCTGGGACAAATTCCTCTGTCATCTCATTTTGTCTAAATTTCTGTGATTGCGGTTTGCATTCCACAGGCTGCAGGGTTGTAGTTCTTCTTGCCTCTGCTGTCTGCTCTCTGGTGGATGAGGCTGTCTAAGTGGCTTGTACAGGCTTCCTGGTAGGAGGGACTGGTACTTGCCCACTGGTGTTTGGGGTGGGTTTTGTCCCTCTGGTGGGCAGGGTTGTGTCAGGTGGTGTTTTTGAGGCAGCTCTTTACTCATCAAGACTTTAAGCAGCCTGTCTGCTGATGAGTGGGTCTGTGTTCCTGCCCTTTTGGTTGTTTGGCCTGAGGCATCCCACCACTGAAGCCTACAGGTTTTGGGGAAGGACCACATCTTGATGAGAAAATGGCAGCCTCCAGGAGGGCTCATGCCAATGAGTACTTGCCAAAAGTGCCAGAGTCACCCCCCTGCCTCTGCTGGAGATCCTCCAATACTAGCAGGTAAGTCTGGCACAGTCTCTTATGAGATCACCACTTTTTACCTGGGTCCTGGTGTGCACCCTCCAAGAGTAGAGTTTCTATTTCCCCCAGTCCTGTGAATTCCCGCAATTAAACCCCACTGGTCTTCAAAGCCAGATTCTCTGAGGGCTTCTCCTCTAATTGCCAGACACCTAGGCTGGGTAGCCTGACGTGGGGTTTAGAACTTTCACTGCTGTGGGAAAACTTCTATGGTATAATTATTTTCCAGTTTGTGGGTCACCAACCTGGCATGTTTGGGATTTGATTTGATCACAATTGTGCCCCTCCTACCATCTCATTGTGGCTTCTTCTTTGTCTTTGGATGAAGGGTATCTTTTTTGTTAGGTTCCATTTTTTTATTGTTAGTGATTGTTCCGCAGTTAGTTGTGATTTTGGTGTTTCCATAAGAAGGGGTGTGCTCATGTCCTTCTACATAACATCTTGTCTCCTCCTCCCCTCTCTAAGCATATATTTTAAACAAATAGATTTCCAAAGGTGTTATGTAAAGACTTTTTAGATAAACATTTTTAAATATTTCCTTTTGAAAATAAAGATATAGAAAAATAGAAGGAATAATACTATGAACCACCACCTACTCATCACTTATTCAGCAATTATTAACTCATGGCCAAAAAGAAGTGTATTTTGAGTGAATAATAATACTCCATTTTTGTAAGGTATTGCAATTTTGGAATAATATTTTATTTAGTCAAGGGGGATTATTTAATAGTCACAAATGTGTTGTCATTGGATACATGTTTTAAAATTTGATGGTATAATAATTCAATGTGTAAATTATGAAATAAGAGATTACCTACCAATACTGTGCACAAGACATAAAAGTGACTCAAACTTTAATGTAAATTTGTAAGAGATACTT
Source organism: Balaenoptera musculus (assembly GCF_009873245.2). Taxonomy (NCBI): domain Eukaryota; kingdom Metazoa; phylum Chordata; class Mammalia; order Artiodactyla; family Balaenopteridae; genus Balaenoptera; species Balaenoptera musculus. Next base: position 105,802,462 of record NC_045788.1, read on the forward strand.
TGAACTATACTATTATTTTCAGTGCTCTTTGGTTTGCCTGGGAGTTTTAGTAATTTTAAAAGCCAAAGTCCACACATCACCTCAAAGGAAGGCATTTTTCTAATATCTACAGAGAAGATACAGTTGAATGTGATGCTGTCTTAACTCTCAAGAAATGTACTAGTGAGATAATATAGATAAATAAAACATAATAGAAAATATTATAAATTCAGTGGGAGAGAGATACCAAACTTATGGGAATCAGAGGAGTAACAGAATATATACTGAAGTGAGGAATGGCTGTAAAAAGTACATTTGATATGGGCTTCAAAGATTTGGTAAATATGCAACCATATGAAATGAGAAAATATTATAATAAGAAATATACATACACATAGCTTCAAAGATTTGGTAAATATGCAACCATATGAAATGAGAAAATATTATAATAAGAAATATACATACACATAACTTCTATTGGATTGTCCTTAAGCAAGGTATTGAATGAAAAATTCTTAATAATTGGATTTTCTGGTGATGAACATTGGACTGACAAATTGTTTTAAATTTCATAAATATTTTGGAATATAGGAAACAAAAATTTACTAAATCTACTAATGACACAGAGTTTGTAATTTAGTGACATGACACAGAGATGGCAGTAAACATCACTACAAAGCTGTGATGGGACAGAAAATACTGGCAATAAAGTTCAATATAGACAATACAGCTGATGATGGAGCCTCTATTCTAATCTGAAGGAAGCCAAGATATGTTGCCAAATATTTAATGAAACACGTGGTTAGCAATATTTTAAATAAAGAAGTGTAAATGTACAGAGTATGTTTATATTTATGTTGATTCATTCATTTATTCAATAGTTAATTGCTAATGCCTACCATCTGGGAAAGAGCCTCATATGGATTAGAAAGAAGGAGCAGCTAAATATTGTATTTCAAATCCCAGGAATGAAATTAAAAGTGATTTGTTTGATTTTAAAGAATGTGAAAACAGGGAAGGGAATTGCTTTTATTCCTTATCTCACCTAATGGTAATACTGTTCATCAAGCCTTTCAACTATAGTCTTATCAAATGTACCCTAGGTGTGTCTCTAAAAATCTGTTCTCTCCTCTTTCCTTTCGTTGTTGCTGCCTCAGTTCAGGCCCTCATATCTGCCACTTAAAATATTTTAAAACAAACTTCTAGCTGGTTTCTATACAACCAGTTTACCTAGTTCCGTTTGACTTGTCATGTTGCCACTCCAGTTATGCTTAAAATGCAAATAAATCATCCATTGACCAGTCTTAAAATTGGGTTGGCACCCTGGGCATATAGAATAAAATGTAGGCATAAATTTTGCAGCATAAACCTGATCTACATATTTCAACTTCATTTGCTTCAAATCTCTCCAATCTTCCTACCTCATCTCTTACATTGTGGTCTATGAAACTTTTTACCATACCCTAGACACATTAGGCTCTTTTATAATCTACAGCTTGGCACAATTTGCCCCCCACTGCCTACAGTTATCTCCCATTTTTTCGTATTGAAGTTCTGTTGTAATTGAAGACCCAGCTCTGATATCAGTTCCTCATTATGACATTCTTTGCAATACTCAAGAAAAACTAATTGTTCTGTTCTCTGTGCACCCTTTGAACTGTATATGCATCCAAATAAAACCATTTGTTTTTACCTTGTATTATAATTTCTTGGCTTCTTGGTCTTCTATCTTACTCTAATAAGTGAAATAAGTTCAATGGCCATTTCCATCTATGTTTTTTTTTTTTTTTCTTAAAATCTAACATAGTGCCTAGCATAAAAGAAGTAGTGGCAAATCTTAAGTAAATGAATAAATCTGCTGAAAACAATGGTGTAGTGAAACTCAGTTTTTATTTGTGAATTGTAGAATTTATATTTGCTACTTTTTACTAATCAAGTTTATTTCCTTATTCTAGTGTTAAGTACAGTATCAAGGAGAAAAAGACCAAATTTCGTGAGTAAAATTCATTGACAGTCATATATTTTCTTAACTATGGTTGGAGTTTTGCCTGTTGAAGTAAAATACTCCCTCCTTTCCCACCAATTGTGATTTGTGCCTTCTTAGTAGACCAATGTAAGGGCAAGGTTTAAAATATATGTTCTATATTTTTACCCTTGGATAGAGTAATTGAAAAAACCTGCAGTGTTATTGAAAAGTCTCCACAAAAGATCAAAATAAACTCAGAAATTGGTGAAGTATGGGGATATTAAATGTACTTTTTTCTAGAGTAGCTTTCAGACTTTAGAAACTTTCATAATTAGAAACTTTTTATAGCTTTTGCCATTCATTTTATATGATACATTTGAAGGCTTAGACTTCTTTGTCTTTTGGACAGCGAAAGAGAGACTTATTCCAGATGGGTGAAAAACTGCACAATTTATTATAATATTTCTGGAATTCATTCTTATTAGTATCAGCATTTCTCAGCAAAGTTCTAGAAATATAATTGGTGCCCCTCACCCCCCCATACCCAACAAAAATTTCCTATAGTTTCTTTACTCTTCAGCTCTAAGAATTCACATAAAAAGGCTGAGAGGTCATACTGTAAACATGTAAAGTGGTGGTTGATGGAGTGGAGAAGGACAAGTGTAAGTCTTCCCTACCTGCTGAACTCTTACTTCTAAACCAAATCTACTTAATTATGGAGCTAGGAAAGAAAAGTTAGGAAAGACAGAACGGTGGTAAGATGAGATAAATGGTATGAGAATTTATGTAGCCTATTCTAGAGTAGTCGTGTAACCTCAGTATTAGAATAAAAAAAAAATCTTTCTAAAACTATCCAGAGCCCTCTTGAAAGCCATTCCATTATGACTCAAACATCTTATTAGTTGTCTTTTGTTATTGGTTCCAGAAGTGTTTGAGATAGTCATTATAGTTTATTCAATGAATACTCAATTACATATATTATTAACCATTATAAATATCAGTTTGCAATTTTTTATCCCCTATATTTCTAAATGACACTGCATTTTTCTTTCAAATGCTGGCATAGTGTACAGAACACAAAAGTGTATCTATAAGACTAAACAGATTTTACATTATACCAATTAGTCTTTCTAAAATTAAATGTTAACAAATAAAACTCTTTAATAACCTTTAAACATTAATCAATTTTTAGAAAATATTACTGAAAAATAAAGTAGCATTAGCTAAAACTTTTAAGAAAATGCTATAATTCAAAATTTTTAATGAAATAATGACTTTCAGGTATACCTACTTCTTTTCAGTTCTTACCCATATATGCATGTATATTGTCATAAGTATAAAAATACTGTAAATTTTGTTTGTTTAACTTAGCATCATATAGCATGCATTTTCCATTTTGCCATGCATGATGAGTCATTTATTTGATATATTGTAATTTAAGTATTCTTCTCAATGAAATTTTATTTTAATTTTCAAATATTATAGATAATTCTTCATAAATGTAGAATTTTTGCTTGGAAAAATTCACTAATCCCTAAAGTTAAGTTGGAAGAAAAAATAATAAAATACCTATGAAGAGAGTATATTTCAAATATATGTGTTTGGTTTCAAGAGAATTTTTTAAATATGTGAACTAAAGATAAGTTATGAATAATATGCATAGCTCTTGATATATTAAATCAAAGTATATTAATTTATTATTTTATGTTATATTATTATAATTTGTTTATTATGTTAAGCAACCTATTATATTAGTTTTATAACTAATATCAAAAAGTATATATTTGTTATTTTGAAAAAATAATTATATAAAGCCACAAAGAACTTTTTCTGATATTTAGTTGAGTTATTTAGGCTCTCTGAAACTTGTGGTTTCCTTTAAACATATGAATGGTGATGTCTACTTTGCAGAGTTTTTGTTTGTTTGTTTGTTTTAAGGATTAAGTATTTTTTAAAATGTATAGAAAGACCCTACTCTACTGCCTAGTATGTAATATAAGATTAAGACACATTAAAAATATGGGCACAATTGAGATACTTGTATATATAGAAATCAATTATACCCTACCTTTTTCCAAATTTCATTTAACTGGTAAACAATTATTACTTTTAATCTCCCTCTGTATTTCTAAAACTTATCCGTTTTTATTTGTAGAACAACCCAGTAGTTTAGCTTTTATAAATAAGATATATCGATGTTTCAGTTCAGATATGGGTTAGTTTCCACTCTTGTTGAAGTATGAACTTTAAAAATTTAAGGCAGAAGCAGGACGACTTTCTCATCTCTAAAATAATGACAGTAATTATTAACCCATAACTTTTAATCTTTTAATTTTGAAATAATTACAGATTCATAATAATTGTACAGAAATGCAAAGGTAGTACAGAGATGTCTCACGTAGCCTTCACCCAATTTCCCTTCATTAGTTACATTTTGCATATTATAATACAAAATAAAAATGGGAAATTGACCTAATAGTAAGATGTCATTTTCTCACGTGTAAATTGGTGTAACCACCATCAGTCAAGGTGTAGAACTCTTATATCATCTCAAAGATTTCCTTGTCCTACCTTGTTATGGTCACAGCCATCCTCTCCCTGCCCACTATCCATAACTCTTGGCAACCACTAATCTGCTCTACATATCCATACTTTGTCATTTCAAAAATGGTTTATTAATCAAATCATACAGATTGAAGCCTTTTAGGATTCTGGATTATTACTCAGCATAATGCCTTTGAAATCTGTCCAAGTTGTGGCATGCATCAATAATTCATTCTTTTTTATTCTTGAGTGTATTTCATTGTGTGTATATACCACAGTTTATTCACCGATTAAAGGCCATCTGGGTTGTTTCCAGCTTTTGGCTGTTACATAGTTGCTATGCACAATTGTGTGCATTTTTGTGTGGTCATAAGTTTTTACATCTCTGGGATAAATACTCATAAATACAACTACTGGTCATATGGTAAATGTATGCAGGTTTCCCAGAATGGATGTACCATTTTACGTTCTCATCAGCAACTTATGAAAGATACAGTTTCTCCACATCCTTGAAAGAATTTATCACTGTCAGTATTTTTTAGCTATTCTAAATAGGTATGTAGTTGTCCAGAAGAATTAATATAGCAGACCTAAGATGGCTATTATTATAAAGGCCTGCTTGTAAGGTTGGCTCTTGGCTGGCATTTTGGAGCTTGGATTTAGAAAGGGTTCCCATTATTCTCTGATAAGGATGGCTTATAGTACCTTTGTACCAACACTTTGTACAATTTGGTTTACGTTGAACACCTGCTCTCCTTCTGGGAGTCTGGAATGTTGATATACATTAGGCAAAGAGTGCCAACATGACCAGCTCCCAATTAAAACCCTGGGCACTGAGTCTCTAATGAACCTCCCTTATAACATTTCACCTGTGTTGTCACACCTCATTGTCAGAGGAAGTGTGTCCTGTGTGGCTACACTGGGGAAGGAGCATTGTAGACTTACACCTGATTTCCACTGGGATTCTCCCTGAGCACACTTTCCCTTTGCTGATTGTGCTTTGTACAATTTCACTGTAGTAAATCACAGCTCTAAGTATGACTATATGCTGAGTCCTGTGAGTACTCCTAGCAAATCAGCAACCTGGGGTTGTCTTGTGAACCCCAACACAGTAGTATAGCTCCTTAGTCTCAATTTGTGTTTCCCTACTGACTAATGATATTGAACATCTTTCATGTGCTTATTTACCATTTGTATATCATCTTTAGTAAAATGTTTCTTGTTTATTCTTTAACTGGACTGTATTTTTTGTTGCATTTGAGTTATGCAAGTTCTTTACATATTCTACATATGAGTCTCTTACCAGATATATGGTTTGCAAATATTCCCTCTCAATATGGAATTTTTCATTTCATCCTCTTAACGTGGCAAAATTTTTAATTTTGATGAAACCCAATTTATTACTTTTCTGTTTATGGATCATGCCTTTGAGGTATATCTAAGAACACCTCACCAAAGCCTATGACCAAAAATGTTCTCATATGTTTTCTTCTAAAAATTTTATAGTTTAACATTTTACATTTAAATCTATGATCTTTTTCAGGTAATTTTTGCATAAAATGTAAGACTTAGATAAGTCTTAATATAGGGTAGAGTGATTTCTCCCACTTTATTCTCCTTTTTCAAAATTATTTTAGCTATTCTAATTCCTTTGCCTTGGAACATAACATTTAGAATTATCCTGCCAAATCGACAAAAAGTCTTGCTGAAGATTTTGATAAGAATTGTGTTAAACCTGTATAATTGGCATCTTTGCTATATATAGTTTTCCAGTATATGGACAAATATGTCTCTCCACTTATTTATACCTTCTTTGATTTATTTTATTAGGATTTTATAGTTTTCAATGTGTGAGTTCAAGGCATGTTCTTTTAGGTCTATACCTCAGTATTTCTCTCTTTTTTTGAACGATTGTAAATTGTATTATATTTTTAAATTTTGATATCTATATATTCACTGCTAGTATATAGAAATATAATTGATTTTTTGTATATTTATCTTATATCCTGAAAACTTGCTGTACCCTCTAATTAGTTCTAGGAATTATTTTTATAGATTGCTTGGGATTTTCTAAAAGCCATTATGTCATCTGCAAAGAGGGACAGTTTTATTTCTTTTTTCTGATCTGGGTTTCTTTTTTTCCTTTACCTTCTGCTTTCAATTTTTTTTTCTGTGTTTAATTTTCAGGCTTCTGACTATGATGTATGTTGGCATGGATTTCTTTAGTTTTATACTGTTTGGGGTTTGCTCAACTTCTTGAATCTGTTGGTTCATATCTTTTAAAAAATTGTTTTAAATTAAGTTAACTTGACATACAATATTATATAAGTTTCCGGTGTATAATATAGTGATTCAATATTTTTATATTTTTTGAAATACTCACCACATTAGGTCCAATTACCATTATCACAATACAAAGTTGTTATAAAATTATTGACTATATTTCCTATGTGTACATTACATCCCCATAACTTTTCTCTTTTCTTTTTTTTTCTTAATGAGATCTCTTTGTTATTTTTTAAAATTTTTATTAGGGTATAGTTGATTTACAATGCTGTGTTAGTTTTAGGTGTATGGCAAAGTGAGTCTGGTATACATATACATATATCCACTCTTCTTTAGATTCTTTTCCCATATAGGCCATTACAGATTATTGAGTAGAGTTCCCTGTGTTATACAGTAGGTCCTTATTAGTTATCTATTTTATATATAGTAGTGTGTATGTGTCAATCCCAATCTTCCGTTTGTGCCTTTTAATCCCCTTCACCAATTTCATCTGTTGTTGGTTTATGTCTGTTGCCAAATTTGGAATATTTTCAACTACTATTTCTCTGAAAACTTTTTCAGCCTCACCCTCTCTTTCTTATGAACTATTATCACATGACTGTCATATCTTTTTTTTTGTTCCACAAGTTCCTGAGGCTCTGTTTATTATAATTCCAGCCCGTTTTTTGTCTAAGGTTAAGATGGAGTGGTTTCTATTGTTCTAATCTTCAAGTTCACTGATTCTTTTCTCTGCCCCCTCTATTCTGTTGTTAAATCCATCATTGTTGGTTCTTTGTTTTTGCTGTTACTACATTGTCTAGTTATAGAATTTATATTTGGTTCTTCTTTATATCTTTTATTTTCTTGCTGGTATTTTCTGTTTCTTTGAGGAGATATTTTTGATAGTTTTAAACATATTCATAATTGCTAGTTGAAATATTTTTATGATGGCTTTCCAATTCTTGTCAGATGATTCCACCCTATCTGTCATGCATGCTGGTGTTGATTTCTGTTGACTGACTGTTTTTTTCATTCAAGTTGAAATTTTCTTTGTTCTTTGTATGACAAGTGATTATCAGTTGAAAACTGGACATTTTGAGTATTATATTATGAGACTCTGTATCTTATTTAACTTTGTAATTTGTTTGTTTGCATTAACTAGTTTTTTGACATCACTCCAGAAGGGGAAGGAGGGTGGATATTACTTCCTTACTTCCAGGTAGTTGTGGAATTCCAAGTTCCCTTATTGGCCTCCACTGACTGGGGAGAGGGTTCCTCATTATTGGGTGAAATTTTCAGCTGCTGATGTGCCTCTGGGAGAACCAAGATGGCCTGAAGGGGCGAGAATGCCTTGTTACTCCTCCCCACATGACTTCCACTGTCCTGTTGGAAGAGGGAGGGCTCATTAATGTTGACTGGTGATGAAAACTTGTCTCTTCATGAGGCCTTTTCTTATGCCATCCCAGTAAGGAAGGATGCCTCATTTTCACAGGGCAAGGGTGGAATACAGGCTCCCCATCTGGTCTCCATTCACACTGGGAGACAGGATGAAATTCTGGCTTCTTACTCAGGCTTCTCTGTTGTAACCCTAGTCTTGGCTCCCCACTCAGCCTTTTCTGCTGGGGTGGAGATAGGGCCACAGATTTTTCTGTGGTGTTTGCTTGAAACAGACAGTTTTTTGACTCAAATATTTCTGTCTTATTGAACTGCCCTTTTTTCCTGGTCTTTGGTTGTGGAGAGCCACATTTTGTTTGTTTTTTTGGTTTGTTTGTTTGTTTGTTTTGTCTGTGGCTGTTGACATTTCTGGGTTGCTAGCTTCTCCAGCACCAAGTCTGGGGAAAATGGGACAAAATGAAAAAATTTTGTTCTCACCAATGTGTCATTCCTTGAGTCCCAAGGCTCCTAGCTGGTCTGTCTTCTCTCCACATTTCAGAGTTTGTTTTCTATAAAGTATCTAGAGCTTTTAGTTCTTTCTAGTGGGAGGAATAGGATAAAAGTACTTATACTCCATCTTTCCAGAAGTGGAAATACCAAATCTATAGGATTTTAGTAAAGAGTAAATGAGATAAATTTTATCAAGGGTCTAGAACAGTAACTATTATTTAGGAACATTTAATAATTGTTAGTATCCAACTCCTACATCTGCATAAATATTCTGAAAATTAATCAAAAGAGTAATTACATAAAATGAGAAATTAACTTTCCTCATTGAGGATATGATATATATTAAATTTACACATTAGTTAATCATCTTCTATCAAAACTTGCATAGTTTGTCAGAAAGTGAAGATTTTTAGAATACGATCTACTAAATGAAAGTCACATTTCTTCTGTACAGCACTTGCATAGATTTAATTATTTTGAAATCTTTGGTACAAGCTCCCAATTTATATTTCTTAAGCATAATTACTAAAAAGGAATTGCATCAACTGGTCTTACTGCCCTATTCCTTTCCCATCTGTTCTTGACATTTAAATGGATTTTCTGAGGATGAAAGAACATAATAAAAAAGAAAAAGAGAGAAAGTGATCAGAGCGTTAATAGAAAGAGGTCAGACTGCTGAATTCTCTCTTCCATTTAGCAGCTTGAGACCTTAGAGAGTCTACAGTTGTAGATAGTACACTTGCTAGTTAAGCTGTTCCACATCAAGTTTTATTCATAATTATTTATTCATAAATAAATATTATTTTATTTGTTACAAAATTTAAAAAAAAGATAGTGGATAAATCATGATCAATTTAACAGAGTCTTTATCCCTTTCTTTCTTTATTTGTAGACTCACGGATTATTACATCTACTATCTTTCAGGGATTTGGCAGAAACACCCTTTACTGAGAATTTGCAAATTTTCTGTTACCTAGTTTTCTTACTGTTTCATCCCAACCCTCCTGCTTACACAGCACCTTCTCATTTTTTATGTGTGTCTTTTCACTTTTATTACATTAAACATTACTCTTTCCAAAGCCTTTGCATGGAGCTCTGTAATCTTAGGAGGAAAAGCACAGTATAAATCTAATAAGCAAAGCCAAGTTTGAAATCCAATAAAGAAGAACCTCTAGAAATTATTAAAGACTTCACTGACAGAGAAATTACACCATGATATCCCATTTCCTCATCTTTTCACTGCAGTAGAATCAGTGAAATCAATATATCTGAAATGAACTGCATACAGCTCATTCAGAAGACTGGCTCTGGTACAAAAGTGAGCAGCTTCTAAAAATTGTCAAGATTGCTTATTCCTTGAAACAGTATGCACAGAGTTTTACTAAGGTTGCTTTTTTTTTTTATTTATTTATCTAAATTGAAAAAAGTGAATGCCAGTGCTTTTGATGGTTCCACAGATAGATGCTAATGGACCCCAATATTAAAAATGGAAAATCCCATAACACAGTCACAATATTATAAAAAGGTCATGCCTGTTTCACATTTGGAACTCAGGAGTATGAGGATTAGCAAGTGTTTATAAATAGGGCAGGTAAACAAATAGTTTATTTGGAATTTAGTTTGGAAGCACCAGTATCTAATCTCTCAGAGAAAGAGTATAAACAACATCTAGATCAGCTGGGCACAGGAAATATAACCATCCAAGAGATAACAGACAATAGTACACACAGATGGTTTGGAGACCCTTATATTTCTTCTATTGTGTCCACACTATTTGTTTAAGTTTAAGGAATAAATATATGTTAATATATACTTATTCCTAAATGTAAGTGACAAACTAAAAGATAAAATCATTAAAGAATAATATACCAAACACATGCCAGGTACCACATCAGGCATTTTTGCATGCATTTCATTTACTACCCCAAATTCCCCTGCAAGTTAGGATGTAATATCTTATTCTAAACTTGTAAATCACAGTTCCTGATATACTCCCAGGTTCTTAAGAGATGCTCCATCTACAGGCCTCATTAAAAATATGGCCTTAGTGCAGAACAACTAAGCCTGTGTGCCACAACTACTGAAGCCCATGCACTAGAGCCCGTGCTCTGCAACAAGAGAAGCCACCACAATGAGAAGCCCGCACACCACAACAAAGAGTAGCTCCCACTTGCTGCAACTAGAGAAAGCCCGCCCACAGCAATGAAGACCCAATGCAGCCAAAAATAAATAAATAAAATAAATAAAATTTTTAAAAATTATTTTTAAAATATGACCTTAGGTGATCATGAGTTGTACTGGGTGATTTTCACTGTATTACACTCATTTATGTGAGTTTTGTTCAGGTGTAGGCCCCTCATCCAAGATCAGTCAAAATTTGGGCTGCCAGCAGAAAAATATATTCTAGGCCAAAAAAATTTCTTCTTACGGGAATTTCAGTGTACAAATGGAAACAATCTATCAGTGGGTAGCTGTATCATTCAAGGTCCAGTCAGAAGAGATAACCACACCAGATATTTGAATAGAGAAAATTTAAATAGAGATTTTGTACATAGGTAACTTAAAAGGAAGGAAGAAACATTAAGTTTATCATCCCTAAAATGAAACACCTACTGCCCCTAAGACTGGAGAATAAAAGGAAGAGGTTTGAATTGTTAAGACAGAAGCTTAGACAAGAGACCCTACAGAGCTGAAACTCTGGCTTCTGAGGAGGAGGTGTTGGCCAACGTTGCTGAAGTTCCAGAAACATAATTGTCTGATACCCAGGGCAGAGTTTTAAGAAGGGGGCGCTGGCCTCTGGTATTGGTGTCTCAAAGTGGGGCATGGTCAAGCTGAGCCTGCACATGTGGAGAAAACTGCAAACTTGATTCATCTCCCATAGAAAGGAACTGTGCATTTTGAGTTAAGAGTAGCTAGGGTAATGCTCACAGAAACAAGTAGACAGAAAGCAACCAAGAAGGAGCAAGTCTTTTCTTCCTCCTCTAGCCTTCCACTCTTCCAACACTCCCTATTGACAGAGGACAACAGAGAGCCAGCAAAACAGATACATGGTTTGCAGAATCCCAGCACCAGCATCACAAAAAAGATCATAAGAGGATGGGTTTGAATCTGAGAAAGAAAACCTTAATAACTATTATATTCTGTTCCTTTGGCCACTCAGCTTTCACACATGCTTTTTTATACATATTTTAACTTCCATAAGACAACAAAGCAATTTATATTTTCACTGAATAAGATGCAACTATCTTTTATTTAAGTGAAGATATTCTTACACTCTGCTGAAATAAAAAGGTATAAAATTCCAACAGTTATAGTAACTGAGTCCGGGAGACTGTCACATTACCTATCTTTGATCTATGTTAATTTATCTGCAAACTCAATTACAGTCACATATGCATATTTTGTTCCCTGAATTATAAATCCCCTTACCTGAGTGGTCAATTCTGATATTGAGTTATAAATTTAACCTTCTACAAGGTTTGGATAAAATAGTGATGGGAAGAAAGAGAGAGAAGAAATTATACACATACACATGCACACACACATACGTTCAACAAACAAGGAATAAAATATATAAATATAAATACCAATATAAATATATAAAGCAAGGAATTCCTCACTTCTGTAACTGATCTTGAGGGCATAATTGACATCTATAACTTCAGTCTTACATTATTTATTCCATTTTTCTTTTGTCTTTAAGCATAGGCTTTAGGCCACAATTGATATTTATAACTTCCTTTTTCCAGAAGTCCTTCCACACTTTCTTTGCCTTAAGCTAATCTGGTCATGTTTCTTTTCTAATTGTGGTTCCTCTAACTTTCATTCTTGAAAGCTCTAAAACCTTAGTGGTTTTTATTTTTTTCATTGTTGTATTTTTCCATTAACTTATATTATCAGACATTAAAGTATTATGAGACAGCCCAAGGAATTCTCTAAGTTCCAAATATAATCTTTCCTGCCCCCATTTTATAGCAGCAACCAACTTCTCCCTTGGTAATCTGTGTCAGTCACCCCAATGAGTAGAGTAACCGCCTAGTTTTCTTGTTGGTTCAGTGGCATGGAAAGCAGAAAAGGGCCAGGTGACCTCTCAAGTTGCAACTGAATAGAACCAAGGCTGTGCCTTTGGTGGAAATCTTCCTTCCTTGGAGGTACCTCCAAAAGAGCAGAGATCAAAGTTGAGAGGGTGAAAAATAAAAACTCTGTGATTTAAGCTATTTTAGTAGCAAGAGTCATTCCCTCTTCCTCTCTTTGATTCCCAGGGCTATGTACTCTGGATATAGGAGAGAGCAAATATGTTGGTCAGTGATTAAAACATATGTTGTGCCCTAAAATATAAAACCCCACTCTTTCAAATGTTTGTGATTTTCCCCCTAAATTGACACTCTGAGTCTTTAGCAGGCCTTTCCATCAATGGATTAGGACAGCTGCTGCTAAGACCAATGAATTCCATGAGCAAAAGCCCTTTACTGCTCTTATTTTGCTATGAAATAAGTTTCTTGACCAGTATCAATGTTGTACAAAATGTCATAATGATGAATAGGCTATAATATAAATCTTTGGATGGTGATGTTGGCAGAAGCACTAAGGGCAGAGAAGGCAAATCCATATCCAGAATACATGTCTATTCTAGTGAGGACAAATCTCTGTCCCCTCCTTGATGTAAGTGGTCCAATGTGATAAATCTGCCATCAAGTGGTTGTTTGGTCACCCCAGAGAATGGTTCCATACCAGAGTTCATTGTTGGTCTCTGCTGTTGGCAGGTAAGGAACTCAGCAGTAGCTGGGTAGTTTAACATTGGAGAAGGACATACATGTGGATAAGCCCTATAAATAGTCTCCATCCCTGCCATTATGGCTACCATGGATGCATTGAGCAAGAATTTCATGGGTGAAAAAGAGGCTGACTAAAGTCCATAGAATGTATCATTTTGTCAACCTAAGAAGCTCTTCTGCAGTGGATGAATTTTGGAGAACATTCAAATAGGACATAATTATTTTCAGACTCTGTACCCACTCTGACAGATCGATCCATACACCTCGTACCCAGGCTTCACAGTCACCAGTTTTTCCATCCTGTTCTTTTTGCGTTCCTAACTATCCAGGAAAATCATTAGCATCTACCTGTGAATTAATGTAGACTTGGTCTTTTGGCCATCACTTGGCCTAGACAAAGTAAACAGCCAAATATTACACTTGAAGTTCTGAACACTAGAATATTTTCCTTCCAGCTTTTCTTTATGGCCACCTCTGAGTAAAGCTATAATGGCTGGTTGGTTGATTAGGCCTGGATGTTTTACTCTTTAGACAATTGTTCATAGGGGATTTCCAAAAGAGCCATAGGTACAAATTGAGAAAAAGAGGCAATATAAAAGAAATTATCATCAAAGAAGTTTAAGCCATATACTCATTCAATTTATGTGTGCTTCCCAGAACTTCTCAAGCTCTAGTTTTTATATGTCCTCTTGTTGATTGATTGCTGCTGCAAATGCCCAAACTTATTGGTCACTCAGATAACATCATTTTGTAATAAGAAGTATAGGTAAATAGTCATTTCTCCCATAGTTAAGTGTTCAGTGTTTTTTAGGGCTCAGTAGCAAGCAAGGAAGTGTGTCTCAAAGGGGTAAATAGCTGTTTGCAAAGGAGAGCAAGGATTTCTCAAAAACACCACAGAACTTCACTGTGATTCTTCTATTAGTCTTGCTACGTGTCTCATACAGCATCCCCATTTGCCACAGACACCTTGAAAAATATTGGATCTTTTATTCATAAGGCAAAGTGGAAGAGTAACTGGGACTTCAACCTAGAATTTCTGCTAAGACATTTCTTGCTCTGGTTCTCACTAAAAGCTGGCAGGCTTATAGGTTACCTTAGGTATATGATACTCCCAAACCCAAAAGGCCCATCAAGTATTGAGTTTTTTTCTGATGGTTCTTTTCCTGAAACTTGCCTTTCAATGTGAAGGAAATATCATGACATGTTCCAGATCTTTGAATTCTTAGAAACTTCCTTGAGTTAGCAGGCCCCTGAGTATTCTTGGGGTTTCTATACCATCGTCTGTGTCACATAGATCTTTCTAAGGAATCTAAAGTTCTTGTTACTTCCTGTTCACAAAGTCCAATAAGTCATAATATTAGTGGAACGATGTGATGTTACATGGAGTATCCAAACTATTAAGATCTTTTGTGGACTATGTTATTGCAGTGAACAGAAGAGTTGATATAGTCCTGAGGCAAAATATCCAAAAATATACTGTCGGTCCCACTGGCTAAGTGCAACAGCTTTTGATTGCCTTTTCCAGTTGATATGTAGGAAACTGCATTGTTCAAGTCAATAGCTGCATATAAAGTGCCCAGAAATGTGTCAGTTTGCTCCATAAAATAAACTATGCTTGGAACAGTGGAAGCAACTGGAGTCTCTACCTGACTCAGATACAATAATTCATATTCTCCAAGATTCACCCACCCTCTGCACAGCTAAAAGAGGCAAGTAAAATAGTGCCACCATAGGAATGATCACACATCTTTCAAGATTTTGATGTTTACCCTAATAGCTACAGTACTCCAAGAATGAGATGCTGTTTCTAGTCTACTATGTTGGAAGAAAAGGAAGTTCTAGGGTCTTCTACTTCATCTTTCCACTATAATAGCTCTATATCATTGGTTAGATGTCAAATGTGGGGTTTCCACCAGTTGCCAATTATAACTATTTCTATTATATATTGAGGAACTGAAGAAATAGGAAGAGACCTCAAACACATTGGGCTCAATGTGATATAAACTTAGGTTAAAATCTTATTTATCATCTGAATTAAATAAAATATTATTTTGGCTGGTTGACCATGAACAATTAGAGGATTTTGTATTCTCATGATTTGCTACAATTCAGAGAAAGCATTCAGTAATTTCCCAAAGGTCTAGATATTTATGTTTTCACAGTGTGCAATCGCTCTATTAAATGCAATCCTCTTTGGGGTATGCTTGAAAGAAGGATATACTTGGCGTATATACTTGTGGCAGTGTTGCTGGGTCCTTCCTCAAGGGAATCTAGGTTTGCCTTCAATACACATAATTTAGGCCTATGAACGGGCTTAGTCCTAGAAACTGGATGAACAAAAATGATTTATTATTGTGGTGAATCAATTTAGGTTTCTGGCCACCAGATTTGGAGTCTTGTTTTTGTTGTTATATAGATCAAGTAAATTTTTAGTAACCAGAGTATATATTCATTGGTAGAGGCACCATGATCAGTAAACCACCACCAACATCCCTGTGGATCAAAACTTTCTAAATGCCACTTTATCCTTTATCCCTGCTGTCGTTTTCAGTGAAAACAGGTTAAGCACTGCCACCTGGCATCTATATTTCTGGTATTCAGTTATCTCTATTAAAATAGAAGGCTCATTTCTATTGCGTCATCTCTATCATCATACCTGTTCTACAAAGAATAACTAACACAGCGTATTTCAAGGATACTGATGTTTCACCTACTAATATATTTCTTGATATCTTAATGGAGAATTCTCTGGGTCCTATGAGGGTATGTACTGAGAGAGTAGAAATGTATATCACATATGAAAACTCCACAACAATATTCCTTACTCTTTAATTATTTGGATTTCTTTCCCTTAATTATTTCAGGGAAGTTTCAGTGAGTTAGCATCTCAACTTCATTTAAATGCAGATCATGGTTAAGTTCAAACTTTAGTCAATCAACTAAGTAAACTATCACAGCCATTTCCAGGTGTACAAGTTAATGCATTAATCCAGAATCTCTGGTAAGTTCATTCATATCAATAAATTCAACTTGATTCAGTGTTTTATCCTATCCTAATTCATCTAACATTCTTAGAATATATTTCCACACATATTTCACTTGTTTCTTTGGATATGAATTAACAAAATCTTGAAATTATTTTGCCACATAAACTATTTCCTCCTGGTGTATTTTTGTACTTGCCTGTCTGGAGCATGCTGTGATAGGTCCCTGTTTATGGGCCTAGTGACAACAAGATGTCATGGGGGTTACTCTTAAATAAAACTAGAATCTCTTTGAAATAAAACTGCTACAAATAGTATTATTACAGGATATTCAAGCAAGGAAAGTAACGGGAAGCTGCTTCCAGAAATTCAGAGTGACTGAGAAGTTCAAGGTCCTCAGTCTCTTCTAGGTCCATTTAAGTTTAAATGTTCAGTCATTGCTGTAACATGCATGTGAAAGAGTTGCAAGGCAGTGAATTTACCTTACACTGCAATTCTGCAACCCAAGCAATAAAACTTTGTGTTTAGTTTTAGACATATTGGCCCTGAATGCTTTATGGTAGTCACAGAAACTGTATGTGTTTGCTGATGGTGTCTTGGCCTGAGAAATTACAGATGTGAGCATGTCATTTTGTTTCTGTGAACACTTCAATGAACTTAGAGGATCTGAAATACAGACCTTGTAGTCATCAGTACTACTATAATTAAAAAGTGCAGTAGCTATCTGGTCTGCTGAGGCACTTGCTTCAGGAAGCATTTCAAGGCAGACATGTAATAATGAGTTTAACTGATGATAATGCATGTCAGAGGTTGCTAGCATTCTGTTTTCCATTGCCAAAATACATGCCACTGCATTAAAGACCAATAACATGAACATTACAATTCCCAAATAATATCTGATGGTTTTTTTGCTGTAAAAAATTTCTTATTAGTCAGGGTCCAGTAAGGAGACAGAAACCACACCAGTTATCTGAATAGAAGTTAATCTAAGAAAATTTTAACTAAGTATAAATTTTGATTAGTTAACTAAAAAAAAAAAAAAATACTAAGTTTTCACAGAGGTTACAATTGTAGGAAGTAACTGCTATCTAGGACTGCAAGAATATAAGGAAGAGGCTGTAATTATTAAAGTTAGAAGCATAGAGGAGAGGCCTCATGGATCTGAGACCCATATCCCTAAGGAGGTAATGCCAACTTCTTGGGTACTGTTGTCTTTGGTGGGGGAGAAATTAAACTGGTTATGCAAGTGTTGGAAAATCTGCGTACTGGATTCATTGCTGCTGAAGGAAAGAACTGTAGGCCTGGTGAATAAGAATAGATAGGTTGACACTAATAGGAGCAGGAAGTAGACAGGGAGAAAACAGGAAATAAAAAGGGAGGAGCAAGTCTCTTCCTCCTTGTCCAGCCTTGTTATCTCATTCTAATGTCTTCTACTGACAGAGCTTCTTAGGAACTAAGTGGCAAAGAATAAATGTGGTTTACAGAATTTAAGCCTGAGTATCACAAAATAGATAAGTAACTGGATATTTGGAGTTGAGTTACAATAAATTTAAAAGTTGCACAATAACTAAAGAGAAATAATCCATTGGGAGAACAGCCAAATTAATGGTATAACATTACAGGGTAGACGTTGTACTCTTTCTACAATTGATCATTTCCCTGGGTCAAATTGTACATATTTTGTTAATGTTATAAGTGTGTGCATCCTTATAACAATTCCTGTTCCCATATGTAAGATATTTGAGTGAGTCCATTCCTTCTAACCAAATAAAATATACCTAAACAACCCTTCAATTTAAAGTTGACAAGACAAAAGAGACTAAGCTCACAGCTAATTCAGCAAAATTAACAGTTTAATCCAGTCTAGATATGTAATTCTAGAAAATGGACATCCACTTATAATTATTATTTTTAAAATTTTGTCAATTACTACAAATAGATTTTCTTTGGTAGTTCTGAAAGTTTGTATGCAATGAATGCAAATGTGGTCACAATCCACTCTATGATTAAATTATTCATACATATAGCAATTTCACTGCTTTTTTGTTTTTCAGTTTTATTTCTAATGTATGGAATGGAGATTTTGAGACCAAAGCCTCCTAACTAATCCAAAATAATTGTATTGGATAATTCCTTTTGGGAATTTGGAGAATTACGTTTTACCTGAGGCAGGTATAACTGTCATTAGAAATTAATTGACTTTAGCTACAAAACTTTTTACTGTGAATTTGGTTTCTTTAAGTATGTCTGCTAAGAACTGATTATCTTAGGGTTTGTTGGCAACTAAGCTTTCTGAATCATAGGATAAGAAACCAAATCTTTGAAAAGAAGTGATCAACCTGAGGCAGAATGTCATTCTGAAAAACCCATCACTATTCCTGACAAGCAACTATAGCTTCATTCTATTTACAGCAAAGTATTAGTGTGGTAATAAGGCAGAATTTCAGATGCTTTAGTTTTTAATGTTTAACTATATTTTTTGTTTACTACAGTGAAATTATTATAGATTCTATATATACCATTATACCTTTAAATTTTTAAAAACAAGAATTGCATTTAATTGCATGCTGGCATTGCACAATATATTCAATGTTAATATAGCTAAATAAATGAGTTTACAAAAACTTATAAAATAATTGTATAGTTTCTCTAGTAATCATCTATAACACTTTATGCTAGTGTCATTATTTTATCCCAAAAAGCAACTCTTCCATCACCATTATAAGAAAAATTATATCTAAGCAATGAATTTGCTTTACTTACCTGTCACACATTCTTGCTTTATCTAAACTATACCAAGAAATTTTTCTATAAATTAATGTACCATAAACTCTATTACTGCCTAGAGGGATCAAACCTTCTTAAAAGATATGGGAATATTATAATGCAGTTATTTCTCCACAATTTCTTAATTTTTAGGCTGACCTACCTAAAAGTAGCATTCTATGCAACTGTGAATATTATATATGTATACATATATATATATGTGAAGTTACATGCAATATATCTGTAGCAAAGAGCTAAAAATTATAAAATAATAGTCATTTATATCAGCCTCTATATAGAATTTATTAAAAAATAAATAGTATAAAGAAAAGATTTGTAATATAGGTCTAAGGCCACTCTATGTTTTATATAAATAGGGCTAATTTTGACTGCTACTGGTTATCTAATTCACTATGTTTATTCTTACAATGAAATAAAATCCTGTAATCTTAAGTTTGTCACTCTAATATGTGTACATTTATAGTGCCAATCCTATATCTGAATATATCAGATGGGAAATATTTTCATTCTTCCAGGAAATTATTCCTTACCTTACCACATTCTGAGAAAATTACTCTAAAGTTTCCATAAGAGTGACAAGCTAAACCATAGAGCAGCTAGAATTTTAACAGAGAAGTAGGGAAAGAAGATGAGTTCTACTGAGGTTGAAACAAGTCTCAAAGTCTGGCCTCAAATACTATTCCTGCAAAGAGAGTAAGATTTAATTGGATCAAACTGTGGAACAATTCATGTCCCAGAGCCCTATGGAAAATAATAGATAAATTAGCTGGCAATTAGTAGAGGCTAACAAGCTGTGATGCAAGTGGACGCAAGTGATTTAAGAGAGATCAGGGAAAAAAACAAAGAGATCCCTGCTAAAACCATTGTCTCCCAGGGTGATTGTGAACATGGTCAAGGCTGTGCCCTATGAAGGGTGACATCAGAGGCTGCACACTATGGGTGAAATAAACTTTACTGAAATAGTTTAGCTAATTCACTAAACAAATAGTCAAGCTAACAGTAACAACAATAACTCCTGGAGAGGGAGGCTGTATCAGTATCCAGAATTACCACAATATATTATCTAAAATATCCAGCTTTCAATAACAATAACAAAAAAATATGAGACATGCAAAGAAATAGAAAAGTGTAGCCCATACACTGGAGGAAAAATCAGGCAACAAAAACTGCTTTCTGAGAGGGACTGAATGTCAGACTTAGCAGACTAAAACTTCAAAGCAACTATTATAAATATGCTCAGAAAACTAAAGGAAAGCCATACTTAAGAAATAAAGAGTTAAATGACAAGGTCTCATCAAATTGAGAATATCTGTAAAGAGATAGAAAGTATTAATATGAGTCAAATGGAAATTCTGGAGGTGAAAAGTACAATAACCAAAGTGAAAAATTCACTAAAGGATCTCAATAGTAGTTTTAAGCTGGGAGAATCAAAAATAAACTAGCTTGAAGATAGATTGATATATATATTATGGAATATGAAGAACAATATGAGAGAAAAACATATGAAGAAAAGTGAACAGGGTGTTATAGATCTGTGGGATACCATCAAGAATAGCAAAATATACATAATGAGATCACCAGAAGAAGAGGAATGAGAGAAAGCAGAAAAAAAAAAAAAAAAAAGAAGAAAGTAATGACTGAAAAAAATCTTCTCTTTGTCAAATGGTGCCTGGACAACTGATATCCACATGCAAAAGAAAGAAATTGAACCCCTTCTTTATACAAAAAATTAACTCCAAGCGCATCATAGAACATATAACAGTAAATCTTTGTGACTGTGAGTTAGGAAAAGCTGCTTAGATATAGCACTGAAAGCACAAGTGACAAAAGGCAGAAAAAATTGTACCTCATCAAAATTAAAAACCCATGTGCTTCAAAGGATACCATCAAGAAAGTGAAGAGGTATTTGACAGAACTGGAGAAAATATTTGCACAGCATGTATCTGACAAGGGACTTGGATCCAGAATATATAAAGAATTCTTAACCACTCAGTAATAAAAGGCCAGGTAGGGCAATTAAAAAATGGGCAAAGAATCTGAATAAACATTTTCCCCAAAGATATACAAATAATCTATAAGCACATGATTAGGTGCTATTTTCTAATGACATCATTAGTCATTAGAAAAATACAACCAATATCACAATAAGATATCACTTCACACCCACTAGGACAACTATAATACAAAAGACAGATAATGCCAAGTGTTGACAAGGATACAGAGAAATTGAAATCCTTATACATTGTTGGTTGGACTAAAAAAATGCTGTAGCTACTTTGGGGATTTTAGCAGTTCCTCAAAATTTGAAACATATGAGTTACCATATGACTCAATAATTTCACTACTAGGTAGGTGTATATCCCACAGAAATTAAAACATACATCCACACAAAAACATGTACACAAAGGTTCATAGCAACATAATTCATAATAGTCAAAGAATAGAAACAATCGAAATGTCCATCAACTGATGAATAGATAAACAAAATGTGGTATATCATACAACGGAGTATTATTTGGCAATGAAAATAAATACAGGAACATACTACAACATGAATGAATCTTGAAATTATACTATGTGAAAGAGACCAGAGGTAAAAGTCCGCATATTATGATTTCATATATATAAAATTTTCAGAATAGACAAATAAAGACTGAAAGTAGACTAGTGTTTGCCTAGGGCTGGAGAAATTGGTGGAAATGGGGAGAGACTGGTAATGTGTTCAGAGTTTCTTTTCTTGGTGATGGTTGCCCAACTCTGTATTTATAAAAACCATTAAATCATATAAATTAAGTAGGTGAAATGTATGGCATATGGATTATATCTTAATTAAGCTGTTAAAAAGTACATCTACCCTAATTACAGAATGATAAAAATATCACTTCAATTCTCCAAATAACATAAGTGTACAAATTTTTTAGACTATGAGATTAATAAATAAAAAGTAACTGGTATTGTATGGTTTCAGTTTTAAGTATTACATTTCTAGGATAGCTGAACTATCTTTCTGCCTAAAACCAGAAATAAAGAGATTCTCTTGTGACACCTTCAGGCATTAGATTAATTTGCTCTACTCTTAAATATAGTTATATTAAGAAGATATTGATATGTTGATTCAGTAGCCTTGAATCTCTAATATTTTGAAGTATATTATAATTAAAGTTTAAAGTTTTACAGAGGGTGTTTCAAAACTTAAATTAGCATCATGTCTAAATATTACTAATATTAGAAACAGTTTATTATTAATGTTTTAGATCTGTAAAACTTTAAACTATGACTCGCATTGAATCCACTTCAGAAGTCAACATAGTTATATATTAAAATGTTTAAAATTGTATAATGATATTTTGCTTTGAAAGGCATACTTGCAATTTTAAATATCTTCTAATAGTAGCATTGATATTGCAAATCTTTTGTAACATCTGGAAGGCAAAATAGATGTTAATGATTAGATGTTTGGAAACTATTAAATTAAGAAAATTAATTTTGTCTTAAAAAGAAGAGTGCTTATGATTCTTCCATTAAGCTTAAAAATATAATATTCAGATCTTTTACAAATAGCCAAAATTCATTTACATGGAAAATGCCAAATGATAAGATGATGTTTCTGAAATATAACTTTGTTTCTTATTAAAAAGAAAAGTTCATAATATACTGGTTTACAGGTGACTATGAGTCAATAAGAATAATTATCTTCTTCCTTTGAATGCTACATTTAAAATTAAAGTTCATATACAATTCAAAGTCATTAAAGGAGATACAGAGTAAATATAATTTTATTCTGCAAAAAGGCGATGTTCAGAAATAGAACTCTATAAATCAATTGCCTAACTAGAATTAATTATTTTGAATTATTTCAATTATCCTAAAATGGAATTGGATTTAAATAAAACCAATATATTTTCTACAACCACCAAAAATTTATCTAGTAACAGTGACAGTTTTAGGATTCAATGTAAATTTGGATTAAGTTTTTAAAAGAGGGGGTCTTCCAAATTTGTTTATTAATTCATTGTTAAAAGTACTGTGTCCTGAAAATTTTAAGGGATATACAGTTTATAAAATTTATATAAATTGTCCAAACAGAAAACCACCTTTAAAATGTCTCACTAAAGTCAAAATTGTTCAAAGGCTAAATTTGTGAGTAACTAGAAAGCAATATTCATCACTGAATAATTAATAGAAATGATAATAAATTTAAGTATATGCAAAATATGATATTTATGTAAATATGAAATGTAAAATGTACATGTTAAAATGTATTGAAATAATGTTGGACAGGATTGTTTAAATCTTGACTTTGACTTTCAAATGTTTTACATTAGAATAACATCTGTTTTATATATTATATAATCCACATTCTAAACAACCTTTTTAAAAGTAAATGTGTGTATATGTGTATATATATATATATATATATATATACACATATATATATATATACACACACATATATGTGTATGTATATATACATATATGTATATATATATGGGACAGATACCCTCAAGCCTGTGAAACAAAAAGAAATACTATGGGAAATAGAGGTGATTTCCTTAAAACCACAACGTAAGGTTTCTTCCCTTTTAGCCATGTCATAGCAATGGATACTACACTCACCTTCTCACTGTGAGGAACTATAACCTGAATAAAATATAGAAAGCATTTCCTTTTATATGCTGGGTGACACAGATCCAGGACTATGATCCTTGAGGCAAGGATATCACAGAAAGAGTTCTAAGATCATGCTAGCTTTATTCTATGGGTCATTTTTTTTTTAATTAGTAAAATGATTTTTATTTTTCACTGAAGATTATTTCATGACATCTAAACATGCCTTTGATAATATTCAACAGATGGTTTTACAATGTAAAAATTTTTGTCCAGTGTTATTGAGGAATAAATGGCAAATATAATTGTATTTAAGATATATAATTTGATGATTTGATATACATTGTGAATGATTATCAAGATCAAGATAATTAACACAGCCATGAACTCACATAGTTAGCTCATTTTTGTGTGTGGTGAGAATGTTTTAGATGTACTCTTAGAATATTTCATGTATATAATATGGTATTATTAATGTAGTCATCATGCTATACATTAGATTCTCAGAAATTATTCATATTATAACTGAATGTACCCTTTGACCTACATCTCCCCATTTACCCCTCTCCACTCCAGGTCCTGGCAACCACCATTCTAGTCTGTTTCTATGAGATCAGCTTTATTTTTTTTTTTTTTCAGATTTCACATATAAGAGATACCATATAGTATTAGTCTTTCCATCGCGATTATTTTGCTCAGCATAATGCCCTTAAGTTTCATACATGTTGTAACAAATGACCTGCAGAACAAGGGGGTGGAGCTGGGAGAGCTGTTAGCCGAACCATAATTTTGGTTGTCACACGTTACTGGATGATGTTCCAAACAATAGATTGGAGAGGTTGCACTGAGCACACGGGACGTTCAATTAAGATGCCAGAAAGGCTATATTTTAGGAATAGCACCCTGACATCAGGGCTACCATAGACCTACTCTGAAAAAACATTGAAAGAATAAAAAGCAAAGCCACCAAAGGACCCAGATGACCTACCTGCTTACTAAAACAAAAACCAAATTCTTTAGAGGAAGACATCAATATAGAGACTCTCAACAATTAAACATCCACAATAGCCAGCATAAAGTTATTACACATGTGAAGAAGCAAGAGAATATTACCTAGGGGACAGGTAGTTAGCAACAGTTCTAGAGATGACAAAAATATTGAAATGAACAAACAAGGAGCTTTTGTATTTGGGGACAGAAAAGTAATTGTAGTTGATTTTTTTTCAAAATAAAAATCTATCCCTCAGTTGCAAAAACTCCAAAAACTTTCAGAAAGATAAACAAACACAAAGAATCTATACATAAGAACACCACAGTTAAATTCCTTAAAAGAACAAATAATGTGTAAGAGGGAAGAGAAACAGAGAGAGAGACTTCAAAGGATCCATAAAAAAGAAATATATTACATAAAGGGAAATAAACACTATTGAATTCTGATTTAAAAAATGCAATTGGAAAATCAATGCAAAACTATTTTTTAAATGCTGAAAAAAATAAAAACCTGTCAAACTTGAATTCTATGTTCAGCAAAAGTATACTTTAAAATTAAGGCAAAATAAAAATGATTTATATAAGCAAAGGCTAAGATATCTACCACCAGTAGATGTGCAGTGAGAAATAGTGGAAGTTCTCTAGGCTGAAGGAACATAACTGTAGATAAAACTTGTGATGGTTAATTTTATTAGCAAATCGACTAGGCTATGATGCCCAGCTGGTTATTCACATACTAATCTGGATGTTACTATGAGTGTATTTTTATATTTTATTAACAATTATATCAGTTGACTTTAAGGAGAGTTCATTATCCTCCATAACGTGGGTAAGCCTCATCGAATCACTTGAAAGTCTTAAGAGAAAAAAATGAGGTTTCCCAAAGAATAAAGTTATCTGTGTCAAGACTGTGACATAGGAATCCTGCCTGAGTTTCCAGCCTGCTGGCCTATCCTACAGATTTTAAACTTTGCCAGCCCCATAATCACAGGAGCCAATTCTTTAAAATCTCTGTGTCTCTGTCTTTCTCTCTCTTTATATATATATATGTCTATGTACCTCAATAGATATCTATATCATTGATTCTGTTTCTCTGGAGAACCTCAACTGATACAAAGCTCTTACATATATGAAAAAAATGAATGCCACAAATGGTAAATACTTGGATAAGTGTAAAATGTTTCTCCTCTCTTTTTATATTTAAAATATGTGCACTGTTGGCTAGTTCTATTTCAGTTTTAGCTGAGTAAGCTCCTCGAAGACTGATGCTCATCAGATAATAGGTATAGCTCTAAGCAAAATACCAAACAAACATAAAAAACAAAAAGCAAACTTCTTAAAACCTTCAAAAAAGATAAAGAAAGCAGACAGATTATAGCGAGATGACAAAATCTGGAAATAGAAGTTATCCTATAGGGTGAGTTCCCTGTTTTTAACACTTTTAGCTGAAGGGTCAAACCTGGGTTTTAAAATCTGTAGTGTTTGTGGTCTGAAAAACCTACAGAGTTCTAGGCAAATACAGCAATTATAGAATGTGGGATAATCATAATAAGATATCACCTCACACATGTAGGTATGGCTATTCTCAAAAAAACAATGTCATATTAATTATGTTAATGACTTTGTAATCAATGGATTCTACTGTTTTAAAAGATACTAATAGGTCATATTATAGTTTCTAAAATGACTCAATTGAAAGTGGAGGAATTTCTTTGATAATTAGGTCTGACACTGATGATATAGTTTCTCTGCTGCTGGAAGATTGTTGTAGAATCATGTGCAAACTGTTTATGATATATAAACAGACACCAAACACTTCATTAATTTATTAAACAGATATTTATTAAATAGCCATTAAAAGCTTGACAAAAACCTATGGAATACAAAGATCCACAAAGTATTGCCCTCTAAGAATTGCTGCCATCAGTATTAAATAAAATAGGGCATGCAAACACTCCTTATTATTGCACTGAACATCCTATATGTACTTGATTTAATTACATGTAAAACAACAGGTTTTTACTTCTTTTGCTCATTTTAAGAATTTGATACACGCTATAGAAACATATTCAGGAAAAATAGGCATACAATATTTTCCATACAATTTTAGGGAATTCACAGTCTTCTAAAGTTGTTTGACAAGGCCAAGACCTGGTCTTAGATGATTCTGATTATGTGGGAGACATGTGAACAAGCAATGTATGTATATGAACTTTCTAAACAATGGTGTATTGGGCCATTTTAAAGAAGCAGCTAATTAAGGGAAATATTTTCAGAAAGAGAAAGG
This sequence comes from Balaenoptera musculus, assembly GCF_009873245.2. Lineage (NCBI taxonomy): Eukaryota > Metazoa > Chordata > Mammalia > Artiodactyla > Balaenopteridae > Balaenoptera > Balaenoptera musculus. The sequence continues at coordinate 105,829,531 of NC_045788.1, forward strand.
TCCCTGCTACATGGATTAGATGGTCAAAATCAGCTTCAACTTACTTATTGCCATATCTGGATTGATTGGTATAAGAAGTATTTTGTTTGAATAAAAATATGGAAGTTTTTGTTGTTGCAGTTTTTTTGAGAAGTAGCATAACATATTGGATTCTGAAGTCAGACTCTTTTGGTTTTAAATCCTGGTTTTTAATAATTACTAGCTCTAAGTCCTGAGTTTTATGTTGTTTTGTTTGTGTAAAATGGGGCTAATAATAACACCTACCTCTTGGTGATTTTTGAGGTTTAAGTTAGCTAGTATTTGTAAAGAGCTAAGAATGACATATGGAAATACTAAAGGGTATATAAGTGAATGTTAAATAGCATTTCACTGACTTTTGAACTATATAAGGAAGTCCTGAGATGTAAAGGTATCATTAAAAGAGAGTGAAAGGAATTGGGTAAAATTATTGAGAAAGGCAAGAGAGTACATGACAAATTAATTTCCAGATACTATTTTTACAGCCACAAAAAATTGTTTTAACAAACTATCAAAAGTAAAAGGAGAATTTTAGAAAATCTCTTTGTATTTAAATCCCTATACTTTTACTTCCACAACTAATATGTGAACTACTAAAAAACACACATATTTTTAGAGTAGCTTTCTAGATGCCTTTTATAATGTCTAAGTTATGAAAGATACACAAGTGTAGGGAGAAATTATATTTTCATTTTTAGACTATGGTAAGGCTATAAGGGGACAACAGAATGGAGGCTGAAAAAAAGAAAAAGAAAAAAAAGAAAAGAAAAGAAAAAAGCAAGTAAACAAAAAACAATAAAAGAAAAAGAGCCTGGAAGGCGATATCAATATGGTGGAGTAGGAGGACCCTGAGCTCACCTCCCTTCAGGAACACATCAAAACTACAACTACGTATAGAGCAACTTTTGCTGAAATCGACCTGAAGACTAGCAGAATGACTCTTCTATAACCAACACTGTAAAGAAAGATCCACATAGAGTTTGGTGGGAAGAGAGGAGAAACAAGTTAGTCAGGACCTGCACCCCCTAGCAGGTGACCCAGAAGATGAGAGAGATATCACAAGTTTGGGGATCCTCCATGAGATCGGAAACTTGGAATATGAGACTCTGAAGCTGACTTAAAACCCAGTGAGGCTTACTGAAGGGCTGTAAGAAACCGAAACTTCACCCTGAAGAGCACAAGCACAGATTTCCTTTCTCCCAGTCACAGCACAGAGGCAGCAGATTGAAAACTGCCTGGTGCTCTGGCTGGCTTTCCAGGATCGCCTTTTGTGCAGCCTTCACTGGGCTCTTGCTCTCACCCCTCTTGCTCTTGCACTGGTCCCATTAAGGTGGAGACTTCCATTGCCAATGACAACATGCACACTAAGAAGGAACAGAGCCAGCTCTGACCCCAGCCTTACTTCTGACTAGGCAGAGGCAGCCATTGGCAGCATGTTCCTCTATGCACACGCTTGGGAGGGAGTAAAAACAGCTCCAGGATGGAAACCACCATTTCAGGCATGCACGTCCACATGCAGACTTCGGAAGGAGCAGAACCAGCTCAGTAGCACAGCTCCAACACCTTCTGCACAGACCCAGCCTCTAACTAAGTCACACACACCAGTCAATAGGTGTAACCAACACAGAAGTGCAACACCAAGCCCTTAGTCCCTAACCATGTCCCAAATAAAGGCTGAAATAGCCAACACACCTGGGAGAAATGCAACTCCCAAAGGGCTTCTGCTCCAGTTACTTGAGCTGCAGCCCCACCCCTCCCCCCATAGGACAGTGACTGCCATTGAGCATAGGAGAAGCCCAGCTCACACCTACCTGGATCTGGCTTTAGCCCCTTCAGTTCCAGCCATACCTCCCAACAAAACACTGGCTGCCAGTGCACCCTAGGGGAAGATGCAGCCCATGATCTCTTCAGATCCAGCTCTCCCACCAAAGCCAATGGGCATATGCAGACTGCATAGGGACACTCCTACATAAGGACACACTTTCAAGACTGGATAGATAATGGTTTCATCTAATTTCATAGAGGCAGAGAAAGTTAAACAAAATGAGGAGACAGAGGAATATGTTTCAAATAAAAGAACAAGAAAGAAAACCTGAAAAAAATTCTACTGAAATAGAGTTAATTTATTTGATAAAAAGTTCAAAGCAATAGTAATTAGAATGCTAACTGAACGTAGGAAAAGAATAGACACAGTGAGAATTTTCACAAAGAGTTAGAAAATATAAAAAAGAACCAGTCAGAGCTGAAGAATAAAATAGCTGAAATGAAAAATTATCTAGAAGGAATTAACAGCAGATTAGGTGATAGAGAATACATAAGAACAACATCTATAGGACAACACCAAGCACACTAACATTTGCATTAAAGGAGTCCCAGAAGAGAAAGAGAGAATTGTTGAAAATGTGTTCAATGAAACTATGGCTGAAACTTCCCGAACCTGAAGAAGGAAGCAGATGTCCAGGTACAGGAAGCACAGAGAGTCTCTAGATGAACCCGAAGAGACCCACACCAAGACATGTCATAATTAAAATGGCAAAAGTTAAAGACAAAGAGAGAATTTTAAAGGCAGCAAGAGAAAAACAGAGAGTCACATACAAGGGAACCCCCATAACACTATAAGCTGATTTTTCAGCAGAAACTTTGAAGACAGAAGGGAGAGACTTGGTATATTTAAAGTGCTGAAAGAAAACAAACAAACACAAAAAGCCTACAACCAAGATATTCTACCTGGCAAAGTTAGAAGGAGAGATAAAGAGTTTCCCAGACTAACAGAAACTAAAAGAGTTCATCACCACTAAACTGGCCTTACAAGAAATGTTAAACGGTCTTCTGTAATCAAAAAGAAAAAGTCCATAATAAGAAATAAAAAAATATATGAAGAAAAAAAGCCTACTAGTAAAGGAAAATATATGGTAAAGTCAGTGTATCGGCAACCTAAAAAGCTAGTAAGAAGTTTAAAAGACAAATGTTGAAAACTACTCTAACTATAATAAAGAGTTAAGGGATACATGTGAAGATGTAAAATATTACAAAAACACAAAATGTGTGTGGGGGGATAAAAAAATGTAGATCTTTTAGAACGTTTTGAATATAAATGACTGTCAGTTTAAAACAGGTAGTTATACTTATTGGTGAATATATATAAACTCCTTGGTCACCACAAATCAAAAATGTACAATAGATACACAAAAATTAGAGAGAAAGGAAGACAAGCATAGCATGAAAGAAAATCATCAAACCACAAGGGAAGAGATTAAAAGAAGAACAAAACAGAGAACTGGAAAAACAACCAGAAAACAAGTAACAAAATGGTGGTAAGTACATACCTATCAATAATCACTTTGAATGTCAATGGATTAAATGTTCTAATCAAAAGACTGGGTGGTTGGTTGGATAAAAAACAAGACCCATCTATATGCTGCCTACAAGAGAATCACTTCAGAGCTAAAGATACACACAGACTGAAGGGAGGGAATGAAAAAAGATATTATATGTAAAAGGAAACAAAAAGAAAGCTGGGGTAGCAATACTCATGTCAGACAAAATAGACTTTAAAATAAAGTCTGTAATAAAAGACAAAGAAGGGCATTATATAATGATAAAGGGATCAACACATGAAGAGGATATAGCATTTGTAAACATATATACACCTAATATAGGAGCACCTAAATATATAAGGAAAATATTAACAGACATAAAAGGAAAAAAATGACAGTAATATAATAGTAGGAGATTTAACACCCCACTTACACAAATGGACAGATAATCCAGACAGAAAATCAATAAGGAAACAATAACCTTAAATGACACATTAGACCAGTTACACTTAATAGATATCTATAGGACATTCCATGCAAAACCAGCAGAATACACATTCGTTTTAAGTGCACATGGAATGTTCTCCAGGATAGATTGCATGCTAGGCCACAAAACAAGTCTCAACAAATTTAAGAAGGTAGAAATTATATCAAGCTTGTTTTTCAACCACAGCAGTATGAAACTAGAAATCAGTTACAGGAAGAAAAATGAAAAAAACCCCACAAATATGTGGAGACTAAACAACATGCTACTAAAATCCAATGGATCAATGAACAATGAAATTAAAGAGGAATTAGAAATACCTTTAGACAAATGAAAATAAAAATTAAACTTTCCAAAATATATGGGATGAAGCAAAAGCAGTTCTAAGAGGGAAGTTCATAGCGATACAGGCCTACCTCAAAAAAAAAAAAGAAAAATCTCATTAAAACAACCTAAACTACCATCTCAGGAAATTAGAAAAGGAAAAATAAACAAATTCCAAAGTCAGCAGAAGGAAAGAAATGATAAAGATCAAAACAGAAATAAAAAAAATAGAGAACCCCCCAAAATAGAAAAGACCAATGAAGCTATTATTTTAAAGATAAACACAACTGATAAGCCTTTAGCCAGGCACATTAAGAATTAAAGAGAGAGGATCTAAATAAACAAAATTAGAAATGAAAGAGGAGAAATGACATCTGATATCACAGAAATACAATCACAAAAGAATACCACAGTTATATGCCAACAAACTGAACAACCAAGAATAAATGAATAAACTCCTAGAAACATACAATCTTCCAACACTGAATCAAGGAGAAATAGAAAATATAAACAGACCAACTACTAATAATGAAATTGAATAGGTAATTAAAAAATTCCCAACAAACAAAAGTCCAGGATTGGATGGCTTCACAGAAAAATTCTAGCAAACAAAGAAGAGTTAATATCTATGCTTCTCAAACTATTCCAAAAAATTGAAGAGGAAGGAACACTCCCAAACTCATTCTGTGAGGCCACCATTACCCTAATACCAAAACCAGACAAAGACACTACAAAAAATGAAAATTACAGCCAATACCTCTAATGAATTTAGATGTAAAAATTTTCAAAAATATATTAGCAAACCAAATTCAACAATGAATAAAAAGGATCATACACCATGGTCAAGTGGGATTTATTCCAGGAATGCAAGGATGGTTCAATATTCACAATTCAATCAATGTGATACACCACATTAACAAAAAGAAGGATAAAAATCATATGATCATTTCAATAGATGCAGAAAAAACATTTGACAAAATTCAACACTCATTCATGATGAGAACAGAACTCTCAACAAAGTTGATATAGAGGAAACATACCTCAACATAATAAGGTCCATTTGTGACAAATCCACAGCTAATATCATACTTAATGGTTAAAAGCTGAAAGCTTTTCCTTTAAAAACAGAAACAAGACAAGGATGCATACTTTGCCATTTCTATTTACCAAAGTATTAAAACTCCTACCTACAACAGTCAGACAAGAAAAAATAAATAAAAGTCATCCAAATTGGAAAAGAAGTAAAACTGTCACTATTTGCAGATGACATGATACCATATGTTAAAATCCCTAAAGTCTCCACCAAAAATCTATTAGAACTATTAAGTGAATTCAGTAAAGTTGCAGGATACAAGATTAATATATAGAAATCTGTTGCTTTTCTATACACTAATAATGAAATATCAGAAAGAGAAATCAAGTAAACAATCCCATTTACAATCACATGAAAAAGAGTAAAATACCTAGGAAGAAATTTAACCAAGGAGGTGAAATAATTCTTAAAAGTATAAGACTTTGACAAATGAAGTTGAAGACAATACAAATAAATGGAAAGATATCCCGTGTTCATGGATTGGAAGAATTATTGTTAAAATTTCCATACTATCCAAAGCAATCTACAGATTTAATGCAATTCCTATTGAAAAATCATGGCATTTTTCATGGAACTAGAACAGATAATCCTAAAATTTGTATGGAACCACAGACGACCCTGAATAGCCAAAGCAACCTTGAGAAAAAAGAACAAAGCCAAAGGTATCTCGCTCTTTAACTTCAGACTATACTACACAGTTAGAGTAATCAAAACACTATGGTACTGGAACAAAGACAGACACATAGATCAATGGAACAGAATAAAGAGCCCAGAAATAAACCCACCACATATGGTCAATTAATCTATGACAAAGGAAAACAGTTTCTTCAATAAGTGGTGCTGGGAAAACTGGACAGCTACATGCAAAAGAATGAAATTAGAACATTGTATCATACCATATCCAAAAATAAACTCAAAATGAGTCAAAGACCTAAATGAAAGTCTAGAAATCTAAAACTTATAGAAGAAAACAGGCACTATGCTCCTTGACATAAATTTTAGCAACTTCTTTTTGTATGTGTCTCCTCAGGCAAGGGAAACAAAAGCAAATATAAACAAATGGGATCTGATCAAACTCAGAAACTTTTGCACAGCAAAGAAAACAATCAAGAAAGCAAAAAGGCAACATATTGAATGGGATAAGATATTTGCAAATAATAAGTCTGATAAGGGGTTAATATCCAAAATGTATAAAGAGCTCATAAACTCAAGGTCAAAAAACAAACAACCTGATTAAAAATTGGCAGAAGACCTGAATAAGCAATTTTCCAAAGAAGACATGTAGATCTCCAACAGGCACATGAAAAGTTTCTCAACGTTGCTAATCATTAGGGAAACACAAATCAAAACCACAATGAGATATCACCTCACACTTGTCAGAATGACTATCATCAAAAAGATAAGAAATAATAAACACTGGAATTGATATGGAGAAAAGAGAACCCTTGTAGTGTTGGTGGGAATGTAAATTGGTACAGCCACTGTGGAAAACCGTATGGAGGTTCCTCAAAAAATTAACAATAAAACCATCAATACCATATGATCCAGTAATTCCACTGCTGGGTATATATCTGAAGAAAACAAAAACACTAATTTGAAAAGATATATGCACCCCAATGTTCATAGCAGCATAATTTATAATAGCCAATATATGAAAACTACCTAAGTATCCACCAACAGATGAATGGATAAAGATGTGGTATAAAACTCAGTTTGTAATACAAAAGAATGAAATCTTGCCATTTGCAACAACTTAGATGGACCTGGGAGGTATTTATCATGATTAGTGAGATAAGTCCCACAGAGAAAGATAAATACTGTATGTTTTCACTTATATGTGGAATCTAAAAAATAAAATAAGTGAGTATAACAAAATAGAAACTGACTCACTGATACGGAGAACAAACTAGTGGTTACCAGTGGGGAGAGGGCAAGTTAGGTGAAAGGAATTAAGAGGTACAAACTACTAGGTATAAAATAAATGATACAGGAATATAATGTTCAGCACAGGGAATATAGCCAATATTTTAAGGTAATTTTAAATAGAGTATAATTTATAAAAATATTGAATCACAATGTTTTAAAACAGAAACTAATTTAATATTGTAAATCAACTATAATTTTATTAAAAAAAAAACTCAAAAAAACAAAAAAGAAAAAGAAAAGGAGCCTGTAGACTTTCTCTGCTGCTCATATACAAAACTGAGTGAAGGAAGAAGTAGGCCTGGTTATGGACAGATCAGAGTGCAAAAGATTTGCTACTCGCAAAAATTTGAGTTTCTCAACCATTAGCACTGTGATTAAATGTCTCTATACATAGTCATTTTCTACATCGTAGTAATTTCCTTTCTCTCTCTCTTTAGTTCAGCAAATATTTATTCAATACTTTATATCTACTAGGTGCTGAGAAAGCAGTAAGTATATAAAGATGCTTTGCACTCTGTCCCTGACCAGGGGATGCCTGTAAATTAAAGGCAGAGAGGCTTATAAAAGTATATAAGTTGCAAAGCATAAGTGCTACAGCAGATATGAACAAATTGCCCAGGAAGAGAGAAGGAACAAGTAAGTGATACTCAAAAGCAGAATCAGAAATAGGTTGCTGCCATTTATCATTCTTTGTTGAATTTTTTTTCTAGCTAGGCAGAGTCTGAACTTTTCGTTTTTTATTTCTATGATTTTTCCCTTTATAAAGATATTTCTTGTATTTTTATCATCTTCAGGATGCTATTCTAGAAACTTTTTTCATTATCCTCTTTAAAATTACTTATTTGCTAAATGTATCTTTCATTTTTAAATTATAACATGTGAATATTAATAGCTAAGGATTTTTCCTGAGTTTTACATTAAATTTTTTTTCAGCACTGGAAAAAAAAAATGATTTGAAATAATAAAAGAAGCCACTGATCTACCTCCAAATAAAACACTGAATAGGAACACTACAAATCTTAAAGTCAACTGAAGTAAAACTAAATTTTATAAGGTGAGGCTCTAAATAGACCAGATGTCTCAAATGGGCTTTTTTAGATTAACACATTTGAATGCATTCCTCTATGCATGAAAAAATTTACAGTTTCATTCTTCACTATTGAAACAGCGTTGGATACAAAAAAGATAAGTTCAGGTACTTACTAGTCCATAACAAAGGAAAAGGTAATAATCTTTTTACATCTGAATTCTCCTGCTCTATGAAGCTGTAAATTATTCTATGCACACACACACACGCACACACACACACACAGACAAAAAAATTTGAAAACTTAAATAGAATAAAGCACAATCAACTTGTCTCTGTTCAGGCACGTTGTCTCTGTGAAGTCATTTTTTAATAGAAAAGACTACTTTCTACAACATGGACTAACTTATCCATGTTAGCTATTTCTTACTTTGCCCATTTCAAAGTATGGATAAGAATTCTTAACTATTTCTTACATATCATGAGGATTAATGATTCTAAGAAGCTTTCAAGATGGAATTTCTTTCAAGTATAAAGCATCATCAATAATAAAGAAAAAGGAAATTAAACCATAATATCCTTGATCATGATGACAAATTGATGTCCTGATGGACATAATTGGCATTTCATATACCTGGCTGTAAGGCAGATTTTGTAGTGCACCATTATTATTCTACCCAGGTACACAGATGATACTCATAATGAAACTTACACACCCCCACCTAAACGTATGTGTATAGAACACACACACACACACAAAATCAAAACTTACATGTTCTCTACAAGTTTACCCAAGAGAGAATTTAATCTCATGAGTGGATTAGAATTAATGTAAAAATGCTTCCACATCTAAAAAATTCAAAAACAACGTTAAGTTGAGCCCAAATAATATACTTGCATTTTGAAGGCTATATCTCATATTTTATTTTATTTTATTAATTTATTTATTTTTGATGTGGACCATTTTAAAAGTCTTTGTTGAATTTGTTACAATATTGCTTCTGTTTTATGTTTTGGTTTTTTGGCTGTGAGGCATGTGGAATCCTAGCTCCCTGACCAGGGATTGAACCTGTACCCCCTGCACTGGAATGTGAAGTCCCAACCACTGGACTGCCAGGGATGTCCCTATATCTCATATTTTAATGTTTTAGAGTTTTGAGAGTTAACCTATAGTAAATGACTGTTATATAAAACCATGAAATGTCATATTTTAAAATTATGGGATATTAATTAAAATGTGAATTAAAAATCAACATCCTCAGAAAAATATGCATAACACTTTTGCTGATAAGAGAAAAAGCTATATCTTTCAAGTCAGGCCCAATTCCATGATCAGTTAAGTAGGCAATTTAAGTGTCTTGCCAGAGTATAAGTGACCATCTAATATGAAAAGACACACAGGCATTTGTAGGAGAAGCACAATTAATTTTGATATGTTTAAATAAGATGGTACTTCAATCAAACTATATATTCCAAACAATTGTGATGCTTTTGATTCAGAAGTTTAGAGATGATAACACTGATGAGAATGTGGATAGTAAAATATCAAAACTGGCAGCACACAACTCCAATTTAGAGAAGAAATTAGATTTCCCTGCAAAATAGATTAGGAGAGGAAGTGGAGACAAAGTGTCCTAGAAGACAAAAACAATTCAAGCAACCCTTTAGAAACTGGCAGAAGTAATTGCACCTCTGCTTAATGAAGTGAATGATTTAGGGACAAACTCTTCAGGTTTTAAGTAGGGCTGGAGGGGAGGAATGTAAACTAGTTACCGAGCAAACTGCTTGGGGACTTTAACGTCTTCATGCTCAGCATCTCATACTTCCCTTGCATTTCTGTAGTTCTAATACTTCTAATATTTGATTACCTCAAAATGGAAAATATTTTAATTAAAAATGTTTAAAGACATAGTTAACAGATAGCTATTCAGGTGCAAAAAAGGTGCAAACAACATGACATTGGTAACTTAAATTGACCAGTAGAGGCAAAGTTGAACTCACTCTCACATTTGTAATCATCTAAAATATTCATCGAATTTCTATTAGCTGCCAAACCACTTTCTAAGCTGTGGGGATAACCTTCACAGGTCTGGCATTCTAGTGGAAGTAGATAGAAAACAGAGAAAAAAGAAACAGCAAGAAAGTTTCAGGGAATATTAGAGGGTGCTACATATTATGGAAAGAATAAAAGAGGGGAGGGAGCTAGGAAGTGCCTGGGTTGGAGATGAGGGTTGAAATACAAAGAGATGGTCAGAGGAGGGTTTACTGAAAAAGTGACCTTAATGAAGGGGAATTGAAGGAGACAAGCATTCAAACCTCTTAGGTATCCGGGGAAATAGTTTCCAATTGGAGCTTGCTGGTACAAATGTCCAAAATCAAAGCGTCTCAACTACTCCAGGAATGTCAAGGAGCAGTTGGAGGGCAGTGAGCGAGAAAGAGAAAGAAAGGGAGAGTAGGAAATGAAGACAAAGGAAAAGACGCAGATTGGGTAGAGCTTTGTAGGCCATTAGAAACCTTTACTTTTACTCTGAGTAAAAGGCATAGGTTGCTTCTGAGCAGAAGGTGATATGGTTGTACTGGAACAATTTCTAATTTTAAAAGTGTGACATCACTTCCATTAATATTTATATATATAAAAGGTCATATTATATACAATAGGTATCTTATCTTCTTAATTTGATCTCTTGTTTAAAACTATTTCAGTGGAACACACTATAACACTGTGGAGTTAGAGTACAGGGCTATGGCAGATATCTGGTTTTCTCCCTAAATTCACTCCACCTTTTGCCCACAGTAGTAAAATGGCTAGCTGGGCACATTGTCCTCCAGTTGTGATTGTATTTCTTTCCCTCCCTCACAGATAGGTGAGGCCATGTGAGTGGTTTCTGGCCAATGAATGTGAGTGGTAGTGTCCTCTAGCAGCTTCTGAGATTTATCCTAAAGAAAGAGGGCTGCACACAATGTGTCCCTTATTTTTCCCTGAATCTCCATTCTGTTAAATGACAGCAGCATTTCACAGTGCTTGAGTTGCTTTCTAAGCTCATTTGTGCGCTTTAGCTTTATCATTCTGGACATTTATAAAGTGTGATGATGATATTGTGGTTAAGAGTGTGGGCTCTACTGCAAGAATGCTCTGCTTCAAATTCCAGTTTTGCCCCCGGCTTAGCTGTGTGATCTTCAGCAAGCTACTTACCTTCACTATGCTTAAGTTTTTATTACCTGTAAAATGGGGCTGTTGTGAGAATTAAATGACTTAATTCATAAATAATGTATAAAAGTGCCTCACAATAGTAAACCTCAGTGCCATTTTAGCTGCTTTTATCATGTGTTTTAGTAGCAAATAAACACTTTCATCTCAATATTATAAATTAGGCCCAAAACGTAAATCTTTGAAAATCACAGTCACCAAGTTTCACAATTTCCTTTCTTAAGAAGTGGGGAAAGAGGTTTACCTAAAATAGCCTTTCTATTTGTTTTCAAGGCCACAATACCAAGACATAACTGCTTATCTGTCAGATTTAACCCAATTTGTACTTTATATCCAAGTTCCCAAACAGTTGTTGTTTGCCCTTGTTACCAGCACCACAATAATGCCAAGCACATAATAGCTGCTCAGTAAGTTTTCATTGAGTAAATACATGAAATGGTAGAGAAATCAAAATCTTTAAGACCTCAAGCATTTAAATAGTCTTTAGCGCCGGTCTTTGTTTTCAGACCATTAAATAAAGCTTCTCCAAAGTCAAATCTAGTACAATTTAGAGGTAGCTACTTCTGGAAAGTATTAGTATAAAGAGCCTTTTCCTGATGTAAACTTCACAAATGAGTAAGTACAAAGAGAAAAAAAAAATGTTATTATATCTTTATCCGGGGATTACTTCTAGTATACTATGCTAAGGCTACTATTGAAACACAGAAAAATACTTGGAAAAATAAATAAGCAAAAAGCTTTTTTTAATGCTGCCAGAATCTAAGTTTTAATTAATGTGCCAAGGCAATGTTACTGCCAGAATATGGCCAATCTGGTGGAAAAGAACCTAGAGGACTCAGTTTGAATACGTACTTTCCTTTGAGCAAAGTTAGAGGAAGAATGTTTTGGTGCCTTGGAGAATATGGTGTCAGTTTATAAACAGTCCATTTAGACCAAGTCTGCATTCTTTGGAGGGAAAATTAAAGGAATCCTTTTTACAAACAACAGAGAAACACAAGATACAAGCAATGTTACATCTGGGTGTAAAGGTGTTATGCTGTCCTTTTCATTTGTTGTTATCTCTGTACAGTGGAATTATGGGTAGTTTTCCTCTTTTTTTGAACTTCTCTGTACCTTCCAACTTTTCCATAAGGAGCATACTTTTTTAATAATCAAAAACAAACAAATACCAAGTGAGAAAGCAAGCTTGCAGAAACCTAAAACTTTCAACTAGATAGGTTATGTTATCTGAAATTGACATAAATGAGATGATAACTTTCTAAATATTTTAAAAATAAGTAAGGATTGGCTGGAGAAAGAAACAGATTGAGTCACTTAGTAAAATACTGTGCTGATATTGTGAATACTGCAGAAGGAGTAAAATCCTAGAAGATACATGGGATAGAGCCAAGAATTAATAATGAAGGCTCATCTTCACGGCAAAAAAGTAAAGAAGAAACACTTGAACCTGTGAAATAGGTTATGGGGTTTCAAATGATGGATTTTTAAATTGTGGAATTTCAAATTGCAGATTAAAGGGATCCCGACAGACCAAAAGTAACAAGGCATGAACAAGTAGTTTGACTTTGGGCCAGCTACCTAATATCAGTTATCTCATCTTTAAAGGGAGATACCATCTACCTCTAAGAATGTTTATGATGATTTAATTAGGTAATATGTGGCAAACAGTCCTCATCAAATTTTTTCCTGAATCTGGTGGTAGAAACAAAACAAGTAAAAACAAAGTAAAACAAAACAAGTAAAAAAAACAAAGTAAAACAAAACAAGTAAAAACAAGTAAAAACAAACAAGTTTTTACTTATCTTAAAGAAAGGAATTCAGAATTATTTGGTTAGCACGAATAATTAATAGAAGAAATTAAAGTTAGATATTAAAAGCTGCTTGAGGTTTTTTTCAAAAACAAGTATATTATGAATATCTTCTAACTAATAACTAATTTCTAATAAACTATATACTATATAAATAAAATGTAAAAGAATAACAATAAAAATAATCTTACAGTGATGTACACCATATTACAATTCAGCTACTATAGCACTAAATATAAACCTGCTAATTTCCTTTAGCATAGATGGCAACAAGAATAAAACTGAAGAATATATAAAATGTCATTGAAGTGTTAAACTCTAAAATCAACACTATGGATTCTGAGATAGCCAACATCACCTTGACAAGATAGAATGAACATGAACAAAAAGAAATGCAAATTTCCAGGAGCCAGCCCTAACCAGGCCACTCAGTGTGCAAATGGGAAGTTGGTGTTCTTTGAGAGAAAACATGTATCCAATTTCATGACAATCTGTCAACATATGTGGACATGGGAGTCTGGGACCAGGAAATCTTTGAATTATTAGGAGGAGAAGAATTGCTATGATCTCAGGCTCAGTCAGCAAGCTACCTTCAGTCAACTTGCTTCCCATGAAGGTTGCCTACAGGGAGAGAATGTGCTGGTATGCAAGCTGCAACTATTTCATTCACTTCGCTCTTATATTTATCATTTAAATTCATAAATTAGCATTCTGCTCTTTACCTGTCATCCTTGCCTCATTGGCATTTGTTATTCTAATAAAATGCCACAAAGACAAGGTTAGGTTTAATATCCAGAAGATTGAGAGTTGAGTCCTTTATCACACCAGCCTAACTTCCCCAAGATTCTCCCTCAACCACTCACATTTATTTTTTTTTTTTAAAGATTGATTGATTGATTGATTGATTGCTATGTTGGGTCTTCGTTTCTGTGCTAGGGCTTTCTCTAGTTGCGGCAAACGGGGGCCACTCTTCATCGCGGTGCGCAGGCCTCTCACTGTTGTGGCCTCTCTTGTTGCGGAGCACAGGTTCCAGACACGCAGGCTCAGTAGTTGTGGCTCACGGGCCCAGTTGCTCCATGGCATGTGGGATCTTCCCAGACCAGGGCTCGAACCCATGTCCCCTGCATTAGCAGGCAGATTCTCAACCACTGTGCCACCAGGGAAGCCCCTCACATTTATTTTTAAAACAAACATAAATATATATAATATATAATATGTATATAATAAACATAATAAACATCAATTATTGTACTTTTCAATGTTAATCATCTATTGTTGATATATCTTTATAATCAAAAGACCAACTACTTGGTTCAAGTCAACTTTGACAGCAAATACAAGAAATAAAAAAGATTATTATTTTGGTGAAGTGATTAAAATAGGTAAACCATGTTATGCTATAATAGTAACAGATATGGTAAATCAGAAAACATAAACATGATATAGTTCATACTTAGAAAATTAGCTGATGTAATATATTGGAGAAGAGGAAGATCATTGAAAGGAGACCAATCAGGAGATGGTTAAGAGTAATAAGGACCTAATCGTTAGTAGAGATGGATGGAGAGAAGAATTATAATTAGGAAACTCTTAGTATGTGTTTTAGATTGCAAGTACAAAAGCATCCTGGTAGATCAAGCAGAAAAGGAGTGTACAGAAAGGATATTGGGTAGCTCAAAAAACTGAGAAAGCTAGATAACTTTTATCAGGTTCCCAGCTGAGCTTTCAGTAACAAGGATAAAATGCTAGCTACCAAATTGACCTGATGAGAAAACATTCCTTTTCCACTGAAACCACTGACGGTGATGATATGCAGCTAGCATCATTGCCACGAACTAGAGTTTAATGCCACTACTACTTCTTTTCCAGGATCTTGATCTTACACGATCGTTGTCAGGCACCTCTGGCATCACCCCTAGCCAACACAGTGGATTCTGTATAGAAACTCCTTCCTTAGTTTGCTTATTTTTGAATTAGACCCTCAAACAAGTCTATTTGTTACAGATCAGGTCCTAGACACCAGCATATGGTAATAGGTTTATCAATATTGGGGTTTTTTCAAGGCAACCACAAATATAGTTTTCTTCCTATAAACCTGTAAGGAAAACACAAAATATTGATAATAAAAATTATAAGCTAAGAAAACATAATTTCTTACATAAGAATTAAGTATAGTGTATATAAACTGAATCTAAATGCTTCTGATTGAATAATATTTTTCATACCCAGGAATGCCTAATCCTGAACAAAACAAGGAAAACACTAATATAATATTCAGCAACATCCAGTTATCAAAGTAATATATTCCATAATTATTATTTCATAATGCTTATTTTTAATTCATCTGTATTAGTTATAAAACAAAACAAAACCCAACAAAATCACCTTCTTAACTTTCTAAATTTATGAAATCTTTCTTTTTCAATCTCAGAAGTTGTACTTTAAAAATAATAATTCTTACTCTTTAGTGGAAGTCAGTTCAAGGGTTCAGAAAGTGTCCTGTGGAATTCTTCAGTCTTGTAGCTGCATTTCCCACTGCAGTGCTTTTTGGATGTGTTAAGGTGATGTAATAATCTCTCTCCTTCACAACCCCGGCCCTCTACTTCAGCTGGACCCTATCACCTTGGTGATAATGTGCTCATCTCCCCAGACACCTAGCTGACCTCACAGCAGTTTAAAGTTCTTCATAATGCAAGGTCTCTGGTATCTGCCAGAACTTTCCCATAATCATCAAAAATACTTGTGTAAATTAACCCAGATCTGGACCTTATATTACAAATAAATGAATTAAAAAACACTCTGCCAAGTAAATTATTTTATGTTATAATTCAAGTATAAGAACTAGTCCTTGAAAAACTTGAAATTTCAATGCTTGGGAATCACCTCTGTCAGTTTTACAGGTTAAAAACGGGCAACCAATATTTCAGTACTGGGACAAAGATGCCTTTGTTAGGGCAAAGATGCCCTAACATTACCATATGCTAGTGATGTTAGAGATTGAAAAAAGTATCTGCAAAAGATAATGGGAGGAGAAACTCACATGACTGATAGCTGACATTTTTAAAAAGATATCTTGAAAGATTCTTGCATCTTAAAATTAAATGATAAATTTCTCATGGTGTTAAAGGGAAAAAGAAGTATATCAAGTATATTAAATTTAACTTAAAATGATTAAATAATCAAATGCTAATCGAATATTTTGTAACCTGAGATGTTTACAGCAGCTGTTAGAAAGCAATGAGGTCATTTTTTAAAGTTCAGTCTAAAAGAAACAAACAAGGAAAAAAAATTAAAACACACAAAATAGAACAGATGTAGACGTATTGATAGATATGCTAAGAAGTAGAATGCTCAAAAAACCAAATGCTATCTTTTCCACTAGAAGTGAAGTGTAATTTCTTAGATTATTTTTTAGTATTTCTTCTTATTTAACTTTCAAAATTTCATACACTTAGTATTTAAAAATCAGTCAGTACTATAAGGATAACCCCAGTGTTATCTGCAGAGAGTAGGTTGAATTTAACTGCTGAGTTCACTACACTATCCACAAAATAGAGTGCTTTTTCTTCCCATAGATAGCTCACCTAGCTAGGTTCCTTATTCACGTCAAAATGGTTGGCTTCAAAAGGATTGCCTTGAGTTAACCTGCAAATGTGAGTGATAGTTTCAAGGTGCAATTCAAGATTTAATACAATTAATTAATCATTGAAATAATGGAGGTGTACATAGAACATCAATTAATCACTTTTAAGAAATGTTCCATCTCTCACTCAAAATACCAATTTTAATGGGTGTATTTAAGTTACATTTAACACACAATTTAAAGTGATCATTAAATCAAAGAATAAGGTATATGAGTTCTCTCACAGAGTGAGGGGAAAATAAGTTGATTTATCAAATAAAGTGCTAGAATTTCTCCCTGAGTTTTGCTCCAGGAAGCAAATGAATTCTCTTAATTTAGCTATTGTTATCAACTTATTAGGAAGCTGACAATCAGATTGAATCACTCTAAGCAGTGAATGGGTGAGATCTCCACCCACTGCCCCAAGGATTTTTGCATTTTCAGCGGATAATTTTTTAAATGGTGAAATGAAAACAGAAATCAAATCATGACAAGGAGGCATTTTTGAACTAGGATAGATTTTTTAGACTGTTAAATCTTACTTAACAATTTCAAATTCTAATTAGTCTGTTTGGGCTGCTATGACAGAATACTGTAGGCTGGGTGGCTTATGAAATAGAAATTTATTTTCCACAGTTCCGGAGGCTGGGAAATCCAAGATCAAAGGACCAGTAAATTCCGTGCCTGGGGAAAGCCCATTTCCTGTTTCGTCTAAGGCAGTCTTCTTGCTATAACCTCACATGGCAGAAGGTTCAAGGGATCTTGCTAGGGTCTCCTTTAGAAGGACACCAACCTCATTTATGAGAGCTCAGTCTTCATGACTGAATCACCTTTCAAAGCCCTCACATCCTAATACTATCACATTGGGGAAAGGTTTCAAGATATGAAGTTGAGGGGTACACAAGTATCCAATCCATAGCAATTCTATTTTCAGATTACTCCTGCCCTTGGTAGGACTTCTTTGTTCACATGTTCTTTTTATACGTATATATGGGAAAACTTGGCTTTAGGATAATTTTCTGAAGCCATAGAGAATTTGAGAGAATGAGGAAAGTCCTTCTATCTAAACAAGTCATAGATTATTATCTGGGTCAATTTCTGCTTTTTAAATAAAAAGAAAAACACAATTTTGTTAAAGGTTTGCATTTTAACCTGTACATTTGGAAATAAATAGTTCATATCTTATTTAATTTGACACTTACTCTGATGAGTAAGTAAATGGAAATATTTCTTCTCTTTGTCCTACACTCTCATTTCATTACATGATACTGATGACAAGCTTTTCACCTAGATTGCAGCTAGCAGGCTTGAGCATCGCCTGCCAGAAGTGATTAATACCAATCAAACAGAGTTTGTTCAGTTGCAAAGACTGGCAGAAAACATTTATCATCTTCTTAAGGCATTAAAGTTCCAGATTGGCTCTGTGCTTGAGATAAACAGGATATTAATGCATTTGCTCCAATGTTCCCCTTGTTATCACATTTATTGAGCCTATTTTCCCAAGCAATGAAAGTAACTGTGCCCACCCTTTCCAATGGCCTTCAAGCTTAAATGGCATACCTTTAAAATCTTTCAGTAATAATTATAATGTCCAAATCTTAAATTAGGGAGAAACTAGGTAACACCCAATAAGACAAAATGTCTCCCTCAAACTCTTTCTGAGATCTCTTCTTAGATAATGAAATATAAATCAGATGTTACCAACCTCACATGTTTAGGCATTTGTTTATGTTTCCCTGGTGTTGCTTTTTAGCATAAAACAAGTGCACTGTACTATTTTGTATCTCTCTGGTGGGGGAGGGGAGGGGAGATGCAAGAAGGGTACAGGCCAATACTACCAATCCTTTCTGTTTCAAGGGGTGAAAACAAGTAGCTGAGATAGACCCAGAGGGGACAGAATGAGAGCAATGAGCAAAGCAAGAATGTAACATTTGCTAATCTCTTACTGCTGCCCCGTCTCACCTACACACCCGCCCTGCGCCACTAGCACTGACCTGTCCCAGCTCTAAATTCCTCAAAGTTCACACCCCTTCTTCCCTGATGTGCACCTTCCAAACCCAACCCTGTTTACTTCTATGTGATCTTCCCTGGGTCTGGACATAATGTAGTTTATCTCTTCCTCTAATCTCTTTCCAGTCTATTGTTTTGTGTAAACTCTGTCAGGCTTTCTTCAAAACATTTCTCTTTTATTTTTAAGGGTCTCTGTTGCAGTTAAAAATAAACATTAAAATAAGACTTTCTGCTATATTAATTTAAAATATCCTCAAGGCAATGTGTTCCAGGCTTCTCATTGACTAGGGAAAGAGCACAGACAAGAAAAGAAAAGCACATGTGGAGAACACACAACCATCACCTTATTGTTTGTCCTTTCCTTCACTTAGTAAACATTTATCCAGCATTTGCCTCAAATGGCCAAGCCCTCAAGGGGCTCACTGACTAATGGCCTAGACAGAACAAAGAAATCAATCCTCACAATACCTTATATCAAAATAAGTGTATGTACACAGTGTTTATCTAAGAGGCCCACAGAGTATGTTTAGAAGGACACCCGACTGTTAGAGAAGAACAAGAGTCAAGGGAGTTCCATCTAGCCCAGTGGAACTGAACAGTAGGTGCCAAGACAGAGGCATGAAGGAGCAGGATATACATAGGGAATGAAAATTGGTTCAGTTTTCCCACTGATGATAGATGGTGAGTTGGGAACAGGGAGAAGAGTTTTGATCAGGAAGGGTCTTATTTGTCATGATAAGACATTTGAACATTATCCAGAGTCAGTGAAACTATTATCAAATCTCAGAAAGATTTTAAGCAGGGAGTAATATAATTAGATTTACAAACCACAAGGTTAATCACTCTAAGTTTAAAGGATGATTGTAGAGAAAAAAGAAAACAAAACAGGAGACAGGTTACTGCAATTATCTAAGAGAGAAATTATGAGAGCTTTAAGGCAATGGAAGCAGACATTTTCAATTCAGGTTTTCAATACAGAAACCCAATCAACCCATATTTATACATAATGCTGTTGCTTTTCTAATTAGCTACTGCCCAGATTTATGCAAGGTAGTCATCATCAAATGCTATTGCTCTTTTGAAATTCCTACTCTGAAACACACACTGGTTGCGGTGGTTGCAATTTGGGGAGAATACCCTCTTTCCCATGGCAGAGGTCACGTATTGACTAGTGCCACAGGAGCAAACCTGGCAATTAGTTAATAAATTCAATCTAGATCTTGTTTTATCCTTTGATGACCTTAAAATATGAAAATGCTTAAAAATTAGTTTTACCTAAAAATTCTGCTTTTGACTTGATAAATATAGCTTTAAGAAAACCATACTAAAAGGTAGCCAGAAACTGCTATGTAACACAGTCCTTCAACTTAGACACATAAAATAATCTTAAAATCCAGTTATCCTCTTCCAATGAGCTTGGGATTCCTACTTGCTACAAAAGCCATAAACAGTTTCTTGCTAATCAGCTTTTAGAAGAAGTCACAAGTAGAAAACTGTGAAGGTGGAAGGTCAGAGTTAGTACTTCAAGTACTTACTAAAAAGCATGTGTTGCCTGAAACTGTTTACTCAAGTCAGAACCTTTATTAACTGCATCCTTTTCTTCTGGAAGATAGGATTCAACTATAAATTATTTGGATAGACTACCATCTCCACATTAATTTACCAAGGCTTTCATCCTCCCACACAGAAGTGTATTTCTTAATACAACTCAAAAGACATCGAGTATCTCATCCAACCTATTCGTCAACTCTAAATGGGATTTGACGTTAAGAGGTCAATATTGCTTTTCCTCATAGATGACTAACAAATTTACAGAGACATAAGTTCACCGTTCTCACATGGATCACTGTGCAACAGACCAGTGTTTTTTGATTGTAACATTTAGGTTTCAGTTATTAAATGAAAGTGGAAACTCAGGCTGTGACAAATTGCTTGGCGCCTCAACAATGATCCAGAGAGATACCCAGAAGGAAAGCCAGCATATTTCCAGGTTTCAAGAGGAAAACTTGGCCAATAATAATGAAGTTACATAATTTTGGGAAATTTTATGAAATTCAAATATTAGAATAAATTAAACTATGATTTAGTCTTAACATTTCATTGGTTTACATGAAATTCTTCTTTGAAATTATAACGCATTTCAATTTTTCTTAAAATGTTCACAAAGCTAACATTCGTAGCATAAAAGTAAATGTTTATACAATCATAGTTTATTTTGTCATTCTCTAACCTCTTAATTAAATTCAACAACTTAAGAACATGGGAAATTCATTGCCTTATTACTGGAGAAACTAAGCAAATGAAGAGAAAAATCCATGTGCATTTCCAGTGAAAAGTTGATTCATAGTTTTATGGCTATATCTGCATTGTCACGCTTTCAAATGAAGAACTTACTCATGTATTCCAATGTGCCCAAATTCAGGCAAGATTTGACTTAAGACGAGTGATTTAGAAATGGCTTGTTCATAGGAAAAATCAATAGTGGCATATTTTGTCACAAGTCAAAATTTCAACTTTTGCTTCCTAATTCCGAGCAACTAGCAAGTGACTGGTCTGGACAGGTGCCTTGTCTTATTTATGCATCCACCATGGTAATTGCACACCCTTTCTTCACTTAGACAAGTTTTCCATGCTTAAATATAGTAACTTCACCTCTCTTTCACCCCTCATTTCCACTTTATTGCTCTGCCTTCATCTCCACAGTTGGAAAATGCGTTTTCATTATCTTTGGTCATACATCTAAAAGCATTTTCACCATTGAAAGCATAGATACTCATAAAATCAATGTTATAATGCTTGTTGAGTAGAGGTGAAAAAGCACTAAAGAATTCCCTTCCCCAATGCCTAATTCATATAGCAATTTAATAAAAATGTATTAAGAACATAGTATATGCCAGGTACTAGGGATAAGAATAGCAAGAAACAAAACAAAACTTCTAGAAATGTCCGTTCTATTAGGGGAAAAAGGCAACTAAATAATTACAATACAGATGGTGGATACCATAGGTTACTTAGCCGACATCCATTCTTCCCTTCCTCTTCTAAATAGAACTGTAATTTTCTTAAATTATCCATAAATCCTCCATGAAGTCAGGGACGCAGACTACGTCTTCATTAGTCTAAGCCAGTGGTCCTCAACTGGGAGTGGATTTGCCCTCTAAGAGACACTCAGCAATGTCGAAGACACTGTTTGTTATTACAACCTGGGGGATGGCATCTAGTGTGCAGAGTCTAAGGATGTTACTAATACCTTACAATGCACAGAGCATAGAATTATCTAGTCCAAAATAACAGTACTGCCAGCATTGAGAAACACTTGTCTAAACTGAGGTTAGTAACACTCTCCCTTCCTCATTTAGGAATATGGGCATGAGATAATAGTTCTCTTTAGCAACTGCCATATGTCCAGTTGGTCTAATCAGAATAATAGGGAAAGGCTTTCTCTTTCATCCTTTAGACTTAAATATGGAGACATTTTGCTCTGTTATTTCTTACAATTACCTTGGATTCCTTGGACAGTCAGAGATAATAAAGCCAACACAAGGAAGCATGCAAAAACCCATTCTTTTGCTGAGAGAACTGGAACTTCAATAATAGCATACTTTGTGGGGTTTAATGTGAAATAATACATGTTCTCATTATTTGTTAGTGTGTGTCAGGTTTTCTGTTACCTAAATGAAAACTTTCCTAAGCAAAGGTAATATTAATAAACATATGAATTTGTACCTAGAGGAGTACCAAGGAGAGACAGCTAGTAGAGCCTAGAAAAGCCTGAAATGGGTTCTCCAAAGAGGAGGTGTCTGAGTTAGTCCCAATCAGCCAGATAAGGGTGTAGTACAGGAAAGATATTACAGAGAAAGTGAGCAGCCTGTACAAAAGCCTGAAAATAAGAGAGGACATGGCACCCTAAGGGAACTAGAAGCATGGATGGATGGAATGGGGAATTCATGGGTTATGGGTGAGGGAGTGACAAGAGGATGCCCCTCAAGAGTTGGCTGGAGACTGATTCTGTAGAACGCTGTGTGCCAAGCCAAAGAGCTCAAACATATTATTGAGGCCATAGGGAACCATGAAAGATTCTAAGCCTTAGAGTGATAGGGTCACATATGCCTTGTTGAGAAATTGTTATAACCATGCAGAGAAGACTAGAATGGAGAGAGAAAAATAAGGCAACCAGCCTTATTAGGAAATGTTACAGTAACCTAATAACAGGTGTTAGAAGCTGAACCTAAAATGATGACGGGGTAGACATAGGGGGAAAAGAATATTAAACTATTAAACAATTGATTAGACAAGATTCACTGATTCAATTGATTAGACAAGATTCAATTCTAGGAGGTAGAAATGAGGGAAAGGGAAAGATTAACAATGATAATGAGAATCATCCACGACACTTAATAGAAGTGGTACACTCACTCACTGTGGAGTGCAAGAGTGCCAAGAGGTGAGGAAGGTGATGGCTTAAGTTGTTCATCTATAGAGGTTGAGGCGGAGTTAAACAGCTCTGTGTCAGGACCCTAGAGATTCATAGTGACATTCCTGCAGGAGCTGGAGGACGAGTGATAACCACTGTCATGTCTTATGGTCAGAAAAATGTTGTGGTAGAGAGAATAATGCTCCCCCATAAAGATGTCCATATCCTAACCCCTGGGATCTGTGAATGTTAGGGTTCTCCAGAGAAACAGAACCAATAGAATGTGTGTGTGTATGTGTGTGTGTGTGTGTGTGTGAGTGTGTGTGTAGATAGTGAGAGAGAGATTGATTGCAAGGAATAGGCTCATGCAATTATGGAGATGGACAAGTCCCAAGATCTGCAGAGTAAGTGGGCAAGCTGGAAACCAGCAGAGCCAATGGTTTAGTTCCAGTCTGAGCTGAAGGCCTGAGAGTCAGAAGAAGCGATGGTGTAGTTCCAGGTTCCACTTCAGAGGGCGGCTGACTCAAGAACCAGGAAGAGCTGATGTGTCAGTTTGACCAAACATTGGGGCACCCAGTGGCCCAGTCAAGTTGATGCATACAATTAACCATCCCAGTAACCTTACATAGCAAAAGGGGCTTTCAGATATAATTAAGTTAGAACCTTGAGATAGCAAGATTATCCTGGATCATGTAGTGAACCCAATATAACTGCAAGAGTTCTTGTAAGAGGGAGGCAAAAGGGTCAAAGTTAGAGAAGAGATGTGACAACAGAAGCAGAGTTTGGAATGATGTGCTTTGAAGGTAGAGGAGAAGGTCAGGAGCCAAGCAAAGCAGACAGGTTGCAGCAGTTGAAAAAAGCAAGGAAACTGATTATCCCCTAGAAGGTACAGAAGAAAATGGAAGAAAGAACCCTACTGATCCTTAATTTTAGGATTTCTGACCTTTAAAACTGTAAGAAAATGAATTTGTGTTGTTTTATGTCACTAAGTTTGTTGTAGTTTGTTACATCAGCAATATGAAACTAATGTATGTATTGAGCATTTGGATGGACTAGTCAACAGGAAAAATATGCAACATACATATTTCTACAACTAAAGCTAACTTAATCACATTTGCAAGTACGTTTGCTGAATTTGAAGGAAAGAGAATTTATAAACACCTTGCCTGTATTCTCTCACTTAATACAACAATCTCTTGAGTTAGGACTGTAATTTTCTCTATTCCATAGATGTTAAATTGAAACAGAGAAGTTAAAGAGTTGACACAAAGTCACATGGTTGCCAGAAATGGAATCTTCAAGAAGAGAATGGAAAACTATTTTTCTTATGGTTTTTAGAATACTGAGGTGAGGATAAGTTCACATATTCCTTTTAGTATATGATCTTGGCCTTCTGCTAACATACTGTATTACAACTCTGTGATGAAGGAGAAAGCAGTACCCAAGGGATTTCCAATGCACAGTCTAGGGTTGGCAAGGCTTAAGGGCAAGTCATATAGTATTAGACAATTTGCATTCTTCCGAAGTTGCTGCCTTTCTGCTGTTGTAAGATTTGATTCAAATGTTCTGTCTTTTTTTTTGAATTTTCTCCTACTCCTACACATTTTATTGTGAATATAGTGTTAATATGTGACTTTAATTTGCAAATTATAGATAATTAAATTTTAATAATTTTGTGTTTCTTGATTTTTAAGTGAAATGTCAGTTACTCCTGCATTTATTTACTGTATTTAATTACTGATTTCTAAAATAAACAACTTTGCATGAGATCTGAGTGTAATCAGATTACGACTGCATTCAGATTACTTATATTTGTTTGTGTTGTAATACATACAACCATCAGTCACTAATGCATATCCATAAGATTTCTGATTATGAAAGAGCTCTAACCATAAAATAGCATACGTGTTTTTGTTTTATGTAATCTACAGAATGCTTACTTTTTTCCATCTTGTTCGATAAATTCTACAAAAGAGATGCCTCCCCCTGCCTTTAAAATGCAAAGAATTTTTATACTGTATGCTGCATGTTTTTTGAAACCAAATTTGTTTAAATAGTGTAATTTGTGTGATTATGTTCAAATGCGACAATCAATAATCTAACAGGGCTGAAAGACTTTTTTTTTAAGGCCAAATAGCAAATGTTTTTGGTTTTGTGGTCCTTCTGATCTCGATCACAACTATTCAATTCTGCATGAAAGCAGCCATTGACAGACAATACATAAACCAAATGGGCACGGTTGTGTTCTAATAAAACTTTATTTCCAAAAATGCATTACAGGACATATTTGTTCTGCTGGCCATAGCCAGCCTATCTCTGTGTTGCAGAACCTCAGATAAAGTTGAGAGGGCAGATATTGTGGTTGGTTGTGTGTTGGGGGGAGCGGAGCTGGGTAGGGAGTTGGGGGCAAGGGTGGGAGAGGGGGTTAGGTAAGGTTGAGTGGTGGGACTTTTTTACCCTGTTTGTTGTCTAGTTGTCTCCTGAAAGACATTTTTGTTTCTGAGCACTCCATGTGGTCTCTCTCCCTGATCCAGTAAGGGCAATGAAAATCAATCAATCAAAATCATAAAAAATGAATATAATTAAGAATCCTCAATAATTAGGAGACTGCTAAGATTTTAGAAACTCAAAATTTGGAATAAAGAGCCCTCTTTTTCCCCGCCATTTTCATGCAATCTTGCCTAAATAGTTCTGCCCTACATTCCACATTGCAAATTATATTTTTTATTGCAGTAACTAGGACTTCCGAATGAATTTATGTTTACCTTTCCTTGTAGGGAAAATGACTGACTACAACCGCATAGGCATTGTACACTGACTTTTAAGGAAGAAAGAATGAGAGAACCACATTCCATTTCATGCTAAGGACTAAAGCCCTAACTGTCCTGTTACACAGTCACTCTACAATTGAGTTCTCAGCTGGACAGAATTGAGAGAATGCTGTTGGGGCTCTCTAGTTAACAATAGAAAGGGCAGAATGTAAAGCAGCAACAAGACCATCTTTGCAGTATATCATTCCTTCAGTCCTCCCAGGCTATCATCTTAATTATGAGGCCCATAGAAACAATCACTACAAGAAGATGCAACAATATTTAGCCTCAGCACCATCACTTGCAAATGATTTCAGAAAACAGTTTTGTGCTCCATTTGTACATTTCTTTGACTAGAAAGTTGCTGTCTTAGCAATCTTTCTAGCTCTGATAGAAAAATATCATATCAAGTATAAGTATAAATATAATTGAGGCTTATATAATTACAAAATAAAACTGTAAAACTTCTAAAAGAAAATCCAGTATAGAATGGACCTACTGTTTAAAAAGAAAGAAGGGGGAAAAAAGGAAAGATTAATGGATATGGGCTCCCATGGAATGAGGGCTCTCAAGCATTTAGCGTGAAATTGGTATTCTGCCATTAAAAAAGGGAGACATTTTAGAGACCTTTTCAGTTATAAGAGGAGGTACTGAAAAAAATTTTTTTGAGGGAAGTGGAGGAGAGGATAGCTATAACAAAGAGTTATTGGATATCTTGTTATTCTCACCTGACTTAAAAAACACATTAATATCTGTCAATGAGTGTGTTATAGAAATTTTAATAGAGGCCCATCTCATATACTTATTATTATTACCTCAGAGGACTATCTCCCTACTACTTGCACAACTTGTTACAAATTTTCCATTAAATAAAATATTGGGAGAAAACATCATTAAATCATATTAAAATTAAAAGCTGCAAAAATATATACCTTTATCTGGTAGAAAATGTTTAATGTGTTGCCTAGTACATGGTAGATACTCCAAAAAACTGAGCTTCTGGTAGAAAGACAGTCTATTTATGTGAACATTTGTTTGGGCTGGAAGTCAGGGCACATTCAGTCTCTGGGACTTCTAAAATCTCTGTGTCTAAGATCTTTATTTTCTCTTCAAAGAATATGGTTTTCATTAGATGATCTTGTTACTAGATATTGTTGCATTGCTTTCTATTTCTCCTGTCATACTGGAACTTCTCTACATTTTGTGGATGCTATGGACTGAATTGTGTTAACCCAAAATTCATATGTTGAATCCCTAACCCCAATGTGATGGTATTTGGAGATGGAAGTTTCAGGAGGTAATTAGGTTTAGATGAGGTCCTGAGAGTGGGGTGCTCATGATGAGATTAGTGCCCTTATAAGTAGAGACCAGGGAGCTTGCTCTCTCTCTCTCTCCCTCTCTCTCTTTCCCTGCCTTCTGAAGAAGAAGACAGCCTTCTGCAAGCCAAGAAGAGGACCCTCACTCGGAACCTAACCAGCTGTAACCATGATCTTGGACTTCTCAGACTCCAGAACTGTGAGAAATAAATGTCTCTTGCTTAAGCCACCCATTTGTGATACTTTGTTAAAGCAGCGTGAGCTAAGATTGGGGAACCCACTCCTGCCCCACGTTCAGGACAGGTTATAAATGTGAGTTTCAGCTTCATCCCTTGTGATGGGCGCAAGACTCAGTCCTAAGCCTGTCAGTAAATATATGCCTCCAGTGTAATCAGAGCTTCTCTCGGGTATTCTCATGCAAATTCAATGACATTTCTTATGCTTTTTAACCTGAAAGAATGTAGCTTCAAGAGCTGAAAAAGCCTTCTTGAAACCATGATGAGAAAGCTGGTTTAAAAATAGAGTCAACACTACAGAAGACTTTCAGGAATGGGGGTAGGGGGAGAGAGAGAGAGAGAGAGGGAGAAAGTGTCTTGATGATATTGTTACTTTAGGGTAATTCACCCATTGCAAAAAAATCAATAGGTAGTATATGAAATAGCAGAAAATAGGGAGATAAGTTAGAAAATTACTCAGAATCTGTTAAGATTTTAACCTTATAGCTTTGGCTTTGTGACTTCAGTGTCTGGCATACAGTTAGTATTCAATTCATGTTTTTGGTTTGCAAAAAATAATTATTGAATTATTAATTACTGGGATCCTCAGCTCAGGAAACCAAGAATGATGCTGTATATCCCTAATGAAAGATCTCATTTATCTCATTTATTATCTCATTTATTATTGCTTATAAACCAATAATTTAAACCCCAAGATTTAAAACAACCACCATTTTACTGGTTTATTATTCTGTATGTCAGCAGTTTGTACTATATTCAGGTAGATATTTTTTTCTGCAATTATTTGGAGTTTGACTTGGAGGCTCTTTGCTCTAAGGGCCCCCTGCTGGAATGGTTCATCTACTCCAGGTAATCATATCTTCCAGTAGCCTAGCTGCATTAGTTTGCTAGGGCTGCCATAACAAAGGACCACAGACTGGGGAGCTTAAACATCAGAACTTCATTTTCTCACAGTTCTGGAGACTAGAAACCCAAGATCAAGGTGTTGGCAGGTTTGGTTTCTCCTGAGGTCTCTCTTATTGGCTTACAGATAGCCATCTTCTCCCTGTGACCTTACCTGGCCTTTCCTCTGTGCAAGTGCATCCCTGGTATCTATTTTTATGTGTCCAAATTTCTTCTTCTCATAAGGATACCAGTCAGATTGGATGAGGGCCCACCCATAGGATGTCATTTCGCCCTAATTACCTTTCTAAAAACCTTATCTCCAAATGCAGTCACAATCTGAGGTACTGGGAGTTAGTTAGGACTTTAACATATGAATGGGAGATGTGAGGAGGGACAAAATTCAGCACACTGCACCAGCCAAAGCTCCTTCAGTGATGATACCACTTCCTAAGAGAGCAAGATGTACTGCTTCTTTAGGCTTTGGTTTAGAATCCATATACCTCTGCTGCACTCTGTTGTTCAGAGCAAAACACAAGACACTTCTAGAATCAAGGGTGGAGAAATGCAAGTAATGGCAAAAGGATGTACATTGGAAAGGCTTGTTCTAGCCATCTTTGCAAATGATCGTTAATGAAAATACTAATAAAAATACCAATTTTTAAGGAATTCTGAAGGAACTTCGGTGTAACACAGCCATGAAGAAAAACAAATTTTACTAGATATAACAGTTAAAACTGAGCAATAACAAGGAAAATATTTTCTCGGGAGATCCAAACTTCATATTCCACCTTAGTTAAGTCCTTAACTTGTACCCCTATAGATAATGCTCAAAACCATGCTTGGAGAAATGTACTATTATTAATTTTATTTTGGAAATAGAGAAATTCAGCTTTGTTGTGATTAAATTACTTGTTAGTCATATTTTTAGGATTGTTAATTTATAAACTGAACTATTTAGGTAATTGAGTAAGATCACTGTATTTGTGAGCTACTTAGCCTTAATTTCAAGGGTTCCAATAATAGGGAACTTTATTTTTTTGATATCTGTAAAGTTCATCTAAGATAGATCAATACAGATTATACTATGATTAATAACACCTTACTTATTCTACCTTGCATTTATCATCTATCTCATTTTAAGGAGAGGATTTATCTTCACATATCTAGGGGTTTTTTTGAGACAGTCAAATGTTAGGCTCAATTTCCATAGAGTTTGCAATATCATAGATTGTAGCACAAGTGACCTTGAAATGTGACATTCTGAGCCACTCAGTGATTATTTCTGTAAAAGTAAACTTTTTTTAAGCATACTTTAAAATTTTTGAACATAGAACTCTTGCTAAAGGAATTGCTTTGAAGAAATAATATTGTTATAAAAATTTTATTAGATTAAATTAATATAATTCAAAGTTGAAAATTAAGTTATTTAAGGAAATGTGCATAAAGGCCATGAAACTGCAGGATGATATAACTTAGAACAATCTTAAAAGAAAATCACAATTAATTTAACAATGATTTAGCATTTTTCATGTATCAAACCAGAAAAATATTTTAAAAGAATATCACTAAATGCTGATAAGTATGATATTATATTATAAATGCAAATCAACAAGCTGTTTTAGAAAGAAGTTTGACAGTATATACCAGAAAGTACGTGACCCAATAATGACACAACTATCAAAGGTCCCTAAGGAGATAAAAGTAACCAAAACAAACGACAAACACAGAAACTCAAACACACACACATGTTCACATGCACACACACACCTTTTTCACAAGGATGTCTATCAATTTATAATTCTTAATAGTAAAACAAAAAACTTAAAATTTTCAATAATAAGGTATTAAGTGAATTATGTTATATATATGTATACATATATACACACAATGATCAAGGTTAAGGAAAGAAAAAGAAAATATTATCCATGGAAAACAAAGCTGGAAGAAAATCTAGAAAAGTTATGCTAGTGAATGGACTTCAGGTAATGAGTGTATCATCTATCTACCTTGCTGTATTTTCTATAATAAAATATATTTCTTTCATAATGGGAAACTATATAATAAGCTGTGTACATTATTGGATTTTAAAAAAGAGCATTTAACCTCCATTTTTTTTGTTATTACTTCTCCATTGTGAGTTATCAATTCTCTATTAAATGCACTATGCTTATTAAGAAAAAAATGTATATTTCTTCCAAAGCATAAAAGTTGAGGAAAACATCAGTGATTATAAATATTTGTATTATTATTAATACATTAAAACCTGGAATGTCATTAATTTTTCTCTGACTGTATTTTTCCAGGACAAATGTCAAATTGATTAATGTAGTGAACATCTACTGTAATTTATTGCACAGCTCTGAAGAGCAGACCCAAGTAAGCTGACAAATTAGGAATAAAGTTTCACAAGAAGACCAATGGTATAAATTATGCTGTTACCACTCACTGGGCATCAATGTTTTAAGAAAAAAAGTTATACTTTTTGGGATAAAGTCTAAAAAACTGTTTTATATAGTGATGGGTTGAAGACTATTCCTCCTTTGGAACAGAAGTAATGTAAAATAGCTAACTGGTGTCATCAAAGAACTTACTCTTATAATCTAAACTAAATTGAATATTTTACTCATATAGATCCAGCCAAGATTTGCACCTGATTTCTAAATCCTTGGCCAGGAACTTGCACTTACTGGTATAGTTCTTCAGAATTATGCTAACTTTATGAGTTTGCCTAAAATATGAAATCTTATATATGAATACAAAAAGGAAGAAAATTATAAATTTTACCCTGAGAAACTATTCAGATTCTTTTGAGGATTTATAGATTTATAGGATTTTCATTTGGGAAGGGAGATTGGATGTAATGCAATTCAGTGGATTATCAGGGTTTTTTTCCTGCAATTTCTTTGTTCAAATGAAACTACAACAGGAAGCCTAAATTTAAGAAACTAAATAAAATTATTATGATAGAAGTGGAGTGGGAAAACTTGTCCTCCCTCCTTCTCTGTCTCTCTATGTCTCTCTCTGTCTCTTTCTGTCTTTCTCTCAGCATGGTTTTTAAAATACAGAAGTTCTAGTTTAACAGAAGAGAGACTTGGTAATGGGGAAACCAACTCCTTATACTTGTTCAATGACTTAAATTTTTCAAATAATTGTATCATATTCAAAACAACTCAGAGTTTCTTCTCTCTCCTTTTTTAAAAAAAATTATATACCCATATCTCAACAATGATAACTTTGGATTCCAAATAAGGTATCCTCATTATGCCAAGTTAAGTCTGGCCTTGGCATTGTGTTAGATTTTATCAGATTTTTATGACCTTATTGTTAGAGATTCTATGTCCTATGTCAGTGTGGAGAATATTGCTGTTTGTGTGCCCATATACATTCTCTCTTCCTTTCTGCTCACAGAAGTCCATTATTATTATTATTTCTATCCTCTGCAAGGCCATGAGCTCAAGAATGGTGACCCTATTTCCAGCTTCAGGAATGAACCATGATTGGTTTAATCCAATCAGCTTGGTCTTGTTCCTTTTGGCAGTGGATATTTTATATATTGTCATGTGACCAAGTCCTGGTCAATGCAACCTAAGGAAAACTCCACTGGTAAACTTCTGTGGGAGATTTTTCTCACTATAAGAGTGATGCACAGAAATGTATTCTCTCTTCTTCCCTGAATAATATAGTGTCTGCATATGATACTGGAACCACTGCAGCCATTTTGTCACCATGAAGAGAGACATACTGTAAAAGAGAGAAACCTTGTCTTTATTTCATATCATTGTAAACAACAGAAACAGAGGCTTAACCATATTTAAACTTTTACTTTTCCCACTCAACAAAAAATCTGAAAGGTACTGTTCATTGGCCTTGGGACAATAGCTCTAAGGATATCAAGAGCAAGATTTCTTAAATTCCCGTGGCTTTTCTCTATTAGTATAAGATGGCTGTTACAGTCCCAGCCAACAAATCTATGTCTCCTTCCAATCAGAAGAGGAAGGAGGAATGAAGAGGAGGTGGAGTGACTGCATAAGACAAAACACTTTCCTGTAGGGGAACTCTTCATGGGAAAAGATCTGGGAAAGTGAATTTTTTTCTTCTCAGACTTTGTAGTCGAAGAAAGGAAGGAACTGGTGCTTGAGATGGCTGCTGAGTGAACTTATCTGTATCTTCCCTATGGAAGACAAAGGGAAAGATAGAAAAACCTAGATTCTTGATGACATTGTTGATCCATTGAATAAAATAACACAGGACAGCAGTTTCCAGACTTTGTGTTATATGAGAAAATGAAGGTCTCTACTATTTAAGATACTTGTAGTTTGGGGTTTTGTTGCTTTCACTTGAAAATATCTTAATTAATAGAGCCACATAAACATCGTACAAAATAAATTCTAAAGTCACATGTCAATAAAGGTCAAACTGATAATGTTTTTTTAAAGTCAGAAGAAATAAATATACCTAAAAGTTTTATGTTTCAATTTATATACATTCTTTCTTATTCTTAACTTTTAGAGAAACAGATTAGTCGTCACTGCATGGACATCCCTTACTGACTTTTTATTTACTGTTTGTCTTCTACCATTAGAATATAGTCTGAGAGCAGATACTGTTTCTGCTTTGTTCATTACTATGTGCACAATGTCTTTCATACAGTACATAATAAACAGCCAAAAAAAAAGAATACTTTTATCCATTTAGTAGGATGTTTGGAAAATGTGATTAAGAAACAATTCAAGACTCCTTGAAATTAGTACGGCCTTTAACAATGTGATTTCTACTACTTCTGAGGTCAACAATGTGGAAAAAAGGAAAAAAAAAACCTTATTTGCAGATGTTGAGTAGTTGACATGTTTGGGGAAATTAATTTTGTTTAAATAAATATGCTCCAAATAATAATTTAATCTTTGTATGAAGGAAAATGAGTCATTCTCTTTCTTTTATATTTACCATTGATTATGAGTTAATGAGAGCTTCAGATCAATATTCTCTGTACTCATAAAAGGAGGTCATAGAATCTTAGTATACAGGTCATCTAATCCAATTTCTTTCCCTTAATCAAGTTCTTATTAACATGGGGAGACTGAATATACAAACAAACAATGGCCAGATCATATATAAAAATATAACTTTGACCCACAACCTGCAGCAACCTGCCCAGGAAACCAACTCCTTATATATAATCTAAAACACAGGAAGCCAGGCTGCTCGGATTGCTGTCTCTAGTGACAATCCAAGAAGCTAAACAATAACTTCTGTAACAATTGGCCCAGAAGAGGCAAGACTTGATTAATAACTGACAGCTTCCCCAATTTTTATCCCTGCTTCCAATTTAGGACCAACCAGAGAAAGCCAAATATGCAGCCCAAACCAGTCACATAGGATGTCTACTTCTAGTTAGTCCCCCTACAGCTTTCCCAGAGAAACAGCCTGCAGTCAGGGCATACCTGAGGTCTTCCTTTTTCTCACTGTAAAACTTTCCCACTCCTGTCTGCCTTTGAGTACCTGCCAAATGCAAGTAATGGTGGCTGACTGCTTTGCTATAGCAAGCTCAGAATAAATAACCTTTGCTTTTCTCATTTGGTTGGTTTTTGTTTATGTCCACAGAATATATTGTCAAATATACTTCAACAGTTATACTATAAAACCAAATTTGCATTAAAATACTTCGAGTCTGTGTTGGATTTCCTTAAAAGAAATTCATAAAATAATTCAATAAAGATGATCATTAGAAAGTGATGCCTTGACCGGATGGACTACAGGAGTATCAGTTTAATTAAAAAATAAAAGTAATCTTTATAAGATCTCCTGACCTATTTTAAGCATATTTATCAGTTAGAAAATAGCGTACTTTAATGTTTTCCTGAAATAATTTATTAAATATAGATGCAACCAAAATAGATTCAAGGTTAATACCAATTAATCAATCTGAAGCATTCTGAATCACATTTCAAAAATTATTTACCTCACATTTAAACATACGAAGAAATTTATGAAACATTTTTTGATGAATTTGCTTTCCAAGCACAATGGAAGAAATATAGCTGTTACTCTAGATTTTTTAACTGGCCTTATTAGATTTGTTAGAATTAAAGTTTTCTAACAAGAAAATATGGACATTCATGTGTCAACTTTGTAAAAATCTCAGATATAATTTCCTTCTAATTGTTTTTCACATGTTTGAATATAAATACATAGAAAATCACAAAATTAAAGTATCATGAAAGATTAAACATACTTTCTAAGAGAAGATTCCTAGATGAACTAAAATTGTTTATTCGTACTGATCTTTCAGTTGTTTTCTTTTAACATGTAAATTCGTATAAAGATGTGATATTTATTAAGGCAGCACTGATTTCATTTTTAATCTCAACAGGAACCATAATTATAAAATGATAATAATAATACATTAATTTATCTTGATAATTTTGAAGAGAATATATAAGTTTCAAAAACTGAATACAATAATGGGGACTTCGTTTCTCCAAAGATATTCTGATTGATTTTTCCTTCTCCTTCAGGTTTGTCTTAGATTACAAACATTTCTTGTTGCCATCAGAAGAGCTTGGAGACAAATATGTTGCTAATCCTTGATCCATGAAATAAGAATCCAAGACATAAAAATCAAAGGAGGCTTTTTAAGGGAGGATAATAAATCCAGCAACCCCCAAGGGGGGAATACACAGATGAACACCTTGCCCCAACTGGGATTGCATAAAATTGCACTACTTGAAATACTCTCTTTTGACCATGAGGACATTTTAGTCAGATTCCTGAATATCCCAAAGTTAGTTAAGCAATCCTACATTAAAGTGATAGTATTTTTTTCTTAAAGTGATAGTATTTTTATAGCCCTAAATAATGAGGAGTTTCTGTTCAACATGTATAAAATTTCAGGTATGCAAGATGAATAAGTTTTAGGAATCTGCTGTACAGTATTATGTTTATAGTTAGCAATATTGTACTGTACATTGAAAAATTTGTTAAGGTTGTAGATCTCTTGTTATCTCTTCTTACCACAATAAAAACAATTGAAATGTTAATAAGAAGATGCAGTCTAGAGCAGTCTTTCTGGTGCTCTGACTTTCACCATCCCAGCACACATGATATATAAAACCACATAGTATTGAGCAGCACAATAACAAACAAATTTGCAAGGCACTGATTTTCAAACAGGAGATTTGTTTGTCTCAGTTTTCACACATGGTTCCCAAAGTATACTTTCAACAACTTTGAAAATACCTGGAATAAAATGTTAGGCATTGAGCAGAGGGAGAATGAGTAAAACTAGAAAAAAAAAAAAAATGAGAGACATTTGACACTTACACAATTTGGCTTGAGTTAGCTTTCACTTTTCCTGTGACACCTTTACATCCATAAGATATGTAACATATAATAGGACATTGTCAGTTTCATGCCTTAGAAATATAACATTGTTCTATAGGAAAGGTCACATTGCAGTGAATAATAAATATCCAGTTTCTCTTTAAAAATTATACAAAAATTCAGTGGAAAAGTTCAGATCAATGAAATAAACATGCACTTAAATAATACAACAGACAGTAGTTAGAATATCATTTTTTACCCAGATCCTAGATGTTCTGATCCAGTGATACCTTCAAAACAAAGAAAATTCAAATATAAAATTGGAAATAAATTGCTGCTATTTTTAAAGTGTAAATTAATGGGGCTGTCTATAGATGAAATTTAGATTAGAAATATATATCTGGAAGTACTAAAAATAAGACCGTGTTAAATATATTGTCAGACACTGGCATTTTATCATAAAACTAAACTCATGCTATTTGTCTTTTTGGAAACGCTCATATTCAAATCTTTTTATTTAAATGCCTAGTTCAGGGCTTCCCTGGCGGCACAGTGGTTAAGAATCTGCCTGCCAATGCAGGGGACACAGATTTGAGCCCTGGCCCGGGGGGATCCCACATGCCGTGGAGAAGCTAGGCCTGTGTACCACAACTGCTGAGCCTGCACTCTAGAGCCCGTGAGCCACAACTGCTGAGCCCGCATGCTGCAACTACTGAAGCCCACATGCCTGGAGCCTGTGCTCCGCAACAAGAAAAGCCACCACAATGAGAAGCCCGTGCATCACAATGAAGACTAGCCCCCACTCGCCACAACTAGAGAAGGCCCGCGCACAGCAACGAAGACCCAACGCAGCAAAAATAAATAGATAAATAAATTAATTAATTTAAAAATAATAATAATAAATAAATAAATGCCTAGTTCATTCCTCTGTAGAAGCTCAGAGGCTTATCACTTAAATTGTTTTAATTACAAATAATAACAAACCCACATACATGATTATAATCATTCAATTTTATTTCAATAAGTAAATGTAATCGATTCCTCTGCAAAAGAAAGCTAAGTAATTTCCTTCTTGCTATATATACTGTTCCTTTTCCATCTAAAATATTAATATATTATCATACACGGTATAAATATAGGCATTTAGGTAGAAAAATTCCAAAAAGCATAAGTTTTCATTCAATAATCTAGTGTAGGTTAGTAAAATTAAGAGTGCCAGAGAGACAGAGAGTGAGAGAGTGAGAGGGAGAGAGAGAGACAAAGAGGGAGGAGGAAAGGAAGGGAGGGAGGGAGGAAAGAAAGAAGGA
The DNA here is from genome assembly GCF_009873245.2 of Balaenoptera musculus. Taxonomy (NCBI): domain Eukaryota; kingdom Metazoa; phylum Chordata; class Mammalia; order Artiodactyla; family Balaenopteridae; genus Balaenoptera; species Balaenoptera musculus. The sequence goes on from NC_045788.1 coordinate 105,866,656, forward strand.
AGAAAAAGAGGGATGGAAGAAGGGAGGGAGGAAAGAAAGAAAGAGAGAGAGAGAGCTAGCAAGCGAGCTGAAGTATTTCTCCAGAGGTGCTGGAGGAGATGCCTAAGGAATTGGAAATGGTGTTGGTAATATAATGGTCTGTGCAACCTCATTAGCTGTCAAATCCTAGACTGCACAAGACTAATAGCTCTTTTATTTAGCACTGCTCCCCAAACTCAAAGGCACAGAACACTAGCTATTTAAGGGCAAAGTGATAAAGACTCACTTACTTAGGTTGATAAGCTTTCTCAGGAGTAGCATTTTGATTCTGAAACAAGTCACAGAACTCATTAGCAGAACCAATGCAATGATAATAGACTATGACTATCTTTAATTGTCCTTCTGTTGTGTTATGCATTTAAAGGCCGCATTTGAAATGAAAGCTTTGTTGGTGATTTAATGTCAGGATTTGGGTTTTAAAGTAAGATAATCTCGCACCTATAACAAGATCAGTTCTGCATTAGATATCTGTCCTGGATCACCTTCAGAAATCTTTGTTGATGACATAAAATGCAAGTGTTTTAAGCTACTGATTTTGCAAAATAGTAGTTAAATTCTACCTATCGTTTAATATTCAAAGATATTAACTTTATGTTTCATGAAATGTGAAATAAAATGCTAGCTACAAACCTGGCACATACTTCAAATGGCATTCTAGAGTTTAAAGCGTCAAGAGGTTTTAAACAGGCAGTACCATTGTACACAGAAGAGATTTATTAGGCTGTCAGTATGATAGAGAGGAATACTGCAGCATCCTTGGAAGGGTGTATAAAGTTTAAATAAGCATATTCAATATGACAATATAATTTTATATTTAGAAATGTTTTTTAAAGTTACTATTGTTTTTTAATATGAATTCAAGAAAGTAAGTTCATAAAGAAAGCTCTACTACTTTGAGCATTATTGATTCTCAAGGCAGAAAGCGTTATCTTGGACACGGGATATGCTTGAGATGTTTGTTTTTAATGGAACAGAGTTTACATGTTATAAGTGTGAGAACTTCCAGTAGAATGAAAACATGCAATAGAGACTAAACTGGGGCCCAGAGACCTGGATTCTAGCTAGGGTCCTGTATACGGCCCCAGGGGGCTTTAGACTGCCCAAATTAAATTTGCATAGCTTAGCAGCCCTGTGGGTCTATCCCTTACTTGCAGAATATTATAGATCATATTATAGATCCCGTTTCGGTTTTAGTGTCCTCTATTGTCAACTAAGGGGTTTAGATTAATTACCAAATTATTTCAGATATGCACTTATCTAAGATATTTTTTGAGAATGTAGTGAATTAAATGTTCCTAAATTTTATCTATGTAGCTATTCTTAACACTGTAACTTATGCATAATAGAATACTAAAATAACTAGAAAAATCAATGAAAAGGTATTTATGGTTCATCAAATCAATGTAAAGCAATGTGATTCAGGACACTTACAATCCAGCCTTCTGTTATTCTTTCCCCTATGTTCTTATATATCAAAAGGAGAAATCAAACCAGAATAAAACTTGGTTATAGGAAATTAGATAAAGGGTCAGGCCATTAGGATGTTTGTTGCTTTTATTTTCTATCATTGCTTTTTTCCAACCAACTACTTGACATACAAAAAGCTGCACATGTTTAATATATACAACTTGATGAATCTGGAGATAAGTACATTTGTGAAACCATCACCATAATCTATGTCATAAACATATTCATCACCTTCAAATATTACATGGTATAAAGAGGAATCTAAAATTGTCCTTTTTAAATTTTTAACAGCACTTCCATACTTTTCCCTTGGAGAATTTTAATGAAGTAGTTTTTCTTTGCATTTTTCATTTGGAATGATCTCTCTAGTGTCAGATAGGAGACTAACTTGGACTGCTGCAATATGCTTAGAGAGGAATAATGAAGGCTTGGACCAAGATAAAGACAGTGACCAGTTATTGTAAAAAGGACTTGAGTAGATTCAAGAGATATTAATCAGTTTAATAAGAGGAGGATTGATTAGAAGTAGGATGCAAAAAAAGAAAAAGTTAGTTACGCCCAGATTTCTTCTTAGAGCAGCTAGAAAAATGGTGAATCTATGAAGATGATACATTGCGTTCAGCTCACCATGTTCTTTTTTGGGCACATAAATACATTTCCCAACTTCCCTTTCAGTTAAGTAGTATGATTTCTAGCTGATCATATAGGTGGTAGTAATAACAGCTGTTTTCATTCCTAGCCCTACAAAACTTCCTACACAATCCACAAGCCATTCTATCTCTCCCATGGCAAGGCTGGAATCCATCTATTCGAAATGGTTCAGCCACAAGATTGGTAACAATCTGGTTCCCTTAGTCCCTATGATAAAACATCTGAGGAAACATGCCTGATCCTCATTATATGGTGAGAAGAGTGAACAATGAAACTTTTTGTATTAATTCACTGGAATATCAATGATTATTTCTTATAATAGCATATCTAATCCTACCTGATTAAGCAAGAAATCATTGAATCAATAAAAAGCATTTAGAAAAAGCAGACTTGAAAAAGAGGAATAGATGGGGAAAACAGAGTTCAGTTTCAACATACTGAATTTGTTGTCCTCTTTAACATCCAAGTGAAGATGACAGGAAGCATTTGGGGATACAAATCTGGACCCAAGGAAAGAGAACCAGGCAGGAAATGTAGATTTAAAAGTCTTTAAGTTATAAATTGTAACTGATGTCACAAAAATGGGTAATATGAATCTATTCCATCATCTCATCCTCTGCATACAATGTTCATATGAGGAATAATTTTTTAAATGTCTCTGTATCATCTCTAAATATTTAAAAGACCATTTCAGGTTAAACAAATTCTTATAATTTTGCAACGTGTATTATACCTTAATTAACTGGGATAAAATAGAGTAGTTGGTAATCTCTGTTTTAGTAAATTAGGTGATGAAATTAAAATTCATATTTTAAGGTACGGCAAGAAAAATTTAAACATAAAATATTTTCTCTGCCCTTTGGCCTCCTCTCTTGCCTCTAGTGTGCATTGTGCATCTGCATTATGTATTAGCCAGACCTCACCAATGTCAGAAATACCTGCCAACCATAAAGGTCAATTTTTCTTCTTCTGGTGCCAACTATGTATGTAACTACTTAGAAGATAACATTCTTTTTTCAATCCTGGAAGGGGTCAGGTTGACTCACCACTCTCCTTGTATGTGCAGACATCTCAGGTGAACTTTATGTACAATGCAAATATATCATTTCCCTTAAAGATAGTGATTGATGCAAAACAGATTTGTCAGATGACCTGACAAATTACTGGACCACACCTAACAGAATTTCTTAGTTACTGGACCACACCTAACAGAATTTCTTAGCTTAAATACTTACTTATAACCTTATTAATGTTACTAGTTATATTACTTGTATTCTTCCCATTTTACAAGATTACTGTTTATTGCATCACCAAATGCGTACTGAGCCTCTGATAAAAATAATGATGACTAGGCGACTTGAAATGATTAACCAAATATAAGATCAATTATTCTATAAGATCAATGATTGTAAAACTGTAACTCTAAATATGGGAAGAAATAACAAGAGGGAACCACTTCCTGGACCTTAATAGACTAGTAAGACAGGTGGTCCAGAGACCTTTTGCTACCATTAACAGGTTCTAGTTCAGTAATAGCACATTGTGTGACCTATCAATGAAAACCTCACCTGACCTGGGAGTGAGCATTCCTACCACCGTGGAACAAACTGGTCACGAAATGCCTCCCAAATTTAGTCAATGTTAATTAAGACTGAAAGGGAAGGGCTTGTAAGATAAAGAATGTTGCCCACCATCCAGTTCTACAAGAATCAAGTCATTAGCCACTGCAGTTACTGACCTACAGTATACCTTGAAAGGAATTCAGGGCAAGGATCAAGATGAAGCACTTTGTGCTCTGGGAAAACTGACAGAACTAGACTTCAGATACATATTTCAAGGAGAAAATTTAGTAACCCATGTCCTTGCATCTTTCCATACTTAGAAAACACTAACACCATTAACTAAGATATCTGTTCCTTGCAAATATCAGTAACGTTCTACCAATGATGCGTGTACCCCTTGAATGCATGTGCCCCTTCACCAAAATCACATATATACTGGCTTCAGAACAGCCCTCAGGGCTTTCTGAAAGACTGTCTTCCAGGTTATAATCCTCAGATTTGCTCAAATAAAATTTTACATTTCTTTTTTAGATTGACTATTGATTAATTTTTTTCATCCACATAGGAAAATATATTAAGCTCAAACATTTTTTCTAAAGTTAACTTCTGTTGTAGACACTGGTTTTTTTGATCATCAGGATTAATTTATCCAACGTCTGGTACCAATTACTGTCATATTTGTCTTTGGTTGCAAATAATCTCTGTAGATGGTAAATGAATGTTTCCTGCTCTTTCTTAACCAGGGAGTGGACTCATGATCTATGATAAGCCAATTCTGCTTTTCTAGATCAAGACAGATGAGTGGAATGATGCAGTGGTAGAAGAATGTTTAAAGCTCATTCATTTCAGTAGTGCTTTCTGATGCAGAACTCCAGTGGCTAATGATGTCCAGACACCTGGAGATTCCTTAGTTTCTGTTTCTTTTTATCACAGTTTTTTCATCTTCCAGATGACTCTCTGAGCTAATCATTAGCATTTCAGTAAATCCCCATTAGGTACCAAAGAGCTTCCTGCAACCAAAGAACACTTAGCTGCTGAACATACCAATCGAATAAACAAATGGAATTAAAAGTAAAAATAATCCTCATAATTTGGTAGAGGGTCATTTGTCAAAACAAAAATCCTGGCTGTAAAGTGAAATATGAATATTCTAGGTATTCAGTTAAGTTTTTATAGTAAATGTAATTAATCGCTTCAACTTTTTCTAAGTTTAGAAAAAACAGAAAAAATTAAATAAACTCTTCTAAAAGAAAACATGATAGCAAGATATCATACAGAATTTACCTGGAAAAATCCTTTGGCATTTTGTTACCTGTTTCAGACCTTTACCACATAATTTAAAGGCAAAATTGTCTTTTAGTGAATCATCAAATATGGAGAAACTAGACAAAATGAATGACCTAGAACACAACAGTAAAGTAGTCCTTAAATGAAGCTTAAACGCAAAATAAAAATTGCTGGTTCCAAATATTAATATTAAATATATTAATATATTAATATATTATATATTAAATATATTAATATTTAATATAAATATTAAAGTTGTCTTTGAGAGAGCAAAGAAGCAAAATTTGAACAAAGTAACCACGTGAAATGGAAAATTTTACATGAAAGAGATGGGCACAAAGACATCTTCTCTGAAGGCACCACCACCACCAGAACAACAAAATTCAGAGTTAGATGAAAACTATAGTTTAAGTGTAAATAAGATACATCTAAAAAGAAAGATGTGACTTTAAATGAAAATAAAAGTTATCAATTAAGAAGAAATATACTATCCTTCTAGACTTGAAGGTCCATGAGAGCCAGGGCTGTACTCTCATTAAGTCAGTTAATAGATCCTGAGTAGGCAGCAGGTAGCACTGTGCTACACACTTTGAAGCTTTGGGGAAGTCAGAGTAACAGGTACAAAATAAAGAAGAACTAGTCATAGAACAACTTATCACAGTAAATGTGATCAGATGAAAGAGAACAGCCCTCTGCATGGATAGTAAAGGGAGACTTTATGGAGTAGATACCTTTTAAGGTATGACTTCAGAATTTATAGAATACGTGTGTTTTTCTGTGTGTTTGGTAGGAGAGTAAGATGAGTGGCAAAAACTGAGCATCAGTAAAATGGAGTAAGTGGAGTAGATGGAGATAGAAGTGGAAAATTTGGGGAACAGTTTGTAGATCTTTCATAATGTGCTAAGTAATCTGAATTATTATTGACAACATGAAGTTACTAAAGATCTTTGAGCAAGAGAGTGACATGATTGACTGTGTTTAAATGATAATGCAGAAGACAATTGGTGGGAAGAGAAGCCAAGGGATTTACCAGGAGGCTAGTGTAACAGGCTTGAAAAGAAATAATACATGAGTAATACAGTGTTTATAGAGAGGAAGAGATATAACTTTTAAAATGCAGTAATCAACTATATTTGAAGATTAAGGGATTTGAAAATGACTCCAAGTTTTCTAGCAACAGTAACTCTTTATATGGGTAAACAATTGAGAACTGAAGGAAAAAGAAAACTTGAAGAAAAGACAAAGAAGTCATATTTGTGTATGTTGGCATTAAATTTCATGGTGGATATACTAGTGGAGATATCTGGCCAATAGATAAAATGTAAAAAGATAAATCCATAAATATTTGATACTATTTATATAAATCTTATAGTCACTAGTGTATAGGAGATAATCAAAATTATTGAAGTAGATCTGTGCTCCAGGAGGTTGCATTCAGAATGAGATAAGAGGTGTACTAAGGACAGAATATGTGACCTAAAGGCCAGGGAAGAGAAGAACAGGCAGATTACGTGGATGAAAAAACAGAGTGGAATCTCAAAGTCTAAGGGAGAAGAAAGCACTAGTGGCAAGAAGATGGCTGGTAGTAGACAAATATTATGTTTTATTTTCTCTTCATATTCCATTTTATACATTTAACTAATACTTAGTTGTCTTATATTTCATATGGCCAAATTATTGTTGTTTTTTTCTCCCTCTGGGTACAGTTGCCTTAATGAGAATATAAAAATTATCTTATTTGATTTAACATTTTAAAAATAAGAATCTTTTGATATTATATGTTTATCTTCCTTTTTCTTAAGTCTGAGTTTCATAAGTAAGGCCGATAGCACTTTAACTGACTTAGGAATGATCTAATTTGTTGAGAATAAAATTCCATTTTTTATACATTTTTGAGTGTACCAAATGAAATAATTTAATGAATAGATTATCCTCAAATTTTATTTTAAAGTTAAGAGCTGACCAAGATGGCCTTAGCAGTTCTCTCTCTTGACCAAACTTTAGACAGGCTTTTTAGTGCCCCTCAGGACCTGGGAGCCATCCCTTTGAAATGTGATCAAGGAAGATAGTGCCCTATCACCCAGTCTCTGTGAGAGGGTAGTAGCCAAACTTTGTGGGCACTTTGCTCCAAGTTGTAAAACTACCTTCCATCAAGAAGATTGAGAAAGTTAGCTTTTTCTTTGGCTAAGGCTAATTAGCAAACACAGATGATCTACAATCCCCCTACCTTCAACCCAGCTCTTAAAAACTCTCTAGCTCTGTTTCAATAGAGGAGTTGAGCTCAGACTGAGTTCTGGCTTCTGTCCCCTATTGAAACAGACTTGAATAAATTCTTCCTCCTCTGTTTAACCTTGTCTGGTGCAATGTTTGCTTTGACAATACTTAATATATAAAATCTCCAATAGTGAATAGTCCAATACATGGCATTACAGTTTCAATGAATTTTTCTTTACACTTCCTCTTGCTCAATGCTGAAGTGTGTGTTTTGAAGAACCAAGTTAGAATTATGTCCTTGGCATTTCCAGTATGTGAAAAAAAAAATCAGGGTTTTAAGTACTGCTAGTTGTTCTTCAGCTCTTGTACAAATGCGTGTTATATGCAAACTATCTGTTTGATCTGCTCTTCCATTGGCAAGGTGAAAATTAAACAAAAATTTCAGTAATTTCTTGTCTATTATTCATTAAAAGCATTCACTGATGATATCAGTGAAGTGTACTGAAGCGCAATGAAATACACTCCCCACAGGTTTAATTTGAACACAATATAAATCAAACAAAATAAAGTTGTAGTTGAGGAAGATTTTAGTATGAGCTCCAGATAATTTCTGTCATTTCAGTGAGCTAGCTTGATTTAGAAAGGCAAATTTAATATCACATGTTAAAATCCATGAATCTACAAATTTGCTTTCAAACATTTAAGGGAGAAAAATTTCCCCAAACCTGGAGGGTATACATATAGTTATATGTAGTATAACAAGAGACTTGTTTTTAGAGTGGTGAGAACAGTAATGCTGAAAACTAGCAAGAGTCTAGAAGTTTAACATTTGTGTGAAATTGTTACTAGTTTTCTCTGATGATCTCTTACATTCAATATCATTCCCAAAACTGCATTTACTAAATGATGACCACTACTTGAGGAAAAATTAGGAAGGTCACACAATCATTGGGCTATAAGCATTCTTGTTATGTGATTTAATAAAACACTTTATTTATAGAAATGGCTGTTAGGGCTAAGCCATCTCAGATAGATAAATGCTTATGACATGTCTGAATGTCTTCAAAAAATGGTCCTAAATAAGCTGCATATTAAGATGAAGACAAAGTTTTAATATCTTTCAAATCAAAACATTCCAAATACTTATAACTCAAGTGTGGCAAAGTTCCTTTCACAGCCTCTGGTTTCACCCCAAGTACAATTTGAAGTCAAGGTCAGGACATTTAACCATCCCCCAATAGACTGAACCCACAATTTATTGATAGCATTTTCATTATGTGGTTAGATGTATTAGCTTCCTGTTCAACATCAACCCCTGTCTGCTTTCTAAGCCTAAGAGTAAAACAGTTTTGATGGGAGGCACAATCACGTAACCTCTTGGCACTCTACACTACATATTTAGGTTGCTTCCTGTAAGCACCTCAGACTGTCTGTGAGCCTTTACCTGTCCTGGGGAGCACATTAGGTTCCACAATGCAGAGAAATTCTTCCCATATTTAGTTCTCAATCAGTGGTGAATACATTTCCCAGTTTCCTTGTCATCTTTAGAATGACCTTGATATGTGTTCTACACTGTCTTGGCAGGATTGAGCTTTAGTAGCCCACAGTGATAACGTGCTTGATAACTCCCCTTCTCTGATTTCTTTCTCTTATCTCACCTCCTTGGTCCCCTACCAATGTTTACAGCAATCAGCTCAGAAATATACTACCTACACTCAGATCCCTTTCTGAGGATCGCTTGCTGGTTTGCCCAGCCTCCTTTGTATCTAGGAATGTCCAGAAGGTTCTAATCTTAGCCAATGAGGCCTGAGGGGGGAAATAAATAGCCTGATCATTAACAAGGGAGGAAAGCAGTGAGAAAGGGTGTGTTCTCCTAAAAAAGGGGAGATGCAGGGGGCATCTCCACTTACTCCCCTCCCTTCTCCACCTCTATCAAGCACTTCTTGCTTTACATGTAGCTATGCTTAAAGCTGCAGCCATCATCTTATAATCAAACATGAGGATAATATGAAACATACTTAGAATGGTGAAGGGGACAGAGGGAATAATCTGGGATTTTGAGTAGCTGACTAAAGTCAGTTGAACTTTTTGTTTGGCGTGAAAAAATACATATACCATACTTATTTAAGATCAAATATATTATTTAGCAACTGTATGTACTAAGACATACATATTTTTATAGAAATTTTTATAGCAAAAAGGAGAAGGCTCACATTATACAATATGCAGAAAAACATCATAGAAATCTTCATTGCATCATTTTTTGGTCTCTAATATTATTCTCCTTAGTTGTTTCACAACCTTCTCTTCCTTCACATAATATTTTTAAATATTTTCTATTACTGTGAGGATTTCAGTTTCTACACTAGGCTTGCATACTTGACACAAAAACAAAAAACAGGTAATTAGCCCTAACCAAATCTTTTATTTTTTAAGCGTACCCCAAATGGGGCCTCTTGTTTCATTTTCCATGTAAGCACACAGTCCTAGAAAAATAAAAGGTTTACCTAGCTTAATTCAGAAGTTCAAACCAAAAAAAAAATAGGCAAATTGTTTTTCCAGCTTAAAAATTAAAAGTCTCACCTTAACACATTTAGTAATTCACATATATAAAGAAAGTAACAAAAAAAGATTACTGTACCTGAAAGTACGGGGGAAAATTGAATAAGTAATAGAAAAAAAAATTGGTCATAGAATATCTAGCAACGTCAGAGATAGAAGAGTCTGGATGTGAGCAACACAGAAAGCCAATCCAAATAATCACATGTGTAAATGCATTGTGAGCATTATTTACTTTGATCTTCATTGCAATACTGTGTACAAGGTACAATTAATATATCTATTTTATACATGAAGCAAAGGCAAAGTCGAGGAAAAAGAAAAAAACTCTCTCCAGATTCTTGCAAGTACCTAGTTTCCAATTTGAACCAGTACTGTCTGGTTCCAGAGCTAGTATTCTTTTTTTTTTTTTCAGAGCTAGTATTCTTGACCACCATGTGAGTCTGCCTCTTGTCTACCTGATACTCCCTTTCACTAAAAACAGAGATATCTATTGAGAGAATGAAATAGTTCATGGCCTTCCCTAGGACTTAAGTATCTCCTCAAAGTCATCCAATTACCTTTGAATTAATCAAAACTCAACTAATTACATTCTAAATATTTAATTTCCCAGGTATTTTGTCAAAGGGAAGAGGGCTTGCCATAAAAAGCAAAATCTTATATCCTCCAGTATAAAGTAAGTAAGCATGTGGCGTTCGTTCAGCTTATTGATCTCCAATAGAATAATCAACTTCAGGACACTAGAAAAAAACAATTTCTGAATATATAAAGCTAAAGATTGGAAACACTGGAAAATGTTAACCCTAAAGGTCACACGTAAACTACTAGGTGACATGCTCAGACAACCACCTCTGTCTTGGGCTCTCAATGATGCCATGTGGAAAGATTATTTTGTTTTCAACGAACGGCACTACAAAAAAAAAAAAAAAAATTACCCATATTTGAGTGAGATGAACATGCACTTTGCAGTCTGCAGAATCCAGCTCTACAACCCCACTACTCACCTGGGTAATGACAATTAACTTGAGATTAAAGTTTACATCCGTAAAATAATATTTAAATATTTAAAAATAGTATTTAAACACGTGTGATTTTGAGGATTCAAAACAATGCATGTTGTCTCTTTTAGAAATATATGGTGCTGAACCAAGGAGTCAATTCTCAGTCTTCAGTTTACCCACATTATCATAGCTAATCACTCTACTCTGGATTCACTTTTTTATTTGGCTTACAGGATGCTACATTAAAAATAAAATCTAACTGGTGGCTACACTACTTTAGTGGCTCCTCATTTCTGGCCTATCCCTTAGCCTTGATATTTCCCAGGTTTAAGTTCCTGGTCCTCTTCTAAATTTGCATTCACTCTCTTGGTGATATTATTCAGTCTCTTGACATTAAATACTATTTATATATTGATGACTCGTAGATTCGAATCTACATCACAGACAACTTTCACAAACTACTGTATACCTAGCTACCTACTGTTAAGTTCAATGTTTATTAGAAATCCAAAACTGACATATTCAACATGTAATATGTGATCTGCCCCCCAAATTGTGATCCATCTGCCTACAGCCTTTTCCATATAAATTGATAGAAATTTTGTCCTTCCCGTCACTCAGACCTCAACCCCTCTAATTTTCTCACACCACATATACAATCTTTCAAGAAATTCTGTAGCCCTAGAATCTGACCACAGCTGCAATCACCCTGGTCCTACTAAACATGCACTTAAATAGCACTCTGATTTAGTCTCTTAATAAGTCTCATTGTTTTCACCGTTGCCTGCCCCAGGGTGTTTTCTGCAAGAAAGGGTGTTATCGCTAGAAATCAATTGTGTTACCATCTGCTTAAAACCCTGCAATAACACCCAGTTTCCCTCAGAGTCAAAGAAAAGACCTCACAATGGCTACAAGACCTCACATCATGTGGCTCCCTCACATTTTTGATGTATTCTTCTACTTCCCCCATTTTTCATTCCATTTCAGCTGCACTGGCCTTCTTGCTCTTCCTTTAACCTGAGATGCATATTCCTGCCATAGGGCCTTTTCATAAGCCATTTTTTCTGCCTGAGATTCTCTTCCTCAAGATAAGTTCATGACTAATTCCAGTACCTTCAAATTTTTTGCTTAAATGTTATTTTTCATTGATTCCTACCATCACCACCTATTTAAAATTACAATCTGCCTTACTCATTTCTACTCACTCTTATCTTTAATTTTTTTTCAATTACAATCACCTTTTAATGGATTATATAATTTACTTTTTTTGTATTACATCACATGTTTATTAACTAATGGTTGCACAGTAATTGAACCCCAGGCAGGCAAGGATCTATTAGGTTCATTGATACAATACAAACGTCTAGAACGATGCCTGACATGTAGTAGATATTCAATAGATTACTCTGTTTGGCCATGAGCAGTAGTTATTATTATCACTTATCCAATCCACAGTGTATCATCAATTATTGGATATTGCCCAAAGGCCAGCATATTCCTATTCATCATATTTAATTCAATAGGTAATGAAATTTCACACAATCCTTGAATAAAATGTAGCATAAAATTTTAATACTATATCAAACAGAAACTCAGAAGTGTTACTGGAAAAGGAACCTTAGGACTAGATATTGGTGAATAATGAAGCTACAGGTATGCATGAGTAGGAGAGAAAAATTAATGATAGTGGAGGCTGTGGTGAGGCAACCAGATCGTCTCTTTAGACCTGGGCATTTATTCTCCTGACTGCAACAAATGTTGGCCACTGATAACTCACAGCTGTGTTCTCCAGGCCTTTTCCCTCAGCTGGAGAACAATAGTCTGCTCAAGGAGATGCCGTCTTCCTAGGGCAGCTGAAATCCATTGACTGGTCAATGCAAGGTATAAAAACCCGGCCCCCTTGTTTGGTTTGGAATTGTTGTTGAGAGACATCTTAGCTCCGGAGAGCACAGACAAAAATGGGATTTTGTATTGCATTACCTCCTGCACAGCCAAAAATGAAGACCATGTCACTGGAGGTAAGTAGAATACTGATGCCTGGCATGCTGTCTCAGTGAAATTTTAAAATTTTCACTAGTGTTAAACTGGTGTGGAATAATGTTGAAAGGGAATGCACTGGTGGCTGTATTGTTTCAGGCATCCTGAGAGCCCAAAGAAAGTAGTATTATAAGGACCTTGAAATTAGTTTTTGTTGCATACTACTGATGCATTGGGGGAAAAAATAATGAAGGCTGGACATGATTAATCATCAATTTAGGTGAAATATGAAAGCCAGATGACCTCCTAACTAGCATAAAGGTATTTTCATTTCTCAAGGGCAAAAACAACTATGCGTGAGGCTATAATTTAATTATAAAAATAGAGGAGTTACAGAAAAATTCAACTTCTTTACTCTGCAAGTGTGTTTGTCTTAAGATTAAGAGCCTAGTTGGAAAAGCATGGAACCCTATGAAGGTAACAACTGGATTGATGTCCTTAAAAATCTTGAATTTCCAGATCCCTTAAACACAGTGGGCCTTCAGAAGTGGCCCACTGCTCTCTTAAAAGGCTAAGGTTCCATCCTTATGTGAAGTTGATGCAGACATTCTTTGCATCTGTCCCCACTTCCACCCTGGGTCACCATACCAGTAACCTGGGTCAAGTCACACTGTAACCCAACTGGAGCGGTGTTGCTGAGCCTATAAAGGGACAAAAAAGAATATGCACCCAAAAAAGCTGTAGGGGAGTAGCCAAAAGTTGCTTGTAGGAGTCGGGAGGGTATATATGGATCCTGAGGGGGCTGGGTTAAGAAGGGTCGAAGGGAGAGGTTCTGTTTGTTTTAATATATGTTAGCAGTTGTGTTAGGCAGAAAAGCGCCTCCACCCCACCTCAGTAGATGTCTGCTTCCTAATCTCTGGAAGCATCTTGAACCAGCAGGGTGAAAAATATGTATATGTGTGTGTGTATGTGTATATAATGTGTATATATATATATATATATATATATATATATATATAATATACATAATATGTATAATATATATCATAGGAAATTATTGCCTTACATGGCAAAGAAGAATTAAAAGTAAACAGTAAAGTTGCTAATAAGCTCACCTTAAACGAGAGAGGGTATTCTGGATTATCCAGGTTGTTCCAATATAATTACAAGGGTTCTTATCATCGGAAGAGGGAAGTAGAAAAAGAGTCCGAAAAAGGAGATGTGACTATGAAATCAGTCAGGGTGGAGCCAGGTGAGAAGGACTGAACTTGCAATATGCTCATTTCAAAGATGGGAGAAAGAGGCTAAAAGCCAAGGAATCTGGGCAGACTCTAGAAGGCGGGAAAGGCAAGAAAATAGGTTTTACTCTAGAGATTCCAGAAGTAACTTAGCTCTGGTGAGACCTTGATTTTTAGCCCAATGAGACCAATTTCAGGCTTCTGCTGTTCATAACTATAAGATAGCAAATTCATACTCTTTAAACCACTTAGGTTTTGGAAATTTGTTATTGCAGCAAAAAAGAATGAATGCAGTGCTCCTTCATGATATAAGATTTAACACCTTGGCAAGGACCCCATGAGATGTTAACATGGTACTAGAGGCATGAATAAAACAATTTATGTTAAATTTATAATTTAACATAAATATTTATGCCTGCATTACTGTTGCTTATGCCTGCATTACTGTTGCTTTCAGCACCTGGAAAAATGAGTGCCTCAGCCTTGAAAGAGGGAAGTGGACAATCACCCCAGTATCTGCTACAGTCTAACCATGACTTTCAGGTAAGCTTATTTCATGTAGCATGTTTGCTCCATCTGGAAACATTTCCAGCAGGATGCTGAGAATGTTAGCTGCTGATGGCACATTGTTAATTTCTGTTCCAGAATTGCCCTTAGTAGAAGAGTGCTGTTTCCCCTAAGTTACCATCTTACTCAGGGGAAGTCCAAAAGCAAGGTTGGTTGATGAGGGGGTGCAGAGATCTAGACTCTTCCCCTCAGCTTGAGACAATTAGGAAGAATCATCCCAGCTCCGGAGCTCCCTGTGGAGATCAGCTGAGATGTCTGAAACTATATCACATTTCAACCTCTCTCTCTGCCTGATACTGTTTCTCTTACTCTTTTCCAGGTTTTATTCTCTAAAGCACTCCCCAATAAACTTTCTGCCTGCAACTCTCCATCTTGGAGTCTGTTTCCCACAGAATTCATCTAAAACAATAACTTTTTAAGGAAAGACATTAACTTTTCTCCCCCTATTGATATAAGCAGTGACTTTTTAAGTGATGGGCTAAGGGAAAATTATGCATTTACTACAGTAGGGCCTCAGATTTCTAGAAGGTCAAAAGTGAAGTTTTCAAGGTATAGAGCTTTTTATAGTGACATACATAAAGCAGCTTTACTGTGATGGATTGGGGAAAAATTTGTGATCCACCTTTACCATTTGATGTGATCCAGATGTGATGACTTATTCGAGAAATGAAGTAATGTACTCATTTCAAAACGTGGCCAGCATGAGTTTGGAGATGGACGGATAGGGATGCAGTCAATTCTGGAAAGGCTGAGAGGGCCTGGGAACCATGCAGAGGAGGCAACCACTTCATTAATTCATTCATATATTGATTCATTCATTAAGCAAGTGTTTGTCAAGAACTTTCTAAATGTTTGCCACTGTGCTAGCATAACTGAGAAGAAAAGATGCCGTCCTTGTCTTCTCAGATGGGGTCCAGACTTGTAAACAGGAACTTTTAATATTAGGTGACAAATGTCATATAGAAATAGAACCTAGGTAAGGATAGAGGTGAAATAATACAGGTGAAACAAATATCCAAGGCAAAGGCCCAAACTTCAGAAAGAGGATAACATGATATTGCTCAGTGACTTAAAACCACCACTGTAGGATAGAATGAAGAAGGAGAAGATAAGAGAAGGGGTGAGAAGGAGCCAAATTGTGAAATGTCTTATGAGTAGGTCATGTTTAAGAGTTTAGATGTGATCCTGAAGGCTATAGGGAGAATTGGAAGGTTTTAAGTAGAGAGTGATATCATCAGATTTGCCTTTCAGAAATATCAGTGTGAAACTCCTACAGAGCACGGCTCAGAGCGCACAGTCTGTGGCAGTTTCTGTTGCTTTGTAAACTTGATAACATCAAGGCTCCGTAAACGTTGATCTCTCAGTGCCATGTAGAGATTTAGGATACAGTCTGGCTCTGACATCTCTTACTTATAGGATGTAAATAGATTAAAAAAAAAAATCAAGAAACTCCAACCAAGAAAACACATAGAACACCATGAAAATTATTAAGGAAGTCACCAAAGTTTATAAATATACCAATGATAGAATTTGTGGCATGATTAAATATGACCTCTCAAATCATGGAACTATACTTTGACTATTTTCAAAAGGCAGTTCTGCTCAGGGTATGGGTTATAAACTAGTGACCAATGAATCTTACCCTCATTTCCATCAGTATGTTCAAATAATTTTGTCCTAAGACTCCAAAGATGAATAAACTTGAGTAATATTAACACAACATAGTAAACGTGTTTTTAAAAAATGTTTTAGAAGATGCCATTTCCCTTAGATATCAGAGGAAAAACGTATATATTTGTCTGGAGTTTCATTTCCATAAGTTTCAGTAAAAATCTTAGAATCTTATATGGTTTCAAGGAAAAAGTGTTATTAACCCTGATGAAGGTACATTTAACCCTAGGCAATAGAAAATCTTAAGTTCTGATACCTGAAATAATCAGAAATGTTGTCTTACCTGAAGCTGAATGTTACAGGACTCAGTTCAGACTTATCTTGTTAAGATCAGGTAGTAATAGTCTATTCCAAACATTTAGTTTTTAGATCTCTGCTCTCCTTGAGTCTTATCCTGATTGGTTGCTTTAATAAAAAGTCTTTTCAGGCTCTATCTGCCCTGATAATGCCAACTGAGCTGGTGAAGACTGGACAAGAGAAAGATATGAGAAAATATTTGCTCTATAAATCTAAAATATAAATCAAATGATGAAGGCTTCCCAAGAAGCACAATCCTACAGAACAGCAGTTGCTAAAAAAATTATTATTGAACTAGATATATAAAACTCAGTGAAAACCCTGAAAAAATAGGTTTTCTTGATATGAGTAATACAATGCCTGATTATCTATATATTAATACATATAATAATTTATATAATACATATATATTAGATACTCATGGAAGATTAAAAATGGACTGATAAAATAACAAAAATCTGTACTGGGAAAATACAGTAGGCTGGTCAGATTTTGAGCCATTTAATTTAATGTTGAACAATCACCTAAGTTTTGTTGAATTTCCTATTTTTGAAACAAACTACTAATATAGAGTATAAATTGCCATTACAGCCCATGAGTTTATTATTTCTGATTAAATGTTTACTAACTAATTGAGATTTACTAAAAATTGGAATCTCTTTATAATACCACCCTGGTACAACATTGGTTTTATAAAATCATTATTTCCATGTTCCATTAGAGATGCATTTGAATTTTATTACAGGCCTTATTTATTAATTGTATACACCCCTCTGGGGTAATACCACAGTTTGGGCTGCTTCTGTTATCTTTGACATTTATTCTGTATGTCATGTATCTTAAATCTGTACCTCTGACCTAATTTATTATCATGTACTTTAGACTTGCCCATTCAACTGCTGCCCAGATATTTGCACTCTAATATTGCTTGCACATCTCAAAATGAATATTCAAAACTTAAATAATAATTTCCCCTAAATCTACATCTACTTCTGTATCATTCTTTTACTCAGGGAAGCATATCCCCTGAAATATCTGATAGTAAAAGGAATATTTTGACAAAGAAATATCTATACTTTTTATTACCAAGTAATGCGTGTAACAAATATTATCTGACTTCATCCCATCCTTAAAACCACACCTGAATTTTTAGACTTTCATATTTTACTTTCTATATTGTGAGAATTTTACTAGAATGTTTTACTACATATTATTTGAAAGGTCTGTTGGAAAAATTTACCATGTTATAACAGTAATGTCTGTATGCGTAGGACTGATATCATTAACATTGCTGTTCATTAATGCAACTCATTATTTCCTGGGAAGTCTGAGATGGAGATGAAATAATCACATGGGGACTAAAATATGGTCCCCTATATCTCTCCCTTCCCCTGGTTTAAGACATACGTGAAGTGTCAGAGAATGAGCAGGTATTGAACAGGCTTATTGGCCTCTTCTGAAAGGAGGAAGGTTGGTAAACAGAGCAAAGCTAACAAAGTCAGCCTCAGTATAATAATTACCATTTACTTCAAGTGTGCTATGTGCCAAGTGCTGATCTAAGGCCTTTACATATACTTAACACTCAAACAGCTAAAGTGGTAGTTAAACTGATTATCCTTATTCTATAGATATGAAAAAGGAAACATATATGGGAGAGAAAAACTTACCAGAGATAAAAAATGAAGTAGGTAGAGGAACCATGCTTGGAGCTTTGTTTAGCTATAGGGCCAAGACTTAACTAAAATTTTTCCTACCCATAGTACGCTCTCTAATCTTTCTCTTACAACACTGTTAATCACACCTCAGCTTTCCACCTTAGAAACAAGGCTTAGCTTTGAGAAAGAGAGGGATATAAATAGAGAATAAATATTTCATCTCAAGATGGAAAGGGGATATATGATTTTGGTTACTTCGCAATTTTTAAAGAGTTGATCATTAAAGAATTATTTTAAGCTCACACCAGAATGCCTAATGCTTCTACAGCATGAATGTTGGTCTTGTCTTCTGCTTTCCTCTCTCTTAACCACCAAGTATTTTTTTATTGTACCTCCAGGATTGTTCTAAAATCCATCCTGTTATCTCCATCCTGACAAATTCTCCCCCTTCTGCATGTGACATTTCTTCCTAACTGGTTTAGTATCATCATGTTTAGCACTTTCTAAATTATTCTCTAAATTTCAATAAGTGTATACTTCTCAAAATGCAAATCTGATCACATTAATTCCCCCCCCCAAAAAAACTGAATACTTCTCATTTCTAAGTGGATAGCATATTTTTGTATAATCTAGTCTCTTAGCCCTCCAGCTTCTTACTTTCCAGGTCACACTTCATAATCCAACTATATCTTACATCCTAAGCCTTTCAACGCACCTCGTGCTCTCCTGCCTATGGGCTTTTGATTATAAATGTTAAAATAATTTTAGATTTACAGAATAGTTGCAACAATAGTCCAGCATTCCTTAGTATTGTTCACTCAGCTTCCCCTAATACTAACAACTTGCACATTCATTAAAACTATGAAATTAACATTAGCACAGTACTGTTAAGGAAACTGCAGTCTTTTTGCTGTTTTCACCAGTTTTTACACTGTGCTTTTTCTAATTCAATACCTGATGCAGGTTTTCATGTTGCATTTAGTTGCTGTGTTTCCTTAGTCTTCTTCTATCTGTGACAGTTCCTTAGTCTTTTAATATCTTTCAACATACTAATGCTTTTAAGAGTACTGGTCAATCATTTTGTGGAATGTACTTTCAATTTGAATTTCTCTGGTGTGTCCTTATGGTAAGGTTAAGGTTATATAGTTTAGGATTTTTTTGCAAAAATACCACAGAAGTGGTGTGGCTTTCTCAGTGTATCACGTGAGGGAGTACATGATGTGATATGTCTTGTTACTGGTGCTATTAGTCTTGACCACTTGGTTAAGGATTTGTCCATGGTAAAGTTACTATTTTTGATTTGTAACTGATAAATGTCTTGAAAGATGTGTTGAAACTATGCAAATATGCTGTTGCTTCTTAAACTTTTGCCACTAATTTTGGCATCCATTTGGTAGAACTTGCCTGAAGAAAAAATATTGTGTTGTTCTGATGGTGATTTTCTGTCTTCCTCAATCCTACATAAATTTATTTTTAGTGAGGAGGTTCTGTCTCTCTTCTTCCATTCATTCATTCATTCATTCATTTATATCACTGTGAATTCATGGGTGTTTATTTTATTCTGGGGGTTATAATCAGTACTGTTTTTTATGTTACTCAAATTGTTGAACAATTATTGAGCTTTAGCCGTTAGGAATTCTTGCAGATTGGCTTCTGTGCATTTTCCACATCCTCATCACATTTTGAACTAACCCTTTCTTTTCTAACATTCATAGAATGATATAGATTCATCTAGTATTTTCTCTGCCCTACAATCAACCACTTTTCCAAGTTGGCCTTGTTTAGTTCTTTGAGAATGGCACTTAGAAACCAAGATCTAGGTGCTAGGCATGCTCAATTTTACAGTGATAGTATTGTTTCTAGTTCCTCTGATTAGACAGAGATAAGAAATGCATATGTTGAAACCTACTACACACATGAAATAATTCCAGAATTGCTAACCCATACTTTGTGAGCAAAAAAGAACTAGACCACAACTAGTTACTAACTAGAGCACAACGTTTGTGAAGTTCTTTTTGTCATTAATCTTAGAGTATCAGGTCAAATTACTGTTTTCCAAAGATAGTCTAGTTATTTTCTTCCCTACTTGTTTTGTCCTTATTCAGATAATAGGTTCGTCTGTTTAATTGATATCTCCACATCTTGTTTTTGTTTTTATTTACATACAGTAAAACATACTCTTTGTGGTACATAGTTCTGTGCATTTTGACAAATGCTTTGAGTTGTATATCTACAACACAACTGTGAACGAGAATAATTTCATCACTCCCAAAATTGTCCTGAATTGCCCCTGTTTAGTTAATTTATTCCCCATCCTCAAAGCTAGAAAGCACCAGTCTATTTTCAATCCTACACTTTTGTCCTTCCCAGAATATCATATACATGGAATCATACAACATATGACTCTTTGGGTCTGGCCAAAGCTTTCGAATGCATTTAAGGTTCATTCATATCACTCCATGAAAAAATAGTGTGTTCTATATTATCACTGTGTAGTATTCATTTGTTGGCTGTACAACAGTTTATCCATTTATCTGTTGAATGACATCTGAGTTGTTTCCGGTTTTGGTGATTATGAATAAAGCTGTTATAAATATTCATGTACAGATTTTTATGTGAACATAAGTTTTCATTTCTTTTGAATAAATAGCTAGGAGTGGGACTGTGTGGCAATATAGTAAGTGTCTATTTAACTTTATGAGAAATCGCCAACCTGTTGTCTATAGTGGCTGGACATTTAGCATTTTCACCAGCACTGTATGAGAGTTCCTGTTACTCCACATCCTTGCCATACCTTTGTAGTGCTAATATATGTTTATGTTAACTACTGATTATGTGAATAGTCATATATCAATGTGGCTTTGATTTGCATTATGTAGTGACTAATGCTGTTGAGCATCTTTTCCTATGCTTATTTACCATCCATATATCTTCTTTGGTGAAGTATCTATTTAGATCTTTTGCCTATTTTTTCAATTGGTTTTAGTGCTTGTTGTCATTGTTAAGTTTTCAGCATTCTTTATATATTCTAGAAACAGGCACTTTTGTCAAAAATGTGACTTGCAAATGTTTCTTCCAAGTCTTTGACTTGTCTTTTCATTACCTTGTCTTTTTTAAAGCTAGATATTTTAATTTTAATAAAATTCAGTGTTTATTTTTATTGCATGGATTGTGTTTTGATATACGTATGTTAAGGAAGAAAAAATTATTTGCCTAAGTGATTATCACAAACATATTTTCCTGTTTTCTTCTAGACTATTTATAGTTTTATATCTTATATTTAAGTCTGTTTTATTTTGAGCTAATTTTTGATACAAGATGTGAGATACAAGTTAAGGATTATTATTTTTTGCATATTTATAAATGTTCCAGTACCACTGGTTAAAAATGTATAAATGTTCTATTGTCACTTGGTGAAAAGACTACTCTTTTGCAATGAGCTGCCTTTGCATTCTTGTCAAAAATAAGTAGACAGCATTTGTGTGGGTCTATTACTTGATTTTCTATTCTGTTCTCTTTTTTCCATATGTTTATCCACTTGCCTTGATTAATGTAGAATTATAGTAAGTCTTGGAATCTTAATATGAGTCCTTAAACTTTTCTTTCAAATTATTTTGGCTCTTCCAGTCCCTTTGCCTTTATGTGAAAATTCTTCACGAGCTTGTCAATATCTACAAATAGAATGCTGGAAACTTGATTGGGATTCTGTTGAATCTACAGATCAGTTTGGGTAAAACTGCCATTTTAAACTAGTCTTCTGAGTCACAGATGTAGCATATCTCTACATCTACTTAGGTCTCTGATTTCTTTCATCAATGTTTTGTACTTTGCATCATACAGATCCTGAACCTTCTTTGTTAGATTTGTACCTAAATACTTAATTTTGTGATGCTACTGTAAATGATGCTTTAAAAAACATTTCCAATTGTTAGTTAAGAGATACAATTGATTTCTTTTTTTTTTTTTTTGTATGTTGACCTTATATCCCAAGACCCTTCTAAACTTACTTATTAATTTTAGGAGTTTTTGTGTAGGTCCTTCGAGATTTTCTACATAGGCAATTCTGTCTGTGAATAGATGCAGTTTTATTTCTTTCCTTCCAATCTAAATACCCTTTCTTTTTTTCTTCTTGCCTTATTACACTAAAATTACTAGTACAATGTTTAATAGGACTTGTAAGAACAGACTTGTTCCCAATTAAGGGGAAAACTTTCACCGTTGAATATTAAATATCTCATAACTTGGAGATTTTTATAGATGTCTTTTATCAGGTTAAGAAAACAAATTACCCCTAGTTTGCTAAAACTTTGCTAATGGACATTGAATTTTAAGTGCTTTTTCTTTATCTATTGAGGTGGTCATATGATTTTTTTAAAAATTCCATTTAAATGATGAAATAACAGAGTGGAAAAGGGGTGTTCTCTGACGTTCTGATTAAGCTTCAGCCTTAGGTAGACACAATGTTGCTGAGTATGGAGCATGTGACCTTCTCATTGTTCTTGACTCCCCCTCAACTTTTAGTTCTGGCTTCAGCATGTATTCCTGTCCCTCTTCTGACAGTAGAGGAGTTGTTTGTTTTTTTGCTTGTTCATTTCTACTAGCTATGCTGGATTTTCACCAGTGCCCAAGGATGTCTATTTCTGACCCCTTCCAACCAGAGAATAATGCATTTTTCCATAGAGGAGATAAAGAAGATCCAGGCAGATTTTTTATGTTCTCACACAGCAACTGCTCTTCCCTTTCATCTAGGTGCACACTAATTCAGAAACTTTCTTAGTATTCTCAAATTTTGGGGGGTTGATGGAGGGAAAATATCTATAGAAATGTGCCAGTCCCCTTATATCTGTGGCCTCCAGCAGCTCCACACTATCTCCCCACACTTATCTTTTGCCAATTTGTTCACTGTTCTCATTGAATTATTCTAATAGTCTCCACCTGCATCTGCTCTAGATAAGCAAGTGCTTGAGTCCTGTCTCTCCCTGCAGGTGTCGTTCCTTAGATTTTATGCTAGATGATTACCTTGTAACCTCAGATCCCTGATGGATACAAGAAATGTGATGGATTTTCATTTTGTCCAAATTTTTGTTGTAAGAGTGTATGTGATGCTCTTTCTAGCTCTCTATATTAACGAGTGAAATCTGGAAGTCCTACCCTCTTTTGAAAACCTTTTCCCTCCTGTGGAATATTTTCATGTCTTCCACCTTATACCCTTCCATCAGTCTCTTCAGAGACTTGCCAAATTATACTCTCTCTTATCCTTGTGATTAAGTGTTCTTTCAATAACTTCCTCCAAAAAGCCATCTCTCATTTCAAAAAGTAAAGAGTCCCTCCTATGTGATTCCTCATGTACTTCTCTATTATTACACTTATTTAATTCCTTGTAATTTCATATTCACTAGTCCACGTATTTATTCATTTAAGATTCCTGAAGGCAGGAGCCTGTTGCATTGCCAGTGCCTGTAACGCTTGGTAGGCATCTGATGATCATTTCTATATGGAAGGCTTTCTATTATGGATACCAGAAACAGTGTAGACAAGAAGTATGGTATTATATAAAAGTCCTCAACATAAACCTAGAATCCAAAATATCACAAATGTTAAATATGTCTTTTAACTGTGCAAGAGATCCATGCTCCAAGAAAATGGAAAAACTCTTGGATATTAGACAATAGAATATAAAATCAATGAAGGCAGGAATGTATCCTTTTATTAATACCCTTCTCCCAGGAGCACTTATTGTAGAGTAAATTGAAAATTTTTAGAGGCAGAAAACAGAGGGGGAAAAAAGTGAAGAATAATCCAGATATGTACTCTTGTTTCGGGAAAGCAATTAACACTATTAGGAAATTTTAAATTTTTTAATTATCATCAATATCCATAGGGAGCCCTTTGCTAAATCCTAATGTAAATCCTAAATAAACTTTATATTTTCTGTGTTCCCTGGCTTTTTCAAAATATTATACAATTTTAAAGTAACAGAAAATATGTTTAGGGAAAATATAGATGAACTTCACAGAGAAAAGGAAGAGCAGATCCTCATCTGTAGGTAATAATGGTAGGGACAGTGAATAATCCCAGGGCTAACAACCAGGAAACAGCTTACCTGACCCAAGATACACAGACAATAGGCAGCTTCCCAACATGCTAAAGTATATTTCCTTAGGGAATAAATTTAATTACTGTACTAGTAAAATCAATGGATATTCAAGTTATTTCCCCAAAGAATTCAACATTCATTCAACATTTACACAAGAAGAACTGAGAAATCCTTCACTGCCTTATGCTCTGAGCCATAGTTAATTGCAGTTTAAACTTTTTAATTTTTTAATATATATTATTAATTATAATCATGAAAATAGACCTAAACATTTTAACATAACAATGCTAGACTCATAAAGCTGCAGCCTCTTTCCAGCCTTTAAGTGGTGCTAAATTCTCATTTGGCTAGAGCGGAATTTCATTAAATCTACAAATATCCCATAAATGCAAAACTTAAACTTAACCTTTTCCTCTTTTTGCAGTATATCACATTCTAAAGAAATTATCAACAGGATTGCTACCCTGTAAAATAGAGGGGGGAAAAAAGAGAGAAAAGATTGGTAGTTTACATCTAAGAACTTGGCAGTTTCCAGTAACATCCAAATGTCTAAAATTATTTTCACAGTATACACTTACAATCTTTGGTTATCTGGCAAACTGAAACTAGATTTTTAGAATCAAAGTTATCCAAGAGTAAAAACCTTTTAACACTGGGCAATAGCTCTTAAGTGTATTTGTAAACATAAACAGCTTGAATAACTGTTAGCACTCATCCCTCTCTCTCTCTCTGTACAGTCTTTCTCCTTGCATCTATATACACAGCTGCAGGTGTGAGGTAGTGCATTGTAGTGGTTCAGAGCAAGGACTTTGGAGTCAGACCACCTGTGATTAGAGACCGTTTTGTACTTCTCAATAGGTGCATGGCTTTCAGTAGCTTCCAACACCTCGTGAAGACTCAGTTTGTTCATTCATAGATGAGAGGGTAATACTGGCATGTACTGTGAAGGGTTCTCAAAATTAAATGAGATAATTTCTGTAAAGCAATAGCCATGGTGGCTGATACATCATGAATATGCAATAAATGTTAGCTGCAACAATAGTGATCAATGTATCATTGAGAGTAAGAATTGCATTATTTGGAACATCTCAGTAAATGGTAAACAAGTCATCCTTTTCTTCCTAAATGGGAAGACTTATGTTTCTACCAATTATATTAGGATGTAAAGATGTTCCTTCTTTCGTAATGAGCTCACTGTCACTAGAAAATCCAAATAGAGCTTCTTTTTAGTGTTTATTATTTTTGTTTCTCACTCCAAAATGCCCCATGCTTATGAGTAACCATAGAGCAGGATCAATGGCCCCTGGTGTCCGGTGGTAACTCATAGAGAAAAACTTTCTGTTACTTAATTCTTGGTCTTATCAGTGGACACTTGATTTATGAAGGAAGAGCAAAAATTTTGGAACATGACAGATCTTTATTTGTACTCTGGATCTGTCACTTATTACTTGTTTAAAGCTGAAAAAAAACAATCATTCTCTGCCTGTTTTTCCTTTTGTAAAGGTAGGTTAATAACATCTAACTCACAGAGTTATTATAAGAATAATTGATTAATAAGAACTAGGCCTGGTTCATAATCAGACCTTAATAAATGGCACCTATTATCATTTTCATTTAGTGCAGGTCACTCTGCTTTACTAAGAAATAAACAAACACAGAAAAAGTAGCAAAGATTAATTTTACTATCTTGTTTATAATGCAAATTACTGTCCTTATTAAAAAAAGAAGCATTAGAATATCCTTTAAAATATAATTACACAGGTTAAGTAATTTTTGAAGTGGTTTATGAAGGGAGAAATAAAAATAAGTAGACTGTCTTCAGTTATAACTGTTGAAGATGCTCTGTTCAGTTGTTTTTAAGAACCACAATTCCAAGCCTAAATCTTCTAATTGACAGAGTAAAGGGTCAATTAAAAATGTTTTCTTAAATTATGAAACACTTCAGGCATACAAATAGATAATAAAATTCATGCATCTATACCAGCAGCCCAGCTTAGAAAATAAAGTCTTACGTATACAACCGAGGGCTCAGGATGCTTCTCGCAGGTGCCACTGTCTTCTTTTTCTCCTACCACTAATACATGCCCTTAAAATCACTACCATTCTGAATTTGATAAATCATTCCTAGAGTTTAACCCCAAACTATAGTGACTTTAATGACTCATAATAAATGCTCACTATTATTTCTGCAATTAAGTTTTAGAACAAAGATAAAATAATTATAAACTTAAGGGAATTTTCTGCACGCTTTCTGTGTTTTTAATTTCTCAATTTAAAGTAAATAATAGCATAAATTCCTAGCATTGCTGAAAGTACATTTGTACCAGAAGCCATCAAGTGTACCTCTGAATCATTAAGATAAATTAATAGACCTACCCTTTTACTTAAAATAAATGGGAATAGCATGATAAAAATCTATTCAAATAAAATGAAACATTATATGCAAGTTACCATGCTAAGAATACAGACATAAATAAGATTTGATCCTTGTGTTATGTTTTGGGATAGATTGCAAAATAACTGTTCCTCTCCTTTCCTTTTGTTAAATATCTTACATAAGGTCTTGGTTTGTATTCGTCTATAGCTGTTTTAAATGTTTGCCACTCTGAGCAAATTAGTAGTGACCTTGCATAGATCTATACCGACTCTTGAGAGTAACGTCTTTTCTAACCTTCAAAGAATATTCTCAGGGTGTTTAAAAAGCATATTAAATATCTTTTTTGAGTGGAAAGGCTTTTAAATATCCTCTACTGAATATAGTGTTAAAATGGACTTTCTTAAAAAATGTTTGTTTTTTTTTTTATTTAGAAAACAGAATTCTCTGCCATAGTCAAACAGGCAAAATTAATATAGCTAAGCTTCTATAGTGTTTGTTTTAATGCTTTGGTCTCCTTCATATTGTGTCATGTTAAGATAATGCAGGTAAAAAGGAAAATGGTGAAACATATACACAGAATGCAGCTGGTCCTCTCTGAGTGGCCAGAAACCTCTGTAACCAACTCCATGACAATTGAGAAAGAACACGAACATTTCTAAGACAAAACTGAGCAATGCAGTTTAGAAATTCCTCATGGATCCAAACAGACTATTTCCATTTTATTTCTGTACAGACACATATACACACACACACACACACACACACACAGAGTTAAAGAAAACAATGTCAAGGAAACCAGTATTGGAGAAGTCTGCATTTCAGTGCCAAAAGAGCCTTTTTTAATTTCTTAACTTATAACATACTTTTCTATGGGAACTAGTACAATACTGTATCCCCTCTTCCTCATTCCATCTTGCTACTGATCCAAGCACAAACACAAGACTAAGATTCATATATACTAAATAATCAACCTAGAATCAGATTTTTCACCAGTGTTCCCTGACAGATACAGTCCACTTTACATGTGACACCCCAAGTGCTTGAGATAAGAAGCAGAATCAATTCTAGACCTATTCTATTTTACTAATTTACAAACATATTTGATTAATGACTTTTAATAAGAGGTAAAGGTACTTATCATAATCACATGGGGAAGTTCTTTCTTTCTTCAGTATCCCAATTCTGAGAATATACACTAGAGATTCTGGCTTAATGTTGAGAATAGGGCATGAATATACATATTCTGGTAAAGAATTATGTCCAGGTATAACTGATACTTATTTGGAACATCTTCCAGGATCCTGATTAACTACTTAACAATCCATCCCCTGACTTCAGTTATAACCCAGAGTCCTCAAATACTGTTGACCCTGACCCTATGGCCAAGAGTTACTGGACTGGACCCAAGAGGCTCAGTCAGAGTTTTCTCCTCAGGGAATTGTTTGGGGATCATAGAAAGGAAGGTAAATCAAGCATTCGAAATGGCGTAGTGGCTTTCATTTGCTCCCTACATGGACTAGACAAGCACAGAAAGCCAGTGTGTAGATACAGAGTGAAACGAGCACATGGGGGAACTAAAGATGAAAGACAACAGCAATTTTCAACTTTCTGGTTTGACTACTGTTCTAAGGTCCAGCTGATTCTCTGTCATTGACTTTGATGACTTGTCTCTGTTTCATTACAATTCCCCTTCATGCCTAAGATATCTTAAGTTGGTTTATTTTATTTCCAAACAAAAGCCCTAATTTAAATATGTAAATTATCCTCACCTTTGGAATAACAGGTATGTAACAAAATAATAACCAACTTATGGTTAAGACTATTCTTTGGTGATAGAAAATTGCCATCCCTCACAGCATCTGAGAAGTAACTGCTTGCCTAGTCCTTCTCATTCACATTTGAATTAATAACCTTAAGCTAGTAATCCATTTTGAGACTTAGATGAGCATCACTTTCCTTTATGGAATCGACAACCACAGAATATGCATCAGGTTTTATTCCCTGGCCAATACAGGAATTTCCTTTATGATATTTTGACAGGTGTCCAGCTTCATAATGCTTTTAGCAGTTAGGATCTCTTTAATCTATGAAGCAATCAGTTGTATTATTATTAGAGAGTTGTGATGTTAGAATTTTTTCTCATATTAAAATCTTTCAAAAGTGATTGAAAGTTCAGGGAAAGTTTGCCAATGACTTTTCAAAATGAAAAGTTTATACTATTGATATTATCAAGGTACTGTTTTCAGAAATGCAGATTAAAAATCCCAAGGGTTAGAGAATAATTACTATGAGCCATGTGACACGAATAGTTTGATGGAGGTTGAGATAGAAAACTAAGCTATGAAATGCTATAAATAAAAGGAAAGTACAAACAGTGGGGAGACCATGACATTGAGAACTGTGTTTCAAGTGTTCTGCTCATTGTCTTGGCCTTGACTTGGCATTAATATTGTGTAAGAAATTTAAATTTCTGCATATGAGTTTCTTCATGTTTAAACAAATTTCTGAAAGAAGTCTCTAAGGGCCCCTTCAGACTCTGACATCCTATGGATAAATAAAAGAATGTATCACAAATACCTAATGCAGGCACTATACTAATCAATGAAGCTAGCAGTGCTCAGGGAACACGGAGTAGAGCTGAACACTTCAGCACAGTACTTCATCAAATGCTGAGTCTTGACCTCTCTGTTCTTACTCTGACCCAGGATGCATGGCTAACAGAGAGTTTCAGCGTGCCATCTGTCACATCGGCATCTGTAGTTTGAGGACTGGATTATAGCCAAAATTCCATCAATTGATGTATCAGTCTTTCCTTTCTTAAAGTCATACAGCTTTAAAAGTGGTGTCTTTGCCTTTATCTACATTTTACTTTTGATAAATCATAACTCAGTGGTTGGCAATGAACTAGAAAAGTAAGTGAATAGTAAATCACTGATACTGACTGTGCCTTTTATCATTCAAGTGAAGATGGCCACTCAGTTGGGTCTGAGAGATTGTGAAGTAGAAAAGGCACATTGAGTGTTTCATTAGCACCACTCCATCCTTCTCTGTGTGATTCCCTTCCTATTCTTCTATATCCTCTCTGTCCCTTATTCCTGTCTATTGTACTGAGCTCTGAATACCAGAACCCTTCACTGCTCTACTTTTCTTCCATTCTAGCCTACTCTTCCACATTCAAGACCTTTACTCCTTTATTCAAAATATTCCGCACTGCATCTCATATCCTTTCATCCCTGCTAAGTAACTGGCTAGTTACTAAAATAGCTATATGGGGCTAGACTATTAATGGCTAGGAAAGAATGTAGTGTGCTATCACTTACTTTAAAATTACAAAGTATTTATTCAGTGCCTAACATGTGCCAGTCTTCATGGAGGATTCAGAAATGTATACCTATATTATCCTTGATCTCTTGGAGATCACAGCCTAAAGAGAGAACCTAAGTAAATATCTAAGATAATGCGTGGTGAGTACTATAAGAAATATTAAACAACATACATTAAAAGCATAGAGAAAAAAACTTGACTCAATGTGGAAGTAAGGGATAGGAGGAAATAACTGGGAAGTCTATAAAGGAGACTGTTCTACTCTCTCTGAGACAGTAGTAGTCACTCAAGAGGACAAGGTGGGGTGTTCTTCAGGAAGAAGAAAGAATACATGCAAAGTACTGTGGTGAGGAAGATAATGGATTACCTAGGCATAGGAATAAAAAGAGAAAAGGCCAAGAGAGAAAATCTTTACAAATGATCTTATACAACATATTAAGGCATTTGGACACTATCATAATATGAGTAATGGGAAAACACTAGAATGGTTTACATGTTTGAAAGATCAGTCTGAGGATAGTGCAGATAATGAGTTGGAAGCATGGAGAAGGGAGAAAACTGGAAGCAAATAAAATATTTAAAAATCCACTGGAACACTAGCCAGAACTCAACAATTGAAATAGGAAGAGAAAAAGATGAATCCCCCAGATATTTGTTACTACAAGAATTGGCAGGGTGCAATGATCCACTGAATGTTTGTATGGGAGAGAAGAAAGGGCACAGGTGGTTTTGAGAGAGAGGGAAATTGAGGATAGCACCAAAGTATTTGACTTGTAGGCTTGGATATCTGGTGGAAACATGTGGAGATCAGGAAGAGTACAGGTAGACACCATTGGAGGTAATTAGAAAAAAAATACAAAGTATGACATTGGTTTTAATAAACAAAGCTATTTGTAGAGCAATCAGATAGCAATATCTGAAAATACATGCCTGATAATTTAAGAAAATGGGACTGTCCTGGATTTATACAACTGAAATTATTAGCTAAATACATAACAGTGAAATCACTTATGAAGAGTATGTAGCAGGAAGGAGATACTTCTAGGAGGGATATTAATATTTAAAAGGTAAGAACAAAAGGGCAGAGAAGTGAAAAAAAAGTTCTGTAGTAATTGAAGAAAAAGACCAATTCAAGGAAAGGATAAGCAAAAAACTTTAAACACATGTAGGATGGTGTTTCAAAGGAAAAGGCAAATAGTAAGGAGAACATTGATGGCTTAAATGAAAAGCTGGTTCCAATAAATTTTAGGACCTCAAATGTATCAAGAAACATTTAAATAGAATAATTAAGTTTCTTGCATTGAAAACTGAATAAGTGGTGAGGAAATGGAGATACAATTATAGGCAAGTATTTTGAGGGAAATAGCCATTCATAGTTGTATCTTTAGTCTTAATGCAGTTTAGTACAAAAAAAGAACTTAAATATTATTCAGTTAATAAAGAAATTTACAAATGTAAACAATTAAGATCATTTGGTAATAACTTGGTTACAAAAAAAAAAACCATTTGCCTGCTGTATGGAGGATAGACCATGAGAAGGAAAATGTCCGTGAGAGGAGACTAAGAGTATTAATTATCTATTGTTATTTAATAATATTACTACAAATTTAGTAGATTAAAACAATTCATTTCAGTTTATGTAGGTCAAGAGCCAGGGCATAGCGAAGGTGGGTCCTCTGCTTCAGGGTCTCATAAAGCTGTTATCAAGGTTTTACCCTAGGTTGTGGTCTCACCTGAGGCTTGACTGGGAAGGACGTGCTTTCAGGCCCATGTAATTGCCTGCACTTAATTCCTTGTGAGATTTTGGATTGCGGGCCTCAGTTTCTCACTGCCTCTTAGCTGGAGTCTATCTTCAATACCTTTCCATATGGGTTTTCCCAACATGGCTACTTCCTTCCTCAGAGCCAAAAAAATGGAGAGTTTCCTTGAGAGATGAACGTTACAATCTTATGTATTATAATTATGAAAATGACATCCCATTACCTTTGCACATTCTGTTAGTTGAAAGTAAGTCGGATTTCCTGCCCACACTCAAGAGCAGGATATTAACCAAGGCAGAAACACCAGGAAGGAGGAATCATGACATTACCTTTACAGTCTATCATCCACAACAGTTAAAATAGTGCTTCAATCCAGGTGAAAGAGCTCAGTGGCTTGGATGTGGGTCATAGCTGTGGATTTGGATAAGATATGGTAAAATTTGGAACACAACTTGAAATACGAAGTTAAGGGTAATATTAATAGATTGGACCTAGTGCAAAGTAAGAAAGAAAGAATCAAATATGAGTGCTGAATATTCAGAATGAGCATCCAGGTGAATATTAGTACCATTTACTCTGATAGGTTAGATTGGAGGAAGTATAGGATTTGGCTATATTGTGTTTTTTTTAGATATGGTAAGTTAGAGATTACTATTGTGTCCAAGAAAAGATAGATGCCTATTAGGCAGTCCAGTATGCATCTAGTATACAAAAAGAAAATAGGTGAAGATAGAAATTCAAGTTATCAGAATACATGTAAAGCCATGTAATTAGAAGAGACCGTGCAGTGAGTGAGAGTAAACAGAGAACAGAAGAAGGCCAGTATCTATCTGTGGGAAAGGAAAGAAGAGGCAGCAAAGAAAACTGAATAGTGACCACCAATAAAGTAGGAGAAAAATCAGAGTAGTGAGGTATCCTGAAAGACTAGAAAAGATGGTGTTCCAAGAAGAGTAATCAACTGCATTCAATGTTATTCATTATCTTACTTAACCTTCTAATAAGAATTGACTATAGGGGGAAACGCTCAGCAGCCTCCATCTTGCAAGCTCAGCTTGCTTTCTCCATTTGAGAAAATCTTGTAGCTCGATTGTTTTCAACTCTGTCTCCAAAAGTATCTGGCTGTCCACAACTGTGTGGCTGACAGGGTATTGGTGCTCTGGCCGGGTGTCAGGCCTGTGCCTCTGAGGTGGGAGAGCCAAGTTCAGGACATTGGTCTACCAGAGACCTCCCAGCTCCACACAATATCAAACAGTGAAAGCTCTCACAGGGATCTCCATCTCAACGCTAAGACCCAGCTTCACTCAACAACCAGCAAGCTACAGTGCTGGACACCCTATGCCAAACAACTAGCAAGAGTTAACAACCCGACCTATTAACAGAGAGGCTGCCTAAAAACATAATAAGGTCACTGACGCCCCAAAAACACACCACCAGACACAGTCCTGTCCACCAGAAAGACAAGATCCAGCCTTATCCAGCAGAACAAAGACACTAGTCCCCTGTACAAGGAAGCCTACACAACGCACTGAAACAACCTTAGCCACTGGGGCCAGGCACCAAAACAATGGGAACTATGAACCTGCAGGCTGCAAAAAGGGAACCCCAAACACAGTAAGTTAAGCAAAATGAGAAGACAGAGAAACACACAGCAGATGAAGGAGCAAGGTAAAAACCCACCAGACCAAACAAATGAAGAGGAAATAGGCAGTCTACCTGAAAAAGAATTCAAATAATGATAGTAAAGATGATCCAAAATCTTGGAAATAGAATGGAGAAAATACAGGAAATGTTTACCAAGGTCATAGAAGAACTAAAGAGAAAACAAACAATGATGAACAACACAATAAATGAAATTTAAAATTCTCTAGAAGGAATCAATAGCAGAATAACTGAGGCAGAAGAATGGATAAGTGACATGGAAGATAAAATAATGGAAATAACTAATGCAGAGCAGATTAAGAAAAAAGAATGAAAAGAATTGAGGACAGTCTCAGAGACCCCTGGGACAACATTAAACACACCAACATTTGAATTATAGGGGTCCCAGAAGAAGAAGAGAAACAGAAAAGGACTGAGAAAATATTTGAAGAGATTATAGTTGAAAACTTCCCTAATATGGGAAAGGAAATAGTCAATCAAGTCCAGGAAGTGCAGAGAGTCCCATACAGGATAAATCCAGGGAGAAACATGCCAAGACACATATGAATCAAACTATCAAAAATTAAATACAAAGAAAAACTATTAAAAGCAGCAAGGGAAAAGCAACAAATAACATACAAGGGAATCCCCATAAGGTTAACAGCTGATCTTTCAGTAGAAACTCTGCAAGCCAGAAGAGAGTGGCAAGCAATATTTAAAGTGATGAAAGGGAAAAACCTACAACCAAGATTACTCTACCCAGCAAGGATCTCATTAAGATTTGATGGAGAAATCAAAACATTTACAGACAAGCAAAAGCTAAGAGAATTCAGCACCACCAAACCAGCTTTAAAACAAATGCTAAAGGAACTTCTCTAGGCAGGAAGCACAAGAGAAGAAAAAGACCTACAATAACAAACCCAAAACAATTAAGAAAATGGTAATAGGAACATACATATTGATAATTACCTTAAATGTAAATGGTTTCAATGCTCCCACCAAAAGACACAGACTGGCTGAATGGATACAAAAACAAGACCCATATATATGCTGTCTATAAGACACCAACTTCAGACCTAGACACACATACTGACTGAAAGTGAAGGGATGGAAAAAGATATTCCATGCAAATGGAAATGAAAAGAAAGCTGGAGTAGCAAATTTCATATCAGACAAAAGAGACTTTAAAATAAAGACTATCACAAGAGACAAAGAAGGACACTACATAATGGTCAAGGGATCAATCCAAGAAGAAGATATAACAATTGTAAATATTTATGCACCCAACATAGGAGCACCTCAATACATAAAGCAAATGCTAACAGCCATAAAAGAGAGAATCGACAGAAACAAAATCATAGTAAGGGACTTTAACACCCCACTTTCACCAATGGACAGATCATCCAAAATGAAGATAAATAAGGAAACAGAAGCTTTAAATGATACATTAAACAAGATGGATTTAATTGATATTTATAGGACATTCCATCCAAAAACAACAGAATACACTTTCTTCTCAAGTGCTCATGGAACATCCTCCAGATTGATCATATCCTGGGTCACAAATCAAGCCTTGGTAAATTTAAGAAAACTGAAGTTGTATCAAGTATCTTTTCCGATCACAATACTATGAGGCTAGATATCAGTTACAGGAAAAAATCTGTAAAAAATACAAACACATGGAGGTTAACCAATACACTACTTAATAACCAAGAGATCACTGAAGAAATCAAAAGGGAAATCAAAAAATACCTAGAAACAAATGACAATGAAAACACGATGACAGAAAACCTATGGAAGGCAGCAAAAGCAGTTCTAAGAGGGAAGTTTATAGAAATACAATCATACCTCAAGAAACAAGAAACATCTCAAATAAACAACTGAACCTTACACTTAAAGCAATTAGAGAAAGAAGAAGAAAAAAAACCCAAAGTAAGCAGAAGGAAAGAAAGAAATAAAGATCAGATCAGAAATAAAGGAAAAATAAATGAAGGAAACGATAGCAAAGATCAGTAAAACTAAAAGCTGGTTCTTTGTGAAGATAAACAAAATTGATAAACCATTAGCCAGACTCATCAAGAGAAAAAGGGAGAAGACTCAGATCAATAGAATTAGAAATGAAAAAGGGGAAGTAACAACTGACACATCAAAACTACAAAGGATCATGACAGATTACTACAAGCATCTATATGCCAATAAAATGGACAACCTGGAAGAAATGGACAAATTCTTAGAAAAGCACAACCTCATGAGACTGAACCAGGAAGAAATAGAAAATATAAACAGACCAATCACAAGTAATGAAATTGAAACTGTGATTAAAAATCTTCCAACACACAAAAGCGCAGGACTGATGGTTTCACAAGCGAATTCTATCAAACCTTTAGGGAAGAGCTAACACCTATCCTTCTCAAACTCTTCCAAAATATAGCAGAGAGAGGAAAACTCCCAAACTCATTCTACAAGGCCACCACCACCCTGATACCAAAACCAGACAAAGATGTCACAAAGAAAGAAAACTACAAGCCAATATCACTCATGAACATAGATGCAAAAATCCTCAAGAAAATACTAGCAAACAGAATCCAACAGCACATTAAAAGGATCATACACCATGATCAAGTGGGGTTTATCCCAGGAATGCAAGGATTCTTCAATATACGCAAATCAATCAATGTGCTAAACCATATTAACAAATTGAAGAATAAAAACCATGTGATCATCTCAATAGATTCAGAAAAAGCTTTCGACAAAATTCAACACCCATTTATGATAAAAACCCTCCAGAGAGTAGGCATAGAGGGTACTTACCTCAACATAATAAAGGCCATATATGACAAACCCACAGCCAACATTGTCCTCAATGGTGAAAAACTGAAACCATTTCCTCTAAGATCAGGAACATGACAAGGTTGCTCACTCTCACCACTATTATTCAACATAGTTTTGGAAGTTTTAGCCACAGCAATCAGAGAAGAAAAAGAAATAAAAAGAATCCAAATTGGAAAAGAAGTCAAGCTGTCACTGTTTGCAGATGACATGATACTATACATAGAGAATCCTAAAGATGCCACCAGAAAACTACTAGAGCTAATCAATGAATTTGGTAAAATTGCAGGATACAAAATTAATGCACAGAAATCTCTTGCATTCCCATACACTAATGATGAAAATTCTGAAAGAGAAATTAAGGAAACACCCCCATTTACCATTGCAACAAAAAGAATAAAATACCTAGGAATAAACCTACCTGAGGAGACAAAAGACCTGTATGCAGAAAACTATAAGACCGTGATGAAAGAAATGAAAGATGATACAAATAGATGGAGAGATATATCATGTTCTTGGATTGGAAGAATCAACATTGTGAAAATGACTATACTACCAAAAGGAATCTACTGATTCAATGCAATCCCTATCAAATTACCAATGGCATTTTTCACAGAACCAGAACAAAAAATTATACAATTTGTATGGAAACAAAAAAGACCCTGAATAGCCAAAGCAATCTTGATAAAGAAAAACGGAGATGGAGGAATCAGGATACCTGACTTCTGACTATACTACAAAGCTACAGTAATCAAGACAGTATGGTCCTGGCAGAAAAACAGAAATATAGATCAATGGAACAGGATAGAAAGCCCAGAGATAAAACCATGCACATATGGTCTCCTTACTTTTGATAAAGGTGGCAAGAATATACAATGGAGAAAAGACAGCCTCTTCAATAAGTGGTGCAGGGAAAACTGGACAGCTACATGTCAAAGAATGAAATTAGAGCACTCCCTAACACCATACACAAAAATAAACTCAAAATGGATTAAAGACCTAAATGTAAGGCCAGACACTAGAAAACTCTTAGAGGAAACATAGGCAGAACACTCTATGACATAAATCACAGCAAGATCCTTTTTGACCCACCTCCTAGAGAAATGTAAATAAAAACAAAAATAAACAAATAGGACCTAATGAAACTTAAAAGCTTTTGCACAGCAAAGGAAACCATAAACAAGATGAAAAGCCAACCCTCAGAATGGGAGAAAATATTTGTAAATGAAGCAACTGACAAAGGATTAATCTCCAAAATTTATAAGCATCTCATGCAACTCAATATCTAAAAAACAAAGAACCCAATCAAAAACTGGGCAAAAAACCTAAATAGACATTTCTCCAAAGAAGATATACAGATTGCCAACAAACACATGCAAGGATGCTCAACATCATTAATCATTAGAGAAATGCAAATCAAAACTACAATGTGGTATCACCTCACACCAGTCAGAATGGCCATCATCAAAAAATCTACAAACAATAAATGCTGGAAAGGGTGTGGAGGAAAGGGAACCCTCTTGCACTGTTGGTGGGAATGTAAATTGATACAGCCACTATGGAGAACAGTATGGAGGTTCCTTAAAATCTAAAAATAGAACTACCATATGACCCAGCAATCCCATTACTGGACATATACCCTGAGAAAACCATAATTCAAAATGAGTCATGGACCACATTGTTCATTGCAGCTCTATTTACAATAGCCAGGACATGGAATCAACCTAAGTGTCCATTGACAGATGAATGGATAAAGAAGATATGGCACATATATACAATGGAATATTACTCAGTCATAAAAAGAAATGAAACTGAGTTATTTGTAGTGAGGTGGATGGACCTAGAGACTGTCATACAGAGTGAAGTAAGTCAGAAAGAGCAAAACAAATACCGTATGCTAATACGTATATGTGGAGTCTAAAAAATAAAAAAATATAAAGTTTCTGAAGAACGTAGGGGCAGGACAGGAATAAAGACACAGATGTAGAGAATGGACTTGAGGACATGGGAAGGGGGGAGGGTAAGCTGGGATGAAGTTAGAGAGTGACATGGACTTATATATACTACCAAATATAAAATAGATAGCTAGTGGGAAGCTGCCACATAGCACAGGGAGATCAGCTCGATGCTTTGTGACCACCTACAGGGGTGTGATAAGGAGGGTGGGAGGGAGACACAAGAGGGAGGAGATATGGGGATATATGTATATGTATAGCTGATTCACTTTGTTATAAAGCAGAAACTAACACACCATTGTAAAGCAATTATACTCCAATAAAGTTAAAAAAAAAGAATTGACTATAGGATTTGATAAAATTGATTTTACTGGCAGCTTTATAGGAGCAATTTTATTTTATTATTATTTTTTTTTATGGCTGTGTTGGGTCTTCGTTTCAGTGCGAGGGCTTTCTCCAGTTGTGGCAAGCGGGGGCCACTCTTCATCGCAGTGCGCGGGCCTCTCACTATCGCGGCCTCTGTTATTGCGGAGCACAGGCTCCAGACGCGCAGACTCAGTAATTGTGGCTCACGGGCGCAGTTGCTCCGCAGCATGTGGGATCCTCCCAGACCAGGGCTCGAACCCGTGTCCCCTGCATTGGCAGGCAGACTCTCAACCACTGTGCCACCAGGGAAGCCCCTAGGAGCAATTTTGAGTTGTGGGACAAACATTTAATTGTTTGAGTTACGGAGAGAATAGGAGGAAGAGAAATGGAATAAATCTTCAGTGTGATCAGGACAAGTGCATATATTTATCCTGGGGGATAGGGGATGGGAAGTTGTGGGAGTTCTCATGTGCTCTGAATTTTCTCTCTTATGTGATACTGACCACAAGGTATAGAGACTTCATGAAATACAGTGAATGTTTAGAATAATTCCTGTGCAGAAAGGAAGACATAACTTTTTAAAGACACACACAATTGCTTTTAACTAGAAAACTCCTCCTTTGGAAGTTTGAATATCTCTTATTGACATACCATCATCATCTTCAATATGTTAACTCATGATGGTGTACCATGACAGCAGGCCCTGTGGAGAAGAAAATATGGAGCAGGAATTTTGCCCGAAGTATCTTAACTCACACCAAATACGTGATTGCCAAATTTATTTACACTTAAGGTCAATCTGGGTCACAAAATCCTGGTAAAATCACTAAAATAGAATAGCGAATAGCAAATATGTAGAAATAGAAGCATTGCCTGAAAGTAAATCATACATTCTGCTTATTAACAGAGCAATCATAGCTGAATATTTTAACTGATACTACAAAACAGGAAGAAACTAGGGAAAATTTTCTCAAATTCATACTCTGAATGTGAGCTTATCATTATGTGTCACAAATATTTATTTTGAAATAAATGTATCAAAATATATAACAAAATAATTTATGAGCATAAATACAAGGCTTGTAATATAATTCATATTATATTACATGAATAGTTAATTCAGTTCTTATTCTGCATAATATATACAGCTCCTCCAAGAGTATGTTTACTGTAATGTATCTATGAGAAAAGTGTCTGTGATAGCTCCAAAGTTAAAATATCCCTCTAAGGGATAAAGTATGGTATTCATCAAGAACTCCAATTTCAAACTGTCAGCGTTCATAATTCCTTCTATTTGCTATGTACTCTTGACATTGATTCAATTGCTTGCATTTCTTCAGCTCCCCATATCTATATAAGCATATTTTTTTCAGCTTTGAAGTATAATTGACAAATAAAAGTGTAAGATATTTAAAGTGTACAATGTGATAATTTGACATCTGTATACACTGTGAGGATTTCCCCCATCGAGTTAATTAACACATCCATCGCTTGATATATTTACATTTTTTTCTCTTTGCTGAGAAAATTTAACTTCTACTCTCTTAGCAAATTTCAATTACACAGTACAGTATTATCAACAATAGTCACCAAGTTTATGCGTTGGATCCTCCAACCTTACTCATCTTAGAACTAATTGACAATTTTAGTATTCTTTAACCAACCTCTCCCTGTTTTCCTCACCCCCCAGCACCTGATAACCACTTTTCTACTTGGTTTCTATGAATTGAACTTCTTTTTAGATTACACCTATAAGTGATGTTATGCAGTATTTGTCTTTCTCTACTTGGCTTTTAAAAGAAGTGGTGAATGGATTAGCAGCAGTTAGATGAGGCTTATCTTTAGCATCATTAGAGGAAGAAATAGAGGTGAAGCAAGAGAAAGTGAGCTGCTGTGGAAAGTATTTTGTGTTGAATGAAATACTCGAGGACTTTGTAGCACATATTCCTTGTGTATAGAGGGAGCTGCCTGCATGTTTAGGTGAGAAATGAAAGGGAAATATTCTCTTAAACACACCTTCTGCCTCTAAAAGCATGGAAAATATGCAAGTAACTTGGCGAGGAGAAGAATGTTTTTCTCCTTGTGGACACAGGATCATTAAACACCTTTAATGACTAAAATAGATCAAGAGTCACTGAAGACATTCACCCCTACTGAGCAAAATTTCAGTACACAACATTTCTCTAGAAACTTTTTAGCCTGAAGTAAATGGGAAGAATTAAAATTAACATTATATCTGAAAATATTTCAGCAATGCATGTATTTTCTGGGACTTGGTTTTCTAATATTAAGAAAAAAGATTTTCAACTGCCCTAGCATTTGGCCAGAGTACTTGAAAATCTGTTTTTATCACCTCAGAACTACTACTGAATTGAGTAAATTTTGTTTTAACAGGAAAATGAGGTGTCAAAGCAACAGAGCCCACATTATCATTCAGACTATTATAGGAAAAAATATGTGTAGTCAAAGAAGTTGCCATCATGTTCTTCAGTTTATTTGACCACCCTCCAAAACCATAGGACTTTGTGACAATAAAAGCAGAAAAATAACAAAACTTTTGAACACTGACCACAAACTATTACACCATACTTGTCAGCCTCTCTCATATAGACACACACCCACACTCGCACATATATGTGTATATATGTACACATGTTCTCTTATGAAAATAGCTATATTCATTATTCAAACCAAAATAATCTGAAAATGTATATTTGCATACCCAGCCTACATACATACCCATATATGGGTGAGGCTTTGGTATCAATAGCTTATCTGTGTCTTCATATTTATCTACAAATATATAAATGCATGGGTTATAAACATCAAACATAAACAATCAGGAAAAAGGGACATACTGCAAAATATCATGGCTAGTTTTATTTTTGTTAT
The DNA here is from genome assembly GCF_009873245.2 of Balaenoptera musculus. NCBI lineage: Eukaryota > Metazoa > Chordata > Mammalia > Artiodactyla > Balaenopteridae > Balaenoptera > Balaenoptera musculus. Next base: position 105,908,079 of record NC_045788.1, read on the forward strand.
CCCTATTAGGACAAAAGAAGGAGCTGCTGATTCTGTTGTTGTCATATCAGAAGAGAAATTATAAGAATCTGATTAGTCACATATATAGCTAGTTTGCAGTTCTTCAAAATTAAATAGTTTAAAAAATTGTTGGACTCAGAAATCAAAGCACGCCTATAGTTTCCTGAATAGTGTGGACTGAATCACCCTCCTGCAAGAATTTCACTGTATTCTAATCTTCAGCTACATACAAACTATTAAAGTTTAGTTGCATCTGGAGAGCCCACACAACTAATTTCAGGCACTAAATAACCTTGTGATGAGTAAAAATAACTAAACATAATACAGGTATTTATTAAAAAGGGAATGGACTTGTTAAACCATCAAATTGACAGTCACTCTGTAAATGATTCACAAATTGATAAACCTAATGTGGTATATCAAAGAGAAGAAATAAATACTATTTCTTATGTCAACTCACTCTCTTAACCTACTTCCCCTGAGACTTTGATAAAAGACAAATTTAACTATTACATTTTTGTTCTACATTCCACATGAAAAAAAACTGGTTTGAGAGGAAATAACCACAGACTTTAAAATAAAAGTTTAAACATTACCAAATGTCACTATTACTACTCTTAGGTATAATCCCTTAAAATGCTATTATATCAAAATAAAATATTAAGCTTGGTAAAGGATTAAAAAATCTCTGGTAACACCAAAAACAAAACATTCATATACACTAAATAACTATCACTCATGAGGAAAAAAAGTATGTCCTTTATTAACAATGTTTTTCTGGCCACTCCTAACCTATCAATTGTTAGTTTCAATATACATCAATGAATGGCCTTTGAAGGTAAAAACTCTTTCTAATGTAAGCGGCATTTGATCCGCATTAATGTTTGATCTTGGCAGAAATGGTAAATTGAATGAAATCAAATAAAACAAAGGTATAAAAGTAGGGTAACTACACAGATTGAAAATTGAGTACAGCTAGGAAACAGAAAAATATAAATTACTCATTTCAAACTATTATTATAGCTCATTTCTTAGATGGCACAACAACCTAATTTTAGTAAACACATCCTTTATGTACAAGTATTATTGTTTATAAAAGAGAAGAGCTCTGAAAAATGTTAAAACTCTAAACATCTCAAGGATAGGTGCAATGCATTTCTTTTCATCAAGCATTTCAAAAGAGGCATTTGCCACATTGTCATCAATGTGTGTGTCAGATATTGTCACCTTTTCATGACGTTACAGACTCTCAACGTTCAGGTGGCCAGAGAAAAACAGCAAAGAAGCTCTGCTAAATGTGTCCCTAGAAGGAAATGTGGAAGTAGAAGAGATATTTTCGCAGTTGCCCGAGACGCCCCCTCCCCTACATTCACTTGGTCATGTGATCCTTACTCACGGAGGAAGGAGAGGAGCTCTACCCCAAGGCGCAAGGCTTCTTACTGCTCTTTTCTCCCTATACGAAAAGGAAATGAGCACAATTAAGAACATAGCAATACAATCGATCTGTCTTTACATGTTGGTTAGTCTAGAATTAATGTCTTATCTTCCAGCCAGAGCACAAAAGTTAGCAATAGAAAGATGACAAATATTGAAGTTAATGTATTAGTTTTCTAAATTATTACCAAACTCCATTCTAACCATGATTCTTAGGTGCATTTAATGTTTGATCATCACCTCTCAGTATCGCTAGTGCCTTTTTTCAGTTCTTAGAATAGCAGCAGTCACTAAGACAAAGATGGTTTGGGTTGTGATAACACTACTCCCTGTCTAAAGAAAGTCAAGTTTTCTGAAGACAAGTCAGGGTAAAGAACTCATTATTATAAAGTAACTTACCTCTTACATTAAATTATCTTCTTGCTCAATTCTTAAAAATAGTAGTGGAGCTCTGTGCCCAGAAATTCAATTGCATTTTTCATAAGCCAGACCTAAATATCAGTTGCTCAAATATTTTTCAATATTTTATTTCTATAAATTACATTACTTTGCTGTAGCCACACTTTAAATATGTGTCATCAAATTAAAGAAAATCAACTTTAGAAAGAAAAATATCAAGTACTTAAGAATTTGACATCAATTTTTTTCAATGTACAATTTCTACTCCTGAAATAAAGCTCTATTTTAATATTAGGTATTTAACACAGGAAAAAATATATGGAAAATAGTGCCACCATAAAAATATTGATTTTTGTCTATTCAATGTGTTTTTATTCTAAAAAAGCAAAACAAAACAAGATACATGATACTTGAATGTTTTCCACCCAGTCTAGAAGTGTATATTGAGGTCAACACTAGTAGTTGTTTATGGTCAAATCTGAAACAATTTGGAAATAGCCACTAAGTTTTTGTTCATTCCTACAATTACTACATTTTGTCCAGTGTCTTAAAACACTCAGGTCCTATCTTCTCCTACATATCCCAAAACTTATTTTTAAATATTTTAATACATCCATATTACAAAGGACTTAAAGAATTAACAGAATTAATTTTCCATATTTCCATCAAAGTGACTAGTTTAAGAAAACTATTACTTGTGAGATTAAAGATCTTAAAGGTATTCTGAGGGTTTAGAACACCAAGTGGGGGAATACCTGAAATTGTATCATCACCACCTACTTAAGCCTTGAACTCTGCCTTCCAGGGGTTAGTTAAAGTGGCATCAAAGCAAAAAAAAAAAAAAAAAAAAAAAAAAAACCTAGATTTGAAATAACTGAGATAAAAACAATTAAAACTAAAATATATGCTAATATTAATTATGCTTATTTTAAAATGAAATGTGCTCACTCTAAGGAATTCAGAGAAGGAAGTTTCAGAGAAAGAAAAATTTACCTTATAGCTAAAGACTGGGTAGGGCGTGGGAAAGCAAAGTAAAGCAGGGGTGAGTTCGGGATTGGGGATAATTTAAAATAAAGTGATTATGTACATTTTTAAAAAAAAACACATGTTGTCACTTAGAGTAAGATGGTTTCATTACTTCCTTTTAATAAATTAGAAAACTTCAGAACCAAGAGGATTGAAAATCTCCCTATTGTTTTCTCCTTCAGCAAGGATATATGTGTTTATTATCAGAGAAAGTTACAAGAATTTTCAAGAAATCAAACTTTCAGAGATTTTAACATTAATTGATTCATTTTCTCATTGGAATTATCTTTTTGCTCCATTTGCACTTTTTACTCTTAGGAATCCAGCAGCTGGAATAGTGCAAATATAAGAACTATCATCCACAAATAGAAGCTTACCAGGTTAGGGGAAAAATGATAGGCCTTCTACTTTTTGGACATAACACATTTTTTTTTCATCAAATGACTCCTGAGAGAATGGTTTTTCTTGTTGACCTAGAAAATATGAAATAGGATATAATGGAATAACTTTGTAGACCTCGAAACAAATCTTTATAGGAAACAACAACAAAAGCAAAAACCAAAAATAAAACGAAATAGGTTCTCTTCTCCTTGCTCTATCCTTTTGCACTCAGCAGTTCATTCTTTACAACACAAATGGATTTCTCTGTACCTTCTTCCCTAATTAACCTTAGCATTAAAATTATTTAACTAAAATGTCCTTTAACAAGGCTAGAGATAAGAATATTCATGCTACTTCTCTCAAAATTTAACTCCTAAAACAGTTCACAAGACATGAAGAGCAAAATCCGTAAAGGCCATTTAATCTTTTAGCAGTAGCATTTTCTCACTGAGGCTTCTGAATTCTCAGACCTTTCTTCCATTTTAGTTTTCTGCCTCTTTAAACATGTCACAACTACAGGCCTGACAGGAAAAGAAATGTGGTGCCTCTAATTTGCTGTGCGTCTACTTGTATTTCACCTTCTTCACATTTGGCCTTTTGTCAAACTCCATCTAAAATCAAATCACTATTGGCCAAGGCCATGTCCACACAAAAATGGCAGAGTTAGATGTGTCCAAATAAGATCATAATTCTGCTTAGCTATAGCAGTTTACACGGCGATGTGAAATATCAGCACCACTGCTAGAAGAAAAGTCTGCCATGAGCTTACGGAAATCAAACCCACCAAATCTATTTTCCTTCATTCTGCCAGTGATATCTGAAGCCAGATCAATTTTTATCCATAAAGAAACAAAAAAGAAATGGTAAACATTTACAATATTTTTAGAATTTTCTAATTCACTATGAAACACTTGTAGAGGAAGACACGTATAAGACTAACAGCATGTATTATTAATCATTTAGATTAATTTAGTTGCTCATATAAACAAGTCTAACCATCATATAATGCTGGAGAAGATTCTATATATTGTATATTATTGATGATAATTTCCACAAAAGAATTAGTTAGCATATGAGTTTCCCAAAATGTAGCCAAAGAACTCCTCAGAGGTATATGTAATAATTTCATAGTTCTCTTCAGTCTACCAAGACACACTGTGTATATGTATAAGTAAACCATTCCACAAGCAGAACACCATAAATCTTCCCTGCCTTTAATCACATTTACAAATTTTTACTGAAGCTGTCTCTGTAACCAGAGACAAAGATGTGTATTTTAACAAAATCCTACAAATGTGAACCCAATATGAACAGAAGATTGATTCTACAGATGTGACCTAAACATGAAATTATAGGAAATAAAAATATAACTTTTATAAAAAACATTTAGAATGATGTATATCTACTAAATTTTTCCTTTAACTCCTTCTCCACCTTCTACCCTCTATTGTCAAGGAGAGCATGTTCTTTTTTTGTATTTTCTCTAGGGCATATGCATTGATTTGCAGTGAGGCTGTGTGCTAAAATTTCAGTTCTGCTGTGTATGAAAGCCTCTTGATGGCCAAAAGAATACATCTATACTACTTTCAGTATAAAGATAAGACATGAAAAATCCATCTACTGGATAGGTCTTCTGCCTACTTCTGGGTGCCCTCTGGGAGCAAGTTGGTCCATAGCTGTATAGCAGGTTTTTCATACTACTCCTCTGCACCACAGTTATATCCCTCCCAATGGGCTAGACTTAAACATTATCCTATCTTCCTGTGCTGGTTATTTCTGCAGTTGATCCTCATCAAGTGTCGACCCCAACCATTAGCTACCCTACTCCTGTTTTTATGTTCTCCAGGAAGTTAAATGATAATAAACCTCTCTCCCTTCTAAGCAAACAGGAAAACTGCCACAGTGAAGTTACCAGGAACAAGTCAGCCAAAGGCAGAGATAGAGTCAAATGACATCTTGAGTCTTTTAAAAACTTGTTCTGACAGCAGCTTCCACCAGAGTCCCTGGACTAATGAATTTGGTTTAGGTTTGTAACATATACCGTTATCAGAGATACCATTTACCTAACCAGAAACAGGCTCAGGCCCTAGGAGTAATTATGTGGCAGAGTGTTTATCATTTACACAGTAAAGGAACCTCAGGCTAGAACCAGAACTGCAGCTCATCTGAAAACTAAAACTTGATTTCTGCCACTCAAACTGCCCTTTGATGCACTCTTGCATCCTGTTTGTGAAAAGATAAGTTTGAGCTGGAGGCTCATCTGGTTTGCAGAAAGGACATAATTCAGCTAAGGGTAGAACGTAGTTTCCTGGTAACCACGATCTATAGAAAAAGAGTCAGTGACTCTTCTAGTCTCTATACCTTTCATAAAGCGGGCCAGAATTAAGTCAACTCTTCTGAAGATAAAATGAGGCAAGTTCTTCCATATTGCTACTTCAGGAGAAGATATAAAATAGAATAAACATAGATCAAAGACTTTCTGGCTTTGAAGATTTTTTGAGATATAATTGACGTAAAACATTATGCCAATTTCAGGTGTACAACTTAATGATTCGATATTTCTCTATACTGTGAAATGATCACCACAGTAAGCCTAGTTAATATCCATCCCCACACATAGGTTCAAGTTTGTTTTAGTGATGAGAACTTTTAAGATCTATTCTTAACAATTTTCAAATATACAATTCGATATTATTAACTATAGTCACCTTGCTATATATTACATCCTCAGGAGTTATTTATTTTATAACTGGAAGTTTGTAACTTTGACTAGCTTCACTACCCCTTACCCCCCGCTTCTGGCAAATACTAATCTGTCTCTATACCTATGAGTTCGGTTTTGTATTTTGTCGTTTTAGATTCCACATATAAGTGAGATCATACAGTATTTGTCTTCCTCTGTCTGACTTATACCATTGAAGATGGATGGAGCATGAAGGCATTGTGCTGTTGCAAATGGCAATATTTCCTTTGTTTTTCTGAGTGCATAAAATTCCGTGGTATTTATATACCACATTTTCTTTATTCATTCAACCATTGGTAGACAGTTAAGTTGCTCTCTATGTTTCGGCTATGCATTTGGCAATGATGCAATGTACATGAAGGTGCATATATATTTTTGAATTAATGTTTTTATTTCCTTCAAATAAATATCCATAGTGTAATTGCTAGATTATATGGTAGTTCTATTTTTAATTTCTGGAGGAACCTCCATACTGTTTTCCATAGTAGCTGTATGAATTTACATTCCTACCAGCAGATCACAAGTGTTCCCTTTTCTCCACATCCTTGCCAGCACTTATTATTTCTTGTCTTTTTCATCATAGTTATACCAAAAACTGTGAGGTAATATTTCATTGTAGTTTTGATTTGCATTACCCTGATGGTTAGTGATGTTGAGCACTTTTCAAGTACTTCTTGGCTATCTGTATGTAAAAAATGTCTATTCAGATCCTCTGCCCATTTTTAAATGGTATTGTTTGGTTTTTGGTATTGAGTTGCATGAGTTCTTTATATATTTTATTTTATTTTTATTTTTTAAATTTTATTTATGTTTGGCTGCGTTGGGTCTTCATTGCTGCATGTGGGCTTTCTCTAGTTGCGAGTGGAGGCTACTCTTGTAGTGCATGGGCTTCTCATTGCGGTGGCTTCTCTTGTTGTGGAGTATGGACTCTAGGCACGTGGGCTTCAGTAGTTGCAGCACGTGGGCTCAGTAGTTGTGGTACACGGGCCCTAGAGCTCATGGGCTTCAGTAGTTGTGACACATGGGCTTAATAGTTGTGGTGTGTGGGCTCTAGGGCATGCAGGCTCAGTAGTTGTGGCTCGCGGGATCTAGAACTCAGGCTCAGTATTTGTGGTGCATGGGCTTAGTTGCTCCATAGCATGTGGGATCTTCCCAGACTAGGGATTGAACCCGTGTCTTGAATTGGCAGGCAGATTCTTAACCACTGCTCCACCAGGGAAGTCCAATATGTTTTAGATATTAACCTCTTATCAGATATGATTTGCAAATATTTTTCCCATTAATTAGGTTGCCTTTTCATTTTATTGATCATTTCATTTCCTGGACAAAAGCTTTTAAGTTTGATGTAGTCCCACTTATTTATTTTTGCTTTTGTTGTCTTTCTTTTGTTGTTAAAGCCAAAAAATCATCACCAAGACCACTGTCAAAGAGCTTACTGCCTATGTTTTGTTCTAGTTTACTAGTTTCAAGTTTTACCTTCAAGTCTTTAATCCATTTTGAGTTAATTTTTCTTTGTATTATAAGATAATGGTCTAGTTTCATTCTTTTGCATGTGGCTGGACAGTTTTTCAAACACCATTTATTGAAGAGATTATCTATTCCCCATTGCATTTTCTTGGCTTCTTTCTCATCAATTAATTGACCACATACATATGGGTTTACTCTATTCCGTTGATATATGTGTCTGTTTTATGCCAATACCACGCTGTTTTGATTATTATGTTTATAATACAGTTTGAAATCAGAAAGCATGATGCCTCCAGTTTTGCTCCTCTTTCTAAGGATTGCTTTGGCTATTCGGGGATTTTGGGGGTTCCATACACATTTTAAGATTGTTTTATTTCTCTAAGTTTTTTTTTATTGAAGTATAGTTACTATACAATATTATATAAGTTACAGATATACAGTATAGTGATTCATAATTTTAAGGTTATACTCAATTTATAGTTATTATAAAATGCTGGCCATATTCCTCATGTTGTACAATATATCCTTGTAGCTTATTTTATACCTAATAGTTTGTACCTCTTAATCCCCTACCCCTATATTGTCCCTCCCCTGTTCCCTCTCCCCACTGGTAACCACTAGTTTGTTTTGTATATCCACGAGTCTGCTTCATTTTTGTTCTATTCACTAGTTTGTTGTATTTTTTAGATTTTACATATAAACGATAACATACAGTATTTGTCTTTCTCTGTCTGATTTATTTCACTTAGCACAATGCCCTCCAAGTCCATCCATGTTGCTACAAATGGCAAAATTTCATTCCTTTTTATGGCTGAGTAGTATTCCTTTGTATATATATGCCACATCTTCTTTATTGATTCATCTGTTGATGGACACTTAGGTTGCTTCCATGTCTTGGCAATTGTAAATAATGCTGCTATGAACATTGGTGTGCATGTGTCAAATGCATAAGTTTGTTGTGTCTAAGCTCTGTATTACCCTGCCTCATGTTCTGGTGTCAGAGTAACCTCTTGGTTTTAATCAGTAAGAAAACCCATATGACTTCTTTGTAGGAACATATTACACATCTCAGCACATAGGTTCATTATATTTCATCAGTATGGGTCCAGGTAACCACTTCATGTTTCTCCTACTCCTTCAACCTTGCCTTATAATCTTTGCTGTACCGCATCAGGGATAAATTATTAGTTGACACTGGTTTAAGTATTATTCAATTTTAGTAAGACATATTAAACCTAAAGGAGGTTTCAAGATTCAGGTAAAAAATCCCTAAGATGTTGAAAAACATAGTGACCACTATTTATTGCCTTTTTAGACTTTCTTAGTAGTTATTTCTTACTAGCCTTGGCTAGGAGTTTCCTCCAGTTATACCTCAGCTAATTTTCTTGGTCAGAGGGCCTTTGAAGGAGAGGATGCGAAGATATTCAAGGAAATTCTAAGATTATTTTAAATTTTATATATTGTAGTATATGCAGAAGGAAATAAGTTTTTTTCTCATATATATGCACATTTTATAAAATGTTATATCTTCAGTATTTTCATTACCCTACTGCACTTATGTGACACAAATGCACTTACTATATACTTACTATGATTATAAATATTCTACACTAATGATGTAAAAATTATAATGTACAATTAACATCACAGTTTCTAATCAATTTCATAGGTCATATTGCTGAATTATTGCTGAATTTTATCTTAAAATTTTTTTGCAAAGCATTTATTTTGTTCAATAGTAAAAGGAATGTACAAATTTCAGTATAGAGTTCTAGTTCTTTAATCAATGAGGAGCTAAAAATAAAAGTCTTTCTAGGATCCTTGAGACTCTCCAATCTACAATAGTATAAGAATATTATTTATAAATATAGCTAAGGTAAATAAACTCTCAGTGTTAATGAGGAAATTATTTGTCATAATTCCATAAATTAGGTTAAACTATTATCTTCTTATAGATTAAAAGTAGATGAGAAGAAACTAAACTTTAGCATTGTTTAGGGCTCTTAAATGAAAGTAATTAAAATGCATCTGTGACAAGCTTTAGGCAAAGAAAAACTGAACATTTATTGGCCTTAACAAGCCAAGGAAATAAGATCTCAGTAAGGCATTTGATAGATTTCTTGCTAGATACCCTTATCTGTCTATCTCTCTGGCTCTCTGGCTCTGTCTCTCTCTCTTTAACTCAATTGCTTCTTTCTACATAAATCCATTTGCTCTCACTGCCCCTTCTTTTTTCCACTTGACAGAAAACATGGTCACCAACATTTCCTGAATGTCATACATGCCTCTATTACAGAAGGACTCTATTTCTAATTTTAGTTTGAAAAAAATTGTGGGGAATTACTGTGATTGTTTCAGCTTGATTTAGGTGTCCACTCCCGACAAATCAATAGTAGCCAGAAAAAAAACTAAAGCTTCAAATGGATCCCAAAATGATAGTCATGGAGGAATAGAGGTTCTTAAACCCATAATGGGGTGCTATAGTCTAATGAAGGGGAGGAGTGACTGACTGGCACGTAAACCTGTTCAACAACCTACACAAACCATAACTTAAACCCTCCTGACTTCAGTTGTATATTTTACTCCTTTAACCAAACTCCCAACAAATTTTGAGTTATGTGGCAGGAAAAAAAGAAAAACTTTAAACCTACAGACAAAAAAATTTTCTGTATCTGGATTTGAAAATGTTCACTATTTTCCTGTAGGTTTCATATACTATACGTTTCATGCGAAGTCCTGTCCTTTAATTATTTGCCTGACAAGTTCAATATATTTTATTTATTCATATATTTTGCAAGATATATTAAGATAGTGTAAATTAAAATCAAGTAAAAATGAGGCAACACATCTTCTAAAAATCAGGAAATTTAAAACAAATTTAGAAATTATAAATAAATAAAAATACATAGAGAATTAAGACAACGTATACAACTTTGACCTAAATTTAACATTTGAACACCATATAAAATATTTATGGAGAGTCTTTATTACAGTCAAATATTTCAGTTTTCAGTGTTTGGGGAAAGAGGAATAAATATGCAAATTTAGAGATTTTAATAAGCATCTGCTAATTGCTTTTAAAAAGGAATTTGTGGCTAAGATTATGTTTTTTCACAGTTGTATGAATAACTCAAAATACAGGGTGGGAGAAAAATAATGATTCCAAAGGAAAATGTTTTACTTTCCAGAATGTGAATCGGGGAATTTATTGTTTAAAACTTTCCATTACTTAGGCTATTTACTACAGGGAGTATTAGATAACATGAGATGAAACTGACAAAACAGATTTTTTGATAAGCCCACTATTTTTGAGAAGTAGCTTCTGATAAAACGATGTAAATCTAAAACATCTTGATAAAGAACTACACTATTTCAAGTAGCTAAGGGCAAAAATGAGACACCTGCCAGAGAGTCAAAAAAAGAGTGACAAGATCAACAGAAGTTGAGTGCCTGCAAGTTGCAAAACATTTTATGACATGATCTAGATGTTACTTTTTTTTTCTTTTTTTAAATGAAAGATTGAAAGTGATTCTAGCATACCATATTTCAGGCATGAAGGAAATTTCTTGATAGTCTCAACTATGAAAGCCACCAAAGTGAGAGATTGCATATCTATAGTGGTATCTTCAAAAAGGGAATGAGACATGTTTTTAAATCAAAGTCAGCATTATTTGAGAATGTAGAATAACAGATATAGAACAGAGAAGGTAGTCTTGCAGATAATACCTGATGTGGAGGTACAGAGGATAAAAGTCAGAGTTTTAGAACTTCCTATCCTATTCAAGATCCCTTGACCTATTCTGTTTAATACAAACTGTATGTTTCAAAAGTTCTTGGATATCTCACTGAAGTCAGCTATTAGATCCCAAGGAAGTAACCGCAGTCAAATTACTCTGAACAAATGTGAGGTAGATATTATAAGCTCCCTAGATTCCCCAGGCCCTAAAAGTATTCTAGAATACTAGAATAAAAAGAAAATGAAACTACAGAACTGTCTTCCAGATCTATTCCTCTGCAAAAGGACACCACCACTTTTGATAGCACAACTGCTACTTCTAATTAAAAATATAGATCACTGAAACTGAACTCTGGTTACCATTGACTGACTACATATTTCTGCCAAAACTCTTTGTCTCCAAACTTCACTTTATTAAACACTTGGCAACTTATCTTGCCACCATAAACCCATGGAAGCTGGGTCCGTCTAGCTCTTCTGCTCTATGTTTAGACATGGAGGGGATTTAAACCCTCTAATGATAATATTCCAGTTTTCTTGATTAGTCTGTCTCAATAGTCTGGACTGGCAGATTCCAAGCCCTTTCCATTGACATTAGCTGAGATAGAATACTTCAACTATGTGCTTGCCTTCTTCCTAAAAGGCCAACTATTATTCTTCACCCTTATTGTGGTTATATAACCCAGTAAATAGCAAGCTGGATCATGGTAGCCTTAGATCCTTAGCATGTTTTGTAGCAGAAGGGTGTCCATTTATACTATTGATGATGTCTCTGGTGCCCAAGACTTTCTCAAGCAGCTTATGCTTATTCTCCCCACCACTGATGCATTGTTTAAGTCAAGAGCAAAAAGTCGTGACTTCTCCCTACTTGGTCTTTTATACTAAGGGGTAGGTGTATTTAATATTCCTCACAGTAACCTACAATAATTTAATTTAGGTTGCTTGACTATAAATTACTATATACCTTAAGAGTGGAAGAGAATGATGAATATTTTGTACTCATAAGATACATGGCAAGATACCAACATAAATTAAAATTAATTTTGAATATGAGCACTAAAAGGTGCCCAAAGTAAGGAGAATTACAAAATACATCCCTCAGATATCTCACAATTTTACCCGTATCTTATAGATTGGACCGTGATGTTTTCAGTGAAAAATGAATAAATATTGAATATATCCTTGTCATGTAACAACTCACTAAGCTAACTTAAGCAGTAGTTGGACAGATAAAAAGATGCTGAACAGAAGATATCTAAGTTTGGGTTCCCCACAATCACATTCTGAGACTGAGTTTTCGGTACAGTAGCTTGTTTGGAAGATGATCCCAGAAAGCTTGGTAAGAATGTGGGAGCATCAGACTGGATGAGAAAAGCCAATATGGTGTAATACTGAACTAGTAACCACTGTGGGTAACAGGGGCTAAGGTTTAGAACACACCTTACAATTTGTGAGGAAATGTTGTGAGGAAACTTGGGTATTTATTTACCATTTCCATTCGGTTAAGGTTAGCTTCTAGATCAGTGGTCAGTAAAGGGTCAGATAGTAAATACTTTGGGCTTTGCAAACCACGTGTTCTCTGTCACACTACACAACACTGACATTGTAACACAAAAGCATCTAACAGAAAGCTTGTTAACAAATAGCTATGGTTGTGTTCCTTTTATTTATTAAAACAAGTGGTGAGCTGCATTTGGCCTGAGAGCCACAGTTTGCCAACTCCTGTTGTAGACCCTCAATAACCCTGCCCAGCACATCAGAAGGTGATCTTGTAACTAGAGAATGCCCTCAGGTAGAAAGATGCAGGAAGCCATGGGCTTCTATGGAAATTTCTACAAGTGACCTCTTGGGAAGGCCAAGAGGTATAAGTGGTAAAGGATAAGAAAATAATAAAATTTAAAGTCAGAAAAAGAAATTAGTTAAAAGAAAAATAGCTATATAACTATGTTGCATTTTAAAAAATCAAAAGAAAGAGGACATCTAGATATTATGTCAGAAGTATCTCAAATTATTTTTTAAAAACGATAAATCTCATTATGTTCTGCACTTGAAACCTGTTATTTGTCAATTATATATGCCAATTATATCTCAATAAAAATAAGTCCTGAATTATAAGGAAAAAGACAGACTTTAGATCTTTTTTATCCCTGATGATTCAGTTATTCAGATCCCAAATTAAATTGTTTTTTTTTTTTAACATCTTTATTGGAGTATAATTGCTTTACAATGTTGTGTTGGTTTCTACTGTGTAACAAAGTGAATCAGCTATATGTATACATATATATCTCATATCCCCTCCCTCTTGCATCTCCCTCCCACCTTCCCACCTTCCTTCTCACTCCTCTAGTTGGTCACAAAGCACCGAGCTGATCTCCCTGTGCTATGCAGCTGCTTCCCACTAGCTATCTGTTTTACATTTGGTAGTGTATATATGTCAATGCTACTCTCTCACTTCGTCCCAGCTTAACCTTCCCCCTCCCAGTGTCCTCAAGTCCATTCTCTACATCTGTGTCTTTATTCCTGTCCTGCCCCTAGGTTCGTCAGAACCATTTTTTTTAATATATACAATGGAATATTACTCAGCCATAAAAAGGAATGAAATTGAGTTATTTGTAGTGAGGTGGATGGACCTAGAGTCTGTCATACAGAGTAAGTCAGAAAGAGAAAAACAAACACCATATGCTAACACATATATATGGAATCTAAAAAAAATCAGTTATTTTTGATAGGTATAATCATAAGAACACTATGTAGGAAAAAGATGTTTCCAAAAACAAAACAAAGCAAAACTGCTACTGTCCACTTCACGGTTGTGAATCTATACCACGTGTAATTTGAAACATTATGTTCCATAGTTAGTTCCTCTTAATGTCTGCAATGACAATGCATTCTTGCTTGCAAGTAACAAATCTTCAATAAATGTGTGGACTTTAAAAAACAGATTTCTAAATCAGGTAAAATTGAAATTAGTTACAGATAGAGAAAAGAAGCTTGAAATCCAACATTGACTTATCTAGCTCAAATATAAGCACGCGTGACCGTAGTGAAGTTTGATGGTGCAAAACAGTGATTCAAGAAACTAAGTTATCACTTTAAAAAAATGGCTAAATTACGAATGATTTCCATTTTTAAACTTAGCATTCATATTTCAGATATTTCACAAAATAACACTTAAAAACGAGGAGGCACACATATATTCCAGGTCAACCAAATAAAGGAAAGTTGCACAGATATAATTTGGGACATTTTAAAGACACATAAATAAGGTATTTTCATTTTGTGACTTTTCTAATTTGATTTTAAGTTAGGCTGTACCTGAAGAACTTTGACTTCTAAATATATCTTTACTGGACATAATTTTAAAATAAATGAAAGATCAAAACAAAAATGTATGTAAGGTAATAGCATTTCTACTATAGTTTTATAGGACTGTATTTGAGTTCACTCATAAGTAGCAAGATTATTGCCTCATAAAATAGCCCGGTAGAGCTAGAGTATTATCCTAACTGTGGTGCTACAAGTTTGATAAAAAAAATATGTGCAATAACTATGAACATAAATGTAAAAGTGTATTGGATTTTTCTTTTCTGCCACATCAAGGTGTAAAAGTAGCAATCCAAGAGAAAAGTTAAAAACATGAAAATAATAAAGGAATCGGATGAACCATAAAAATGTGACCTAATAACAAATAGTACAGTGTTGTTGAGAATAGATATCTTAATAGAGAAAAGTATCTGTGTTCATAATATACTCACAAATTAATGGTTCAGAAAACTCAAGTGTGAGTTGGATGGAGAACAGAGATGTTAGCATAACCAGTATGTTGTATAAGTCTGGTGTGAAAGTAAGAGAATTATACCAAGTTTTGAAGACCTTATATCTTTACATCTCTAACTTTCATTTACTAGTAGATAGAAAAGGCAGGAGAGAGATTGTGAAGGAGATGCTGTGTGCATAACAGATCTTATAAGATGAACTCAACTAAGAAAAATAAAAATGGAGGGGCAGGTATCTATTTAGAATGTGTATGCTGTATTTGGGGACTGAGATATCAAAATACTTCACTTGCTTTTCTTTGGTTGTCTATAGATTTTGTGTGTGGTTTTTTTTGTTTGTTTGTTTGCTTGCTTGCTTGTTTGTTTTCCCAGGGAAAACTCATTCCATGTCAGACAAAGATGGGTCTATGCATCTGTATTCGTCACGTTATTTTATATATATTATAAAAGAAAGGGTAACATGGAAGGTTAACATGATTGACTTTGCAGCTATTCTTTCTTTCTAAGATATCTAACTCTGGTAGGCACAACTCTAAAGTGATCCCAATAACCTCTTCCTCTGAGTGTGAGTACAACCATTGAACTCAGGATTAGGTTACTAATCAGCTGATTTTTGTTAAAAGAAAGGTTATCCTAAGTATGCCTAACCCAGTCAGGTAAGTCCTTGAAGGAAGATGAAGCATCAGAGAAATTATCTTTCTGGCCCGAACGGAGAATTAAGCTGGCATATTGTGAGTGGGCCTAGAGGGAGGGGCAGCAAGAAGCTGAGACTGACCCCAGATGACAGCCAGCCAGAAAAACAGGGACCTCAGTAACTATAACCTCAAGGAACTGAATTCTGCCAGCTACCTGAGAGATCTTTGAGGAGAATCACAAACTCCAGATGACAATGCCACTTGGCCAACTTGTGAAACCCCTAGCAGAGAACCCAGCTAACCCATTCATTCCCAGACTCCTGACCCAAGAAACTGTGAATAATGAGTCTGTGTGCTGTTTAAGAGACTAAGTTCATAATAATTTGTTATGGAACATCAGAAAAGGAATACATTAACCAAGAACAACCATTAGAATCACTTCTCTAAAACACCTTATTTGAAGTAATTTTAGCTATAATTATATATCAATATTCATGTACATACATATGTATTTTTGATTACCACAGTGATCCAGTCACTGAAAAAAGTCAAATGATACAGATAATGCATAATTAAAAACAAAGCTGCTTTGAAATAGATCCATTCCTTCTCGTCTCTTCTCCTGCACACCAGTGTTTCCCAGAAAATTGTTGTTAGCCATTGTTTACTATTTTGATTAGTCTAACATTCTTTTTTAAAAACAAGTGGCACTATTGTATATATCCTCATTAGATCATTGCGTTTTTCTCTAAATAATTATATGCATTACTTCATGTCTTTTCATCTAGAGTATATCATTCTTTTTAAGAGGATTTTATTGTCTGAAAATGCTGCTTCTCTCACTATTTTCACAATATACATGAGGTCTCAACTGAGCAATCCTCAAAATATATGATTTGGATAATTTGAAGCATGCAGCACTTTTTTTAAACGTAAAAATTCCAGCATTGGCTCCATAAACTTTCATACTTAGAAGTTACTACAGATTTCTATTTCTTTAATCCACATTCTATGCTTTTATAAAGGCACATGATTTTCAGTTAGACTTCAGGTAATACAATAACCCCTTACTACATGTGAAAACATATGGTTTCACAATTACGAAGTTGGTTCCAAAGTTGCTTGATGGTCTATAAATGGTCAGAAGTTGCAGAAGAAAAAATCCTATACAATGAATTAGTTTGCAGACCCAATAGAGTCATCTTTATTTTGGAAGATGCTGTGAGACTGGTGTGTGTTTGTGTTTAAATTACGAAGGACTTGGAGAAATAAGAAGCAGCAACAGAAGTCTTTATAAAGAGGAGAGACTAAATAAATAAAAGCAAGCTGATATGAACCCATTCTTTTGATTTGCCAAAAATGTTATGACAATGCAGAAATGGTGGCTTTGAAATAAATACCGTGATAAACATAGCATGCCATGTACAAGGGTGATTCATAATAATAATCAGATGAGAAAATATTAGAAGGTAGGATCAAGATGGTGAAGTAGCAGGTCCTGAGCTCACCTCCTCCCACAAACACACCAAAACTACATATGGAACAATTCTCTTTGAGAACAGCCTGAAGACTAGCAGAACAGCTCTTCTACGGTTAAGGATATTAAAGAAAACACACACATATTGAGATGGGTAGGAGGGGCAGAGAAACAATCTAGTCAGGACCCACATCCTCTACACAATGACCCACAAGCAAGAGGGGATATCATAAGCACAGAGGTTCTCCCTAAGGAGTAAGGGTTTCAAGTCCCACAATAGGCACCCCAGCCCTGGGGACCGACACCAGGAAGACAAGCCCTTATAATATCTGGCTTTGAAAACCAGCAGGGATTATGTCCATGAAAGCTGGAGGACTGTAGAAAACCAAGCAACCACTTTTAATGGGCTCATGCACAAACTCATTGCTCTGAGTCCCAGCTCAGAGACAATGGTTTGAAAGGCACATGTTGCTCAAACTTGCTTGCCAAGACCACTCCAGCACACAGCCACCCAATGCTCACTCCAGCTCCAGCCATCCTGCCCAGACAGATTCAGCCAGTGTACCCCAGGAAACTCCCAGCCCACAACTGCTCCAGCTATCCCACCAAGGTGGCCACAGCCTGGTGCACCTTGGTACCTCCAGGCCCATGAACACTCCAGCTCCAGATGGCATTTCTGTACACTAACAATGAACTTCAGAAAGAGAAATTAAGAAAACAACCACATTTAAAATTGCATCAGTGAGAATAAAGTACCTAGGAATAAATCTTATTAAGGAGGTAAAAAACCTGTACTCAGAAAACTATAAGATACTGATGAAAGAAATTGAAGAGGTTACAAACAAATGGAAAGATATACCATGCTCATGATTGGAAGAATTATTATTGTTAAAATGACCATACTACTCAAGGCAATCTACAGATTAAATGTAATCCCTATCAAAATACCAATGTCATTTTTCACAGAACTAGAACTAAATAGTTCTAAGTAATAATTCTACAATTTTAATATCTGGAAGCACAAAAGACTCAAAATAGCCAAAGCAATCTTGAGAAAGAAGAACAGAGCTGGAGGTATTGCACTATTCAAACTATTCTACAAAGCTACAGTAATCAAAACAGTTTTGTACTGGCACAAAAACAGACACGTACATTAATGGGATAGAATAGAGAGCCAGAAATGAACTCATACTTATATGGTCAATTAACCTATCACAAAGTAGGCAAGAATATACAATGGGGAAAAGACAGTCTCTTCAATAAATGGTGTCAGGAAAACTGGGCAGCTACATGCAAAAGAATCAAACTGGACTTTCTCAATCAATCAAGCTTTCTCATACCATATACAAAATAAACTCGAAATGGATTAATGACTTAAATGTAAGATCTGAAACCATTAAATTCCTGCAAAACAGAGACAGTATGCTCCTTGACATCAGTCTTAGCAATATTTTTTAGGCTCTGTCTCCTCAGGAGAAATAAAACCAAAAATAAACAAATGGGACTACATTAACCCAAAAAGCTTTTGCACAGAGAAGGAAACTATCAACAAAATGGAAAGGTCACCTAATGAACAGGAGAAGATATTTGCAAACAATATATCTGATAAAAGGTAAATATCCAAAATATACAAAGAATTCATACAACTCAACATTGAAAAAACAAACAATTAAAAAGCGAGCAGAGAACCTGAATAGACATGTTTCCAAAGAAGACACACAGATGACCAACAGGCACAGGAAAAGGTATTCAACATCACTAATCATCAGGGAAATGCAAGTCAAAACCACAATAAAATATCGCCTTACACCTGTCAGAATGGCTATTATCAAAAAGACAACAAATAACAAGTATTGGTGAGGATGTGGATAAAGGGAACCCTCACGCATTCTTGGTGGGAAAGTAAATTGGTGCAACTTCTATGGAAAACAGTATGGAGGTTTCTCAAAAGATTAAAAATAGAACTACTATATGATCTAGTGATTCCACTTTGGGGTATTTATCTGAAGAAAATGAAAGCACTAATTTGAAAATATATATACTCCCCAATGTCCATTGTAGCATTTAGTTACAATAGCAAGATATGGAAGCAACCTAAATGTCTATCAATAGATAAATGGATAAAGATGTATAGAATATGTATATAGAATATATAGAATGGCATATTATTTAGTCATAAAAAATGAAATTTTGCCATTTGCAAAAACATGGATGCACCTAGAGGGTATTATGCTAAGTGAAATAAGTCAGAGAAAGATGAAAACCATATGATTTCACTTGTATAAGATATCTAGAAAATAAATGAATGAATATAACAAAATGGAAACAGACTCAAACACAGTGATTGCCAGAGGAGAAGGAGGGTGAGGGGAATGGGCAAAGTAGGTGAAGGGGATTAAGAAGTACAAACTTCTATTTATAAAATAAGTATGGGATGTAATGTACAGCATAGGGAATACAGTCAATAGTATTTTAACAATTTTGTATGGTGACAGATGGTAACTAGACTTATAGTGGTGATCATTTTGTAATGTACAAAATATTGAATCACTGTTATACACCTGAAACTAATATAATTTTGTAAGTCAATTATACTTCAATAAAATAATGAGAAAATATTTTTTAAATATCCACCTTGATATTAAATCAGTTTAGGTCAACTACTCAGTGTTTAAATATGAAAAGATATGAAAAGAATCATACCGTCCTAAACCTATAAAGCTGTCAAATAGTGGACTGTAGAAATTAACTATCAGCACCTATGCTACTTCTCCCAAAGCATCTTTTACATGAAGCACAGTGAGGTCCTACCAAACACTCTATTGCACTGAAGATAATATGGCAGATTAGAGTCAGTTTCCCTTGGTTTTAATCTCAGCATGGACAATCACAAATGGTGTAATGTAATTTTGTACAAGTTACTTACACCAGCTCTCAGCACCAGTTTATATCTGTAAAGTGGGGATAATAATAGTACTTACTGAGTCAAGATTTTGTGAGAACTAATTGAGATGCTATAGGTCAAGTACTTAGTGAGAAGTGTTAATTAATATTGTTTTTCTAGTGTTAGTATGGGTTTGGGTATAAAGTGAAAATTCTATCTTCCAAAATATACCTGCTTAAACAATGGTAACTCAATCTTTCAAATCATTTTTCTCCCTCCTTTCTGCCACATATATAAATGCTTTCCAAATCTGAAAAAGTGAATAAGAAATTTGACTACATTAATGCCACCTAAATTAATTTCCCAGGTATTTTTGCTTTCAATAGGTCATTAAAATTTTATTTGCTCTTTCCATTTAAGATTTGAAACCAACTTTGTTTCTTTGGAGGCACTTCTGAATACTCAAAGTTGGATCTGCAAATAAAAACTCAAATGAAGTTGAATAAATTGTATTAAAATCTTTAGAACTATAGAATGCAATAGTTTATCTGTTACAAATATAATAAAATTAGGATAGAGGGCCGGGGTAATAGTGGTAAAACCCATAGTCCAAAGATAAAAATTCTATTGTCTGAATCCTTAATCCAAATATATTTTCATTTTGGAAAGGTCTGGATCTAGCTACTACATCACATTTTATAAAAGAAAAAATTAATAATTTTGTTATCTTACCTCTAAGAATGGAAGAATAGGCTCCATTCAGGAGTTGCAAGTAGGGGTTGTAAAAATATTTATTCTTGCTAATATACAAGCTGTTAGTAATCATGTAGCACTATAGAGTTGCTCTTCACCCTGGTGACACATTACAGAAAAGTGACCTACCGTATAAATATTTTTTCAAAAGTGACAAGTGCCTAAATATGTAATAATGTACAGTCAACTTTCTAACAGCCTAAAATTAAAATAAATTTAAAGTTATCATTAATTTAATAAATTCAGTGAGAAGAAGGGTTGTATATTTCTGGGAAAAATAAACTAAGTTTTGTTAGAAGTTGGTAAGGCAGTCCTTACTTTGCATGGTTCCAGTATACACAAATCTCATTTATTGGAGTTTAAATAACACCAATCCCTCAACAACATGGTTCAAATTTCAGTTACCAAGGTGTATTAACTATGAATATTTGAATAAAGTACCTAGCTCTTCAGTTCACAAATAACTAAATAATAGATGTACACCATGATCAATGACTAACCATGTCACTTCTTTCAAAGTTTACTGGTGACTATTCATTGAATACCTGTTAGTCATTTCACACACAGACAGCAAAGTATATAGTTGTATCGCTTTTCTGTTTTTCAGTTTTCCCAGTGATAAATTGTGACATTTTCCAAAAGAGAAAATCAATAGAGGAAATTAGCCAGCAATGGTAAAAGTGCAGCAAAGTAACAAAGTGATAATGCTGAAAGTGAAATTTAAGTCAAATGCAAATTGTGTTAAAGAAGAAAAAGTTGACACTGGGAATGTCAAAGCCCCCCTATTCAAGATATTCTAGATTTGCAACCAGAACTTAAGTGAAGGCAAATTTATTGACACAAAAGAGGAAAATGGTTGTGACCGAAAAAAAAAAAAAAGGTGAGATCCCAGAGAAAGTGACACTGACAAAAAACTTCACATTATTGGTTATTTCACAACATTGGGTCCACAAAGGATACAATGTTCAAAGCTGATTCAAACATAGAAGGGACTATGACAATCTACCAAAGTGTAGAGAAGTTACACCCTCTATATCATAAGCTACACAATAAGAAGGCAAGCACTTTCAAACTATTCTTGGTAATTTTTGTTTTTTACAAAGAAATACTTTCTCAACATTTCTAGTGTTTTAAATTACAGAGTAATAAATAAATGTTAATAGCATTATTTTTTCTTTTTCCTTACACATTTATAACTGACAGTGGGAGAGTTCTTAATATTTGACTAATTTTTGAAGACTATATACAGAACAATCAAAAATTTTCCATTGACTATTAAATCACTGTACTCTTTCAGTGGTTGCCAGCTATTTCATTATGATGTGGCTGTCAGTGTGTGTGTATCCATGTGCCAGAGAAAGAGATTATTTTTTCTGAATTTTATTGAGTCCCTTGAAACTGGAAGTTTAAAATTTTCATCAAATTTGGAAAAATTCTATCATTTCTTCAAATATTTTTATCTGCCTGAATATCTTTGTCTTCTCATTCTGGTACTCCAATTATTCATATCTTTTATGGCTTGTTTCTGTCCTGTAAATCACTGAGGCTCTGCTCACCGTATTTTTGCACTTCAATTTGAGCAAATTTTATTTACTGTTTTTATTTTTTAATTTTTTAAAATTAATTAATTTATATTTTATTTTTGGCTGTGCTGGGTCTTCAGTGCAGCACGCAGGCTTCTCATTGCGGTGGCTTCTCTTGTTGCGGAGCACAGGCTCCAGGCACACGGGCTTCAGTAGTTGTGGCTCGTGGGCTCTAGAGTGCAGGCTCAGTAGTTGTGGCGCACGGACTTAGTTGCTCCGCAGCATGTGGGATCTTCCTGGAACAGGGCTGGAACCCGTGTCCCCTGCATTGGCAGGCAGATTCTCAACCACTGCGCCACCAGGGAAGCCCATGTACCATTTTTAAAACTTGTTGAGGTGGTGAAAATTTGGAGATTCTAATACACTGTTATACTGTTCAGTGAGATTTTTGTTTCTTATATTGCTTTTCACATTTCTGGAATTTCCATTTGGTTCTTTCTTGGTGGTTCTAATAGTAACTCTAAAATTTCCTATTTGCTCCTTTGTTTTCTTTTAAATCCTTCAAGATATGTCTAATAGATTTTTAAATGAATGTTTTGCTAAGTCCATCATTTTTGTTGTTTGTAGTCTATTTGTATTGGCTTATTTTCATCCCTGGTAATGGGTCACATTTTCCACATTTCTCTACCTACATGCTTATTAAAATGTTCTCACCTAGTGTATGCTGGACATTTTGAATGCTACATTGTTGAGAGTCTGGATTGTGTTTTCTTCAGTTAATACAGTATTTCATTTTGTTCTGACTGGCAGTTGCTTTACTGGAGGAAAAACTTCTCTTTTTGAGCTCTTTACTTGACCTTTGTTAAGGTGGATCTAGAGTAGCCTGTACTTTGGGGTTAGATGAGACTTAACCAAATGTATGACCTCTCTAGGTTGTCTCATGAATGCCTGGGGTTGTCAGTGATGTTTCTTCAGTCTGACAGGACAGAACTCGTATTTTTTCTACTATATAAGTTTCAGTATCTGTTCAGCTCACAGAAATCTGGTAGTTATATTTTTCCCAGTTGTTGTACTTTACCAGGCCTTATAGAATCTCAACCTCTGAATGTACAGCTTAGTTTTTGGCAACAAACACCATGAAGAATCTGAAGTTCCTTCTCTGAATTGTTTCTGACACAGGACCCCTGTCCTCTTTCCCACCACCTCAGTGACTCTGAATCCAGTTTCTATCTCCTCAGCTTGATGAGACCTCCATGTATTTTTTGGCCTCCACTTCCTTTACTGTAGTCAAGAAAATACATCCAGCCAGGTAACTGGTACAGGTCTGGAACTTAACTCTTATAATCCTATCTCTCAAGGGTCACAGTCTTTTTTTTTTTTTTTTTAATTTTTATTGGAGTATAGTTGATTTAAAATGTTGTGTTACTTTCTACTGTACAGCAGAGTGAATCAGTTATACATATACATAGATCCACTCTTTTTAAGATTCTTTTCCCATATAGGTCATTGCAGAGTCTTGAGTAAAGTTCCCTTTGCTATACGGTAGGTCTTTATTAGTTATCTATTTTGTATATAGTAGTGTGAATGTGTCAATCCCAATCTCCCAATTTATAAGGGTCACAGTCTTTATGTACTACATCTAAAGAGTTATTTCATACAACTCATACATTCACTTTTAAACTGTTTTCAGTAGGAGAGCTAGTCCAGGACAAGTTATTTCATCATAACCAAAGATGACAGTTCTTATTTTGAAATCTATAATATCCATATGAAAACTTTTGTCATATTCTACCCTCTTCCTTTGAAATATTAACCAGCTCTGCCACCATCCTCCCTATCTATGGACCAAATTTTTAACTCACCATCTTGCTTAGACCAACACTGATTAATGGAAGTGAAGTTTTTGTTGTTTTTCCAAGAAATGCTTTTAAAACTGGTTTGGTTGCAACTGGGTGTTATATTTACTTTTTCAGAAGTTGAGTTATTGCTATGTATCTTTTAGAAATATTTTCTTTATGAAAACTTTGACTTCAAAACACTCTGAAAATATACACACATACACACACAAGGCATGTAAATCTTTTGTAGGCACTTCATAGTCTACAGAGAATAACCTTTATACATTTAAATCTTCAGATACTAATGATCTGGGAGATATTTAAAATTTTTTCAACCCAAGATTTTATATAAATATATAAATATGTAATATATACATACATGTACATACTATTATATAAATATATAATATAAATATATATGATATATACATACATATCCATATATACTATTTGTTATTTTATTTATATATTCAATTTGTTTTAAAATATTGAATGAAAATTGGAAAACATTATATTGAATTATATTTTGATAGGACAAAACAATTGAAAGAATAATAGAAATATATTTTCCTTTTTGCTCAGGCTAAATAAAAATAATGACACTGCTACAGTTATCTAAAGTTTGTAGAGCATAGGAGAGCAAATGATAGGTGTGGAAATAAGGTAATAGTTTGAGACAAATTGAAGCAGAGAGAAATAGATTAGAAATCCTGAGTTTGAAAAACAGATACCTTTAGCAGTACTTTTCCTAAAAATTAACCCCCTACCAAATGTTGCAATATAATATCAGGATCTGATTTTCTATATGTTAAAACCTTTTTAAGATAAATTATTGGACAATCTAGCATAGTTAATAGGTCCCCACTGCCTTTGACAGCAGAAAATTTATAGAACTGGTGTCAATTATTCGTTTATGGTATCTTAGAGGTGGGTCAGCTATCAGGTACTCTGAGTGATACAATCTCCTTAATAGGGGCTCAGTAGTGGGGTCAGGGAGGCAGATGTGTCACAAGGACAGAGGGCAATACTGGTGAAGCCTTTTACATCAAACTTAGGAATATTACCTAATGATTTAAATAAAAAATAATTATCCTTCTACATCTGTGACTCTATTTCTGTTTTGTAAATAAGTTCATTTGTATCATTTTTTTTAGATTCTGTATATAAGCAGTATCATATGATATTTGTCTGTCTGATTGATATATACACACTACTACATATAAAACAAATTAATAAGGACCTACTATATAGCACAGGGAGCTCTTCTCAATACTCTGTAATGACCTATATGGGAGAAGAATCTAAAAAAGAGTGGATATATGTATAACTGATTCACTTTGCTGTACATCAGAAACTAACACAACACTGTAAATCAACTATCCTCCAATAAAAATTTTTGTAAAAAGCTACCAATTAAAAAAAAATCCTTAATCAAAGTCTAAAATTCTACTGGAAACTATTGGAAATAAGACTTGTAATATAAACTTGTTAAAATATCACTAGTCTGACAGTTTTTGTTTCACTATGGTTAAGTTTCTATAGGGAGTTGGTAGTCAACATGTGATCAAGAAACTGCTTTTGTAAAAATATCTTCGCGGAAAACTGTGGAGGAGTGGGTGGCAGTGGGATCTCACTGAGTTGTTATTGTAGTCAAATAGCAGAGAATTTGAAATAGTAACAGAATCATCTCAGTTATATTTTGTCTATTTGTTTTATTTGGTAATATATTTGGATCTATAATAATTCATTTTTTATTAACAAATACCCATCTAAAATAGCACAAAATATAATTTCTAGAAATATCTTGATCAACCTAATAACAGATGCACATTATAGAAGTTTAAAACGTTATTAAAAATCAAGTTGAACTACAGAGAACATGCCATGCTTTGAAATTATTACAAAAATTTGCAATAAATTTTGGGATTATCAATAAAAATAAGATTTGTGAATAAAATCCATCATAAATATTCATCATAATGTTATGAAGGAAAGAAGGCAATGATTTTTCAAAATTAAGCAACATTTCCAAACTTTTAAATTTTTCAACAATAGACATTATAAAGATAAAAGAAAAAATGAAAAGTATATGGCTCTTCATGACGTGCCTACATATATATATGTATATGCACATACATATACACATTTACACACATACTCATATCTGAACTTTTGCAGAGGTGCAGAGTTAGTATTCATAATTATATTGGCTATGTTAACACTGTGGAAGCTGAATATTTCATACTTATGAAAATGCCTAATGCAAACTGCACTGTTCTGTGTAATTAATGAATGTGTAAAAGAAGAGATTGGAAAATGTAAAACATCTTCATAAAGAATGCAGGGGCAGGTGGTTTATTTGTCCATGAAATAAATCTTTAATTAGTGCTCTGGAATATGATTTTGCAAAATAGTATTTGTTCCATCTTTTCTATTACTAAAAGAAAACGGTCAAGATATCTGCCTTTATTCCTCTAAAATAAATCATTTCCTTATATAATGATAAATGTATACATTAAGAAAATATCAGTTATATTACAACCAAAAAATTCTGACACACATACAAAGCTCACCATGATTATCTTCTTGTTATTGAACATATATTTTAGGCTGCTTTTCCTAACATTTGAGAAACAGGAGGCCAAGAAAAGGGTAGGAAATGTAATCCTGTAGTATATGCCATATCACAGTTGATAATAGGTCAGGGAGAGGATAAGGAGGAGAAGAGTTAGATGTGGAGGAGATACAAGTTGTAGGTTAAGAAATTCCAACAAGGGAGATACAGCTTCTAATGTATGAAGTGATTTGACATTTTTGAAATGGACAGGTGAAATGAGTGTATTTCAGAAGGTTAGAAAGACCTACTTATGTGTAATCTAGGAACAGAGCAGGCAAAATGCAGAAAGGCAGGTAAAGCAGCAGCCAGCATCAATAGTTGTGGAGTATTTGCAGTGACACGGATGGACCTAGAGATTGTCATACTGAGTGAAGCAAGTCAGACAGAGAAAGGCAAATGTCATATATCGTTTATATGTGGAATCTAAAAAATGGTACGAATGAACTTATTTACAAAACAGAAATAGAGACACAGATGTAGAAAACAAACTTACGGTTACCAAGGGGGGGGAAAGGGGGAGGGATAAATTGGGAGATTTGGGTTCACATGTACACACTACTATATAGTAAAATAGATAACTAATAAGAACCTACTGTAGAGCACAGGGAACTCTACTCAATACTCTGTGATGACCTATATGGGAGAAGAATCTAAAAAAGAGTGGATATATGTATGTGTATAACAGATTCACTTTGCTGTACACCTGAAACTAATACAATGTTGTAAATCAACTATACTCTAATAAAAATTAATTTTAAAAAAGAGCTGTGGAAATAAGTAGCAGGGACCCATTTGTGACTCAGATATAGAAACAAGATTTTCAAGACAGGTCTCCAGTATTGAGCTTGGTCTGCAGATCGTCGAGTAGTCCCGGTTTTGGGGTGGTAGAGATGTAGAGATTAAGTCAGGCAACCCAAGAAGTTAACTGATTCCCAGTGGGATTGAACTCAAACTCTCAGATTTGTAGTGTTCAACCATTGGTTTTGACTGCATGACCTCCAGCAGCTATGAGGTGAGTCACAGTAATTTGTTACTGATAGAAAAATAAAAAATACAGAAAGTATTAACAAAAATACTTCTGCACTTATTGATATAAGAATGTCAATTTTTCTTACTCTCATTCTAATATGATTTTTGTGATGGGAGTACTAAGATTGAAGTTGGTTAGAGGTACCAGAAATGCCCATGCAAGTGACAAAGGAGTGTACCATTTCTGAGACATAAGATGAAGTAGAAAAAAGATCATAACACTATGCTTCAGAGAACAAAAGTAAAAAGCCAAAGAAGTTATATTAACATCTGGTAAACAACCAGATGGTTACAAACACTCAACAATCAACAGATCTTTTTTTATTTTTTAATTAAACCCTTACAATGAACCAGGTGCTATATTTGTGTAACTAAGTGAACAACATCTTCTCTGTTCCAAGGAGTTTATGATATATTAAAAGGTTAGGAGTCCAAGGAGATGTGACCAAACTTGCCTTGTTTCTTGATCTCAGTGTTTTCCCATGTTCTTATAGCATCCTAGGGATATTGCAGATTTAGAAACCTTCATGTTTATTGATGATGACATAAGGATGAAAGCAAATGTCTTGGATTCTGAAGATAAAAAGAAAAAGAAATACAGTCAGAATGTCCAGCTAATTCACTACTCTGAGGTGTAACTAGAATGGCAGGCAGAATCATGGCCATATGACCTCAAAATCTTTGATTTCCTCATCTGTAAAATGGAAGTAATTATTTTTTTTTTAACCTTGTGTTAATCTTAGGACAAGAGATAAGCTGGCAAATCCCTAGTTTTGCCTAGTACCAAGTACTTTATTATGCAAATATATACTTTTATATAAATGTATGCATATAAGATTAAAAGCACACATTTCAAGAAGTGACACCTATGTCCTACATTATAAAGGTATTGATTTTACACTGGTGAGAACCCCAAACAAGATGTTCCAATAACAGATCAGCTGTTGGCTTGTTCAGGAATCTTCTTAATTTATTAGATTTCTTCCTGTTTACTCTATTAACTAATGCACGTCTATTTCCTATTTCCCTATTATCCTTGTTTCCCAATTGGCTGCCTGTCTTCCCCTAAGATAAAGACTTGAAAATGAAACTAGAAACATAAATGTAAGTTTGATCTACACACAATAAAATTTTCCTTCCTACGCACATCCACAGATCCTATTTAACTTTTTATCCTAACCTTGAGGATAACCTGAGTGTTGTCCTTCCAGTAAGGAATTAGATATGTGTTGATGTAATATTCAGTTGAGTAGATAGCAATAATAGCATTGTTTAAGTTAAAGATGGCAGGAATTTCAAAAATAGAATGTTTATATAAAAAATACAGGTCTATTTAAAATATTTGGAAGGCTATGTTCTAGGCATTCACTGCTAAATTTATATTTTTTTTATTATATGATTTCTAGTAGGAAAGCCATAGCTTAGGAATAATAAATTATTTTTATATAATTTGAAATAAAATGTTTTGTTGTATTTTGATAATTTGAAATAGCATAGATCCTTTGATTCTAGCTACTAATGAAGTGTATGAACTAAGAGGATATTAATCAGGTAAGTCCTCTAAGACTATGATTTTATAAATACTATATAATGGATAGTTCAACAGCAGAAAGCAACTAAAGTAGAGTGGGATAACAGATTTTGAATTTAAATTGCTGTCTGCATTTCTCACTATTTTTAAGTCTTAATTTTAGTTTGTTTAACAGAAATGCAGGGACAGATAAAAAAAACAATAAAGAATGTCTTCCAATAGAAAACATTTCCCCTAACTCATAGCTTTAGAACGTGAAAGAAAAACTTACTTATTGTACTGTGGAATAAATTGTAGCTCAGAGAGGTAAAGTGACATGCTCCAGATTATACATGTTTTAATGGCTTTAGGAAAATTGAACCAGAGTTTTTCTTATTTTCATTTCTATAGTCTTTCAAATATTTAAACTGCAGAAATTATTTATATAGGATGATAATACAGACTCCTCACTATCTACAAAATTTTAGAAACCCGTGATTATGTAGGATTTGTTTATATAAATTTAAATTTTGTTAGCAATGAGGTTATCTGAACAATCTACTGGGTTTCTTAGGATTTGATGGAATTACAGTTTTAATTTTATTATTTGTGATGAAGGATTATATTAATTTTTTACAATACTTTCATATCTAAATCTCAAAGGAATTTAGACTCTGTCAAACTAACCACATGAATAAATGGTAAAATATATAAATGAGTTATTTCCTTCTATCTGTAATACCGTATCTCTCTCTCTATATCCATCCATCCAGCCTAGCAATTTATAGCTCTTTAGTTTGAGACAAATTGATTTGTATTCATCATTAATTCCTCACATACACAATTCACATGGGGTAGTGTGCATTTGCTGGAGGTGACTGTTCAGTATCCTACAGAAGAGTATTATAAGGGCTATAAGTTTCTTATAAGCTTTTCAAACGTCCCTTTCTTCTCACAAGTTCAGAGTGCTTTATCTATATTAGCTCATTAATCTTCACAGCATCCTTGCAAAGAAGACAACAGGTCAACCGCCTTGTCTCAGATTTATGGTGAGGCAGTCATGAATCCAGGCATATCATGAATGCAAAGAGTATATGCACATACCCTGAGCTAAATCCACTGGCTCTGAACTTCCTCAACTTCTTTAATAAGAATCATTGGGAACTCTTATTAAAATAAATATTCATCTTCAACAAACACATTGCAATGAAAAAAAAAAGGGAGCTTGGGAAAAAAACTTATAGATTAAGAGACTTCAAAGATATATAAATCAAGTGAGTTATATGATCTCTGTTTGGATTATGATTCAAACTATAAAAATGTGCACTTATGAAGCAATGGAAAATTTTAACAGTGACCAGATATTTAGTAATATTTAGTGATTATTGGTGGATTTTTAGGTGTGGTAATGTTGTTGTGGCCATTTTACAAGAAGAGTCTTGTTTATGATATATATTCTGAAATATGTTTGACCCTTGAACAACATAGGTTTGAACTGCTCAGGTCCACTCATACACAGATTTTTGTCAATAGTAAATTCAATCATACTACACAATCTGAGGTTGGTTGAATACTGGATACCAACCAGGGCAGACAAAGGAAAAGCAGATACGGAGGGATGATTATAAGTGGATTTTTCACTGTACAAGGGTGGGCGTCCCTAACTCCTGCATTGTTCAAAGGTCAACTGTATATGGATGAACTGATATGATGTCTGAGATTTACTCCAAAATCATACAGAAAGAGGTAGAACATGGTGTGTTAAGCATTTTGTTGTTTCATCATCAGTTGATAATTGAAGCATTTGAGTTTATTATACTAACCTTTATATGTTTTTATATGTTTGAAATTTCCTATTATAAAAAGTTCCTTTTAAAGGGGAAACAACTCTCCCTGATAAAATTCTGGTTTAGTATGTTTGTTGTGGGACTTAAGAGTCTTTATTTTTCACAAGTTCCAAGGTGATTCTTATAATGAGGAAATTCTTGGAAAACCCTGGTGACCCATTCTCAAATATGAAAAAATCTGACATGAGAGCCAAATATTTTAGCATCTGTAATTTATTTTACATGTAATTTTTCTGTGCAGAACTTTGGGTAACACCCTATTATTGGTTCAAAATAATTTTGTTTCCTTTTTGAAGCAAAAGACTCATTATTTATTTAAAAAAACATAATAAAATAAGTTATTTTACTAAAAATCTTCTCTAGTTGAGTGGGCTATATAGATCTTATCAGTAGATTTTACTAAAAATTAAGAGAGCAAAGTTCATTTTTCACTGAAAAATTTTTTTACATCAGATCAAGATAGTTCTGCTCTGACATAGAATAGTGTTAAAGCATATTCTGTTAGACAGGAATGAAGGCTATTACCTGGCCTTGAATAAAATTTTAATGATTTCTTAGGGAATAGAAAAATGATTTGAAGGTATAGATCTATCTTTGCCTTTTCAAAGAATCATATAACTATTTATGCAAATCTGACCTTAATAATGAGAAATAAAATGTTTCTTTGGAAAAGAACCACTCATGTTTGTAAAATAGCAACACTATCATATTGCTGATTGAATGCAATTTAACTTTGTTGTTCATAACTCTTACACATTAAGCTGACATTAACAGATTGAATTATCATTTAACTGATACTCATTTGATGGCAAAATGAGGCCATAGGAGGAACAACTGGAGGAAGATTTTCTAAAGATAATACAGTATTTTTTTTCTATTCCAGGATTATTAGAGAAAACTTTCAAACAAAGAAACATTATTATCACCAAAGTTCCTCATAAATTTTGTGATAACATTTTTACTTTAACTTTATAGGTTTATAAATTTGTAGAAATACCATATTTGATTAGCAAATTTAACTATTAAAATGTATTAAAATTCTTTCATTAATAAGAGACTAGTATAGACCAGTGATCACCATCTACTTCCCCTAGTCAGTTCAATTTAACCAGAGCAATTAAGCTTATAAAACATCCTGCGTAGGCTTTCTGGGCATTTACAGACATTAACTACAATATCTGTGTTATGTGTAAATGGAGTCTTACATCATTGTAGATGTCCTTCACATAAAAATGTATTTCTCTATTTGAATGCATATTAATAGATATTTTAATTATTTAATTGTGCATGTACAGCACAACCTGTTTCTACTCATATGCAGAGATGATCTTGTCTAAGATTTCTTACCCATTGACCCAATTCTTAATCTCCACTTTATGTTCTTGAATTAATGAGAACTCAGTGTAGTGGGTAAACTAGGCCGTAAAGGGGGGAGGACTGAGAAAGTACTTCCTATATTTCTGAAGCCATCAGCATGAAAAATCATTGTAGTGTAGCACAAATATGCTTTCAAAAATTAAATTTGCCCTATTAAGTTAAATTTGCCCTATTAAAAGTGTTTTTTTAAAGAACTGATGATTATTTAAAGCTCTGCATGTCTATTGTTTATAATCTTTGACAACAAAAACTTCTGAATGTGTATGGGTTCTCTTACTCGAATTTACAAAGCTGCAGTTCTTGCAATGTACCTGAGGTCACTCAGAAGTGAGTACATGAGGGGAGGGTTAACAGCTGGAATATTCATAGATCTTGTGTGGAAATAATATTCACAAGAAAAGTTTTGGTTAGTTAGAGTGCACTATTTTTTTTTTTTTTCTATTTCTTCTTCAGAGATAGTAAAACAAATTGCAGTATTTGCTTCTGTCTTAGCCTGCCCAGGCTGCCATACCAAATTACCATTGACCTAGGAACCTAAACAATAGAAATTCATTTTCTCACTGTTCAGGAGGCCAGAAGTCCAAGATTAGCATAGTTGGATTCTGGTGACTGACCTCTTCCTAGCTTACATACTGCTGCCTTCTCACTATGTCCTCTCATGACAGAAAGAGAGAAGGATCTCTCTCACTTCCTCCTCTCATAAGGCCACCAATCCTATCAGACTAGGAGTTCATCCTTATGACCTCATTTAACCTTAATTACCTCCTAAAAGCCCTATCTCCAAATACAGTCACACTGTAAATTATTTCAACATATGAATTTGAGGGGGGACACAATTCAGTTCATAGCAGCTTTCCACCTTTTCTATCAGTGTTAATTTTCAGCCCAATATCTCTCTTCCTTTGTGGTGTAATTTTGTGTACAGTTGATGGAATAAGAGTTCCAAATAAGATTTCAGAAAGACCTGGTTGAATATCCCAGCTCCATTGCTTGATAGGTGTGGGACTTTCTGCAATTTAAATTTTCTAGGCTCAGTTTCCTCTTCTCTAAATTTGGAATAATAATATATAGATGTAGATTTAATTAGTTATTGCAGGTAATGTGTTTAGTGCCTAGTGCTTTCTAAGTACCTAACAGCTTTTTAAAAAAATGTTAGCAGTGTAATTGACATATAACATTATATCAATTTCAGGTGTACAACATAATGATTGGATATTTGTATATATTGCAAAATGATTGCCACAATAAGTCTAGTTAACATCTGTCACCATAGTTTCAACATTTTTTTCTTGTGACTAGAACTTTTAAGACATACTCTCTTATCAACTTTCAAATATGTAATACCATGTTATTAACTATAGGCATCATGTTGTCTACACCACCCATGACCTATTTATTTTATAACTGGAAGTTTGTACCTTTTGACCCCCATCACCCATTTTGTCCATCCATAACCCCCCTCCCCCACATCAGGCAACTACTAACTTGTTCTCTGTATCTCTGAGCTCATTTTTTTGTTTTCTGATTTTTTTAATTTTGTTTTGTTTTAGATTCTACATTTAAGTGAGATCATATGTATTAGCCTTTCTTTATTTCATTTAGCATAATGTCATCAAGGTCTGTTTCTGTTGTCACAAAGAGCAAGATTTTCTTCTTTTCTATAGCTGAATAATATTCCTCTGTGTGTGTGTGTGTGTGTGTTTATTTACCACATTTTCTTTATCAATTCATCCATCAGTGGACACTTAGGTTACTTCTATGTCTTGGCTATTGTAAATAATGCTGCAACAAACATGGGGGTTCATATACCTTTCTAAGTTAGTGTTTTTGTTTTCTTTGGATAAATACTCAGATGTGGAACTGCTGGATCATATGGTAGTTCTAATTTTAATATTTTGATGAACATTCAAACTGTTTTCCATAGTGGTCGCACGAATTTATATTCCCCCCAATAGTGCACAAGGGTTTCCTTTTCTCCACATCCTGGCCAACACTTGTTATTATTTGTTTTTTTTGATCACAGACATTCTAACAGGTGTAAGGAGATAGCTCTTTGTGGTTTTGATTTTCATTTCCTTGA
This sequence comes from Balaenoptera musculus, assembly GCF_009873245.2. NCBI lineage: Eukaryota > Metazoa > Chordata > Mammalia > Artiodactyla > Balaenopteridae > Balaenoptera > Balaenoptera musculus. The sequence continues at coordinate 105,942,611 of NC_045788.1, forward strand.
TGATTAATGGTGTTGGGTGGACTTCCTTGGTGGCATAGTGGTTAAGAATCCACCTGCCAATGCAGGGGACACGGGTTCGAGCCCTTGCCCACGAAGATCCCACATGCTGCAGAGCAACTAAGCCCGTGCACCACAACTACTGCCTGCGCTCTAGAGCCCACAAGCCACAACTACTGGAGTCTGCACACCAAGAGCCCGTGCTCTGCAACAAGAGAAGCCACCACAGTGAGAAGCCCACATACCGCAATGAAGAGTAGCGCCCACTTGCCACAACTAGAGAAAGCACACGTGCAGCAACGAAGACCCAATGCAGCCAATAAGTAAATAAATAAATAAATTTATTAAACAAAATTTTAAAAAGTGGTGTTGGACAACTTTCCATGTATCTGTTGGCTATCTGTATATTCTCTTTGGAAAATGAGTGTTAAATTCTCCCCCCATTTTTTAACTGGATTTTTTTTTTTTTTGTATTTAGTTGTATGAGTTGTACAAGTTGTATATATTTTAGATACTAAACTTTTATCAGATATATGATCTGCAAATTTTCATTAAGTAGGTTGCCTTTTCATTTTGTTGATGTTTCATTTCTGTTCAGAAACTTTTTAATTTGATGGAGTCCCGCTTGTTGATTTTTGCTTCAAATCCAAAAAATCATCATCAAGACCAATGTCAAGGATCTTGCCACCTACATTTTTTTCTAGGAGTTTTATGGTTTCAGGTCTTATGTTACAATCTTCAGTTCATTTTGAGTTAGTTTTGGGGTATGGTGTAAGATTCTGCTCCACTTTCATTTCTTTTGCATATGGCTGTACAGTTTTCCCAACACCATTTATGGAAGAGGCTGTTTTCCCTCCCCATTGTATATTCTTGACTCCTTTCTCGTAAATTAATTGATTGTATATGTGTGGGTTTATTTCTGTTTTTATCTGTTCTGTTCCATTGATCTATGTGTCTGTTTTTAATGCCAATACCATATTGTTTTGATTACTATAGCTTTGTAGTAAAATTTGAAATCTGGGAGAATGATGCCACCAGCTTTGGTTTTCTTTCTCAAGATTGCCTTGGCTACTTGAGGTCTTTTGTGGTTCCATATAAATTTTAGGATTGTTCTATTTCTGTGAAAAACACTATTGGAATTTTTAATAGGAATTACACTGAATCCATAGATTACTTTGGGTAGTATGGACATTTTGACAATAGTAATTCTTCTAATACATAAGCACAGTATATCTTTCCATTTATTTGTGTCTTCTTCATTCATTAATGTCTTAAAATTTTCAGTGTAAAGACCTTTTACTTCCTTGGGTAAAGTTATTTCTAGGTTTTTTTGTTCTTTTTTAATGCATTTGCAAATGAGTCTTTTTCTTAAATTCTCTGATAGTTTGTTATTAGTATATAGAAACATGACATTTTTATATTGATTTTGTATCCTGAATCTTTAATGAATTTGTTTATAAGAGTTTTTGGTGATATTTTTAGGGTTTTCTATATATAATATCATGCCAACTAAAAATAATGACCATTTTACTTCTTCCTTTCCAATTTGGATGATTTTAATTTTTTTGCCTTGCCTAATTGCTCTACCTAGACTTCCAATACTGTGTTGAATAAAATTGGTGAGAGTGGGTGCTCTTGTTTAGTTCCTGATCATACAGGGAAGGCATTCAGCTTTTCACAATTAAGTATGATGTTAGCTGTTGTATGTATATAGCCTTTATTATGTTGAGATACATTCCCTCTACACACACTTTGTTGAGACTTTTTGTCATAAATGGATGTTGAATTTTGTCCAGTGCTTTACTGCACCTATTAGAGATGATCATATAACTTTTATTCTTCATTTTGTTAATGTGGTGTACACATCGATTTGCAGATGTTGAACCATCCTTGTATCTCTGAGTAAACCCCACTTTATCATGGTGTGTGATTCTTTTAATGCATTGTTAAATTTTGAGTGCTAATATTTTGTTGAATTTTTTCACATCTATGTTCATCAGATATACTGGCCTCTAATATTGTGTCTTTATGGTGACCTTGTCTTGTTTTGGTATCAGGGTAATGCCAGCCTTGTAAAATGAGTTTGAAAGTGTTCCCTTCTATTTTTTTGGAAGAGTTTCAGAAGAATTGGCTTTAATTCTTTGAATGGTTGGTAAAACTCACCAGAAAAGCCATCTGGTCCTGGGCTTTTTTTCTTTGGGAGGTTTTTGATTCCTGACTCAATCATGTTGCTAGTAATTAGTCTGTTCAGATTTTCTATTTCTTCATGATTCAGTTTTGGTAGGTTGTATGTTTCTAGATATTTATCCATTTCTTCTAGGTTATTCAGTTTGCTATTGTGTAATTGCTATAATAGTTTCTTATGATTCTTTATATTTCTGTGGTATCAGTTTTAATATCTCCTCTTTCATATCTAATCTTACTTGCTTGATTCTTCTCTTTTTTCTTGTTGAATCTAGCTAAAAGCTTGTCAATTTGTTTATCTTTTCAAAAACCCAGCTCTTAATGTCATTGATTATTTCTATAGTCATTTTAATCTCTATCAGTTTTTTCCACTCTGATTTTTGCTATTTCCTTCCTTTTATTAACTTTGGGATTTTCTTATTCTTTTTCTATTTGCTTGAGGTTTAAAAAAGGGTTGTTTGATATTTTTCTTGTTTCTCAACTTAGGCATTTATTGCTATGAAGTTGCCTCTTAGAACTGCTTTTGCTGTATCACTGCTTTGGGGATGTTGTAGTTCCATTTTGGTTTGTTTCAAGATAATTTTTTAATTTCTCTTTTGATTTTATCTTTGACCCACTGGTTGTTCAGTAGCATGTTGCTTAATTTCCACATACTTGTAAATTTTCCAATATTCTTTTTGTAAGTGATTTCTAGTTTACCAATGTGATCTGAAAAGATGCATGATATAATTTCAGTCTTCTTAAATTTTTAACTTGTTTTGTGGCTTGACATATGGACTGTCCTGTGGAGTATTCCAAGTGTACTTAGAGTGTGCATTCTGTTGTTTTTGGATGAAATATTCTGTATGTTTCTATTAAGTCCGTCTTGTCCAACATATTGCTTAAGGCCAATATTTCCTATTGACTTTCAGTCTGGATGATCTATCCATTGATGTAAGTGGGGTATTATAGTTCCCTACTATTGTTGTATTATGGTCTATTTCTCCCTTTAGATCTGTTAATATTTGCTTTATATATTTAGGTCTTCTATTTTGGGTAAATAAATATTTACAAATGTTATATCCTCTTGTGTGTTGACCCCTGTATCATTATGTAATGCCCTTCTTTGTCTTTTGTTACAGTCTGTTTTAAAGTCTGTTTTGTCTGATATAAGTATAGCTACCCCAGCTTCCTTTTGGTTTCCATTTGCATGAAACATCTTTTTTTCCTTCTCTTCACTTTTGGTCTGTGTGTCCTTAATTCTGAAGTGAGTCTTGTAGGCAGCATATATAGGGGTCTTGTTTTTTATCCATTCAGCCACTCTGTCTTCTGATTGGCATATTTAGTCCATTTATATTTACAGTAATTATTGATAGATATGTACCTATCACCATTTTGTTCATTGTTTCCTGGCTTTTTTATGGTTCCTCTGTTCTTTCTTCTCTTGCTCTCTTCCTTTGCAGTTTGATGGCTTTCTTTAGTGGTATTCTTAAATTTCTTTCTCTTTCTCTTATGTGTATCTCCTTTAGGTTTTTACTTTGTGGTTACCATGAGACTTACATAAAACAACTTATATTCATAACAGTCTACTTTAAGTTGATTAAAAAGTTTGAATGCATTCTAAAACTCTACATTTTTACCCATCCCACAATATTGCATGTTTTTGATGTCATAACTTACTACTTTTTATTTTCTCTATTCATTGACAAATTATTGTAATTATAGTTATTTTTACTAATTTTCTCTTTTACCTTTCATACCAGTTTTGGAAGTGATTAATACATCACCTTTACAAGATTAGATTATTCTGAATTTTACTATATGTTTACCTTTACTGGGAGATTTATATGTTCATATTTTTTCCTGTTACTACTTGGTGCCCTTTAGTTTCAGCTTAAAGAAGTCCTTTACATTTCTTGTAAGCCAGTTTAGGGGTGATTAATGCTTTTACCTTTTGTTTGTCTAGAAAACACTTTATTTCTCCAATTCTGAATGACAGTTTTACTGGGTAGAGTATTCTTGGTTAGCAGTTGTTTTTTTCTTTCTGCAATTTGAATATATTGTGCCACTCTCTTCTGGCCTTCAAAGGTTCTGCTGGATAAACTGCTAATAGTCTTATGGGTTTAATAAGTTTTTTTTCTCTAGCTGCTTTCAAGGTTCTCTCCTTGTTTTTAACTTTTGACAGTCTAATTATAATGTGTTTGGTGTGGGTGTCTTTGGGTTCATCTTATTTGGAATTCTCTTGCCTTCCTGGATCTGGATGTCTGTTTTCTTCTCCAGGTTAAGAAAAGTTTTCAGCCATTATTTCTTCACATACATTTTCTGCCCTTTTCTCTCTCTTCTTCTTCGGGGACCCCTGTATTACAAATGTTGCTCCACCTGATGTTGTGTCATAGTCCCTTAAGCTACCTTCACTTTTTTTCATTCTTTTTTCTTTTTGCTGGTCTGATAGGGTGAGGTCCACTGCCCTGTGTTCATGTACACTGATCTTTTCTTTTGCTTCATCTAGTCTGATAGTGTATATTTCAGTTCAGTTATTGTATTCTTCGTCTCCGTGGTTTTTATTTGGTACATTCTCTTTGTTGAAGTTCTCATTTTGTTCATCCTTACTTTTCCTGAGCTCCTTGAACATCTTTATGACTATTATTTGGAACTCTTTATCAGGTAAATCACATTACCAAATCTCCATTTCATTAAGAACTTTTTCTGGGGTTTTATCTTGTTTTTTCCTTTGGAACATATTCCTCTGTTCTTCATTTTGCTTGGCTCTCTGAGTTGGTTTCTCTGGATTAGATAAAATAACCACCTCTCCCAGTCTTGATGGAGTGGCCTCATATAGAAGATGAATTTTGTTCAACCCTATCCTAGCATTTGGTTATTTCTCAAACTTCTATAATTGTCCAAGCAGCCTTGTTTATTCTTAATGGCTCCTGGTAGTTCAATGTATGCCAAAACATGTCAGTGTCCCAAAGGAGAGGTTCTTACTTAGCACCTAGATTCAGGCTGATTGAAAGCCAGACCCTCAGGCAGCAGATTTTAAAGAATGCAAATATATACAGTCCTGTGGGATCTCAAATGTAAGTACCACTGGCTACCAGAGTCAGGCTATCTAGAGTTAAGCCCTGGGTGTCAGCTGCAAAAAATTGGAGTGCCACACATGGGTATAAGTTCCTTTCTGAGAGATACCAGTGAGTTTAGAGAGAGGCAAATGTGACATCCACTGGCTTTCATTCCCTGAGAACACCTCAATAAGCCTCTAGGTGTGTGCTGAACCAGAAGCCTGCCCCTCAGACCAAAGATCCAAAAAGAGCAAATGGGCTTCTTTCATAGAAGGATTGGAAGTATTTTTTAGTCTGCAGTCTGCACTTTGCCTGTTGGTGGTAGCTGACAAATAACTCTTTCTCCATGTTACAATCCTGTGGGACCCAGGAATGCAAGCTTCACTGCCACAGAGCCAGGTGATTAAGAGGCATCTCCTCAGCAGCAGCCACAAAAACTGGGATACCAGATGTAAAAACTGGGGTACCAGAGATATGTACACTCTCCCCTCCAGGAGATACTGGGTCTCTGGAGTGTAGCAGAGAGAGAGTGTGTGAAGATAGCACCCACCCTCCAAAGTATGGAGGGGATCATAGTTGGCCATTAGATGTGTGTTTAATTCTAGCCTGCCCCTCAGGCCACAGCTTTGAAGATAAACTAATAAGCCTCTTTATAGAGAGACTGGGCACCTCAGTCTATTGCTTCTCTGCTTTATCCTGGGGGCAGTAGGGGGTTAAGAACTCTTTCTCTGTTTGTTACTGTCCTGTGGGATTCACAAGCATTAGTTCCATTGACCAACAGAGTCAAGTGATCTAGAGTTGTCCTATGGGTGGCAACCACAAAAATTAGGACACCAGATGTTTGTACAAGCTCCTTTCTAGGATATACTGGCAATCTGGAACAAGGCAGAGGGAGATCACAAAGATGGTGCCAGTCATCATCCATCCCCAGAGAGTAGTTCAGTAGGCCTCTACACACGTGTTAAATTAGATGCCTGCCCCTCTGGTCAGTGCTTTAAGATAAGCACATAAGCCTCTTTCACAGAAAGTCTGGGTGCTTTTCAGTCAGCTCCCTCTGCAATGGGTTCTCCTTGTGTGCAAACTCTAAAAATTGTTTCTCAGCTCACTGTAGCCTTGTGATTTCAAGCCCTGTTTCCTTTCAAAGATAGATGTTTTGGGGCTCATCTCTCAGGTGCAGATCTTAAAAGTTGGGGTACCTGATATGAGGTTCAAACCCTTCACTCTTCAGAGAGAAGCTTGGGTTTATGAGTTCCCTTCTGATTGTGAATCACTGAGCTGAAGGGGGGTTTATAGCAAGATTGTGTCTCAGCTTCCCTACCTGCTTTGATGTGGATTTTCTTCTTGTTCACCCAATGTGTAGGAGTCAGTTAGTTTTGGGTCTCTTTCAAAGGAAATTGTATATTCAGAGTGTGTCTGGGAGGAGATGAGTTCAGGAGTTCCTACATCACCATCTTGAACCTGAAACTTGAATGCTTATATTAATTTGCTGTGAATGCTTATATTAACACTGCTCCATTGTCTAAGCTTAAATGAATTATACATGGGCATTCCTTCACTCTGTACATCTTTATCGAATGCTCACTTGGTGTCATTCTTTGTTCTCATTGAGGATGCATCAGTGAACAAAAAAACAATATTTCCATTGTCATGGATTGTACTGTGAGGAAGAAAACACACAGTAAACATAAGACCATCACCTGATAGAGATTATCTGGCAGAAAATTATATAAAATGATGAAAGAGTGTGACAGGTTTAGACTGGATGGCTGGAGAGTATCTTTCTAACATGAGTACTAAGAATGAACCAATATTGCAAATATTGGATACATTTTTCAAGGTAGATGGAGAAAGAACTTAATTCAAATAATGAAAGAAAAAAATCAGCGTGGCTGGAACAGGTTGGGAGCAGCAGCATGGCTAAGTTAGCAGAGGGAGACTAGACTTGGGCCACTAGGGCTTCATGAGATAGACAAAATGTGAAAATTTTCTTCTATGTAAGATGTCAAGGGTTTTACGCAAGGGAATGATGTTGTGGCACATATGTTTAAAAAAAACACCATTCTGGCTTCTAGGAGAAAAATGGATTATAGGCTAAGGATGTAAGAAGAAAGTGCACCTAAGAGGCTATTGCAGTGTCCAAAAACATTAATGCATTGCCATGAGCAGCCTCTTCCCGTCTACTCTAGCCAGGTCTCATCAATGCTGTAAGGATTCTGGGGCATAATAAATTTGTCTTTAGAAGATTTTCATTTATATACCACCATGCATAAATAGATTATCAGATCACTTTCTGCTGTTATGGTTGTCAATAGCTGGGGCCTGGTACAGAGTGTGCATTGCATATAGTTGGTGATCAAATGTGCCTATTGCCAGACTACATGACAATGATCTCGTTGTTGTTGACAGTTGGAAATACTATCATTTCTTCTTCATCCTCCTCCTTCTCTTTCTTCTTCATATGACCATAGAAGAAAAAAAAAATGAGTAAAATAGATATGCCTCAAAGTCAGGACTTCTAAGTTTCAGGTTCAGTCCAGTTACAGAATAATGTGAATTTAAATTGTAAAGAGCTATGATTGAGCTATATACAGCACAGCCAGATGGTCAGATTAAGGCCATGTAGCAAAATAATTTAAATTCATTTGAATTTAATTTATTTAAATAAAATTTTTAAATTATTTATAGTATTTATTTAAAATAATAATAATATTTATTTAAAATTAAAAATACAGAGGTTGTGACAGGCATCTAATATAACATGGAAAAGATAATGATCCAAAACTTTAAAAACTTTTACTTACATTTTGTTATAGACAAGCATTTGCTTTCTATGTAGTGGTGCTGACACTGGGGGAAATTTCTGGTGGAGGCATTTTAATTATCTTTATGGGTTTTTTTGTAAGTTAGTAAAGAGAGTAGAAGCAAAGATATTCCTAGGAGACTTAAGTATCATAAATATGCCTATAATTGTTAATACTAGTTGATCCTCTGTTATAGTAAAAGCAAAAAAGCAAAGACATCACAAACTAAAAGGTAATTAGGGTCATTTAGTCCATCCCTCTGATTGATAAGAAACAGCTCTTCATATAAATAATTTTCATCATGTATATTTTCTCCTTTTCTTAATATTCACAGAAAATTCATTAAAGAATGACTGAATACCCACTCTAAAGCAAGGGCCAAAAAAATAAATAAATGACTTCTACCTTTGAAAAGCTGACAGTGAAGGAGTTAGAAGCTTCAACACATTATTTCAATGTAATATGCTTAGAAACCTATTTCTATACTAAACCAACAAACAAAAAACAAAAAACCTTTGCCTTCTGTATTTTCTATAAGCCATAGAAAACAGACCTCTGGTTCCCCTCTAATACCTTTACTCTTCTAAGGTCACTTAGTACATTTCCTTTTGCAAAAGTTATTCATGACCTTCTACATGCCAGAAAAAAAAAAAAAGTTTTAAGTCTGTATTTTCCTTACTCCTTCAGTGCATATTATTGAGTTTTTTAACGTTTGTACATAATCCTTCCACGTTTTCTTCTTGGTTAGTTTTTGGTCTCCTTTTTCTCTCCCTACATATCCTTGAGCTTTGAAATTGACCCTCTGCTTATTTTATTCTATTTTCTGTTCCTAGGTGATCTGGTTCATGAAGACCTGCCTGTGGATGTCTCCAACATCCTCATCTTCAGCCTCTCTTCAAATAAAATAACCAATATAATATGAGTGAGTAAAATATGAATTTTGTTTAAACGTTTAATGTTTTCAAAGTATTTATCTTTAACTCAATAGCATAATACAAAATATAAGAATTACTAGCATCAAGTATATTATTTTAACTTGCACTTTATTTTTCTAAGAAGCAGAAATTGAATTTGGTATATACTTAGTAGACTGCTCATAACATGATAAAAATTAATATTGAGTCTAATCCTATGAGAGGAGAGTGTTAGGAAAATATGCTCTATTAGAAGTAAACCTCTCATCTTAGTAAATTACCATCGTCTGGGACATTAAAAATGTTAAACTGTGGTCTGCCTTCTTGTATTCTGGAAGGAGTAATTTACTTTGAATGAACAAAAATTTACTTTCAAGATAGAACTTTGTTTTTATGATAACTGTGCCTTATATCAGTAGCAAAAGGGTAGTATCAATGGCATTCTCTTTGGGAAAATCCTGTGTATTTGCTTGAAATGTAATGATAGTATATATATTTTTAAGTTAAGGAATTTAGGAAAAAGCCCTCAAAAGAAGATGGGGAAATAGAAAATTTGGTGATTATTATGTTTGTCTGTGTCTTCACCTGTACATCACTCCATATTCAGACCTAGATAAACCATTTAGAATGTGTAAGCGGGCTTCATTTCACTTTGACTATTTCGCAGTTTATTCACTAAGTTTTCAGACATTTTTGGATACCTGTTGTTAGCCATAATCAGAGTTCAACATCAAATACCGTGACAAAGTGACAGAGGCCCAGCACTGGGAACGCTGACCGTTAGCACAGAGGCTGAATACTGGCGATCAGTGAGCAACATCTGACATGCAGATGTGTTTGTTTGGTCTGTTTAGGTCATTCCCACCGTTCTTTATTGTTTCTTATTCCTGTCTGGGCCACATACCATTGTGTTTACAATCTCTAATCATGTTTGTTCAGCTTTGTGGCTGGGCCGAAACATAACCAGCAGGAAAAAATGGGGAGAGAGAAATAAACTGTCATGAAATAGTTATCAGCCCAAATACTAATGTGGAAGAACATGATAAACTTGGATTTGATTTAATAGGGCATTCTTTATCCAATGACTTATCCAATGGGTAAACCTGAGAGAGAAGGTATGGGCTTTTCAGTTGTTGCATTTAAAGTGATGAAAATGAATGAAATCCTCTAGGTGGTGGTAGACTTGTTTTTTTGTTTTGTTTTGTTTCTAATCCACAAATCCTTTGTTTTAAATACATTTAGAGACTGTATATAATGCTGATAAAAGTGGAGTTACCATGATTGAGGTGTATATGGGAGAATGTGCACTCTATATGTAGAGTCTGGAAACCACAGGAAGAGCAAACAGTCAAGAATGAAGCTCTAAGGGACACCTACATTTGAGTGTCAAAAATAAGAAGAACCAGTGGGAGAAAGTCTGAAAGTGAACGGTCAGTGTAATAGAAGGAAAACCAGAAATTAGCACAGAGGGGAGTTTTGAAAAGAAGGCATTTGATTTGGCAAAGACATTTAGAATAGAAATTTAGACCTTTGCAATTAGTTATTTATATGCTAAATAAAAAGAGAAAACTAAGTGAGGTGGAAAGAAATCAGAGAGCAGTCTTTCTAGGAGTAAAGGGAGTTGAGAAAGTAGAATTTTGTTGTAGAGAAGAATGTAACTGTAACAGCTTGAACTAAAAGTAGAGTCAAAGAAGTTTTTATTTGTTGTTTGATTTTAGCACATTTACAGTTTGAAGTAAAGGAAAAACATCTGGAGAATTAAAGCAACAGAAGAAAGGGTGACAATGGGCATAACAAAATCCTGGATTACATGAGAAGTTGAGGGATAAATAAACAAAAGGAGGGATTCACACTTTTAGAAAGGACAGATATTCATGCATTTATGAAAGGAGGAAATGATGGATAATTTGAAGATCAGAGAAGTTCACAATGGATAGCCTTTATTTTCCTTGTGATACAGAGCACAAGGAGTTTGTTAGAATGAAGTAGGTACAGATGAGTAGAAAAACTGAAAAGAATAGTTAAATTATGAAAGAGCAGATGAGAAAAGCCCAAAAGCATATTAGCCAGGATCAAGTAAAAACAAAATTGCTGTACTGTGTTGAGGGTCTAGTTATTGTTATAAACCATGTCATTTTTACTGGTGTCTACTTGAACCGTTAGCATCATTCTCTTGATTATATATTTTCTCATTGGTAAAGTAGTAATAACAATTCTGATTTTTAAAGATATTTCAAGTGCCTTGGGGTGATATATCAATGCAGAAGTTATAATTCTATTCAGATCAAAATCATAGTCTGTAATTAAATGTTTTAAGATCAATTTTAGATCATTTTCACCAACAGTTCATATTTGGAATCCACAGATAAAATAGGATGAATCCAAAATGTAGTCATATTCTGGCTCAGCTGTGAAAACTTTGGATCAATTTCATTTGACATTTGGGATAGATCCACCTTGAAAAAATAGCTGTACAAAGATTTGGATTTATATGAAAAAACAACACTTTATCATGTCTTGATTTTATGGTCAATAGCTTCTTAATCTCTACCTGTTACACAATCCAAGATTGTCACTATTTTTAGACATTGAGTTTCAAAAAAGTTAGTGTAATATATCTTTCCATTCATGATACTGACCATTCTGGGATTATTATTTTTAAAGCCTATAAATACTCATTTTTAGGTCTCTTAGCAAATTATGATTATATACTGCAAGGTTAAAAATTATACATTTTACAATTATTCATCATAGTTATAAAAATGAGCTCAACTTCATATACAATGATGCTACTGCAGATCTACTAGAAGATTATTGGTGGTGTATGTACTATAAATTACTTTTCCAGGTCTATATATACATGGTCTGAGCTGATTCAGTCTCTTGCTGCTTCTAATGAGTCTGTAGCACATATTTGCAAAGGATCTAGATTATGAGTAGCATCCATTATCATGAGGAGGATTTTCTTTTTAATTCAAAACTAACTGGCCCTTATATGATCTATATGACCTTGGCATCACTAGAACCGTCTTTAACCATCTGAGCATATTGCTTTAGGCTACAATTTTTAATGTCTTTCTTACAGGAAATTCCTCAATCTTTATTTTAAATTTTCTAAATTTCATAAGGTTATTTTATAGGCTTTTCTGATTTACTCCTTTTTATGGTCCTCCAAACAGAATAGCTGAGATTATTTAACCTCTACATATATCCTAATTTCTACAGCAGCCAGCTTCTGGGACATATCAAAGGAGCAATTCAAAACATTCTGAGTCACCCACTAAATCAGCCCTTTCCCCAAATCATACTTGAGTTTTCTGCCAGCCACCAATCTTATGGAGATGCCTAATCACCCCAAACTCCAGTCTTCTCAGAGACTGAATTACTGGTCTGACTATATTCCCAATTTCACCATTACTAGTATAACAAAAGAAAGTAAAATAGGACATTAACTAACTAAAAACAAGGTTTTGCCAAGGTTTTAAGCCAGAGTTCTGAAGCTATGGACTGGTGGGTATTGATAGAAATAAAGGTGAGCATAAGCAAAATAAGAATGATAGAAGGAACAGAAGATCATAGAGTATGAAAGAGAATAGCAGTCCAATAAGAAGCTTGCTCTATTATAATAATGGAGTATGTCAAGGAATAAATAATGAGAGTACACTGAAAGAATGAATAATGGTCCAGCACCCAAAATTACCACATTATATTGGTTTGCTCTTGATCATCCTTGTATTGTCTAAAGATGCACATATATAAATTTAGTTTTTCCAGTTTTATTGAGATACGAAAAACAATACTATATAAATGTATGGTGTATAGCATAACGATTTAACTTACGTATATTGTGAAATGATTACCATAATAAGCTTAGTTAACATCCATCATTATCATATAAATACAAAAAAAAAAAGAAAAATGATTGTTTTCTTCCTTGTGATGAGAATTTTGAGGATTTTACTCTCTGAACTTTCAAATTTACCATATAGCAATGTTAACTATAGTCATCCTGTTGTACATTACATCCCTAGTATTTATTTATAACTCAAGTTTGTACTTTTTGATCACCTTCCTCCAATTCCCCTCCCCCAACTCCCCACCTTTGGTAAACACAAATCTGATATCTTTTTCTACGTATTTATTTGTCCTGGCAGGTGTTTTTGTTTGTTTCTTTAGATTCCACTTATAAGTGAGATCATACAGTATTTGTCTCTCTCTGACTTATTTTCATTAGCATAATGCCCTCAAGGTCCATCCAGGTTGTTGTAAACAGCAGGATTTCCTTTTTTATGGCTGAATAATAAATTTATTATTAATAAATAATAAATTTATTATTATTAATAATTTATATACACACACATACACAATTTTGTGTATGTGTGTGTATATATAAATTTTACCTATATACCCCATCTTCTACTACTTTATCCATTCATCCATCAATGGACACTTAGCTTCTTTCCATGTCTTGGCTATTGTAAATAATGCTGCTATGAACATAGGGGTGCAGGTATCTTTTCAAGTTAGTGTTTTCATTTCCTTTCAATAAATACCCAGAAGTGGAATTGCTGGGTCATATGGAAATTCTATTTTTAATTATTTGAGGAACTTCCATACTGTTTTCCTCAGTGGCTATACAAATATACATTCCCACCCACAGTGCACAAGGGTTCCCTTGTTTCCACATCCTCCCCAGTATTTGTTATCTCTTGTCTTTTTGATGCTACCCATTCTGACAGGTGTGAGGTGATATTGTGGTTTCGAAGATTAGTGATGTTGATCACATTTTAGTGTACCTGCTGACGATTTATCTTCTTTGGAAAAAAAGTGTATTCATGTCTTTTGCCCATTTTTCAATTGGATTATTTATTTTCTTGCTATTGAGTTGTATGAGTTTTTATATATTTTGGATAGTAACCTCTTCTCTGATATATGGTTTGCAAATATATTTTTACATTCTGAAGATTGTCTTTTTATTTTGTTGATCATTTCTCTTGCTATGTAGAAGCTTTTAAGTTTCATGTAGTCCCACTTGTTTTTTGTTTTTGTTTCTGTTTTTTTTTTTATTTAATTGCTTGTGCAATTAAATTAGGTGTCACATCCAAAGAACCATTGCCAACACTCATGTTAAAAAGCTCTTTTCCTCTTTTTTTCTAGGAATTTTATGGTGTCTGGTCTTACATTTAAGTCTTTAATTCATTTTGAGTTTATTTTTGTAAGTGGTGTAAAATAAGTGTCTAATTTCATTCTACTACATGTGCATATCCAATTGCCTCAGCACAATTTATTGAAAAGACTCTTTTTGTCTGTTGAGTAGTCTTGGCTTCCTTGTCAAATATTAGTTAACCATATATGCAGGGTTTATTTCTGGGCTCTCAATTCTGTTCCCTTAGTCTATGTGTCTGTGTTTATGCCAGTATGATACTGTTTTGATTATTATAGCTTTATAATATAGTTCAAAATCAGGAAGTATGATGCCTCTAACTTTGTTCTTCTTTCTCAGGATTGATTTGGCTATTTGGGGTCTTTTCTGGTTCCACACACATTTTAGGAATTTTTTTCTACTTCTGTAAAAAATGCCATTGGAATCTTGATCAAGATTGCATTGACTCTATAAACAGCTTTGCGTAGTATGGGCATTTTAACAATATTCATTCTACAAATTCATAAACACAGGATACCTCTCCATTTACTTGTATCTTTAATTTGTTTCATCAGTGTCTTGTAGTTTTCAGAGTAGAAAACTTTCACTTCTTTGGTTAAATTTATTCCTAAGGATTTTATTGTTTTTGATGTTATTGTAAATAGAGTTGCTTTCATTCTTTTTCAGATAAATTGTTGTTAGTTTATAGAAACTGTTGTGGTTTTGTATGTTAATTTCATATCCTGCAACTTTTCTAAATTTGTTGATTACATCTAATAGTTTTTTGGTGGAGTCTTTAGGATATTCTATACAAAATCAGTCATCTTCAAATACAGCCAGTTCTACTTCCTTTCCAGTTCTGATGCCTTTCATTTCTTTTCCTTACCTGATTTTTCTGGTTGAACTACCAGCACTGTGTTGAATAGGAGTGGTGAGAGTGGGCATCCTTGTCTTGTACCTGAACTTAATAAGGTTTTAAACTTTTACCACTGAATATAATGTTAGCTGTGAGCCTGTCACATATGGCCTTTATTATGTTGTGGTACATTCCTTCTATACCTAATTTGTTAAGAGTTTTTACAATGAACAAATGTTGAATTTTGTCAAATGCTTTTCCTGTGTCAATTGAGATGATCATATGATTTTTAAATTTCATTTTATTAATGTGATGTATGACATTGTATGATTTGCATATGTTGCACCATCCTTGCATCATAGGAATCAATCCTACTTTATCATGGTGAATGATCCTTTTAATATGTTGCTTAATTCTGTTTGCTAGTATTTTATTGAGAATTTCTGCATCTATATTCATCAAGGATATTGTTTTGCAGTTTTTTTTTTGTTTGTTTTTTTTTCTTTTAGTATCCCTCTCTGACTTTGGTATCAGGGTAATAGTGGCCTTGTAAAGTGAGCTTGGGAGTGTTCCCTCCTCTTTGATTTTTTAGAAGGATTTGGTCCTGGACTTTCCTTTCTTGGATGATTTTTGATTACTGATTCAATATCCTTAAGAGTAATTAGTCTATTCACATTTTCTATATCTTTCTAATCAGTCTTGGTGGATTGTAAGTTTCTAAGAATTTTTCCACTTCATCTAGGTTGTTGAATTTGTTCACATATAGTTGTTCATAGTAGCCTCTTATAATCTTTTGTATTTCTGTGGTGTCAGTTGTAATGTCTCATTTTTCATACATAATTTTGTTGATTTGGGTCTTCCTTTCGCACCTGGTTAATCTAGCTAAGGGTTGGTAAATCTTATTTACCTTATCCAAGAACCAATTGTTAGTTTGGTTAACCTTTTCTGTTGTCTTCCTGCTATTTCATTTATTTATGCCCTAATCTTTATAACTTTCTTCTGTCTGCTAACTTTGGGCTTAATGTTTTTTCTTCTAATTTCTTGAGGCTAGAAACTAGGGTTAGGTTATTTATTTGAGATCTTTCTTGTTTCTTAATGTAGGCTTTTATCATTATGAACTTCTCTCTTAGAACAGAATTTGCTACATCCCATTAGTTTTGGTATGTTGTGTTTCCATGTTTGTTTTTCCAAGATAAGTTTTTAGTTACCCTTTAATTTCTTCTTTGACCTATTGGTTGTTAACAAGGGTGTTTTTAATTTCCATGTATTCATGATTTTTCCAGTTTTCCTTCTGTTATTGGTATCTAGTTTTATACCATTGTGGTCAGAGAATATCCTTGGTATGATTTCAATCTTCTTGAATTTGACAAGACTTGTTTTGTGGCCTAACATACGGTCCATCCTAGAAAATGTTTCAAGTGTGCTTCAGAAGAAGGTGTATTCTGCTGTTGTCAGATATAATGTTTTATGTTTTTTTTGTTAGGTCCATTTTGGTGTATAGTGTGGTTAAAGTCTGCTGTTTCCTTATTGATTCCCTGTCTGGATAATCTATCCATTGTTGAGAGTGGGGTATTAAAGTCCCCAACTATTACTGTATTGCTATTTATTTCTTATTTTAGCTCTGTTAGGTTTTGCTTTTTTAGGTGCTCTAATATTGGGTGCATAACTATTTATAATTGTTATATCTTCTTGATGGTTCAGATTCTCTATCATTATATAATGACCTTCTTTTTCTCATTTTACCATTTTTAGTTTAAAGTCTATTTTGTCTGATATAAGTACAGCTAGCCCTCCCCCCTTTTTTTGGTTACCATTTACTTGAAATATCTTTTCATTCCTTTATTCTCAGTCTATATGTGTCTTCAAGGCTAAAGTGAATCTTTTGTACATAGCATATTGTTGGATTTTTAAAAATCCATTTAGCTATTCTATGTTTTCTGATTGGATATTTTAATATATTTACATTTATAGTAGTTATTGATGCGTAAGTGCTTAATATTGTCATTTTGTTCATTGTTTCTGGCTATTTTGGAGATTCATTGTTCTGCATGTCTTACTCTTTTTGTGTGTTTTAATGATTTTTGGTATCAACATGCTTTGACTTCTTTACCACGTTTGTGTATTTACTACAGGCTTTTCCTTTGTGGTTACCATGAGGCATACATAAAATATCTTAAAATTATAATACCCTATTTCAACTGACAGCAACTTAAGTTGAATAGCATTTCTAAACTCTACACTTTTACTCCTCCCCCCATCACATTTTTGGTTATTGTTGTTAACAGTTTACATATTTTATATTGTGTATCCAATACAGATTACTGTAGTTATCATTATTTTTTATTACTTTTGTTTTTTAAATTAAAACTAAAGTTGTAAATTAATTACACACAACCATTACCATATTAAAAAATCTAATTTTGACTATATATTTGCCATTACCAGTGAGTTTTATGCTACATTCTTATGTTTTTATGATATTAATTAACATCCTTATGCTTCCATTTTGAAAATTCCCTTTAGCATTTTTTGTAGGGTTAGTCTAGTAGTGATAAACACACTCATCTTTTTTTGTTTGAAAAAGTCTTTATCTCTCCTTCATTTTTGAAGGACTGCTTTGCCAGTTATAGAATTTTTAATTGACAGATTTTTTTCCTTCAATATATCATTCCACTTTCTCCTGGTCTGAAAGTTTCTGATGAGAAATCCACCTATAGTCTGATTGGGTTCCCTCTTCTCTTGCTGCTTTCAAAGTTCTTTCTTTGTCTTTGACTTTTAACAATTGCTTATAATGTGTTTTGGTCTAGCCCTAATCAGATTCAACCTATTTGGAATCCTTTGGGCTCCATGAATCTGGATGTCCACTCCTCTTTGGGAAGTTTTTAGCTATTATTGCTTTAAATATACTAGCTGTCCTTTTCTCATGCTCTTCTCCATCTGGAACGTCCATAATGCAGATATTGTTTCTTTTGATTGTGTCCCTTAAGTCTCATTGGCTTTCTTTACTCTTTTCTTTTTCTCTACTTGCTGGATAATTTCAAACTGTGTTGTCTTCTAAGTCACTAATCCTTCTGTATGGTGAAGTCTGCTTTTGAAGTTTTCTATTGAATTTCTCAGTTCAGCCATTATTTATTTTAGCTCTAGTATTTCTTTCCTTGGTGGGGGATGATTTATATTTTATTGTTGAACTTATTTTGTTCATGAATTCTTTCCCTAATTTCACTGAGTTATCTGTCTGTGTTCTTGTAGTTCACTACATTTCTTTAACAGAATTATTCAGAATTCTTTGTCTGATGGTTAATAGAGCTCTATTTTTTTAGGGTTAGTTATTGAAGCTTTATTAGTTTACTTTTGTGGTGCCATGTTTATCTGACTTCCCTTGATCCTTAATTTCGTACATTGGTGTCTGTGCACTTGAGTAAGTGGTTAAGTGGTCTCCTCTTCCAGACTTTACAGTTTTGCTTTAACAGAGACAGTTCCTCAACAGTAAACTCAGTTTGGGTTTCTAGATGTGTCCACTGGTAATGTTCTTAGGCAGGTAAGCTTGATATTAGGGCCTATTTTGGGGTGAGGCCACCACCCAAGCTCTGAGGTCAGAGGTGAAGTGTGTGCCACTGGCTGAGAACAGTTGGGTGGGACTGCTGGAGTGGTTCCCCTCCTTAGCAAGGCTATAGGGTAGGATTCACAGTTGCTTGAGTTCTCTGGTCAGGCTTACTAGATGGTCAGACTAAATACTGTACTCATTAGTAGGTGGGGCTACATATTAGCTTTCCTGCCTTGTCAGGGCAGAACAGTCCCTAGGGCCTACATGGACCACTGTTTAGGGACACAAATCATGCAAGACTATGCACAAAATTCCCTGGCCAGATGGGGCTTTTGGTTTTGCTCTGCACACAGGGAAAGCCATGGGTTGTGCTGTTTACAGTGCCACTGTAAGCAGGACTGCTGGATGAGCTATACAGCTTCCCATGTGCTCTGGTTAGGTTCCTTGGTTGAGTGAACTGAGTGCAGTATTCAGCAATGGACAGGGCTATAAATTAGTGTCCCTGCCCAGGTGGAGATGGAAAATCATCTCCAAGTTTGACAAGGCTCTTTGTCAGTGGTCTTGACTCAAGCTAATCAATGCTTCAAGTTCACTGGCTGAACAGTGCCACTAGCTTTGCTCTGTGGACAATCAGCTCTGCCTGTGGTACTCTCTGCTCAAATGTTACTGGGCTATACATCTTCCAGGTGTTGTTGCCAGCCTTCCTGGTTGGGTGGGGCCAGGAACTACAGTCAGCCATGGGCCTATCTATGATTCAGCTCCCTTGTGTTGGCAGGAGCAGACCAGGCTCCATGGTTAACAAGACTCTTCACTTAAGGACACAAATCAAGTACACCTGCACCCTGCTGAGTTCCCTGGTCAGACCATGTCATTGTCTTGACTCTACAGATGAGCAAATCAGCTGGCTGGGAATACTACTTGGGTGCTGCAAAGAGGAACTTTGTTTGCCTAGATCAAAAAGCTACTGGTTGCAAGACCCTCCCCACTTTTTTCTCACAATCCAATTCCCAGTGGTCAAGCACTGCAGATTCCCCTGCAATCTTCATGAAGTGAGACTGGAGTGGGGGCTCCCAAGAAGTGACCCACAATGCTAGGGGAGCTGGATGTCCACCTTGGGCTCCCTTTTCCCACTGGAGAAACCATTGTCTCAGAGGAGACCTCTCGGTGTGGTGCTGCACCATACTGGGTAAAGGGCAATGCCATCAGTGTATAGCTGCTCCTTTTACCCTTCTCATGCAGTCTGTTTTGGTCTCTATTGTGAAGCTGGGTGGGGGGCGGGGGTTCAGCTTCCTTCCATGTTCTAGGATTTTTTCAATAGTGTCTTGTCCATGAATTGTAGTTAGTTGTGATTCTTGTGAGAGAGCATGTCAGGAATGCCCTATGTTACCATCTTGGTGACACCACTCTCACACATTTAGAATAGGAGTTTTTGGACAGAATTTTGGTTTTGATACATAATCCACAAATATAGTATGTGTTATATTTTCTCCATTTTAATTAAATTAATCAGTCCTCTCCCAATAAATACATTAGAAGAACTTGTAAATCAGCACTTAGGAACTTGCTTGTTCTGTTCTGCTGTGTGTTCCATGGGTTAAGGGAAATTAATGTTCACTCTTCAACAACTTTTATTTAGTGTCTAGTATGAGCCCTTGTACTAGGTATAAGTGTGTAGTATTGAATAACACAAAATGACTGTCATGGGAATTATAGTCTGAACATTTATTAAGCATTCCATCTCATGTTAAGGATTAGAAGGGAAACAAAACAAAAGAAAAAATAATGTTTATAAATTTTAATGAGTTCCATGAAGACAGTAAAAATTCTTGGGAAAGAGAGTAAATTGAGTGGCAGGAATCAAAAATCTTTTGAAGAAAATTTGTAGAAATCTTCAAGGTGAAATCTTGGGGTTGGAGTGGGGAATGTATCCCTGTCAAAGGAAACAAAACATTGAGGCAGTTACCTGAGGTGGGAAAGGGCTTGTTACATTAAAGGAAGTTTAAAAAATTCAGGATGGTTTTAGGACACAGTTTCATGTCCAGATAGTTACATTAAAAAGCAGACAGTGACCTGAATTTTATGGGTCATGCCAGTGGGTTTGGGAAGCAATCAAAGAATAGAAAAAAATTTTTTAAATGGCATAATGTAAACTACTTTCTATAAGATTACTAAAAGTGTTGTGTAAATCATGGAGTAGAATCTGTAAATCTCAGAAATAACCAGAGTCAACAAATAGCATGATACTCTAACTGTAAAACTAAAAAAAAAGGCATGATTAAACAAATTATTTTTAGGGATATACAATACATGAATAAAACCATTTTGAAAATCAAAGCAAATTAAGGATACATCTAATATTTAGAATAATGGTAACCTCTGAAAGGAGGCAGGATGTAGGATAAATACAACAGTTTTGGTAACATTCTAGTGCTTAATTTTAGTGCCAGTTCAAATTGTTTATTATATTATTTTGATTTCTAAGTTTCTAAATTACTATTAGCTTTTAAATATGTCAAAGTTTATTTTTAAAATAGAGGTTAAGAAACTACTTAGGAGATCTGTTAATTTGGTCTTGACTTGATGGAGTAGGTGAGAGAGGGGAATGAGTCAAGGATGGCTTCTAGGTATGTGGCTCTATTAACAGGAAGAAGGGTGTTGCCTTTTCCTGAGATTGAGAAGATTAGAGGAGGTCTGGGAAAGACAAAATGTTTGGTTTTGAACATTTTGAACTTGAGAGACACATCTTAGAAGAGATGTGAAGCAGGCGGTTGGGCTTAGAAATTTTTCACTCAGAAAGAGATCTGAAGATATACATTTGGAAGCCATCAGTTTATAGAATGGATCTGAGGTCATAGGAATAGATGTAAGAGAGAGAGAGCAAGAGGAGGAAGAGGGAGAAAAGATGGAGAAAAGAACTCCAGCTTTAGAAATCCTTTGAGGAGCTGAATTTGAAAAAGGAGAGTAAAGGGGTGACCCTAAATGTTGGGGGGATTATCAAGAAGGTATCATTTCAAGTATTCCAAGGGAAAATATTGTCTTAAGAAGGAAGAACTGTTTAACTTTGTTGAATGTTCATGATAAATCTAATAATGTGATAAAAGAAATATTTCTACTTCATTTTGCAATACTGAAATAAAGACTCTACAATGAGCAGCTTTTTTTTGGTACAAAAAGAACAGATTTCAGATTGGAATGAGTTGAAGAATAAATGGAACGTAAGAATATAGAAGCTGAACTATAAAAGGGTCTGGAGAGATAGGATAGTAACTGGAATTATTTTGCTTTTATTGTAGTTTTTATTGTCTTAAGACCAGAGCTTCTAAATATGTAATGAAACAGGTTGATAATGCCAATGAAAGATGGATAGTCAGTAGTTGTAGTTCCTGGGAAGCTAACAGAGGATATACATCTTATTGACCTTTGAAAGAAAGAGAAAAAGTTTATCCAGAGTACAAAGAAAAATGAAGGAGAATTGAGATTTATGTGAATGTGACTAAATTTGTAGTCTTTGAAGCAAATTTTATCATTGTGGGGATATTTTCTTTTCAGTGAACTAAAGGTAAAATTTGCTGAGGGTAAGGGAAGAAAAGGAATACAGAAGCTTTGAATCAGTAGGTAAGGCACTGTGGATTAGAGAGGAAGAATAAGCTAAATATAGAACTTGCAGCATTGCTGCATGACCTTAAGTAACTTCAGAGCTTTGTGGTTATTCTCAATCCATCTGGCTTTGATTCTTCTCCAGTAATCTCAAATAATAAGCCATCACACATCACACCAAAATAAGCTCATCTTCCTCATCTATCAATTTCTATTAGCATTATCATCATTATCCAAGTCACCCAAATTCCAAACCCTAGAGACACTGCTATCTTCATTTACTGACAACAAACCAGTCCTCAAGTATAATTGTACCTCAGCAATATGCATGTCTTTTATCTATCTTTTTCCTTACACAGGTACCACACTAGCTTAGAATCTTATTACTTCTTACCTAGACTAATCTCCCAAATTCCATTTAATCCATCCAAATATTGTACTTATATTATACTGTCTAAAATGCAGACTGAGTAAATTTCATTTGTTTACTAGAAGTCTTCAAAGATTCTCATGGTATTCTACATCACCTATAACCCCTCAATCTTATATACCTGGATCTTTGTGATATGATTCAACTCTGTTTTCCAGTCTCCTCTTATATTTTTTCAGTGTTTATACCCCATGATTCTGCCAAGTAAATGTATCTCTTATTACCTATCATTTCCTACATTGTTATTAAGTCATTTTTCATTAAGCTCCAGGTTTTATATCTGTAATACTCCTACCTTCTAAGCTAATTTTATTCATCTGTATTTTAAGCCAGTCTCAAATCCCATCTTCATTATTGTGTATTTTCTCTTCTACCCTTCTTCTCTTCCTTTCCCCCCATTTCCTATGGTCTTCATTTATGCTTTTGCATATGTGTGGTAATTGTCAGAATCTGCTCAACAGAAGTAGATGACATGGATTCAAATGTATACTTTTTTATTTCTAAAAATTTGATCATGGGTGATAGCTTAAGACTGTGAACTTTAGTTTCTTTAAAAGAAAAGCATAGGTATTATATTACTCTGAAGATACAATGAAACAACATATGAAAACAATAGAATATTAGATCTCCTCAATCCTCATTTCCCTTCCATTTATTTTTAATATTCTTTCCATTTATTTTTAATATTCTATCACCTAAAACAGTAGCTTTCATAAAATATCTATTCTATTAATATTTGCCAACCTAACCTGAATATGTTAAAAGTTGTGTTTAATAATCAACTTTAATACTCTTTAAAAACGTTAATGCAGAGTTATATAGTAAGTCATGCACATATCACTGGGAATTGTTTTCAGGGAATTTTTTTCACAATAACCAACTGAAATCTAGATAATAAAGTAATGAATTGGTGTTTGTTTGTTTTCATTTTTTGCTTGTTATTTTTTGAGATAGGAAGTTGAGGCACTATCCACAAAAAAAATAACAAGTTGGAATGCCGCCATGAGAATAAAGAAAAGGAATGTAATAAATGAAAGGAAGGTTGGAGGAGAGGGCAAAGTAAGACAGATTTTGTCTCAAAACTTTAGCCTTGGGCCAATCCTGAAGAAAATAAATTTGTAGAAGAAATACCATGGTTCAAGAACTGAAGTTACAGGATAAAACAACCTTTTATTAGGTCCCATTATTTCCCCTTAGGAGAAGTAATTGACTGAGATCAGCTAAGTACTAAAATATGTACATATTGAAAACAGAAACCACACATATGTGATACTCAACTCCTATTTCATAATTTTCACAAACATTTGAAATGTATTAAAGTATTTCCTAACTACCAATTACAAAATGAAAAGCTTTTTTTTTTTTTTTTTTGGAAATCACATAGGCATATTTATGTCAGCAGGAACCTCTTGATGGCAACAAAGCTTTGTAATTCATAGACGCCTATTTTTATTCTACATTTTAGCTTGGTTACCAGAAATATTTCTAATTCCATATTAAGTACAAAACTATTATATAATCAATTTGTTACCTCAAGGTTGGATTATGGATTTGAATTTTTGTGAAGTTTTAAACTGATGCTTCAAATGAAATATACATGCTTAGTGGAAATAATATTTGCTGCATTTGTTGTTTACCATTCCAAAATCGTGCAAAAACACAGTGTTCCATCTGCCATGGAAAGTAAAAGCACCTTGCAAGAGATCCAAGATGCTGTAAATGTAGGAACAGGAAGAATAATAGCCTCTAAAAACCCAGGAAAAATCCTTGATACGCAATTTTATCATAGTGTCAGTAGTTGGTTTCTAAACTCAAGTTAATGCAGGCAGTATTCCATTTCGGTTCAGCAAGTCTCAAATGTTTGAAAAATCACACATTAGAATATGGAGTAGATTTTTTCCTTATGAAACCATATTAGAAGTGGTAGTAAGTTTCTTTTGGCCCCCCTACTCCTGAGCTTAATGAAACCAAACACCCCTCCCTCCCTCCCTCCCTCCCTCCCTCTCTCTCTCCCTCCCTCTCTCTCTCTCTCTCTTTCTCCCTCTTTCTCTCTCCCTCTCTCTCTCCCTCCCTCTCTCTCTCTCTCTCTTTCTCCCTCTTTCTCGCTCTCTCTCCCTCTTTCTCCCTCTTTCTCCCTCTTTCTCCCTCTTTCTCCCTCTTTCTCCCTCTTTCTCCCTCTTTCTCCCTCTTTCTCCCTCTCCACAGAGGAAAGGTTGGAGGAAGATAGGAAGACAGACGGCAGGCAGGCAGGCAGACAGGCGACCCTTGAACAGCACAAGGTTTGAAATGCATGGGTCAACTTACACGCAGTTTTTTTTCAATAAATACGCAGTTGGCACTCCATATGGGCACTTCCACATCCATAGATTCAACTAACCCAGGATCTCAAACTTTATACATCCAATCCACGGTTGGTAGAATACTTAGATGCAGGATCTGCAGATATAAACGGCCAATTATGGGACATGAACATCCATAGATTTTGATATCCATGGCAGGTCTTGGAACCAATTCCCCTCTGATACCAAAGGATGACCTGTATATAGATAGATAGATAGATAGATAGATAGATAGATAGATAGATAGATAGATAGATAGATATAGATTATATACATATTATCATTTCACATATGTATATACACACATATATAAACCATTATATATAATATAAATATTATAAAATATTTTTATAAAATATAATGGTATAATAATATAGTAATTTATAGCTCCCTTTATTTTTTATTTCACATATCTGTGTCTAGGATTAGCAGCATTTGTTGTTCAAAATTCCTGCCATGTTCCCCCTGTTTTTTGGTTAGGGGAGCTTGACACTGAGCCAGGGACTAGAAGTCCACTAAACTTGGCATTTAACGTACTAGGAATTAATTCTTTGCATGCCCAGATATTTATATTCAGTTACATCGCTAACATATATTGATATTCTTGAAACGGAACATCAGCTTAAGGAAGGACAAACAGAAGAAACATGTTAATTTCTCTGTTAGATCTTCATTAAGACGATGAAGGAGCTAATAATGATATCTGTCCGTGAACCTGATCGTTAGGTCTCTTTAGTGTTCAGTATGGTCTATGGGCCTTTCCTCAGGATGGAGTGGGAAGGATGCTTCTGTGAATTTGTGCATTTCCAAAATTTTGCCCTTTTCTTGGTTGCCTTAATCTTTTTTTTTTTTTATTAATTAATTTATTTATTTTTGGCTGTGTTGGGTCTTCGTATCTGTGCGAGGGCTTTCTCTAGTTGCAGCAAGCGGGGGCCACTCTTCATCGCAGTGCACGGGCCTCTCACTATCATGGCCTCTCTTGTTGCGGAGCACAGGCTCCAGACGCGCAGGCTCAGTAGTTGTGGCTCACGGGCCTAGTTGCTCCGCGGCATGTGAGATCTTCCCAGACAAGGGCTCGAACCCGTGTCCCCTGCATTAGCAGGCAGATTCTCAACCACTGCGCCACCAGGGAAGCCCGGTTGCCTTAATCTTTACTTCCTCATTCAGCATCTTACTTACTAAATCTTCCATTATCCCCAGATGCATCATGAGGGTTCAGAGATTGATGTTATAATTTTCTTTCTTCATATGCATTATCTTAGTGGAATCTTACTCATTTTAAGTAGCTCCCACATTATGCAGCAAATAGATAGATACATAGGCTTCTAGATTTTCACATCTGATGCCAAGGTTTTATGAAAGCTTGCACTTTTCATGTTGTAATTTTACACACTGGTGTTACCTCCCAGTTTTATAACCTCTGCTCCAGTGAAGGGTGTAAAACTATTTGAACATAGTTACTTAGTTTTCCCTATATTCCTGTTGCCATAATTTCTACAAGGGTAGGGGCTCTGTGCTACTGGCCTTTGGATCTGTAACGTCTAATACCGTATCTGGCACCAAGTGATTGTTTAAAGTATAAACATGCATAAGGAAACATTTTTAAAAACAAAATATTTGTACTATAAATTAGTAAGCAAATGCAAGGTCTTTGGTAAAATCTGTGCTCTGTGTTTCTGATGAATTTGGATTTTGACTGAAATCAATAAGAAAAACCAATGAGATATTATAAGATTTAAAAATATTTTAAATTGCTACCCTGGAGTTGCATGTGGTAAAAGAAACTGACAAGAGTATCCTTTATGGTCCTTAAAAAGTGAAAACCAGAAATGAATTCACAAATGATAAAAATTAAATTAAAAAATTGCTACATAACCTATGTAGATATAATAGGCATAATTCACCTCCTTGCTTAAGTATTCTTACATGACCAGATTTTGCTCCGATACTTTACTTTTCTTAATAAGCCCACTGTTAACCTGTTTAGGGATCAGAGAAGAGGCGATGGGGATAAATAGTGAGTCTTCATTTTTGTAATACTGCCCAAAAGACCTTAATCAACAACTATTGATTTTAAGTCTAGAGGGAGGTCAGCCATAGTCGTGTACATTAATATTTATTAAAAGTGGTAGGTGAGGTATAATAAAAATTAGATTTTCTATTTATCTACATTTAGATGGCAAGGAAATTAAAGCTGTAACAGCCCCAATAATTGATTTCAGTTATTTTCTTTACTTTACCTTGGCAGGCTTCAGGTGCTGACTTGTGAGTGAATTCAGAGGTGATGTTTACAAGAATCAGACCTGAGAACAGAGGGCTCCAATACTTTTTCACAAAATCAGAGTTAAGGGACAAGCAGTTATCTACATAGCAGTAGCAATGCAATCTTAGATTCTCTCTAATCTGGTGGTTTGTTTTTTTTTTTGCCCTTCTCCCATAGGGGATATGAAACTTACAGAAGACTAGTAAGGGTGATGAAAGGGAACTCAGTATGACCCCACACGTTTAGGAGTCTTATATAACTTAAAGATGGAGAAATCAACTGAGAGCAATACATTCAAATCAACAAAGGCTGATTTTATATATTGAATTGGATGTTTGCAAAATTATATAAAGAGAGGGAAAGTAGGAAGGAAGAAAAGACAGATGAAGGCATTTTATGTATTTCACTTTTTATATTTAAATTATTCTCTCCTACATTTTTAACATCTCAGTATTGATGGGCTTGGTTATTGCTAGGATTAGGGAGGTAGAAGGTATAGTGAAAACGGTGGTATGGAGAAAGCTATAGGGTGTCATTTACTGGGCAATCCCATGGTGAGGTTCCATGGGTACTGTGGCAATACTGGGGCAACCTGCAAAGCCATGCATTTAAAAGTTTTGCTCATTCTTATATTCTAGAGATTAGGCAGAAATTCAACTTTGTCCCTGTCATTTGTAATTTTTACCCACAGAGATCACTGTAGGGGATTATTTTCCCAGAAAGCACAAGGCATTAGAAACCTAGAGTGCATGGCAGCACAAGAAGTTATAGCAGAAAGGAGATTAGCACTTACAGACAGGTCAAAGTAGACTCACGGTCCCATATAATTTGCCTTACTATTAATTTGCATTTATATAGTTACTTATGTTCTCTTAAAGCATTTTCAAATGTCATTAGAAATACACAACAATTATCTTCAAGCTATAGGTTGCTGAATGATGTCATATCTCTTATGATAGCCTCCCTAACACAGTGACAGTCATATTTCAAGCAACCGCTGCCAGTGGCTATTCAGTGATCTTCAGGGAAACTGTAAATAAAAGAGAAAGAATTTCAAGATCAGGAGAGAATAAGGATAGGGGACCTGGCTTACCCTTGAGAAATCCTGATAGAGCAGACAGCAAATCCAGCTATAGGACATGACAAATTTGAAATGATCAAGATTATCACCAGTCAGAAGAGGCGCAGCATGAATATTCAAACCCAGATATCCAGATGCCTCATCATCAGTCATGTGTCTTTAAACAAGAGTGTTTATGGTAGAAGCTGGCCAGCAGTTTAACCACACCCATTTTTCTTATTCCTAGGTACATAGCTAGACCACAATCTTTGATTCATTAGTAAATAGGTGACTGTAAAGCACAAATACCATTTTTTTGTAGTAGTATGTGAACAAGAAATGTCAGTCATGTTTGAGCCACTCTATACTTTCCATGGGTTTCCAAGAGCAGCTAGAATCATCTTGATTTATACCATAGCCCAACGGCATGAAGTCATCCAAAGGTCAACCAGTGGGCCTCAGTCACTCTATTCTCTTTTCTGAAAAATGATCTTATCATCTCCCCTTCCTGTTATTGGCTTCATTTCAACGGTTTCCACCTCTTGGTCCCTTGAAGTTAACAGAAGAGTTTAGATTCCACAGTTTAACCCCTGGTGTACCCTAGGACAAGGCTTGCATAAAACTCTCCATTTCTGTGGCTGTCGGCTACTGGACACTGTATAGTGTCCTTGCTTAGCTCAGTTCTGGGGCCTGGACCCTACCAAGTACTGGCCCTTTCACTATTGAGTGCCCTGGACGATTTTTTCTTCATGAAGATATTATAGATTCTGCCACTGAGAAGTTAGAACAGAAGATTTTACGGTTTCTCATTGATGAGTCACTATGCATGACACTGAGAGCTGAAAATCAAAAGCCAGAGTTATGCAAGTCAAAGTCCAACCCCTGCTAGGAAGAAAAAGAGGAGAGGTACTAGTACATTTGTCAGCACCCAGGTCAAAAAACTTGGTGTTTAGAAGTTCAGAAAGTACTGATAATGCTCTGTATTTTCATATGCTTATATGAAAATATTATTTAAAATATTTTAAAGTTATTGTATGTGTGTATATGTTTTTGGGGTTATTTTGTTTCATTGAAGTATAGTTGATTTACAATATTGTGTTAATTTCAGGTATACAGCAAAGTGATTCAGTTATTTTTTCAGGTTATATTTCTTTATAGATAATAATAAGATATTGAATATAATTCCCTGTGCTATATAGTAAATCCTTGTTGCTTATCTATTTTATGTCTACTAGTTTATATCTGTTAATCCCATACTCCTAATTTGTCCCATTCTCCCTCACTCCCCACTTTGGTAACCATAAGTTTATTTTCTATGTCTGTGAGTCTGTTTCTGTTTTGTATGTAGATTCATTTGTATTTTTTAGATTTCACCTAAAAGTACTATCGTGTAGTACTTGTCTTTCTCTGTCTGACTTATTTCACTAAATGTAATATTCTCTAGGTCCATTCATATTGAGCATCTTTTCATGTGCCTCTTGGCCTTCTGTATGTCTTCTTTGGAAAAATGTCTGTTTGGGTCTTCTGCCCATTTTATGATTGGGGTGTTTGTTTTTTCAGGATTGAGTTGTATGAGCTATTTATATACATTAATTAACCTCTTATCTGTAGCATTGTTTGCAAATATTTTCTCCCATTCCATAGGCTGTTTTTTTTATTTTGTTGATGGTTTCCTTTGCTGTGCAAAAGCTTTTAAGTTTGATTAGGTTCCATTTGTTTATTTTTCCTTTTATTTCTTTTGCCTTGGAAGACTCACCTATGAAAATATTGCTATGATTTGTCACAGAATGTTTTGCCTGTGTTCTCTTCTAGGAGTTTTATGGTGCCATTTAGGTCTTTAAACCATTTTGAGTTTTTTTATATGGTGTGAGTGAGTGTTCTAATTTCACTGATTTACATGTAGCATCCAGCTTTCCCAACACCACTTGAGGAGACTGTCCTTTCTCCATTGTATATTCTTGCCTCCTGTGTCATAGATTAATTGACCATAGGTGTTGGGGTTTTCTTCTGGGCTCTCTATTCTGTTCCACTGATCGTTTGTTTATTTTGAGAAGTTACTGGCCCAGTTCAGACCAAAAGCTCCTGCTCACAGCTGCAAGACTAATTCCAGACTTTGTAACAAGTGGATATAAGTCTGTGAAAGCCTTGGTTAGTAATTATTCAGGAATTAAGAGGATGTGATCCCACAGATTGAGAGAGAAGCATCTACAGGTGAAAATGGGTGGAACAAGTAGGCTGACAATGATTTTGGATAAATAGCCAATTTAATAAATGCTGTTGTCTGGATGAATGACCCAATCTGTGGTTTGTAGTGCGTCAAGTTACATTTTCTGTAGGTGACGTGAAAGAGGAGGAAAAATCCTGTTTAACAAATAGATAAATTTATCAATCTTCATTTCAACATTCACTGTGTATATCCAAGCATTTTGGGTCTCTTCAGTACATTATACAGGTTCATGAAACTGAAGTACTCTTAGTTGATTTTTTTTTTTTTAAATTAACTGCAGGGGTCATGCTAAGTTCTCTCTTAACACTCTTTTCTCATTCAATAACGCTCCAGGGAAGAAGATTGCAAGACTTCAGACTTCATTTCTAACAGCACATAGACAACACTCATCTTCTCACTGTGTTTCATTAAAATACCAATTCCACAAGCTTTTAATTTTCTTGGTTCTGTTTAGTACATTTAAATGTAGAAACAGCATAGTAGAATTATCATAGCCCAATTTGTGTTACTCATTAACAAATAATATTTATTAAGCCTCTTTAAAATAGTTTATATCTATGGTAACCTTGGTCTTTCATGTTTTCTATTCTAAATTATTACTTTCAATTATTCCTCTTTATTGTTATAGCTTTAGAATTTTAAAAACGCCTTTTTAATGTTAAAAGTATTAACAACACTGCTCTAAATATATACGGTATATAACTAAGTAAAAGCATACAAAATGTGAAATGTATTTTGTTAACATCTCAAATGTGTTATGCTTTCATCTATTTTCAAGGGCACTTTTTAAATTGCCACTGGTAAAAATATAATAAGTAGGAAATGCTCAATTAAAACTATCAGAGCAAACTAGTTGAAACGTTGTATTAACACTTTAGAAAAAAATTGAACTTCTGCATGCAAACCATGTTATTTTACACTTCAGGTTACTAATGAGTGCACTGATATGCTCAAAGGAAACATTATTAAATAATTGATATTCAACAGCAACAACAAAAATTTGAGCAAAACTGGTAATTAAATTAGGTCATGATCATTAAAGCTAATACACAGCACTGTATAATCCCTGTTTATCAGTATTATGATCTATTTCTTTTAATTTCTCCCCCAAAAAAGGAAGACCTCTGCACATATAATTCTATTTTTTAAGTGTATTGCTTTCTTAAAAATTGCAAAATAAATACATTCTGATGGAATATATTTTTTAAAAATATTGAAGAGAGTAAATTTCTCTATCAGTCCCAAATTAACTCTTCAAAAAAAGAAAAACTAGTGTATATAGATTCCTATGTATTCTCCTAGATCTTTTCCTATACACGTATAGATAATAAATTCTTATACTTTTGTGTGTGCACATGTAATTTTTTGATCACACTATAAATCCTGTTTTGTAATGTGATTTTTTCCACTAACTATATTACTAGTAAAGTTATCTATATGAGTAGTATTATTTTGTTATTCTGTATTTCAATATATAATTATTTATTCATTTTCCATTTAATTGCTATTTGAGTTTTCTCTAATGTTTCCCCATGCCCATCATACATGCTGCAATGAATATTCTTGACAAATTGTGTATTTTGAGACAAAATTCTTAAATATATCAATAATATACGCATTTTTATTAAATATACATAACATTGTGTAAATTTAAGGTGTTCAACATATTAATTTGATGACATTTATATATTGTATATGATTGCCACTGTGGTGATTATTAGCATGTTTGTCACATCACATAACCATATTTCTTTTTAATGGTCAGAAAAATTAAGTTCTAGTCTCTTAGAAAGTTTGGCAATTATAAAACTATTGTTGTCTATATTCGCTATACTGTGCACTAGAGCTCTAGGGCTTATTTACTATTTGTTGCAGATTTGTACCCTTAAAAAACATTTGTTCTATCCTCCCATCCCCTGGTTACTACCATTTTACTCTCCATTTTTACCAGTTTGGCTTGTTTATATTTCACATATAAGTGATACCATACATTTCTCTTCTCTGTCCCACTTATCTCACTTAAAATAATGTGATCAAGGTCCATCCATGTTGTCACAAATGAGGAATGTCCTTCTTTCCCATGGCTGATAATACTCGTTGTAGTTATATCACATCTTCTTTATGCATTCATCCTTTGATTAATAGGTATTTCCATATCTTGGCTATTGTGAATAATGCTGCAATAAAAACATGGGAATGCATATATCTCTTCGATATCCTGTTTTCACTTACTTTAGGTGTATACCAAACAAGCACAATTTGCTGGATCACATGGTGGATCAATTTTTTATTTTTCTAAGAACCTCCACATTTTTTTCCATAGTGGCTGAACTAATTTACATTCTCACCAACAGTGTACAGGTGTTCCCTTTTCTCCACATCCTCACCAACGCTTGTTACTTCTCGTCTTTTTTATAATATTCATTCTGACAGGTGTGAGGTGATATCTTATTGTGGTTTTGATTTGTATTTCCCTGATGATTAGTAATATTGAACATCTTTTCACTTACCTGTTGGTTATTTGGATGTCACCTTTGGAGAAATATCTCTTTAATTCTTCTGCCTATTTTTTAATCTGTTTAATTTTTGTTGTTGTTGTTACTGAGTTGTATGAGTTCCTTATATATTTTGGATATTAACCCTTTATCTGATATACGGTTTGCAAATATTTTCTCCCATTCTGTAAGTTGCCTTTTCATTTTGTTAAGTGTTTCTTTTGCTGTGCAGAAGCTTTAAGTTTGATATAGTCCCATTTGTTGATTTTTGCTTTTATTGTTTGTGCTTTTGTGTCATATACAAAAAATCACTGCCTTGACCAATGTCAAGGAACATAATGCCTATGTTTTCTTCTAGGAGTTTAATGGTATCTGGCCTCATGTGTAAGTCTTTGATCTATTTGGATTAAATTTTGTGAGTGGTGTAAGATAGGAGTTCAGTTTTATTGTTCTGCTTGTGTTTATCCAGTTTTCCCAATACCATTTGTTGAAGAGACTATTTTTCCTCTAATGGGTGTTCTTGTCTCCCTTGTCCAATATTAGTTGACCTTGTATACAGGGATCTAATTCTGGACCCTCTCTTCTGTTCCACTTGTCTATGTCTATTTTTGCCAGTACCATACTGTTACTATTACTATAGATTTTTAGTATATTTTGAAATCAAGAAATATGATACCTCTGGTTTTGTTCTTCTTTCTCATGATTGCTTTAGCAATTTGAGTTCTTCTGTGGTTTTATAAAATTTTAAAATTGCTTTTTTCTATTTCTGTGAATAATGATGTTGAAATTTTGATGGGGTTTCTGTTGAATCTATACCTGACTTTGGGTTGTATGGATATGTTGACAGTATTCTTCCAATCCATGAACATGGGATGTCTTTCCATTTGTTTATGTCTTCTACAGTATCTTTCAGCAAGTATTGTAGTTTTCATTGTACAGATCTTTCACTTCCTTGGTTAAATTTATCCCTAAACATTTTTATTGTTTTTGGTGCAAGTGTAAACAGGATAGTTTATTTCTGTTTCAGATGTTTCATTATTAGTGTACAGAAATGCAATTGATTTCTGTATATTGATCTTATATCCTGCAACTTCACTGAAATTGTTGATTAGTTCCAATAGTGTTTTGGTTTACTCTTTGGGATTTGTGTATACAAAATCATATCATCTGCAAATAGTGAGTTTTACTTCTTCCTTTCCAATTTGGATGATTTTATTTCTTATTCTTGCCTTACTGCTCTAGCTAGGATTTCCAAAACTATACTGAATAATAGTGGTGAGAGTGGGTATTCTTGTCTTGTTCCTAATCTTAGAGGAAAAGCTTTCAATTTTTCTCCACTGAGTGTAATGTTTGTTGTGGGTTTGTCATATATGTCCTTTATTATGCTGAGGTATCTTCCTTCTATGCCCAATCTGATGAGGGTTTTTATCATGAAAGGATGTTATATTTTGTCAAATGCTTTTTTGCATCTATTGTGATAATTGTGATTATTTGATTTTTATATCTCATTCTATAAATGTGATGTATTACATTAATTTATTTGAATATGTTGAAACATTCTTGCATCCCAGGGGTAAATTCCACTTGACCACATGTGTATAATCCTTTGAAAGTGTTTTTGAATTCAGTTTCTAACATTTTGTTGAGAATTTTTGCATCTGTATTCATCGGGGATATTGGTCTATAGTTTTCTTCTCTTATAATGTCCTTATCTGACATTGTTTTCAGGATAATGCTGGCCTTCTAGAATGAGTATGGAAGTGTTCCCTCCTCTTCAGTTTTTGGAAGAGTTTGAGAAAAATTCGTGTTAATTCTTAAATGTCTAGTAGAATTTACCAGTGAAGCCATGTGGTCCTGGGGCTTTCTGTGTTGGGAGTTTTTTGATTACCAATTCACTCTCTTAACTTATTATGACCTGTTCAGATTTTTATTTCTTCCTGATTCAGTCTTTGTAGGTTGTGTGTTTCTAGGAGTTTATCTTTTTTCTAGATTATCTAATTTGTGGACATATAATTGTTCATAGTCATCTTTTATGATCCTATGCATTTCTGTAGTATCAGTTGTAATGTCTCCTCTTTAATTTCTAATTTTAAGTAGTCTCTTTTTTTATTCTTAGTCTAAAGCTTGTAGACACTGCTTATCTTTAAAAAAGAAAACAGCTTTAGTTTCCCTGCTTCTTTCTAGTGTTTTTCTATTTTATTTATTTCCACTTTGATCTTTGTTATTTCCTTCTGCTAACTTTGGGCTGAATTTGTTCTTTTTTCTAGTTCCCTGCAGTGTAAAGTTGGGCTGTTTATTTGGGATCTTTCTAATATCTTAACATATACATTTATCACTATAAAGGTAGGGTTGTGATTTTTTTTTAGATCTTTATTACATAATATAGGCATTTATATTTTCCTCTATGAACTGCTTCTGCAGCATCCCATAGGATTTGATAATTTCCATTTTTATTTGTTTTGAGATAATTTTTCAGTTTCCTTTTGATTTCTTTGACTCAATTGTTGTTCAGAAGTATGTTGCTTAGATTCTACATATTTATATTATAGAGTTTCCAGCTTTCCTCTTGTTGATTTCTAGTTTCATACCGTACGGTCAGAAAAGATAGTTGGTATGATTTCAATCTTCTTAATTTGCTAAGATTTGTTTTTGGTGTCCATCATACGATCTATCCTGGAGAATGTTCCATGTGCACTTGAGAAGAATGTTTATTCTGGTGCTGATGGATGGAATATTCTATGTGTGTCTGTTAAGTCCATTTGGTCTAAAGTATGGTTCAATTCCAATGTTTCCTCGTTGATTTTTTGTGGGGATGATTTATCTGTTGCTGACAGTGGGGATTGAAGACCCCTACTATTATTGTGTTGTTTATTTCTCCTTTCAGATCTGTTAGTTTTGCTTAATATATTTAGATGCTCTGATATTGGGTGCATATATATTTATGATTGTTAAATCTTCTTGATTTCTTGGTCCCTTTATCATTGTATAATGCCATTTTTTGCCCTTGTTACCATTTTTGGCTTGATATCTATTTCATCCAATGTAAGTATGACTATCCCACTTTTTAAAAAATTTCTACTTGAATGAAATTTCTTCTTCCATCCCCTCATGTTGAGCCTATGTGTGTCTTTAAAACTGAAATGAGTGTCCTTAGGCAGCATATTATTGGGTCTTCCCTTTTTAATCCAGCCAGCTACTCTGTGCCTTGTGGTTGGTAAATTTAATCTATTTACATTTGGAGTGATTATTGATATGTAAGGACTTACAAATTAATCCAAGGCAAAAGATAAGATGGAATTAGTATCTCCATTGTTTCTTTTTCCCTCTGTTTCTGACAACGTTTATAAATTTGTGTTTTCCATGGTGCATGTCCAGTCTTCCCTTTTTTGATGTTTTGTGAATCTCTTCTAGATTTTTGCTTTGAGGTTACCACGAGGCTCTCTTAAAACATCTCACAGATAAAGCAGTCCATTTTATGCAGATAGCAACTTATCATTGTTTGCCTATAAAGGCTTCACACTTATACTCCTCCCCTTTTATATTTTTGATGTTACTATTTACCTCTTTTTATGCTGTGTATATGTTAACAAATTATAGTGGCTATAGTTACTTTGAATACTCCTTTCTTTTAAATGTTATACTACAGTTAAGTGGTTAAATCACTATTCTAATATGGAGTTACAGTTTTCGAATTCTGATTGTTTCTTTTTACCTGTACCAGAGTGTTGTGTAGTTTAAAATAATTGTGTGTTACTGATTAGCGTATTTTCATTTCACCTTGAAGAACTCCTCTCAGCATTTCTTGCAAGGTAAGGTCTAGTGGTAAGCTCCCTCAAATTTTTATTTGTCTGACAAAGCCTTTACTTCCCCATCATATCTGAAGGATAACTCTGCCAGATAAAAATTGCCAGCCAAGAATACTTTATCTTTCCATACTTTGAATATGTCATTCTGCACTCTCCCAGTCTGCAGAGTTTCTACTGAGAAGTCTACTGTTAATGTAATGGTGGTTCCTTGGTGGCTCCTTTGTAAGTTACTTATTTTCCCCACCTGGCTGCCATTAAGTCTTTATTGATTTCTGACAGTTTTGTTATAGTGTGACTTGGAAAAGGTCTTTTTGCAATGAGATAATAGGGTGTTCTATTAGCTTCTTGGACTTGTATGTCAGATTCCTTTCCCAGGTTTGGGAAGTTCTCAACTATTATTTCCTTAAATAAACGTTATGCTGCCTTCTTCCTCTCTTCTCCTTCTAGTACACCAATTATTTTATATTTGCTTCTCTGATTGAATCTGATTGCTCTTCTAGGGTTTCTTTATTTTTTTTTTTTAAAAGTAGTTCTCTCCCCTCTTGTAAATTAACTATTTCTATATTCCTATTCTCCAAGTCACTTTTTCTTTCTTTAATCTGCTCTGCCCAGTTACCAAAGCTTTCTATTGTATTCTTCATCTTATTCATTGAATTGTTCAGCTCCAAAATTTGTTGGTTCTTTTTTATAATTTTGATGTCTTTGGTAAAGAAATCCTTATTTTCATTGACTTTATTCTTGAGTTCATTGAATTGCCTGAGTTTTCTTATAGCTTGTTGAATTTTTTCACAATAGCTATTTTTAATTCTTTATCAGTTAGATTACAATATTCCATTCCTTCCAGTTCCATTTCTGGAGAATATAATTTTCTTTTTGTGATACCATATTTCCTTGATTTTTTCCCCAAAGTATTTGAATATATCCATTTCTGCTTTCACATTTGAAGTAGAAGACTCCCTTTTAAGTTATCATTTTATTTATTTTTTAATTGAAATATGGTTGATGTACAATATTACATAAGTTACAGGTGTACAATATAGTGATTCACAATTTTTAAGGTTATACTCCATTTATAGTTATAAAAGATTGGCTACATTCCCTGTGCTGTACAAAATATCCTTGTAGTTTATTTAATACATAATAGTTTGTACCTCTTAATCTCCAACCCCTATATTGACCCTCCCTTTTTCTCTCTCCCTACACTTGTAACCACTAGTTTGTTCCGTATATCTGTGAGTCTGCTTTTTTGTTATACTCACTAGTTTGTTGTATTTTTTAGTCC
Organism: Balaenoptera musculus; assembly: GCF_009873245.2. Classification (NCBI taxonomy): domain Eukaryota; kingdom Metazoa; phylum Chordata; class Mammalia; order Artiodactyla; family Balaenopteridae; genus Balaenoptera; species Balaenoptera musculus. The sequence continues at coordinate 105,980,587 of NC_045788.1, forward strand.
ACATAAAAATGATACAGTATTTGTCTTTCTCTGTCTGACTTATTTCTCTTAGCATAATACCCTCCAAATCCATCCATGCTACTGCAAATGGCAAAATTTCATTCTTTTTTATGACTGAGTAGTACTCTATTGTACATATATACCACATCTTCTTTATCCATTCATCTGTTGATGGACACTTAGGTTGCTTCCATATCTTGGTAACTGTAAATAATGCTACTGTGAACATTGGAGTGCATGTATCTTTTCAAATTAGTGTTTTAAGGTTTTCCAGATATATACTCAGGAGTGGAATTGCTGAGTCATATGGTAGTTCTATTTTTAGTTTTTTGAGAAGCCTCCATATTGTGTCCCACAGTGGCTGCACCAATTTACATTCCCAACAACAGTGTATGAGTGTCCCCTTTTCTCCACATCCTCTCCAACATTTGTTATTTGTGTTCTTTTTGATGATAGACATTCTGAGAGTTGAGGTGATATCTATAGTTTTAATTTGCATTTCCCTGATGATTAGTGATGTTGAGAATTTTTTTATGTGCCTGTTGGCCATCTGCATTTCCTTTTTGGAAAAATGTCTATTCAGTTCTTCTGCCCATTTTTTGATTGGGTTGTTTGTTTTTTTTTATGTTGAGTTATATGAGCTATTTATGTATGTTGGATATTAACCCCTTACTGCTAATATCATTTGCAAATATTTTTCCATTCAGTAGATTGTCTTTTCATTTTGTCGATGGTTTCCTTTGTTGTGAAAAAACTTTTAGGTACCATTTGTTTATTTTTGCTTTTATTTCCTTTGCTTTACTAGACAGATCCAAAACAAGTATCGCTACAATTTATGTCAAAGAATGTTCTGCCTATGTTTTCCTCTAGGAGTTTTATGTTATTCGGTCTTACATTTAGGTCTTTAATCCATTTTGAATTTATTTTTGTATACGGTATTAAAGAATGTTCTAATTTCATTCTTTTACATGTAGTTGTCCAGTTTTCCCAGCCCCACTTATTGAAGAGACTGTGTTTCCTCCTTTGTATATTCTTGCCTCCTTTGTTGTAGATTAATTGATCATTGGTGCGTGGGTTCATTTCTGGGCTTTCTATCCTGTTCCACTGATCTATATTTCTGTTTTTGTGCCAGTACCACACTCTTTTGATTGTTGTAGCTTTATAGTATAGTCTTAAGTCAGGGAGCATGATTCCTCCAGCTCTGTTCTTTTTTCTCAAGGTTATTTTTGTCAGGGTCTTTTGTGTTTCTGTACAAATTTTAAAATTATTTGTTCTCGTTCTGTGAAAAATGACCTGGGTATTTTGATACGGGTTGCATTGAATATGTAGAATGCCTTGGGTAGTATGGTTATTTTAACATTATTAATTCTTCCAATCCAAGAACATTGTATATCTACCTTTCCATTTATTTATGTCATCTTCAATTTCTTTCTTCAATGCCTTATAGCTTTCCAAATTCTAGTTTATTTTTAATGTGTACCTTACAATTCAATAGACTTCTAGAAAAAAATTTTTATTTGTCTGACAAAGTATTTGAATATATCCATTTCTGCTTTCACATTTGAAGTAGAAGACTCCCTTTTAAGTTATGGTTTTATTTATTTTTTAATTGAAATATGGTTGATGTACAATATTACATAAGTTACAGGTGTACAATATAGTGACATGGGCTATAGCAATTAAGTTATACCAGGACATGGGCTTAGCAATTAAGGATTTGGTGGTACCCACAACCTGGTAGGGAAATCCTCAATTAGGGTACACCTGAAGGTCTGTGAGTGGACATCCTGCTGAAGTCTTTTATTTCTTTCATTTCTTTTTTTAAAATTTGTATTTTATATTGGAGTATAGTTGATTAACAATGTTGTGGTAGTTTCAGGTATACAGCAAAGTGATTCAGTTATACATATACATGTATCTCTTCTTTTTCAAATTCTTTTCCCCTTTAGGTTATTAGAGAATATTGAGCAGAGTTTCCTGTGCTATACATTAGGTCCTTGTTGGTTACTTCTTTTAAATATAGTACTGTGACTATGTCAATCCAAACTCCCAATTTATCCCTCCCCACAACTTTTTCCCTTTGGTACCCACATATTTGTTTTCTATGTCTGAGTCCATTTATGTTTTGTAAATAAGTTCATTTGTATCATTTTTTTGGATTCCACATATAAGTGATATCATATGATATTTGTCTTTCTCTGTCTGACTTCCTTCACTTAGTATGATAATCTCCAGGTCCATCCATGTTGCTACAATGGCATTCTTTATTCTTTTCAATGGCTGAGTAATATTTCATTGTATATATGTACCACATCTTCTTTATCCATTCCTCTATCATTGGACATTTAGGTTGCTTCCATGTCTTGGCTATGGTAAACAGCACTACCATGAACATTGGGGTGCATGTATCCTTTTGAACCATGGTTTTCTCTGGATATATGCCCAGGAGTGGGAATGCTGGATCATATGGTAACTCTATTTTTAGTTTCTTAAGGAATTCCATACTGTTTTCCATAGTGGCTATACCAATTTACATTCCCACCAACAGTGTAGGAGGGTTCCCTTTTCTCCACACCCTCTCCAGCATTTATTGTTTGTAGACTTTTTGATGATGGCCATTCTGACTGGTGTGAGATGATATCTCATTGTAGTTTTGATTTGCATTTCTCTAATTAGTGGTGTTGAGTATCTTTTCATGTGCCTCTTGGCCATCTGTATGTCTTCTTTGGAGAAATGTCTATTTAGGTCTTCTGCCCATTTTCTGATTGGATTGTTTGTTTTTTTGATATTGACCCACATGAGCTGTTTGTAGATTTTGGAGATTAATCCCTTGTCAGTGGCATTGTTTTCAAATATTTTCTCCCATTCTGTGGGTTGTCATTTTGTTTAAAGTTTCCTTTGCAGTGCAAAAGCTTTTGAGTTTAATTAGGACCCATTTTTTATTTTTGTTTTGATTTCCATTACTTTAGGAGATGGATTCAAAAAGATATTGCTGTAATTTATGTCAAAGAGTGTTCTGCCTATGTTTTCTTCTAAGAGTTTTATAGTATCCACGCTTACATTTAGGTCTTTAATCCATTTTGAATTTATTTTTGTGTATGGTATTAAAGAGTGTTCTAATTTCATTATTTTACATATAGCTGTCCAGTTTTCCTAGTAGCATTTATTCAAGAGACTGTCTTTTCTCCATTGTATAGTCTTGCCTCCTTTGTCATAGATTAATTGACCATAAGTGTGTGGGTTTATTTCTGGGCTTTCTATCCTGTTCCATTGATCTATATTTCTGTTTTTGTGCCAGTCCCATACTGTCTTGATTACTGTAACTTTGTAGTATAGTCTGAAGTCAAGGAGCCTGAGTCCTCCAGCTCTGTTTTTCTTTCGCAAGATTGCTTTGGCTATTCAGGGTCTTTCATGTCTGCATACAAATTGTAAAATTTTTTGTCCTAATTCTGTGAAAAATGCCATTGGTAATTTGATAGGTAATATGATAGGGATTGCATTGAATCTGTAGATTGCCTTGGGCAGTATAGTCATTTTGACAATATTCGTCTGCCAATCCAAGAGCATGGTATATCTCTCTGTTTCATCTTGAATTGCTTTCATCAGTGTGTTATAATTTTCTGAGTACAGGTATTTTGCCTCCTTAGGTAGGTTTATTCCTAAGTATTTTATTCTTGTTTGATGTGATGGTAAATGGGATTGTTTCTTTAACTTCTCTTTCTGATCTTTCATTGTTAGTGTAGAGAAATGCAACAGATTTCTCAGAACCTCCTGCTGAAGTCTTAAAACTGACAGCAAGAATCTTATTCTTGACAGCCTGCTTCCCTTTTCGCTCCCTCCTCCTAGTCAGAGAGGTCCTGCCTCAGACATCTGAGAACTGTGTCCCTCCATCTGCAACCTGCACAAATGGAACAGCCAAGCAGTCACTCGCCACCTTTGTTTTCCTCCTCCTCTGTGGGAGAGGTTTCTGCTTTCCACAACCTTTGCCAACGAGGTCACCACAGATGCCACCAAAAGCCTAGCACCTTGCAGTGTCACTCTATGCAGGGACTGCCTTGGTGAATTTTTCCCTCTCCTCTACCTCTAAACTTGATGTGTATGAAAGTAAGGGACAATCCTGCCCAAGCTATGCTTTTTCAAGGTTCTTTTGAAGTCACAGAATTGTCTGTGGGGAACTGCATCTCAGGATTTGAAGAAGGCAAGATAATGAGTTGCCTATGGAAGATTAGAAAATAAACAGCAAGTCAAAACAAGACTGGTAACATGTCTGATTCAGGAATGATCACCTAGTCTCTCAAATATATGAGAAGGAGATGGCTTTAAGAATGAGTGTTCTAAACTACATTCAGTGTCAAAATATATTTATAGTTAAGTGTAATAGAAAGTAAATATTTATATTTCAATTTTTTGAAATATAATTATAATCAATTAAGTATATACCTACTACCCTATTTGCCTGGCACTGTTCTAGGGACTGCTGATATGGAATTTCCATTTCTTGGATCTTATACTTTAAAGGAGGAGAAATACATAAAAGTTACTAAACCAACTAACGCTCAAAATAATTTCAGAAAGTGAAAAATAAGTGAGGAAAACAGATTGTACAAGGTGAGAAAAAGAGACAGCCAATGGAACAGGACTACTTTCTTTAGATTAGAGGATGATGAAAGATCTGAGAGAATAATATTTGATATGAGACATGAAAGGAGAAGGGAAACCAAAGGAGGATTGTTCCCTCTGCCTGAGACAAATACTCCAAGAGATTTAAGCTGGAATGAATTTGTTATGTTCAACCAAAAGAAAAGGAAATAAGGGAGGCTCTAATGTAGTGAAAAACAGAGAAGTATAAAATGAGGGCAAAAAATAGGTTGGTAGTTAATTGATATTGTAAAGGACTGGTTATCAAACTTAAGCAAATATGGAGAATTTAAAACATAAACACACAACCAGATTGCTGTGGTACCATTCTAGATCTTCTAATTCAGTAGGTCTGGTGTGGGGCCCCAAATTTTCATTTTTTAAAATTTTTATTGAAATATAGTTGATTTACAATGTTGTATTAGTTTCAGGTGTACAGCAAAGTGATTCAGTTATATATTATATACATATATACACATGTAAATATATATCTTCTTTTTCAGATTCCTTTTCCTTATAGGTTATTACAAGATAGTGAGTGTAGTTCCCTGTGCTATACAGTAAGTCCTTGCTGGTTATCTATTTTATATATAGTAGTGTGTATATTTTAATCCCAAACTCCTAATTTATCCCCACCTTCCCCTTTGGTAACCACACATTTGTTTTCTATGTCTGAGTCCATTTATGTTTTGTAAATAAGTTCATTTGTATCATTTTTTTGGATTCCACATATAAGTGATATCATATGATATTTGTTTTTGTCTGTTTGACTTCCTTCACTTAGTATGATAATCTCCAGGTCCATCCATGTTGCTGCAATGGCATTCTTTCATTCTTTTTTATGGCTGAGTAATATTTCATTGTATATATTACCACATCTTCTTTATCTATTCATCTGTTGATGGACACAGGTTGCTGCTATGAACATTGGGGTGTATGTATCTTTTCAAATTAGAGTTTTCTTCAGTCTAGTAGGGGGATCACTGGATCATATGGTAACTCTATTTTTAGTTTCTTAAGGAATTCCATACTCTTCTCCATAGTGGCTGCACCAATTTACATTCCCACCAACAGTGTAGGAGGGCTCCTTTTTCTCCATACTCTCTCCAGTATTTACTATTTGTAGACTTTTTGATGATGGCCATTCTGGTGAGTGGAAGTGATTCTCCATTGTAGTTTTGATTTGCATCTTTCTAATAGGGATGTTGAGCATCTTTTCATATGTCTGTTGCCCATCTGTATGTTTTTTTGGAGAAATGTATATTTAGATCTTCTGCACATTTTTTGATTGGGTTGATTTTTTTTTTTTTGATGTTGAACTGTATGAACTGTTTGTATATTTTAGAAATTAATCCCTTGTTGGTTGCATTGTTTGCAGATATTGTCTCCCATTCCATACGTTTTTTTGGGGGGGGGGGTGGGTTTGTTTGTTTATGGTTTCCTTTGCTGTGCAAAAGCTTTTAAGTTTAATTATATCCAATTTGTTTGTTTTTATTTCCATTACTCTAGGAGATGGTGCTAAAAAATATTGCTACTATTTATGTCAAAGAATGTTCTGAATATGTTTTCCTCTAGGAGTTTGAGTATCCATTCTTACATGTAGGTCTTTAATCCATTTTGAGTTTATTTTTGTATATGGTGTTAGAGAGTGTTCTAATTTCATTCTTTTACATGAATCTGTCCAGTTTTCCCAAAACCACTTGTTGAAGAGACTGCCTTTCCTCCATTGTATATTCTTGCTTTCTTTCTTGTAGATTAATTGACAAGTGTGTGAGTTTATTCTGGGAAAATTCTGCAAATTTTCATTCCTAATGAGTTCCCAGGTAGTGCTGATGCTTCTGATCTGAAGACCCACCTGGTAGACTAATGGTTTAGATATTTAAACACAGGACAGGAAATTTGCATTTACCGTATTGTTCCTAAGTAAGTGTAATGGAAAGTCAGTAGGTAACTTGGAGCAATAGCCCCTGAATAAATTGGAGGAAGGGATTAAAGAATGAATGTATATTATATGCTCAACCTATTTTTATCTTTGGCTCTAAAACATGTCTCCTGTAGACAGCATAGAGTTAGATCCTGTGTTTTCTTCTTCTTTTTTTTTTTTTTTAATAGCAGTCTGACAATGTCTGTCTTTCGATTGGATTGTTTTATCCATTTACATTTAATGTTTTTATTGATATGGTTGGATTTAGGTCTGCCATTGTGCTTCTTTGTTCTATATGTCTCATTATTAATTTGTTCCCCTATTCTTCCTTTACTAATTTCTATTAAGTGGATATTTTCTAGTATAACATTTTAATTTCCTTAATAATTTTTAACTGTGTTCTTTGAGTTATTTTCTTAGGAGTTGCTTTAGGGTCTAGAAAGCATAGAATACTAAATTAGATTAGATGACAGAAACTGCTAATAGAAAATAATGCTCCAAAATATAAGTAGTTTAACACAATGGAAGTTATTTTTTGCTCCCATATCTCAATATGATTTTTATCTGGCAACTCAATGCAGTGATTCAGGGACATAGATTTCTTCCACCTCTTGGCTCTTCTATTTCTAGGTCTTCCTAATCCTTGATTTTAGCCAATGGATAGGAAAAGATAGGTTAAGCAAAGTCCACTTGCCTCTAAGCCACCTGATTGGGCAGCCAAAGCAACAACTCTGCATGGCAGAAGTGGTGCCTAAATCTTTCTGGTGGACTGCAAGTGGTTCCTGCTATGTGAGGAGACATGCTAGGAAACTACCTTTGATTATCTAGGCTGGAGATTTTAGACTAAGATTGTACTGGGAGAGGTAGAGAAAGGATAGATTCAGAATATGTTATGGAGATAGAATCAATAAATTTGCTAGTGTAAATAATAGTAATGTTATTTACAAATATGCAAAAAAGGTTTGAGAAAGAAAGAATGAATTAGTTTTGATACATTAATTCTGAGGTGCTAATTAGATATCCAAATGAAAGCATAAAGCAGGTATTAGGTTATATGTATTCTGAGTTCAATGAAGAGGTAGAATCTAGATATATACTCTTGGAAGTCACTGGCATAGAGATTATATATTTAAAGCCATAAACAAGATTTTCTAGGGGAAATGTACATATTAAAAGAGAAGTCAGGTCCAGATCTGAGTCCCAGTGGCTCACCAATATTTTTAGAGGATAGAGAAGGTTGAGCAGCAAGAGAGGCTAAGAGGCAGCTGACAGTGTAGTAAAGGGAACACCTTAAATACGTATTGTCATTGAAACCCAAGAGAAGACAGCATTACTAGAAGAAGAGTGATGAACTGTGCCAAATATTTCTGACTTTTCAAATAAGAGAAACAAACGTTACCAAGGTCATTTGTGACTTTGAAAGCAATAGTTTCAAGTACTATCATTTCACTTGGTTCAGATGTTGTAATTGCTTTAACAAATAGAATGTGTGTGGGGGTGGGGGAATGATGCTATATGTCTTCCAAAGATAAGTCACAAAAGAATACATGGTTTCTTCATGGCTATCTTTCTGTCAGGACACTCGTAATGTGAAGAATCCTAAACCATCCCACTTGCAAAGATTACTTAGAGAAGACCATGTGGAGAGAAACAAGACCCCCAGACGACAGTCATTATATTATAGTTGCCAGATATGTAAGTGAACTAGCCTTCAGATGATTCCAGCCCCCAGCCTTCATGCCTTCTACCTGAGAACCCATTCATTAGGGAGGAGTAACAGGCCATCCCTGCAGTACTTTTTCCAAAGTCATGACCCTACCTTGAGACCACTAATGGTTGCTCAGCCATTGGTCGTTGCTGCAGTGGACCCCACTCCCAAGCAACAACTCAATGAGCAACTGTCAGTGGGCCCATCCAACCAACAGTAGACAAAGTGGTCATCAGGTGGAGAGTGAGGTAAGAGGCAGATCCCAGCATGCTCCCAGGGGCCCTCCCTGCCTAGGGCCAGCACAGCAGGTGACCTGGGGGGGCCCAGGGAACAGGCTGGGGGCTGTGTCCTGCAGGGCTCCAGAGCCCTCGCCAAGGCCAGGCCCAGGCCTTGAGGCAGCGGTGAACCTCTCCCCCATCCCCGTCTCTGTGACCTAATGGCAGTGGCAGTCTGCATAGGACGCAGGTTGTGAGACCTGGCCCCCTCCATTTGGGTGGCCTGAGGGTCAGTTGGGTCCTGGGTGACTGGCTCCCTCAGTGATGACAGCTGGGCAGGTCTGGGGACCTGGCCCTGAGGGAGCCACCAACTGAGATCTGCCTCTTCAGCCAGGCCTGGGCACAGGCAGGAGGACCCAGACTGGGTGTTGGACAAATGTTCCAGGGCAGGGTAACTGGTCCCCCTTCTCCTAGCCAGGCCTGGACCTTGGAGGGTGAGAGTTGTGCCTTGGGACCTTCCCCTTTCTTGTCAGAACAGAGAGTAACATTTGTCTGGTGGAGATTTATAGGAACATTGTTACCTGACCTCAAGAACAAAGGCTCTGACACCAAGAAGTTTGCAACAACTAACCATACCCCTCCCTCACCTTTCCTATAAGAAGGCACTGCTGAAAGCTTTCAGGGAGTTTGGGGTTTTTAAGGCACAAGCCATCCATCTCCTTGCATAGCCCTGCAATAAACTTTGCTCTGTTCCAAACTCCAATGTTTTGCCATTGTTTGGCCTCACGGACTTGTGCTTCAGTAACAGTTTTATCAATCTTCTTACCAACTTATTTTTTCAAAGATGAAAAAATGTAAAGTTGCCATAACTACAAATATTGACTACAATGATATTTTCTAGATTATGTGTGTTTCAGTTCTCTTATGAAACTTGTAAAATGAAAGATGGGACATCTACTATAATTAAAAGGTGAGCAAGTAAAACACATACTTTCCATAAGGTATAAAATATCCTTAATGAAGAGGGAAGATCTCAATACAACGTACTCTATGTATGATGCCTCAAAGTACTTAGACTTGCAAGACATTACATCAAATGTTTAACAAAAGTTCAATTCCAAGAGACATTTTTCCCTTTTGATAACAAACTTATTATACTCTAAAAATCAAACTGCAAGATAAATAAGCACATTTTGAAGCACATGATTGATAGTATATTTGATTTGTGTTTAAACACCATCTATATTTTTAAATGGCCTAATTATTTTATTTTGATGCCTACTGTACTTAGTACAGCTAATAATAATATTGCTTCAAACAATTTTACTTCACAATAAAAATATGATTATTTTCATAATGCACTTCCATTACATATTTATATCAAAGGATAGAGTCATTAATAAATTTTTTTTTTCCACAGCTACAGAGTTAATCAACATAGTTCAGAAGTGAAGTCAAAACTCATGATTTCCATCTCTAAGTGATATCATGGAAGCCCTACAAATTGTATCATTGGTCTCATCTTTACCATTGGTCTCATCTTTACCACCTATGAGCTTTGATTGTTACAGTTGTCATTTTAAACTAATATTACGGGAAATGTCAGATAATATATATAAATCAGGTCCTCCCATCATATGAAAAGCACCAGAGTAGGAAGTAAATTCAATTTTTTATTTCTCCTATGGGCATAGAGAATTTCATTGTCTAATATATATATATATATATATATATATATATTAATGTTTTCAGGTTGACCCTAGAAACTTCCAGTTGAAACCTGAATTTTGATATTTTTTTGCTATATTTTGCTAATAATGCTAACATTATTCAAATTCACCTTTGGGTAAGCTGGTCTGAGGTAATTATATTTTTTCTATATGTAAGGACTACAGACTGTAATGAAATAATCCCTTGCAGCCAAAACCATTTCTTAATATGAGCAAAGTTAATTTCAGAAATGACCTCGAAGATCTAGACAAATTACAAAATATTGATTTATCAGAAAAAATTGGTATCAGACTAGCTGAGACAGATTTGCATCATTTAAAGATGTCACTCAGGATTTCCCTAAAAGTCAAATAATTGAGGAATAATATAATGTAGTATGAATAATATAGAGGACTTCCTCTACCATCAGACACGTGGGTCTTTGGTTTTCTGCCTCCCACAGTTTATAAAGGAACTAAATTTGTTTAAAGTTAGTTATTAAAAACAACTTGTTATACAGTGGTTATTGACCTAGTTTTATGAAAACAACTGTTTTGTCTTCTTTCTCTCCAAAGGTGTTTTACTGAATTTTATTTCTTATTTATATATTTGGATTGTCTTCCAATCAGTGATTTTCTTTTCCTTTGTTGTAAACATCAATGCTGCAGGGAGAGAAACCCGGAAGTCAAATGGAATTAATGGAATTTGATGTTCATCTTTTCATTTATCAGTTGAATCTAGTTATCCATACTTTTAGAGCATATAGCTAATATTTTATATGTATAATGCATATACATCTATGTGTAAAATGTGTATTTTGTGTATAATTACACTTAAATACTCTAGATAACAATACAGATATTACACAACTGCAAATGGAATTACATCTGATGATGTGAGCAGCAGAAGGGAGAAACTAAGTGCTACAATGAGAAGGATGAAAGAAAATTTGCACCAGAAATGAGAAAGATAGATAGATAGTCATTGAAGAGAAACAGAACAATAAGGGGCAAAACATTTACTTAGTTACTGTGCTTAGTGAAGAATTGATTTTCTATTCTACCACTACATTTCCAGCATGAGCATTTTCCCTTGCATTAAGTGTAGTTCAATAAATTTTCTTTAAATGATTGATTTTCCTTTTCTAATTCCATTCCTGAAAAGTCATAGACCACAATAATAGCTTCAGGAAGGTTCTGAGCTTAATTTGATCAGATCTAAGTGGAACTTCAATGCATTATCTCAAACTCTGAATCTACTTTACTTTATTGTAGTTTATACCTCCTTATTACTGTAGCTCTCCAAATTCAAATTTTCAGGATTTGGGGAGATGATTGCTGAGCATAGCATCTTTTACCCTAGATAAACGGATATTGGAAAATAATAAGCATCAAGAAATATCAAGACAGAGGGGAGCCAAAGGAGGATGGAGAGGAGGAAAAGATTGCTGTAGCTCTCAGTTGAAAGCAGTCATCAAAAAGTAGATAATTGCCAAGGAAAAAAGGAGAACCTAGTTATAGGTTTACTATGGGAAAATGATGAATATGGTAAGAGAAAGAGGAATAATAATAAAGCAGCATATTCTCCACCATAATGATTGGTTTAGGGGAAGGGTTTGCAAAGGCCAGAGGAGGATTTAGTTGAGAAAGAATGGAAGATAAGAGGAAAAGTGAAAAGAACAGAGAGGTGAGATAGAATTAAGGAAGCTATTTTTCATAATAACACCTTTAAGAATGTTCTAAGGTAATGTACAGAATGAATGAATATGTCTATCCATAATAATAGGAATGTTTAGATCTCTTACGGATTATAAACTCCTTGGTGGCAAAGACCTTAACAAACCTTTTAATCAGCATGAAGTACAATTATATGCACCTTGTGCATATAAGAGATCGGGTGGCATGAGATATCTGCAGTAACATAGATTATGTGCAAGCAGAAGAGGATTGATGGCTGTCAATATGTAAAGTGATTGATAAAGATGAATCCGTGACTTCTTTAGGAAGACAACAGGGTGCTGTAACCACAAACACCTCCTTTTGGTTTCCTAAAAATTGCACTCCATCACTGTTTCCTTTGCACTGTGCTTTTTGCATATGTAAACTCATATTCATATAGTCCATGTGAAAAAGTAGTGTGAAAGCCAAATCTCGTCACCATTCATTGAATTCAAATGTTTGTTAAAGGAAAAATTGTGGTGATTTAACATGAATTTAAATTTGGTCATGATTACAAGCAGAAAAAAAGCACTCTGCTTTAAAATCTAGAGATAACTGAAAGACATGGCAGCCAGGTCAACAGTAGTCATTTGATTGATAGACATCACAGGCTGGTAGATGTTAAGATCACCTCAGTCAGGAAGAAAAATAAGGGAACAGTGATGTTTAGGAAGGAAATGGTATCACTAATAAGTAGGTTTAAGCCAGGCAAAGCAGCATGGTGGCATGACAATGTGGAAGATATTTTGATACATGTACATGATGAGAGAGAATGTGTTATTGTCAATTTGATATAGAATCCTAGAATCTATGCAAAGAAGAGCCTCTTTCTCTAAGTCCTATTCCCTTCCGATAAAGAAAAATCGTCTGCAAAAATATCTATTATTGGACAGTTCCATTATTGGGGAGATTTTGTAACTTTAAGCTAAAAACACTGCATTTTTAAGATTTTACTTTAGTTATTCCTTTTAATGGTTCATGTAATAAAATTACTTTCTTCAAATAGCAGAAACGTATAATTTTGATAGAGTACTATTTCATTAATCCATCTCTTTTCCCAACACTGTATCCCTAGCTGTAAATCAATCACATTACATTGCTTTTCATCCTTCACCATAGGATTTGACATGCTTTAGTTTGAAATATTTTTTCTCAAGTTATATAGGATGAAATTCTTTCAAGGAAACACCCTTGCTTTACGCACTATGCAAACAAACAAACAAAAAACCCTTTAAATTTTACTTCCTGAGAAGGTTTAGGCATCTATCATTAATTAATGCTAAATAAAGAGCATAGTATTTAGTTTTTCACTGTGGGCTTTTGGTAGTTTCAATTTGAGTTTACAAGTATCAGACTCACCCAAACTTCAGTGTAAGTGCAAAATGTAAATAATCTTAGTATTTTCTGCTATATATGTTTTGTTGATATATATTTCACATAAATATATATATTTATATATTTTTATTTCCACATCAAGAATTAACTGTGCATCCATGTACAATGCTTGGTGTCAGTCTATTTATCTCTTGTAAAAATAAAATACAGTGTGTGTGTGTGAAAAAAAAAAAGAATTAACTGTGCATATATTCAATATCTTCACCTACTTCATTGTACCATAAAATAAAGGAAAATTAAATTTTTGAGTAAAATTAATTCATAAGTTTAGAAGGTATGCTTATATGGTATCCATATAGAATAAAGTGTTTATACTCCTATGACAAAGAAAATAACTTTAACATGTAAACCAGAGAAACTCTGACAAACCAGGATAAGGTTATAAGGTATAACCTTATAAGGTATAAGGTTTTCAAAGGAGAGTCAGCACAGATTAATTGTTTTGTAGCACTCCATTAAAAAATTACCTCGAATGACTTCACTTAATCATCATGTCACTTACTGTTTGTTGATTGACCTTGGGCAAGTCACATAGCCTCTTTGGATCTCAATCTCCTTGTCTCTAAAATTAAGAGGCTAAGTTTGACAGACTCCAGTGTCTTTCACTGTCCCCGAAGTGTCTACATTTTAGGGTCTGAAAATGTACTGATAAGTTTTATATGAAAAACTCAGCAAATGATAATAAATTTAATATATACTTAGTATTCCACAGACATGTGAATGCCTTTTTAACAATAATAAAATATTTCAATGATAGATACTATTTTATAAAGCATTATTTCAAGAGACAGTAACAGTATAAGAGAAAGAATAAGATCCAGGATGAAATAAATAAAAAGAAAAGTTATATTAAGAAAATATTAGTAGACTTTGGCTAAAATATGTTCAGATATCTTCACCTTAACCTTGAACAGGTATTTTATTATTACTAAACTTTAATAAAAGCAAACTTCTTTGATTTCTTCAAGAATAGACATGCATTGACTTTAATCTGGATTACTTCTTACAGTGACAATGCACAAAAGAAGCTCAATAATTTCTTTTTGAATGTATAATATACATTTTACTAGAACTCATATTGTGCACCCTTGCTACCCATTAGAAAGTAATATATAATATAGCATGGTGTTTAAGAGTATGAATTTTAGAGCCACAGTAACTGACTCTGAACCCCGGCTCTGATACTTGCAAGTTGTATGGCTTAGGGAAGTGACATGAGCTCTTTGTGACTCAGTTTCTTCACACCGCTTTTATGAGGGTAAATGTGGGGTGTATATGCAAAGAGCATAGAACAGTGCCTGGCACAGAGTAAGTACTATAAAAGTGCTAGCTGTTTTGACATTATGTCATTTTTTTTTTTACTTTTTAAAAATTTTTATTATATAAATATAGAGGGATATATTCAGTTAGAATTTTTCATGCCTAATAACCTTACATATTTAGGCTGTGGACTTCACTAGTCATGCTAAGGCCTTTTTGTTTTAACAAGAATAGCTGGGATAAACATTCAACCAAGCATATATCATAAAATGTGCCTATTACTTCATTTCAAATAAGAGAAGGAAGAGCAGAATATATTCCTCAAAACTCTGTTTACAATAAACGAAAACTTTATAACAAGATGTAAAGCCTCCATGTTTCAGATGTGGGATAAAGCATTTAATCCACCTATGGAACAAATATTCATTAAATGCCTATGTACATGACACTGAACATCCTGTTCTATAAATATGAAACTGTCCCTGCCCTTAAGGAGTTTACAGTCTATAGAAAAGATATGATTTATTAAATGCACTTATACTCCAAGGCAACAAGAAACTCAATAATATTCAAAGAGAGGTCATGGGGAGACATCTCAAGAAAAGCACCATACAGCACATAAGAGAGGTGGCATTTGGAGTAGGGCAATGCAAGATGGATGAGAGAGAAGATGAACATTCCAGGCAAAAGGAATAGTCTAAGGCAAGGCAGAGAAAAAACGGGTGATGTGAAGGCAAAAACAATTAGATGGTATTGAATTCTCATGAGTGAGAGTGAAGTAAATTCACAAATATGTTTAAATAATTCTCTTACCAAGGAAAATTTAACAATAATTAATGAATTTCTACTTTTTTCTCTTATTGAAAATACTAACTCATATTACACTTTACTAGAATCAGTAAAGTAATAAGTGTTACTTAATACAGAGAGAAAAAAAAGACATGAAATAAAACCCTTTGGCTTAGACTCTTTCCAGTTTAAAAAGTATTGATGTCTTTCTTTGGAGTTAATTGTCTCATAAAAAAATAAATACATTCTCAGCAAGAGTAAAGAAAGCTCTATATTCAGGTTAAAGTAAAGGAAAGATCAAATACAGAGAAGAAAAGTTTAAATAAGTTTAGAAACCATTTTCTAACTATGTGATGCAGTACAGTTCTTTGCAGTAGTATGAAATTACTTTTAGAAAAGTAACTTAATCCGTTTTGTTTCATGTTTAAAACCTTCCATTACTAATAGTAGAATAAGAATCAATGTAAGAGCGTATGCCTTGAATTCAAAGGATATTTTCTTTCTTTTTAGGATATTCTCTTACTGCTAAGCAATCTAATAAAACATAGCATCTGAAAAAATATATCAAAGCATTTTTAATCTTTTGTAAGGAAGGAAGGAAAGAAGGGCTGAGAGGAGGCAGGGAGGAAGTGAGAGGAAGAAGAGAAAGGGAAAAGAGAGTTAGGAAGTAAGAGGTGAAGGTGAGAGAAGAGAGAGTTTTCCTAATAATTTAGCATTTTTATATGTGGAACAAAAATATTCTCTTTGCAAGATTACTTGCTCCAGTGGTTTTAATGGGCATTTTAGAAGTGGCCTTGATCTCTTACTAAAATTCAAGGCCACTGAGAAAAACATATCTTTTCCCATGAAAATAAGCAATTTCATGAACCTTCTAGAGAGCATATGGTCACCACTAATCTAGTGACTTAATCCTCTCCTTTGGGCCTCTTATTCTGTTTCAGGTTATCTATCCTTGCCTCCAGGTAGGACTGCAACTAAGCCATGTAAGACAGATGGGTTTCTAGCTAGTCAAGATATGCAGAGAAGTCATTTTCACAGCCTCTCAACATTCATCAAAATAACCAGCCCCAGAATTTAGGAGAAATAGCATAATGTTCCAAGCAGGCAAAACTTACTAGTAAAGAAACACAAATTAAATACTTTGCATACTATGTAAGGTTCTTTACAGGTCCAGACCTAGGCTTTCTTTTGTTTTGAATGTCTTTTTTGTTATCATCTTTTTAAAGCCTTAAAGTCATAGTGGTGATTTCTTCTTCCCAATCATTTCGATCCTCAAAAGATTTGAAAATTGTGTTTTCTAAATAACAATGTGAAATTTTCCAAAGGGAAAAGGCAGCTGTCACAAAATAAAATTTAAATAAAATATGGAAAAATCCAAGCTGCTTAACTGACTTTTAAGACTTCCCATCGTTTTGCCTTTTCGTGGCATCAGGGTTTACAGCTAATTCAATATTTTTATCCTTCACAATTTCCCGTCAACATTCACAACTTCTCCCTGTGCACCAAACATAAAGACCCTCTCCCAGGCTTTGTAGGCATACACGCTGCACATCACACAGTATACCCACCCATTCCTTATCAACATGCCTAAATCTAACGGCATCCATAAATGTCTCACTAAAAATGACTCCTACAAAATGATGCCTCCTTCTATAGACTGAAACAATGATAGCAGTATTTATTAAACTCTATCATTATTTATTATTTACTAGTTAACATAGTTCAAGAAGTGTGAGAATTATGATGCACAAACTCACCTGTTCCAAGAGACATTCAATGAGCTAAGTATTATTATCCCTAATTTAAAAATTGAAAAAATAAACCTAACATGAATAGTGATAATAACATTTACCAGCAATTTATTTGGCTCTTACTGTGTCTTAGGCACTGTTCTAAAATAATTCATTTTCCTCTTTCTATTATAGTAAGCTGTTATCTAATGAAATAGATTAGTGATGAACAAACATTTTCAAAGTAGTGTTTGATTTTTCATTGTTTGGTTTGACATTGTTAAAAATTCTCTATAATTTCAGGGCACTTACCAGATCATGAGGACAATGAAATTTTCTCCTCAAAGTGGAACAGTTCTCTATGAAAGAGGAACAGTATGGAGTACTGATTCATATTTAGAACTATCTGCTGAATTATTAATAATTATTAATAGAATATTAATATAATATTGAAACTTCTAAACAATGAAAGAAGAATGCTGATCTTGGTGGTAAACAGTGTCATGATTCAAGATAGTTACTGAGGAAAAAAAATAAATAAAAAGGGTGGGACGTAATGGATATGTTTATGGCATAGATTGTGATGATGGTTTCATGGATATATACTTCTCTTCTAACTCATCAGATTGTATACATTAAAAATATACAGCTTTTTGTACATCAATCATACTTCAAATTTGCTTAAAAAAAGATAGCTGTCAAAGAGTCTCATAATCTCTGTACCTGACTAAATTACTATATTATTTCTGAACAATATATGTATATTTATTATACACACACAGTTCCCAATTTTCCACGTGGAGTTACTATTTAAAATGGTTAATCTAGGTAAATGACAAATCAATCCAGTTTTTAAAGTTATACATTCATTATGGTAAATATGATTAAACTAATGGACCTGTAAGACACTGCCTGTCTCCTGTTCAATTTCGGAATAATATTAATTAGTTCATTACAGTTTAGTAAATTCTTATCAATTACATTAATGTTTTCAGTTTTTTTAATTTAATTTTTAATACAGCAGGTTCTTATTAGTTATCTATTTTATACATATTAGTGTATATATGTCAATCCCAATCTCCCAATTCATCCCCCCCACCACTTTCCCCCCCTTGGTGTCCATATGTTTGTTCTCTATATCTGTGTCTCTACTTCTGCCTTGCAAACCAGTTCATCTGTACCATTTTTCTAGATTCCAGATATATGTGTTAATATTCGATATTTGTTTTTACTTTTTCTGACCTACTTCACTCTGTATGACGGTCTCTAGGTCCATCCACATCTCTACAAATGACCCAATTTTGTTCCTTTTTATGGCTGAGTAATATTCCATTGTAGGTTTTCACAGTTCTATAGTAAAAACTGATGATTGATAATACAATAAAGAGAATAAGTAATTACCTCTATGGAGAGAAAAAGTCTATTGTTCTTTCTTGTCTTTGTTCAAAAGTTGATGTGTAATATTTTCAATCTTACTCCCTATTTCAATTAACACCTAAAATTAAATCTATTGGTCTATAATTTAAAAAAATCAATAAAATCAGGGTAAATAACAACAAAAAGCCGACAGACACTTAGTGACATCAGAATTTTTAACCATAGGTAAAAGGTTTATATTCCTGCCACTGCTATGAAATTTTCTACAGATTTCAGAATAAGTGGAATTTTAGATACAAAAAAAAGTGTTCAAGTGTCAGTTTAACTTGATGTATATTTTGAAAAAAAGTACAAGAATTCTTTGTGTCCTAGTTTGTTCAGATAGATTTTGAACAGATTCTTTTACAAAACACTGGTACTATCTTCATAAAGGAAACAATACAGATTGTATAAAAATGTTTCTAACATTAAGGTTTTTACTTATGTAAGTAAAATGTTTTGCAATTTGAAAATGATTTTTTCTTCATACTTGCTATTATAATACTTAAATGGTGCATGATAACCAATTTTGCCTCATTACTAATTGCCTTCTTAATAAATTTGATTGAGATGATAAATAGAAATCTACCTCATTTGATTAGGAAATATTTTAAGAGTGATTTTATATAGGTATTTTTTCTCCCCCCAAAATATCTTACCAAATCAAAGAAGGACTCTTTCTTTTATCTAAGCATTGAGTAAACAATGTAAGCTAACCTTATATTGAAGAAAAAGTTTTTCTCTCTTTAGTCCCTGCTAAGAATTCTATATTAAATAGAAATGCCTCACTCTAGGGATGGATGGATTTCTGCTGAATATGATGCATTTTCTTCCGTGGAAATTGTTTTGGGATTCTTTAAGATAAAAGATCTATATAAAAGTTATTATTATCGGTTACCTGTCTTGGTTCCTTGATTCCTATATTGGCTATTTCCCAAAGGTAATTTTCATTAAACCTTACACCGTAACACTTTTGGACCTTCACCTCTTTGTGTTTGCTTCAGTCGGTGCTCTCAGACTCAGAAATGTACAGGGAAAGAGAGATCTGTCTTTGATTGATTCAGGGAAGCAGGTGCAAAATTTTGTGACCTGACTTTTTTTCCTGCAAGTCTTCTCTTTCAAGTCCCTTAATCTGATATGAAGGACATGGTAGTCTCTAATCACACTCTAATCTCTATTGGTCTAAATCCAAATAATTTCCTTCCACACCCTACCTGGTTGAGACTTAAATCCCTTATTATTCAATGATCCTATTTTTAAACTCTGCCTGGGAAAGCAGTGGTGGCTTTTGATGCTAATCCTATTCAGTCCACTGACTCTATCCCCTTCAGGGAAATGGCCAAGGATTTTAAGGGGGAAAAATATATAGCCAGCCCCATAATAAGAGAAAGAAGAAAGCTAAGTTAGAATTTTCAAAATTACACAGGATAATAAAAATAGAGCCTTTATATTAAAACCCAAGTATATTTATTCTGATGAGCTATCTATTCATTCGATTGGAAATAACTAGTTAAATCCTTTAGCCACAGTTTTTCATGGCCTGGGAGTTCATAGCTACACAACTGTAGGATTAGCATTTGATTTTATATTTAAGGCAACAGCACTGGCAAGTCCTCAGTCAGACCCTTCAAATGAAAATTGAACCTGACCATATTCCATATTCAAATTCTAAATAAATATGTTAATTGATATGATAAATAACCCTTAAGTTGTTCTTTCTTGACTTTCTGTTTAGATTTTTTAAATGGCCCAAAAATAATAAATTAAAAAGAAAAACATACAGCAGAGAAAGCTCTGGATTGGGTGTCAGGACACCTTTGCTCTGAGTGTGGTCTGAATTGCAGAACTGCACAACAGGCAGAGAACTGAATCTCTTAGAGAACCCCTATATCTATCTGTTCAGAAGACCAGGAAAAGGGGATTTTGAGATCCCAGGGCTGAGAGAAAAATCCTTTCTTTTCCTTTCTATTTTTCTTCTCTCACCTCTGCTCTCAGATCAGCCCTAGTCATGGAGAGGCACTGCTATGGTGCTGATGATGGCATAGGCTCCTACCCTAAAAAGAGAAAACATTTATCTTTAGCCAAAGGAACCCCTGTGTTCTGAATCACCACTATTTTATTCTCTTATTATTTGACATCTCACCTCAAGGATGGACCCAGTCGTGTGGAACTGTGTGATAGCACAAGGGCTAAAATTCTGAGAGAAACTATTTTTCCACCCAGAGGAGCTGGGAAACAAGGAACCGGAAATTGTGGAGGGAGCGCTGAAGAAGTGAGAGCTGGAGAAGCAGTTTCCCTAATCCTGTGTATGATGGTCCAATACATGAGCCTGAGCCTACTTCCAAGGTCGACACCCAGTTAGACAGGGTAAAGGATTTGAGAATAGAGGTGTGATATAAACCACCAAATATTTTAGTCCCAGATGAACTCCTGAGTGGCTCATGCACTGGCAGGCATAAACACATAGCAGAATTTATATGTACACTGACATTGGAGCTACTGCTCACAGAGGATGAAATAGAACTTGCCTTCTGAACCTAATCATTTTAACTGTCTTTTAAATAACAACAAGGATTTGACTAGGGCTCATGATCCCCCAACATAATATTCCAAATGTCCATAGTACAATCCAAAATAATAACATGCCAAAGTTGGGGGATGAGGGGACAAAGGAAAAATTGACTAATCATCAAGGAAAAAGACAAAATGTCAACCCAAGATTGCCATGACAATGAGATTATCACACAAAGACCTTATAAGAACTCTTAAGACATAAGCTATGAAGTAAACACTCCTGAATGGAAAGTAGAAGTTCATAGCGGAAAAACAGAAATAATAGAAAAGATCTAAATAAAAATTTTAGAAATTAAGTATAAGATATCTGAATTTTAAAAAATGCTAGATGGCCTCAATAGCAGAATAAAGATGACAGAAAAATGAATCAGTGAAACTGAACATAGAGTAGTAGAAATTTTCTAATAGGAACAGTAGAGAGAAAAAGATTTAAAAATCAATGAATTAGCCCCTCCCCTCCTACTCAATATTGTGCTGGAAGTTCTAGACAGTACAGCAAGGAAATAAAGAAAAATTAACAAAACAGAGGTTGGAAAAAGTAAAATAAAACTGTCTCTATTAACAAACAATTTATAATTGTCTATGAACTCTCATGGAATCTACACAAAAGACTCCTATAACTGATAGGTGAGTTTAGCAAGATGTCAGGATACAAGATTAATAGTACAAAAATCCGTTGTTTTTTCTAAATAGTAGCACTGAACACTTGGAAATCAAAATTTACAAGAGCACATACACAAAATCTAACACAATATGGCCTGAATCTGTCTGATAAAAACTCTAAAACATGGATGAAAGAAATCAAAGAAGACTAATAAATAGAGAGATATACTAAGTTCATAATTGGAAGACTTGAGTATTATATCAATATTCCTCCTATAGATCAATGTAATCCAAATCAAAATTCCAGGAGAATTTTTTGTAGATATTAAAAAGATTTTTCTAAAATTTATATAGAAAAGAATAAAAGAGTTGAACTCACACTATACAATTTCAAGACTTATTATAAAACTACAGTAATCAAGAAAGTGTGGTATTGCTGAAGAATGCACATATCAATAGAACAGAATGGTGAGTTCAGAAATAGACCCACCATATATGAATAATTGATTTTCAACAAAGGTAAAATGGTAATTTAAGGTGAAAGGATAGTCTTTTCAACAAATGGTACTAGAAAAATTGGATATCCATGGATAAATAATTGAATCTTTACCTGTACCTCATACTTTTTGCAGAAATTACCTCGAAATAAACAATAGATGTAAATGTAAAACCTAAACTTTTAGGAGTAAACATAGGAGAAAATCATTGTGGCCACATTTTAGGCAAAATGTTCTTAGATATAAACCAAAGTGAACTTCATCAAATTGTACTTCATCAAAATAAGCAGATAAACAAATTTTAAAAATAAGCAACATAGCCAAAGCTGACAGTAAAAATATAGGTGAAGATGCAGAGCAACTAAAACTATCATACATTGCTGGGGAGAAGGCAAAATAGTACAGCCTCTTTAGAAAGGAGCTTAGTAATTTCATATAAAGCTAAACATATACAAGCTATATGGCCAGTAATCTTGACCATAGGTATCTACCCAAGAAAACTGATAACCTACTTGTGAATGTTTATAGCAGTTTTATTTGTAATTGCAAAAAAGTGGATACAACCCAGTTTTTCTTCAACTGGTAAAAAAACAAACAAAAGAAACTGTGGCACAACTATATGATGAAACACTACTCAACAACAAAAAAGGAGTAAACTACTGATACGTGCAACAACATGGACAAACCACAAATGCACAATAAGTAAAATACGCTAGACTAAAAAGACTACAAACTGTATGATTCCATTTTTATGCTGTTCTGGAAAAGTCATGACTATGAGAATGGAGAACATTTCTATGGTCATTAGGAATGAAGAATAGGGGGAGTGACCAACTTTAAAAAAGCAATACTAGGAAATATTTTGTGTTGATGGTATCTTTATTATAGTGGTGGTTAAATGATTCTATGCCTTTATCAAGACATACAACTGTACACAAAAATGAGTGAATTTTACAGTAGGTAAATATTAAAAAGTATATTTTCTTAACTGTAGTGTCTGTTCTTCCTAGTTTTCTAGCTGTGTCCTCTTTTCCATTTGTTTATTGAAAAAGTAAGTAATTTGCCAAATACTAGAAAATAGATAAACATTTAAAAAACAAAATATATGTTTACCTTCATGAAGCTTACTTTCTAGTGGGAGGAAACTCACAATGGGCATGGTTATTAAGCAAAATATAGAATGTGTTATTTGATAAGAGTTAGGAGAAATATAAAGCAGGGGAAGGAATTAACAAGTGTTAAAATGGTTGTATAATTTCTTAGAATGATAGGGAAGATATCACTGGCAAGAGAAAACCTCACTGAAAAAGTAATATTTTAATTAATATTGAATCATCATGAATTCTACATCAGTTGCATTTTGCAGACAACTGAGGAATGATGAGAAAAACAAATTATGTTTATATATATCATCCATGATAACAATGTAGAAAAATTAGAGAAAGGGTAGTGAAAACTACCTAACTTTTATCCATAAGACTTACTATGTCTTCAAGAATCAGCCTAAAAAAAACCTTTAATATTCATAGCCACACTTTGTGCTAAATTGCTCTGAAAATCCTCAGATGGTCACACCTCTTGTTATTAGGAAGCAGTGGTGTAGAAAGAAACAAGGTGTTTCAATAAAATATATGGACAGTTTAATTGCTGATACGACATTTACAAGTATGGGAAATAATGTGATATTTTTATATTATTGCATGATAATTCTGGAAGTTAGCACTAGTGATATTTGACAGTCATACTAAATATATATGGGCAAGAAAAAGCATAAATTCAAAATGGCAGAATCAGGTCTTATTTTGAAGCAGCAGAAGTCTTATTTAAAGTGTTCCTGAAAAACTGGAAGGTATTATCAAGGTATAAAGGCATTGGAAACATGATTCCCAATCGAAATACCAATGTAAAAACACATAGAAAATAATCATTAATTTCTTTTAAATGAATATAATTTGATGGTGGTGATTTCAAGCAGTTATTTATTTAAGCTATAGATACTTAGTAATACTATTTTTAATACTCTATCATAATAATTTTCATTGTAAATAAGGTATGTTATTAAATGTTCATGCATTTTATTGAAAGGCTTAAAATGGTCTTGATATTTGATTTTCAAATTATAAAACCCTTTTGGCTTGTGTATTATAGCATAACAGGAAACCTAGGCAGGATAGAGCTCTTTATAAACTATTTGTATCTCTTCTTATTTTCAATTTTATAAAATATACTTCCATTAAGTGTATATCTTATAAATTATGCTAAGATTAAAGTGTGAAAATATAGTTCACCCCGCCCTTAAAAATATAGAGGCGTCTCTTTATAGAGAATCAATACTGCACTTAGTCTTGTATCATAATAGCAGTTAAGTGTAGGAACTTTACAGTTTAACTGCCTTAAGGATGTTTCTGGCTTTTCCATTTCTATTCTCTAAATTTTGCCTCATTTTAATTTTTTGTCTTTCTCTGTGGAGATAAATTTAATCTTTTATTATTTGTGCTTGTATGTGCTTGAATGGAGGCCCATAAACCCTTTGCTCTTTTGTACTGTTGTTTCCTTTGAAAACTATTACTTACAATTCTAGGAATTTTTTGCCTTTTCCCCCATTCCTTTACTATTATAATCTAAAAAAGAAAAATGGTCTGAGAAGAAGCTTTGAATATTGGAACTTCTGTACTTGAATACAGGGTTTTTGTCCACCATGCCCCAGAATAATAGCCAGGCTTCATCTAGTGTAGAATAGAAGATCCCAGAGCCCAGTAGCTCTGATTCTCACAGGGCTAACTGTTTCTCAGTATCTACAGATGCGGACATAAGGCAAAGGATACATTAAGGTTAATGATGCCCTGTTTACATCTTACAGATTTGTAAATTATATTACAAATTCTAAATTGATTCTCATAAAAACCCAAGAAGTAAGTATTGCGGACAGTCATTTTCCTTATATTACCACTCAGGATGCTAAAGCTCAGAGAACTTAGGTAGCGTGCCAGAAATCACCCAGCAAGGAAGTTAGTGTCCTAGAACTGAAACCTGGACCTTTAATCTCCCTCACTTCAGCGCAGTGCTTTTTTGCAAAGCACTACATTTAAAATAAAATATACTGAATGAGATTCTATCAGACTCCACCATAACATAATTCTTGTTCTGATGTTCATGGCAAGGGCACTAAACTTGACTTTATTACTTTATTTATTATATGTGAACTTACCAAATCATATGTATAATCTGATAATTAAAACAGGTAAAATAACTGGGCTACCAGTAGTTGTTTTGGGTCAAAATAACAAGCACATCAGATTAATCAATGTAAATTTAATATTCTATCATAAGGGTGTTGACCATAATACTTGTAAGTTTGACTGTATATATATATATATATATATATATATATATATATATATATATATATCCCTTACTTAGTTAATTTAAAATACTATATTCACTTCCCTGACTCACACATCAACTTCGATATAAAGTTGTTTAAAAGGGCACAAAAATCACCCAGATATCAATTTAGCTTCATCATTTTTTGACTGCACTATCTCTTTTCTCAACATCTATAGTTTCATTTTCTTTCCTACACATTGAGCCATAATATATACTTGTATTACTGATCTCTAGGTATCAATATATTATGTTCCTAAACAAGTATTAAATTATTTAAGAAGAGAAACAATGTTTTACAATTTCTTTTACATACCTCAAATACATGCTAATTGATTGATTTAAAATAGACACAGCAGCATACACACACAGCTATATGCACAAATTTCATTTGCCTTAATTCACTATTCAGTTATTGAACACAACTTCTCTTATTTATGTTTATATATCTAAATGTTTTCTGCATTTATTTTTTAGACGTATTGTCATAACTTTAAATAACCAATCAATAGAAAAAGAAGGCAAAATTAAGGCAACAAATTTCTCTATATTTAAATCAGGGTGCACTCATATTTGAGGATGTGTGGTAATATAATTAGTTGACTTTTTACATCCCCATTACAGTGAACTCCAATTTTAAAAGCTACTTCTCCACATAAAGTTCATGTTATAGACAAATACCAATTAAATTTTTCCTACATATGTTTCACATCTTTTTACTGTCATTTGCTTTATTACAGTCTGCACTCACTTTTTATGATTGCCATTATTCTGTTGTTACTCAATAAAGGTGCTGGTCTTATTAATTTTATGATATTCTTCATTGAGAGAATTAATTTACAAACACACAGAAATGCACACTGAAACATTCTGTTACCAGTATTGTGGCACTTAACATAAGAAAATTGAATGCCTTTAACAAAAAAATTATTTGTATCTCAAGAGTGGATAATAAAATAATTTTTACTATGCTAATAGAAATCACAGAAGAGTTAAGTAGTTAGAGGACTAAATTTTATATGGAGGTTTTAATTTAAGTCCCATTTTAATTATTAATCACCTGTAATATTAAGTAAGTCATACTCTGGCTGAGCTCCTTTATTAGTAAAATGAGTATGAGTTGGAAAAAGACAGATTAATTAAAATTAGTTTAGGGTAACTGCCTAATTATTTGTGAGAAAATAAACCTGAACACCAAACTTATTCCTTAAGCTAAAATAAATTCTATGTCCTTAAGGCTTTAAATGTACAATAAAAACCATTACAAAATACCAAAATTAAAAGTTATTTTATTTTAGTTGTTTATTTCAGAATTGGGGAAATTCTTTATAATCATAACAGAGAACTCAAAAGCCACATAGAAAAAAATGTAGTTGATAAATTTTAGACTATATAAATTTTAACAAAATATAAATAATTATAAAGGACAAGAATAAATTGGATAAAATATACAGAAAATAACATGAGAGCTAAATGTCTAATGTCCTTAATATGCCAAAACCTGTTAAAATCAATAAAATTTTTAAAACAATAAAAATGAATGCAAGATTAATAGAAGTCTAGAGAGAGAAAGAAAAGTATGTTTAAAAGATGCTTTTCTGATTTCTGGCTATGAATCATATGACAAAAATCTTGCCCACTAAAAGCATCTGGAAATTGAAGATAAAATTATTACAGAATTACACTTTAGTTCATAAGAAGAGGAGGAAGGAGAGGGAAGAGATGGGGGAGGTGGAAAGAGGAAATAGAAAAAGAAAACAGAAAAGTAGAATGGTAAGAATGTAAGCAGATATTGTCATTACCCAGGGAAATATAGGTCGACCTAGGTAAACTAGAGAATTAGCTTTTAACTTCACAGGGATAGAGGAATAAGCTATAAGTCTGCAAAAGATGAAGAATTAGAAATGTGGCCAACCCTTGAAGAGCTTCCAAGTCAGTGAATGGTTGGATTAAAAAGAAAATATACCCAGAGGGGAAGGGAGATACCGAGGAACCCTGTTTCTTTTTGTTGGAAACTTAAAGACCTGTGATTTTGTCAATGCCACTCACAGAGAGGGGATAAAACCTTATAATAATTTGCATTGCCTGGAAATTCTCAAGCTAAGAAATCAGTGTAAAATTCTGTTCTAGTCAGGTGGTGATGACTAATTAATGTGTCACCTTGACTAGGCATCCAAATATCTTGGCACCCAGATATCTGAACAACTTTCGCAGATGACTCTGTAAAGGTATTTTTTGAGTGAGGTTAACATTTAAATCTTTGAGTAAGGCAGATTGCCTGCCATGATGTGAGCGAGCCTTATCCATTCAGTTGAAGGCCTCTAGAAAAAGACTGACATCCCTTAAAGAAGAAGGAAATCTGCCAGTAGACTGCCTTAGGTCTTGAACTGCAACTCTTCCCGGAGTCTCCAGCCTGCTGGCCTACCCTGCATATTTTGGACTTGCCAGTTTCCACAATCGCATGAGCCAATTCCTTAAAATAAAACTCTCTATATATGCACATCTTACTGGTTCTCTTTCTCTGGAGAACCCTGACTAACAGAGCAGGTGATATATTCGGAAGTAGTACTACAAGAAACAATTACAACAGCACTCTGAAGGGAAGAACCATAATCTAGGCCAGAGATACTCACAGGAAAACAAAACAACCAAAAACAAAACAAAAAAATGTCCTCTAAAAACTCAGCACAAACACATAAAAGAGAAAACACTAGTTTAAAAAAATCCACTATGAGACACAAAAAAATGTCACTTTCAGAGTAATATACTCTATGTAATATCATAGTAATCTGAAACAGAAATAAGATAGGTATACTTAATATTATTACAGTCATGAAAGAATAACCGAATGATTAGGAAGGTAAAAACTATCAGGCAGATTTGAGACAGACCAAAATACAATTAAAAATGAAAATATATAGACAGTGAAACTTTTTTAAAAAACTCATAATTTCTATAAATTAGAAATAGTTGAAGACAGGATTGGAGAACTGGGTCATTGTACTCATTAGCTAGAATGCAACACAGAGAGAGAAAAAGTATGACAGAGTAGTAAAAAGACATTGAGGCTAAAATGAGATAATTTGAGTTCTCAAAGGAAAGTATGAAAGAGAAGTAAATTTGAAGATTCCACGTGGATACACACATCCCTTATATGCACCGTGTGTTCTTTGTCACCTCATAGCGAAACTACATAATAATAAAACAGAAAATAGTATTGAAGCCACTAGAGAGGAAGATGGCTTATTTGCAAAGGAACCTCACTTAGACTCAAACTTGAATTCTCAATCACGGCATTCAAAGAAGATGACAAAGGATAACATCTTCAACGTGTTGAATGAAAGCATATATAAATCCAGATGGCTATACTCTGGCAAATTACTACTCAAACCTGAAGTTGAAAGTTCTAATGGAAACTGAATAAAGTTTACTGTTTCTGGATCCTGACCTATTATTCAGCTGGTATTCATCAGAACAGCCACAAGAATTGTTAAAACATTGAAATAATTCCATCAGCTGGAAAACAGATGATGCTGTAAGTCTTGTGATTGCCTCCCTGAATGATAGAATGGAACATGAGAAACAATCATTAAGCATTTAGTTAAAAATAAGGCAAGAAGTACATAAAATAGGGATAATTATACCAACTAATATTTAGATTACAAAAAGAAGATGGAATTAAAATCCTGGACAAAAGTAACCTGTGAGATGGAAGGAAATATATTTTAAGTAATAGAATTGGTCCATAATAAAATAATTGAAAATCTCAATAGTCACACACCATTAAGAAAATCAAATCATTAGCTAAAATTCTTCCACCTTCCTAACCCACATTTGAAAAATACATTTCAAAAATATCTAGGTCCATAAACAAGATGAAAAGACAACCCTCAGAACGGGAGAAACTATTTGCAAATGAAGCAACTGACAAAGGATTAATCTCCAAAATATACAAGCAACACATGCAGCTCAATATCAAAAAAACAAACAACCCAATCCAAAAGTGGGCAGAAGACCTAAATAGACATTTCTCCAAAGAAGATATACAGAATTCCAACAGACACATGAAAGAATGCTCAACATCACTAATCATTAGAGAAATGCAAATCAAAACTACAATGAGGTATCACCTCACACCAGTCAGAATGGCCATCATCAAAAAATCTACAAACAATAAATGCTGGAGAGGGTGTGGAGAAAAGGGAACACTCTTGCACTGTTGGTGGGAATGTAAATGGATATAGCCACTATGGAGAACAGTATGGAGGTTCCTTAAAACACTAAAAATAGAACTACCATACGACCCAGCAATCCCACTACTGGGCCTATACCCTGAGAAAACCATAATTCAAAAAGAGTCATGTACCACAATGTTCATTGCAGCTCTATTTACAACAGCCAGGACATGGAATCAACCTAAGTGTCCATCGACAGATGAATGTATAAAGAAGATGTGGCACATATATACAACGGAATATTACTCAGCCATAAAAAGAAACAAAATTGGGTTATTTGTAGTGAAGTGGATGGACCTAGAGACTGTCATACAGACTGAATTAAGTCAGAAAGAGGAAAACAAATACCGTATGCTAACATATATATGGAATCTAAAGGAAGAAAAAAGTAGCTCTGAAGAAACTAGGGGCAGGACAGGAATAAAGATGCAGACGTAGAGAATGGACTTGAGGACACGGGTGGGGGCAAGGGTAAACTGGGACGAAGTGAGACAGTGGCATGAACTTATATATACTACCAAATGTAAAATAGACAGCTACTGGGAGGCGGCCGCATAGAACAGGGAGATCAGCTTGGTGCTTTGTGACTGCCTGGAGGGGTGGGATGGAGATGGTGGGGGGAGACATAGGAAGAGGGAGGTATGGGGATGTGTGTGTATGTATAGTTGATTCACTTTGTTGTAAGGCAGAAACTAGCACACCATTGTAAAGCAATTATGCTCCAATAAAGATGTTAAATAAATAAATACAAGATTGTAAAAAAAAATATATAGGTCCAGCTATTTTATAAGAAAGTATCTTAAAGTCTTTTAGAAATAGATATTTGTCTTATTCAAACTATTTGCATTAGGGGAAAAAGGAAAAATATGCCAAATAATTGTAACTTTGATATTAAACTAGATAAGGACATAGGAGAAAAATTACAGGTGACTTTCTCTTAAAATATAAGTGTAAAAGTTATAAAAAATAATTTTAAATAAATAAAATATTAGCAAATCATCACTAAGTCAAAAGTATTTAAGGAATATAAGATTTTACATTTAAAATCTTTAAGAGAAAAAGAACATCTCAATAGATAAGATGTTCATCATCTTCATAATAATAAATATACTTAAATGAATTATCATTGTTTATATCTAGTGTTGATAAGAACTTGGAAGAGGAATAAATTGCTACGTTCTTTGTGGCTATTATTTAGTGAAAACTATAAAATAGTGCATATTCTTCGACTAAGCAATCCTTCCTCTAATAGTCTATATTGAAGGAATAATTCAAGCACTAATCAGCTTCTGTGGATAAGGATGTTCATTTTGCATTATCCATAATAGCAAAAGCTGGAAACAACCTAAATCAAAAAAGTGGTTATTTAAATAAATTATGATTTAGTAATACAATAGCATATTATGTACTTGTGGAATGAGACAGATCTCTAAGGACCAGCATGGAGTATGCCCATGATATATTATTGAGTGAAAAAGTAAGTACCAGAACCATATGAATCGTGTAAAGCAGTATGTGGTTTTAAAAAATCTATCTGTTTATGTATTCATAGAAAAACATCTAGAAGGATAGACACAAATCTATTTATAGTGGCAACCTCTGGGACATGGAATTGGAGTGGTTTTAATGTGAATTTGTTTATTCTGCCTTACAGACCTTTGCATTGTGGCACTTTAACCACCAATATTACTTTTAAAATAATATTAGAATAAATGATCACTAAATGATTAACTTTTATACCTGGGAAATTGATCACCAACCTTGAACTCTGTTTCCCTCGTATTCGTTTATCAAAACCTCACCTCTACAAAACATAGGCAGAATGCTCTATGACATACATCACAGCAAGATCCTTTTCGACCCACCTCTTAGGGAAATGGAAATAAAAACAAAAATAAACAAATGGGACCTAATGAAACTTAAAAGCTTTTTCACAGCAAAGGAAACCATTAAAAAGACAAAGACAACCCTCAGAATGGGAAAAAATATTTGCAAACGAAGTAACAAAGGATTAATCTCCAAAATATACAAGCAGCTCATGCAGCTCAGTATCAAAAAAACAAACAACCCAATCCAAAAATGGGCAGAAGACCTAGATAGGCATTTCTCCAAAGAAGATATACAGATTGCCAACAAACACATGAAAAGATGCTCGACATCACTGATCACTGGAGAGATGCGAATCAAAGCTACAATGAGGTATCACCTCGCACGGGTCAGAATGGCCATCATCAAAAAATCTACAAACAATAAATGCTGGAGAGGGTGTGGAAAAAAGGGAGCCTTCTTGCACTGTTGGTGGGAATGCAAATGGATACAGCCACTATGGAGAACAGTATGGAGGCTCCTTAAAACACTAAAAATAGAACTACCATACGACCCAGCAATCCCACTACTGGGCATATACCCTGAGAAAACCATAATTCAAAGAGTCACGTACCACAATGTTCATTGCAGCTCTATTTGCAATAGCCAGGACATTGAAGCAACTGAAGTGTCCATTGACAGATGAATGGATAAAGAAGATGTGGCACATATATACAATGGAATATTACTCAGCCGCAAAAAGAAACGAAATTGAGTTATTTGTAGTGAGGTGGATGGACCTAGAGTCTGTCATACAGAATGAAGCAAGTCAGAAAGAGAAAAACAAATACCATATACTAACACATATATATGGAATCTAAAAAAAGAAAAAAAAATGGTTCTGAAGAACCTAGGGGCAGGACAGAAATAAAGACGCAGACGTAGAGAATGGACTTGAGGACACGGGTGGGGGAAGGGTAAGCTGGGACGAAGTGAGAGAGTAACACTGACATATACACACTACCAAATGTAAAATGGATAGCTAGTGGGAAGCAGCTGCATAGCACAGGGAGATCAGCTGGTGCTTTGTGACCACCTAGAGGGGTGCAATAGGGAGGGTGGGAGGGAGACGCAAGAGGGAGGGGATATGGGGATATACGTATGCATATAGCTGATTCACTTTGTTATACAGCAGAAACACAACATTGTAAAGCAATTATACTCCAATAAAAATGTTAAAAAAAAAAAAAAAAACCTCACCTCTAGGTAATACAACTCCCTGCTTATTCCACACTTGTACCATATAGCTGAACATGGCTAGATAGAAACAGCCAATCATGGTGGCCAGTCTCTCTTTAAGTTCATAATCACAAACATCAAGCATGCTCTTTAGTGATGCCAAGTAATCAAAATGCATTTCCCTAAATTCAGTCAATACCCCATGCTCCCAGAAAGCTGTTTTCTTTCCTCTTTTTCTTCAGACCTTTAACTCTATCTCCCCAGTCCTTCCTCCTGGCTGATGACCTTGCTTTCTATTTGAACAAGAAAAAAGGAGCAATCAGGAAGGAATTTCCACCAACTGTAACCAAACTCCCTAACCCGTGTTCTTTCCCTTCTACTACTATGGATGACTTATGTGCTAAAATCAATCTTCCTCATATGCATTGTGTTTTGTTCTTTCTCATCTACACAGGAACACAGCTTCAGCATTTCTCTTACTAAATTATTTCTAGTACCATATCAGTAGTAACTCCTCCCATCTTCAAAAAAAAAATCAAAATACAAATTTCTTGGATCCATATCCTCTCTTGACAATAGCTCATTTCCCTGCCCTATTTTTACAGCAAACCTTTTAATGTTTTGGTCCCTGAATGCTTCTCTATTTCCCTCCCTCCATTTTCCCTTGAGCTCACTCCCTCCATTCAGCCTGTTGCCACTACCACATTACTCAAGATTACTCTTATCAAAGTCAGCTATCAATGATGAATCCTCATTTCTCATCTGACTTGGCATATCTTGACATACTCTTGACTTTGCTTCCATATTATCCTCCTAGTATCATCCTACCGTACTGGCTAGTTCTTCCCACTAGCTTTCTTGATATCCTTTTCCATTCTCCTGTTTTGCTAATTCGAAGAGCCTTAGGGATTAGTCCTTGCTCCTCTTTTCTTCTCTGTCTTCGCTCATTTCCTTGGTTATCTCATTCAGTCCCACTAACTTAAGACCCATTTCCATGCTGACAATCCCAGATATACATTCCTAGGTTCAGACCTCTCTTCTGAACTCCGTATTAAATGCTCCAGTTATCAATATCTTTTTTAGAAGTCCCATAGTCTTCTCACACTTGCCCTTCCACATTCTCCTCCTCCACTCTTTAATTAAGTGATTAAGCTAGAACCCTGTGGTCACACCCCACAGCCAGTCTGTCAGAAAATACTATTCTCTTTACTTTTAAGCATGCTCAGAAACTGACCATTTCACAATGTCTCCACCATGACTACCCTAGCTCACACCATCATTATTATTTATCTGGATTTTTGCAATAGCTTCCAACTTATATTTCTGTTCCTCTTTTCTCCCCTACTGCTTATCTCAACACAGTTCAGAGTGTTCTTTAAAAATAAGTCAGATCATATTATTTCTTTGTCCCAAACCCTCCAATTGTTTCCCAATTCACTTATAGTAAAAGTGAAGGTTCTTACAATGACCTAGGGGGCCCTACATGATATGTTTTTCTTTTTATTACTTTTCTGACCTCATCACCTTCTATCCTCCCCCTCATTCAGTTCATGCCCTGATACTTATTGAACACACTAGACAAATTCCCTCCTGAGTGCCTTTGTGCTTGCTTTTTCTTCTGCCTGGAATATTTTTCCACTACATAGACACATAAATGCTTGCTTTCTTATCCATCCCAGCACTTTGTAAAAATTCTACAAAATTCTACCTTCTGATTGACAACTTCCTTGACAACCTTATTTAACATTGTAAATCTGTTCCTCACCCTAGTATTTCCTAGTTCCCTCCTCTGCTTTATCTTTCTCCAAAGCACTTATCACCATGAGAAATATATTAGATTTATTTATTTGCATACTTATTTACTATAATATGCCTTTCATAATATTATGAAATTTTTAAATTTGTTATTATATGGTCCCCCATCTAGAACATGATTGGAAACAGGTTTTCAATAAATATTTCTTGAATGAATGGATGAATGGTCCAGTTCTATCCGACTCAAATTTTTTGAAATGCATTAAAGGACAGAAAACTAGGAGATTGAGAAAATCAACCTAAAGAAAAATATAAACCCATTTCCTAAAATATGCAATAAAATAATCTCAGTTATCATAAAAAGTTATGTTTACCTATTAAAATCAGTCATTTAAAGTCCAAAGCGTAAATATTCTCAGTCAATGGCAAATAGGCTAATTTTATCATTAAGACTAGATACTTTTGCTGAGGGCTTCTTAATTATATTTAGTTCACTATTTAATGATAGTTGCAACATGAATTTGTACAATGTCTTATAAAACAAAATATAAGTATTTCAGTATAATCAATTTTAATCTAATTTATGTGTTTGTCATTGGCAGGAACACAAAAATGTGTAAAAACTGAAGAAAACCTCCTATCTGTGCAGTAAATATTCCTATCAGCATCTAACTGCAATGCTATAACTTAAAAAAATATTAGACATTTTCTTATTTTTAGTTAGTTATCTAGATATATGGTCCTGTAGAGAAAGTTGTAGCTTGGTCAGAAACCTTTTCATACCTCTGCAGGTATAGCTTTCTATCAGAAAGTCACAAAGCAAATTATTACGTGGTAGACAGGGAGAGAGTCAGTATTAAAGTAACCTATATAACTGGGTTTAACCCATGATTTTGTAAACTTATTTGAGTATCTAACCCTTTTTTCGTAAAACACAAATTAATATACTAAGGAATTAAAAGGCCATAAAGCACACATGGATATATTGTTGATTTGTTTGGTACACTGAGCCTTTGTAATCATTTTTTTTTTCCTCAACTGGGTACGGCTTTTGAGAAACAAATCTTTGAGAAAATTGTTTTGGTTGAATGTATAATCAGTATCATATTCAGAAAATGATCTTTGTAATATTTAGCATTTTATCATGGATATTGTGAATTTTTCAGTAACACGTTATTTAATAACATATGTAAGTTTCTAAATAACATCTAAAACCAAATAAGTTTAATATATCATTTCTGAATGGATGTATATCTAATTAAATTCATGCTCACACACACATGCAGAAAAAGAATATGTCAACTTACTCTTATTTAGCAAGTCAATATAAGAACTACTAATACAGTTTTCCAGACATCTTTTTTATAAACAAATAATATAAATATAATCAAATATAATTAGCTGACTAATATCACAGAGGGTGGAGCTGATAACAGACTTTTTAAATACTAGGTGAGATTCAGATATTTGAAAAAAGAGCTACTACTAAGTTATTACATACAAAAGCAGAAATGAAGAAAACTCAAACTATGGCTACCGAACTGTGTTAGCATAGAAAAAAACAAGTGCTCCTGGTCATGTATATTCAAGTGAACACTGTGAATATTTTTTTCTCAGGGTAGTACCCCAGGCAGGCCAAGGACCTATTCAAACTTCACTGCTCTGCTGAACATGCTCAGTGGTGGGGCAGTTTCATTTTTGAGGATAATTTAGTAATAAAATTTTGAGGATTATAACATAATGGAATTGATTTGCTTATACAACTCTAAGTCATTTTTAAGGCAATTCCAAAGAAGATATCAAAAAATGGTTTGAATAACAATATTTTAACTGTGTTTTCTTTCCCACAGTAAAGAAGGATATTTAAATTGTTATGTTTCTCAACCCAAAACCTCCTGAGTTTAGAATCATACTTCTTACACACACGTACAACATCTATCTACACTCACAGGAGCTTCTCTTTTTAAAACCTGAAGTTTACTTTGTAAATCCCTAGAGACTTTAAATAATTCCCTATTAACCTTTTAGCTATCACAGTAACATTCTAATGTGGCAACAGCAACAATTCTCAAACAGGACCATCTGTAAACTAAATTCAGAGAATTCACAGGTTCTGTATCATGTTTAAAAAATATTCTGTGTTCATTTTGACAGCACCTAAAACACTCAATATATCTGAACTATCTGAATAACCTGCCCTATAACCAAGAACTGACAAAGGAATTCATTGGTTGAGTTTGTTTTTAAAATCACATTGACACCACTTTAAACTATTTTAATTTTCAGGTCAACAAATTAAAGAATAATGGTGACTCAATATGCTAAAGATCCACTTACCTAAAGAAAATGAAAACACTAATTCAAAAAGATACACATCCCCATGTTCATTGCAGCAATATTTACAATAGCCAAGCTATGAAAACAACTTAAGTGTTCATTGATGGATGAATGGATAAAGAAAATGTAGTGTGTGTGTATATATATATATATATATATATATATATATATACACACACACACACACACACACACAATGGAATATTATATTCAGCCATAAAAAAGAATGAAATCTTGCCATTTGTGACAACATGGATAGATCTGGAGGACACAATTATGCTAAGTGAAATAAGTCAGAGAAAGACAAATACCGTATGATCTCATTTATATGTGGAATCTAAAAAGAAAAAGATCCATTCTTGCCTTGAAATAACAAATATCATTATGCAGTACACTAGCAAAGGTTTTGTAGTAGTTTAAATTAGTGTATAACATGTTGAACTTAAAAGAACATGCTCAGAGAAGCCAAGTTTTTATTTATGTTTGACACATTAATTAAGTAAATTATATTACTCATCGTATGAAATTTATGTTGATTATTAGCATTTAAGTTGCTTATATGAATTTACATCTGTGTGGATCTTATAAATGTATAAGAGCTATAAGCTTGAGAAATTTATCACTAGATTCATACTTGCATATATTTAAGTAGTAACATTACAATAAATATAAAATTAAACAGAAAAGAAGTGATTTGTCCACAATGTAAGACTCCTGAGAATGACCTTTCTTTTAAAATGAATCTCTACATTACCTAAGAACAACGTCATGCAACAATCAATCTAACTTTAGAGGTACACCGTCCAATAAAGTGATCACTCCACCATGCGTCTGATGGGCACAGAAATGTGACTTGTCTGCATTGAGATGCGCTGTAAATATAGATAACATTCCAAACTTTAATGACATTTTTTAATGCAAAATATTTCATTGATAATTTTACACTAATTCCATGTTGAAATGATAATATCTTTGAAATATCAGGTGAATAAAACATATTAGTAAAACTGATTTTACCATTTTACTTTTTGAATATGGCTTCTAGAAAACTTAACATTATATATGTGGCCTGCATTACATTTCTATTGGGTGATTTACAAGGTTACCTGCTGTCTTGTACCATGTGCACACTTACTCTGGACACTGGTTACCTTGAACGTACCACTGCTTTTTATACCTCTGTATTTTTGCACATATTACTTCTTTTTGGATTGTCCTTCATACTTTTCTGTTCCTAAAGAATTCCTAATAATTGTTCACTACTTAATTCAATGGCTAATACCTCTGAAACCTTCTCTGATTTTTCCAAGTTAGATTTTTTTCCTCTTCCGAGCTCCTATAGCCCTTGCGTGTCTATGTTTTAGGAACCATCACACATTACAACTGTTTTTCGTCATACTTGTTTCCCTGTGAGACCTTGATGGCCAGGGTATTGTTTTAACTAGCTTTTTGTTCACAATCTTTAGGCCAGCATCCAGTGAATGTTCAGTACACAGTGAAAGTTCAGTAGGTATTTGTTGAATGAATTATTAAATGAATGAAAGATGAATAATTATATTGGCAGCTGAAAGTGTGTACTTTACATTCCTGTATAACTAATTCAGATGTCAATTGGCTTATCTTTGCCCTACTGATCTATGAAAGGTAGACTAAACCTGAAGGAGTTTAAAATACTCTTCATTAGAGCTGTGAATCTATCACTGAAGTTCCTGAGATCTTGCTTTGTATAATTTATTTCGCTTATAGGTTGCCTCTCCTTCCTATGTATGCTATTTGTACTCCTCACTTTATCCAACCACACATGGAATTAGGTCATTTTCTGAATTTCCAAACACACTCAAAGGTCACACAAAGAACTGTGTTTGTAATAGATCTTGTTTAGGACTTCCATTGGTAAAAAGAGTTTAGATTACAAAAATAAGGCAATTTCAAAAGAAATATCAGACATAACTACTTAAAAAGCCTTTCCTAGGTGCTCCAACACTAGAATATTTTTTGTCTTTTCACCACAAATAATCCCAATCACACATCATTTTTTCGGCTTCTCCTATTTCTTCCCTCTAAAACTCTTTTCCTCTCCTTCTCCCTCTTGAATGTCCAAGAAGTCTTGTCCTTATACATTATTACAAACTCACTTATTTCTCCAGACCTTACTTTCAGACTCAGCTGCAGATGTATTCTACAGCTATGAAGAGAATCAGAAGAATAAAAAGATCTTTTATTTACTCATAATCATCATTTATTATGTGTTTGTGTTGGAAAATATTTTATCCTCAACAACACATAAAACATATCATGGCAAATATCATTACCTTTCTGCTATTGGATTTAGAACCATTGAAATAAATCCAATATTTGTGAAGATAAACATCTAGAAAAATATTGTAATTTTTATATTATTTTTCTGGATTCTAAAACTAAATTG
Organism: Balaenoptera musculus; assembly: GCF_009873245.2. Taxonomy (NCBI): domain Eukaryota; kingdom Metazoa; phylum Chordata; class Mammalia; order Artiodactyla; family Balaenopteridae; genus Balaenoptera; species Balaenoptera musculus. The sequence continues at coordinate 106,019,945 of NC_045788.1, forward strand.
CTATATTCGGTTTAGTATGTTTTGTGGGATAAATGTGAATTACCCCAGATTTGGATTTTTGCATTAGTCTGAAATATATTTAAAGGTTTTTTTTACTATCAAATATATTACTAAATGGTAAGCAAGTTCTAGTATGTTAATCAGCAACAGGGTAAAATAAGACCTATCTTCATAAAGTAATTGGCATCAAAAATTCTAGAACCACAAAACATAAGTAAGTCTGCTGGTTTACCATAAAATAATCAAGAGCTTAAAAAAAAAACCAAACAAACCCACAAATATTTTGATTAAATCCATCTAGTGCTAAGTACATATTTAGAACAGATAAATATAAAAAATGTATTCAGAGCAATTTCAGTATTTATTATTCTATTAAAAAGTAATTGTTTGAAAAAAGGCTCAGTTTTATTTTACTTTTGTATTTATTTATTTTTTGGCCACGCCCCCTGGCATGTGGGATCTTAGTTCCCCGACCAAGGCTAGAACCCACACCCCCTGCATTGGAGGCATGGAGTCTTAGCCATTGGACTGCCAGGGAAGTCCCCAAAAGTACAGTTTTAAAGAGCAATTTGCCCTCCCACTCCAGGCATTCTGTTCAGCATCAGCATCACCTCAATTTTATTTTAAGGTGTGTGTTTCACTAATGCCATTCAATAGTGATGTGGGTCTAAACTAAGTCAAGAGCAGTAACCAAGGTGTTAAGAAGGAAAAAAAAAAGTTTCAAGATATATTTAGAAGGTAGAGTCAATAAGGTATAAAATGAATTGGATGTGTTAGCCAAAGGAGTAATATAGGATGAGTCTCAACTTTTGAGATTCATGCAAATAAAAGACATTGATAGACAAGAGGCAGGAAACTAGAGATTCTTCTTGGTGATCGCTATTTTATGTGAAAATTAGAAAGTAATTGAGAGCTAAAAATAATAGAACTTGAAGAAAAGAATGTGAAATCAGAGTTGATCTGCTAGATTGCAGAGAGAATGAAGGGATAAAGGTCCAGGATGTTTCCATATAGCTAAAGAAGAAGTGTGCATTAAGTTTTTATATCTAAATTTATTTATCCTGACAGAAAACACAAGTTTCCTGGATCAGAACACAGACTGATTATTTACTCACACGGCAATCTTAGCACTAATTTTCTATGCCCTAATTCCCCAAGGGGGAATGCAGTGAGAGTCAGATATATTCTTCTTGTCAATACCACAGGAGAGCATCTCTGAAATTACGAGTCCTGGAGATTATCGAGGACAGCGGGCACATTTATCTCTTCTGCTCTCTGAAGAGAGAATGACCTTTGGTTTGGAATGCAAAGGCACCCTGTCTGGGGAAAGGAAGTAAAGGTTCCTAGAGGTATTCTCACTTGATATGTAAATAAGTGGTCCAGGGGAGTTGTCTCTAAATCTCTCCGAAAGTCTTGTAGGGGAAGCAAAATTTTGTATCTACCCACTTAAGGTGTCTGGCTGAGCTTGAGAATTAAGTTGACATAAGACAGATTAATAGGAAAAAAGCATATGTATTTTATTTTTACATATACATGGAAGCCTTCACAGGAAAATGAATGCCCAAACAGTGCTTAGGTCTAAGTACTTAGATACTAGGTTGAACAAAGAGAAGTAATGGTGAAACAGCAAAATATTTGGGGAGGCTAAAGGAAGATAAGGGTTATCTTAACAAAGTGTGTTTTTACAGATTCTTCTCAGCCTCAACCCCCCTTTCCTGGTGATAAGAATGTTCTTTTCCTCCAGGTTCAGGAAGGGCATCTTTCACATGGGAATTTCATCTCTCGTTTCAAGAAGAAAAGTGGCGGTCAGATGCTTTTTTTTGGGCACCTGCTGTTTTCTAAGTACCTTTAGCTCAAAAAAGTCAATATGCCAAATTGGCATATTTCGGGGTGGCATGTTCTGAACCCTTTCATTCTGTTCTTAATTTTCAAGATTTGTTTTCCTTTCAAATATTCCTCTAACCGTGGGTCCAGCAATCTTTGTTCCAAAAGCTCCGTTGATGCAGAAACATGAAAATATTCAAAATACTGTTTCAGTGCAGTGGTAATGTGACCCCTATGTCAAGATGAATGATTCAGTTTCTGTACCAGGTTGTTCAAGCAGAGCACAATGACTGAGGATGCGGACTGAGGGAGCTAGATGGGTTAACCCCACAGACTCCCTAATATCTCTCAAGAACAGAAATCAAAGTTTTTCAGTCCTTAAAGATGTGTTGGAAAAAAAAAAAACAAAAAAAGATGTGTTGGAATACGCTAGTATAAAGGAGATTAGCATATGCAGAGGGCATGAGTTACAAAGAAGGAGGGCACTTTATAAGCAGGCAAGAAATAATAGTTGAAAGCCCAAAGACTTTTGACTCCCCCCTCCACTTTTGAATCAATTTCACTGGACGATAAGTAGCCTTCCTTTAAAAGGACCAAAATAAAGAATGCTATAGGGAGAGCTGGGTTTGAGTTGAAGCAAAATGAGGCTGCATATGTTCTGTGATGGGGCTGAGTAAATACTGTTCACCACAAAACCAGCATTTCAGAGACTTCAGGAGAAAGGAAAGAGAAGAACCATCTTTAGGACAAGAAGTCAAGGTAGATAAAGGGAAAAACTCATGTTTTCTGTACTCTACTACACTTCACTTCTGACACCAGATGCATGGTTTTCTCCACACCAAGCAATTCTCCAATTCTGGATGAACACTAACTGGGTGTCCCCAGTTCTGCCACTGTTTGGAGTTGGTGAAGACTCCACAGGTTAAGGGCTCAGTACCATAAGACTGCCCCACCCCACCTTCAGACACTGATCACAATTTTCAGGTTGCTCTCTGTATTTCTGATCAAGCAGTTATAAATCGGAGGTTCCCACAACCCCCGGCTCAGGTTCTGTAGTTTGCTAGAATGGCTCACTGAACTCAGGAAAGCACTTTACTATTACTGATTTATAACCAAGAATATATTACAGGATAAAAATGAACAGGCAGATACAGAGATACACAAGATAAGGTATGTAGGAAGGGGTGGCATGCACTTATACCCTCCCTGGGCAAGCCACCCTTCCCACACCTCCATGTGCTTCCCAACCCAGAAGCTCTCTAAACCCCTGTGGTTAGGGTTTTTTACGGAGGCTTCATTACCTAGCCACGACTGATTAAATCATTGCCCATTAGTGATCAACTCAACCTCCAGCCACTCTCCTCGCTCTGGAGCTTGGGGGTTGGGCTGAAAGTTCCAACTCTGATAACACGAATTGGTTTCCCTGGCAATCCACCCCTCAGACTTAGGGGCTTTCCAAGAGTCACCGCATTAACATAAACTGAGGTGCCCTTCATCTGAGTTGGCATTTGTTATGAATAACAAAAGATGCTCATTTCATTTCTATTGCTCTGGAGCTGTTTCAGGAACTGGGGACGAAAACCAAATATTATGACAAAATATACTCCTATTGCTTTTAGGAAATTAGGAAACTACACTTAGGAATCACTTAGGAAATTACAAGGCTTTTAGCAACTCTGGACAGCAGCCTGGACAAAGAAGGAAACTATATATATATCTATCTATCTATATCTATCTATCTATCTATCTATCTATATATATATATCTGTGATTATATAACAATTTTACAGTAGAGAAAGTTTCAAGCAATTCGATAATGAAGTTGAAGAAGAGTCAATGAATTAAAGATGTTTTTTAAAGAGATTGAAGACCATAGGAATATTTGATCTTAATTCCTTAGGATAAGGCTCTTTTAAAAAATTAATTTATCTTCTGAAATCAACATAGTACTTGAGTTAATTTTCATTAAGTAGTAATTGGCAATGCCTGTTATTTCTTCAACATCCTAATTCATTTGTAACTAAGTTTGAATCTTATTGTTCACAAAAGATGAAATAATGGTAGAAGTTTGGTTTGAAGACATTGTTGAAAGCATCTCCATGTAGTGATCTGTATGTGGCAGGGCACACATAAAGGAAGTTCTGAGGGAAGCCTTGCCCTGCATGCCTGGGACCTAGATTATGAGGAACAGGGAGGTCTCCTCAGATCAGCCTTAAACAGATATTAACAAAAAATAAAGGAAGCTAGAGAGAAACCACTACCACTTATTCCCTCTTCCTATTTCTCCCTCACTTATCTTCACTTGCTCTTTCTTCCCCCCTTTATTTTTTGCTTCTTACCCATTACTCTTCACCCTGCTTTTTTCCTCCTTATATCATCACACTTCCACCCTTTTTCCTCTCTTCTTCTGTCCTTCCTTCCTTTTTTTTTTTTTTTTTTTTTTTTGCTTTTTCCTTCTTAGTCTCTTTGCTTCCTCTGACCCAACTTTCTCCCTTCTCATTTTTCATTCATTAAACATTTTCTCTTTTCATTCTCCTTTCTAGGATACTGCTGGCCACTTTCCACAAAGGAAGACAGTGTTCTGTTTTTTCAGCTTGCTGTGTTCCAGTGAGTAATATGCCCCTTAGAGGTTGTCTATGTTCAACTTTTAAAATTAGGAGTTTGGGATTAACATATACACACTACTATAAATAAAATAGGTAATCAACAAGGACCTACTGTATAGCACAGGGAACTCTACTCAATATTCTGTAATAACCTTTATGGGAAAAGAATCTGATATTGTATAACTGAATCATTTGTTGTACAGCTGAAACTAAAACAACATTGTAAATCAACTGTATTCCAATAAAAATAAATAAATAAATAAATAAATAAATAAATAAATAAATAAATAAATAAAATCTGTGTCTTCAACAACTGCTGATTGGCTTTAAATCATGCGACGCTAGTTTGAGATATTAGTCAGTAGGTAGAAGAACACTAAACTGTTATGACCTGGCTTATGATTTATTACTGAGACCCAGCTTAAGGGAAATGCAATGCAAGTGTCAGTGTTAGAACATTAATAGTGATATCTGCATTTTTCTGAGAAGGCAAGGACATTTGGGAGTTATGATTCCTCTAGAGTGCTTATCTGTGATTCATATTAGTTCTACTTTTCAGGACCCAATTTCTGACAATAATGTGTATCCTTGAAACACATCCTTTTTCATTAATAGCCTTACCTATACTTTAACACGTACTGCAGAATGGACAGCTATATAAATTTATAAATGGACAGCTATAAATTTAAGTTTATTCAGAATATGACCCAACAAAACAGTGCAATAATGATCACTGAAACATGAAACACCACAAAGTATATATCAACATGCAATAAAATATTCAATACCCTTCCTCAAAAATCTTGTGGAAAATTAAACATTTATTGGTTTGTATTCTTTTAATGTTTACTTGAGAAAAGAACCCAAGAGGGAATTTGCTTAAAAAATAAAATTTATTTTTACTCAATTTTGGGTTTTAAATTTGGGTTATTAAAATTTGGCACGTCTTGTTCTATACTTGTATATTTGGTTATTTTTATTTTAGAATTCCTTTCTTAAGTTAATCAAGAAATAGGATGCCCCCAATCTTTCATTATAAAAACAGGACATGTGAAATTAGAGGGGAAAAAAAGAAGTTTGGCAAAGTATTTTAACTTCTTTCAGGGTCATTTCAGTTCAAGCTTTGGGCAAAGATTCAGGCCAGTTCTTATTTTACCCAAACTAGTGCATTCCTAATCATAATGCCATCAACCAGCTGTGTTGATTCACTTGTATCTAGTACATGCTTTTATTGTGCTGCAGAGGAAAAGAAGATCATTTCATTTGTACTCAGGCAAGGGTATTTTTCATCAAAAACAACATAATACAGTGTCTTATTTTTGCCATGTTCCATACAGTATTTGTGAATGATCTCACAAAAAATTTATGTTTTTTTAAGCTAGTCTATGACTTATTTTAAAAACATTTTGCCTTTCATGGATATGAAAATAGAGGTACTTAATCTAGTATTTATTATATAATCATTTATAATACAGAGTTAACAGCCTCTATATAAAGTCAATAGTTAATGGAATATGCTAAAAGATGCCTCAAACCACATTAGATGTTAATATAATGTTGTCTGTCCTGTTATTTTTATTAATGTACATTCAAGAAAAGTTAACATAAATGTGGGGATTGACAATGCCTCTATATATCATATTTGTTCACATATATAAATACATGCACACAGGGACATTATTCGGCATTAGTTTAGTATCAATTTGTTACCACATTATTTTAAAGGGAAGTCACTTTTAAATTCACTTCAAAAATAAATTCAGCTGACTTTATGTCTTTATTTTTTAATGAATCAAAGTATAGTGAGCCTGATAACTGCTAATATCCTAGAATATTTTTCATCAGTATGTTATTTTAAGATACACCTTCTAAAATATGTATGGTCATGGACAAATTACCTGCTCTATTAAGTGTTCCATATAACTATCATGTAATCTTAGTTATTATTAAATTCTGATTAAATGTAATAAAGTTGTATTTTTCAGGTACTCCAAGATTGAAAATTAGGTAAAACATATCTAAAAATAAATGCAAATATGTTTATACACAGAGGATTCTCTTGCTCTGATCTAAATGATCTGAAAAACCTATTAAGTTAGAACATATAATTTAAAGTAAATTCAAAAGTCTTCTCTATTATATTTGTAACAAGTTATTTTAATTACTTTGATGTTAAACTACACTCGACAAACTATTTCCTCTAGAATTGTTTTGCTTGAATACATTTCTGAAACATTGAGAACATACATCTTATTTTTGTAACAAAAGCATGCATGCCTGACTGGTAAGCAAATGATACGTATTGGAATAATGTATAGTGCAGCATTTTAATATCAAAATAACACTATTTCTACATGATGTGATTGGGACTCAGTAGCTGAGAAGAACATAAAATAATAAAGAGTAAAACAATGTATCCTGTTACTGAACAGTTTCAATTGATGGTCTAATAAAATTACCGGTCTCATTTTTGTAAGTATCATCCTATTAAATAAATCAATATGAAGAAAATGGTTTTGTTGGTGCTTGTATATAATTCCAATTCCCTTTCTCTTGTGTTTCTTCAAGTCTCTGTCCTAGAAATTTGTGGTCAGTGAAGGGCAATTCCAGTAGGTGGAGTAATAGTAAAGCAAATACTGTGTGTGAGGCTGTAAACTTCTGTTTCTATTGTCATCTGGGGCAGAAATTAGCATAAATCAGATGAGGTTAATATAGAAGTAAAAAGCATAATTATAGATAAATGCATTATTTTACAGAGTAAATGTATTGCTGTAGAACAAAAATATATTCCCTCTAGTCTTCAATTTTCTCTATATTTTTCCTTTTCACTTTCAAAAGTTTCCTGGAGAACTTGCATTTAATACAAAAGACTGCTTATTATCAGTAGTACCAAATTTGACAGAGAGCTCCTGAGTAATGTATTGGGGGAAATCAGAGAAGACAGACTCAGGCAACTCCAACTTTGGTATTTGGGTATTTGAGATATTAGAGAGAGAATTTTCTAATAAGGCCATAACCTTGCCAACCCACACTTGTTTAGCCTGGTCAGAGCTTTCACTGTCCTGAGCAGAAGCATGACAAAGAGATCTTTGCCTAGTACGGGGTGGGGGAGGGAGGGAGGGAGGGAGAGACAGAGAGAGAGAGAGAGAGAGGGCAGGGAGGCAGGGAGGCAGGGAGGGATACTCTCCACGCATCTTTCTCTATTTCTCCTAGGGATCATACTGAGCTTTCACCAGCAAAAGTCTATCTACCAAACATGAATATATTTATCTACCAAATATGAATATGTGAGGGAAAATAAACTCAATTTATTATACCTCCATATCTATATTTATATCTGTATCTCTATCTATACAAAAAACTGGAGGAAAAAAATGAATGTTTGTACTTTATTACCATCTTTTATAATTTGCTATAGAAGTCTCTCTTCCCCCCACCAGACTCTAGTCATAATATCTTGGGAAAAGCTCCACTTTAACAGGTAAAAATGTGCCTGGTGTCCAAAAGAAGGCCCTGGGATTACTCTCTGAATGGACGGCAATTTATAGATGTCCCTTCAGAGTGTTTTTCATCTCATGTGGATTAATTTAGAGATTACTTCAGGATGCCAGGATAGTCTAGTTTAGAATCATGGCAAGCTGAAGTCTAGCTTGTCTTTATGCTTTCCCTTCGGCTTGTCAAGTTGAATATGTTAGCCGATGCCTTGAAATCTAGGTAACATATACTACAGCCATGATATACAGAAACAAATAGCATCTTCGATGTTTTTCTTATGTGCAAAGTAGTACAAATAAAGACTCAATTAGAAACAACTGAAATAAGACACATTTCCTTAGTCTAAAACTTGTTTTTGTCATATCTAACCTTGTCTTATCAACTGAATAAATAGATACAATTTTATCAAAATGCTGAATGAGAAAATATTAATACAAGCCATGAATTCCATATTCTGCTATATTACTTCCTATGAAATATTTCTCCTTAGGATAGTTTAACAACATTATAATTACATATCATCACAAAAATTTTAAAAATGAATACGACTACTAAAGTTACTCAAATAAAACACAAGTATTTAAATTCATTCTCTCATTTATATCCTCTTTATTTATATGTATGTAGCTTTGCTAATTTAGGGAAAATATATAGCATGTGATTTGCACACTTCTACATTCTATCCGAATTTACCTTAGTGAGAATCATTAGATAATTGATCATAAAATTCCAAAATTCTGAAAGTACCCCCATAATAGCAATTTTCATTAACAAAACTGAATAGTATGGAAGTTAATAAAAAAAAAAATTTAAGATCTAAACAAAAGTGAATCTTTAATTAAGACTAATCTTGATTATTTGTAAAATGTTAAACATTAGAGACAAAAATCAGTACTCTCATGTAAATATTTTCCACCTAATAATCAACCGAATTTTTTGGTTATTTCTCTTGTCCATATAATTCCATGTCCCTTACAAGTAGATAACCATCTTTTTTTTTTTTTCTTTTTCAGCAGAGCTACAGAATCCCAGAGGACACATTGACATTTTTGCTTCATTTTGAGGGGATTAAAAAAATTAATGAGTCACTATTAGAGGGATCAAAGTATCTTATCAACGAATAGTCAATCAACAAACTGAAATATTTTATTAGAATATGTTATGTTAGTGGGAACACTCCCTTTCTCTGATATCACATTTTCATATGAAGATACTTGTGTTAGAATATCTCTCCTTGCTTTACTCCTCACCTTTTATTTCTCTTTTGACTGATTATCAGGCTGGATAAGAAGATACTGTCATTTACTATCTGGTTCATATTTCCTGACTTTGTACAAATAAAGCATTGAAAGGTTTAATTTCTAAGCATTTGCTTTATTTTTTCCCCACTTCAACCCGTGAGAGACAGCTGTCTTGAAAACTCAAGTTGCTTTGTAAACAAAGCCTTTTCCTGGGATGGGTGGTTCCAAGGCATTTATAAGTATAGGACAAGGGGGGTGCTGTAGGAGAAGGAAAGAATAATAGTCAACCCTTTTTAGATACAAATCTAGACTAATTTTCTATAATTTTTTACAATAATGATTTTTATATCCACCTGCTGTCTCTTGTATTTTATTTTTCAATTTGTTTCTAATTCAGGAGGGAAAGGAGTGCTGTATATTGAAACCCTTAATCCCTAAGATAGGTTTGACATTCTGAGAACCTCTCAGTTGAATATAATTAAATGCTAAATATGGTACCAACTTTGAAATACCTTACAACTTATATGAAAAGAAGACATCATATCAGAGCAATTTTATATGCTATCATATTATTTTATATAATTATTAATGTCTTCTAAAATTACCTATAACAAGAAGACAGTCAAAATATAACAGTACACTCTGCTGAGGATATGACAGCTTGTTCCTTGATGAAGGAGATTCTTAAATGTTTGGGCCTTCAATTAGGCCTCTGTAACATTAACATAACATATTGGATCTTACCTAATAAGTTTTAGTTTCTGGATCATGAAATGCACCAGTTATATATAAGTGGAGACTATGTAAATAGAAGAGTTCATTTTGTCAATATATATTGCCTTGAAGCTTTCTATATATATGAAGCTTCAGTTTATTAAAATGTGTCAGTGAAAGCATAGATAACACAATATTATTTAAGATCATATCAACTGGTCATAAGTCAGGATGATACTTTCAACACAATTAAAAGCACTTTTTTTTAATAACTCAGTCAAACTTCTATAAAGTTTTTCACTTCAAACTGATATGAAATATAGATTATTGTATAATCACCTTGAGAGAAAAATATGTAGTTTCCATTAATCTTATAATCTTCATTTAAAGACAACATCAGTTATCTTGAATTTGAGGTAAAAATTAAAACAGGAAAAATAATTTGGCCATATGGCCCTATTAACATATTTAGGCACAAAACCCAGGAGAATCAGCTTAACAATAAAGCAAAAAAAAATTTTTTAAATGTCTATATGTAGGCTATTGTTCAAGGACAGAAAGCAGACTTTTTCCATAAAAATGTAAAAGATTAATGGATTTGTGGCTAGGAATGAATTTTTAGAAACTCATCTCCTAATCTCTCTGACATATGGACACAGACTTGTATGACTTTAAAGGCATAACATGATTTAGGGTAGAATATTATATATGGCACATTGTGACTTGAAAATGATGTTTCCAGTATGAATGTAATACTAGCACAAAGAAAGTACATCCCAGAGAAGGAAAAAATTATGCGGTAAGTTCCATCTTATCTAGATGGCAAAAGAGGTCATGTCAGTCATGAAGGACAATTCCAAACTATTGCAGCTGAGCAAAATTCCATTATAAATCATCTAAATATAACATCTCAATATACATAGATTCAATTTTACAAAGTCATCAAATCATGACCTCATTTTGATAGGGATATATAACGTAACTGTAGATATGGTTTCATTACTAACTAGTTGTGCAACTGAAAATCGACACTTCCCTTTTTTGAGGATTATTCTCTCCATCTATAAAATATGAGGATTAGAATAGATGATCTCTAAAGGCCCCTGGAGAGTGAATATTCTATGTTTGTTTCCCTAAAAACACAGAGAATGTAGCAAGAATACTATTCTTGCTTCTAAGTGTCAGGACTCTTTAATGAGATTATGTTACATTTTAAATGATGAATAAAAGAATTTCAGGTTCAGCTAAGCTAGATGCATCAAGTCCCCAGAAATGTGTGAATACCTCACTTGCTCAAGGAAGAGAAGGGTCACCCATCATTGCTTTACTTATTATAAAGGCAATGTTTCTTGATATTTGGGAGCCTTCCAATTCAGTTCTATATGAATGACTAGTTCTCATCACACACACACATTACATACTAAAAATATAGATATATAATAAAGAGCCCTTAACATTCCTGATAGTAATAATTCAACAACAGATAGTCTCAAACTATTAAATGTTTTAAATTAGAAAAGTAAGTTTTATGTTCATGAAATAGTCTACTGCAGGGTTTTCTAGCCTCAGCACTATTTATATTTTGGACTGGATAATTCTTTGGCATGGGGGCTGTTCCATGAAATGTAGGATATTTAGCAACATACTGGGTTCTAGATGCTAGTATCAACTTATCTCAACAAACTGCAAGAAACAACTATGTCTCCTGGGAGAAAAGTAGTCCCTGATTGAGAACCACTGTTCTCAATATGGAGAGGTATACTATCAATATACTAATATATGGAGGTATACTATCTGGAAAGATCTAATAGTTTTTGAAAAAGTTCTGATCTCAATGTTCCAGGATGAATTGTTTCATTTAGGTTTGAACATGTATTACTACATTTAGTGTGGGCTTCTAGAAGAGTAAAAGTTAAGAAACAAAGACTATTTAGCCTAGTTTTTCCTAAAATAAAATTATAGTGAAGCTACATAGAAATACAAATAAGGTTCACAACAGCCAAGATACTGACAATCTAAACATACTCTGAGAGATGAGTGGATAGAGAAAATGTGGTATACCTACACAATGGAATATTATTCAGCCACAAAAAAGGAAAATCCTGAGACAGCAGAAGAACTACAATCCTGCAGCTTGTGGAACAAAAACCACATTCACAGAAAGATAGACAAAATGAAAATGTAGAGGACTATGTACCAGATGAAGGAACAAGATTAAACCCCAGAAAAACAACTAAATGAAGTGGAGATAGGCAACCTTCCAGAAAAAGAATTCAGAATAATGCTAGTGAAGATGATCCAGGACCTTGGGGAGGCAAACATCGAGAAGATGCAAGAAATGATTAACAAAGACCTAAAAAAATTAAAGAACAAACAGAGATGAACAATACAATAACTGAAATGAAAAATACACTAGAAGGAATCAATAGCAGAATAACTGAGGCAGAAGAATGAATAAGTGACCTGGAAGACAGAACGGTGGAATTCACTGCGGCAGAACAGAATAAAGAAAAAAGAATGAAAAGAAATGAAAAGCCTAAGAGACCTCTGGGACAACATTAACCACACCAACATTCACATAATAGGGGTCCTAGAAGGAGAAGAGAGAGAGAAAGGACTTGAGAAAATATTTCAAGAGATTATAGTCGAAAACTTCCCTAACATGAGAAAGGAGATAGCCACCCAAGTCCAGGAAGCACAGAAAGTCCCAGGCAGGATAAACTCAAGAAGAAACACACCAAGACACAGAGTAATCAAATAGACAAAAATTAAAGACAAAGAAAAATTATTAAAAGCAACAAGGGAAAAATGACAAGTAACATACAAGGGAACTCCCATAAGGTTAACAGCTGATTTCTCAACAGAAACTCTACAAGCCAGAAGGGAGTGTCACGATATATTTAGTGATGAAAGAGAAAAACCTACAACCAAGATGACTCTACCCAGCAAGGATCTCATTCAGATTCGACAGAGAAATCAAAAGCTTTACAGACAAGCAAAAGCTAAGAGAATTCACCACCACCAAACCAGCTCTACAACAAATGCTAAAGGAACTTCTCTAGGCAGGAAACACAAGAGAAGAAAAGGACTACAGCAACAAACCCAAAACAATTAAGAAAATAATAATAGGAACATACATATCAATAATTACCTTAAATGTGAATGGGTTAAATGCTCCAACCACAAGACACAAGCTCACTGAATGGATACAAAAACAAGAGCCATATATAGGCTGTCTACAAGAGACCCACTTGAGACCTAGGGACACATACAGACTGAAAGTGAGGGGATGGAAAAAGATATTCCATGCAAGTAGAAATCAAAAGAAAGCTGGAGTAGCCATACTCATATCAGATAAAACAGATTTTAAAATAAAGAATGTTACAAGAGACAAGGAAAGACACTACATAATGATCAAGGGATCAATCTAAGAAGAAGATATAACAATTATAAATATATATGCACCCAACATAGGAGCACCTCAGTACATAAGGCAAATGCTAACATCTATAAAAGAGGAAATCGACAGAGACACAATAATAGTGGGGAACTTTAATACCTCACTTACACCAGTGGACAGATCATCCAGACAGAAAATTAATAAGGAAAAACAAGCTTTAAAAGACACAATAGACCAGATAGATTTAATTGATATTCATAGGGCATTCGATCTGAAAACAGCAGATTACACTTTCTTCTCAAATGCACATGGATCTTTCTCCAGGATAGGTCACATCTTGGGTCACAAATCAAGCCTCAGTAAATTTAAGAAAACTGAAATAATATCGAGCATCTCTTCCGACCACAATGCTATGAGATTAGAAATAAATTACAGGGGAAAAAAAATGTAAAACACACAAAACATGGAGGCTAAATAATACATTACTAAATAACCAAGAGATCACTGAAGAAATCAAAGAGGAAATTAAAAAAATACCAAGAGACAAATGACAATGAAAACACAATGATCCAAAACCTATGGCATGCAGCAAAAGCAGTTCTAAGAGGGAAATTTATAGCAATACAATCTTACCTCAAGAAACAAGAAAAATCACAAATAAACAATCTAACATTACACCTAAAGGAACTAGAGAAAGAAGAATAAACAAAACACAAAGTTAGTAGAAGGAAAGAAATCCTAAAGATCAGAGCAGAAATAAATGAAAGAGAAACAAAGAAAACAATAGCAAAGATCAATAAAACTAAAAGCTGGTTCTTTGAGAAGATAAACAAAATTGATAAACCTTTAGCCAAACTCATCAAGAAAAAGAGAGAGAGGACTCAAATCAATAAAATTCGAAATGAAAAAGGAGAAGTTACAATGGACACTGCAGCTATACAAAGCATCCTAAGAGACTACTACAAGCAACTCCATGCCAATAAAATGGACAACCTGGCAGAAATGAACAAATTCTTAAAAAGGTATAAAATTCCAGGACTGAACCATAAAGAAATAGAAAATATGAACAGACCAGTCATAAGTAATGAAATTGAAACTGTGATTAAAAATCTTCCAACAAACAAAAGTCCAGGACCAGATGGCTTCACAGGTGAATTCTATCAAACATTTAGAGAAGAGCTGACACCCATCTTTCTCAAACTCTTCCAAAAAATTGCGGAGGAAGGAACACTCCCAAACTCATTCTACAAGGCCACCATCACCCTGATACCAAAACCAGACAAAGATACTGCAAAAAAGAAAATTACAGACCAATATCACTAATGCATATAGATGCAAAAATCCTCAACAAAATACTAGCAAACAGAATCCAACAACACATTAAAAGGATCATACAACATGATCAAGTGGGATTTATCCTAGGGAGGCAAGGATTCTTCAATATATGCAAATTAATCAACGTGATACACCAAATTAACAAATTGAAGAATAAAAACCAAAGGATCATCTCAATAGATGCAGAAAAAGCTTTTGACAAAATTCAACACCCATTTATGATAAAAACTCTCCAGAAAGTGGGCATAGAGGGAACCTACCTCAACATAATAAAGGCCATATACGACAAACCCACAGCAAATATCATTCTCAATGGTGAAAAACTGAAAGCATTTCCTCTAAGATCAGGAACAAGACAAGGATGTCCATTCTTGCCACTATTATTCAACATAGTTTTGGAAATCCTAGCCATGGCAATCAGAGAAGAAAAAGAAATAAAAGGAATACACATTGGAAAAGAAGTAAAACTGTCACTGTTTGCAGATGACATGATACTATACATAGAGAATCCTAAAGATGCCACCAGAAAACTACTAGAGCTAATCAATGAATTTGGTAAAGTAGCAGGATACAAAATTAATGCACAGAAATCTCTTGCATTCCTATACACTAACAACAAAAGTTCAGAAAGAGAAATTAAGGAAACAATCCCATTTACCACTGCAACAAAAAGAATAAAATACCAAGGCATAAACCTACCTAAGGAGGTAAAAGACCTGTACTCAGAAAACTAAGATACTGATGAGAGAAATCAAAGATGACACAAACAGATGGAGAGATATACCATGTTCTAGGATTGGAAGCATCAATATTGTGAAAATGACTATACTACACAAAGCAATCTACAGATTCAGTGCAATCCCTATCAAATTACGAATGGCATTTTTTTACAGAACTAGAACAAAAAATCTTAAAATTTGTATGGAGACACAGAAGACCCCAAATAGCCAAAACAATCTTGAGGGGAAAAAACAGAGCTGTAGGAATCAGAGTCCCTGACTTCAGACTATACTACAAAGTTACAGTAATCAAGACAATATGGTCCTGGCACAAAAACAGAAATATAGATCAATGGATCATGAAAGAAAGCCCAGAGAGAAACCCACACACCTATGGTCAACTAATCTGTGACAAAGGAGACAAGAATATACAATGGAGAAAAGACAGCCTACTCAATAAGTGGTGCTGGGAAAACGGGATGGCTACATGTAAAAGAATGAAATTAGGACATTTCCTAACACCATACACAAAAATAAACTCAAAATGGGTTAAAGACCTAAATGTAAGGTCAGACACTATAAAACTCTTAGAGGAAAACATAGGAAGAACACTCTTTGACATAAATCACAGCAAGATCTTTTTTGACCCCCTTCCTAGAGTGATGGAAATAAAAACAAAAATAAACAAATGGGACCTAATGAAATTTAAAAGCTTTTGCATAGCAAAGGAAACTATAAACAAGACAAAAAGACAACCCTCAGAATGCGAGAAAACATTTGCAAACGAATCATCAGACAAAAGATTAATCTCCAAAATATATAAACAGCTCATGCAGGTCAATATTAAAAAAAACAAACAATCCAATCAAAAACTGGGCAGAAGACCTAAATAGACATTTTTCCAAAGAAGACATACAGATGGCAAAGAGGCACATGAAAAAATGCTCAACATCAATAATTACTAGAGAAATACATATCAAAACTACAATGAGGCATCACCTCACACCAGTCAGAATGGCCATCATCAGGAAATCTACAAACAACAAATGCTGGAGAGGGTGTGGAGAAAAGAGAACCCTCTTGCCCTGTTGGTGCAAATGTAAATTGATACAGCCGCTATGGAGAACAGTATGGAGGTTTCTTAAAAAACTAAAAATAGAATTACCATATGACCCAGCAATCCCACTACTGGGCATATACCCAGAGAAAACCATACTTCAAAAAGACACATGCATGCAATGTTCATTGCAGCACTATTTACAATAGCCAGGTCATGGAAGCAACCTAAAAGCCCATCGACAGACGAATGGCATGGATAAAGAAGATGTGGTACATATATACAATGGAATGTTACTCAGCCATAAAAAGGAACGAAATTGGGTCATTTGTAGGGACGTGGATGGACCTAGAGACTGTCATACAGAGTGAAGTAAGTCAGAAAGAGAAAAACAAATATTGTATATTAACACATATATGTATAATCTAGAAAAATGGTACAGATGTACCAGTTTGCAAGGCAGAAATAAAGACACAGATGTAGAGAACAAACATATGGACACCAAGGGGGGAAAACGGTGGGGTCGGGTGGTGGTGGGATGAACTGGGAGATTGGGATTGACATATATACACTAATATGTATAAAATAGATAACTAATAAGAACCTGCTGTATAAAAATAAATAAATAAATAAATAAAATTCAAATAGAAAAAGAAAATATCACCTCGCCCCATGACTCATCAGGCCTGAGATTGTAGTGAAGATCAGAAGAATAGAAATCATATGATATCATTTACATTTGGAATCTAATAAAAAATGATACAAACGAACTTATTTACAAAACAGAAACAGACTCACAGACTTTAAAATCAAACTTATGGTTACCAAAGGGGAAACATTGGGTGAGGGAGGGGTAAATTAGGAGACTGGGATTAACACATACACACTACCATATATAAAATAGATAGCTAATAAGGACCTAGTGTACAGCACAGGAAATTCCACTCAATATTCTGTAATAACATATATGGGAAAAGAATCTGAAAAAGAATAGATATATGTACATGTATAACTGATTCACTTTTCTGTACACCTGAAACTAACACATTGTAAGTCAACTATATTCCAATAAAAATTTTAAAAACAAAAGCAAAAACAAAAAACCAAAGGCTAGAACTAAGCCCAGCACAGATACTGGGGAGCACAGTGGGTCCATCGAGATAAAGGTACCAATAAAAAGAAAAGGAAAATCCTGTCATTTGTGACAATATGGATGAAACTGGAGGGCATTATGCTAAGTAAAATAAGCCAAGCAGGGAAAGACAAATACTGTATGGCATCACATACGTGAACAACAACAACAAAAAGCCATGTAACAGAAACTGATAATAGAATGATTGCCAGGGGGTAGGGAGAGGGAGAAATGGGGAGATGAAGGTTAACTGGCACAATCCTTCAGTTATAAGAAGAATAAGTTGTGAGGATCTAGTATACAGCATGGTGACTATAGTTAATAATATGGTATTGTATACTTGAGAGCTACTGAGAATAAACCTTAAGTATTCTCACCACAAAAAGAGAGAGAGAGAGATTTAACTGAGCTGATGGACATGTTAATTATCTTGGACTTGGTAATCACTCCACAATGTATATGTATGTCAAATCATCCCATTGTACACTTTAAACATACAAAATTACATTTGTCAATTATTCCTCAATAAAGTTGGGGGAAAAAACACAAATGAAGCTTCTGCCGAGAAAACTGAGTTCTACAAATGTGCTTCCTTTAGCGAAAAATCTCATTACTGGACAAACGCCCTTAAGTTTCTGTGTGCTCTATGACTAAGGAGTGCTGATTGAATGCTGTGTCCTGTTCCATGACCTCTATCCTCAAAACATTGTGTAATGCTAGCAAAATAAAAAATTATCCTTATTATTAGTGGTCTTGAGCCAACAAGTTTGTTGGTTCCTAATGAAAATTCTTTATATACCAAGAGTTTTGCTTTCTTTTTCCCTCTTTGTTGATCTGTGACGATCCCATTATTATTCATTTGCATATATTGATAATTATTTCATATATTTAATATTTTAAGAGTAAGCATGATTCAAGCCACCAGGTATCTATGCTCTGGGGTGTTCTATTGAGGCAAAATCACAACTGGCATTAAAGCTAGAGAGAATTATGCATGGTCACAGAGAGAATGTTATTCACTTAGAGCATGGCCACGTAGTGACTTCAATCAGGTTTACTTTTCAAGTGTTAAATGGACTGAGTGACTCTAAAGGTTTTTGGACACTTTCCAAAATTGGAGTAGTGCAGTTTTTGTTGTAAATTCAAGTTCTGTGGTTAAATTTGAAGAATCTTTAATATGAAGTAAATAAGTAGGATTCCAAAAAGAAAATGCATTCAGGAAAATGAGGTTGTAATTTATTGATATGCTAATTAGTAAAACATAATGCAAATCAGAAGGCGGCCATGGAGTTTTTTTCTTCTAAGCATAAAAAGAAAATCTAATGTTAACTAAGC
Source organism: Balaenoptera musculus (assembly GCF_009873245.2). NCBI lineage: Eukaryota > Metazoa > Chordata > Mammalia > Artiodactyla > Balaenopteridae > Balaenoptera > Balaenoptera musculus. The sequence goes on from NC_045788.1 coordinate 106,038,803, forward strand.
TGCAGTCAGTTACAGTAGTGTGAGACTCAATCACATAGGCCTATTTTCGTTAACAGCAATGATCCTTTTTTCATCACTATTTTCTTATTACTAGTCTACAAAAAGTCTCCAAATAATATATTTTGTTATCAAATGCATAAAACTTCTAGTGCATAAATTTACTTGCCATATTTAGTCTTATAAGAAAAATCATCAAAATGTAAAGAATATATGTGTGTGTGTCTGTGTATGTGTATGTATATATATATATATATATATATATATATATATATATACATACACATACACAGACACACACACATATATATGGGGTTTTTTTTGAGGAAAGATGTTCCATGTGGAGAAGCAGCCATATTAGTTCACCTAATACTGACAGTGAACACTTATGTTTGCAGAGATATAAATTTTATGAGTTGAAAGTGACCTTAAAAATAATCTACTTAGTTTTTAAATAGGAATGAAGAAACCCAAGATCACATGGTCAGTTACCAAAAGAGTGAGGACTGGAATACAGGCCTCCCTTCTCCTAGACTAACTTTTTTCTTTTTTTTTTTTTTTTTTTACAGAACTATCTCTGAGCATCCAAAGCTATGTTCCTTTGAGCCACTGGGGTTTTCATTCAAACAGCCTGCTTCTCAGCAACACAGACACATTTCCTTAGTGTTACAGATAGATATATGGGCCATTTAAAATCTGTGCTAGTAATAACAGTGAGGTGTAAACACTCTATGTGTTTGGCTGGTTTAATTCTCTAATCTAGCATCCGTTAGCAAGTAAAAAACTTGCTAATAAAAGTGGTCAAGAGTGAGGGGTTTGTTTTTTGTTTTTGTTTGTAGAGCTCTATCAGTAGCCAATCATTCGCAAATGCAGGGATTATATTTTGTGTATCCACCATGTTGATAAATTAAATAAGTTCACACTGTGTAAAAAATGATCCTATCAGAGCAAATGAACTCAAGCTTTCATGGTCTTACCTTTGTTTTTTTTCTTGGCACCCCAGAACCAGATTCTTTATGACTTGCATCAGAGCTATTTGGGGTAAAATCGTTTTTTCCCGTGGATATCACCTTGTTGTTGTTTTTAGGTTTTATAGATTATTTTTACAGAATTAAAATACCACTCTCTATACTTAATGTAAAGTATACAACAGAGGGGTTTTTATTGTTGTTGTTGTTGTTATTGTTGTTTAAACCAAGAGTTGACTAATTCTGGTAATTTGACTAAGGTTCTGGTTCAAGACAGTGACGTAGGAAGATCCTGAACTCACATCCTCTCATGAATACACTGAGTCTACAGTTACATATAAAACAATTTCCTCTTAAAATAACCTAAAGCCTGGCTGAGTGAGGACTATTGAGCAAACGAGAAGAAAACCATATCAAAGTGGGTAGGAGAGGCTGGGACACAATCTCACCATAAATCCTATCCACAGCACAGTGAACCACAACTGGGAGAAAACTCAAAACCCAGAGCTTATCGCCAAGGAGCAAAGTGTTCAAACCCTACATGGGGCTTACACGTGAGAGACAAGACACCAGAACTTTGAAAACCAACAGGGCTCACATCATGAGACCCCCAAGATTGTGGCCATCTGGGAAACAGCTCTTAAAGGGCCCTTGTGATGCTCAGACTTACCCACCCCAGAACCTAACTGAGAGGCAGCCGATGGTACCCAGACTGAAAGTAAAATGAGCATTACCTGCTTATATTAAAGCATCGGCTCAAGGGCAGGCATTTAATTTAAAATACACATCTAGGATCCTGTTGGAACACTATCTAGGCACGGAGACTAGCAGTTTCCATATTTATGCTTTTCTTTTCCCGTGTTGCAGAGCACCAGTATCTCCTGAGAGGGAGCTGTCCCACGTGTCTGGTGCTCTGATCCCTGTGGCACCCACCCAGGGAATGCCTCTTGACTGCCTGACTCTGGAAGCCAGGAGAACTTTGGTTTCTGGTCCCAGGGGGACTGTAATAATTAGTGTCACTCAGAAAGGATCTTCTATGCCTGTCCGGCACCCCAATTTTAGTGACTTCTGTCAGGGGACACCTCTATATTGCCTGGCTCTGGAAGCTAGTGGGGCTTACTCTCATGAGTCCTACAGAACTATAACTAACAGAGAAAACGTTCTTAAATAGCTACCACCCCCAGGGCACAACAAGAGGCAACAGACCCAGGAGCTCAGTCTTTCTGTGAAGGAAGCCTGTTAGCTAATCATTATGGCTGTGGCCTGAGAGGCAGGATTCTGGGGGCTGACTGAAGTCCTTTCCAGATACCTATCTTTATGCTCTCCCTCTGCTGTGATCCAGAGCTTAAGTATTTCCTGGGAGGGAGATTTACACATGGCTGGTAACCTGGCTTTTATGTCTGGTACCCTGGTTTGGGCAGCTGCCACTCAGGGGATGACTCTTGATCATGTGGCTCAGGTGGCCAGGGCACTTGCATTCCTAGGTTCTACCAGACTGCAGCTGCACCACCCTCCACAAGGTACTGCACAGACTAAGGCACACCCCTAGTCTTTCTGTGAAGGAGGCCTCTTTGCTCGTCCTGGAGCTTTGGCCTGAGGGAAAGACTTTCAGGTTTGACACACATCTAGTAGGCTATGGAGCTGCTCTCAAGGAGTGTATGCTGTGGGCACCATCTTGGCACTCTCCCTCTGTCTCACTCCAGTTTTCTCTTTTATCCCAGAAAAAAGCTTATATACTCATCTGGAGCCCTGATTTTTGTGACTGCTGCCCAGAGGACATGGCAAGATCCTCTGGACAGTGAGGTTATGGTTGTAGTTCCACCTGACTATAAATACTGACATACTTTTAAAAGCTACTGCCTGAGAATCCTGTTTCCAAACCTAATTCTAGGTGCTGACATCTCTTTTAGGGATACTGACAGGCTTGGCACTTCCTCAACTATTGAAAACTATTAAAAATATAATAGGCTGAGTGGACAAGCACAAAGGTTTGAGAGACAATAAGAAGCTGAAGCAGGGTTGAATGACAAGTTTCATCTTCTACACAAGGCCAGTCCTTTAAGACTGGGAGAGGTGATTGTATTATCTGCTGTATAGAAACTAACACAGAGAATCAAGCAAAATGAAGAAACAGAGGAATATGTTCCAATTCGAAGAACAAGATAAAGCCTCAGGAAAAAACCTTCATGAAATGGAGATAAGTAATTCATGTGATAAAGAGTTCAAAAAGTCATGGTCATAAAAATGCTCACCAAACTGGGGAGAAGAATGGATGAACACAGTGAGAACTTCAACAAAGAGATGGAAAACATAAGAGTGCCAAATAGAAGAAAAAGAAATGACAAAAAGTGAAGATAGCATAAGGAGACTTAGGGGACATCAAACAAATTAACATTTGCATTATAGGGGTCCCAGGAGAAGAGGGAAGAGGCAAATATCTTATTTGAATACATAATGGCTAAAGCCTTCCCTAATCTGGGACAGGAAACAGACATCCAGACCAGGAAGCCCAGAGAGCCCCAAAAAAGTGTAACTCAAAGAGACACATCAAGACATGTTAATAATTAAAATGTCAAAACTTAAAGACAAGAAGAGAATATTAAAATCAGCAAGAGAAAAACAAGTTGTAATGTACAAGGGAATCCCCATAAAACTATCAGCAGATTTTTCAACAAAAAATTTGCAGGTCAAAAGGGAGTGGCATGATATATTCAACGGCAGGGGGGAACTCCAGCCAAGAACATTCTACTGGCAAAGTTATCATTCTGAATTAAAGGAGACATAAAGTTTTCTCCAGATAAGCAAAAGCTAAAGGAGTTCATCACAGCTAAACCAGCCTTACAAAAAAATGTTGAAGGAACTTCTTTAAACTGAAAAGAAAGGATTCTAATTAGTAACGAGAAAATATATGAAAGAGTAAATCTCATTGGAAAGTTAAATATATAGTAAAAGGAATGGAATATTTCTTATAATGTTAATATGAAGGTTAAAGGCAAAAGTAGTAAAATTAACTATGATTACAATAATTAGTAAAGGGATACACACAATAATAAGATGTGAAATGTGACATCAAAAACATAAAATATGGAGGGTAGAGTAAAAATGTTGAACCTTAGACTGGGATCAAACTTAAGTAGTTATCAGTTTAAAATAGACTGATAGAGATGTAAGTTGCTATTTATAAGCCTCATAGTAACCACAAAACAAAAACCTATGTTAAATACACACAAGATCAGAGAAAGGAATCTAAGCATATCACTAAAGAAAGTCATCAAACCACAAAAAGGAAAAGAAAAAAAGAGGAGAGGAGCAACATCAACAATAACAAAACAATTGACAAAATGACAAGTACATACTTATTAATAATTACTTTAAATGTAACTAAATTCCTCAAAAGACACAGAGTGGCTGAATGGATTTAAAAAAAAAAAAAAAACACATCTATATGCTGCCTAAAATAGACTCACTTCAGACTTTAGATATAAGGAAATACATACTAAAAGTGAAAAGATGGAAGAAAAGATACTCTATGAAAATGGAAACCAGGAGAAAGCAGGAGTAGCTATTCTTAGAAAAAATAGACTTTAAAACAAAGACTATAATAAGAGACAAAGATGGTTGTTACATAATGATAAAGAAGTCAATCCAACAAGAAGATATAACAATTGACAATGTATTTCCACCCAACATAGGAGCATCTAAATATATAAAGCCAGTATTAACAAACTGAATTTAACAATACATTTGATGAATTTATTCCAGGGATGCAAGAATGGTTCAATATCTGTAAATCAGTCAATGTGATACACATTAAGAAAATAAAGGATAAAAATCATATGATTATCTCAATAGGAGCATAAAAAGCACTAGACAAAATTCAACATCCACTTATGACAAAAACTCTCAACAACATTTTTATAGAAGGAACATACCTCAACATAAAAAAAGGCCATATATAACAAGCCCACAGCTAATAGCCACTCAATAGTGAAAAGCTGAAAGCCTTTCCTCTAAGAAAAGAAACAGGGATGATCACTTGTGCCAATTTTATTAAACATCATTTTGGAAGTCCTGGCCAGAACAATTAGGCAAGAAAAAGAAATAAAAGGTATCCAAATTGGAAAAGAAGTACAACTGCCACTATTTGTAGATGATGTGATATTTATATAAAAACCCTAAAGACTTCATTTAAAAAACTGCTAGAATAAGCAAATTCAGTAAAGTTACAGGATATAAAATCAATACACAAATTTTTTGCATTTCTATAACCAATAACTTATCAGAAAGAAAAATAAGACAATCTCACTTATAATTGCATGAAAAAGAATAAGACACCTAGGAATAAATTTAACCAAGTAGGCAAAAAACCTATACATTGAAAACTATAAGACATTGATGAAAGAAATTGAAGACAACATAAATAAAGGGAGACATATGATGTGCTCATGGATTGGAAGAATCAATATTGTAAAAATGTTCATACTACCAAAAGCAATCTACAGATTTAATGTAATCCTTGTCAAAATTCCAGTGGCATTTTTTCAAACAAATAAAACAAATAATCCTAAAATTTGTATGAAACCACAGAAAAAAAAAACTGAATAGCCAAACCAATACTGAGAAAGAAAAAGTTGGAGGCATCATGTTTCCTGATTTCACAGTAAACTGTAAAGCTATAGTAATTAAAACAGTATGGTGTTGGCATAAAAACAGACATATAGATCAATGAGACAGAATAGAGAGCCCAGAAATAAAACCACTCATATATTGTCAATTAATTTATGACAAAGGTGTGAAAAGTATACAATGGGAAAAGAACAGTCTCTTTAATAAATGGTGTCAGGGAAACTGGACAACCACATGCAAAAGAATGAAACTTGACCACTCCTCATATCATACACCAAAATTAACTCAAAATGTAAAGAATATTAAAGAATATAATTGCCATACATCTAAATTAAGCTTATAAAAAGTAAACTGTATTGTCACTCTGCAGATTTAACTTTTATTCTTCTCAATGTCCAATCACATAGTGAGCTGAAATCAGAATTGGCAATTTATCTCAGCCACCATTTACATAAAATACCAAGAGTATTTTATAACATATTTTCCATTAGCCATTCAGATACACATTTAAAAATTATTCTAAAAATAAGGCAAAATAAATGTTTTAATATTTTTGGTTTTAATACTGAAAAAAATTAGTTTGAAGATCACTTCTATGTCCACATAATTTAAGGTATGTAAAACAGATGTTTACTCAATTATTTAGAATCATATAGAAAAACATAGAAAATATATGTTTAAATGTTGAAGTTATCTAGTATATGGAGAATAATTCACTTTTTCTCAATCAATACTTTTAGTAGAGGGTAACAGTATTATAAAGGGATACTGGCTCTAAAGTCTACTGTTTACTTTTATCTTCTCACATCTATTTTATGGTTCTTGATAATGGGCAATTTAAGTTCTCTGTGCTTCAGTTTCTCTATCTTTCTCTATATCTCTATACATAGGAGTATAATTTAAATTAAATTACACACTACATATAAAGCATTTTGATTAGGCAATCTAAGCATTCAATAAGCATTAGCCTTTATTATTATGTACTTCCCACTTGATGCAAATTATAAAACTATTAATACATCTTCAAACATGGATAGTGAAATGATAAAATGTGTTACATAAGGAAGGATCATGCATAGTGTTGCAAATTTCATGTGTAAAATATGTATATTTTGTATATTTCAATAAAACTCTGATAGTAGCAGTTTTCCTCTACAAAAAGTAAAAATTCTAAAAATAAAAATCAATGATTCTAGTTTGGCTTTTAAATTGTTTATAAAATATGAAAATAAATTTTTAAGATCACTTCCATAAATAGGTATGATATCTCCACCCACTTCTAATTAATATACACTAGTAATTGTTGGCATCTCTTGCACTGTTTGCTTACTTGGCATTTTATACATGTTTTCTAACTTAATCCTCATAATGACCTTGTGATTTAGGTTTTACTACTATAATTTATCATGTGAAACAACAGAATCCACAGGTTCTAGGAGATCTATGATTCCAAATCAAGTCCTGTGATTCCTAACATATTACTGCCTGAGTAAAATAAAAGACCTGAACTTCTAGAAATTCTCTCACTTGAATGCAAATGTTTGCTTGAAGACTTGATTTTTGGAAAGAAGACAGAAAAAGATAAATCCTAATAAAAAAATGATAATTATCCCAAATCTTTCTGCCACATACAAACAAAGTAAAATTAGCCCGAGGTGAATTACTGACTTTTTTTTCACCTATTTTTAACACACTACTGCATTTCTCAGTCTCTAAATTATTCTAATCTCAAAGGAAAATGTGTGTGGGGGGGTTAGTACAATGAAATCTTCGGAAGTAGCTGAGGCATGTGACAGGGGCAGTGCTAGGGATGATATTATAACCACGTATTACAAAAAGAAAACCTTGGGGTGGGAGAAGGAGTGGAGGGAAGGGAGGTGGAGACTTAAAAAAATGAGGAAATTTGCCCAAAGGCATTTCAATTTGAGTCGTCTAACTCCAAAACACGTACTTGGAAGTAAGAATTTGTTCCTTTCATTAAACTAATTCAAGGATTTTCTTTTCTACAGAATATTTTTTGCCTAGTCCAATTTTGCTTAATTTAGTGTTAGTTACTTAGATGGTAAGCTTCAAGAAGGCATAGGATTTTTAAAAATTAACTTTCTGGCCCTGTATATACACATCCTTATTTTAAAACAAAAATGACCAATGAAACTAATCATGGTTATTCTTTGTAATTAACAGCCACATCCCTTCATTAAACATTAGTAGAGTAGATACATTAACTTCTGAGTTAAACTCTGGTATCCTCAATGAACACGAATATGTATTAAATATTTTTTACACTATCTGCCTAGTTAATGCATTTTATGTCATGAAATTTAACTTCAAAATATTAATACATAGGGATAGTAAATATATTCAACCATGATAGTTTATAAGTTTTAATGAAAAAAGTAGATTATAAATCATTGCTTTGCTTAGTGCAATCCTTCAAAAATATCAAAGATACCTCAAAAGATGAAGGGTTACTTTTAAAGAAGCTAAAATATTATCAATGAAACAGATTCTCAGTGAGAACAGCTTACAAAAAGAAACTGAGGATTAAAATTGCCCTCATTATAAAGGATTTGCAGTAGGAAGTTGGGTTATTTCTAAACTCAGTACAATACAGATACAGTGGGACATGAACCTATAGGCAATAGCCAAAATGACTACAGATAAGGGTTAACTTTGTTGCAGTAATTTACAACTACAAGATCAATATTTCAAGGATGGCATTGAATTCTATTTAACCTACTTCTTGTTTCTGAAAAGATCTAAATATATGAGAGTTTAAAAATAGAGTATACCATTATATATGGGTTTACAACTATTTCCCCCATTATACTTTTTAAAAATAATACTTTAAGAAAAAATTATCATTTCCTTTTCACCTCCTTAATTTAAAGTGAGTCTCCATTACATTTTTGGTTCATTTATTCAGCAGGTGTCAAGAAAAATTCAAAAGAGGGGTAGATTAATAACCTGCATTATTAGCTTAATACATACTTGCAGAATAAATGAATGAGTGAACAAACTGCTACTAGAGCTTTAAGATAATAATTTTAAATGGAGGTGTTGTTATTTTCAAGGTTAAACCTGAGCTGCAAATTTGTGAATATTTAATTTTAATATTGAAAATACTTATTCCTATAACATCAATATAACTTACTTTCCCACTTTCCCACATCTTTTTTTTTTTTTTTTTAAAGAGAAGAAAAAATCAAGTTAGAGTTAATAAGCCAGAAATAGTGAAGCACCTCTGTATGCTCATGGAAAGAGGAACCATCTCTCTTTTTATTTTGTAACTTTTTTTTCCTTTACCTGGCTGTCTACATAAGATGACTTAAAGCCTACTTAAACTTGGGAGAAAGTTCAGCAATTTTTAGTTTGGAAAAGTAAGCGGGAGAAAAAAAAATTCTTACATAAAATCATCTTTGTTCTCCCCAAAATGATTTTTATTGTTTTACATAAATGAATTTTTAAATGCCACACAGATTTTCTTTTACCTAGAATCAGTAGGCCTCATCCTTCTTGAGGAGAAATCCTCTCCATTTGGAAAATTTGTGGTAATATTAAGGTTTAAATAGTACTGACTAAAACTTACTGCCTTTAAAAATCCTTCAAATGGAATCCCAGAACTAATCAGAGATAAAGTCATAGAAATAGGATCCATAATATGTGTGAAACAATATAAATTATAATAAAATTGTAAGAGACTATTGATAAAAAGTAGCATATAAAAAGAACATAAAATAAGCACTAATAATGACATGATAGACCAACAGATTAACTGCAGACTTATCAACCACAATGGAAGCCAGAAGACTGAATGAAAAGAAAAAATTGCCATCAACCTAAATTTGCTTGTACAGCCAAACCATATATTAATAATGAGTAAAATAATTATATTTTCTAACAAACTAGAGTGAATTTTTTCCACAAATAATTCTTCCCCAGAGAAATATCTAAAAGGTATATTTCAGGAAAGAAAAAAAAAAAAATTCCAGAAGGATGGTCTAAGATGCAAGAAAGAATAGTGGGAAAAAAAAAAAAAAAAGTGGTTTGGGGAAGATGATGTAAAAATACAGAAAAATGCCAGGTGAAATGAAGACACCATCTGCAAGACAAGGAGAGAGGCCTAGAACAGATCTTTCCTTAATAGCTCTCAAAAGGATTCAACTCTAATGACATTTTGATTTTTGGGTTTCTTGTTTCCAAAACTGTGAGACAACAAATTTTTGTTGTTTAAGCCCCGAAAATGCTATAAACTTATTAAAATCTAATTAAAATTTAAATCCCACATGCCGCAACTGAAGACCCCACATGCCACAACTAAATATTCCACACGCCGCAACTAAAAAGATCCCGCATGCCGCAACAAAGATCCAGCGTGCTGCAATGAAGACCCAGCGCAGCCAAATAAATAAATAAATATTTTTTGACAAATTTATCTGTATAATATCAAATATGTTTGGCTACAAAGAAGAAAGTAAAATCATGAACAGAATGATCTATAAAACAGATTAGAGGTGAAAAAGTGAAAGAGTCCTTAGGTGTTTGAATCATTCAGAGGCCAAACATCAATATTAAAGGATGCATGGAAAATGACAGCCAAAAGCCAAAACTTCCCAATTTTACAAGGTAAAAGTCAATGAAAAATAGGGAAAGAAATAAACATTTACAATTGTTATGAAAAAGAAAGGAGGAAAAAGTGTCTTAAAAAGTGCAACAACTGTAAAACACTAAGTAAGATGAATAAGTCAAAATATATCTATCATCAAAAGGACTAAACTTTTCAGTTAAAAGCAGAGAAAGTCCAAACGGAAAATCAAATAACATCCCACAATATGCTATTTACAAGAAACATACACAAAACATAAACAGCCCAAAAGTTTCCTATATATATAAATAGGAAAGTGAGGGTCACTACACAATGATCAATGTTCAATTAACCAGGATTATATAGCAATTGTATATTTGTTTACAGCTAATAAAATTGTAGCCTGAGATTAGGTAGAGCTACATGTGTTACACAATTTAAAATAGCAATGGTTGAAGAAGGGTTTTTTTTCCCTTTTATGCATTTAAACTTCCAGTGTTGGTATTAGAAATTTGCCTTCAAATTCCTCAAGGACCAGGCTTCTTCTACCTCATCTCTCAGTCACACTTAGATATAGTCCTCATGTTCCTGGTCCAAGAAGGTGACATTTGTGTCCCATGCTATAGGCTAGAAAAGGGACAAACAGGGCAAAAGTTCTCTGCCAACTATAGGGAAAAATTGACAACCACTATTATAGTGAGAGATTTCAACATTCCGCTCTCAAAATCTGAGAAGTTAAGACCACAAAAGGTATTTTTATCTCTGTAAATAAATATATATTTAAAAATTTGAGCAAAAGGCTTACCAAGCTAGATTAAAAGACATATATATCACCCTGAAACCAACAATTGAGGAATGTTCATTCTTAAGAACATAGAGTGCACCTACAGAAAATTGGCCACATACTAGGATATAAATAAGATACCGAAAAAATTTTTAAAAGTCGGTATCAATTGTATCATAAATAAAATGCAAATAAGCTACATAGTGATACATTTCTTAAATAATATATGCACATACTTATAAATTAATCTCTTTTATCTAATGGAACAAATAAGAATCATTATAGAAATTGAAACGCTAAGAAATGATTGTGTGTGTATATGTGTATATGTAGATATAGTTATATCTCAGACTTTGATGAAAAAGTGAAAGCAGTTTATCTGCTATTTGGAAAAAAAAAGGACACTTTCTTAGAAAATCTATGCTACCAGATCTGAATTAGAAAGAAATTAAGCTCAAACATTCCTTAAACAAATAAATAAACTAATTGAATCAGTTTTTTTTAAATGTTCCAAAAAGCAAATTCCAGGACAAAAATGTTTTATGAGTAATTTTAATGTAATTCTAAGAAGAGACAATTTAAATCTTACATAAACTAAAAGAATTAAAATGAAGAAATACTCTCCAACTCATTCTATGAGGTGGTGTATTTTCATTATCAACTTTAGATAAGGACATAATGGAAAGGTTAACTATAGGCCACTTCTCCTTATAAATATAGATGTAAAAATCCTGAACAAATATTAGTTAACTTAATCTAGCAGTGCATGAAAAGGTGATAAAGCATGACAATACTTGGTTTATTCTAGAATTGCCAAGGTTGGTCTATCACTGAAAAATCTGTAAATGTGATTACCAAATGATTAATTCAATAAATGCAGGCATATCAAGTTATTAATTCAAATTTTATCCATGAAAAGAACTATTGGCAAACTAGAAGTATCCTTAATTTAATAGAGATAACCTTAAAAGTGTTCCAATTAAAATCACAACAAATACAAGGATGACAACAGTTGTCTCTTCACATTGTATTGGAAAACATACCCAATGGAATAAGACAAAAATTAACTTTATAAGGATTAGCAGGAAAGAAATAAATTGCCATTATTCAAGGATGATATAATTGTGTAGGAACTAAAATATTCATAAAAATATTAAAACAGGTATTAAAGAAAGTTGCTGAATGTAGTATAAATGTAAAAATATTAATTGCATTTTTGGAGAACTAAAATAAATATTGAGAGGACACATTCAAAAGGAATACATCAGACATCATTTGTGATGGTGATTAAAATATGTCATCTCTGAGTAATCTAAAATACAGTAAGATATTTTTGCAGAAAATTACAAACTTCATTATGAGATATAAATAGAGAACACATACAGTGTTCTTGGGTTGTAAGAATCTACCCAGTCATTTTTCTCAACATTGACCTATAGATTCAATGCAATTGCTATAACATTTTTAGCAGGATTTTTGTAAAATTTGTATGGAATTGCAAGTCCCAGGAGTAACTAAGATGTTCCTGAAGAAGAGCAAGTTTGGAAGATCTTTATGAAATATCAAGATTTATTAGAAAACTGAAATATTTAATTTAACGTGGTCTTGAAACAGGAATAGTCAAAACAGATTTAAAACATCCATTAATTGAAGAACATGAAATATATGACAGAAGAATCATGGCAGTTATTAATAAATAATTGAGGAAAGAAGAGATTGTTTAATTAGTGTTACTGGGAGAATTAGTTATTCATATAGAAAAAAGAAAATGAAATTAGTTCATGAGATCCATGATAGTCAACTTCAAATAGATTAAAGACTTAAGGAAAACAAAAACTACAAAACCTTTTAAAGAAAAAATGAAAGAATCTCTTATTGGCCTTGGCATAGAAATACTATTCAAACATAAGAGGAGTTTACTTAGAACATGAACCAAACAAGAAAAGCAAATGAAAGATGCTCTCTCCTCATTACTAATTAGGAATATGCAAAATTAGACTCTAATAAGAAACTTTTATATTCATAAGACTAGCAATGTCTGATAATACCAAAAATGGTGGGAATATAGAACATAGGGAACTATCTATACTGCTAGTGGAAAAAATTGATGTAATTATATTGGAAACAAATTTGGCATTATCTTATATAAAATGATATGTGCAAATACTAAAAACCAGCAACTCCACTTCTAGACTAGGCAAACTCCTGCAAATGTGCCCTAGAAAACAAGAATATTCAAAACAACATTGTATTAACAAGAAATGGAAACTGCCCCCAAAGTATAGGAAAATATACAAATAAATCATAATGTATTTATGTAGCAAATATTATAAAATAATGGCAACAAATGAAAAGAACTTCATAGGAATAACATGGATAAAATTTAGAAACATAATGTTGAATGATAAATAAAAATATCGAAAAATTCTTAAAGTATTAAAACTTTTAAAAGCTCAAAGTAAATAAAATTAATAATGCATTGTGTAAGAATGCATACATGTAATAATTACATACATATAGCATGTGAACAAAATTCCGAATTTTAAAAAATTCAAGATTAATTTTTCACTACAATGAGAGGCATGACAATGGAATGGGGAAGAGTAATAAGGTAGCAGTAATGGTTGTGGTTTCATTGATATCTGTTTTTATTATGCTTTATAACTTACAAATTTGTTACATACATTTTTATGCATCAAATGATACATGATTGTTCCAAGATTTCCAAAAGCAAAAAAAAAAAAAAAAAAAAAAAAAAAACTGGTATCAATTACAGCTGCCATTTTTTTTTTTTTTTAAATCACAGAGCTCTATTACTGAGGTATATTCAGAAAACAATGGCTAGGAAAATTATATTGTGCCATCAATAATAAGTGATAGTTCATTTATTTTGTAGGGATTAAAGATTTTATTAGTTAAGATTAATAAAATGCACACATACATGGAGAGAAAGAGAGACAGCCAAACAGGCTGAGAGTGCTTTGTGATTAAATTTCGGCTTCAAATTATAATCCTCACACTAATATCCTATGTCACTTGGTCAAAGTCACTGGTTCTGGCTACTGAGTTAGAAGAAAGAAAAATGCTCCTTTCCAAACAAAAATTTCCCAAGTGTCAGCAAAATGCCCAAATCATCTATTTCACATTGCTGTGCCTTTTAAAAAATTTTCCCTTCAAATCAAGGGCACTTCTTTGTTCCAGATTTAAGGAGCAGATGAAATATATTCTAATAGATTCATATCATAAATCTCTAGTGTCTAAGTAGACCTGAAGAAACATCTATCTGTCCTGACCAGTATCTCCAGAGGCTATTACATTCCCATTCAAAAAAAAAAAGTGTCATCTGTGTAGAGCCCATCTCAGTCTCTAGCTTGTCAGTTCAAGAACATTAGAATGCCTCTTTAGTTTTGCTCATTAAGATGTATATCTCTTATGCCCCATGATAACCATTAATATTCAAAAAGTACAGGGAAAAGCATAAGGCAAGTGCTTAAACTAAAGAACACAGCTATGCCAAACATTTGGAGCTTCCCAATTACTACTGGACCCTATTTCCGTGTGGCAACTGAGGGTTATATCACAACATAATGTCATTTTGAAGATCAAGTAAGCAGCGTCAATCTAACTGCTAGTTGCAGGATGACTTTGTAGTCCTAGAGGATTGCAAGATGCAGATGATTGCTGCTTAGAGAAATAACTGTTGACAGGACTGGTGAAACAACTCACAAACGATGAACTGAGAAAGTGCCCAGCTGTCCATGCAGACCTGTAAATGTTCCACACCACAACCTTAGGAAGGATTACAGCAATTTCCCCACGTCCTATTATTTGCCTCTGACCAAAAATGACAGAGATGCACAGCATCACTAGGCACAGTCTATATGTACATTTCACACATCCTGATCCTTTAACATCATCGAGTTAAGAAATGTCATCATACAGAGTTAAATCTTGAAGCTCTCTATTACACCTTGAACACATATCAATTTCCTTTGTTACAAAATTAATGACTAAAAACAACTCTAATAATGTTTAAAATGAAGGAAGAACTTGCCAAGAGTTCACCATTGTACTTCTGTTCAGCCTTCTATTCCCAAGGCTAACAGCATGCACAAGGACTTTGATTAGGACTCACAACATAACAATTAAAAAAAAAATCAGTCTGACCATCTATGTGAATTTATGTAATTATAAGCATATAATAGGCATGCCTTGAGTTGCTTTAATCATGGAAAAACATTTACATAGTAATCTAAAAATAATATACTGTTTAAAAAGAACATAATTTATTCTTCTGCAGGTAGTACTCTCCCTGGTAAAAATAGTGATAACATTTAAAAAAGGGAAAATATGATGCAATTGAGAAAAAGAATACATACACAAGAATGGGGTCATTTACTATTTAACAGAGCAATCCCTTTCTACTATGTCTTTGATACATCTACCACTATAAACTGTTCATCACATTTGCTCAAATACCACACCATATACTTTAGTAGTTTAAAATTTGGCAGTTAAATAACACAATCAGTATATGAGCAAACTTATAATTCCCTCCTTCTCTTATGTATTGTGCCATCTGTCTCATTTATTTTTCATTTGCTGGTGATTGCTTTGTTAGCCGTTAATGGGTTACTTTATTCATCCATGTGTATCATTCATTGCCTTCTACTTTTATTATTATTATCATTATCGTTGTTGTTGTTAAGAGCATTTAACATGATATCTATTCTCTTAACACATTAAGGGCACAGTACAGTATGTTAACTATGGACACAATGTTGTACAGCAGGTCTCTAGAACACATTCATCTTGTATATTAAAACTTTAATACCTGTCAAACAGCAACTCTCCATTTCTCTTCTACTTCCCACTTTGCCTTCACTGTTTCCCAAATCACTCTGGTGTCCCTGTGTTTTACCACTTTCTTTGTTCTTTTCCCCATTTTATCTACCTGACTTCTTAGAAAATACATTGATTTTTTTCTTACTTTTATTCTCAAATTCCAGATAAAGGAATTTAAATTCTACATGTGAATAATGTGTGAATAGCTAAGTCTCACACTTTAAGAAGAAAATCATTATCTAGTACATAGGTTTTATTTTATGCACATTAGATAAACACATCACAGTATCAATATTTTAGGAGGACCTCTCTGCTAAGGAGGAAAGATTATGCTATCTAATACATTTCTTGTCATCCAGCCTGTTAAATTAAGATTTTTATCTAAATTAAGTTTCTGGTTGTTGTCTTTGTTGATTTTTAATATCATCTTAGTCCCTCCCGTTACTTCAGTCTTTTAAACAAAATGAAACGATGTTTAATAACCAGTAAGACCCTAATAAAAGTTAGCATTTGGATGAAGAAGACCTAGTTTCCAGCAGGATGAGGTAACTGAACAAGAATTGCCACAGCTGCTTCTCATCAGGAGGAATTTAAATGCTCTGCTTTTATTTTGTCTTGATTCATTTTTTTCAAATATGATTAATTATTTTTTAATTTTTATTTTATTTTGCTGCACCACACAGCATGTGGGATCTTAGTTCCCTGACCAGGGATACGCATGCCCCCTGCAGTGGAAGCGTGGAGCCCTAACCACTGGACCGCTAGGGGAGACCTTTTTGTCTTGATTTTTAACCAGAGTTTAAAATGACAGTGAAGCCCAGTTCTGCCTTATTGGTTTGTTGATGACGGTTTTGGTAAATATAATTTATTAAAATTCATTTTAAATTTGTTTTAAAGCTCACTTTTTCAGCAGGTTTTATGTGAGAATACATATTCTGTTATATTTATGTAACTGCATTTGAAAAATTTTTAAAAAGCATATAGCTTAAAAGTATGGAACATTCGAGAATTTAATATAGAAATTATTTTCACTTATTTTCAAAAGGAACTATAATCCTTATTACTACATAATCCTTTGGGTAAAAAAATTAAAATGTACCACAAATACCCTTCTGTTCCAATTGCCATTTTGAGAAAAAGATTGAATCACACACATTTGAAAATAAAAGGCCTTACTAAAGATAGAAAACATTATTTCCTTAAAAATATTTCTTAAGAGGTAACCTAAAAGATTACATTTAAGAAATGTCCTCTTTTCAATATCTTATTTTGATATGATTTTCTAAGAAAACAGGGTATTAAGATGAAATAACTTATTTGGAACATGATTTATAATGAAAATATATTGGTCCCCATGTACTTATATATATGGATTATGTTCTAACATCATTTAGAAATCCATGTTCATCAACATTTATTAAATATTTCTCAATGGATTATAATTTTATGATATATTTATTTATTAATAGTGACAAGACAGACTTTGCCTAATCATTCTCAAGTATTCAATTGGTAAATTGAATATACTACACATTTACAAAAACAAGGCATTTACCAGAAATGCTTTCCTCTATAACTTTGTATGTTTGGGGTTACTGTATATGCTTCTAGCAAACATAAAGGGACAAATTATAGTAACTTATCTTGCAGTATTCTTATGTCTGTTATAATAACAATCATCTTTAAAATATACAACTAAATACATTTAAGTATGTATATGTTATAATTTAACATGCGATAAATTTTCTATAATTACTAGGTACATATAACGGAAATAAAACTATCATAAACAAACTGTGATCATCTTTTTTCTCGTGAAAATTTAGTTGGTCATGATAGCACTAATTTATTATGCAAAATTAAAATTAAGTAGACAAAACACTTTTATTGTTGAATGTAGGAAAATACATCCCTTTAAGGTTGTCAGAATTATACTCAGAAAGACTGAATTTTGTGGCCAGAGAGGCAGCCTTTTAAATCTTGTACCTGCTACTTACATGTAATGTAATTTTAAGTTAAAGTGAGAATTTCAACATCTTTGAAATCAAAGTATGTAGTGTAGATTATTATGAAAATTATATGAAAAAAAATCTACATAAAGGACCCAGAAAATATCCGGCCAACAATGATATTGCCACAAATATTAGCGAAATTTCTTCCCTTCTTTATCATAACTGCAAGTAATCAATGGTGTAGATATTTTCCCCTATACATAAAAAAATGTGGTAAATATGCATAACATAAAATTTACCAATTTAACCATTTTTAAGTGTACACTTCAGTAGCATTAAGTACATTCACATTTTTGTGCAACCATCATCACTATAAATCTGCATAAGTTTTCATCATCCCTAACTGAAACTGTATCCATTAAACGATAACTTCCTATTCTGCCTCCTGTCACTTGTTACCACCATTCTATGTCTCTGTGGATTATTCTATTTACCTTATATAAGTAGAATCATACAACATTTATTCTTTTATGTCTGGCCTATTTCAGTCAGCATAACGTTTTGAAGGTTCATCCATACTGTAGCATATAACAGAATTTCATTCTTTACAAAGACTGAATTATATTCCATTGTATGTATATGCCACATTTTGTTTATCCATTCAACCTTCAATGGACATTTGGGTTATTTTCACCTTTTGAGTATTGTGGAAAATGCTGCTATGAACATGGTGTACAAAGATCTGTTTGACAACTTGCATTCAACTCTTTCAAAAACTTTGGGGTATATACCTAGACGTGGAATTGCTGGGTCATATGGTCATTCTGTTTAATTTTTTTTGAAGAAATACCATACCATTTTCCTCAGGAACTTCATCATTTTAAATTCCCACCAGCAATGCACAAATGTTCCTATTTCTCCACATCCTTTCAAACAGTATTGTTTTCTGGGGTTTGTTTTAATAATAGCCATTATAATAAATATGAAGTGGTGTCTCATTTTGGTTGAGATTTAGCATTCTGATAATGCTGATAATGATTAGTGATGTTCATCTTTTCTTGTGCATATTGGTTATTTGTAAATCTTCTTTGGAGAAATGTCTGTTCAAGTCCTTTGCCCATTTTTTAAAATTAGATTATTTTTGTTTGTTGAGTTTTAGAAGTTTTTTAAGAAA
Organism: Balaenoptera musculus; assembly: GCF_009873245.2. Classification (NCBI taxonomy): domain Eukaryota; kingdom Metazoa; phylum Chordata; class Mammalia; order Artiodactyla; family Balaenopteridae; genus Balaenoptera; species Balaenoptera musculus. The sequence goes on from NC_045788.1 coordinate 106,057,734, forward strand.
TATTTTCTGGATATTAATCCTTCATCAGATACATTATTTGCAAATATTTTCTCCCATTTTGTGGGTTGCCTTTTCACTCTGTTGATGCCCTTTGATGCAAAAGTTTTTCATTTTGATGAAGTTCATTGAATCCCTTTTTTTCTTTTGTTGCCAATACTTTTAATGTCACATCCAATAAATCACTACCATATTTAACGAATCTTTTACCCTGTGTTTTCTTTTTATGTTTAGTTCTTATGTTTAGGTCTTTGACCTGTTTTGATTTAATTTTTATATATGGCGTGAGGTGAGAGTCCAACACTATTCTTTTGCATAGGGATATCCAGTTTTCCCAGCATCATTTGTTGAAAGTTTTCTCTTTCCCCATTGAATGGTCTTGGCTACTCTGTTGGAGATCATTTGATCATAATTGTAAGTTTATTTCTCAGCTCTCCATTCTATCCCATCCTCTATATGTTTACCTTTATGACAGTACCACATTCTTCTGAGTATTGCAGATTCTAAGTAAGTTTTAAAATCAGATAAAGAAGATGTGGCACATATATACAATGGAATATTACTCAGCCATAAAAAGAAATGAAATGGAGGTATTTGTAGTGAGGTGGATGGAGTTAGAGTCTGTCATACAGAGTGAAGTAAGTCAGAAAGAGAAAAACAAATACAGTATGCTAACACATATATATGAAATCTAAGGGAAAATAAAGGTCATGAGGAACCTAGTGGCAAGACGGGAATAAAGACACAAACCTACTAGAGAATGGACTTGAGGATATGGGGAGGGGGTGGGGTAAGATGTGACAGGGTGAGAGAGTGGCATAGACATATATACACTACCAAACGTAAAACAGATAGCTAGTGGGAAGCAGCCGCATAGCACAGGGAGATCAGCTCGGTGCTGTGTGACCACCTAGTGGGGTGGAATAGGGAGGGTGGAGGGAGGGAGATAGCAAGAGGGAAGAGATATGGAAACATATGTATATGTATAACTGATTCACTTTGTTATAAAGCAGAAACTAACACACTATTGTAAAGCAATTATACTCCAATAAAGATGTTTAAAATAAATAAATAAATAAAATAAATCAGATCATATGAAACCTCCAACTTTGTTCTTCTTTTTCAAATTATCTTCATATATATCTATAAGTAATTCTATAAAGAAAGGATTATACATTCAACTATAAAAGCGTATGATTTTAAATATTAGCTGATTTTTACCCTTCAATATATTTTTTCATAGACATGAAAACACATGCATTTTTTTTTAAGGTTGCATGTTCCTTGAATAGCTAAATATGTAAATTAGACAAAACATATTTATAGCCAAACATGTAAATTAATACATATTAAACACATATTTAATAGCTAAATGTGTAATTAATACATATTAAATACATATTTAATAGCTAAATATGTAAATTAATACATATTTTCCTTTATAAGAGAAAACCAAAAAAATAAGCATTTAAAATATTTCCATAAAGTTCACTTAGAAATACTCAACTATATGAATTCAGTGAAATTTCTTTCATCATTACACTCATGTTTTAATTTGTTTCTAACTCAGGATAATCCAGAATGCTGAAGAATAAGTTAATTTTAGCTATTTGGTCTTTTAATCCACTTTGCAATTGCGTTTAAACTCAAATCTTAGAACAGAGGACAGTTTATGAGAGAGCACTTTCTTCTCCAGAGCAAAAGGGAGCAAAGTTGTATTTAAAGAACGTACAGAGCATATTCAGGTTATGAAACTGTCTGAGAGGCTAAATGTAAATAAACCACATCATTATAAGGAAAGGATAAGTTTACTAAGTATAAAGTATTGCTATTAACTTGAAAAAATGGCAGAAATTGAGGTTACATTAAAAGGCTCAAATAGATTTTTATTTTTTGTTTATTTTATTTTATTTATTTATTTATTTTGGCTGCACTGTGCAGCATGTGGGATCTCAGTTCCCCGACCAGGGATAGAACCCACGCCCCCTGCAGTGGAAGGACAGAGTCTTAACCACTGGACTGCCAGGGAAGTCCCAGAATAGTTTTTTTAGATAAATTAATATTTTAAATGCTGGTGACAAGAATGAAGGTGTTTACAAGGGACATTTGAAATGTTTATCAAGACAGTGAATAGGAATTTACTGTCACAACAAATGCTGAAATTATGTAGAGCAATACTTTAGCTGCTATTTTTATTTTCTTTCTGTGTTCTTGACATATTCCTATAAACTTGTTTCAAAATAGGGATATTCAGGTACTTCCTGGTCATCAATACAAAGGCGACCCAGCTATGAGATTGATTAATTATATTTTCAGATCATGCAAGCATCCATTCGTGTGAACAGCATCAAGCTCCTCATTTAAATATTGTCTTCAAAGTGAAAATTCATGTTATGGAAGGGAAGTGCTTTAGAATAAGGGAGAGAGTAAACTTAAAGTCTTGAGTAGCAAGATATATCAGCCTTGTTGTATATTTGTTAGTTGCTTATTATAACAATATATACATCTGATATAAATGGTTATGATATCTTCTATAAATATGTTTTATTTATATAATATATATCATAAAATAATTTATTTCAGGTCTGCAAGGCTAAGATTATTAAATAGCAAGGTTACAACACATTTCGTATAAATGTAACTTTGAAGTTAACCACCCTACATCCATGCCCTTACAAACATTTACAAATTCCAAGGATCATATATATTTCTTCTACTCACCTACGGTCTGATTCCCACCTTTGGCTAGACTTTCATTTTTCACTTTCTCTTTTGTAGCTGCTTTAGTCTTTTCCCTCTCTCTGCACGACACATTTTAGACGTCTGTGAAACATTTCATACTCTATTCATTAGACATGTATCTATTTAGGTTCAAAAAGATATTTGATTCATATATTACACAAGTAGTATTCTATTTAGATCTCTCTCTCTAGAGAGAGAGAGAGAGAGACTAAAACCAAGGCTAAAATAATGCCTTGCTCTCCCATTTTTCTTCCTCTTAAAAAGCTCCCAGAATATGGTAAACGTATAATAAGAAAAATAAGATATTTATCCTAAATAAATGTAGTAGTACGAGGCGCAAGATTCCTCTATTTTAGAATTTACAAATCTAGTTATATAAAATCTTGACATGGCTTCTAATTTATTAAATATTTTAATACTTTAGTAAATATTTATTGAATATAAAAGATAAATAGTAAAATATGTTTCTCTATGGGCTGTACAATCAGATTTCCTTAGCATTAATTTATTTTTTCCAGGAACTTACAAAATTCTAATGGTATTGGTTCATCTTGGTGGCTACTACGACTATTCTCAGAGGGAGTATATCCAAAACTTAACTCTCATAAATGTGTCATGATTTATATGCATAATTGTCTATGTACATGCTGTCATCCTCACTGGAATGCACTACCTCACTGTCGTTTCTTAGTTTCTATTTGTCCTTTGGATTTTACCTGAAATGTCTCTTCTTCTACAACGTTTCCCCTGATATTCCCCTAGCTGTAATTGTCTATTGTCATCATTAGATGGTGATCACTGGTTGCAGGGATTGTGTCTTTTATTTCTTTACCCCGATGCTTAGTTTAGTACCTGGTACACAGTAGACACTCAATAAAGTTGGAGAATGAAGTAATTTTTCAAATCTTATACATTTCCCTTTTTCTTGTCTTTGATTTATTTACACAGTAATTAATTTACTGAGCTCACTGCTGAAGCGGATTCAAAATTTTACCTAAATATAGTTCTTGCTACTCATAAACTGTAAATAGATATTAAAAGGGAAAGAAAAATCAGGTGGAAGATTTGGCTAGGAGGAAGATGACGGCTTTCCTTAGTTTTTGGCACTGTCAATGTTATGTGCTGATTTTAGGCATAGAGATAGAAAACTTGCTTCCTGAGTTTCCTAAAAAGTCAGATTTTTGAGGCAACACCATATTATTTCTTTCTCTTTTTTAAAAAACCTGAACCTCATTCATGGAATTTAGCTTTCAGTGTTTCAGCTGTAAGTATTTTAAATTGAACATTTGAGGGCTTTCAAGAAATAAATATATACATCTACAGTTTGTCCCCATACTTTCCATGTATTTGGTTTGGCTATGACCATAGCCACATCCTCAGAATAATCCTTCTTGACATTCTGAAAACCCTATGCAGCTAAGATAAACTATACATTTCACCATCCCTATCACATTTCACCATCTCTATCACATAATGTCTATGAAAACACATGCATTTAATAAATAATGTTACAATTAATAAGACTAGATTCTATGCCCCACAGCTCTATGTGAACAAATAAGGCATTAATTTCCCTAGGAGAAAGCTAAACTCCCAAGACATATTTCAAAGCCTCTTTCAATTATCACAGTTTGTGGGATTCCTTTAGTCATGAGTGAATAATAATGTCCCTTCCATCTTCAATGCCACCTTTGGATGTTTTCAATTCCACCACACCACCTTTCAAAAATATTTGGGGAATATCTAATCAATGAAATGTGTAAAATTTAAAAGCTCTAAACTTTACTACAAACTTTATGTTTCATCTATGAAAGATTAGTCTTCATACATATTTAAGGGTTTTTTTGTGTGAGACTCATATATTTTGAAATATTTCTTTACTGAGCAAATATCTACTGATCATTAATTACCACCTGTGATTTAACAATGCTTCCTGTTCTTAGTGATACTACTTGTAATATCTAGAGGTATCATAAATCCTAATGCATCTCTATTATGCCAGGCACATAGAACACACAATATTCAGCTCCTTTACTGAACGAATTATGATCTATTTACCTTAAACTAAGAGTCTCCTTGTCATAAGACCTGTTGAATTTCAGCTTGCATTGGGTGGTATCTGCATACCCATTTGGGGCTTGAATTATTATCCTGCTATGCCAGCCTGTGAAATATACCTCATTACTCAATTTTTCTTCTATAGAGATCTCTAAAAACCAAAAAATTCAAATCATACTTCAAACGATCATTCTCTTCTCATTTATTCCTCTATGTGTGAAGTTTTTAGAGCTCTTGGAATCACAGGTTCTCAAACTACAGTGTGCATTAAAATAGCTGTAGTTTCCATACCCAGAGATTCCAAATCAGTAGGCCAATAATGAGACCCCAGATATGACATTGTCAGCAAGTTCACTGGATGATTCTGGTGCTGTTAAACCTTGGATCACACTCTGAGATTCACTATTTTAGAGTATGAAACTCTAGGTTCAGAATTCATGGAAAACAGAGAAATTTCTGAGAGACAATACTTTCACCCCCCGCCCCCCACTGTGTTTCAGTGTTTCATAACATTTTGTATGAAGACAATTTATGATAAATTGATTGTGATCCTTAATTTGAATTAATAAAAATGGTGCTATTCCAAATAAGTGTTATGTAAAAGGATAACTGGCAAAACTAAGTGGGTTACACATTTTAATAATGAAAATACTTCTAAGTGATGAAGAAGGAAGAGGAAGAGGATTATTAGATGCAAATGTAGCTGTAGAAATCACCATTAGGGACAATTACATCAAATAGATCTTAAAATTAAGCAAAAGAAAAAAGGGGAAATAAAAAGTCAGTATAACTAAAAAGAACTTTTTGAGTCAATAGTGAATATGGGTGTAATATGCATATTAACTCAAATATTCCACAAATTGTGATTAAAAATTAATTTTATAATGAAAAACTAGAAAATTCTTTTAAACCCTGAATCCTACCAGGAGCTTATCTTGAGCAAGCCTATAAAAACTATTTGTTGTGATTAATTGTATTGTTTTCAAATCTAAACTGAGCAAATACGTTCATTGAAAAGGTAGATGCTGGTAAATTGTCTTTTGACAAGATGATGATATATTCTTAATGGCTACAGTTTAGATGATCCGACCAGAGCAATACACAGTGACAGCCCTATGACAGGGATGAAAGACATCATGGCATCCTGATCAATCACTTTGTGTTCTCACAGAGTCAAGTACAATGTGGACACGGACCACAATGATAATACATCTGTGTTCCTCTTGGTATTTTGATATGCTTTAATGCCATATTGTTTCTGCTGATGTTCTTGATTCCTGCTGTAGATTATAACATACCAATAGGAAAAGATCTTGGTTGTTTAAATATTGAAAATTTCCTGCTATATTCTACCATCTTGAGCTATTTCATATACTGCTTTAATCCATCCCTGAGGTGAGGTTGGTAGACTGCTACCCAGATAGGTGCCAGATAAGTTAATTTGAAATGTGGATTCCATCACCAGGTGAGCTGACTTCAAAACGGGGTATCACCAACAGATATACATGTTCTGCGCTTAGCAAGTTGTGATGTGATATTTGGATATTAGCACCTAGATCTTTTTTTTTCCATAGCAAAAGCTTCTCACTTGCTTCTTTTATTTTTTTAATTTTTAAAGCATTTTATTTTTTAGAGCAGTTTTAAGTTTACAATAAATGAGAAGACGGTACAGAGATTACCCACATACCCCCAGCCCCACATATACATAGCCTCTCATTATCAACATCACTCACCAGAATGGTACATTTTTAACCAGGGATGAACCTACATCGACACATCATAATCACCAAAAGTCCATAGTTTACCTTAGGGTTTACTCCTTGTGTTGTACCTTTTATGGTTTGGACAAATGTATAATGACACATATCCAACATTATTAAGTCATACAAAGTATTTTCACTGCCCTGAAAATCTTCTGTGCTTCTTTTGACTATTCTCAGCTCTCAATGTGATATGGGGACACATACTTGATGACTAATACTTGAAAATGGCCAATAAAAAGCCAATTTCATTTTATATCTAATTTATGTAATTTTCTAGTTCCTTTTTGTGCTTATCCTCCAAATCTTGCCACTTTCTGGTTACCAAATAATATACAATAGATCACATATAGGAAAACAGAGAGAGCTACAAGTTTTCAGTATTATCGTGTTTGTTTTTTTATCTTGTTCTTTGATTCAAACAATTCTAAAACTCATGTTTATATAGGTGGGCAATACTTGTCATATTTATTGTATAATTATTCTCAAACTTTCATTCAATAATTTCAACAAATATTTATTGAGTGCATACTGGATGCCAGGCACAGTTTCTGGATTCTGAATAGATAGCAACATACAAGACCAGCCATAACACTGATGTATGAAGCTTGTATTTTAATGAGGGAAGAGAGATAACAAATATACAAATGTGTAGTCTGTCAGGGGGAGATAAATGACAAAGCAGAAAAATAACACATCGTGGATGGTAGAGAATGAGATGAGGCGGCTCTGCATTGCTGTATAGAGCAGGCAGGAGAATCCCCTCTGAGAAGGTGGTTTCTGGGCAGATGCACATCTTACTCTACTAAGTGTGGGTCAGTGTTCTCATTGTACCCTGAGGGGTACTCTTTCCTAGGATAGTCCCTTCACATTGTGTACCAGTGCTCTTTTGGTTTAAAACAAAGAAACAATAAAAATAGAAATAAAGCTTTAAAAAAACACTAAAAACTCCTTCCACATGGATGAGTTATGAAGCCTTCCTATCTGACCAAAAGAATCTCAGCCCAGCTGAACAGGTATTGTGAAACTGGGACTCACTTTTTCAAATGGCCATAGCTCGGGTCCAATTTTTCTCATAGGCACAATTTAACCAGCAGTTGGAAGTTTCAGCGAATATGCATTGCTTTCCAAGCTGCTGGCTTTATTAAGTTAAACCAGATACAGCTCTGCCATACCAGGGCTTAAAATTACAACTCTGAATCCCTCAAGTACATTAACACCCCAGGCTCTCAGGTCTGTACCGGCCCTAGTACCTCAGTAAGTCATATACCTTCAACTTCCACTTTACTGCCACAGCTAGGAAGTCCCTTTAAGTACCTGAAGATTTCTCTTTTTTTCTCTCTTTTCATCTATGTTTTTTCACTGACAATAATATATCTTTACTGTTATGTCTTGGAAGCTTAAGGTATGAAGCTTGGTAGAGGTGGGAGTGTGTCCAGAATTTACTCAGTCCCCTATCAGAAGTCCTCTCAATTAGAAGTTGAAGAGTCTACAGTGTTTTCTGTGTGCTAAACCTCAATCTCAAAACCATTCATAAGAAGAACTACATGTATTTTATTTGATGTATTTTAACAACTCATTCTATCCATTTAATTTATGGTGACAAGCACTACTTTATTAGTTGGAAATTACCTGACTACCCATCAAGTAAGACAGTAGCCAAGTCTGTATTGTTGCAGAGAATGAGAAAAGTAAGCCTGAAGGATCAAAGTTTGGACAAGTTAGTGTTCATCCTTAGGCTTCCGCTTTCCCTGTTAACTCTAGGAGACTTGATTGGAGTGATATAAAACACTATTTTATTGTCCATCAAGGTCACATTGGACCACTGAAAAAATGCACTTCAAATGTCTGAGCAAAACAAAGTCACAGTGTTTGGCTTCAGACAAAGACCTCAAGAGATTTAAGTTATGCTTCAAGTTATGCAACCCTCAACTACAAACATTTATACATGATGGTTACAGAATCCTCTTCCACTAAAGATCTTATGAAGCCTGCAGAAATGCTTCCTCAAGAGATAGACACACATCGATTTATAAGACGTTCTTTCTTTCACTGATTAGGTAGCAAGAAAAGTTGTCTTCTATAGGAAATAAACAGATTTTTACTTTTAAGGATAAAGAAAGACTCTAAATGCTACATTTAAAATCCCATATCAAATTGGGCATGTATCCAGAAAAGACAAAAACTCTAATTTGAAAGGATACATGCACACCAATGTTAATAGCAGCATTCTTTACAATAGCCAATACATGGAAGCAACCTAAATGTCCATCAACAGATGAATGGATAAAGAAGTGTGATACATATATACAATAGAATATTATTGAGCCATAAAAAAAGATTGAAATATTGCCACTTGCAGCAACATGACAGACCTAGAGATTATCATACTAAATGAAGTAAATCAGGCAGAGAAAGACAAATATTATATGATATCACTTATATATGGAGTCTAAAAAAAGATACAAATGAACTTATTTACAAAATAGAAATAGACACACAGGCATAGAAAACAAACTTATGGTTACCAAAGGGGAGAGGGAAAAGGGGAGGGAGAGGGATAAATTAGGAGTATGGGATTACAGATACATGCTACCATATATAAAATAGATAAACAACAAGGATTTACTGTATAGCACAGGGAACTATATTCAATATAATAACTTATAATGGAAGAGAGTCTGAAGCTGTATACCTAAAACTAACACAATATTGTAAATCAACTATAGTTAAAATAAAACAAATTCCATATCAAATTGGCAATTAGTATGAACCAAGAATGTGGACTATGCTCAAACTGAGTTATTAAATCCATAAAAATCTCACACTACATATTTGTTTCACATTTTCCAAATGAAATAGAAATCTGTTCAAAGTTATATCATCAATTTTATTGATATTTCATTAAAATGCGTTACAATTCTATAAAGCCTTGAAATAGATCTTATTGTACTGTGTTAATTTTTTTTTTAAACATCTTTATTGAAGTATAATTGCCTTACAATGGTGTGTTAGCTTCTGCTTTATAACAAAGTGAATCAGTTATACATATACAATATGTTCCCATTTCTCTTCCCTCTTGCATCTCCCTCCCTCCCACCCTCCCCATCCTACCCCTCTAGGTGGTCACAAAGCACCGAGCTGATCTCCCTGTGCTATGCGGCTGCTTCCCACTATCTATTTTACATTTGGTAGTATATGTATGTCCATGACACTCTCTTACCCTGTCACATCTCACCCCACCCCCTCCCCATATCCTCAAGTCCATTCTCTAGTAGGTCTGTGTCTTTATTACCCGTTCTTCCCACTAGGTTCTTCATGGCTTTTTTTTTTTTTTTCCTTAGATTCCGTATATATGTGTTAGCATACTGTATTTGTTTTTCTCTTTCTGACTTACTTCATTCTGTATGACAGACTCTAACTCCATCCACCTCATTACAAATACCTCCATTTCATTTCTTTTTATGGCTGAGTAATATTCCATGTATATATGTGCCACATCTTCTTTATCCATTCATCTGTCGATGGACATTTGGTTGCTTCCATGTCCTGGCTATTGTAAATAGAGCTGCAGTGAATATTTTGGTTCATGACTCTTTTTGACCTATGGTTTTCTCAGGTATATGCCCAGTAGTGGATTGCTGGGGTCGTATGGTAGTTCTATTTGTAGATTTTTAAGGAACCTCCATACTGTTCTCCATAGTGGCTGTATCAATTTACATTCCCACCAACAGTGCATGAGTGTTCCCTTTCCTCCACACCCTCTCCAGCATTTATTGTTTCTAGATTTTTTGATGATGACCATTCTGACCGGTGTGAGATGATATCTCATTGTAGTTTTGATTTGCATTTCTCTAATGATTAATGATGTTGAGCATTCTTTCATGTGTCTGTAGGCCATCTGTATATCTTCTTTGGAGAAATGTCTATTTAGGTCTTCTGCCCATTTTTGGATTGGGTTGTTCATTTTTTTGTTATTGAGCTGCATGAGCTGCTTGTAAATCTTGGAGATTAATCCTTTGTCAGTTGCTTCATTTGCAAATATTTTCTCCCATTCTGAGGGTTGTCTTTTGGTCTTGTTTATAGTTTCCTTTGCTGTGCAAAAGCTTTTAAGTTTCAAAACTACAGGCCAATATCACTGATGAACATAGATGCAAAAATCCTCAACAAAATACTAGCAAACAGAATCCAACAGCACATTAAAAGGATCATACACCATGATCAAGTGGGGTTTATCCCAGGATGCAAGGATTCTTCAACATACGGCAAATCAATCAATGTGATACACCATATTAACAAATTGAGGGAGAAAACCATATGATCATCTCAATAGAGGCAGAGAAGCTTTCGACAAATTCAACACGCCTTTATGATAAAAGCCCTGCAGAAAGTAGGGCATAGAGGGAACTTTCCTCAACATAATAAAGGCCATATATGACAAACCCACAGCCAACATTGTCCTCAGTGGTGAAAAACTGAAACCATTTCCACTAAGATCAGGAACAAGACAAGTTGCCCACTCTCACCACTATTATTCAACATAGTTTTGGAAGTGTTAGCCACAGCAATCAGAGAAGACAAAGAAATAAAAGGAATCCAAATCGGAAAAGAAGAAGTAAAGCTGTCACTATTTGCAGATGACATGATACTATACATAGAGAATCCTAAAGATGCTACCAGAAAACTCCTAGAGCTAATCAATGAATTTGGTAAAGTAGCAGGATACAAAATTAATGCACAGAAATCTCTTGCATTTCTATACACTAATGATGAAAAAATCTGAAAGTGAAATTAAGAAAACACTCCCGTTTACCACTGCAACAAAAAGAATAAAATATCTAGGAATAAACCTACTTAAGGAGACAAAAGATCTGTATACAGAAAATTATAAGACACTGATGAAAGAAATTAAAGATGATACAAATAGATGGAGAGATATACCATGTTCCTGGATTGGAAGAATCAACATTGTGAAAATGACTCTACTACCCAAAGCAATCTACAGATTCAATGCAATCCCTATCAAACTACCACTGGTATTTTTCACAGAACTAGAACAAAAAATTTCACAATTTGTATGGAAACACAAAAGACCCTGAATAGCCAAAGCAATCTTGAGAACGAAAAATGGAGCTGGGGGAATCAGGCTCCCTGACTTCAGACTATATTACAAAGCTTCAGTAATCAAGACAGTTTGGTACTGGCACAAAAACAGAAATATAGATCAATGGAACAGGATAGAAAGCCCAGAGATAAACCCACACACATATGGTCACCTTATCTTTGATAAAGGAGGCAAGCATATACAGTGGAGAAAAGACAGCCTCTTCAATAAGTGGTGCTGGGAAAATTGGACAGGTACATGTAAAAGTATGAAATTAGAAACACTCCCTGACACCATGCACAAAAATAAACTCAAATGGATAAAGACCTAAGTGTAAGGGCAGACACTATCAAACTCTTAGAGGAAAACATAGGCAGAACACTCTATGACATACATCACAGCAAGATTCTTTTTGACCCAGCTCCCAGAGAAATGGAAATAAGAACACAAATAAACAAATGGGACCTGTGTTAATTTTTTAACCATATATCACAGTGAGTATACATTTGTTTTGTGTTTTTGTGAGTTTTGTGTGTAATTTTTTTTTTTAAACCTACGAGAAAAATTTCAGTAGAATAGTTTATCTTATTTTTCCTCCCTAAAATTACTGTCTGGTTTGCAAAGGAAATCTCTCATTAGGAAACTTAGTACAACTATGAATAATATAAAAGAAGTTATCAGGAAGGATGTTATCACTCCATGGAAGTGAATGAGGCATAAGTGGGTGAGATGGTGAAATCTCACCCTCACGCACTGAGTTAGAATTCCAGTTAATGATTCCTATGTGTTTAAGTTTCAGGTCAGAAAAAACCTCAAAAATATATGTGGCCCAATTCATACTCTGAGAGATCCAAGCTACCTACCAATTTCAGATGCTCAATCTCCTAAACATCTTGGATATGGATATTGAGTGTAAAACAGCAAACTCCAGAACTGTATACGAAAGATTTACAAAAAAAAAAAAAAAAAGTGTAAGCTAAAAGAATCACAATTTATACTGTATTATTTTGAGAAAATAAAAAAATTTAACCTACCAGAAATTATATTTATATAAAGTAAGTATAAACCAAGGTATTTGATTTATCTGAAATAGTCAGATAAGCAAAAACAGAGTATAAATAAGTTATTACTGTATTGGACCTCATTTTGCCCACCAGAGGATGGGGCGGATATGAAACGGATCCCTTCAGAATGAGCACAGACAATAAGGATGTTCGTGTTCCTTGTAAAAGCCCATCAGAAAATTCCCTCTATATTAGAGGCTCTTAGCAATCAAGTAGATACAATGATCTACTCTGTGAATGAAAAATCAGTACCCTTGCTATCCAGCCCAGTGCATGGATGATCTTCGGACATTTTATGAACTCATAAAAATGCCCAAGTTGGCAGAAATAGAGGCTGTCACTGGATTTCTACTCACAAAGACTGACTTGACTACTCTGATCTAGATTGTATGTTTCTGGCAATGAAAATAAACAAACTAACAACAAATAAATCAAACTTTTGGTTCCCATTTGACATGATGTCTTCAAGAAACCAACCTGGAAGCAAGTTATTATACAGAGCTCCTTTTATATTAAAAGTTACAGTTGGTTTCTCTTCCCTTGAATAGACTTTATTGTGGAGATGGATGTGCCTCCCCTCCATTCAAATAACTGCCAGCACTTCTACAAATAGATTTGCCACATGCATCAAATACTATCCATCATACACAATCTTACATAGTACTGACTCACTCATAGAGGTTATTTAACAGCAAAAGTAGGGCAACAGGCTGATGCCTTTGGGATTCTCTAACACTATCTACTTTACCACCCAGAAACGGTTTTACTGAATAATGCAATGACATACTGAATTGTAGGATGTGATTAGAATCACATGCCAATTAATGTTGCAGTTTCTCCTATAGGTAAAACGCATGAGTCCTAGAACCAATGGTTGGAGTTGTCAGTGACTTCATGTTTGTACCCAAGTGTATACCTTCACAATATTTTTAATTTTTTCACCAAGAGGTCAGGTGCTATGGACATCCGATTTTTTCACCCAAGGGATACTTTCTACTAGGGGACCCAACAATAGTTCCACTAATTTGGAATCTAAGAGTTGGTGACTGAGGGTTGTTCATGCCACTAAACATAAGAAAAAAGAATGTTTCAGTATCTGATAGACTATTTCATAGTAATAAAACAGTAATAAAGGACAATAATAAAATCACTATAAAATAGGAGCCCAGAAAAGTACAGTTAGAGTTCAGGTGATTGAGACAATTTCTTTTCTGAACTATGTCCAAAATTATGGTTACATTACTGCAAAACAAAACAGGAAAGATCGTCAAGGCTTTAAATCACTCAGGAAAGGACGTTTGGTTCACTCCACCAGTGAAAGATTAGCAACAATACTATAGATCTGATTCAGAGAGCTGCTTTCTCTGCCACAATTAGTAAGGCAGGGAAATCAAGAAACAGCATTTGGGATGGTTATCTTTGGGGACATAGGTGCCTTCACTTCAGTTTAGAATATCAGAAACCCCTACCATCTCTGCAACTGTTTGTCCTCTAGCCATGTCTGTTGCTTAATCTGCATGGGTAATTAATCAATGAACACACAAGCCTCATCCTTGAAGGCTGACACCTTAAAATACAGTATCTCCATGACTGGGGTAGGCACCATATACAGAAGAAGCAGAAGAAAGACATACTGCACCTCAACTAAAATTCCAAATCTTATACTTGGCAATTCACACAAATGTAGGGATTGGTGAAAATTAAAACATGTCCAAAAACCTGGTCATAAGATTATCTGGGAAATGAAATTTGTTGGTTGCTTGTTTGCTTCGTCCAGCCTCTGGAGGAGTCTTACACCAGAGGGTGGTTTAATGGATGTTTTGACCCATGATCTGTACTATATGAAGAAAATCAACTACAACTTGGGTTTTATTTGCATACCAGAAAAGAATTATACTCTCACTTCATATCCCAAATACATGTTTAATCATATATCTTGATAGTCTTAACTTTCCACTGATCTTTCTCCTACTAATACATATAAAGTGTGTTAGAGGTAGATAAACTTACCTTTATGTTCATAGTTTATAGACTATCACATCATATTATGACATTTCACAGGAGAGAGGGGCATCACTCAAGGCCATGTACTTGTCATTGGTATTCAGGCTATCACCCTGTAGAAATAGGGTAAAGCATGTGTGTGTGAGCAAGCACATGCATGCATGAACAATGTACAATTATGTAAAGTGGGGACATTTTAAAATTGTATCTATGAAAAAAAGTATTTCTGTGTGTGACTGTCTCTTTATATTTTAAACACACCAGAGATGAATATAGTAGATACTTTCCAACCATTGTCTCTCATCCCTTTTCTTTAAAAATCAGTATCCCTCTTTTCCTTTGTGGAACAATTCTCACATTCCCTGTGTTCTTCATGGAAATGTCTATCAAAGATCTATCACTCTGCATGTTCCTCCCCTCATCCCTTGCAGAGTGCACCTGACCCAGGTGGACCACTCACACTCTCCCTTCCAGAAATTAGAATCTTAAGAACAACAAATGAGGGGCTTCCCTCGTGGCTCAGTGGTTGGGAATCCGCCTGCCGATCCAGGGGACATGGGTTCGAGCCCTGGTCCGGGAGGATCCCACATGCCGCGGAGCAGCTGGGCCCGTGTGCCACAGCTACTGAGCCTGTGCTCTGGAGCCCGCAAGCCACAACTACCAAGCCCACGTGCCACAACTACTGAAGCCCGCGCGCCTGGAGCTTGTGCTCCGCAACAAGAGAAGCCACCGCAGTGAGAGGCCTGCGCACAGCAACGAAGGGTGGCCCCCGCTCACTGCAACTAGAGGAAGCCCGCGCAGCAACGAAGAGCCAATGCAGCCAAAAATAAATAAAATAAATTTTAAAAAATATATATATATCAAAAAAAAAGAAAAGAAACATGTGTGGCCAAAATATTTTAAAAAAAAAAAAGAACAACAAATGAACAAAAGGCAGATGAAACACTGAAAAGAGGCTGTTTTAAAACTCCTGGAAAACATCAGGGACATTCATGGATCCCATGATTCCTATGCTTGTTTTCCAAGATTTTTCTTTATTTCTGTGAGATTCCCAATATTATTCGAATATATCTGTCTTAGTCCGTTGGGATTGCTACAACAGAATTCCATGGGCAGGGTGGCTTAAATGACAGAAACTTATTTCTCACAGATCTTGGTGTGTCCTCGGATGGTGGAGAAAGATCATCTCTTTGTGTCTCTTCTAATAAGGCACTAATTCCATTCATAAGTGCTCCACTCTCATGAACTAATTACCCCCTAAAAAGTCCCACTTCCAAATGCAATCATATTTGGGATCAGGGTTTCATCATAGGAATTTGGGGGGACACAGATATTCAGTCCATAGCACTATTCATTTTCTTCAGTTATCTTATTGATTCATACAATAATGAAATCTTATTGATAAATTAATATTGGTTATAAACAGACATATGTCTTGGGCACTATGTTAATAGTTTCACATGCTTTCTCATATTTAATGCTTACTATAATGAATGAAGTAAACGTTATTATAATTTTAAAGATTAGGAAATGAAGATTTTAGAGAATCAAAGTAACCTGAGTAAAGTATCCGACTAGAAACTAGCAGACACAGGACCCAAAGCTACAGTTCTCTGACTTTAAAATTGTGCTCTTAAATAAAAACATTACTGTATAGAGAGAGGAGAAGGGAGGAGAGGAAAGAGGAATTTATTATTGTTAGTTAAAATACTATTAACCATTCTGTAGAACAAATGCTGCATCTTTATGCCTGATATTTTTCTACCCAGAATCTGGGAGAATATAAAATACTGGACCAGAACTAGTATTGAGTCTTTAGTTATATAGAGAAAAAAAGACAATGTAAAAAGAAAATTTATACCTTCTAGTTTGAATATCTGCAGTTTTTGGCTGATAGGAAAAGATGAGCCTGACATGTTAAATGATTTTCTTAGTAGACACATTGGTATTCAGAAAAAGTAAACACACACACACACACACACACACATATACACACACGTAAAATATATCTTATGACACACTGAGGTTTTCTATTGAGGTTTCGACTCCTTAGCAGCAACTTGTGCTCTGAGTAAAAGCTGCAGGAACAGGAACGTATTGATTCCCAAGTGATGATATGAGAATTCCATGCCATGTATAACATGTCCTAAGGATGTTACCGACCCTCATCTGGATACAACTCTTCTAAACAAATATCTATTCCATTGGGCAACATTAACACTCTGTGACCTACAGTGACCAGATAAGGCAAGTTTTGAGCATTAAACAGTCATTCCCCAAGCCATCTACACATCACAATCAGAGATGAGCTTGTCATTCCTCAGACCTACTGAAATAGAATGCAGGATACGGGTGGCCTGACATTTGTATTTTGAAAAATGACATGAGCTTCTGATGGGCAATTGGTCTTGATATGTAATACATGATACGGCCAAGTGAAGAGTCAGATTTGCTATTGATCCTGGCCGTGCTCCGAGAAAACTTGTGGCCCAAATAAAATTATTAAAATTATGTAAGCTTTTACTTCTGCATCAGTGAAGTTAGATATTCACATTTTAAAGGGTATATTTTAAAAGGTACATTTTACATTATCATAATAAATTATTGAATTATAATAAGCCTGCTATGGCACTGTATATAAAAAGTGATTTGTTTAAGTTGCCATAGAGATGACATCATCTAGGTTTACTCTGAAAGCAAGGTTTCTTGATTTTTGTTTTTTAATGCACCTAAATATTTCCTTCATAATTCAGAGGAGTAAATTTCTCTGTCTTCATAAATGTGATAAAAATAATTGATTCTAAAATGTACCATCTACATGGCATCATCGAGTTTAAGGGAGAAACTATGAGTTAGGTGCCAAAATATTAATGTAGACATGTTTCGGCCTTATGTTGGTCATTTAGAACTTACAGATATCATAGAATTGGACCTTATCTGAACCTTAGTTTTATTTCTTTTCTTTGCTATAGCAAAGCACAAATGCCAAAATCATCATTTGGGAAACACAGCAGTTGTCAGGAAAAGTAGATGGCTGCATTGTCTTCCTTTTCTCATAGTGACAAACTTATTTTTTGAAATGCTGATGGAAAATTCAAATTGCAGTTTGCCAAAAAAAAATTTAAACTGTATTTTCACAAAAGTCTCTGTTCCTCACAGGAGAAAATAATTTTTGTTATGAAAGTCATAATTAGGGATAAATTCTTTAATTGAACATATGGTTAACTTTGTAGTTAAATCTTTATGTGAAACTAAAATGGCATTTTTTATAGTATTCTAGATATAGGAGTTAGAGGTTTATACACAATAAAATAAAATATAAATATATATATTATTTAATTAAAAAGAGAATATGTTCTCATGTGGTTTTATTTGAATTAATTCATTTTGATACACCTATGATGTTACCTAGACAGAATGTTCAACTTATGTGCAGGAAAATTAAAATTCTATGTGGAAAATATAACATCTGTTAATTATTTTTCTGTTGAAGACAAATAATAAGTGAGTAGATTTCTAATAATTAAATTAAAAAGCTTGCTGGAAGGTTGGATAATTGTTTATCTATGCCCATATTTCACAACTAAAAATGCAAATTACTCACAGTGGCTGTAAGTAAAATGCCGTCTTCAAATATTCACATGGAATTGGGGAAATTTAAGGATGTTAAGAGAGTTTGTAAAACCTGCTTATTTTACAGGTAAGTAACTTCTTCAAAGGGACACATTTAGATCATATTAAAACTGAGTTCAGAAGAAAAACTACAATCCTGCAGCCTGTGGACCAAAACCCACAGTTACAGAAAGATAGACAAGGTGAAAAGGCAGAGGGCTATATATCAGATGAAGGAACAAGAAAAAAACCCAGAAAAACAACTAAATGAAGTGGAGATAGGCAACCTTCCAGAAAAAGAATTCAGAATAATGATAGTGAAGATGATCCAGGACCTCGGGAAAAGGATGGAGGCAAAGATTGAGAAGACGCAAGAAATGATTAACAAAGACCTAGAAGAATTAAAGAACAAACAAACAGAGATGACCAATACAATAACTGAAATGAAAACTACACTAGAAGGAATCAATAGCAGAATAACTGAGGCAGAAGAACGGATAAGTGACCTGGAAGACAGAATGGTGGAATTCACTGCTGCGGAACAGACTAAAGAAAAAAGAATGAAAAGAAATGAAGACAGCCTAAAAGACCTCTGGGACATTAAACGCAACAACATTCGCATTATAGGGGTCTCAGAAGGAGAAGAGAGAGAGAAAGGGCCAGAGAAAATATTTGAAGAGATTATAGTCGAAAACTTCCCTAACATGGGAAAGGAAATAGCACACCCAAGGTCCAGGACAGTGGCAGAGAGTCCCATACAGGATAAACCCAAGGAGAAACACGCCGAGACACATAGTAATCAAAATGGCAAAAGTAAAGACAAGCGAAAAATTATTGAAAGCAGCAAGGGAAAACGACAAATAACATACAAGGGAAACTCCCATAAGGTTAACAGCTGATTTCTCAGCAGAAACTCTACAAGGCCAAAGGAGTGGCATGATATTCTTAAGTGATGACAAGGGAAGAACCTACAAACCAAGATACTCTACCCGGCAAGGATCTCATTTAGATTTGATGGAGAAATCAAAAGCTTTACAGACAAGCAAAAGCTAAGAAGAATTCCGCACCACCAACCAGCTCTACAACAATGCTAAAGGGAACTTCTCTAAGGGGAAAACACAAGAGAAGAAAAGGACCTACAAAAACAAACCCAAAACAATTAGAAAATGGTCATAGGAAACTACCTATCGATAATTACCTTAAACGTGAATGGATTAATGCCCCAACCAAAAGACATAGACTGGCTGAATGGATACCAAAAACAAAGACCCATATATATGCTGTCTACAAGAGACCCATTTTAAGACCTAGGGACACAATACAGACTGAAAGTGAGGGGATGGAAAAAGATATTCCTGCAAATGGAATCAAAAGAAAGCTGGAGTAGCGATACTCATATCAAAATAAAATAGACTTTAAAGTAAGAATGTTCAAGAGACAAAGAAGGACACTAGATAATGATCAAGGGATCAATCCAAGAAGAAGATATAACAATTATAAATATATATGCACCCAACATAGGAGCACCTCAATACATAAGGCAACTGCTACAGCCATAAAAGAGGAAATTGACAGTAACACAATAAAATGGGGACTTTAAACACCTCACTTACACCAATGGACAGATCATCCCAAAATGAAAATAAATAAGGAAACAGAAGCTTTAAATGACACAATAGACCAGATAGACTTAATTGATATTTATAGGACATTCCATCCAAAACAGCAGATTACAAGTTCTTCTCAAGTGCGCACGGAACATCTTCCAGGATAGATCACATCTTGGGTCCAAGTCAAGCCTCAGTAAATTTAAGAAAATGAAATCATATCAAGCATCTTTTCTGACCACAATGCTATGAGATTATAGAATGAATTACAGGGAAAAAACGTAAAAAAGACAAACACATGGAGTGGCTAAACAATACGTTTACTTAAATAACCAAGAGATCACTGAAGAAATCAAAGAAAATCAAAAAATACTAAGACAAATGACAATGAAAACACTGACAACCCAAAACCTATGGGATGCAGCAAAAGCAGTTCTAAGAGGGAAGTTTATAGCTAACAAGCCTACCTAAAGAAACAAGAAAATCTCAAGTAACAAGTCTAACCTTACACCTAAAGAAACTAGAGAAAGAAGAACAAACAAAACCCAAAGTTAGCAGAAGGAAAGAAATCATAAAGATCAGAGCAGAAATAAATGAGATAGAAACAAAGAAAACAATAGCAAAGATCAATAAAACTAAAAGCTGGTTCTTTGAGAAGATAAACAAAATCGATAAGCCATTAGCCAGACTCATCAAGAAAAAGAGGGAGAGGACTCAAATCAATAAAATCAGAAATGAAAAAGGAGAAGTTACAACAGACACTGCAGAAATACAAAGCATCCTAAGAGACTACTACAAGCAACTTTATGCCAATAAAATGGACAACCTGGAAGAAATGGACACATTCTTAGAAAGGTATAACCTTCCAAGACTGAACCAGGAAGAAACAGAAAATATGAACAGACCAATCACAAGCAATGAAATTGAAACTGTGATTAAAAATCTTCCAACAAACAAAAGTCCAGGACCAGATGGCTTCACAGGTGAATTCTATCAAACATTTAGAGAAGAGCTAACACCTATCCTTCTCAAACTCTTCCAAAAAGTTGCAGAGGAAGGAACACTCCCAAACTCATTCTATGAGGCCACCATCACCCCGATACCAAAACCGGACAAAGACACTACAAAGAAAGAAAATTACAGACCGATATCACTGATGAATATAGATGCAAAAATCCTCAACAAAATACTAGCAAACAGAATCCAACAACATATTAAAAGAATCATACACCACGATCAAGTGGGATTTATCCCAGGGATGCAAGGATTCTTCAATATACGCAAATCAATCAATGTGATACACCATATTAACAAACTGAAGAAGAAAAACCATATGATCATCTCAATAGATGTAGAAAAAGCTTTTGACAAAATTCAACACCCATTTATGATAAAAACTGTCCAGAAAGTGGGCATAGAGGGAACCTACCTCAACATAATAAAGGCCATGTATGACAAACCCACAGCAAACATCATTCTCAATGGTGAAAAACTGAAAGCATTTCCTCTAAGATCAGGAACGAGACAAGGATGTCCACTCTCACCACTATTATTCAACATAGTTCTGGAAGTCTTAGCCACGGCAATCAGAGAAGAAAAAGAAATAAAAGGAATACAAACTGGAAAAGAAGTAGTAAAAATGTCACTGTTTGCGGATGACATGATATTATACATAGAGAATCCTAAAACTGCCACCAGAAAACTGCTAGAGCTAATTAATGAATATGGTAAAGTTGCAGGATACAAAATTAATGCACAGAAATCTCTTGCATTCCTATACACTAATGATGAAAAATCTGAAAGAGAAATTATGGAAACACTCCCATTTACCATTGCAACAAAAAGAATAAAATACCTAGGAATAAACCTACCTAGGGAGACAAAAGACCTGTATGCAGAAAACTATAAGACACTGATGAAAGAAATTAAAGATGATACCAACAGATGGAGAGATATACCATGTTCTTGGATTGGAAGAATCAACATTGTGAAAATGACTCTACTACCCAAAGCAATCTACAGATTCAATGCAATCCCTATCAAATTACCAATGGCATTTTTTATGGAGCTAGAACAAATCTTCTTAAAATTTGTATGGAGACACAAAAGACCCCGAATAGCCAAAGCAGTCTTGAGGCAAAAAAAACGGAGCTGGAGGAATCAGACTCCCTGACTTCAGACTATACTACAAAGCTACAGTAATCAAGACAATATGGTACTGGCACAAAAACAGAAACATAGATCAATGGAACAAGATAGAAAGCCCAGAGATAAACCCACGCACCTAAGGTAAAATAATCTATGACAAAGGAGGCAAAGATAGACAATGGAGAAAAGACAGTCTCTTCAATAAGTGGTGCTGGGAAAACTGGACAGCTACATGTAAAAGAATGAAATTAGAATACTCCCTAACACCATACACAAAAATAAACTCAAAATGGATTCGAGACCTAAATGTAAGACTGGACACTATAAAACTCTTTAGAGGAAAACATAGGAAGAACACTCTTTGACATAAATTCACAGCAAGATCTTTTTTGATCCACCTCCTAGAGTAATGGAAATAAAAACAAAATAAACAATGGGACCTAATGAAACTTCAAAGCTTTTGCACAGCAAGGAAACCATAAACAAGACGAAAAAGGCAACCCTCAGAATGGGAGGAAAATATTTACAAACGAATCATACGGACAAAGGATTAATCTCCAAAATATGTAAACAGCTCATTCAGCTCAATATTAAAGAAACAAACACCCCAATCCAAAAATGGGCAGAAGACCTAAATAGACATTTCTCCAAAGAAGACATACAGACGGCCACAAAGCACATGAAAAGATGCTCTACATCACTAATTATTAGAGCAATGCAAATCAAAACTACAATGAGGTATCACCTCACACCAGTTAGAATGGGCCTCATCAGAAAATCTACAAACAACAAATGCTGGAGAGGGTGTGGAGAAAAGGGAACCCGTTTGCACTGTTGGTGGGAATGTAAATTGATACAGCCACTATGGAGAACAATATGGAGGTTCCTTAAAACTAAAAATAGAATTACCATATGACCCAGCAATCCCACTACTGGGCATATACCCAGAGAAAACCGTAATTCAAAAAGACACATGCACCCGAATGTTCATTGCAGCACTATTTACAATAGCCAGGTCAGGGAAGCAACCTAAATGCCCATCAACAGACGAATGGATAAAGAAGGTGTGGTACATATATACAATGGAATATTACTCAGCCATAAAAAGGAACGAAATTGAGTCATTTGTTGAGACGTGGATGGATCTAGAGACTGTCATACAGAGTGAAGTAAGTCAGAAAGAGAAAAACAAATATCGTATATTAACGCATGTATGTGGAACCTAGAAAAATGGTACAGATGAGCCAGTTTGCAGGGCAGAGGTTGAGACACAGATGTAGAGAACGGACATATGGACACCAAGGGGGGAAAACTGCAGTGGGGTGGGTATGGTGTTGTGCTGAATTGGGCGATTGGGATTGACATGTATACACTGATGTGTATAAAATTGATGCCTAATAAGAACCTACAGTATAAAAAAAGAACAAACAAAACAACTAATACTAAACTTTCATTGGGTTATTTGTATGGAAATATGTTAATATAAATGTTTCAGACATTACATGAAATTTCTAAAAATCTTATATGTTCTGGTATAATGTTATAAGTCATAATCCTAGTTATTACTTTAAAATGTATATCTCAGAAATAACTAAATTTCCTTGTCAATTGCATTATTATGAACTTTCATCAAATCTTTAACCGTGGTCATTTTCAGACAGTTCTGGGTGTACTCTGATGCTTTTGCAAATATGTTCCTATAAAAGGGTTTCATCTTTAAGAAATTCATGGAAAAGACTCTGACAAGTACAGGTTTCTGGTAACTGACTGTACTGCTGAACTGAATGAATAAGCATTTTCAGAACTCTAATGAAAAACTGATGAACTCATAAAAGTGCTAACAAAAGATCAAGATGAAAAAAAAAATTTAATTACATGGGACTGAGTGAACTGATGAGGATGAGTATAATTTTTGTGACTTTCTGTCTGAATTAAAAAAAAAAAAATCCAACAAGAAAAAAAAAAAAAAACCAAAAACTGAGTTCGGAGTCTTATTTCCAGGTTTATTTCAATTCAGTGTCAGTTCCTGGATGATTTCCATTACTCGGTCTATTATTAAAAAATAAAAAAGAGGAAACAGATGTTGGGAAACAAAGACCAATAAATTCAACCAAAGAAAAGAATTCAGATGAAAATATACATCCAAGGCTGAATTTGCTTCCACCATATGGAGCTTAAATAAAATGGCCAGACTTTCTCCTGAAGGAGGGATGCAGAACATTTATAGGAATCATGCCAATAACCTTGTCACCACCAACACATTGATCTCTGCTTTGCTCAATTTTTCTTTACATGTAAAATTTTAGTCCTAACTTTTCCATTCTCCCTTCAATTCACTTCAGTCTGGCTTTAGCCCCCATTTCACAGGAATTTCTTTCATTAACAATGATTATGACTTTAAAGTGAATGGTCAATTTCTTCTCACTTTATCTGGCTTCCTAACTTTGGATATATCTTGCCGCTACTTGCTTCTTGAAATATTATTTCCCCTAGCTTCTATTTATGACTTTCCTCTAATGTTTCCGGCCTCTCTTCAGTCTCCTTTGTTGACGACTATCCCTCCTCCAGACCTTTAAATAATAGAGTGCATCAGATTTTGGTCCTAATCTATTTTTGCATTCCCAACACTCCTTAGGACATCTCACCCATTCCACGGCTTAAGTTCCATTCCCAACACAAAACACACAAACATTTATCATTATCTCAAACCATTTTTCTGTGTATGAGAAACAATACCTGACCATTATTTGTTGTATATGTGAAAATGTCTTGAAGGCCCTTTGACTCTCACATGCCCTAAAGTAAACTCATGATCTTCCTCAGAAATGAATTGCAAAATGATGTTCAAGTTGGTATTTCTTTAGTATTACTTAAAAGAAATGGTACCCAACACAAAGAGAATTCCTATAAGCCCCATAGAGGATGTACTTCAGACAATAGCTCTCTCTATAAAGTTCCCTTTAACATATCTCTATGACAGGCCACCACCGATCTTATAGTGGCCTCTCAAACGGCCTCATCCTCTGCAAGAAAGAAATCATGCTCTGAGTTGTAAGTATAATATCACCAAGGCCAATATTCTTACAGTTCATTCATTCATTCACTCATTAATTATGCATTTAACAAATCCTGAACTTATAGCAATGAAATAGAGAAGACAAGGTCCCTATAAGTTCATGGAACTGACAGCCTAATAGGAGGAAAACAAGTAATAAATATGTATATAAATAAGATGATTTCAGATAGCAATTAAATATTAGAAAATTAAATGAAAATGTGTACAGGTTGTCTTGGAGTTGGGTACTACTTTAGCTTGAATAAAAATAAATAATAAAAAGACAGCTCTTTAAGGAGGCAATGTTTTTGGTGAGACTAGAAGGATGGAAAGATCCAGGAGAAGAAAGAGAAAAGAGAAGAACAATCGAGGCAAGGATGTAGAAGTTCTGATGGCCAGGGGGGTGGAAGAGGTCTGAGTGAGTGTGCATGTTTGAGGACAGAAGGACAAGGGGGGACAGAAGAAAATAATCAGGGGAGAGTTTGTGGGGTGGGGGAAAACAATAAAAAAAAGATGAAGTGGGGGGTAAGAGAAGCAATATGCCTTTTATGTAAGGTCCCTGTCCATGGAAAAAAAAATTTTTTTTTTTTAATTTTAAATGTAATGGGAAGCCCCTGGGAGTGAGGGGTTTAAGAGGGTCAATGATATGATTTGGTTTACATACCCAAATTCTTTTTCTCACTAGTCAGAGAGAGAGAGAGTCAGTTCTTCTCTGATGGCAAAAGCTCTGAGACATAAAACTTAAAAGTAATTAAAGGTCATGTCCCCACCTTGCAGAGAAAGTCATCATAATACACATCAAGCTAACAATCAGAGAGAAGCAAAAATAGAATACAGCAAAGGTTCTGCATTATTTATCTATTGATACATGACAATAGATAAGTTACCTGAAGTATTAGAAACTTAGAACAGCACACACATTTTGTTATCTCTTAGTGGTTGTGGGTCTCGAATCTTATACAACTTATCCTGGACCTCTACTTCAGGGTCTCTCACAGGCTATAACAAGATGCCCACTGAGCTTTCGTCATGTCAAATCTCAACTGGGTAAAGTTTTGCTTCCAAGATCATGTGACTGATGGCAGGATTCCATTCCTGGAAGGTTGTGAAGAAACTGACAGGCTCAGTTACTCACTGACTATTGGCCATAGGCTGCCCTCAGTTCCTTGCCACATGGGCTTCCCCAGCCAGGCGGCTTGCTTCATAAAAACACACATGCTGAGAAGGCAACAGAGAGTCTACTAGAAGGACAGAAGTCATCGTCTTTGAAAACCTATTTGTGGAAGTGGCATTCCATAATTTTTGCCTTATTCTATCTTTTATAAACAAACCATTAGATCCAGCCCATACTCAAAGAGAGACTACACAGGGCAGGAATACTAAGATGCAGGAATCATCGGAAGTGATATTAAATGATTCCCTACCATAGTCTATCCTCTGGCCTGTAACGATTTATGTCCCTCTAAAATACTCTCTCAAGGTCCTCGGAAGTCTCATCCCGTTATATCATCAGCTCAAAGTCCAGAATCTTCATCACTAAAATCAGTTCTAGTGATGATTGTTCAGGACTTCTCTGTTACCTGTAACTCTTCAGGTTAACCCTTGTTCAGGACCTCTCTGTTACCTGTAACTCTCCAGGTTAACCCTGTGACACCTATTGATGCCACGTGGAGCAAAAGAATCAGCTAGCCAAGACTTTCCAGATTCCTTAACCACTTATTTGCAGGATTTAATAAAATGGTTATTATTTTAAACAACTGGATTTTTGCTATATAGCAATTGAGAACCAGAAAAATTTACTGGGAATCCCAGTCCTTAGAACAACATAAGTGCAGGACCACAAAATATACCCTGCAATAGGAGCATGTCAAAAGTCTTGAAGCAAAGCATCCTTATGTTTCATGATCAGATGTTCAGAACACATTCCTTTGGGAGAATAGACGCTGAAGGCCAAACAGCTACAGTACAGCACACTAGGTAGGTGTTAGCACCAACCTTGATGCTTACAGAAGGCTTTCTATATTCCTCTATGGGGCACACAGGTAAAGCCATTCAGAGGCTGCAGATAAGGGGGTAACTCTGATAACCACTAAAGAGTAGCAGGACATGCCACCCCAAAATATGCTGCTTTGGTATATTGATTTCTTTGAGCTGTAGGCACCTGATAAACAACAAATGCAGGGAGAAGCTTTCTCTAAATTCCCCTTATCTGCCAAAAGATGTATCCTCCAAAAGGAACTCAGTTGTCATAAATCCCCTCTCTGGGAGTTTCATTGACCAGGGAAGATATACTCTTATCACAGGAGAGAAAACTATACTACATCCAGACAAACTTTGTCACAAACGGTCGTATCTTCCATCTTTTCTTCTAAAGCCCCATTCATCTTTCCTAAAAGTCATTGATTCTACCTTTAAAAAGTATTTTCCTATTAATATGGCATTTAGTCCTAAATTCTAAACCACCTCGAAGAGTTACTCAGTTTTCCCTGGTATCTTTCATGTATACATGTGGTATACATGTTAAACTTCTGCTTATTTCTCTTTTACTAATCATTTTTTTATAGGGGTCTCAGCCAGGAACTCAGAAGGGTAGAAGGAACATTACTTTCCTTCCCCTACACCACTCATATGATATGCATTATTTCTGCACACATCAAGATGTGATGGAAGACACAGTGTTTCTCAGGTCCCCATTCCTCCCCAACCTTATCAGGAAGAGCTGGGAACAAGAAAATAACATCAAGCAGTTCCTATCCCATTTCATTGTGTAGAAGAGACATCAACTGTCTGGAGGTGGGTGAATTTGTTCAACATGGGTCTCAGTAGGCACATGGCTGGACTCCCAAGTCTTTAAACCAATGAACAGTTGACTTCTGCTTATGAGGCTTTACCTGAGCAAAAGCTGGCTGATTTTTAAAGAAAGCTTTGAACAGCCTGTCGAATAGAATTTTATTCAGTTAAGAAAAAGAAGACCCATCTTTGATGGTTAGGGGATAGGAGGAATAGGACCATCAGCCTGGCACTAGGGAAATGTAGAAATCAGTCTTCCTGGTTGTGGCAGAGACTTTCATGGCAGGGTTTTGACACACAGGGTAAAGTATTTACCACAAACTTTCTCTATGCCAGGAGGCTTATCCTGGAACCGCCCTCATTATCTATACTCACTTCTGTTGTTATACAGGCTCATGACTTTAAATATCTTCCTACTGATGGCACTCAAATGTCACTCTGGTCTCTACCTATCACCCGGATACCACGTTCATATTTCTACCTGCTCACATCTCCTCCTGGATATCTAATTAGCATCTCAAACTTGACGTATCGGAAATCAAATATTTGTTTTCTTTCCCTCAATCTACATCTCCTCCGATCGTCTAAAATCCCACATACGATTCTTCCATTCACCCATTGCTCAGATTAAAAAAAAAATTTGGAGTCACCTTTGCCCCCTCTCTTTCCCTCACTGTGATCCATCAGCTAAGTATACCTTTAAATTAACCCTAAATCTATGCATTTGACTCCATCTCCATGGCAACCCTTCTGACTCATGACACCACATTCTTTCAAGTGGATAGTGCAGTAACCTCCTGACTGGTCTTCCTGATTCTATTCTTACACTCCTACAGTCTAAAGCTATTGTGATCCTGTAAATATAAGTAGGATTACGTTAAATTTATGAATTCCGAAAAGGGTCTTTCTATTCCTAATAAACCAGGTCAAGGACTTGTCACCTGGAGATGTCATCTCTGCCCTCCCTTCCTACTTGAGCCCCATTGCTGGTATCCACTAGCAGCCAAACCACTTCAGTAAGTCTTATCGTCACCATAATGACAGTAAGCGTCGTTTGAAAGCAGGTGTGTTACCAAAGAAGCTTTCTAGCCATTCCTAACATTATCAATAGTTGAAGGGCCGGAGTATCTCTGAAAATGGCCTCCTTCCCAACCCTGTGATAATATGTCTGTTACCTCCAGAAGTAGATTTGTTTCTGCCTATACTGATTACTCCTCTTATCTCCAAAGAGAAAAGTGAAGACTTCCTTAAATACCAGCAGAAATAAACAATCACAGGAATGGTACAATATGTTGGACTGAGTAATGGGACCCCAATATGTCCTATTAGATTTATTATTTGCTCATGGAGGCAGTATTAACTTATGAATGAGATAAACCATGTGCTTGGTCATAGCTTTCATTTAGTTCCTACATATTTCCCTTTATTGCAATTCCCACCCCCCAAACCCGTGGGCATGCTGCACCTGGGCTTGAGGTTTCTTAAAAAAGGCTTTTGGTAATAACAGAAGGTGAGTGTAGTTCAGTAAATTGTCATGGGAATTGGTGCTATATTTTATTAACAATATACTCGGACTGGGAATGTTGGCCCACTTTGAAGAGAAATATGAAAGGTAATGTGATGAAGTGACTTCCTATCGTAGAGTTTACAAAGCTCCTTTTGTTTGTAACTTATTGTTACTTTCAGTCTTTATGTTTCAAAGGTTTTAGATTGCTCCTTAGAGTTTGGAATTTATCTGTCCAGAACATTACAATGTCATAAAAAAGGGGAAAATATCCCCAAGTTCAAACTTCTGTTTTCTACAATAAAGGTATAAAAATCCCACAGAACTCATTCTTCGTGGTAGAATTGTGTGACCCATAAGCTGAGACTCAGGACAAAGAACTGCGTACATCTCCTCTCCTTCAGTTCCCAGCAGTTTTCATTTTCAAGCAACCACTACAAAGTTCTTTTTCTAGTTACTAAGATGAATACAAAAAGATTTAATGCTACAGGGCATTTCTGTGTAAAAAAAAAAAAAAAAAAAAAAAAAATCCTATCACCTGAATAACTAATGCAAGCCCTAATGTGATATTCAACTTTATGATTCCAGTTTAGACAGAAAGAAAACAGATGAATTACACTTGAATATATACCAAAATATATTTGACGCTTCAACTTATATTGTAATCTTTCAAATGAAAACAAAAAAGGTAGATGCCTTTCATATGCCAGAGGTACCCAGTTTTTGACAATATCTGCATTTATCAGTACGAAAATGACACTAACAGAAAATAGACCACAAAATGCAAAGATATCAACTCCTCTCACATGAGAAAGCTACAGCTCCTGAGTTTTGACCTGCATTTTTTATATAATTGTTAGTTGTAATCACAAAAAAAATTATAAACTTCTGTAATTTGGGAATCTAATGTATTTGAAAGCATCTGTATCCACATGTTCCATGTGGGAATTTGACTAATGCAAAGGTACTTTACAGAGTCATGATTATCAGAAAACTCCCTTTGGGGAAGAATACCCATCTTTTGAAAGAATTAGCATATGCAGTCCTTTGAAAACAAAATAGTAGAAACTCTCTTTAACTAATTACATTTAAAAAACAAGCAGTAATTACTTTCATTATTCTTATATATTTCCAAGATGTTAAAATCCAATAATCCTTAAAGATGAGGAAAAAATCTGAATCCATGTATGTAAAAAAGCCAATATATATAGTCATTTTATTTTAAGCTTTTCATCACAAAATTAGATCATGCTTTTTCAATTGCAAAAGGTAAAATTATCCATAGATACATGTTTTCACTTCCCTGTCTTTGTCAATGACAACAGCAGTGTAATGGAAAGACTAATAATTGGAAAAACTGGATTCAAATTCCGCTTTGCAGCTCTCTGCTCCAATTATGGTAGGCCATCCAGTTAGCTTGTTTGGGTCCTGGTTGCAGTGCAAAAAAGTTTCTTTCTATCCCCATGGAAGGGTAATTAAACTTGTTTCTTTGGATCTCAGTAGTTATAATAGGACTAACAAGTACAAGCATCAAATTCAAGTTAAAATTTCTGCAAGTTAGAGGTACACAAAGATGGCATGGGACGCAGGAGGGATACATATTCAAACTTAAACTTATACTGGATAATCACACGGCAAGAATCTGGGAGAGGAGACCCAAGCCTTAAAAGGGACACAGGACTAGAATTTCTACTAACCCTGAGATTTTATAATTTTCTGGCTTCCATATTTCTAATCTTCCTCAAATACTGCTTTCATCAGGGCACTTCCTTTTGAAAAGCCTCATTAGTTTAAACCATATTGTATCCAGTTCCTCTGAATAATTGTCATGTTCTATGATCTCTATTTAAATATATTTATCCCTCAAAAGTATCTTCTACTCCAGCCGGAATAGTCTTCACCTTGTGCCACAAATACACCATGGCCATGCCCATCTCCATTTTTTTTTTTTAAGTCAGAATGCCATCTTAATTTTCCTTTTCTGTTTAGGTTAATGTCTTCATTATTCATAGGCTAATTCCTCAATATCTGGTTTAGTGTTTTAAACACCTCCTATCACCCCCATTAATGAAGGACTTTTCTTGTCCTAAGGTTGTGGGAACACACAACAACCAACTCTGGACAAATGAGATCAAGGGCAGTTTATTAGTCACAAACACTCACAGCCCGGAGGGGAGGAGGACCCTACATGCCATTCAGGGCCCCACAGGGGTTGCACTTAGGAACAGAGTAAACAACAAGAGTTTTGTAGTATCAAGAGGGTGAGTACCACCAGTACCAAAGGAAGGATACAATTGGCTTGTTTGAGTAATTCCATGGGCTGGCAGGGAACTGAAACCTGCTACTCAGGTAGAAGCAAGAAATTTATCTGGTCCCTTTAATGAGAAGGGTTGTTTGGTTAGAGAACCATATTTGTGCAGGAGCTTCCTGGAGAGGGGAACTTGCAGAAAGGCCATTTGAGGCCCTCCAGATTTCAAGGCAGCACATGATACTAGACTTTTAATTTTAGGCCTTACACCACAATTATATCTTATCTTCCCCATAAAACCTTCTGACCAAATTAGATAAAGTACACAGATATGATTTTCAAATGACTATACTCATCTGTTATTTTCTCCTATCTACTATAGCTTTTATTTACGTCCAACTGAATACCTAGAATGTAAAACATTAACTGATATATGCATTCTTATAACTAATTTGCTATTTTTGTCTCATTGTCGAGATTTCACATCCCTTAAGGGTACTGAATTTATAAAAGCCAAACTTTTACTTCACTTGCTCTACTGAACAACACTGAATACATAGTAATAATTTGACCGATTTAATCATTCTGTAATGGGGCAGGAGGAAGTGAACACATAATTTGTAAAATACCCATTGCATTCTAATAACTTTGTTCGTTCATCTTCACTTAACAGAATAGATGCATTTCAGGAAAACTAATTATGATATGTATTCCCTTTTCTATATGATTTCCATTATAAAATTGGAGATTTCTTTCTGTGTAAAACTAGGCCTTAATAGACCGTTAAACGTCTCTAATGTGGAAGTGATTAAACTAATAGTCACATGAAATGCCAGGAAAGGGAAGAATTATTCAACAAGAAGTTTATGGACATTTTAAAAATAAAATTAAAATAATTGGAAATCAGGAAGGATTAAGAAAGAATTACACAAAAATTGACTTAGGTTTTAGCAGTCTTACTGATATTATTGATTTGGAAACTACCACATAGTATATTTTAGTTTTGTTGATATATTTGACATGACTTTCTTAATATTCTTGAGGATTAGAAACAAATTTTAACTGGTGGAGGAGTACATAGAGCATATCGATTAACGTCAACATGACTAGAATTTTCTTCTAGTTTGATGAAAGATTCTGCCTTTGGTTTTGTCCTGTACAAAAAATTTAATGACTAGGATAGGACACAGGAAGTATGCTTATCAAATTTTGAATGGCATACAGTTGAGATGATAAATGAAAGAATCAGATGCAAAATTGTCTCAACAAGCTAGAATGTTCAGTCCAAAAAACAAGATTAAGTTTAATAGGAATATTGACAATCAAGTCTTACATTTAGTTTAAAAATTGGTTGTGAAAGTTACAGGACAGGTGTATCTGGAAATACAGTTGGCCACATGGTTAATAATGAACTGGTAGTGCTACAAAGTTAAAGTGATCAATGGCTGGTGAAGCACAGTCTAGATTGATGGGGTGCACCACTGCACACCGCTGCTCTGCCCACACCCAGTGCCCTCCTCTGTTGTGAATGTACAGAGAAGAACATGCCAGATGCATGAGATGACCAAGTAAAAGATTCAATGGCTATAAGGTGAGGGAAGGTAGAAGAGAGAATAGGCACAGTATAATTTTTGAGGAAAATACTAGGCTGTGATTTGCAAATACAAGTTTAAGGTTTCTGTGCTTTGATTTTATACTTAATTCTAAATTGAAGAATGAAGACATCATTACAAGAGGTTGTAGTGGAATAATATACTTATATACTTGGATATACATCTAAAGTGACTCTGACAAAAATGACTACGGACCCAAAGTTGATCCATATTCACTAACCAGGTCTTCAAGCCCACGTCTCAGATCACCAGACTAAGAAAACAAAAGTATATCCCTGAAGCCAAAAACCACTCAGAGGTCACCCACAAACACAGCTTCCCGTAGATATCTAACAAAAGGGTAACAAAAAGAAGCTTCAGGAAAAGATGAGAGATAGGATAACAATAGCACATTTCAAAGCTGTGTACTTCAAAGGGAGAAAAGTTGAAAGGGAGAAAAGAAAGCAAAGAAAGAGGTTGATAGGGATAGGAGGGGATCAGAAGCAAAAAGAACTTATTACAATGACTTTAAATTCACTGCTTCTCTTTTTTCTTTTTTTTTAAAGCTCACCCTAATTTATAATGCAACTTTGGTGAAGGAGATTTTCCAATTTGCATATTTACTTTAAGATATTCCAAAGTGTCAGGCAAATTGGATTTTTATTTATATTTAGCAAACTAATCATTTGCCTTGAGAAACAGAAAACTCTGAATGTTCTGAGACTTCTTTTTCAACAATTGAAGAGGCTGATATTCTCGCAGAATTTCCTGAGCTATTGTAAAACTGAAAATTGACAGAAAAATGAGTTTGTTATGCCAAAGAGCCTGACAGGTGGGCAAAGTATTTAAGGGAAATTGCAGCGACTTTCAATTATCTATCCTTAGACACTTATCTGTTCCTCATGGCATCCTACCTAATGAATAACTCTTCTGCAGATGGTGAGAAAACCAGGATTATTAATTGCCACCAGGCTAAAATTAACAACAATCATGAGCAATGTTAGGGGAAGAACCTGGTATAACATAGTTCATCTATCAAAAAAAGGAAGCTGAATATTCACCTTGATGATGTGTACTGTACAATAGGTGGTAAGGATCATTTTAGCATTATGAAACCTCATCAAATTCTATTGCTACTAAAAGCAAGTATTAATAAAAGTAAAGTAACTGTAAAACTATTTTCACTGGATTAATGTTTCTTGAACATGCTTTGATATTTATATTACCCAATCCTCAAAACTACCTTGAAAGCAAATATAATTCTGCTTACCCATACCTCAACATTAACCTCTGCAATGTGTTCAAGAAACTTAAGTTGACGTTACAACTCAAACTGATATTTAATGTTTAAACTGTATACACCTTCTTCTCCCAAGATCATAGTTCATAGTCTAACAAGTGCTGCCATTGTTTCTCATATGAGCTTGTAATTATGAAGCAAATATATATGCAAATAAATGTCAAAATATGGTGACAGATTATATGGTGATAGAGTATATAGTATGATGTTTATCCATATTTAATATCACTTATTTTATTGTAAGTCATTCTATGCAAGTAATTTAATAATTAGGGTAGTAATAGAAAATTGCAAGGAAAGAACAAAAAAAGTTAAAAGTAGGGATTGAGTAAACAGAGGCATTTTAACATAATTAATTTTCAAATAATTGTATAGATTACTGTGTTTCAGCTGCTGGATTCCTGCAACCAAACATTGACTAGTTCAAAGTCTTGTATACTGCCTCTTTCTAATCTCATTTCTTAATCATAACTTAAAAATAAGGAAATGGGACAAAAACAAGGTAGCAATTGCCCAAATAGCCTTTTAATTATAGTTTTCTGTGTAACTTTTGTTTTAGGGCTCCAACTTCCAAATAATCTAATGGTTTGGGGAACTGGGAAGAGACAGTGAAAGTTCTCCATTCCAAATCTCTTCTTTCATTTCAAGGTCTATGAGATTAAAAGCTTGGCTGCA
Organism: Balaenoptera musculus; assembly: GCF_009873245.2. Taxonomy (NCBI): domain Eukaryota; kingdom Metazoa; phylum Chordata; class Mammalia; order Artiodactyla; family Balaenopteridae; genus Balaenoptera; species Balaenoptera musculus. The sequence continues at coordinate 106,092,994 of NC_045788.1, forward strand.
GGTTACTGGTGTATGTAGAGACTTGAGTCTATGCCAAGGCAACTTAGAATGTAGTACATGCTGGAATGTTTGAAATGATTTAAAGTGCACCCTAAAGCATCACTGAGCAGTAAGCAGGGCAAACATACCTAGATATGTCCTGCTGGACCACTTCCATCTTAGAGTTTTCTAGAAGGAATTTTTCTTTAAGCAATTTCTAGGCCAACCATTGAACAATATCACAAAATTGGTCCAGAGTCAAGTGGCTCATACATAAGGAAGGAACTCATGATTTGCATCATATTCTCTTTAGTGTTGGAATTATCAAATATTAAATATTTTTCTCTTCTATCAAAAGATCTCAGAGGAGAAATATTCTATCAGCTAAACCCATTCCTAAGAACAAGTAGATAGACAAATGTAGGGACTTGTGATTATATTTTAAGTTTTTTACTGTGTTTGTCTTTTGAAAGACTAACTTTTCTAGTTCTTCAGGTTGAATTTGAAGCTAGGTGAATTTTGCAATATTGAAAACCTTTATATAATGAAAATCAAAAATGTAAAAGACTGATTTTTTTTTCATCCTGCAACCGTGTTTCTTGATCACATCTCTTTGTGTTACCTATTGGATGACTTTGGAAAGCTGTTACGGTAAAAAAAAAAAAAAAAAAAAAAAATACAAAGAGTGAAATTAAATGGCTCTTTTCCAAGCCTTCTTTGGCCTTGTAGGGCAAATAAACAAGCTATTAAGTGCCATGACAGCCTCCAACTTAAGCCCTCTCTATGAACTGCAGAGTTAAGAACTACATGAAAAGGATAAGAAATTAGAAGCTCTTAGATTATCAGCCTCCAAGATGAAGTTATCATACTTCCTTAAACCATGCAGTATTTATATCATTGTATATTGATATTGACTATCTCCTAAGATAGATGTTTATTTCCATATGGAAGGAACATAGGAGTTTTCATTGTTGTTTATTTTTGGTTTTGCTTCTCATATTGTCCAGGGGATTTAAATAAAGCTACTTTGGAAATTATAAAGAGTTGGCTAAGTGACATGATGCTTTAGCAAAAATCTCTGTGTGGCTTTTTAAAATTTAATTATGTCTTCAAGCATCTGGATACTATTCAGTTGCTGCCCTGGGTGTCACCATATCCATACTTGCTAGAAGTTGAAAGAGACAGTGCCTGTGATGCTCTTCTGCAGTTTAGTGTTCCAGATTCTACTCATTATTGATTCTTGCAAATGCCAATATGCCCAAATCAAAAACTTTACCCCAAAACACAAATAAAATTTCCCAGAGCTTGTGTTTTTGTTTTGCACATTCCACTATCTTAGATAACTTGTCTATTCCATCACAATGGAGAAATGTTTTCCTTCCTACTTGGCATTAGATACATACATTTTACTTTGTAATATATTTATCATCAATTCATTTTTAGGAGCTGAGTCTATTACTAACATAAAACAGTGGAATGCTATCTCAATGATAGAAAACAGAGAATGTCAGAGCCACGAAGACAGTAACTTGGGTAGACAGAAAGGCTAACACTTAAATGCAATTTCTGATTTTTTGGAAAGGAATTATTGGACCTTCTTTAGTCCTCTTCACTTATTCTGTTGCCCCACAGGTCTTTCCTTTTCCACTTTTAATATTGGATTTCAGGAGACTCAATTGACTGCCATGCCCTCCTGCCTAATCAGTCAGTAAAAAAAGCACCAAAGTCAAGAAAAATATTTTAAGAGATGTCAGTTCCATAAAAGTCAACACAGATAAAGAGATTTATTGCTTCTATCCTCGTTGCTGACCTGATTCTGTTGGAGTCGGAAATCAAGAAAATCGGATTGTTTGTGTGTGGGTATGAAAGCAAGCAAGCAAGCATGAGAAATAGATTTAGTTTGCAGGGGGAAAGGGATAATATTTATAAGTTGTAGAAGTCCCCAGAAGTTGATATTTTACTGTGCTGCCTCAATTTCTGGAACTTTTTTTTTCTTCTGTTGGTAGAAGAGAAGAAAACAAGATAAATTAAGGTGTAATATTCTCTTACTAGGCTTATTTGTTAATTCATGTATTCATTTGATCAATATTTATTATGCTCCTATTGTATGCTGAAAATTGTTATCTCATATAACTCACCAGAGTTATGAGTGAACCACCTTAATTTGGCTCTAATTTTATATTATATAGCCTAAGGGAAAATACATTAATCTGTCATTTCACATAAAGAAAGATGAAAGGGATTGGAATAGAGCAAGAATGAGAGAAGAAACTACTCAAGATGCAGACCAATCAACTCCAGCAATTTCTGTAATTATAAAGTACCTTTCAGGTCAGAGCTAAGTTAGAAGAGACTGTGGGTCCAAACTGAATCCCTGCATGGTTGGAGGGCATCTAAGACAGTGATATCTAGACTTTCTGGGAGAGAAGGAATTTAGAGATAATTTTAGCATCCTTCCTTTTACAGATGACAAAAAATATGCAGCTCAGAGGGGTTGATTTGTTCACATGGCTCATTATGATAGTGTGAAAACTAAAAATGCAGTTTCTTGTGCTCTATTTCATGGCAAATTCTGCCAGAATGTTTTAATGGCCCCTTATCTAAACAGCTTCTTTCAAAAGCCATTCTTGTTGTAAGGGTAACAGGAGTAGGTGCTATAGACTGTATAATGTAAGTTATACTTTAGTTCATATATGAGACACATATGAAACACATAATAATACCAAACATTTTAGGCCTATTTACTGCCATACCCACAATCACATTCAATAATTTAAATATTCCAATAATTAATTGATTAATTCAACAAGGAGGAAGTACTCATGCACTTCAAGCTAGGAATTCTGTAATGTGAACACCCTGTTATATCATCTAAGCTCTCAAAATGTACTAGGTCAACACAATCCACAGTCTCTTAACATTATAATCATGTCCCTCCATTTAACATTATCTGGAAGAGGAGATAAAAAGGAAGGAGTTTAAAAATTACAGAGATTTATTTTCATCAAAAACGTAACATGCTCAAGCATTATGGGCCTGGTTAAAACACATTAACTCCAGTATGCCCTAAAAATTTTTCCTCATCGCTTACGCTGAGTTCAATTAGCTGTTTTTTTAAAAAATAGATACACTTAAGTCATTTTGTAAATTCTTTATAGATGTAAGAAGATATAGTGGAAAAACAGCTTTATTAGAAATTTTAATAAGATTTTAAACATAACACACCATAATTTTCATCCTTTATTTTTTTCTGAAAACACGTAGCCAAAATGGACAACATCCTTTGAATGCATCTAACTGCTCAGCAACTATTATGCATGGACCTGAAACATACCCATCTTGTAAATACTGATTCCAAATTTCAAATGCATTTCTTATGGGTTCCAGTTTATCACTGCCCTTGTTTTTCTTCTTGCATTTATATCACCAAAACATAATACCTTTGAATATTTTGACTGCCCTAATTTTTTAAAATAGAGGATGTCCATCATCTATGCTCCATAACTGTAAAGCATTTTACTTTTAGATTTATGAACACCAATTAGAGTAAAGAAGCCAATGAATTATTTTTCATTTCAACTTCATCAGTATCCTTTCGATAATCTTTGCACGCATACTAGCCTTCAGCTTTTGTCCACTTGTGAAATATATCAAGTACATTTTGGTAAACAAACATAATAAAAAACACAAAATACTTTCACATGTTTTTTTTAAAGAAAAAAGCATGCCTCATGCCCTTATCATGAAACATGCATGATGCCTTCTATTGTATGAAGTACTGCACAAGAAACTCATAGTTCCTTTCTTGTCTTTAGAAATGATGGTTCACTTATTCAATATTGCTCACTAATTCTTGAGAAAAATCATGTAATTTATGGTCATCTGAAGACATTTCTGAGATTTCTATTCAACTTCATCATCATTAGAATCTTGAGCGGTGCCATCTGACTCTGCATTTATTTCCTCATTTGCCTCATAATTTTGAAATGTCTTTTTTGCCCAATGTTTTACTCATTGCCATTATAGAAGAAATTTTTTTTTAATTTAGTTCTTAATTGTTTAATGAAAACTTAAAACAAACAAGCAAACAAAAAGGCTACAAAGAAGGTGGCACCACACTTCTCTTAAACCTTTTTGAAGAATGATACAGTATTTTAAGTGATGTAATAAGAAAAATTGACAAATGATTAAAAGTTGATTATTCGTTTCACTATTGTATCACCCTACCAGGTGATTCCACCATCCTTCCATTTCCTTATTATTATAATCTTTATTAGAATAACTTGGCAATGTCCAGTCCAAGACGGCAACATAGGAGGCTCCTGAACACACCCTCTCCCATGGACATACTAATTCTAAGCTACATATGGAACAACGCCCTCTGAAACAAATCCAGAAACTAGCTGAGCGACTTCTACATGTCCGGTGAAGGAGAAAAGTCATATCAAAATTGGTAGGAGAGACGGAGACACAATGTCACCATAAACCCCACCCTCATTGTGGCAACATTCAATTGCAAGGAACTCAACTCCCAACTTCTCCTTGAGGAGTGAAGGGTTTGGACTTAACAACTTGTAAGATTTCCACCTAAGAGATAGGCCCCCAAGACACCTAGCTCTACTAGCCCTGAATGCCAAAGATCGTGTGTCCACAGGACTATAAGGAACAAAGAAATAGTTTTTAAAGGGCTCTAGAGCAGCGGTCCCCAACCTTTTTGGCACCAGGGACCGGTTTCGTGTAAGACAATTTTTCCACGGACGGGGGTGTGGGGGCATGGTTTTGGGATGATTCAAGCACATTACATGTATTGTGCACTTTATTTCTATTATTATTACATTGTAATATATAGAGAAATAATTATACAACTCACCATAATGCAGAATCAGTGGGAGCCCTGAGCTTGTTTTCTCTTGCCACTCACTGATAGGGTTTTGATACGAGTCTGCAAGCAATTGATTTATTATGGTCTCTGTGCAGTGAAACCTCTCTGCTAATGATAATCTGTATTTGCAGCCCCTCCTCGGCGCTAGCGTCACCGCCTCAGCTCTACCTCAGATCATCAGGCATTAGATTCTTACAAGGAGCGTGCAACCTAGATCGCTCACATGCGCAGTTCACAGTAGGGTTCGAGCTCCTATGAGAATCTAATGCCATCACTGATCGGACAGGGGGCGGAGCTCAGGCTGTATTGCGAGCTATGGGCAGCAGCTGTAAATACAGATGAAGCTTCACTCGCTTGCCAGCTGCTCACCTCCTGCAGTGCAGCCCGGTCCGTGACCCCGAGGTTGGGGACCCCTGCTCTAGAGGGCTCACCTGGCTATCGTCTCAGGGGTTAGAGCAGAGGCAGCAGACTGAAATTCCCATCCAAAAGTCTCTCCCAGAAAGGAGGCTTCTTTGCCTATCTTAAAAGCTGCAGCCTGAGGTTCAGGCTCCTAATTTAACACAAATCTAGGAGCCAACTTCAACCCTCTCCAGAGACCAGCGAGACCAGTGGGCGCCATCTTTGTGTTCTCCCTCTGTCCCTTTCCAGGTCACCCATATATCCCTGAAAGGAACTTGCGCATAGAATATATGCGGAAAGTAGATCATCGAGTTTCCATAATAAACCTTATACTTATAAAAGACCCTAATGAACCCTTAAGCAATAGCAAGATAAAATGAGTTTTATTCTATTAAAAATGTAAATTTTCTTTATAGAGGAATCTTTTAAAAAGAATAAAAGTCATGTAACATCAATTCTCAAAGTAGATAGAACTTCTTGAAAAGAAACCCCAAAAGTTTGAGTTCAAAGGACCCTGATAGTATTCCCAGGGTTAAATTTAAATACCTTATATTGATAAAAGTTGAATATCTTCCTTACAGGTGCTCTTAAGGGCGGTAATAGGCACACTTATCAAAAACTGTCTCATCCAAATCTGCATCCTTAAACTCATGAAAGATATCTGAGATTTGAACCTAATGCCCAGATTTTTAATTACTGAATTCCTAGTTAGTAAAATTTACTTCCTTAGGCTTTTCAGATTAAAAAGGTTTACTGAAACATTTGTGTTAATATATTTTCCTGAAACCTCATGGTTTTAAAAATATATTTAGAATAAGTTTTCAAATATTAGAGATTAATATAATTCAGTTTCCTAATTTTCTTCTATGATTTCAGATTAAGATCATAGGAAAAACCTTGATTTTAATTAAATTTTTGTTGACATTATATAACCTGCAAAGGTAAAATTTTGAGTGCCTGACCAAAGATCCAGCACTTGGCTCTAGAATTCTGCTGGGCTTCACACTATTCAGGGAGAAAGTTCTGCTCATCCAAGGAAATCAAACCTTGGAAAATAAACATCAGCTCTGCATAAGAAAGCAAGGCCGTGACATCACTGTGGCTGAAGATAACTAAAATTTATTGATAGGGGCTAGGAAGCCTGCACTGAAGTGGTTATGTCAGAGGCAGAGACCATTCAGGCAGCAGAAGACAGGTATTGTGTGAATAAGCTCCAGAGCATAAGCCATAGTTTATCAAAAATATCTAATGGTGGTCACTGTTCTTGCTTTTGATATGCCATGATTAATATAATCACAAGTGAGAAAGTCATGTTTGCTTCAGGATATTTCTCTCTACAGCAAAGATTTCTCAGGTATTTGGATAAAGAATACAGTTACTAAAATTGCAAAATAAAGAGTCCTTCCTGCTATGTGTATGTTTACATACGAGTGACCTAATAACATCCTAACAGATGGGGACATTTGAGTAGGTGAATTAACAACAGATTAACAATACATTGCATATGTGAAGGATCTTTGTCTTACACTGCCCAATTGGCAAGCTTTTGCTTTTATAAGTTCTGGATATTTATCATTTCACTTACTCCATTACCCACTGATTTTAGATTGAACAATATCAGCACGATGGTTAAGTACAGTGATCTGTAAGAGGTTGTCAAAAATACTTAGCCAGGGGCTTCCCTGGTGGCGCAGTGGTTGAGAATCTGCCTGCCAATGCAGGGGACACGAGTTCGAGCCCTGGTCTGGGAAGATCCCACATGCCGCGGAGCAACTAGGTCCGTGAGCCACAACTACTGAGCCTGCGCGTCTGGAGCCTGTGCTCCGCAACAAGAGAGGCCGTGATAGTGAGAAGCCCGCGCACCGCGATGAAGAGTGGCCCCCGCTTGCCGCAACTGGAGAAAACCCTAGCACAGAAACGAAGACCCAACACAGCCAAAAATAATAAATAAATAAATAAATAAATACTTAGCCAGGTGGCTCAAAAACATATCGCCTACAAGTCAGGTCCACATATATCCTAGTTTACCTAGGGCAATCCTGGCTTATGACTAGTTTTTAAAAGTTAATATTGTCTGCCTTCACTCTCAAGGAGTTCTGGTTTCTGAGAGAAATTATGTGGTCACTCTACCTATAAGAATCTAAAAGGACTCATCCCTCATCCCTTAGTTTTCAATAGTTAATTTTGATTGTAATAAAAATGACTCAGGATAGAGGTGAGGAAAACCCAGACCTTGCCACCACGCTACCACCGGGAAAACTTTCTATTAGTGGAGGGTACTGGGTTGAAGGATCCAGCAAATAGAGACTTGTGATTCATTCAAAGGCCAGAGTTAAGTCTGATTTCTTTGTTGATTCTTCTACTGTATCTAGTTCAGTGTTGGGTAGGTAGAAACAATAAGCACTAGCAGATAGATTAGATAAATTCTTCATTCAACAAATAGACAGGAGAACGACCATTCAATATTAGAATAATATATATTTGTGGCGATTTTAGAGAAGGCCTGTCTGAAACAAACACCCACACACAAATAGGTCACTGAAACTTCATTTTGAATAAACTTTTCTTTTTTGTGAATGCAGCAAAGAATGAATAAACTTGTCTCTGATGTTCTTTGAAGCCAAGTATGCCCTAGGGTCATCAACGACTGATTTGGGAATAAAAAAAGTGTAAAAATGTATTTATACTGAAAAACAATTTCTTGTTCTTACAACCAGATTGACTGTAGAACATGTCCTGAAAATGAAGCTTCAGATTCTAGTTAACACTATTTTTCATCAGTAAATTTTGTATTTCTCTAATTACAATGGCTTTAATATTGAACAGACTTTTCCAGCCCATGCCAAGGATTTATTTGTAATTTCCATACCTGAATAAAAAAATTATGATGTAGAACTGCCAAAAAGTATTATTAAATCAGTGAATTCTAAACTAGGAGACTGTGATATCCTGGTGTGATGGAAGCAGCAACCACAGTGCTAGGGAAGCACAAGGGCTTTGGCAAGATCTGCTTCACTATCAACACCTCACCCTGAAAAGGAAATAGGACAAATCCCAGCAGAAACAGGGTGTTTAAGACAGAGCAGCAATAAACAAACACAAGATATTTTAAAAGGACATTTAAAATAAAATCCGAATTGCCATAGAAATCAGAATACTTGACAATGATTAGTTATTAAAAGGTAAGAAATGGTCAGTCACCTTGCCTGGTAGTTAGCTCCTTCCTTAATCCTGCCCTTCTTTATCTAGTCCCTATCACAGTAAAAAAAAACTCCATCATCCATCTGACAGCCTAAACCAATCCCTGGATTCAATTTTATCTCTTTCACTAGCCTCCTACTCATATCCCCAGAGCCTTGCCCAAGATCAATGAAAGTGTCACACTCATGCCACCTTCCTGTTAATATATGTTAATACTAGAATGGGCTTGGCCATTTTTTTGGACAACCTATTCGGGATGTTTGAGAGTTACCAGTTAATAATATGTCCCTTCTCTGGGCTGGAATCTGCTTTTTTTTCCTCAATGAATTCCAGACCCTAAGAGATAGAAGCTATCAAATGCAATGCCTAGACAATATCACATATTACTGCATGCTTCTCTAAACGTGAACATATTCAATCATATGAACAGGACGAGGCTCCTGAAGATGGATGGCAGAATGGTCTTGCTCTCACCTTATAACCCAAACTCAGTAGAGGGTGAACTTCTGGGAAAGCATGTTCTGAGAATTGAGATTTCTCTCAAGACAGATTGTTGGCCGTGGTAAAATCCAAGTAAAACTTCCTTTTTTTTTTTTTTTTATATACAAAGGTAGTGTCTTCTTAAATTTTTAAGAAGCCAGGCTTATCAAAAAATAAGTAAGAAAGATTCCTAAAAGGGTTGCTTATTGCAGGTGATACTGAAAAATCATTTACACGTTCCAGGCACTGAACTAAATTTAGTGACTATGACAACAAGCAAAAGAAACAAAAGTCCCTCTCCTCAAGAAAAACTACATGTTTTTTTCTTTAGTTTAAACACTTAACTTATTGTTACAGAAAAGAGCAAAGTTACCATGGCCCACCTAAGAACAATTCATCTTGTTTCGTTTCTGTGAAAAATAAAAGTTTTTATGTGACAGAATGCCAGAGACCTCAATCTCCATTTGGAGACTGATGACACTGAAACTTACTACTCTTACTTCAAATGACTACCCTATGTCCCTACAGAGAGGACATTTATTATGTTTATTTTCCAATATCCACTTCCTGTTCTCTCTGTAACCATTCCAATATTGTACTGGGAACGACATTTTCCCTACTGGATACAGTCTGATGATATGGCCAATCAAGATTGGAAAAAGACTGGAAAAGCTGCTCACAGATTCATTCCCACAGTGGTGACCTAAAGAAACTACCCATTACGTCTTACGTCTTGCGACCTGGAATCCAGGTTCTGCCCTAGTTCCTGCCCTGCTTTCTCAGCATCCAGTTATCCCTGTGAGCTCCATACATCACCACATGAAATTTAACTTTGCTTAGTTAGCTTCAGTTTCCCTTGTTTGCAGTCCAAGATTCCTAATAGATACACCATGGATTATTCCAGAGGCACTGACTGCATTCCCTGGGATCAGAGCATGCCTTATAGTGCCTGGCAACAAGCACTGAGACAAGTATATTTTACTTAAAATGAAAATGAAAATAGCACAAAACGATGGTGTTGACTCATCCTCTAATTTATTCTTATAAATTATTCCTTGTGATTAATGTAGCTAGTAGCTAAAACTGTTGCTTGGACGCAACACAAAAATGCCAGAAAATTATTTTCCTGGATAGTAAAAAGCTACTGACTTTTATACCAGATTATTATTACAGCAATTACGCAGCTGACATGCAGAAGCCTCAAAGATATGTGGCCCTTGGGATAGCAAATAAGAAGTTTGAAATAAATGAAACTCAAATACTGGAGTCGTGTGGATGGTCCTCTTGGCAAGAAAGCAGTTTCTTCTCTTCCAAGAAAGAATTTGCATGACACTTGCCGTAGATATTACTCTTCCTCCCGGTCACACATTAATTGACTACCCAGGTGCTCAGAGTAAGGAGAATAACACCAAGTGCTTATTTAGAAAAAAAACCTTTCAAGAAAGCACAATGTAATCACAAACATGGTTGCCTCGATAATAATTAATACCTTGGGCTAGCTTCTAGCCTAAATCAATAATGGTTATTTTGCCCATCTATAAAATTCCAGACGTGATCCTTTCTCCACACCCCTTGCCATAGGAGCTAAAAGCAAAGCCTGTGTCAAATTCTTGATTCCATATCTATTGCAGCCACAATGCAAGAAATAAAACCTAATGAGTTTCTACCAACACAACCAGTTTGTTAGCATTGACTGGTCACTTCAGTGAAAGAACCAGTCAATTTAATCAAATTGGCCAAACTGGCCTTAAGCTGAAGTGACAAATGGATGCAGTCAAAATAATCAAACTATGTAAATAGACTGGGTGTGTTCACTTCAATATCCTTATTATGGTTCTGAATCTTAATATTTTTGCTAATAAGCACTAGTCTCTGCTGAGTGGGAAAATGTTAATACTGGGGAATCACAAAGCGAAATGGCTGCTTACCCCAGTGGTCATAACCAATCATCTGAATGAGCAAAACCTGTAGGCAAATGGAATAAACCTTCCCCCAACCTCTTGACTGAGGGCATGCCCAGGAGTCCTACACCAGGTTTTCTAATCATTGGTATGTGAAGAATCCAGGAGAGACATTGCCCCTAGCCACAGTATAATTGGTTACATACATACAGTATAAACATACATTTACTGGACAGTGGACACAGGAATACTGAATTAGAAAACATACCCAAGTGACTCTACCAGGAATCTAAGAAGAATAGACAGCAGAGAGGGCTTTCTAAAGCCCCAAACAATCATGGTAATTCACTTCCAACTGTTGCCCTGCTGGCACTTTTCCTAAGCAGACAGCGGAGAACTGCTGCATCTCTCAGATAACAAGGTAATTAATGTTAAAAAGGAAGACCATATTGAGGAGGGTCAGCTGTAGCTTCAGAATTATAAAAAGGTAGAATTAAAGAGCTTATTTCCATTTGGCTCTTTTTTTTTTCTAAGGCTTATTTTAAAAAGACTTGAAAAGGCAGGGGTAGAATAAACAAAAGCTATTATAGGAAGATGAAATTCCTTTCCTCTTGGCCTCTTTCTATTACAGAACTTTTCTGAAGCCCCAGTGGCATTTCATAACCCAACCTTCCAAACTTATTCATCTACTTAAAAAAATCATATCACAGAATTTGCTCATAAACACTTTTAGAGGTGATGCCATCCTTTCAATGTGCCCCAACTTTCCGCCCTTATTCTCTGTAAATACATGATCACTGTTAATAACTTAAACTACAATTATTGTCACATAACATCTGGAGAAATTTTACCATCAGAAGATGGTGATGGGCTTACAGAAACCTATATGGGAGAATTACATAAGATTTAAATGAATGGAATATTACTTTCAAATCCATGACATTGATTTCATAATAAATAACAACAGTAAAGTTTGTCTTTAAATATCAAACAGAAGAAAATATTCAGCCTTATGCAGCAGCTAAAAGAAATAAATGAGACCTTGAAAAATAGCATTAGGCTTACTTAGAGAAGCTGTAATCGTAAACATGATAATCGTTAACATGTACTAAACACTTACTCTCTGCTAAATACTAGACTTAGTGTTCTAATATGTTAAAATATTTAACACATTTAAATTGCATAACAACCCTAAGGGGTAGTTATGACTTTTATCCTCATTGTTTTAAAGTGGTAAGAAAACTGAGGCACAGAGTAGTTGAGCAACTTGACAAAGGTAACACAGCTAATAAGTGGATGAGTGAGGATTGGAACCCTGAAAATAGAGCTCTGAGATCCATACCCCTAATCTATACATACAGAAGCCCTTAAAATAAAACATCTGGATATCTGTGTAAATGAAATATTATATATAATTTAGTTTTGAGTATAATGTTCGATATACAGGACAACCTCTCTAGGAATGCTAATGTTAATGGTAGAAGAAAATAATTATGGTAAATAGTATATAACTTCTATACTGCATTCTAAAAAATATTAGGACACATATTTTTGATACTATTTACTTATGTATATGTATATATCACACTCACACACTTAATTACTTAGTGGTGAAATCTATGTCCAGAAACAACACCCATTACAGAAAGTTTTTAAAAGAGTTTTAATTTCTTCTATTTACCTATAGAGTTTGTTTTTTGAATGAGTATTCATGCATTAATTTTTGATCATTAATATAATTGATCAGTTTGGACTTGGGGCAAACTATCTTGAATAAAATTACTTTATTAAGTCTTAACAAGCTTCTAGAGACTGTGTATATAACAACTATTATCCTATGTCCACAGTCATGAGAGGACAGGTTTAATGGTTTCATTAAAAGCCTGGCAGATAGAGGGGAAGTCAGAATTTGGAACATTTGGATTTCAAACTCAAGTAAACAGTTGGCTAAAATCTATGATACTGGCTATTTCTTAAAATATGTCTTAACACACGTTAAATCACTATGATATGGAGCAACTATAGCCTCTGGTCATCCTTCCAACCTCTTAGCTCTCCTGCCTACCCAAACACACACGGCCCCCCACCAATTCCATTACAGTAAAGCGGCAAAAAGAAATAAGAGGAGGGAGTCACAAAAGATCTCTGAATATATTAGAATTTCCCAAGTCTGACTGTATCATTTTGATCAGTATCAGTAAAGAAAAACCTAAACCGCTCACAACTCCTGAAATTGAAGTATGCCATAAACACAGGAAAAGGACGGTCATGATTCCCAAGAGATAGGAAGTCCACACAGAGCATTTTCACCCAGAAGAAGGTCTGCCTCATTAACCTTTAGGTGATGGCAACTCAGGGAGACAGCAGAAAAAAGGGGAAGGGATGGCTCAAGGAAAGATGACAACGAGTCAGAAGTAAGATGGGTTGTGACAGGGGTGATCTCTAAAGGAAAGAAAAAACATGGACATCGGCGACACAAATGGGAAGTGACAGGAAGAAACTGTCTGGGACTGTAAATGAGCTCAGTGGGAAAAGAAGTGGAACACGCATTGGAGTGAAACCACTGAATTATGGGATTATGCCCCCAGAACTCTTAGCATAGCAATATTGTCTCCTAGCCCACAGAGCAGGCCTAGGTTTATTACACAACCTCCCGCCTTTCTCATTCCGTTCTCAGAGAAGCAGCAAAGTCAACTGCGACTGGAAAATGAACCAACTTTTTTCTTTTTTGCCTCTTCTTTGCTTCTCAAATTAGTGAGAAAACATAAATGTAAATTTCCTCTCTGTGGCTGTATTCTGAGTGGTGACACTTCAGAAAATCCTGGTGAGAAAATTTAATTCCGTGTTTTCTTGTTTCCATCGGGACTGATGTCCCTTTGAAGGTGTTAATGGATTCTCTCCTTTTCAGAGTCTAGTACATTTACCTCTAACTCTTTTCTATGAAAGATCTTTTAAAATGAAGAAATCTGGGATGTAAATGTCTCAACGTATCCCCTGTGTTTGAACCTCAGGTGTTTCTCGGTTGTATTCCCCCCAGAGGCATTGTTAATAGATTGTATTTAGTAAGGAGGCCCCCAACTCTGAAATCTAGGTCACAAACTGATTGCTCCTTGCTCAGCATCCACTTTGTTTGTAGGGATAGCTTCACTCCACTTGGAATGAAAGATACTTAGCACCTCTCCTATCCTGTGAAATGTTGCAGACTTATGTAATCGAGTCCAATGGGGGCACATCAGCTCACACTTCCTGAATGTTGGATGGCAAGAGCTGCGGCCACTCTACACTCGACCCCATGCAGTCCGGCTTTCACCTGAGTACCCAAATGAAAGCTTAACATGCTGTGTGTTCAGTGCCTCTCTGCATGCTTTACTTGCTTGAGAACAGACGCTTTAAGATGAAGAACAATAGTAGTCAGGAGGTAGGTTTCTTTGAGTAAAGCTTTTGAAACACAAAAATTTTTATTTGATGCAGGTTTTTAATAGAACACACACACTCACTCACATAAATAGAGACTAATTATAAATCAGAGATTGAAAGCAAACAAAACTCAGATCTTGTGAAACCTTAAAGTTTATATATAATGGCTGTTTTACAACAAAGCACAGGGTGATGGGGCTATAAGAGGGCATGGCAAACGAGTCTCTTTAATTCGTTCCCACTTCAAGCCCCTGAACTAGATGGAATTCTCCCTCCCTGGAAAAAATGAGCGATTTGCAGGGTTTGGAGAGATATATTAATTAATTAGAAAAGTTTGGGGGTAAAGATAGCATGAGAATGGGCTGGAGGTCCATCACCGCATCATCCACGACACATTGGATGGGGTGGGGGAAAGGGTGCAACAGCTGGGGTTGCCAAAATACAAGCATGTACAGAAGATTGAGCTACTTTCTCTAGGTCACTCCCAGCTCCCTCAAGAGAGAAGGAAGCATGACGATCCGAGACTCAAGGTCCACACTCCTCATGTGAAGGGAAGCCTTGGCACAGAGAGGAGTAACTATTGACCTCCGTCAGGTTTCACTTCAAGGTGTCACACTATGGGATCAATTCTGCAATTTTCTTGTCTGTGAGATGCAAGGGAAAACATCAGGCAGCCTATACGAGCTTTCACAAATTGTAGGGAGAATTTCCCAGGTAAGTGAGAAGGGTAACCTGAAGGAGGAGGGGCTTCACATCATCACGGCCAGCAGGAGCAAGAAACAGAGTGAGGAGACAGAGCAAAGGATGGAGTGTATTTCAGTGCCTCAGAGAGCCTGGCTGGAGGTGACGCAGAGGACACCAGGTGACGTTCGTAGATATTACTAGTATTGTCCACAGGAGGAACTGACAATCCCAGAGCTTGGAAGTGACCACAGTAGGGACCCTGCTGCCTGCGGTTGTTCAAGGGGAAATACAAAGTCTTTGAGGAAGATACAAGAATCAGAGAGGATGATGTTTTCAAAGAAGAAGGAATACATTTCTTTCCATTCCTTTTCCATTTAAGATCTAGGAACTGGTCTAAAAGGGGGAATCAAATGCCTTAGAAACAAAATATTGGGACTAACTGTTGAGTATTTTTATAAAGATGCTGGCACAGTTGGCTTGGCTCCAATGCGAAGAATATAATTTCCGATGAAAATAAGACTTTTAATCTGGAGAAAATAATTATTGAGATATATAAAGATATTAAAATGTGTCCTCATTATATTGTCTCATTATTGGATTATTTTTAATATTGCATTTGTTGTCCATTTGAGCAGGAAAATAAATATTTGTAAAACTTGGAAAATATTTAAAAATAATAGATCTTACAGCTTCAAAACGTTGACTTCTTAAAAAACACACACAAAACAGAAATAGAGATGATCTGTATGCTTATAAATGCTTTAAAGCAAGTTGTACAAAAATTTTTTTAAAATAAGCATGAGATAAAAAACAAAGTATTGAAATTATATTTTGAATGTAATTTAAAATTCTGAAAGGACAAAATGAGTCAATTTCAGCAAATTAGTTATATTCATTTTTTAAAAAAATAAATGTAGTTTCGAATTTTAAAAAGGAATTTATTATTCTGTGTCATCAGGAATCAAATCAGTCAACCAGTAAAAGTACCAAGATCAACAACCTCAGTTTTTATTTCACAAGAATTCATAGCAGATAATGACACTTAGTATATATACCTTTTAGGGTAGATGAAAAATAGGAAAATAATGAAGAAAGTAAATCAAGAGAGAAACAAAATACAGGTCTACAATCCCTTATCTGAAACCCGTGTAGTCAATGGATTTTGCATATATATTATGTAACATCTCCATCCACACTCTAACACATTGTTTCTCAATATTCACACAAAGTGGGATAGATAAGACTGTCAATGCTAATATTAGTGTAGGTCAAGTTTTGTCACCAAATGGGATTTGGTGCCAAACCTAAAGGAAAAAAAGATTGTTTTCATAGTTTGCGGTGTTGTAGAATTGCAGAAATGGGGTTATGTACCTGTAGTTTATAGGCACACACAACTCTAAGAACTTCATTGATGATACATTTTTGCATCCTTTAGTGGCAATTTGATTAGCTGTAATAATTCAATGGGAATGTAAAAGGGAAGGGTCTGTTTTGTATTAACTTGCAGAGGACTCTGCAGCCTCTGGTGCTATGCAGAAATTCCTATGCGCCAAAATGATAATGACTGAATTTGGGATGTTAACAGAAAGAGATTTATGAACAGTGCTCAAATATAATTTCAAGTGATGTAAACGTTTGAATGGTTGTTAAATAACTAGTTTTAAAAGTTTAATCACTTCTTCACTAAGTTGTTAAGAAATACATGGCGTATATCCACTGTAGGGCTTTTCGTCCTTGAAATGCTATATCCTGCAGGCAGGAAACACGGGGCATGGCCCATACTTTGAAAGGGCTCCTTGATTTCAATAGGGATCTTGGGACGGTGGACCTGGTTACTCTAAGGCAGCAGGGACTGAACAGTGATTATAATGATATGACCATCAGACATCTCTTGTAGTAGCTTATTGATTTTGATATCCCTAGAACTGAACTGGACAGGCAATTGACTCAAAACCCTGCTTAAAATGTATAAGTAAACAAAAACAAAACAAACGAAAATCATAGGTCTGGTGAACAAAAGCCTAATAAAAATGAGGCTGAAGCCCACAACAGGGCTTCCCTGGTGGCGCAGTGGTTGAGAGTCTGCCTGCCAATGCAGGGGACACGGGTTCGAGCCCTGGTCTGGGAAAATCCCACATGCCGCAGAGCAACTGGGCCCGTGAGCAACGACTACTGAGCCTGCGCGTCTGGAGCCTGTGCCCTGCAACAAGAGAGGCCGCGATAGTGAGAGGCCCGCGCACCGCGATGAAGACTGGCCCCCACTTGCCACAACTAGAGAAAGCCCTCGTACAGAAACGAAGACCCAACACAGCCAAAAAATTAATTAATTAATTAATTTAAAAAAAAAATCACCACAATAGTCACAGCCTTTCACCCAGTGCTCAGACCTGAGTCAATCTATACACTAGGAGTCCCTTTTTAAAAGGGACTGTGTGACCTTGAGAAGACTCCGTACCAATCCTAACAAGTATGTATTTCCATATACTTTTCTTAAGAGACCTGAAGTCATTTACCGTGTAACTGAATTAGAGAAAATAAATGGGCTTACTGGATACTGGGTCTGAAGTTAGGATAATCTCTGGGCACCCAGAACACACTGTGATTTGGATGTCAGGTGATAAATGGAATTTGGGGCTGGGTCTGTCTGTTTTCCCACTTCCAGAATGCAAAAGTTGAAATGGACATGCTTAGCAACCAATATAATTAAACAATTAGGTACATTTATTCAAATGATCATCATATTCCTAATTCTGTAACTTATCAAATAGAACAATTTTAAGTTACTATTTAAGAAGTTAGCCTTGGTTTGTATGGAGTTAATCTTTACATATGAAGAGTTATCATATTATCATACAGTTGATCAAAAAACTTTGTAAAAGTTTGCTTTATGAGGTATTACAAATTTTCTTTATCAGCAAAAACATATGTAAAGGCCTATCAAATATAATCAAATATATCCTATCAAATATAATTTTATTTAAAGAACAGCTTCCCAACAAACGTGCTGCAGAAAGAGTTACAGTTTTAATTTGATAATTATAAACCTTTAGTGTGATTAAAAATTCTCTTCACCAGTTTGGAAATTTTCTCATCTTAGAGTAGAAAATAGAATATGCATATAGATATATAATTAAGTTCATTTTTGATAAACTTACAAGTGCAAGTAGTATATTTTATAAATAACATATAGATGGCATATAATATAGCATAATAATTGAGAATGTGGGTTCTTTATTCAAATACCTGTATGTAAGTCCACTTTTACTACCTACCACCTAAGTGACCCTGGTCCAGTTTATTAACTTCTTTGTGCCTCAGTTTCCTCCAGTTTCTCTAATATGAATTGAAGTTTCAAAAAATTTTTTTCTCTTCTCCTTCATGTTATTTCAAAATGAAGAACATATTCTACTGTATTAGATTAAGAATCATAAGATCTCTGAAGTAAAATGTATGTATGCTACCAAAGATGCAGCAATAATAATGGTAATAAGAATAGTAAAATCCAAATAATCACATGGAATAAATGCCTTTAAAATTCTGAGATAAAAGTAACTTTTAAACTCAACCTCTATACCCTACCAAACTGTTAATAAAACAGGGAGGTAAAATAAAGGCAATTTCAGAAATGTAATGTCTATAAAATTTGCATTCCATGAATCCTAAGAAGATTAATGCAATATTTGCTCCATCAAAATGAGGAAGAGGGGGGCTTTCCTGATGGTGCAGTGGTTGAGAATCTGCCTGCCAATGCAGGGGACACGGGTTCGAGCCCTGGTCTGGGAAGATCCCACATGCCGCGGAGCAACTGGGCCCGTGAGCCACAACTACTGAGCCTGAGCGTCTGGAGCCTGTGCTCCGCAACAAGAGAGGCCGTGATAGTGAGAGGCCCGCGCACCGCGATGAAGAGTGGCCCCCACTTGCCGCAACTGGAGAAAGCCCTCGCACAGAAACGAAGACCCAACATAGCCATAAATAAATAAATGAATAAATAAATAAATAAATTTAAAAAAAAAAAATGAGGAAGAAAACTGATACATTCAAGAGGATTCTAAAGAGACATGACAACAAAAATGCCATGTGGTAACCTCAATGAGATCCTGGAACTGCAAAATGATATTAGGTAAATACTAAGGATACTAGGTAAATACTAAGGAAATCCAAATAAAGTATCGACTTTAGTTAGCGATGACATGACAATATTGGGTTATTTATTGTAACAAGTACACTGTAAGATGCATATAATAGGGGAAACAGTATGGGGTATATGGGAACTCTGTTCTATGGTCTTAGTTTTCCTATAACTCTAAAACTGTTCTAGAAAAAATAAAGTTCATTTGAAAAAATCAGTATGATTTAGGTCCTCTTATTCTCCCCTTCTTAGAAATGAGAAAAGTGAAGCACAAAATAATTTAGTAATTTCCCCCAAGATCACACAGCTTGTAATTGGTAGGGCCAATATGCTAGCCTCACAATTTCGCCCCAGCATCCATGCTCTTAATTGCTCTGCTACATAAAGTAAAGACCTGGGGCTAAGAGAAATATGTTGTCATGAGTCCTTTGCTGCCATACCGAATTGTCCTGATCAGCATAATAAAGAGGAGGTGGTTTCATAACCAACTAGCAGAAATAGGATAAGGAAGAAGAATTTCACCTACAAGTGAGAGTAGCCAAGAATACTGTGTAAGCTCTACTCCTGATTGTTCTGGTTATAAGGACCTTACCTAGCATTACCAAGATTATAATACAAAAATCCATATGCAAATGAAGTAAATAGTAGTAAGAGGTGGGGTAATCTGTGTTTTAGCTAACTCCATCTTAAGGGGAGCTCTGAGAGGGAAGCTGGCAGTAGACAACAGATACATGTTCAGACTTGGACTGTAAATAGAAAGCATTGTGATGAGACTACCTGCTCATGAACTTTGGTGGCCCATACATTTTGCCCATTGATTTTTATATCTTGCAGAAACAAGGAATTATTGTGAATCCACATTTTCCCACTTATTTTATCTGTTGGTTCCATTATTTGGAAGAAGCTCTAGTGTAGACTATAAAATAGTGGCTCTTTTTCTTCTTGTGACCTGGTGATACCTGGCTGAGAAACATGGCAATTGCAATGTATAGTTCTAAATATAGGACTCTTTTTTATTTCAAGGGACAAAACCAGTTTAAACTACTTTAATGTCAGTACAGTGGTAATTTTTGAGAATTCAGTAATGTCTATATACAGGTTTCTATTTATGTCATCAGGATCCTCTCTTTCATTTATACTGTCCTCTGTGTGGTCCATTCTTAAGGACCACACGGTGCACAGATCAAAATCAGGAGCTCCAGACTTAGTATGAAGAGGAAATACCTTTTCTCCCCTCGGATTGTACAAATCTGTGAAAAACAAACACAGCTGAGAGTAGCTCTGTTTGTCCAACTCTTTCATCCTTGGACCTGAACCAATTATTTGATCAGACGAAGGTGGTAGAATAATTGATTTTGCAAACTTGGGTTACATTCCTATATCTGGTACTAGGGCTTGGGGACAGCCCCAGTCAGCAATGTTGAGAGAAGGGGAGGAGTGTTTCCATAAAGAAACCCTGGGCTCACATACCTACAAATGCAAAATTGTGTTTCCTTTTCTTTCTCTTCAAGTATTCTCACTTTTATAGCCTTTCCAATGTCCCCATGCTTACTACTTATTTCCAAGGTTACAGCATTTAGATATATGAATAAAAATGATAGATTTAAATAAATAATCACCTGAACTCCTTCAATTATAGGCATTAGAAAAATTAAGATTACATTTAATAAGAAACACTAATATTTTCCTTTTAGATGGCCTGTTTAAATAAAGTACAGCATTATAAAAATTCCAACAAAATTAACATCATTAAGTTAGTTTAAAAGACATGTTTTCTAAGGGAACTTCTGTAAAACTGCAATAGTTATGCTCTCCTAACAAAAACTCTTGCAAGACTTGAAGGGTAGTGTAGAAGCTGAATTTTGCCACTGTTACCTCTGTTCATTTTTTCCTTTGAGGAGAGTGATATTCAAACTGGAAATATAGTCATCTGGTCCCTGTCACCTGCATTTCAGTATTTGCTTTCTATTGTACTTGCCAAGCACCCTTCACTAAAGTCATAATTATTGACATACAGATTCAAAATTCACCTCTAAAATATCTGAATAATTACTTCCAATTTCTCACACTCTCTAAAATTTTAGAGGAAAACATGAGATTACATCTAAATTTAATAACTTGAGATGAATAATTTGTTTAATGTAATTTACTGTCTAAAGAGTTTCTCTCTCACCTTGTACTTCCATTTTCTAATATTAAAGTTATTTCTGATTATAAAACATTATACATGTCATTTGATAGTTATAAACGCATAGAAGACAAAAAAATTCCCATATCTAGAAATGATATCTGATATTTTGATATTTTTCTCCCAATAACCATGCAATTTAAATAGCCAAAACCATATTGATAAACTTTTTAATTTTGCTTTTTTTGACAAACGTGTGATAAGCACTCCCTCATGTAAATAATAATCTTTGTTTCAACGATTTCAATTCAACATACGAGTATATAGTATTTTTCCCTTTGCTTAAATACATATATTCATGGGTCTATTTCTAGACTCTATTCTTTTCCATTGATTTGTTAGTCAATTCTTGCAGTAATACCAACCATTCTAGCTTTACAATAAGCCTTGATCCATTATAAAGTGAGTCCTGCTCATTGTGCTTTAGAATGCCTTGGCAATTACATTTCCCTATGAATTTTAGAATCAGCTGTCAATTTCCACACACACACCCACACAAACCTGTGGGGATATTCATTGGGATTTTAGTGAATCTATCAATCAACTTGAGGATAATATCTTTACCAAGTTTTCTCCCTTCCCTTTGTCTCTTTCTATCTCTCAATATGTTCCAATCCATGATCATTATGCATTCCTACATTTATTTAGGTCCTCTTTAGTTTCTCTCAATATTGTTTCATTGCCTTGAATATCTTTCATTCGGTTTGGTTCTATTTGATTTAATATGTTATTGTATATAGCATTTCTTAAGTTTATTTTATGTTTAGTGCTGCTGAAATAATTTTCTTATTCATTCTTGTACTATTTGAGCACTTTATTTTTAGCTGAAAGTATGTGTGTGTGTGCGTGTGTGCATGTATGCGTGATTTCTCTGCATTCTTTAGCACTTCATTGTTGCAGTTAAAAATGTTAATTTTATAGGTGATAATCAAATTTTATTATCTTAATTCTCGTTTCTTTAATTATTAGTAAGGGTGAATATTTTAAAATGTTCATTAGCCACTGTAACTGAATAATTGATGATTTTGCAAGCTACAGAGAAACTCAGAAATATTAGCTGAATTCTGATCATACGCTTTTTATGCAAAAGCATGTTTGTACATCAGCCTTTTTAAGCATTGTTTTATTCTGTATAATACTGTTTTCCTATGACTATGCTTTATAGTAATATCTGAATTTTCAAAGTCCTTTAGTTATGTCCTTGTTACTAATTGGATTCACTTACACCATTATCGGGATGCTGAAAGTTTAACAAAGCCAACTTATTACTTATGACAAAAGGTTTTAATATATTGAATCCTGACTTACATACAAGATTTTATGTCATATGCTCTGAGTAAAACAAATGACTGTGATTCATTCCGTACTTTCAAGTAGTTGACCGTCTAGTAGTGTAGAAAACCATGTGTGCAGTCAAATATAATCAAGCCTGGGAACGGAATCTGAAATTAGCCAACCATAAAATTGCAAATAGAACATAAAATTTACTTTGTAGTTTAATTTATTTTGCCATGTTGCTTTCTTAGATGTTAATAAATATTCCTACCTGGCCACCTGTGGTGAAACGAGTATGTTGATGAAAAGACTGAATTCGAAATTGTGGAAAAGTTTATTGAGAAGGATAGGTGAAAATAAAAATTCATTTGTTACCACAAGAATAGACGTGGGAATGGAATTCACTATTAGAATGGAACTTGCATTCCCTTTATCACGTATTTTATGTTAATTTATAGACTTGTTCAATGAAACCTGGGATGTGCTCTGCCAGCCCCCACTTCCCCATAAAGCAGCAGATTCTGGATCTTCTCACCCTGCAGGTGTTACAGTTAATTAAACCAGTCTATTTTGCAAGTATTAGGATTGTGATAGCTAATGGTGATTAGTCTAGATAATATTGTTAGGCTCTCACTTTCCAGCTTAGGGGTATTGCTTTCATTCTAAAGTGTTGATTGTTTCTTATCTAACTTTGAAAATAAGATTAGATGATTTTTAAACTGATGTCTCCTATATTGTCTAACTACAGAAATTTATATGGTAATTTAAAATCTGATAAGCTATGAGTGGCATAAGCCTGCATAATAAAGCAATCATAAGCATTGACACATTGGGCAGAATTCAATTCAGTTTGCCTTTGCAAGGGAAAAAAATCTCCATCACATGCTGAAGAGTTAGAGGGGACATTGGAAATACTATTCAACAAACAGAATTCTATTTATTTTATCCATTTTCTGCACATGTCTGGAAAAGTTTCTTTTGGAATTTCAACAAGATTAATGAAGAAAATAAAGGATAATATCCCTCTCGTTAGCATTTTGTTCACTTTCTTCATTCAACAACTATTTTTTGAATGCTAACTTTGTAAAACAAGCCACTCTGCAAGGCACAAGAAAGGATCAGATGCGATTTTTGACATCTAATAGAAGTCAGATCATTCATAGTCTATTTGCATCATTACAATCTGGGCACAGATTTGCTACTTAGTAGCAATGTGACCATGTAAAATCGTTTAGTCAAAACTGTCCTTCTGACAGAGGTAAAAAGAGAAAAATATCTATCAAAGTTGTTCTGTGTATTACATTGTATGTTATTAACCCAATTTCTGACAGAGTATAGACACCAAAAAAAAAAAAAAAAAAAGCCTTTGTTTTCTGTCCTAGGCAGCTCTGACATGGCTCATGATGATCCCAGTCTCCTGTTATTTATACCCTTGTATCAACCCCTCCCATTGAGAGTGGGCTGAACCCAGTGGCTTGCTTTTTAAAAACAGAATACAGTAAAAATGACAGATGTTATTTCATTGAGTAGGTTAGAAAAGACCATGATTTCTCTCTTGCCAGTACTTTTTTACTGGCACTCTGGCCCTCTCCTTTGTGTCCTCGCTTGCTCCCTTTGATGAGAAAAGATGTAATGTTGGAGAGACCCATATAACAAGGAACTGAGGCCTTCAGTCCACCAGACTATGAGGGACAAAATCCTGTCAACAGCCACTGAGTGAACTTGGAAGTGAACCGTGCCCCATTTGGAACTTGAGATGTCTACGGCCCCTACAAGTACTGTAACTGTACCCTTATAAGAGAGCTGGGCCAACATCCTGATTTCAGACTTGTGAAACACCATGAATCAGAGAACTCAGTAAAACGAGGCTCTGATTCTTGATTCACAGAAGTTATGAAATAATAAACCTGAGGTGTTTTAAGCTGCTATGCTTAAGAGTAGTTTGTTATCCAGCAGTAGCTAACGAATACAGTTTATGTCCCATATTCCTTCTCTGAATCTGCATGTCCTGATCTGTAAAAGATAATAATGCATGACTTAATGACCTCAGAATATCTTTATAAAGTTCAATTATGATAATGTGTATAGAATAACTTAAACTCTCAAGCACTCTAAAAATATAATTTTAAGGAATAAACAAGGTTAACACAAATGATTAGTGTCACAAGGCAAGTAATTACCACTTACTGAGCGCCTAAGGATGTTCCAAGCACTTTCCAAGATATTTTAGAAACGCATCTAATTGCTATTGACATCTTATAATTGAGGAAACAGATTCAGCAAAGTTTAGTTTGAATTCCAAAGTGATGGTTTTGGAATTCATCACTCAGGTGTGGGTAAAAAGCCCATGTCCTTTCCTCTATGAAATTCTGTTTTCCTGTTGTTTAATAAAACAAAAGGTTAGGTTGTTCAAATATGTCTTATAGTGAGTAGTGTTGGTGGCCCACCAATATCTCCTTAATTGAACAGGTACACTAAGCCTCCAACTGTTGAGTATTGGCTGCCAAAGGCTCCAGCTGTCCCCTGATCTGAAGAAATCTCTTGCAGAAGGGGGACAGCCTGAGGCTTAGGACTGACTGACACAGGCTATCACATGAATGCTTCAAGTTAAGATGAACTATGTTGTAATTCATTCTTCAAAGTCTCCTATAGGATGAAGCAGAAGCTAGTCTCCAGGTAAGAACACATCTTTGCCATGCTATTATTTCTCTGCCCTGTCTTGCTTCCACCACTCCTTCTTTCCTGAGAGTACTTCTCGCCTCAGTAAATCTCCCTCACCCACATCTTTGTCTCAGCCTCTGCCTCCAGGGAACTCAAGCTAAGATAGTCCTTTGCCTCCCTTATTTTCTACTTTATCCTTTACACATTTCTATCCCCCAACCCCACGTACACTTACACAGCAATATATTTAGTCAAACCTTCAGGTTATACTTCCACAGGTTATTGAGCTGATAACAGAAGAACTAGCTCAGGTACAAGGAGTAGCAGCCCAAAGCCTGTGTTGTACTTTGCTGACAGACTCCTGAAAAAGTTTTTTCATGGGTCTATGATATAAAATCTAGGTATACTGCATATGTGTTCATTGCACAAGAAAAATTCTATGTTATATTAACATACTTTATACATAATTTATAAACTGTGTTCATTTGTAAAGTAATACAGTTGTGGTAGAAAAATTTGAAAATACAGGAAAAGTTTTTGAAGAAAAATATATGCATACTCTTAATTCAACTATCAAAACTAATTTTAAACATTAGTCTAATTCTAAAGGAACTTTTTAAAAATCCTAGTCCAAACTGATATTTTACTAGTCCAGAATATCAGTTCTTGATGGAAATTCTTGTACTTTTACCAGTCATTACCCTTTGGGTACACAAAGCACCTTATAAATGTAATTTTTACTCTTTCAATGGAACTATTACTACAGTAGGAAAGTTCTAGTCTTTCTATTAGAAGTGCCTTTGGATAAGCAGTGGGTTAAATTACTATTGATACATCCTTTACTTTTATTAACTTTCTAGGACGGATTCCTCAGAACACAGATATATTGACATTCTCCACTTGTGGCTCAACATAGATACGAGCTCAATACTCACTGCCCTCACCTTAAATCCTACTCATTGAGGTAATTTATCATTCAAGTAAATTATCATATTATACTTTTTATTAATATCACTGAAAGAACATAATCATCAGTAATTATAATCATACTCATTATGATTATACCCCACAAAATTTTAGGGTTATATAATCCAGATACCATGTGACCTGAAATTAACAATGTATGTGGGGCTGAAGATTGTACCCCACAAAGCTCTATCTATCCTTTTTCTCCCCTGTGCAGCCTTCATTTAAACAAACATTGGCAGGCAACATCCCCCTCAAGAATACTGGAATGCTACACAGCACTTAACACATGTTCAATAAATATTAAAAGGCTTAGTTCCTCGATGGATGATTCCATTGTTTAAAATCACGCAAATGGCAGAGTGCAGAGATCACATACTGTCTTCCCTGTTTGGCCTTGATCACTGATCCCTGAGATTACTCTGGAAATGTGTCTCAAGCAGATGTTAATCTTTGTCACTAGGTCTGTGATCAAAATGCTTTATTTAAACAGACAAGTCTATTAAGTTATATATTTTTCTAGGAAGTATAAAATAATGAAAAGGCAACATAAAAACTTCCCCTTTGAGTACAAGTCAGTCATTATTGGGTAAGGGAAGCCTTGTTCCAGACTGTGCCAGCTGTCATAACTAGAGTAGTTACATAGCATTACCCCCATACGGTATGTTTCTGTTTATTCTGCAGCTATTTCTTAGAGTATTTTGACTATATATATCTAAATGAAATATATAAAAATAAATGTTTTATATAGTCTGATAAACATGTATTTGCCTATCTTTCAACATTTTTGCTTTACATATCACAAAGTTTCAGTCCATTTGGACATCAATTTGGCAATAACATGCATGGTTGTTTGTTATAATGTAAGATGCTATTTTAAGCCCTACCATGGCACTCTGGCTATGGTGTTCAGGTTCTTATCAACAATATACTACTACCTCTCATTCCAAACACTTTGGAAGGTTATGAGCTCAGAACCCTGGTTGAGTTTCATAATGTTTAATTGTTTATATTCTTCTCTTTATCCCAAAACATGTTGCAATTGCCCTTGGGCAACAGCAGCTCAATATTCACTTTGCTTTCCCACTTTTTTAAAAAATACTTTAAAAAGTTTTTAAACTTTTTTTTTTTACAAGTTTTTTTTTTCCAAGAATGCATTTCCTTCCCAGAAAAAAAATAAATAAACTTCTCTAGCTAGGACAGAATACATAGATTGTAAACACAACATTATAGTACAAAACAGAATTTTGACTGGTTGCCCAGTAAATAAACTAGATGGAAGAATGGTATGCAATTTTCATCTACCAACAAAAATGTATACCATGAAATTATGACTATTATATAAAAAACACAAATAGATACACACCTTGGTTTCATTTACATCCACCTTCAAATAACTTGAAAAGAATCACAGAATTTGAAAAATTCTCACTGCTTTAGAAGAGATAGTGTGTGTGAAAAATAAATCAATGACAGATTCCAAGGAGTGGTAACTTATCTACAACTACAGAAGTTTCCCTAAGTACCATTTGAGTTTTAAATGCTAGAAAATTAGAAGTAAAATATCTTGCTATTTACAGTGAAAATCTTCTCCTGATTAGAAGTGAGTGATATGACAGCCTATCACAGAGTCGGAAAGTCAAATCTTTTCATATGAATGAAAAATCATAATCCGTACTCTTTGAGAGAAAGGTCAGATCAGAAATTTGATTTTTGAAATGTGGGAATCATGGCCCTGAAAGCTGAGTGATTTGTTTAAGTCTTTCTGTAACTCAGCGGTTGAAACTGAGCATCTCACTACGAGTTAGTCTCATTCATAATGGCATGTAGTCTCTAGTTACTAAAGTAGGCATGGTCTCTGGCATTTCAATCACATTTTGGTTCATATTAATTACCTCAAAATAAAGAACCCAGTGCTTTATGTCTTAAGTATCCCATATCAATGTCACACAATCTACCTACATGCTTAATTTAGGTTTTATATACTTGCACCTGGTTCAAACAAGAATTTGAGTAATAAGTCTCTATTTCTTACTTTAAAGTGTGCCTGTTTTGAACCAGCCATCTAATTAGGAAAGGTGGTGTCTTTATGAAATATTGAAGATGTCTTCACAAACAAAACTTTTAAAAAAGAAAGGCTAGCATAATACCATGTGCACACATGTGTATGTTTTGTCTTTACTGAAGTTAGCTATTTCTAGGTATTGAGGCTGCATTATGTGACTTGAAAACAAAGATCTCTGCATATGATGTAAACTCTACTATAATAGTATATAAAAAATATGTGTCCTGCAAACGCAGGACTTAACTTCATAGTGACAAATTCTGAACAAGCTATAATATCTGAAATAGCTTAATCTAAAATCAAAACTTCTCTACAGTATAATGAAAGGGTAATATAGACCATGAAATTTTGATTTTGAATTGTATACATATGTATATATATACAATTCTGATCAATAATTTTTATGAGTGGGGGTTTTTCTCCACACTACCAAGAAATTCTTGGATACTAGCTGGGTGTCCTACAAATCAACTCAATTCTGATACTCTCCACCTTAAGATAGCATCAGATCCCATAAGTTAAGGGTTCAGACCTGTAAGACTGCCCCTCCATCACTTCAGGTGCCAAGTGCAAGTCTAGGTTGTCACCTGTGCTTTTGACCAACCACCTAGAGAATGGAGGTTCCAAAGACACCCTTCTTGGGTTTGTTTAATTTGCTAGAACACTCACAGAAATCAGAGAAACATTTCACTTATTAGATTACCAGTTTATTATAAAAGGATATAACTCAGAACAGCCAGATGGAAGAGGTGCATAGAGAAAGGTAGGGGGAAAGAGCACAGAGCTGTCATGCCCTCTCCCAGTGAACCACTCTCCCCAAATCTCCACATGATCACCAACCTAGAAGTTCTCCAAATCCTGTTCTTTTATGTTTTCATGGAGGCTTCATTACATAAGCATAATTGAATAAATCATTCACCACTGTCAACTGATTTAACCTCCAGGCCCTCTCCCAGCCCTGAAGGTGGGGAAGAGGGGACTGTAAGTTTTAACCCTCTAATTATGTGGTTGGTTCCCCTGGCAACCAACCCACAACCTTAGGTTACCTAGGCACTTTCCAAACGTCACCTCATTAACAAAAGATACCTTTATTTATCATCATTTAGGAAATTCCAATGGTTTTATGAGTTCTGTGCCAGATAGACATTTCTTATTATAAGTTATAATATCAAAATATGCATGTATATGAATATTCATCCATAAATATTCATAGCTACAAACATTTAAAGTACAAAATACAACAAGCACTCATATATTTACCACCCAGATTTATGGTAAAACATTACCAGTACACATAGGCATCCTCTCTGCTCACCCCCGTTCTCCCTCACAGACATAACCATAATACTGAATCATTTACCATTCTGTGGTATATTACCTCCAAAATGGCCACACATTTTCCCATTCCTATATGGTGTACTCTTTTGCAATGTGACTTTTAATTCTTCTCATGAAAAGGAAGAATCTGCCCTTTGCTATATCAGGTTTTCTGGCCAATTTGACTGTGAGAGTGAACTTTCTGTGTCATCTTGGCTAAGACATGGTGCCCAGATATGTGGTCAAACATTATTCTGGATGTTTCTATGAGAGTGGTTTCGGATGAGAGTGACATTTAAATACGTGGTTTTTGAGTAAACAGATTGTCCTCCATAAAGTAAGTGGACCTCATCCAATGAGTTGAAAATCTGAAGAGAATGAAAGATTGACCTCCCCCGAACAAGAGAGAATTCTGCAGTAGGGAGACATCAAACCTGAACTTCAATATGAGTTTTCCCCTGGGTCACCAGCCTGCTGGCCCACTCTGCAGATTTGCACTTGCCAGCCTCCATAACTGTATGAACCAATTTAAATCAATCAGTCTATTGATACACACACACACACCCCCCATTGGTGCTGTTTCTCTGGAGAACCCCAATACATTGCTCTTTTAAAAACATGAAGCAAACAGAAGCTTGCAAAATGCTTGCATGATAAGTCTTGACTTCTCTTTGTGCAGGTACTACTCCTTGGAAATTTGTGACCACCACCATATGAACAAACCAAGGCTAGCCAGCTAAATGATAAGAGGCACAGTTAATTCCATCATTCATGTCAATAGCAAGTCTACTTCCAGACATGGAAATGAGAAACTCAACTACCAGTTGCCCACAAATCCATGATCCAGCCCAGCTAACACATCTCACAATTTAGCTTCTTAAAGCAACAAATATTATTATTATCTCATATGGTTTCTGAAGATCAGGAATCAAGAGTGGCTTAGCTGGTGTTTCTGACTCAGAGCCTCTTACTAGGTTGCAGTTGAGCTATCAGACAGAACAGAAGCTATCTCAAAACTTGACTGTAGCTAGAAAATTTGCTTCCGGGATCACTTATGTGGTTGATAGTAGGCCTCAGTTCTTAGCTGGCTGTTAGCTAGACATTTTCTTTCTTTATGTATCCATAGGGCTACTCACAAATGTCTCAGCTGGCTTCCTCCAGAATAAGTGATCCAAGAGGGAAAGCAAGAGATTACCCAAGACAGAAGCCAAGGTCTTTTATAATCTAAACTTGGAGGAAACATACTAGCATGTCTACCATATGCACTGGTCACATAGACCTTCACTGGGAAATGAGGGATGGGATTACAACACATATGTTTATCAAGAGGAGGGGCTCATTGAGGTATTTTTCAGAGGCTGGTTATGACAGGATTTATGTCTTTCAGTGAAGACTTAATAATAATTTTATTTTAATATAGCTTTTGTTGGATTTAGTCTTACTTTATGAGTAGTTACTTTAAATGGCATTTTTAAAATTTACATTTTTAACATTTTCCTGAGGATACATAAAAATGAATACAACTGACTTGTCTATATAGAGCTTTTCTACAGAACTCTCCTAAGCTCTTTTCATTAATTTTGAAAATAAATCTGCACTTCACATTTTTGATATAAACCTAGTCATGTAATTAACAACTAATGAGAGCTCTATTTCATACTTTCTAATTTCTCTCTCTTATTTAGTGATAGTTTCAGATTAGCTAAATAATACCTGCTAAGTCTTTTAACCTTCATTATTTAAGTATGATGCTTGTTCTACATTGTGGAATTTAACAATTAGAAGTCTCCTTCTATGAAAAAAGGGAAGTTACAACAAACACCGTAGAAATATAAAGCATCCTAAGAGACTA
Source organism: Balaenoptera musculus (assembly GCF_009873245.2). NCBI lineage: Eukaryota > Metazoa > Chordata > Mammalia > Artiodactyla > Balaenopteridae > Balaenoptera > Balaenoptera musculus. Next base: position 106,124,390 of record NC_045788.1, read on the forward strand.
CTACAAGCAACTCTATGCCGATAAAATGGACAACCTGGAAAAAATGGACAAGTTCTTAGAAAGGTATAACCTTCCAAGACTGAACCAGGAAGAAACAGAAAATATGAACAAACCAATCACAAGTAATGAAATTGAAACTGTGATTAAAAATCTTCCAACAAACAAAAGTCCAGGACCAGATGGCTTCACAGGTGAATTCTATCAAATATTTAGAGAACAGCTAACACCCATCCTTCTCAAACTCTTCCAAAAAATTGCAGAGGAAGGAACACTCCCAAACTCATTCTATGAGGCCACTATCACCCTGATACCAAAACCAGACAAAGATAATACAAAAAAAGAAAATTACAGACCAATATCACTGATGAATATAGATGCAAAAATCCTCAACAAAATACTAGCAAACAAAATCCAACAACACATTAAAAGGATCAAAAACCATGATCAAGTGGGATTTATCCCAGGGATGCAAGGATTCTTCAATATACGCAAATCAATCAATGTGATACATCGTATTGACAAATCGAAGAATAAAAACAATACGATCATATCAATAGATGCAGAAAAAGCTTTTGACAAAATTCAACACCAATTTATGATAAAAACTCTCCAGAAAGTGGGCATAGAGGGAACCTACCTCAACATAATAAAGGTCATATACGACAAACCCACAGCAAACATCATTCTCAATGGTGAAAAACTGAAAGCATTTCCTCTAAGATCAGGAACAAGACAAGGATGTCCACTCTCGCCACTATTATTCAACATAGTTTTGGAAGTCCCAGCCACAGGAATCAGAGAAGAAAAAGAGACAAAAGGAATACAAATTGGAAAAGAAGAAGTAAAACTGTCACTGTTTGCAGATGACATGATACTATGCATAGAGAATGCTAAAGATGCCACCAGAAAACTACTAGAGCTAATCAATGAATTTGGTAAAGTTGAAGGACACAAAATTAATGCACATAAATCTCTTGCATTCCTTTACACTAATGATGAAAAATCTGAAAGAGAAATTAAGGAAACACTCCCATTTATCACTGCAGTAAAAAGAATAAAATACCTAGGAATAAACCTACCTAGGGAGACAAAAGACCTGTATGCAGAAAACTATAAGACACTGATGAAAGAAATTAAAGATACCAACAGATGGAGAGATATACCATGTTCTTGGATTGGAAGAATCAATACTGTGAAAATGACTATACTATCCAAAGCAATCTACAGATTCAGTGCAATCCCTATCAAATTACCAATGGCATTTTTTATGGAACTAGATCTAAAAATCTTAAAATTTGTATGCAGACACAAAAGACCCCAAATAGCCAAAGCAGTCTTGAGGGGAAAAAACAGAGCTAGAGGCATCAGACTCCCTGACTTCGGACTATACTACAAAGCTGCAGTAATCAAGACAATATGGTAGTGGCACAAAAACAAATATAGATCAATGGAACAGGAAAGAAAGCCCAGAGATAAACCCACGCACCTATGATCAACTAATCTATGAAAAAGGAGACAAGGATATACAATGGAGAAAAGACAGTCTCTTCAATAAGTGGTGCTGGGAAAACTGGAGAGCTACATGTAAAAGAATGAAATTAGAACACTCCATAACACCACACACAAAAATAAACTCAAAATGGATTAGAGACCTAAATGTAAGACTGGACACTATAACTCACTTAGAGTAAAACATAGGAAGAACACTCTTTGACAAAAATCACAGAAAGATCTTTTTTGATCCACCTCCTAGAGTAATGGAAATAAAAAGAAAAATAAATAAATGGGACCTAATGAAACTAAAAAGCTTTTGCAAAGCAAAGGAAACTACAAACAAGATGAAAAGACAACCTTCAGAATGGGAGAAAATTTTTACAAATGAATCAACGGACAAAGGATTAATCTCCAAAATATATAAACTGCTCATGCAGCTCAATAATAGAAAAAAAACAACCCAATCAAAAAATGGGCAGAAGACCTAAATAGACATTTCTCCAAAGAAGACATACAGATGGCCAAGAAGCACATAAAAAGCTACTCAACATCACTAATTATTAGAGAAATGCATATCAAAACTATAATGAGGCATCACCTCACACCGGTCAGAATGGCCATAATCAGGAAATCTACAAACAACAAATGCTGGAGAGGGTGTGGAGAAAAGGGAACCCTCTTGCCCTCTTTGTGGGAATGTAAATTGATACAGCCACTGTGGAGAACAGTATGGAGGTTTCTTAAAAAAATAAAAATAGAATTACCATATGACCAGCAACCCCACTACTGGGCATATACCCAGAGAAAACCATAATTCAAAAAAGACCCATGCACCCCAATGTTCATTGCAGCACTGTTTACAATAGCCAGGTCATGGAAGCTACCTAAATGTCCATCGACAGATGAATGGATAAAGAAGATGTGGTACATATGTACAATGGAATATTACTCAGCCATAAAAAGAAACTAAATTGGGTCATTTGTAGAGACGTGGATGGATCTAGAGACTGTCATACAGAGTGAAGTAGTCAGAAAGAGAAAAACAAATATCATATATTAACGCATATATGTGGAACCTAGAAAAATGGTACAGATGAACTGGTTTGCAGGGCAGAAATAGAGACACAGATGTAGAGAACAAACCTATGGGCACCAAGTGGGGGAAGTGTTGGGGAGGGGGTGGTGGTGTGATGAATTGGGAGATTGAGATTGATGTATTAGTGTATATATGTATAAAATGGATAACTAATAAGAACATGCTGTATAAAGAAAGAAAGAAAGAAATTCAAAAATTCAAAAAAGAAATCTCCTATTCTGATTAAGCTATGAACTTATTAAGGATGGATGCTGAATTTTATTTAATGATTTTATTACAACCATTGAAATGATCATCACTTTTTGCTCCTTTTATGTATTAACGTGGCTAATTACAACATCGATTTTCTTAAATTTAAACCAATCTGGCACTAGCAGAGAAATCCAACTTTGTCGTGCTATGTTCTATTTTAATACATGCTGTATTTTACTTTGTATTATTATAAATGTTTTTGCATCTGTATTCAATGAGAGTAGGCTGTAATTTTCCTGCCTTCTATTATCTTTGTCAGTTTTGATATAAAGTTATATTGACTACATAAAATTTGGAAGAGTTCTTTTCCATTTTTTCTTAAATTGAAAAAGTTTGAAATTATATTTTCTGGTTTTTGGTAGAAATCTATAAAGTCATCTAGGCCTGGTATTCTTTTAAAATATTTCTCAGTAAAAATATCTTTTACCTACAATTCAATAGCTTTAATGGTTGTATTTTTATAGAGATTTCCTATTTCTTTTTGAGCAAAGGTTGACTTTTTAAGGAATAATTCTATTTCATCTAAGTTTCAAATTTTAAATGTAATTTTTAATAAACTACTAACTGCATAATCTCTGTTGAATACATATACATATATATATATACATATTTATGTCAACTTCTAATAGTTTATTTCTGAACTTTTTTTTTTTTTTTAAACATCTTTATTGGAGTATAATTGCTTTACAATGGTGTGTTAGTTTCTGCTGTATAACAAAGTGAATCAGCTATACATAAACGTATATCCCCATATCTCCTCCCTCTTGTGTCTCCCTTCCACCCTCCCTATCCCACCCCTCTAGGTGGTCACAAAGCACCAGCTGATCTCCCTGTGCTATGTAGCTGCTTCCCACCAGCTATCTATTTTACATTTGGTAGTGTATATATGTCCATGCCACTCTCTTAGTCCCAGCTTACTGTTCCTCCTCCCTGTGTCCTCATGTCCATTCTCTACATCTGCGTCTTTATTCCTGTCCTGCCCTTAGTTTCTTCAGAAGCTTTTTTTTAGATTCCATATATATGTGTTAGCATACAGTATTTGTTTTTCTCTTTCTGACTTACTTCACTCTGTATGACTGTCTCTAGGTCCATCCACCTCACTACAAATAACTCAATTTCGTTTCTTTTTATGGCTGAGTAATATTCCATTGTATATATGTGCCACATCTTCTTTATCCATTCATCTGCTGACAGACGCCTAGGTTGCTTGCATGTCCTGGCTATTGTAAATAGAGCTGCAGTGAACATTGTGGTACATGACTCTTTTTGAATTATGGTTTTCTCAGGGTATATGCCCAGTTGAACTCTCTATTTTTTATAAGATGTTCAAGGTTTTTAATTGCATGTGTTTCAGAACCAACTTTTAGATTTGTGATTTTTCTTTGCTTTATATTACTTTCATATCTCATTAACTTTCAGTATTCATTCATGCTTACATTTCATAGTATTGAAGTTTACTCTATGACTACTTTTGTACCTATATAATTCAGTGCTTAGCTTACTAATTGTCAGACTTTTTCTCATCTAAGTTTTGCTAACATTGGCATAAAATTATGATATGTGATAATTTCATTATTAATTCCATAGTTATTTGGAATTTTTTTTAATTCCATAGTTTGGAGAATTTTTTTTGGAGAATTGGAGAATTTTTTAAATTCCATAGTTATTTTCTAAGTGGTTGATTTAGTATGTTTTTTAAATTTCTAAATATTTGGATTATTTAACCATTTCAAAATTTCCCCTTGAAAACGTAAAGAAAAAAAATACAAGGCCAAAATCTTTACTTCCACATTTGTCCATAATATGTATTCTCTAATAGCTTTCTTTATATGTTCGCCAGGATTATCTTAGTTTTTTGAAAAAATCTAATTCTACTTTATGGTGTGTTGCTGATTTCTCCCACTACGAATGTCTATTTATTTAGTTCTGCCAATATGTAATTTATGTATTTTGTAACTATTTCACGGATACATACATGTTTAATAGTGTACATATTTCTCAGGAAATACATTATTTTTTACCCCTTTTTTCCTTAAACTATATAGTATATTTATATAACAGTAGTTACATAAGAATTCTTTCAATATTTCTTTTCATGAAATACTGTTTGCTTTTCTTGCCCTTTCAATATTTCTGTGCCTCTAGTTTTACGTATTTTTTTGTAAACAGCATACAGTTTCACTGTGTGTGTATGTGCATTTTCATCTAGTCTAGTCATTGTCATATTTTAACTGAAGATATTATTCCATTTACATGGATTGTGATTATTACTATATTTGTGTTTACTTCTAACATCTTATGCTTTCTATTTTACTCATGTTCTTGTTGCCTTTCCTCCTTTCTTGTGTTTAATTATTTTCTCTTCTCATTTCATTTTTTAAATCAGTTTGAAAACCTTTCATTTTTCTTAAGTGGTTTCAATAAGTATTAACCTGCGTTCATAACAAAGTATAAAGTTAATTATCATTCCTCCTTTGCTTGATACTACAAGGATGGAAACACGTGTTACTTTTGACTTTTATTTTAGGTGTCTTTTTTTTTTTCTTAAATAATACAAATTATTAGTATTGTTTAGACACCATTTCTTGAGAAGACCAAAAGGTCAAATTGTGGTAAATTGACTCTTCCATCCTGGAAGGCCCTGATACTATTGTGACCTGAATAGACATGCAATTCAGGTAGGGGTTTGCCTACTGCCTGGAAGGCATCTGTCAACATTCTCAAGGGATTAAAAGGTGCTTGTTCCAATGGTATGGGATTCCATATAACATCAAAGACACAAGCGATCCACCTTATAGCAAAGGAGGTCCTAGAAATGGCTCATGAACACAGGCTCCACTGTTTTGCCACGTACCATACCACCCAGAAGATGCTGGTCTGATAGAACAATAAAATGACCAGCTGACAACACAGCTAAAGAGTCAGCATGAAGGCAGTACTCTATGAGGATGGGGTACTCTTCTCCCAGATGCTGTGTACTCATTGATTCAAAGTCCTTTAAATGGCACTAGGTTCCCAACAGGAGGGCTACTCCAGTCTGGAATCAAGCAGTGAAGCAGGAATTGCCTCACTTATCATTCCCAGTGTCTCCCTATGGGATTACGTGTTTCACGTTCCCACAACTCTGGGCTCAGATGTTAGAGGTCCTGGTCCCCCAAAGAGGCACAATCTTTCCAGGGGACACAGTGATTTATTTGAAATAAAACTACTACTGCTATATAGGTACTTCACATTTCCTGTTTTCAGAGACCAGGAAGTAAAAAGAGGATCACCATCTTTGCAGAGTAATTGACCTTGATCTTCGGCAGGAGACAGGACTGCTCCTACACAATGGAAGCAGCAAGAAACACGTGTGAGCACTTTGGGTACTCTTGCCTAAAACGACTCTGAATGAACAGGTAGAGCAACCTATCTTGAGAAAGTCATGGTGACTAGGGGCTCAGACGGCTCAGGGATGAGAATTACCAAGGAAGCCACTAAAGCAGACAGAGGTGGTAGCTGTGGGTAAGGGGGAATCTAGAATGCACAATGGGGAAGGAACACAAAGAAAATCCATCTCGCTGCCAAATCCAACTGCAGCAGTGAGAACCGTACTGTCTTAATGACCTTCCTCTTTTAAGTTTCCTTTCAGGATGAAAGATCCACTGGAATCCTGATGGAACTGTCCCCTGAATTTCTGGGGAGTAGCACATCTGGGCAGTACATGGAGTGGGCTGTGATAGATGGAGATGTGCTGCCCAGATCCTCCTCCAAGTAAGGACCTGCAGCCCACCTGTAAGAAGCGTAGCCAGGAAACCACTGTGACCCATTAGGTCTTCAAAGGTCTGCCTCAGCTACAGACCTAGCCCAAGGTCATGAACTTCCCCAGGCAGCACACATTTTGTGACCGAGTAAAAACAGGGTAGGAAAGCGGGTAACTTTGACAGAAAATACTTATTCCTAATCTCCCCACCAGTTTGACTGAGTTTTATTGCGCCTGTATACAAAAATTTGACATCTTCCCCTGGCTAATCCTCCTTCTTCTCCCTTCCTTTCATGAGAATTGAACTCTCAATAAACATCTTGCACCCCAAACTCCTTGTAAACATTTGCTTTCAGAGATGGTAACGCACCAGATACTCATTTCATGTCTTCAGAAATAAAGAACAGTTTCAAAGTGGCCAGTTTTATACTTGTGTCACATGCTGTTGGTAGGTTCATTGAGCAAATAACTAAGAGAGTCCAGTTTGGAAATAATTGAATTGCTCTACAGAATCTTTATTTTCCTTTAACATGGTATTTTAAAAAAAAAATCACACTTATGTATTTGCACAATATAATTCCCTGGTCTCTCATTACTTGTGGTTTGAGGGGCCCTCTGAATTTATACCCCCAGCAGAGACACTCCTAAGCATTTGTATTCAATAGCTTATTAACATTTGCTTTTCACCACCTAATTTAGTGCTATATTGAAAATATTCTAATTATATTAATTGAGAAGAGTATAGTTAATAAAAATTGTACAGACAAATGTGATAAAATGAATAGTTTTAAGATGGCTTCAGAAAAAAAAAAAAAAACCGCCATAGCCCTATCTACCCTCTGCACCACCAAAACTAAAACTAAAATAAAAACTAACAAAGTTATACCTGTGATTCTATTCATTCTCCTTGATGGAATTTTGATATTATGATGTAGCGCCTTGATTCCTTATATAGAAGCTTCTAATCCAGGAATTATTACGATAAGCTGATGACACACCCAGGGCATAATTTAAAAAGAACTGATAGAGACCTTTCAGAGACCCACTTACTCTTGAATGTGGATTTACAAATACATACATTGGCTATGAAGTAGTTTTCTCTCTAAACATCAATAATCATAATCAAATCACATAGACTGAAGTTGTTGTCTTTGTCCTTTTGTCAAAAAGAAAATTTGTCAGTTACTCCATATATCTTTGGAAGACCTCTGTCAGTATTCATTAGAATTGCTCACTCAGCTCCATAAATACAACACTCATTTGGTACTCTTTTGCTTGTTCCACATGGCTCAAGCAGGGAAACTTTTGCCTGGAAATTGTCTTATTTCCTAGTATTTTTCACAAGGAAATTGTTTATGTGTCATTCATCAGTTTTACGGCCTTTCCCCCCAGATTTTAGAAAGTGGAAGCAAGCTCAGGATTCAGTCACACACAGAGCCGGCTCATTACAGGATTGTCAACGGGCAATTTACCGAGCAGAAAGTCAAATTAGCTTTACTGGAAAGTTGACTATGGTGTGTTACCCTCAGTGCAAGCAGCGAGTAAAATTTTACCCACAACTGGTTACATAGGGGTAATTAAAACCATTAATCTTTTTATTGATCTTTGACTCCATTGCCTACTATATTTAGCAGATAAGATTCATGAGCTACTGGAGTGTGTCCATTGTCACAGACCTCCATCGATAGATATCCCCTGAAGAGGGCCCCAGGGTAAAAGAGCATTTATCTGATTTATGCCTCTTATGTGGTTCCTTTAGACCTGAAACAAATAATTGTTATGCTTTATTAAGAAGCAATATTTGCAAACTGCAAATCCTGTGAAAAGTGTAACTTTTCTCATGCTATGGAAAAGTACCACACAGTAAATGCCTTTGAGTCATATCTGTTCCACTTATTTTTTTACATTTGAAGGAGATATGGTTCTACTCAATAACATCCTAAAATGCTACAGGGCAATGCATAATTTTATATACTTAGGTGCTCTTTAAAGAAAGTAAATGTCTGACCTTATATTCCTTAATTACGCCACTGAAGTGGTAACAGTCCGTCACAAAAGCATGGCTTGGTTCACAGATCATTGATACAGTTAGTTTCAGCAGATGCTTAGGTGCCATTATAATTTTTCCTATCCATTTGACCGTCATAAAAGCTAGAGCCATGTGTCCGACTTAGGCTATTATTTCTACAGAGCCTTTGCTCTCTTATACTATGAACAATTAGTAATTTACAAGACTGGAACATCGACCAGTGACCTTCATCAATTAGGGAGTTTTTTAAATTAGGCATGTGGTAGCTACTCTGAATATTTATTGAAGAAAGTATAAGATTAGCAGATCTTTCACTGTGGGTTCCCACGGGGAGGAAAAGTCAATACAAGTCTGAGGATTTGGTATCTTGATAGCTGCAGTTTTGGAAAATTAATGGTGAGGGTCCAAGCCCAGTAAATACTGGCTACAATTTTCCATGCTCTCGTGAAACTAATCTGTGCCAATGCAAATAAGTTACTCAGGCATTACAATTTTACTGATCAAAAATGCAGAAATAGTATTATAATATATGCAGCGAACAGTTCTCATTTGAAGATTGCCAGTGTCTGCACTCTTTCTATTTGCAGGGTAAGCACGCATTGTGTTGTGGCCTTGATGAGAGTCAAGAACGCCTTTCCTTGACCTAAACAGTTAAAAGGGAAGCAAGTAAGTCTTGAAAAGAAGAACCAGCTTGAGACCAAATTTAGCAAAAGTGGACAAAACCAAGCAGAGGTATTCCCAGGGGACTGGAGGCGGACGCTAAGCCCAGGGAGAGGCAGCAGGTGAGTGTGCAGAAGTCAGCCCACCAGCGGGGACAGCCTGCTATCCTACTTGTGACCCTCGCTAATTCTCAAGGTTTTAGGAAACCGAAGACTCGAATAAACCTAAGCCAGTTTCTCCAGATTTCTAATCATTTTGGATAGCCATTCAATAACCTTGCAACCACTTAGTTTCTTCTGAAGTTAACCAGAGCTCACCTTCGTTGTTTTCATCAATAATCATGACCGATAATACCTTGTTACTAGGTACACATGCAGCTATGTACGTATGTAATGTCATAACTCATTTGGTTTGATGGACTCTCCTGGTTAATGAATATTTGTTGTCATAAGATTTTATCACTTCTCTGTATGCAGATTAATATCAGTGATTTTATCCATTTCTGGACTTCAGCTTTCAAATCTCAAAACTATAAATCCAGGACGAGATATCTAAACTTATTTCTGATGAGTATTTTTAATATTTCTTGGGCTCGGTATCTCACAAAAATTATGTTCTAAGAGACAGAGGCTCAAAATGTATTCATTAACATGCTTTACACACTGTCAGGGAGGGTTTAATAAATATTCTAACAAATTTAGTAAATAAGCACATGAATAAACATATATTTCTATTTCTAGTCCATTTATAGTAGCAACCAAGTCTTATCAAATAGTCCTTCATAGTTTTGTTCTGTTTTTGCTTCCATTACATCTAGTACTGCCTCAGTTTGAGAACTCTTTCACTCCCTAAATCACCGCCTACCCAGACGACTGAATTCGCTCAATCATTCAGTAACCATTTATTAAGTACCAGGTCTGTGACACGAGGCATTTGTTAATTAATGAAACATACATGGATTCTGCCTTTTGCCAGCTTACTCCTCTACGGGAAGTAGACAATAAACGTATCACATAACAAATGTGCGTGTGTGTGCGCGTGAGAGAGAGAGAGTTATGAAGAAAACACACTGAAAGCAGAGGTAGAGAATAACCCAATAACTGACTGAAGGAATAGCAAGCAAAGACCTCTCAAGTAATGCTACGTATAGAAAAAAGGACTCAAAAGTATGCAAAGGAATTAGACATGAATAGAATGAGGACCGGCATGTGTACGTGTGTTGGAGAGAGGAAGGAACAGAGAGGAAAAGTAAAATGTGTGACGATTTCTGTACTGTGGAGAGTGTGGAATACATTAAAAGCTGACAGGAAGTCCATGCGACTGAATTGTTGGAGGCTACGGAGAAATGCCAAGAAATGACACTGGAGAAGTAGGCAGACGTTTCATGGAATACTTTACTGTCCATGGTAGAGTTTAAATTTATCCTGAGGAGAGTGGGAAGCAGTAGAAGGGTTTAAGTCTAAGACGTGACAGAATCTGATGCGTTTCTATTAAGCTGCCTAATATGGGGAGAATAAATTGAAGTTGTTAAAATTGGAGCCAGGAAGAGCAGTAAGTATGCAGGTGATGACGCTGGTTAGACCAGAGTGGTGGCAGGTGAGAGCTGGAGAGAAGCTCACTGAATATATTTTTGAGATAGAAAATACAGGACTTGATTGAAAGTCTGGAGTTAAAGTGAGAAAAAAATCAAGGGGGACTTCATGTCCCAAATATATAGTGATTTTAAGAACTGTGAATAAAATGCAGTTAGTTCTACTCTTTGGTACTATCTCCATAAAGAAACTCCATCTCCCTGTCCCTCCCTCCCTCCTTCCCCCGCCCCCATCTCTCCCCTTTTCTCCCTCTCTACTTCAGAAAACTTCTGAAACTAAGGCTATCTAGGTGTCCTAAAAACCTCTCAATACAAAATACAAGAAGTACTGAGTAAAGTATAATATTACAGCACAATTGGGATCACAGTTATTTAAGGTAATTCAAGGAAGAAAATAATCATTCTTTTTGCCTTTGTGTTCAACATACTCCTGACTCACTCCTGAAGGCCTTGCTTTCCCTGAGAGCCTGTCAAGCAGTGGCTGTATCTTCTCTGCATAGCCCTGTTCCTCTGTAGCTCTCCATGATACCCCTTAAAAGACTTTTAGAACTTTCTTTCTTGTCTCTAAGGACAACACATTCATCTTTGAATCTCATGTTATCATATTATGTTACCAACTACTCCACAAATTTTTATCTAACCCCTAGATCATCTCTTCTGATTTCTTCATGAGTTTAGCTCTATCATAATGATCTATCATAAGTGATTTCAAGACAAGTATAGACAAACCTCTCGTTCTCTTGGTCTATCAGTTCTACTGATTACTCTCCTTCAGTACTCTTGTCTTCTTTACTTCAGCTGCTAACTCCAATGTTGAACCAATTATCTAATAACTGTAACCTCTCCATAATCTCAGTTTCATGTATCCTTCTCTCTGAGTATCAACAATTGTACTGTGTAAATGTTAATTTCCTGAACGTGATGGTTATTTTGTGATTACATAAGGCAATATTCTTGCCTGTAGGAAATATAAAGTATTTGTAATTGATGGAGCTTGGTTTTGACACCCTACCCTCAGATGGGGAAAATGAAGAGTTTTATTTGTGCCATAGTTCCAACATTTTTCTAAGTTTGATATCACTTCAAAATTTTTTTAAAAAGTATCCACAGATTAAGTCCCACCAATAAGGAATTCACAGCCTATAATCACTAAAGAAACAATGCAACGACTCACTGTAAATGAAGTCAAGATTGCTAGAAAGGAAACATGCAATTTGCCAACACACAATGAGGAAACATTTTGATTCGAGGAACCCTACAAAACAAACTTTCAACCTAAGTCTAGATTCAACCCTGCAAACACATCCTATTGCATGAAAATTAATATTTGAATTTCCAACGCAGACTTAAAATGCATGGCCTGACAACCTCTCAATCCTTGTCTTCAATATTGCCCTTGGACCCTCCTGGAAGTGATGTACTTCACAAACATCAAAACACAAGGGTTTTTTTTTCTTTTTATCTCTTTAGAACATTTTTTGAAAGTTCAGTTAACTGTCAGAGAGGACATGCCAGATGACGAGGTAAGACAGAGAGAAAAAATGCTTACCTGTTTAAAGCTGAGGATCTCCCAAGTCATCCAAGACGGCAGGGACTTCAGATAACTTACTACCTACTCTGAAGTGAGGCACTTTGGGAAGGCTTTTAAAGCAGCCTAGAAATGCCATGTCAGTAAAATTAAGCTTGGTGAGGAAAACCTGCCCCATTTTGGCTTTCTGGGGAGTTGCACCAGGTCAGCTCCTGCTTGGGTTCAGGTGAGTCTAATCACCATCCAGGAGCCCTGGGTGCGGCCCCCGCTTCTCCCCAGCCCAGCCTCAAACCATTAGCGCTCTCAGTGAGGCTTGTGGACGCCAGGCCTGGCCAAAGAGGCAGGAAAAGTCACCTTTGGCCTCCAGGTGGGGATGTTGGCCAGACCACGAGTATAGCTTGGGGTGTAACTTTCAAATATTTAGACATACTTAGACATTTGATTTGGAACCCTCATTTGCACTCCAGCTCCAGTCCTGAAGAGTGTTGGGCTGGGCCTGTTCTTCTCTTAGCCTTCTATCACCTTCCCCGCCCAGCTACCCCGGCTGCTTGTTCCTTTATGCCTCCAAGCTCCCTCCCACCTCAGGACTGTCACCTGCTGACCTTCTGCCCGTGAAGCTCTTCCCCACGCTTTTCTCCTGACTCAGGTGTCCGCAGCATTCAGATCTCCACCACCCCCTTCCCAGCCTCCTCTGTAAAACAGCACACCAGTCCCCCTTGGTTCTCTCACTGTTTACTCTGCTTTATTTTGTCCATAGCAATTAAACTCTCTGAAACCGAAAGAATTTTTTATCTGTTTGTTATTTCTCTCCTCATTAGAATGTACATGTTATGAAGGCAGGAATTTCATCGTTTTCATTTTGTGGCCCCAACACAACATAGTTGCCCAATATATACCAGAAAAATGGATGACTGAACTAGAAAAGGATGCGAAGTAATGTGATTTTCATTTTTAAAGAAAAAATAAAAATTGCAGACCATTTGCATATATAAGTTTGTAATATCTAAAATAAGTTAGGTGTCATATAAGAGCTAAAAGTGTTTAAAAATACTGGAAAGATCATGATCACAATTAATTTTTTTTAAAAGATGCAGATAAAATAAACATAGCTACATAGAAAAGCTCATACACCACTTTCTAGTAAAAAAATTAAAACAATCTTGGAATTTCAAGAAAAAGAAACATTTGATAAACTTTGCATTAATAAGACTTTTTTTTTTGGTCTTTGTGTTAAAATCATGGGTAGCTGAAGTAAAACATTAAATTTATCACTTTAGCAGGTTACATAGCTAGTCACAAGGTCACTTGTAGAGGTTTTAATTGATCATTGTCAGATTTAGTCTCATTCAGTGCTGAACATTTTATTAACCTTGATGACTGAAAAAATACATTTATATTCACTAAGTTTGAACAGTATCCAAGCCAGGGAAAGAGGTAACTATAAGCAAATAAGATAATAATATTAGAAATCTTAAAAAACTCTCCAAAGATAAGACTAACCCAATAATTCTGTGAGCAGGTGAATATTAAATAAAAAATTACATTTTCTGTGTTAGTGACATGTGATCTACAACAAGAAATATTTTGGTATATAAATAAATATAAGAATTGGCTTCTAAATAGAAATCATTTGACCTTGAACAAATCATTTAACATTTTGAGGTTTAGCATGAATTCAGGTGAAATAATCAGTAAGTACAGTGAAAGCTACATAAGGAATTTCTGTGACTTTCTCAAACTGGACAAAGTTCAAAGTTGATGTATGTGTTTGTCAAGTTAGTGGAGTGAACCAAAAAAGGGACTTTATACCTGCTTGCCTAAATACTATTTTCAGGAGGTAGAATCAGGAAAATATATTATTTTCTTACAAACACCTGGGCTCAAATGGGATTTCACCGTTTATAAAGACCATGATTTTCAAATATTGACAAGGTAAGTTTCAGGAATGATTAGTTCTTCATGGAAAAAAGACATTCATAATCAGTTTATGTTAAAGTTGTTTGTTTTTTAAGTGTATCAGCACAATGAATTAAGTGGTGCTATTTAAATTATATCTTAAATTTAGTTCTAAAAATCACCGGATAAATGATAAATGACTGTGGCAGGGAAAATTACAAAAAGGTTTCTATAAGATTCCCTGGTTATTTCAGCAAACACTAATCTTGGTACTGTACTGCTGAGAAGGCACTTTGCTGATGGAAAGAGGTTACTAATCAACTGACTTTAAAATAGGGAGAGCAGCCTGGCTTGTCCACGTGGGCCCAATCTAATCACTTGAACCTTAAAAGCAGAAAAATTTCTCAGCTGGAAGCAGAGAGATGTGGCAGAAGAGACAGGCAGAGGGGAGGTGAGTCAGAAGGCGAGAAAGATTCAACTCTCCTTTACTGGCTTGAAGATGGAGGAAGGGGGGCATGAACCAAGGAACGTGTGAAGCCTCTAGAAGATAAGAATGACCCCTGACAGCCAATAAGGAAACTGGGGCCTCAGTCCTAAAACTGCATGCAACTGAGTTCTGCCAACAAACTGAATGAGCTTAGATGCACCCCCATGGCCTCCAAAAGAGACACAACACTGCCAAAACCTTGATTTCAGCCCTGTGAAACCCAAAGTCTCACACCCAAAAGGTGAAATAATGAATTTGTGTTGTTTTAAGCCACTGATTTTGTGGTAATCTATTTTTACAGCAATAAGATACTAATTACAATGGCAGAAACCAAAATGGCATATTCAGTCATTCTGTCGATTACAAGTATGTTTAAACCATGTATTCTTAGAGGTGGGAAAATAAAGAAATGACTTTTGGTGCTTACAGAACTCGATTTCATTTTTAGACAAATTTTCTTTAAACAGAATCCACTAAACTACTACATATGCAACTACATATGCAACTAAAGGAAAGATAACTAAGTTATCTTTCCTTTCCCTGTAAATGATCTGCTTGACCAGAAACGCAGTCTATCCAGTCAGCTAATCCCCTAACACTAAGTCAACTCTGGGCTCTATACTAATTTCCTTGCTCCTTCTCACCTCAAACAAGGTTGACTGTTTGACCCTAGCCAATCAGGGTTGTTTTTTTTCTCTTTCTTGTTCTTTATTCTTTGTCCTATAAAAGCTTCCTGTCTTTTGCCCCATTCAGCAGTTCTCGGAATGAAGACTATCTACTTCCTGAAGTGTTAAAATTTGTATAACCTAAATTGTCTTCTTTAATTATTCTTTAACAATACAAACACACACACACACACACACACACACACACACACACATATACATACATTCCTGAGCACAATCTATGTGATATTAAACTAAGTAAAGGAAACATATTAGAGAGAGTAACTGATGATACAACAAAGACGGTATGTCACAAAGAGCCTTTGTTTTTACCTTATACTAATGAGCATGTTTTCAAACAATGGAAATTTGTCTCCATAATTTTCAGTTTGATACCTGCGTGCCAAGGTGCAACTTTTTAAGTAGCAGGTGCTTTGTAATGCCTCCACGCATCACTGTCTGACAAAATACCGCTGCACTGCATTAGAGGATGTGCTTTTTATGTAAACATTAGAGTTGTCAGAGACTGGGCATGGACTGATAATTGCTCTTTTCTCATCTGATATTTTCTGTCTTGTTAGGAGACTGAGATTTTAATTTCTGTAAGGTCAAATTGGTCCTGGTGCAAAACTGAATCATCCTACTAATCATCATGTTGCTGAAATGCCTTAATAATCAGTTTTGCTTCCCTAACCTTGAACAACTGAGTTTTCATTTCATTAATTTTTTCCCCTATTACTGAAAATATTTATTCTGGTTATAATGGTAATTTAATTTACCAATTTAAATGTTTTGCATCACAGTTATTTTTACCCATAGCTTAGCCTCCCTAGTAAATATAAATCCTTCTTGTGGTCACTGAGATTGTGTGTGTCATCTTTTTATAGCCCCCAGCACAGAATATTTCACCAAGTTCACAGTGAATACAAAACAGTTGTTTTGACTACATAGTGCAATATCTCCTGCAAACTTCCATGGGTTTTCCCATTAACTAGTTCGGCTGGAGTTATACACATGTTATATTCCTCTCTCCAAGAAACCTTACAACTCTCTGAAATAAATGAGCTATGTTCTCTGTTTTATTAAGAAGGTTAATTAAAACAAACAAACAAACAAAACAACATTAAGCATGTGGACTGAGAATTTCTGTAAATGTGAAACCTGAAAAACTCATAATTTCCAGATTGACTGGTTTAACTGCAGTCCCTAAAACTCCACTAAATGTTTTCCTGCTAACTATCTATGAAACCATCACCTACTTCCATTTGAAGCAGCATACCTCCTAGCACTTGCTCTATTAGTTACTGTTACCAACTTCCAAAATCCATGGACCACACTATCATGAGTTTCTCATCTGACTTCTTCCAACCCACAGGCCACAGACAACAAACATTTCCTGATTAAGTGAAGGAGACTTGAATGGGTTTCAGTGGAAGGGGGAGTGGTGTCCCCTCTCCCGCTTCCCTGGCATGGCCTCTCTCCCCTTTAAAGTCGCTTTCACTTAGGGGAGTTGCTATAGCTGATACCTGCATTGCAGAACAATTGAGATCACAGACTCTAAAAACCAGACAAGAGCTCTAATCCCAGCTCCACTGTCTGCCAAACCGTATAATCTCATACCCCTTGCTTACCCGTGCTAAGGTGAGATTGCTATTTGGCTGATTTTGTTAAAGAAGCACATGAACTGGAAGGAGTTATGGTGATCAATGACTTAAATATAATAGAGGCAATTTTTCATCACATTCAGCCGCAAACATTAATAAAGCTTGGAAAGAAAAAAAAAAAAAAAAGCTTTTAGAAAGGAGAAATCTATTGGCTGCTCTGGAGCCTGCTGAGGCAGGAGCCACAGACAATGCCATCTGCTGCTGTGTGTGATTGGCTGCTGGCACCACGGCAAGGAAGTTCTGCTACATGGAAGCTCGTGGGAGCTCCATGGTATTGAGTTCTGTTCAGAGCAGTCACGTAGAAAAGGATTAGTGTAAAAAGCCCTTTTCACAATGCATATGTTTCTAGTTTTTCTATTATATCAGATTGTATTTTAGTTGTCATAAGTAATGATAGTTTCGTATCGGAACTGCTCTTTCTGGTGGTGGAATGCGTGTTCATTCATTCATTCACTTATCCGACCATGAAAACCTTGGTGTGCATAGCCTGATTCACTTCCCTTCCTGGCACTGTATGCTATGTATAGTGTATCAAACATACATAAGTCAGCACTTAGGGGAGAAAATGTATTATCAAACTGCCAACTAAAGAATGTCACTTGCCATCCAGCTCTAGAAGGATCGAGTCATTAGCCTCTTCAGTGGCTGAACTTCAAACACCCTGAAAGGAGTTCAGGGCAGAGATCAGGAATGAGGCATTCTGTGCTCTGAGAAAACTGATAAATAGAACTTCGGACAGATATTTGTAGGAGAAAATTTTATGAACCCAATTTCTTGCATCTTCCCATACTTAGAAAAGCACTAAAATCATTAACTAAGGTATCTGTGCCTCTTGACTAGTAGTAACCTTCTACCAAGATGTGTTTGATTGCCTGTACCCCTTCTCCAACATCAGGTATATGTTGACCTCCCCCCTTGCCTCTTCGGAGCTGTTCCCCAGAGCTATCTGGAAGGCTGTCTCCTGGGCTGCAGTCCTCAGTAAGTCCCCAAATAAAACTGAAACAGCTCTCACATTGGCCATTTCTATTTCAGTTAACGAAATCACCAATGTACAATATGCAAGAGGATTTCCTATTGCAATATGTTAAAAAGCACATAAAGGTGCTGGCTCAAATGAAGGGAAAATGTCCCTCTAAAAGAGTTAAGGGCCTCACTGAGGACAGCACAAGAGAAATGTCTCTGACATTAACCCTACCTCTAATAATGACACTTTTGGTATTCAGATATATCTACTTTTTAAAAATAAGGTATCCTAATATTTTACACCAAAAATAGTCAATAGTCTCTTAGTGAAAACTCTAAAATGGACTCTGTAATAGAAGCTTTAACATTGAAATTCACAGCCCCTTGTCCCTTTATGCACAGGAAGATTATTAAAGTAGTTATGTATTGATCAACTTTTGAAATGCCAAGTTTATACCTACAATATATGAATGTGTCTCTAGATAGTAAGCCTCCATGGAAGTTGATCTATGTATGATTATCTTATTTGAAAAATAATTTTTAGAAATTCTATTGAGGTGTTTTTTTTCATATCATCTATGTATATAGATAATTTACTGAAACCTTGGATATTACTTAAAACTAGAGGCTATCCAAATCAAAAAAAATCCAGACTTACACTTTTTATTTACTCATATGGTATTTCTAAAGCCCATCATCCTTGTTGTTTAAATCTTCTTTGCTTCTGTAATGTCTCACCAATATTAGGTATCATATTCTCCAATCTTATAACTACCTGCAGGCTGATTTTATTTAAGCCCCACCTAAAACCCTCAGGCCTCACACTGATGAGAATTTTTTATGTTAATTTTATTTCTGTGGTCTTCTTTTCCTAGCTAGAGTATTAACTATATTACAAGAGGGTTACTAATATTATCAAAAGCTCCCTCTAAGACAACTTTGGTAATTACTTCCATCAACTAGAAGGAACGCATGTGGTTCACTCTTTTTTTTTTTTTTTAACATCTGTATTGGAGTATAATTGTTTTACAATGGTGTGTTAGTTTCTGCTGTGGCACATACATACAATGGAATATTACTCAGCCATAAAAAGAAATGAAATTGAGTTATTTGTAGTGAGGTGGATGGACCTAGAGACTGTCATACAGAGTGAAGTAAGTCAGAAAGAGAAAAACAGATACCATATGCTAACACATATATGTGGTTCACTCTCGATTCATTATTGTTTTAACCTGAATTCAACCTCATTTAATATGAAAACTCAAAAATTCAAAATAACCAAAGTCAAATTCTGATGATCTCTTCAAAATAACAGAGCAATGCACTATTAGAGAAATTTCTGCAGAGCACCTAAGCTTAAAATAAGCTGTTTGTATTTTGTAAAGCATGTTGGAGGTAGTGCTACCCAAGCAATGCTAACCCAATTCCTATAGGGGAGTAAGAAGTTATTAATTCACTGGTTAATAATTAAATAAAGAATCCTCAGATAATTCAGCAGGAAAAAAAAAAAAAGTCCTCTTCCCAGAAATATGCAATTAAGAAAAAAAAAAAATAGAGAATCCATCTTCCCAGTCTTGCTTATTTCTGTTGGAGAAACACATTCTCTGATAAAGTGTTGCCCTTTCCCTAAGAGCTCTAACCACTCACTGCTCACTTATCAGCCAGCACTGACCACTCCACACTATGGTGTCTCAGCAGCCTTTTTATATTCCAGGATTCTGCAGAGTCGAAGGGACCAGGAAAGGACACTTAGCAGTGGAGTTACTCAGATTGTCTGCATATGGATGGACTAAATACCAGACTTGACAGCTATGGAATGAGGTGTGCATGTGTGGAGGGGAGCAGGGTGGGGGAAAGTTGGGGTGGGATTGGGGAGGGCACATCTTCTGCCATATTCATGGAGAAGTGGGGAAAATTGGGCTAACAAACTGAAACAGGCACTCAGAGGCAGGACACCATATGAGTCTGGAAAGTGGGAAATTGAGAGCTGCATCACTCCCTGATTCCATCTAGTTCCTCGTTCTACTAGACCCTCAAAAGCCAGGCTCTCACTTACTGACCTGGAAGGCTATGGAGATGGCATTTCTAAATAAGGTCTACAGTTTTGTTTACACTGCTTTGAAGTTGACTTCTAGTATGTGAAACCTCAGAATCTTAAAGTACTCAAGGACTCTATCCCACCAAAATACATTTAGCATTTTATAATTTATTACATTTGTAGCACTTTCCTTCTCAAATTTAGAATGCTAATTTATGACTCATCCTCTGACCCTCTTTAAAATATTAGGAAATATTAAATAAAGCTTGTTATATAATTTTTTGAATATGTGCCACTACCTAAGGTAATCTGGTGGGAAATTCAGAGTTCAAATCCTCATTAAGTTTGGCAAATTTATTACCTTCCAGTATATATATAGATATATATATAGATATTTTTATGAGAACCACATGATTCCAATTTAAAGAGGCTTTAAAGTTCCCATCCATTTTAGATCAGGAATTTATAAGCTATAGTCTGAGAAATCTAATATTATAAAGAGTTTTTTTTTAATATTCTGTATTTTTTGGTAAGATTTCACTTTCATAAAAATATTTTTAAAACACTCAAATGTGAATAATGTCACAATTTAGCAGATTGTACACCACTAATACATTGTCTTATCCTGTCTGGTTTATCCTTTGAAGGGTCTTTATCAGGATAAACTTTTTCTTACTATCTCTGGAATTAAATTTGAAATTTTGTAAATGTGTCATTTCCTTCTTTGTATTAATATATCTGTATATATCCTCATAAAATTTGACCACTAGGCATACCATAGAGCACATGTTCCACATGCAACTAAATGTGTAGGTGAAAGCAGAGCTCAACCATTACCTACCCATTATTTGTGATAGTCAAGTGTGTATGAATATGTGAATATATAGCAGATAGCATAATGATATCATCTTACGTGCAATTCTTAAGCATGTTTTGTGTTATCCTTATAGGGTTTTTCTATTTTGCGAATAGAATTTAAGAAATTGTTATGTATCATTTGTAATTCATTTTGTAACAGTTTCCCTACTACTTTCATTTAACTTGCAATGAATGGAATTTTTGTTAAATGTTCTTAAAATGATAACGTACATGTTTAAAAATGTACTGCTTCTGGGACTTTCCTGGTGGTGCAGTAGTTAAGAATCCGCCTGCCAATGCAGGGGACATGGGTTCAATCCCTGGTCTGGGAAGATCTCACATGCCGCAGAGCAACTAAGCCTGTGCACCATAACTACTGAGCCCGCACGTCGCAACTACTAAAGCCCGTGCGCCTAGAGCCTGTGCTCCGCAACAAGAGAAGCCACTGCAAATGAGAAGCCCACACACTGCAACGAAGAGTAACCCCAGCTCACCACAACTAGAGAAACCCCGCATGCAGAAACGAAGACCCAATGCAGCCAAAAAAACCTGTTTTAATTAAAAATAAATAAAATAAAATATACTGATTTTTAAAAATGTACTGCTTCCAGCAACTTAAATATGAGAGTCAGAATTTCAAGAAACTGTAAAATTTTTTTAAAAATTTGATACTCATACTGATATGTGAGTTTAACTTGTCAGATATAACCTGTAATTTCAGATTGTTTTATTCATCAAAACAACTTCTGTTCTCATTGATTGACTCTGTATTTATCGATTTACAGAAAACAATAGCAGATCTATTAATTTCCTATCTTGAGATCAAAACAAAATGATAAAAACAAATTAAATAATACAATAATAATGATGAGAATAAGGAAGGAAATATTAGAAAATCACTAGAGAAGGTGACATTTCAATAAAAGTCTGACTGTGCAAGAGTAGAAATTAATAGGATGGACAGAAAAAGCTGCAGCGTAATGTACTTCCAGAGGCGGGTATCAAGAAGGAGCTCTTTTGCCCAGTGCAACTC
This sequence comes from Balaenoptera musculus, assembly GCF_009873245.2. Lineage (NCBI taxonomy): Eukaryota > Metazoa > Chordata > Mammalia > Artiodactyla > Balaenopteridae > Balaenoptera > Balaenoptera musculus. Next base: position 106,146,386 of record NC_045788.1, read on the forward strand.
AGAGTTAGGACTTAGCAATGTTGGGAATGGCAGATTGTAGAAGAATCATGACTGGGGTTTGGCAACAAGGAATTATTTACAAGTCTTACAAGGAAGATTTTCCACACTCTGCATGCATTATAACATATTTCTACCAGGCAAAGGATCAGAAGATTCTAGAGTCAATTAACTTAACAGTAATGCGAAAATCTCCACATTGGTCAAAAGTTCCACTCAGTTCTTTGCATGATCTCCCTAAAGCAAAACCCACAAGTTGACTCAATCCTCCCACCTACACCAAGTACCAAACCAGCCATTATGTTTCTTTCTGAAATATGGACAGATGATCAAGGCTAACAAACTTTTGTAAAATGTATCAGCATGAAAGAAAAACATCTATATTGAAGAGTAAGATGATGCAGAAACCTAAGTCATTAACACTTTAAACCACAAATGTATATATGGGACAGAGTCATCAGCATTCTTTGGAAGACTTTCAGAAATTAAAATTATGATGGAAGAAATTTAAAATGTAGTAAAAGAGAGAGAAGATGAAGTCAATGAAATATCTCAGAATGTGCGACAAATGGGCGCATTTGGAGGAGAGAAAATACAAAGAATGAATTCAAGAGCTCCATCATCTGAAAAGCTGAAATTCCAGAAAGAACAAAAAGAGAATTAGAGAAGATAATACTTGAGAACAGAAAGACAGTAACATTTACATTTAAAGACACACAGATGAAAAAGCATAGGCATTTCTATGTATGGTAAACTGGTAAGGGATATAGGGAATTGTGTATTATCTTTGTAATTTAAAAATTTTCCAAAATACAAAGCCTATTTAAGATAATATTTTTCTATCATTTCCCTATATGGTTTCAGATCCATCCCCTACCCTTCCTTTGCAATTGACCATACAAATAAAAATGAATCTTGGTTCTTACATCGCATCATATTCAATAATTAGCTCTATGTTTATCACAATCCCAAATGTAAGATATAAATTTATTAAACTTCCAGAAGAAAGCACAGGAGAAAAAACAATTTTACCTTGGGTTAGGCAAATAATTCTTAGAAAGGATAACAATAAGCATGAAACATAAAAGGAAAACCTTATAAATTGGACTTCAACAAAATTAAAAACTTGCGTTTCAAAAGACACTTAATAAAATGAAAATGCAAGCCCAAACTGAGAATCATATTTGGGAAAATATTTTAATAAAGAACCTGTATCCATAATATGTAAAGGATTCTTTCAACTCAATAAAAAAAGACAAATACCACAATGAAAAATGGGCAAAAAAGGGACGTGTGGCCAAGATGACAGAGTAGGAAGACCCTGAGCTCACCTAGTCCATAGGCACATGAAAATAGCTATTTACAGAGCAATCCTCTATGAGAATGACCTGAAAACTAGCAGAAAATATTTTTCACAACTAAAAATATAAAGAAGAAACCACAATGAACATGTAGGTAGGGCAGAGATGCAGTAGTCAAGACCAACACCCACAGGGGAGGTGACCCATAAATGGTAGGATAATCACAATTGCAGAGGTCCAACCAAGAAGTGAGGGGTCTGTGCCCCATGTTAAATTCCCTAGCCCAGGAGTCCTGTGCCAGGAACATGAGCCCCCAGAACATTTGGCTTTAAAGGCCAGCAGGACTTGCATACAGGAGAGCCAGAGGGCTGTAGGAAAGAGAGACTCTGCTCCTAAGGGGCACTGTGAAAATCTCACATGCTCTGAGTTCCAGCTCAGAGGCAGTTGTTTGAAAGGAGCCTGAGTCAGACCCACTTGCTGACATTGGAGAGCTTTCTGGAGAGGCAAGAGGCCTCTGGAACTCCCCTTGGGGACATAGACACTAGTGGCAGCCATTTTTGAGAGCTCCTTCCACTGTGAGGACACTGGTACTAGCACAAACCATTCTGGAATTCTCCTTCTAGCCTATTAGATCAGGGTCTTACATGCCCATGAGCAGGCTAGCACCAGCCCCTAGACCCCCTGAGCCATACAGCCAGCCACATTGGGGCTCAGTCCCACCCACCAGCAAGTTGGCAGCCACTGCACAAGGCAGGACCAGGCAGCCAACCAGGCTGAGGGCCAACCCTGTCTATCAGTGTGCCCATAGTAGTCAGCCCACCCCAAGAGAAGGACCTATGCAGCCCACACAGAGGGCACCCTAGAGCCTATGGCTCTGGTGACCAGAAGGGAGTGTGCTGCTGGGCCCCATAGGACATCTACTACATAAAGCTACTTCTCAAAGACCAGAAAATGTAACTGAGCTACCTAATACGTAGAGATAAACACAGAGAATTAGGCAAAATGAGGAGACAGAGAAATATGTTCCAAACAAAGTAACAAGACAAAACCTCAGAAAAAGAACTAAACAAAGTGGAGATAAGCAATCTTAACCAATAAAGAGTTCAAGGTAATGATCATAAAGATGCTCAGAGAATCCAGGAGAACAATGGATGAACACAGTAAGAAGTTAGACATTTCTAACAAAGAGAAAAAATAAAGAAAAAAGTCCATATATAACAAACCTATAGCTGACATCATATTCAATGGTGAAAAGCTGAAAGCATTTCTTTTAAGATCAGGATCAAGACAAGGAAGCCCTGTCTTGCCACATTTATTTAACATATTATTGAAAGTTGTAACCATAGCAATCAAACAAGAAAAAATAAATAAATAAAAGGAATTCATATTAGAAAGGAAAAAGTAAAATTGTCACTGTTTGCAGATGACATGACACTATATATAGAAAATCCTAAAGACACCACCAAAATACTATTAAAACAAATAAATTCAGCAAAGTTGCAAAATTAATATACAGAAATGCTTTGTTCATGCACATTAACAATGAAATATCAGATAAAGAAATTAAGAAAACAACCCCCTTTTGATTGCAACAAAATGATAAAATACCTAGGAATAAATCTAGCTGAGGAGGTAACAGACTTGTACTCAGAAAACTGTAAGACACTAATGAAAGAAATTGAAGATGACACAAACAAATGAAAAGATATACCATGCTCACAGATTAGAGGAGTTAATATTGTTAAAATGGCCATACTACCCAAGGCAACTTGCAGATTCAATGCAATCTTTATCAAAATACCAATGGCAATTTTTATAGAACAAGAACAAATAAATCTAAAATTTGTATGGAAATGCAAAAGATCCTAAATAGCAAAAGCAAACTTGAGAGAGAAGAACAAAGCTGGAGAGATCATGATTTCTGATTTGAAACTGTACTACAAAGCTACAGTAATCCAAATAGTATGGCACTGACACAAAAAAACAGATGCATAGATCAATGGAACAGAATAGAGAGCCCAGAAATAAACCCACACTTAATGGCCAATTAATCTATGACAAAAGAGGCAAGAATATATAATCAGGAAAAACACCCTTTTAAATATACAGTATTGGGAAAACTAGACAGCTACATGCAAAAGAATAAAATTAGACTATTTTCTCACACTATATATAAAAATGAATTCAAAATGGATCAAAACCTTAAATGTAAAACCTGAAGCCATAAAACTCCTAGAAGAAAACATAGACAGTATGCTCACTGACATCAGTCTTAGCAATATTTTTTTGGATTTGTATCCTCAGGCAAGAGAAACAAAAGCAAAATTAAGCAAATGGGACTACACCAAACTAATAAAGTTTTGCAAAGCAAAGGAAACTATCAATAAAATAAAGTCACCTTACTGAAGGGGAGAAGATATTTGCAAATGATATATCCAAGAAGAGGTTAATATTCAAAATATAGAAAGCACTTGTACAACTCAACATCAAAAAAAAAAAAAGCCTACTTAAAAATGGACAGAGAATCTGAATAGACATTTTTCCAAAGAAGACAGGCAGATGGACAACATACACATGGAAAGATTCTCAACATCATTAATCAGCAAGGAAATGCAAATCAAAACCACAATGAGATATCACCTTACACCTGTCAGAATGGATATCATCAAAAAGACAAAAAATAACAAGTGTTGGCAAAGATGTGGAGAAAAAGGAACCCTCGTGGACTGTTGATGGGAACGTAAATTGGTGCAGTCACTATGGAAAACAGTATGGAGATTCCTCAAAAATTACAAATAGAACTGCCATATGATCCAGCAATTTCACTTCTGGGTATTTACCCAAAGAAAACAAAAACACCAATTCAAAAAGATATATGCACCCACCACAATGTTCATTGCAGCATTATTTTTAATCACTAATATATGGAATCTAAGTGTCCATTGATAGATAAATGGATAAACAAGGTATGGTGTGTGTATATATATAAATATATAAAATAGAATATTACTCAACCAAAAAAAAAGAATAAGATCTTCCCATTTAGGATAGCATGGATGGATCTAGTTTATATTATGCTAAGTGAAAGAAGTCAGAGAAAGACAAATATCATATGATCTCACACATGGAATCTAAAAAATAAAACAAAATAAAAACAGATTCAAAGATACAGAAAACAAATGGATGGTTGCCAGAGGAAGGGGCTGGGGGCAGGTGAAATAGATGTAGGGGATTAAGAGGTACAAACCTCCAGTTATATGATAAATCAGTCAGGGGATATAATATACAGCATAAGGAATATGGTCAATAATATTGTAATAACTGTATGGGAACAGATGTTTACTAGACTTACTGTGGTGATCATTTTATAATGTATGCAAATATAAAATCATTATGTATACCAGCTACTAATATAATATTGGAAGTCAACTATATTTCATTAAAAAGGGCAAAAAAATGGGAAAAAACGATTTATCAATTGCAAATAGGCACACAAGAAGATCATCAGTCATTACTGGAATATAAAAAACACAATGACATTCCACTGCATACAATTTAGAATGGTTAAAAACAAATAAACAATACTAACAACTGTTGGAAAGAGAGATCAATTGAATCACACATTGCTGAAAATGCAAAATAGCACAAGCATATTGGAGAATAGTTTAACGGCTCCTTATGAAGTTAAACGTACTTTTACCATATTACAGACATCCTATGAACACCTATGTTTTTAACCAAGAGAAAGAAAACACATTTCAAAACAGTACTAATAATCAAATATCCATAGCAGTTTTATTCATAACAGTCAAAACCTAGGAAAAACCCAAAAGACCACCATCTGGTTAGTGAATAAACAAACTGTTATATACTCAGGCAATGATAACTATTTCACAATAAAAAGATAAAAACGTCTGTTAACCTCAACTATATGGATGAATCTCAAAAACATCATGCCAAGTAAAAGAAGCCAGAAACTAAAGACTGCTAGATGCTGTATGATCCCATTTATATGACTTTCTAAAAAGGGAAAACTATAGTGATAAAAAGCAGATCAGTAATTTCCAGGGCCAAGGGTTCAGGCAAGGCATGAAATCAAAAGAAGTGCATGTGGTAAAGCTCAGTAATGCCCCTTACCCCATGTGGTAAGAGGGACTTTGCAGATGTGATTAACTTAAAGACCTTGAGATGGGAATATTATCCTGGATTATCCAGGTGGGTCTTTTGTAATCACAATGAGCAGATGCAGAAGTCACAAGGACAGTCACAGGAGGAGTTACAGGAAGAGGAGAACCAATGTAACCATGAAAGATTGGGGTGATGTGGCCACAAGCCAAGGAATATGGACAGCTTCTAGAAACTGCAAGAGGCAAGAAAGGCAATGGCTTGCTCTGGGAGCCTTCACAAGGAGCTAGCTCTGTCAATACCTTATTTGCATAAGACTCATTTTGAACTTCTAATATCTAGAAGTGTAAAAGAATACATTTGTGTTGATTTAAGCCACTACTTCTGTGGTGGTTTGTTTCAGTGGCAATAGGATACTAATACAGAACATGAGAGAATTTACCTACAAGTGATAGAAATGTGGTTGTGGTTATAAGACTACATAATGTATTAAACTTCATAGAACTATAGACTTTTATGAATTATATGTAAATTATATAAAGCTAACAAAAAAGAAAATTATGTTATGTACATTCCATCCTCATTCTTTCAAGTAAATTTACCTGTAATTTAGGAATTTCTCATCCTCATCTTCTCCTGTTAATATCTTAGTATCCTTCCAAATGCAACTGAATTCACAAAGCCTTCCAAGATGACTCTAGCTTTTTCTATGTTTCAGCAGCTCTCAAATTTTATCTCTCACATAGCTCTTATGATTTTCTGCCTTGTGGTATAAATATTTGTAATAATTCATCTTCCCTGGCAATTTGTAGCTTTCTTGAGATCTAACACCATGAAGACTTGTGTTCTGAAAGCAATGCAGCACAAATCCTTGCAAATAGTACTCATTCCATAAAGATGTGCTAAAAAAATTCATTAATTCATTCATGCCTTTATTTAATCAGCAAACATTGCCCGGATCACTACTATGTGCCTGGTTCTATATTAGATACTAGGCATTAAAATGTCTTTTCTGGTTATCACAAAGTTCTTTTTCTTTTTTTTACCTCTATAGCCAGAGAGTCAGTACATTTATTGTACTAAGAACTCCTATTTGTCCATAAAAAAGAGCAAGATAAACACAGTACAGACATCTCCTAAGGTGATTAAAATGCACTCAAACAGCCCTGTGTATCTGGGCTCCATTTGCTCTCTTAGGTATAGAGATCCACACAGCCTGGATGACCTGTGATGTCAGTGTGTTACTGCCTACAGTCCTGATTCCTGCTTTGTTAAACAGCATGATGAACCAGCTATTTGATATCTTCCTCTCAACTCCAAAAGCACTACATTGTGCTTCCAATTATGTAATAGATTCTGCTGTGGTGGTGACTGCTGTTACATTTTTACCATGTAGAGCCAGGCTTTGTATCATGCAATCACATTAAATAACAACCTAGCAATTCTGCAAAAGACAGGCAAATAATCTAGTCTGGATGACAAGACATTATACTTTATGTTAAATTTTAAACTATGGGCTAATAAAGTTTCTGGGAAAATGAGGGTAGTCCCAGTATACACTGACTGGATTGCATTTTTATGCTGGCATGTACAATTTTCACCTCACAGGATTCCTATGAACCAATTTTATTTTTAAGAGCTTTGAACTAAACCATTGTGTTCACTGGTCTCATAAAAGTTTGATATCTGATTCATCTACTACTCTTATTTTTATAGGAATTGTACTGAAAAATGGAAAGTAATGTTTCATGTTTTTATTCTATTACAGAAAAAACCTCTAAAGTGTCACCTATATAGAGCTGTAAATGATACTAATTTCTCTCCTCACAGTTTAGGAGAGATGTAACTTTTTTTTAAAAAATTTTCTTAGATCCCGGAGGATTTTAGCTATACCCCTTCAGCAAGAATTGACTTTTATCTTTTTAGATTTCTATCAATGTTTCCAAAATTTCTTAACTCTGGAAAAATAGTAGTCATTTATATTGGGACACTATTAGACTAAGTATGTTTCAAACCTATTACCTATCTCCACTTTAAGTGTTTACCCTAACATTTTACTATTTTTTTTTCAAAATTAAAGCAAATTTGAGAGATTTTTACAGTGAACACCTGTTTCACTAAACTTACTTTTTCACATGCCTATCAATTCCTCTCTCTATGAATCCATCTTATTTTGGACACTTTTCAAGTAAATTAACTGCAGACATCAGTAAATTTTCCTCTAGATACTTTAGAACTCGCAGCATTATTAGAATTCAATATTTATTTACAGTTTTTTCTTTTTAATAAAACTTACATACAATAAAATGCAGATAATAAATGTCCATTCATTGATTTTTTTTGATGTAGCCTACAGTTGTGTAACCAAAAACTCTGTCAAGGTATATATAACTTCACTCTCAGGCATCTCTCTCAGTCCTCGTTTCCAGCCAATATCCCCTACTCCATGCTCAGGGTCAATCTCAACTCTCTTTTTTTCCACTTTATATTTTAGTAGCTATTTACCTATATTCTTGAGCCAAGAAATTTAGTGAACTTTGAAACAGAAATTACAAAAACAGAAGAATGGTCCAAAATGACAGAGTAAAGGCCTCTGAAAATCTGCTTCTCCACAAACGCAAAAAGAATACTAGCAAAAACTGTCAAAATCAACTTTTTCAGAACTCTGGAAATTACTAAAGACTTAACTATCTCAGAGGCATTTATTTAAAAATAGAAAGAAATCAAACAGCTGAATCTCAGTAAAAAAAAAGTGCACTTTCTCTCATTTTAATTTGCCCTAATCCCACTCCTCTCTCTCCAACTCTTCAGTTGGTTTGAAAACCAATAGCCTTGCAACTATGGTAGCTGTGAAAACCACTGTGCTAAAAGCTATTAGAGAAGGAAGAACAGATTTGGAGTTCGACAAAAACATTATCCCCAAGAATTGTACTAGTTTACCTGTCTGGCAGCTTGCTGAAAACTCCATTATCAGGGTCTGTCTCAAACTGACTCTATAAACGTCTTCTATGGGAGCAGTCCCATCTCCAAGGCATTTGTGGCAAATTATCAGGGCTAATTGTTTAACACTGAAGCTGCCTGAGGTGGAACTAACAAGAATCTGACAAAAAGTCTTAATCCTGGGAATCTAGAAGGCCATGCATATAAGAAGTGTTCTGTGCATGTCCAGGGAAGACATGAGAAGACTAATTTCTCTCTTCTGACTGACCTTAAGGCTCTGTTCAAGCAAGCAAAGGCTAAAGAAGAGTTGTAAACTACCGTCAGACCATTAAACACATACCTCAATACACATATGGAACTCCTTGGCAAAGGCTGGGAGAATTAATGTTTCAAACCATCTAAGGAAATCTCTGTCCAATCATTAGTTGTCTGACAACTGAAATAACCAGAGATGTCAATGGCCTCATGTGAAATAGAATACAGACTTCAGAGAATCAGTCCAGGAAAGTCACTAAACAAACAGAAGCAACATCAAACAGTGAAAACAACATATCCTGGAGGGACGTGGTATTTGATTTCCTGAGTTTCCACAATATATTATTTTTAAAAATCAAGTTGTTATTTTTTAAAATAAAATGTCAATTGTAATCCACAGGAGAGGCATTAACAAAATAACTAGAATATATACATCAAAAGAAGCAACAAGAGAATTAAATTGGTGTACAAGAAAGTATCTTTTTAATACAAAAGAAGACAGAAATGAAAAAATAGAGGAACAAAAATTAAATAAGACATATACAAAGAAAATAACCAAATGGAAGACATAAATCATACTTTATTAATTACATTAAATGTAAATGGGCTAAACACACCAACTCAAAGGCAGAAATAAACAGAGTGAATTTTAAAAATGATTAACCATATACTATCATATAAGACACACTTAAAATGAAAGACACAAATAGGTTGAAAGTATAAAGATGTAAGAAGTTAAACAGTGCAAACAATACCAAAAACAGAGCTGTAGTGGCTATATCATACATAAAATAGACTTCAAAACAAAAAATTTGGTAGACACAAAGAAGGATATTTTAAATTAAAAAACGGTCAGTCCATTAGAAAGATGTGAAAATTATAAACATATATGTGTGTAAAAACAGAGCCCCAAAATACATAAAGCAAAAAGTGATAGAACTGAAGTTAGAAATAGACAATTCAACAATAATAGCTGGAGAATTTAATACCTGATTTTCAGTAATGCATGAAACAACAAGACATAGATTAAGAAAAAAATAGAAGACTCAAATAACACTAGAAATCAACTAGACCTAACAGATAACTATCAATCATTCTACCCAACAATAGCAGATAACACATTTTTCTCAAGTGCACATGGAACATTCTCCAATATAGACCATTTTTTATACTGTAAAACAAGTTTAAATAAATTCAAAAGGATTGAAATTATACAAAGTATTTTCTCTAGCCATGTGGAATAAAATTAAGAATCAATAGAGAAGAAAATTTGGGAAATTCAGAAATATGTGGAAATTAAACAACTCAATTTTAGAAAATGAATGTTTCAAAAAGAAATAACAAGATAAATTATAAAATACATTACAATGAATGAAATGAAAATGAAACATCCCAAAACATAGTGAGTGCAGCCAAAGCAGTGCTTAAAGGGAAGTTTATATCTGCAAACACCTATATTAAAAAAGAAAATAATTTCAAATTAATAGTCTAAACTTCCATCTTAAGAATCTAGAAAAAATAGAGGGAAACTTTCTCAACTTGACAGAGTATCTACAAACAATCTGCAACTAACATCATACTTAATGGTGAGAAACTCAAAGCTTTCTCAGTACGATCAAGTATAAGGCAAGGATGTCACCTCTCATCACTCCTTTTCAACATTATACTGGAAATCCTTGCTCATGTAATAAAGCAGAAAAAGGATATTAAAGTTACACAGACTGGGAAGGAAGACATAAAACTATCTTTGTTCACAGATTACATGATCATCTATGTAGAAAATCCAAAAGAATCAACAAAAAACTGCTGGAGTGAATAAAAAATTTATAACAAGTTTATAGGATACAAAGTTAACATACAAAAGTCAACAGTTTTCTTAAAAATCAACAATGAACAACTGGAATTGTAAATTAAAAACACAATATTGCTTACATTGGCACCTCCAAAAATAAAATATGTAGGTATAAATCTAACAAAATATGTACGATATCTATATGAGAAAAACTATAATATTTTGATAAACATAATAAAAAAAACTAAATAGATGAGGAGAATTCCGTGTTTATGGGTAGGAAGACTCAATATTTTCAAGATGTCAGTTCTTTCCAACTTGATCTATAGATTCAGAGCATTATCAATCAAAATCCCAGCAAGTCATTTTATGGACGTCAACAAACTTATTCTAAAGTTTATATGGAGAGACAAAAGACCCAGAATAGCCAACGCAATATTGAAGAACAAAGTTGGAGGACTGATACTACTTGACTTCAAGTCTTACTATAAAGCTACAGTAATCAAGGCAGTGTGGTATTGGTGAAAAAACAAACAAATAGGTCAATGGAATAGAATAAAAAGCTCAGAAATAGAGTCATAAAACTATACTCAACAAACCAATGATAAAGGAGCAAAAGCAATACATACATTGGAGCAAAGGTAGTCTCTTGAACAAATGATGCTGGAACAACTAACATCCACATGCAAAAAAAAAGAAAAATTAGATACAGACCTTACATCTGTCACAAAAATTAACTCAGAATGTATCATAGACCTAAGTGTAAAACACAAAACTATTAAACTCTTAAAAGATAACATAAGAGAAAACCTAGATGACTTTGGGTATGAGGATGATAAGATAAGATAAGATATCTCTGATAAGAGATAAGATTATCTCTGATAAGATAATATCAAGAGAATTAGAAAATAAGCCACACAGTGGAAGAAAATATTTGCAAAAAATACATTTGATAAAGGACTGTTGTCCGAAATACACAAAGAACACTTAAAACTTGACAATAAGAAAATAAACAGCCTGATTAAAAAATGGGTAAAGGATATGGGGAGGGGGTGGGGTGAGATGTGACAGGGTAAGAGAGTGTCATGGACATATATACACTACCAAATGTAAAATAGATAGCTAGTGGGAAGCAGCCGCATAGCACAGGGAGATCAGCTCGGTGCTTTGTGACCACCTAGAGGGGTGGGATGGGGAGGGTGGGAGGGAGGGAGAGGCAAGAGGGAAGAGAAATGGGAACATATTGTATATGTATAACTGATTCACTTTGTTATAAAGCAGAAGCTAACACACCATTGTAAGGCAATTATACTTCAATAAAGATGTTTAAAAAAAAAAAAATGGGTAAAGGCCTTAACAGAAGCCTCACCAAAAAAGATATACAGACAGAAAATAAGCATATGAAAAGATGCTCCACATCATATGTCATCAGGGAAATGAAATTTAAAACAACAGTGAGATACCACTACACACCTATTAGAATGGCCAAAATCCAGAACACTGACAACACCAAATACTGGTATGAATGTGAAGGAATAGGAGCTCCCATACATTGCAGGTGATAACGCAAAATGGTACAGCCACTCTAGAAGAGAGTTTGGCGCTTTCTTACAAAACTAACCATACTCTTATACAATCCAGCAATCATGCTCTTCGGTATTTACCCAAAGGTGTTGAAAACTTATCTCCACACAAAACCTTGCACAAAGATATTTATATCCGCTTTATTCATAATTGTCAAAACTTGGGAGCAACCACAATGTGAGTGGAGAAACTAAAGCACATCTAGATAATGGAAAATTATTCAGCACTAAAAAAAAAGAAGGAAAAAAAAAAAGAGCCACCAAGCCATGAAAAGACCTTGATGATCCTTAAGTGCATAGTACTAAGTGAAAGAAGCCAATCTTTACATACTGTATGATTCCAAATATATGGTATTCTGGAAAAGGCAAAATAAGGAGTCAGTAAAAATCAGTGGCCGCCAGACGTGAAGAGGGAGAGAAATGAACAGGCAGAACACAGGATTCTTAGAACAGTTAAATACTCTGTACAATATTATAAGTATGGTTATATGTCATTATATGTTTGTCCAAACTCATAGACTATACAACACCAAAAGTGAACCCTAAGGTAAACTATAGACTTTGGGTGATATTGATGTGTCAATGTAAGCTCATCCTTGGTAAAAAAAAAAAAAAAAAAAAATTATATAATTTTGGTAAGTGATATTGATTATGGGGAGGCAATGCATGTTGTATGGATGGGGAGGTATATGAAAAATCTCTGTACCTTCCTCTCAATTTTGTCATAAACCCCAAAAACTGCTCTAAGAAGATAAAGACATCTAAAAAATTAAAATATAATTAAAAAAATAATCTAGGGGGAAAAAAAACTAAACCCAAATCAAGCAGAAGAAAATCAATTATAAAAACTAGAGTGGGAAAAAATGAAATAAAGAAGAGAAAAACAATAGGGAAAAATCAATGAAAACAAAAGTTGATTATTTGAAAAGAGCAACAAAACTGGCATGTCTTTAGCTATACTGACCATGCGAAAACAAAAAGAATCACATGTTTAAAATAAAAATTAGGGCTTCCCTGGTGGCGCAGTGGTTGAGAATCTGCCTGCCAATGCAGGGGACACAGGCTCGAGCCCTGGTCTGGGAAGATCCTACATGCTGCGGAGCAACTAGGCCCGTGAGCCACAACTACTGAGCCTGCGCATCTGGAGCCTGTGCTCCGCAACAAGAGGCCGTGATAGGGAGAGGCTCGCGCACTGCAATGAAGAGTGGCCCCCGCTAGCCACAACTAGAGAAAGCCCTCGCACAGAAATGAAGACCCAACACAGCCAAAAATAAATAAATAAATAAATAAATTTTAAAAAAAGAAGAAGTATCAGTTTAAAACAAGTAGATATAGTTATAGATCAACAATATGAACCCCATGGTAACAACAATTCAAAAACCAACGACAGATCCACAAAAACAAGAGAGAAAGGAGCACAAGCATACCACTAAAGAAAATCATCAAACCATAAGGGAAAAAACTAAAAGAAGAAAAAGTCAACCAGAAAACAAGTAACAAAACGGCAACAAGTACATACTTATCAATAATCATTTTAAATGTCACTGGACTAAATGCTCCAATTAAAAGACATAGGGTGGATGACTGGATAGGAAAAAAAAAAAAAAGACCCAACTATATGCTGCTTACAAGAGACTCACTTCAGAGCTAAAGGTACACACAGAGTGAGAGGGTGGAAAAGGGTATTTCACACAAATGGAAAAGACAAGAGAGTGGGGGTGGCGATACTCATATCAGACAAAATAGACTTTAAAACAAAATCAATAACAAAATACAAAGGGAATTATATATATATATAATTATAAAGGGATCAACACATGAAGTGAATGTTATACTAGTTAACATATATGCACCTAATACAAGAGCACCAAAATACATAAAGCAAATATTAACAGACATAAAGGAAGAAATTGATAATAATATTGTATAATAATAGTAGGGACTTTAATACCCTATGTATTGTCTGTCCCTAGGGACAGAAAATCAATAAGGAAAGAGTGGTCCTAAATGACACAGTAGACCATTTGGACTTAATAGTAATCTACAGGACATTCCATCCAATCACAGCAGAATATATATTCTTTTCAAGTGCACATGGAATTTTCTCCAGGAAAGATCACATCCTAGGCCACAAAACAAATCTTAACAAGTTTAAGATGACAGAAATTATATCAAATTTTTTTCTAGCCACAACAGTATGAAACTGCAAACCAATTACAGGAAGAAAAATGAAAAAAAACTCAAACACGTGGAGACTAAATAACATGCTAGTAAAAAACCCAACTGGCCAATGAAGAAATCAAAGAGGAAATCAGAAAATACCTTGAGATAAATGAAAATAGAAACACAGCTTTCTAAAATCTACAGGAGGCAGCAAATGCAGTTCTAAGAGGGAAGTTTATAGTGATATAGGTCTACTTTCAGAAACAAGAAAATTCTCAAATAAACAACCTAACCGTCCATCTAAAGGAATTAGGAAAAGAAGAACAAATAAAGCCCAAAGTGAGCAGAAGGAAGGGAATAATGAAGATCAGAGAGGAAATAAATAAAATAGACACCAAAAACACAATAGAAAAGATCAATAAAACCAACAGCTGGTTTTCTGAAAAGATAAACCAAATTGATAAACCTTTAGCCAGGTACATCAAGAAGAAAAGAAAAAGAACACAAATAGACAAAATAAGAAATTGAAGAGGAGAAATAACAACCAATACCATAGAGATACAAAAAAAATCATAAGAGAATACTACAAACAGTTCTGTGCCAACATATGGGACAACAGAGAAGAAATGGACAAATCTCTAGAAACAATAAAACCTTCCAAAATTGAATCAGGAAGAAATATACGATCTGAACAGACTGATCACTAGAAGTAAAATTGAATTTGTAATTAAAAAAAACTCCCAACAAAAGTTCAGGAACAGGTGGCTCCACAGGGGAATTCTATCAAACATATAAAGAAGAGCTAATACCTATTCTTCTCAAAATATTCCAAAAAATTGAAGACGATGGAACACTCCCAAATTCATTCTACGAGGTTACCATTACCCTGATACCAACATCACACAAAAACACTACAAGAAAAAGAAAATTACAGCTCAGTATCTCTGATGAATATAGACATAAAAATCCTCAACAAAATATTAGCAAACCAAATTAAACAATATGTAAAATGTATCATACACCATGATCAAGTGGGATTTATTCCAGGGATGCAAGGATGGTTCACTAGTTGCAAATCAATCAATGTGATATACCACATTAACAAAAGGAAAGATTAAAAACCACATGATTATCTCAATAGGTGCAGAAAAGGTATTTGATAAAATTCAACATCCATTTATGATAAAAAATACTCTCATCAAATTTGGTATAGAGGGACCATGTCTCAACATAATAAAGGCCATTTACGACAAACCCACAGCTAACATCATACTTCACAGTGAAAAACTGAAAGGCTTTTCCTTTAAAGTTAGAAACAAGACAATGATGTCCACTCTCACCACTTCCATTTCACATAGTATTGGAAGTTCCGGCCACAGCAATCAGATAAGAAAAAGTAATAAAAAGACATCCAAATCGGAAGGGAAGAAGTATAATTGTTACTATCTGTAGATGACATGATACTATATATAGAAAACTCTATAAAGTCTCCACCAAAAAACTAATAGAACTAAAAAATGAATTCAGTAAAGTTGCAGGATACAAGATTAATATACAGAAATCTGTTACTTTTCTGTATTCTAATAATGAACTATCAGAAAGAGAAATTAGGAAGACAATCTCATTTACAATTTCATCAAAAATTAAAATACGTAGGATACTTAACCACGGAGGTTAAAGACCTATACTCTGAAATCTATAAAATATTGATGAAGGAATCTGAAAATGATACAAAGAAATGGAAAGATATCCCATGTTCTTGGATTGGAAAAATTAATACTGTTAAAATATCCATACTACCCAATGCAATCTACAGATTTAATGCAATCCCTTTCAAAATACCTATGACAGTTTTCACAGAACTAGAATAAATGATGCTAAAATTTATATGGAACCACAGAAGACTCCGAATTTCCAAAGCAATCTTGAAGAAAAAGAATGAAGTTGGATGTATCATGCTCCCTGACTTCAGAGCCTACTAAAAAGCTACAGTAATCAAAACAGCATGGCACTGGCACAAAAACAGACACATAGATAAATGGAATAGCATAAAGAGCCCAGAAATAAATCCACATACCTATAGTCAATTAATCTATGGCAAAGGAGGCAAGAATATACAATGGACAAAAGACAGTCTTCAATAAGTGGTGCTGGGAAAACTGGACAGACACATATAAAATAATGAGATTAGAACATTTCCTCACACCATGTACAAAAATAAACACAAAATGGATTAAAGACCTAATCAGGTATCATAAAACTCCTGGAAGACAACATAGCAGAACACTCTTTGACATAATCATAGCAATATTTTCTTGAATCAGTCTCCCAAGGCAAAAGAAATAAAAGCAAAAATAAACAAACTGGATCTATTTAAATTTCAAAGCTTTTGCAGAGCAAAGGAAACCACTGACAAAATGAAAAGATAATCTACTGAACGGGAGAAAATATTTGCAAATGATATGACCAATAAGGGATTAATATCCAAAATAAATAGAGAGCTCATACAATTCAATATCAAAAAAAAAAAGAACCTGATTGAAAAATGGGTAGAAGACACAAATAGACATTTTTCCAAAGAAGATATACAGATGGCTTACTGTCACATGAAAAAATGCTCAATATTGTTAATTATCAGAGAAGTGCAAATCAAAACCACAAAGAGGTACCACCTCATACCTGTCAAAGTGGCTATCATCAAAAAGTTGACGAATATAAAAGGGAAAAGGGAACCCTAGTATACTGTTGGTGGGATTGTAAATTGGTACAGCCACTATGGAAAACAGTATGGGATTTCCTCAAAAAACTAAAAAATAGAATTACCATATGATCCAGTAATTCCACTGCTGGGTATATACCTGAAGAAAATGAAAGCACTGATTCAAAAAGATACACGCACCCCAATGTTCATAGCAGCATTATTTAGAATAGCCAAGATATGGAAGCAACCCAACTGTCCATCAACAAATGAATGGGTAAAGATATGGAATATATATATACAGTGGAATATTACTCAGCCATAAAAGGAATTATACCATTGCAACAATATGGATGGACCTAGAGAATATTTTTTTTTAGAAATTTCATGCAATGTCTGAAACATTTATATTAACATATTTCCATACATATTTCCATACAAATACAAATATAAGATTTTTAGAAATTTCATGTAATGTCTGAAACAATTATATTAACATATTTCCATACAAATAACCCAATGAAAGTTTAGTATTAGTTGTTTTGTTTGTTTTTTTATACTGCAGGTTCTTATTAGGCATCAATTTTATACACATCAGTGTATACATGTCAATCCCAATCGCCCAATTCAGCAGACCACCATCCCCACCTCACCGCAGTTTTCCCCCCTTGGTGTCCATATGTCCATTCTCTACATCTGTTGCTCAACTTCTGCCCTGCAAACTGGCTCATCTGTACCATTTTTCTAGGTTCCACATACATGCATTAATATACGATATTTGTTTTTCTCTTTCTGACTTACTTCACTCTGTATGACAGTCTCTAGATCCATCCATGTCTCAACAAATGACTCAATTTCGTTCCTTTTTATGGCTGAGTAATATTCCATTGTATATATGTACCACTTCTTCTTTATCCATTCATCTGTCGATGGGCATTTAGGTTGCTTCCATGACCTGGCTATTGTAAATAGTGCTGCAATGAACATTCGGGTGCATGTGTCTTTTTGAATTACGGTTTTCTCTGGGTATATGCCCAGTAGTGGGATTGCTGGGTCATATGGTAATTCTATTTTTAGTTTTTTAAGGAACCTCCATATTGTTCTCCATAGTGGCTGTATCAATTTACATTCCCACCAACAGTGCAAGAGGGTTCCCTTTTCTCCACACCCTCTCCAGCATTTGTTGTTTGTAGATTTTCTGATGATGCCCATTCTAACTGGTGTGAGTTGATACCTCATTGTAGTTTTGATTTGCATTTCTCTAATAATTAGTGATGTTGAGCATCTTTTCATGTGCTTCGTGGCCGTCTGTATGTCTTCTTTGGAGAAATGTCTATTTAGGTCTTCTGCCCATTTTTGGATTGGGGTGTTTGTTTCTTTGATATTGAGCTGAATGAGCTGTTTATATATTTTGGAGATTAATCCTTTGTCCGTTGATTCATTTGCAAATATTTTCTCCCATTCTGAGGGTTGTCTTTTTGTCTTGTTCATGGTTTCCTTTGCTGTGCAAAAGCTTTGAAGTTTCATTAGGTCCCACTTGTTTATTTTTGTTTTTATTTCCATTACTCTAGGAGGTGGATCAAAAAAGATCTTGCTATGATTTATGTCAAAGAGTGTTCTTCCTATGTTTTCCTCTAAGAGTTTTATAGTGTCCAGTCTTATATTTAGGTCTCTAATCCATTTTGAGTTTATTTTTGTGTATGGTGTTAGGGAGTATTCTAATTTCATTCTTTTACATGTAGCTGTCCAGTTTTCCCAGCACCACTTATTGAAGAGACTGTCTTTTCTCCATTGTATATCTTTGCCTCCTTTGTCATAGATTAGTTGACCATAGGTGCGTGGGTTAATCTCTGGGCTTTCTATCTTGTTCCATTGATCTATGTTTCTGTTTTTGTGCCAGTACCATATTGTCTTGATTACTGTAGCTTTGTAGTATAGTCTGAAGTCAGGGCGTCTGATTCCTCCAGCTCCATTTTTTTGCCTCAAGACTGCTTTGGCTATTCAGGGTCTTTTGTGTCTCCATACAAATTTTAAGATGATTTGTTCTACCTCCGTAAAAAATGCCATTGGTAATTTGATAGGGATTGCATTGAATCTGTAGATTGCTTTGGGTAGTATACTCATTTTCACAATGTTGATTCTTCCAATCCAAGAACATGGTATATCTCTCCATCTGTTTGTGTCATCTTTGATTTCTTTCATCAGTGTCTTGTAGTTTTCTGCATACAGGTCTTTTGTCTCCCTAGGTAGGTTTATTCCTAGGTATTTTATTCTTTTTGTTGCAATGGTAAATGGGAGTGTTTCCATAATTTCTCTTTCAGATTTTTCATCATTAGTGTATAGGAATGCAAGAGATTTCTGTGCATTAATTTTGTATCCTGCAACTTTACCATATTCAATAATTAGCTCTAGCAGTTTTCTGGTGGCAGTTTTAGGATTCTCTATGTATAGTATCATGTCATCCGCAAACAGTGACAGTTTTACTTCTTCCTTTCCAATTTGTATTCCTTTTATTTCTTTTTCTTCTCTGATTGCCGTGGCTAGGACTTCCAGAACTATGTTGAATAATAGTGGTGAGAGTGGACATCCTTGTCTCGTTCCTGATCTTAGAGGAAATGCTTTCAGTTTTTCACCATTGAGAATTATGTTTGCTGTGGGTTTGTCATATATGGCCTTTATTATGTTGAGGTAGGTTCCCTCTATGCCCACTTTCTGGAGAGTTTTTATCATAAATGGGTGTTGAATTTTGTCAAAAGCTTTTTCTGCATCTATTGAGATGATCATATGGTTTTTATTCTTCAATTTGTTAATATGGTGTATCACATTGATTGATTTGCGTATATTGAAGAAACCTTGCATCCCTGGGATAAATCCCACTTGATCGTGGTGTATGATCCTTTTAATGTGTTGTTGGATTCTGTTTGCTAGTATTTTGTTGAGGATTTTTGCATCTATATTCATCAGTGATATTGGTCTGTAATTTTCTTTTTTTGTAGTGTCTTTGTCTGGTTTTGGTATCAGGGTGATGGTGGCCTCATAGAATGAGTTTGGGAGTGTTCCTTCCTCTGCAATTTTTTGGAAGAGTTTGAGAAGGATGGGTGTTAGCTCTTCTCTAAATGTTTGATAGAATTCACCTGTGAAGCCATCTGGTCCTGGACTTTTGTTTGTTGGAAGATTTTTAATCACAGTTTCAATTTCATTACTTGTGATTGGTCTGTTCATATTTTCTGTTTCTTCCTGATTCAGTCTGGGAAGGTTATACCTTTCTAAGAATTTGTCCATTTCTTCCAGGTTGCCCATTTTATTGGCATAAAGTTGCTTGTAGTAGTCTCTTAGGATGCTTTGTATTTCTGCGGTGTCTGTTGTAACTTCTCCTTTTTCATTTCTGATTTTATTGATTTGAGTCCTCTCCCTCTTTTTCTTGATGAGTCTGGCTAATGGCTTACCAATTTTGTTTATCTTCTCAAAGAACCAACTTTTAGTTTTATTGATCTTTGCTATTGTTTTCTTTGTTTCTATTTCATTTATTTCTGCTCTGATCTTTATGATTTCTTTCCTTCTGCTAACTTTGGGTTTTGTTTGTTCTTCTTTCTCTAGTTTCTTTAGGTGTAAGGTTAGATGGTTTACTTGAGATTTTTCTTGTTTCTTTAGGTAGGCTTGTATAGCTATAAACCTCCCTCTTAGAACGGCTTTTGCTGCATTCCATAGGTTTTGGGTTGTTGTGTTTTCATTGTCATTTGTCTCTAGGTATTTTTTTATTTCCTCTTTGATTTCTTCAGTGATCTCTTGGTTATTTAGTAACGTACTGTTTAGCCTCCATGTGTTTGTCTTTTTTACGTTTTTTTCCCTGTAATTCATTTCTAATCTCATAGCGTTGTGGTCAGAAAAGATGCTTGATATGATTTCAATTTTCTTAAATTTACTGAGGCTTGATTTGTGACCCAAGATGTGATCTATCCTGGAGAATGTTCCGTGCGCACTTGAGAAGAACGTGTAATCTGCTGTTTTTGGATGGAATGTCCTATATATATCAATTAAATCTATCTGGTCTATTGTGTCATTTAAAGCTTCTGTTTCCTTGTTTATTTTCATTTTGGATGATCTGTCCATTGGTGTAAGTGGAGTGTTAAAGTCCCCCACTATTATTGTGTTACTGTCGATTTCCTCTTTTATAGCTGTTAGCAGTTGCCTTATGTATTGAGGTGCTCCTATGTTGGGTGCATATATATTTATAATTGTTATATCTTCTTCATGGATTGATCCCTGGATCATTATGTAGTGTCCTTCCTTGTCTCTTTTAACATTCTTTATTTTAAAGTCTATTTTATCTGATATGAGTATAGCTACTCCAGCTGTCTTTTGATTTCCATTTGCATGGAATATCTTTTTCCATCCCCTCACTTTCAGTCTGTGTGTGTCCCTAGGTCTGAAGTGGGTCTCTTGTAGACAGCATATATATGGGTCTTGTTTTTGTATCCATTCAGCCAGTCTATGTCTTTTGGTTGGGGCATTTAATCCATTCACGTGTAAGGTAATTATCGATATGTATGTTCCTATGACCATTTTCTTAATTGTTTTGGGTTTGTTTTTGTAGGTCCTTTTCTTCTCTTGTGTTTCCCACTTAGAGAAGTTCCTTTAGCATTTGTTGTAGAGCTGGTTTGGTGGTGCTGAATTCTCTTAGCTTTTGCTTGTCTGTAAAGCTTTTGATTTCTCCATCAAATCTAAATGAGATCCTTGCCGGGTAGAGTAATCTTGGTTGTAGGTTCTTCCCTTTCATCACTTTAAGTATATCATGCCACTCTCTTCTGTCTTGCAGAGTTTCTGCTGAGAAATCAGCTGTTAACCTTATGGGAGTTCCCTTGTATGTTATTTGTCGTTTTTCCCTTGCTGCTTTCAATAATTTTTCTTTGTCTTTAATTTTTGCCACTTTGGTTACTATGTGTCTCGGCGTGTTTCTCCTTGGGTTTATTCTGTATGGGACTCTCTGCGCTTCCTGGACTTGGGTGGCTATTTCCTTTCCCATGTTAGGGAAGTCTTCGACCCTAATCTCTTCAAATATTTTCTCTGGTCCTTTCTCTCTCTCTTCTCCTTCTGGGACCCCTATAATGCGAATGTTGTTGCATTTAATGTTGTCCCAGAGGTCTCTTAGGCTGTCTTCATTTCTTTTCATTCTTTTTTCTTTAGTCTGTTCCGCAGCAGTGAATTCCACCATTCTGTCTTCCAGGTCACTTATCCGTTCTTCTGCCTCAGTTATTCTGCTATTGATTCCTTCTAGTGTAGTTTTCATTTCAGTTATTGTATTGGTCATCTCTGTTTGTTTGTTCTTTAATTCTTCTAGGTCTTTGTTAATCATTTCTTGCATCTTCTCAATCTTTGCCTCCATTCTTATTCCGAGGTCCTGGATCATCTTCACTATCATTATTCTGAATTCTTTTTCTGGAAGGTTGCCTATCTCCACTTCATTTAGTTGTTTTTCTGGGGTTTTATCTTGTTCCTTCATCTGGTACATAGCCCTCTGCCTTTTCATCTTCTCTATCTTTCTGTAACTGTGGTTTTTGGTCCACAGGCTGCAGGATTGTAGTTTTTCTTGCTTCTGCTGTCTGCCCTCTGGTGGTTGAGGCTATCTAAGAGGCTTGGTCGGACCTAGAGAATATTATGCTTAGTGAAATAAGTCAGAGAAATACAAATACTCTATGTCATCACTCGTATGTGGAATCTAAAAAATAAAATAAATATATATAAAAAATTAGAAACAGACCCAGATATAGAGAACACATGAGTGGTTACTAGTGGGCAAAGGGAAGAGAGGAGGGGCAAGATAGTAGAATGGTATTAAGAGATACAAACTACTATGTATTAAATAAATAAGCAACAAAGATATATTGTACAGCAAGGTAAATGTAACCATTATTCTGTAATAACTTTAAACAGAGCATAATCTATAAAAATATTGAATCACTATGTTGTACACCTGAAACTAATATTGTAAATCAAGGAAAGGAATTTATGAAAGGATACTATGGAGTTCATAGGGTTTCCAACAAGGCTAGTCTCTGAATGACAATATCTAATCACATGGTAAGTGCTTCTCTGAGGACTACAAAGCCAGGGGGGAAATAATAACCACAAATGGGATTCTGCTGGCCAAACAATCTGGTCCCTGACTATAATCCAGGAAAGCCAGGAAAGACACAGCATAGCCTGGCCTTTGCAAGATCACTCTAACGTGCAGGTGAGCCAAGAAGAGGCAACTGAACCAACCAAACTTCACCTACCTCTTGACCCTACACTAAAACTCCAGGCCCTCAGAGCAAATGGATTGCAATCTCTTTTCTAGAGCTTTCAGATATTACTAAAATTTTCCAAGCTTTCCTAGCTGATAAGTAGCTAAACCAGGACTCTATCTCAGGGTCTAGGTCCTTGATGCTCAAAGTGTGGTTTGTGAACAATCAATGTCAGCATGACCAGAGGTTGTTACTACTTCACATTCTTAGCCCAAATTTCTTGACAGGTAAGAGGAGAATAATACCTGTTTTGTCTACTTTAGAGGCTGGTTGTGAAAGTCTTTGACGAAGTTTTTACTGCCCTGCAGAAGAATGAGAAAATTCAGGATAGTATAGTGAATTTTCCAAAAAGTCCATTTTAGGCTTTATTAAGGGACTTTTTACATAAAATTACCTCCTTGCTCTTTTGCTATGATCATGTCCTTTCATGAGTAATGGTGATGTTATATGATAACATTTTTCTCTCTCAAATATCCTTATTTGACAAAATACAAAGTTAGACACTCCTTTGATATTGTTTTTTTTTTCTTCTTTTTGGAAGTTTACTAGTCTCTGAAACCCCCAAATCTGTGATCCACCATGTGAAAATGCTTGGAAAGCTACAAAAGTGTAATAAAACATGAAGTGTTACTATCTTATTTAAGAACAGAATACTTGCTGAGAAAAAATCCTGTTTAAAAGGAAGAAGGTTATGCTCAGTGTCCAGAAATGTAAATGTCTTTAACTGTCTCCTGGATTCCTTGGCTCATGGGAAGGAAGAGAAAGACCCAACTAGGTGATTTTCTCCTTGCTCCCCTGGAATACCACTAGGTGTTAGGACCCTTTTCAAGTCCCATGCCTCAGGCCCCTGAGTTTCCCATTTGAGAAGTGAACGCTGAAGGTGAAATTTACCTTTTTGCCATACTTTTATTTTTATTTCACTGATGTGCCTTAGCCTACAAGGTGAAGGAGAAAGATTTGTTGCTCAGTTGATTGCTATCAGTGATTTTATTGTAGGAACAGAATACCTGTTGTAAGTGAAAATAAATGTTACCCTTTCTTATACAAATATTTAGAAAGGCAATAAATCCTTTTAAGCATTGTTTAAAAAAAAATGTCAAGACAGCCTGTTAATGGATTAGAAGACAATATTATTAAGACAGCAGTACTCCCCAAGCTGATCTACAGATTCAATGCATTCCCTTTCAAAATACTAGCTAACACTTTTTGCATAAATTAACAAGATAATCCTAAAAACCCTATGAAAATGCAAGAAAACCTAAATAACCAAAACAATCTTTAAAAAGAATAAATTTGGAAGACACACACTTCCCATTTTTTGCATCATCAAGCAAAAACAACACATATTTATTTCCAAAATCTGAAATTCCTGCTCTTTTTCATCCTTAATCCATCACACTTTCTATTTTAATGCAAATGTATATACATATTTGCCAGGCATACATTAACATACGTTTTTAGAATTACATAAAAATTATTTTATGAAATACTTATTTTATGTTAAAATTTCGAATGGAAAAGGAACTGGCCACTTATCTCTCACTCTTTCTTCCACGTTAGCTAACCACAATTACTAAAAATTGCAACCCAAATTTAATATGAGACCCTGGAAGAGAGATACATATTATTTAATGCTATAAATCTTTAAAACATTCCTCTGAGTTTTTAAAGGTAATAATGCCTTATAATCAAACAGAATTTTAGCATTTGCAAATAACATTAGGTCAGCTCATGTAAAAATGTGTTTAATGAAATGATGACCTATTAACATATATTAAGTCAACATATAATTGTTCTATATTTTATAGACTGTATACTTGTTTTCTTTCAAGAATAAACTTTGTTGGCCATATAATAATTTGAAATTCAGCAGTCTAAGTAAGGAAATTCAAAGACCGACATTTCTGTATTAAGTCTTACATACTGAAAGACAATTAAAATTCTGGAGCTACCAGAGATATTGATATCGTCTTTCCAAAGCTCTCATTTCTAGTGACATAGGTCACTCAGACATTTTCAACTCAGTGTTCTTTTCTCTGTTAAATGAACACACACACAATTAATGATTAACAGTGTAGGACTAAAGAACAAATGAAGTACACCTTTTCACAAAGCTTCCCTTCTCTCTCTCTGACTTCTATTCTCCCAATTTCAGTTTTATATAATTTTTCTCATCTTATTTTCTGATAGTGATTCTAAACTTTAAGCACAGTTAATGCTCAAAAATATCATGCATTATTTAAGGAAAGAAGTGTGTTAAATCCATTCCTGTAGATATTAGCCCCCAGGGAGACCTCACTGAAGATATGGCTTAATGGTTAAGTCTAGACAATATATTCTTAGATACAACTGCGTATCTTTACCTACCTCATATATAGTTAACTGCTAGTACACAGTTTGTGTTCTACTGCCACTGACTGAAAATTCAAATAGAACTAAGCTTTACATCTCATAACTTTTTAAGCATTTCAAGGAAATTAGACATTGTGACTGACAGACTAACTTGGTGGATTTTCTCCCTTAATGAAATTAATCATTGCCTCTAGGAGTTAAATCAAATTTGCTCTGAATTCAATTTGACCATGCAGATTTTACAACTCCCTTGAACTATTTTGCTGCTGGCAAAGAATTTCTCCATCAGCCACTGCTGTAAACTTTGCATTTGGCATCTTTTGAACCATGAAGACAAACATAACAATAAAAGGATATGACTAAAAAGCTAACAGGTTTTGCATCTGTGTTTCTCACATCAGTGGTAGTTCAGCAGATTCTGTGTAATTTTTACTTGGGTGTGGAGCTAAGTTAAGAATATGTCTTTTGAAGTTAAAGATAAAAGGTCATCATTTCCTGGACAGGTATAGATGAAAGGAAAAATTTTGAGATACCACTAGAGCTGAGAATGGCATAGCGCCTCCAGGCATTTTGTTGGAAAAAAGTTGGACAAACATAATAACTGGTACACACATCATTGTTTTTCACATTCTTCTACAGTCCTACACCTGCCGAGGAAAATAGTTCTGATTTAGCTATGAAACCATTTTATTTTGATTCAGTTATTTAATAGATCTGACCCTATGGTAGAAGGGTAGGGGAATTAGATGAAAGACACAATAGGAGATTGGGTTAAAAATGGGGTGTATTAGGCTAGGTTCTCCAGAGAAACAGAACCAATAGTGTATATGTGTGTGTGTATGTATACATATGTGTGTGTATACACATATTTATTATAAAGAATTGCCTCATGTGCTATGGAGCCTAGGAAGGCCCAAGATCTGCGGTCGGCAAAATGGACATGCAGGAGAGCCGATGGTGTATGTTCTAGTCCAAAAGCCAACAGGGTCAAGACCCAAGAAGAACCAGCATTGCAGTCCGAATCCAAAGGCTGGAAGAGACCAATGTCCCAGCTTATTCAGTCAGGCAAGAGGAGTTCCTTCTTATTTAGCCTTTTTGTTGTATTCAGATCTTCAACTAATAGGATGAGAACCCCCCTACATCAGGCTGGCAATCTGTTTAAGTCAATTCAAATGTTAGTCTCATCCAGAGACTCCCCCACAGACACATCCAGAATGATGTTTTGCCAAATATCTGGGCAGCCTGTAGCCCAGTCAAATTGCCACATAAAATTAACTACCACATAGGCAAAACAGGAGTCGACCATTGAAAGGAGAATAATCAACCATCAATTGCAATATTTTCATTTGAATTCAAGCAAATGAATTCCGGTTGTACTCAATGGAGGGTTATCCTTTACTTATCTTGTGCCTACTCTATCATGAATATGGCATGCTACTGCAGCTCCTGTGTATATGATTATACCATCCACTGCTTTGTGAGTCCCTTAAAGCACAGCCTGTTTGTATCATCCTTGAGTATCCAACACAAAGCCTAGAATTTCTTATACATTCAATATATATTTGTTGAATGAATTAGTAAATGACCAATTATCATCTCAATTTACTTTAATAATAACTGACATTATTTATATCATTTTAGAGTTGTCACAGCACTTTTACATGCTTTATATCATCTAAGCATTATGATTCCAATTCAACAAATAAAAAATAAAGTTCAGAAATAGTATTGACACCCAGCCAGAAGTCATCAGAATAATACTTGAAACCAGAGCTCCTGAACCCCATCTGTACAGCACAACAAGTGTAAGGAAATGATTAGAAAATGATGGAAGAAAAAAATTAATATAAACTGACCTTCTTTAGAAGTTAATATAATTATAGATACTATTTAAGAATATAAGAGAAAAATTTTGGGTGTTTAACATACATTACCTTGTTTAATAGTTTCAATAACCATATGAGATAAAGATTATTATCACTATTTCACACTGTGGAAACTGAAGTGTTCAGAAGTTGTATAACCTACACAAGATTATACAGATGGTAGCTATTAGAACCAGGTTTTCTACTGAGGTCTGACTAATCCTCAAAGCCTGTGCTACTAACCAATGTAAAATAGCATCATTTATTCTTTAACATACCCACAAAATATGTATAATTACAACATTTTATGGGTAAAGAAATGTAATCTCAGAAAGTTTAAATTACTTAACTAGGCTACAAAGACAATTAGTAGAGCACAGATTTTTAAGTCAAGTCCAAAACATGTTCTCTTTTTCCACTGACCTCAGCCTCCATGGCATTTTAGGCCCTTTGATGTGTAAGACAGGCACTGTACGTGCACTTAAAAGCATATACTTTAAAAAATAGAAAAATGTACAGAAATACAGTTACTGGACTCTGAATTTACTTCTAATTTGGAGTCATTAAAGAAACCAAAATTTCTCTATGGATTGCATGTCAACCCGAAAAAAGATATGATAAGTCCACCTATATCAACATAGATGATGTAAAGGTAGCATTTAGCAAGATGAGTGAACATGGAAACAACAGTACAATAATTAAAGGACCTGTACCACAAATAGTGTATAGAGATTACGTCTATAATTTTTGGCAAATACTCCCACCAACTCCTCAAAAAGGATATTATAAGAATATTGGCATATTCCAGTAGTTCTTAATAGATGTAGAGACAGTTAGTTTGAGAAAGACAGATAAATAGCCATAGAAATTCAGGTACGTGTAATTCACATGCACTTGAGGCAGCTAATTGGCATTCCCTACGTAGTTCATTCTGTAGAGTGATTTTAGTTCAACTAACCCTTTCCTATGTTATTATCATAAGCCAAATGTTCATACCTCATCAGATATTCCTAAGAACCACTTTGGTAGAATAGAACTAAATTGGTATTTGACTGCTAGGATTTGGGTAATCATGGAAGCTATATGGTAATTGTTTTCTATCCTGCCTTCACATTGTAAGGTGCTAAAAAGATTAAATTGATTAACAACTGTAAGGAATTTATAATTACTGAGAAATAAAACATGACATTTTGCCTAAAAGCCAAAGGAGAAGAAAAAAACCTAGTTTGGGAAGGAATGCTCTGAGTTCAGTTTGAACCCATTGACCTTGAGGGTGTCCAGGATGGGATGCTCATCAAACTAGAAAAAGATAAAAGAGATATCAAGAGATAAATGTAGGGTTTCCCTGGTGGCACAGTGGTTAAGAATCCGCCTGCCAATGCAGGAGACACGTGTTCGAGCCCTGCTCTGGGAAGATTCCCACATGTCATGGAGCAACTAAGCCCACGCGCCACAACTACTGAGCCTGTGCTCTAGAGCCTGCGAGCCACAACTACTGAAGCCCACGCACCTAGAGCCCATGCTCTGCAACAAGAGAAGCCATCGCAATGAGAAGCCTGTGCACCGCAACGAAGAGTAGCCCCCACTCTCTGCAACTAGAGAAAGCCTGAGGGCAACAACAAAGACCCAGCGCAGCCAAAACTAAATAAATCAATTAATTTAAAAGAAAAAAAAGAGAAAAGAATAAAAAAAATTGTTTTTAAAAGAGATAAATGTAGGACAGAAATAAAAATTTGGAAGTCAGGCCCTTCAAAGTAATTATTCAAGTTTTAAGGATGAATGTAATTTTATCAAGGAATAGAATTAAAATGATGGCAAATCCAGAATACTGGAGTGTTCCTACCATTGGCATTGGAAAGAAGAGAATGAGGAGATGGGGACAAAGAAGCATAGTTTCAAGAGAAGGTAGAGAAGTCCCACAACTACCATAAAAGACTCAGGAAAGAAAACTTTAAAAGAAATGTTGGCCAACATTGAAGCACATTGAAAAAAGGCTGGAAAAAGAGGTGACCTGTGGAAAAGCTGTTTGATTATTAGGGAATTTTTGGTTACCTTCCTCAAAGCAACCTGAATATTGGGTGAGACATAAATCAAGCAAGAAGTTATAAAAAGAAAATAGCTGATGATGATTAGATATCGGTAATGCTTTTTGAGCTTTAATGTGCATATGATCATGACTCTAAAATGCAAATTAGAAGAGAGGAAATACAGATTAGAGTACCATTTTTATTCAACCTAGTATTAGAAATCCTATCAAGAGCAATTAGGCAAGAAAAATAAAAGAAACCCAAATTGGAAAGGAAAAAGTACAATTGTCACTATTTGCAGATGGCATGACATTATATAGAGAGAACCTTAAAGACTCCACTAAAAAAAACATTAGAATAAGTGAATTCTGTAAAGTTATAGAATATAAAATCAATGTACAAAAATACATTGAGTTTCTATACACCAATAACCCAATATCAGAAAGAGAAACAAAGAAAACAATCCCATTTAAAATTACATCCAAACAAAAAATAAAACCTAGTAATAAATTTAACCAGGAGGTAAAAGACCTGTATATTTAAAACAATAAGACATTAATTAAAGAAACTGAAGAAGACACAGATTAATGGAAAGATATTTCATGCTCATGGATTGGATGAATTAACATTGTTAAAATGTCCATACTACCCAAAGTAAACTACAGATTCAGTGTAATCTCCATCAACTTTGTATGGAACCACCAAAACCCTGAATAGTCAAAGCAATCTTGAGAAAGAACAACAAAGCTGGACGGATCACATGCCCTGATTTCAAACTATATTACAACACTATAGTTATTAAAACAGTATGGCACTGGCATAAAAACAGACACACAGATCAATAGGACAGAATACACAGCCCAGAAATAAACCCATGCGTACGTGTTCAATTAAATTCATGTGACTCACTTTATTGCAATATTTGCTTTATTGTGGTGGCCTGGAAATGAACCTGCAATATCTCTGAGGTAGGCCTGTATATTTTGGATACTAGTCCCTTATCAGACATATGATTTGCAAATATTTTCTCCCATTCAGTAGGTTGCTGTTTCATTCGATGGTTTCCTTTCCTGATGCATATAAAAGTTATGTTTGTACTATACTGTAGTTTATTAAGTGTGCAATAGCATTATGTATAAAAAAGCAATGCAAATATCTTAATTAAAAAATACTTTATTGGTAAAAAATTCTAACCATCATCTGACAATGCAAGGTTGCCACAAACCTTCAATTTGTAAAAAATACAATATCTGCAAAGCACAGTAAAGCAACATGCAATAAACAAGGTTTGTCTGTAAAAGGAACTCTTACAACTCAACAGCAAAAAAACCAAACAATTCAATTAAAAAATGGGCATAATCCGCGCACCGCAATGAAGAGTGGCCCCCGCTTGCCGCAACTAGAGAAAGCCCTCGCACAGAAACGAAGACCCAACACAGCCAAAAAATTAATTAATTAATTAATTAATTTTTTTTAAAAAATGGGCATAATATCTGAAGACGTTTTTCCAAAGAAGACAAACAGATGGTCAATAAGTTATGAAAAGATGCTCAACATCATTAATTATCAGGGAAATGCAAATCAAAACTACAATATCAATTCACACCAGTTAAAACAGCTACTATCAAAAAGTCAAGAAGTATGTATTGGCAAGGATGTGGAGAAAAGGAAACCCTGGTGCACTGTTGGTGGGAATATAAATTGGTGCAGCCACTATGAAAAAAGTATGGCAGCTCCTCAAACAACTAAAATTAGAACTATTATACCATATGATTCAGTAATTCCACTCCTTGGTATTTATCTGAGGAAAACAAAAACACTAACTCAAAAAGATATATGCGCCCCTGTGTTCATTGTAGCATTATTTACAATAGCTAAGATATGTAAACAACCTAAGTGTCCATCAATGGATGAATGGATAAAGAAATTGTGGTATATATATATAGACAATGTAGTATTATTCAGCCATAAAAAAATCAAATCCTGCTATTTGTGACAACATGGATGGACCTCATGGGCATTTTACTAAGTGAAATAAGTCAGATAAAGACAAATACCATATCATTTCTTTTACATGTGGAATCTTAAAAAAACAAAACAAAACAAGCTCATAGATACAGAGAACAGATTGGTAGACTCCAGAGACAGAGGGTGGGGATGGGAGAAATTAAAAAAAATAATAATAATCCAATGCCAGGGGTACTCTCTTGACACCTACCAGTATATGCTCCAATGCAAGTAGCTCTTCTGGTGGAGCGTCTTTCCTCCATAATCAGGCCCAGCACATCCCCATTCAGGTTACGCTGGGACTTAACCCTCGCTGTTGCGCTGGCACCCAGGGCAGGTGGTGGGTTTTAAAAGGAAAAAAAAGGATACCCATAGCAGTATTGCATAAATGCAACAATGTGTGTTTTAAGAAAATGAGACAGAAGGAAAAATATAAAGCAGAAAAATACAAAGGGCCATTAAACATTTGAAAAATTATTCAAGTTTATATGTAATCTAAAATGCAATTTAATACTCAATCAGCAAATATTTATAAATAAAAAATAGTCAAGGAAAAACAATAATGAGATACCACCACACACTTCTTAGGATGGCCAAAAATAAATAAATACATGTGTATTTTGACTCAGTTAAGTCTGATATGTAGACTTAAATTCTGCATGTTTAGGCAGTCCAGTAGTTAAGACTTCACCTTCCAATGCAGGGGGTGTGGGTTCGATCCCTGGTTGGGGAGCTAAGATCCCACATGCCTTGCGGCCAAAAAACCAGAACATAAAACAGAAGCAATATTGTAATAAATTCAATAAAGACTTTAAAAATGGTCCACATCAAAAAAATCTTTAGAAAAATAAAAACTCCTAGGTAATACTACTGCAGTTGGTCCATACACCAAATTATATGCAGCAATACTGTAAAGTGTTTCAATTGATTTAGTAACAACCAACCAAAAGAGGAGCATTTGCTTATAATTCAAGGGATTTGGAGGATGGAGGGAGGATGGGATTCTTCAAGCTCACAAAGGTCAAGCTAACAGGAACTAAAAATAATGACAGACTATATTTTAGTAAACCTTCCTTTTTAGTGTTTTTACAGGCCCAGGTTGGAATAAAAAATAACCAAAAATATTGGGTAACAGTTTTGTACTGGTAGACCATAGGTTTTGCTTATTCCATCCTGATATAGATGGATTATGATAAAGAATTAGCTTTGACAAACAGTTGATTTGAAAAGGACTCTGAGACCAATTTAGGCTTTTAGAGATGCAAAGGAAATTTGTTTCTATATAACTATTTCTCCAAAGCTTAGATTTTATATTTTTCTTACATTTTAAGATTTTTTCCCTTTTATATAAAACATATCTAGTTGCTAAAACAGTAGAAGATATAAACAGACATAAGTAGATGTAATTTATATTTCTTATATAATAATTGTGATATTTGAATAAGGTTTTAGTACATTTGCCTCCCACTCATCACACAAATACAGAGTAACAGATCTTAATTGACAACTTGTTAGAAACCACGACGTGTTTCATAGTGTACTGTTCCCTCAGTTGGAGGTAGTTTTGGATGGAGAACTAAATCTCTAACAAGGCAACATTCTTTCCTAGTTCTGTTAAAGAAAAACAAAAGTAATAAAATATTTACATTCAGTAGTGTTCAGTTAAACGGAGGACATGTAAGTGGGTTCAAACATGACATGAAATTAAACAATTAAACATGCTTTTGCAAATTTTGTCTATTTTTAAACATCTGGAAGCTAGCCAAAAACATCTGAAGAATTCATGCCAAATTAATTGTTTCCCTGGGGAGGAAAAGACATAAATAAGTTGACAAAACCAATATTTATAAACATTGATTGTCTGAATACCTTTCCTGGATTAACTTTGGGTAAGGTATGAACACGAATATAAGTTCATCATGAACCAATCCTGGAAGAGAGACACCTGCATCTGAAGTGCAAACTTGGAAATAATAACATACACCTGCTAGGAATGTGGATTAATTTCCATTAGATACAGTATAGATGGGACCAGATAGAAGGAAGACAGCAAGGCCACATTCATAGTTGCCCTCATGGGGTAAGCAGAATTATAGGAAGGAAGCAGGGATTGCGGCCTGTGAAAAAGGGAGAAAAGGTCAGACTAGGCGCAGATGTAGAAATGACAGCCATTATTTGAGAATCAGTGGTTTTCCAAAGCAGCCTTTCTGGGAGGCACCAGGCAAGAATAGTCACAGCAAACTGAAAGCTGGCAGGTAGCAGGCCAATCTCCTGGATGTCAATGTGCATTTAACAGTCCTTCACTAAAAAAAAAAAAAAAAAAAGAGAGAGAGAGAAGAGGATTATGACACACACTTTAATAAAAAGTGCAAAGAACATGAAGATGCTCTTTACCTACAAATATATATCACTAATACATATACATTAGGATATATTTACATTAGGTACAAATTATGAATCATATACCATGTACCAGCAACCTTACATGCAATATATCAATGAGACTCTAAAAATACAGCAAGGCACTGTAATTTTCCTATTTTCACTGATGAAGAAACTTGAGTCTCAGTAACGTTAACTTGCATATAAGCACATTGCCAGAAATTGGCAAGTGTGGGATTTGAATGTAAAAGATTCTAGTTCTCAACTCTTATGCCTTAACACACATTTTATATGGTCTCAAAATTAACATATGATATGCAAAATTGAGTAATGATTCAACTTAAACACTAATGCTGATATTGGTTGTTGGCAGAGGTATAGACAGAAACTCTCAGTGTTAAGGTAAACAAAAGTTACTATAACTTTTATGAATAATATTTTTAAAATAATTATCAACAATAAAATAATCCCTTTGAGACAATTCTACTTCTAAGAATTTATTCAAAAGAAATAAGAATGGACTTAAGATTCCATTACAAGGTTCTTTTTCTTTAAAACGACAAATAAAGACTGAAGGTCTCAAAACAGGGTCTTGGTAAAATAAAGTATAGTACATCCAGGAGAACGTTATATGACCTTGAATGATACACTGAACACTGTAAATGGGTTGGAAGGAGGGCTTTCAAGGTAACACAGGGCAAAGATCTCTGTATCATTAAACCAGAATGCATTTATACATACATGCAGTTTAAGAAAGAATTACTGTAGGCACTTCCCTTATTCCAAATTGGGGAGGAATAGTATATTCATATTGTTGGGGGACTTTAAGTTTATTTCCCTTTCAAAGACTCCAAGAGGGTAAGAGAAGATCAAATTGAAATTTTAGACTCTCTTTCTAAAGAACTGGACTTCGACCTCAGATTTGAACCCGGACAGTCTTAAAGATTGAACTCTTAAGCATCATCCTGTATTTTTAGTTAAAGGCTACTTTTCCAGGGGATAAAATGTGCCAAGCACTGATCTAAGTACTCTGCAAATACTGACTCATTTTAGTCTAATGCTGCTATGACCGTATGTGGTTGAAACCCTGTGACACAACTTCATGCAGATGTGAAGCAGCAGCATGGGGGTCAAACCACGGTCACACAGCTGACAAGAAGCAGAGCCAAGGCTTTCAGCATGAAAAAGTCTGACACCAGAACTATGCTTAACCACTGTGTTAAGATGCCTGCATATTCTCTGTGTTCCCTCTACCTCCTCCACAGCCTCTAGGCCCTCATTCCATTATCCCTAAAACTTCTGGATTGCTTTGGTTTGTACTATTATTTACATATCACCACTATGTTTCACAATTTTCTCCTTCCACATTCTGTCACCTTAATTTCCAGTGTAGTTAAATTGGTTTTTACAAAGATTTTAAAATTCACTAATTTTATCAAGTGCCCCACTCATCTCTTTGCTAAAGCTTGTGTCTAAACTGGCTTATTAGCATCATGTTTCCTGAGTTTACAAATTTCTCTGTTGCCTTCATGCTTGATTAAGATTGTACTTGATCTAAAATTCTTGAATTACACTTCACTTTCTTGATGATTTTGAAACAATGCTACTTCCCTTTCTGATTTTTATGTTGTTACAACTGGGTCCTGAAGCCAGCCTTATTTATTCCAGCTTATAGACAAATTGAATTTTCCCCCTGAATGCCTTAGGATTATTTATTGTTTTCTTGAAGTACAATTGTGTTAACTGACCTGGTTTTAGCTTGTAGCATCAAGTTTTCAGTTATTTTATGCAAGTTTTCTTAAATTGTCTCTTTGCAAAACTTTTCCATTAGTTTCTGCTTTTGTGTATCGTATTCCGCTTGTTTGGCTTTCTTTATAAGGGTCAGCAATAATGTGTACATTAGACCATTTTTTCCATCATGCAGTTATTATTTTCTTTCAAAACTTTACACATTTTTACATTTCACTTGGCTTAATTTTCTTAATTCTCTCCTCTGTCTCCCTATTTTAAGAGGATATATTTTTATTTGCTTCCAATGTAACTTTTATTTCTGTAATGACATTTTTCTCCTTTATAGGTAAATATATAAATATATTAATTCTGCCACATAACTTTTCATTTCTTTGCATTGTCTCCCTTTTCCTCTAATTCTTGTATTTCACTGTGCTATCTTGTTTCACTGAGATGTTTCATTGGTATTTACTTCAATTTACTTGATATAACAGTAAACTGTGTACTCCAAATCTCACCTACTTCAGGCTATAATCTTTTTATCATGTTTCTATATGTTCACAAGTTTCTCACATTTTATTTTCAGTTATCTTTTGCCAAGGCCCATTATATTTCTTTTTATGAATCCAAAACCTTCTACCTAGACAAGTTCTTTGCAAAAGTTTAATGTTTAGTGTAAAGAAGGAAGTGGAGTATTGAGTTAGGGTGATGGACAGATTAAGAATTAGGCACCTTAAACTTTAACTCTTGTCATTTTCTCATGAGCATCTCCACTGTGGCAGGATGCAACTCTGGAATAGCTAGAAGGCTCACAGTGGGTCTGCTTGGTGTGTTTGGACCTTTTCAATTTCAAGGAAACAGATGCACACATAAGCTCAAACTGTATTAAGGGATTATCTGAATTCTTCTTATCTAGAGTCTGAAAATTCCAAGGCAGAGCTGGCCAGCACACAGGAGTCAGAATTTCAAACAGAGGCACCAGTACTTGGTTGGAGTTGGAAGACTTTTGGCTACCCTGTTTTCTTCTTGGCTTCATCCAATTCCAGGAGTTCTGGACTTTAATACTCCTCTCACCAAATTTGGCAGACAATGCAGTAACTATTCAATATCTATTTTCTCTTTCTTCTTTACTAATAGAAGCATAGTTTGGTTTAGAACTGCAGTGTGTCCAGTTACGTGATATCCATCTTCCCAGGCTGTGTAACAGTGAGGGGTGACCATCAGCCTGTCCTTGAAATGAAAGATCTCTATTGCATGTAATCCAGGAATGATACTATTTTCCTGAAACAATTAAATAGTTTGAGCTGACCCAAGTCTTGGTTCCTTGCCCTTTCCATTTTATTCTGCCTCCAGATGGAGCAGCCATTCTGTGAACATAAGAGCCACATAATGGGGAGAACAGAGAATGGGCCTGGACACAGCCCGAGTCTCTGATGTCTTTTTTTTAAACTGAGGTATAATGGACTTATAATATTATATTAGTTTCAGGTGTACAACACAATGACTTGATATTTGTATATATGGTGAAATGATCCCTGCAATAAATCCATCACCATATGTAATCGCATTTTTTTCCCGTAATGAGAACTTTTAAGATTTACTCTCTTAGCAACTTCCAAATATGCACTACAGTATTAATATAGTTACAGTACTGTGCCTTATATCCCCATGACTTATTTATTTTATAACTGGAGGTTTGTATTTGTTGACCCCCTTCATCCATTCTGCCCCTCCCCTCCACCCCACCCCTCCCTCTGGCAACCATCAGTATATTCTCTGTATCTATGAGCTTTTTTGTTTTAGATTTCACATATAAGTGAGATCATACAGAATTTGTCTGTCTAACTTATTTCACATTGACATAATGCCATCAAGGTCCATCTGTGTTGTCACAAATGGCAAGATTTCATTCTTTGTTATGGTTGAACCATTCTCTCTCTCTCTCTCCATACATACATATTTTCACATTCTCTTTATCCACTCATCCATCAATGGACACTTGTTTCCATGTCTTGGCTATTGCAAACAATGATGCAATGAACATGGGGGTGCATATATCTTTTTGAGTTAGTGTTTTCGTTTTCTTCAGATAAATACCCAGAAGTAAAATTGCTGGATCATACGGTAGTTCTGTTTTCATTTTTTTCTGGAACCTCCATACTGTTTTCCATAGTGGCTGTAACAATTTGCATTCCCATCAACAGTGCAAAAGTGTTCCCTTTTCTCCACATCCTCACCAACACTTATGTCTTGTCTTTTTGATAATAGCCACTCTAACAAGTGTGAGGTGATATCTCACTGGGATTTTGATTTGAATTTCCCTGATGATTAATGATGTTGAACATCTTTTCATGTGTCTGTTGATCATCTGTATGTCTTCACTGGAAAAACTTCTTTTCAGATCTTCTGCCCATTGTTTAATCATATTGTTTGGCTTTTTGCTATTGAGTTGTATGAGTTCTTTATATATTTTGATATTAATCATTTATCAGATGTTTTATGATGGTTTTTAATGACAGCACTAGCACTGAACTTGCTTTGTCTTATGCTCTAGAAATTATAAGAGAAAAAGAGACCTTATTTTTTTAAGAGACTAAAGTTGAATACCTGATACAGAGAAATCACAAAATCCTAAATGACATGGGAAACTCACACAAAATTAAAAAAAGAAAGCTTTCACTTCTGGAAGTTTGAAGTTCAGTCTAATTCATTTTGTTGGTTGATAGGCTCATTCCTAAACAAATAACAATATCTGGGAGATAGGGGTGGTGGGGGGAGGCTAGACTTTCATTCTCAACTATAAAGTCAAGGATGGAATTAGCTTTACCTGGACCAAGGAGACTACAAATGAAACATACACACACACACACACACACACACCCCAGGGCATCACTATGATGAGAAGAGTGAATATATGCTAGAGAGGCAAAAACACTCCCCAGGATAAGGGTGTGTGTGTATGTATGTAAGATAATTAAATTTTATTTAACTTCAGCTGACAAATATCAGCAGCAGCAAGTTGCAATCCATAGTTTCTCATCTAACTTGTCTCACTAAAGGCAAGCTTTTGCAGAGATGGAATGCTTGCATAATTTCCAGCTTCTACTCTAACTTAAGTATTGTCAAAGTTCAGGAGGTTTCTACAACCAGCTCCTACACTGTGATCTATTTGTTCAAAATATTTGGTTTTACTCCTCAGTTTATGCATCGTCGTTTCAAAAATCTAGTTCCCTGCTGAATCTGGCCAAAGTCTGGTACTTTCATTCATGTACTGAGGTTGCAGGTTTTGGCGCTTCTCAATTTTGGTTAAAATGGAGTTTGTTCACTTGTTTTGTTTGGTTTGGTTTTTTTTTTTAACATTATTTCTGCTTATTGTTCTTATTGTTACTGGTTCTAATTAGGAGATGACAAGAAATCTTTACCATCTTAAACCAGAAGTATATCATATACTATTTACATCCACAAAAAATACGTATCTTACTCCTGAATTTATGTTCTAGATTTCAGATTGATTTATTCTTAATATAAAGGTATAAGTTGCTGAAATACAGTTTTTGTCATGCCAATTCTATCCTCAGACCATCAAAAGCAATTTTATCAGAAGATAAAATCCAATAGTCTTACCTTGGAATGTATGTACTTACGAAAAGCAAATTCAACTACACAGTGTCTCCAGTTCTGCTCTGTGCTTCTTCAAGTTTATGAGTGCACACAAGCTATATTTAAAATGTTCTATCTAAAAGGTTTACTCTGTTCAAAATGTTCTCTTGGTTAATGAACAGTGTGTCAATATTGATAAGCCAATACCATGGAAAAGCCTCCTGCATTGACTCTACAACCAGATATGATCACTTTGAATTTCTGTGTTACTGTGACACTTAGCATACTCTGTTCCACATTTTATTTATTTAAATATGTGTGTTTTTCAATGTTGAAATGTCTTACCTTCCTTAGTAGATATTTATATCCTTTAGGGCAGCATCTTTCTAGTCTTCATGAATACTTGAACTTTCATGGTGACGCTTAATTTAGGAGGTCTTCAGCAATTACTCGTTGGACTACATTTTTTAAATTAAATTTTAAAAAAGAGTTGTATTAAACAACTTCCATTTCTGTACAAGTAAAAAAAGAATCAGTTTAGTCACTCCAAGTTCCAATTTAACCTTTAACTTATAATCACCCTGAAGTTACAGAGACTAAATAAAATTGACAGAAAAAATAGGAATTGATGTTGATAGCATAAACTTGAATAAGTAGGTATATGTTAATGGGAAATTAAACAACAACAATAAAAAACACAAAACACCATGAGGATTCTGTTTGATTTCCTACCCCAGATACCCTGAATCAGGAGTGATCAGACTCTTGGAAACATGAAGGTGCTGCATATATACCTTCATCAGAGACATCACTTTTGAGCTAACGTCTTCCAAATCTACAACCCCTTCAGATCTTTTTTCTAAGCTCCTGTTCTGTCTTCTAGATATTGTCTGAAGACACAGACATGAAATGTCCACTCCTTCATGAAAGTCATATTAAAAACAAACTTACTGTCTTTCCCCACTTGATAACTGTGTTTCCTTTTACATTTTCTATCCACCTTATATTTTTAGACAAATGTTCGGCATATCTAATGCTGCATACAAAACCCTTAAACTTAGTGGTGTAAAACAACAATTATTTTGTTCACAGATCTGGTGTCTGGGCTGGTGCTTCAGCAGGACCAACTTGATTCTAGTCCACTTTGTATGAGCTGGGGAAGCTTGAAGCCTGTATGCCAGTGCCTTGGCTGGGATGCTTCTGCTAGGAAGTCTTGGCCGAGCACCAGAATGGCCAAGAGTCCTTGGGCATCTCTCTTTATTTCTATGTGATTTTCCAACATAGTATTTTCAAGGTAGTTGGACTTGTCACATGGACACTCAGGCTTCAAAGCATGTGTTCCAAGAGTGGCCAAGGGAAAGCTGTGTCCTTGATATGACTTTGCCTTCGAATTTACATATTTGGGCTTCCATGATACTCTTTGGTTTGGCGCAGTCTCAAGCCCCTTCCCAGATTCAAAAGGAGGGACCATAGATACCATTTGTCCATGAAAGAAAGTGTGATGTCTTACTGCAAATATTGTTCTGGCCACTGATAAAAAATACAATTTGTCCTAGCAAATTTATTTTGCCTCAGATATCTGCTGAAAACTGTAGTTACTTGTAGTAGGATAGGACTCCATAAATATTTATTGTGGTTCAAGAAGGATTAATCTTCTAGAATAAATTACTAATAATTATTTTTGGCTGTGGATGTTCCTATGCTTAACAATTATTACTGTTGTTTTCAAAATTTCTACCTGCTTGCACTTTTGCCTCTTTTTATTCCATTTTAAAATTCTTATTATGTAGATTTATTATGTATTTTAAAATAACTAATGTGTAAGATATAATATGCATCTATTTAATCAACACTAATAATGACTGATGTATTTTTCATATTTTCTTTTTTTTTATAAATGTATTTATTTTATTTATTTATTTTTAGCTGCATTGGGTCTTTGTTGCCATATGTGGGCTTTCTCTAGTTGCGGTGCACGGGCTCCTCACTGTAGTGGCTTCTCTTCTTGCAGAGCACAGGCTCTAGGTGCACGGGCTTCAGTAGTTGTGGCTCGCAGGCGCTAGAGTGCAGGCTCAGTAGTTGTGGCACACGGGCTTAGTTGCTCCACAGCATGTGGGATCTTCCCGGACCAGGGCTCAAACCCATGTCCCCTGCATTGGCAGGCAGATTCTTAACCACTGTGCCACCAGGGAAGCCCTTCATATTTTCTTCATATCGTTTATCATCACATTTCTTTCACTCTCACTTTCACTTTGCTCTCCAATTCTTTCATTAAAACTTTAGGCATGAAATAAAAGTTTTCTGGATTATTTTCCCCAATGCATTTATCCCTTCCTCTTTAATCTACCTAAAATTCATTTTTGGATATGGTATGATATAGGAAAATTGTACTTTTCCACATGGATAAAAATCATCCCATCATGACTTATCATATATTCTATCCTGTCACTAATATTTTTAATTAGCTTGAGATTATAACTTATACATAATAAAGTTCACCAATTTTACATGTATGATTTGAAAGTATTGACAGATGCATGCAGTCATGTAATTATAACAATAGCTATAATATAGAACACTTCTATAACCCAAAAATTTACCTCCCCAACCTCATCCCTGAGAAAGCATTGATTAGCTGTCTGTCACTATGGTTTTATCTCTTTTACAAATTCATATAAATGGAATCATAAAGTATATACCATGTACGTCTGGCTTCGTAAACTTAAATGTAATGTTTGATATTCACACATCCATGTTGTTGATCTAGATCAATAGTTCATTCCTCTAATTATTGAGTACTGTAGACTATATGGATATATCATTTTTTTTTAAGTTATTTGCCAGTTGATGGATGTTTGGGTTCTTTCCAGTTTTTAACTATTATGAATCAAGCTGCTATTATGAATATTCACACATGTTTATATAGATATATATTTTCTGTTTGAGTAGATACATTTCTCTTGGGTTTCCAGATTCATAT
Source organism: Balaenoptera musculus (assembly GCF_009873245.2). Lineage (NCBI taxonomy): Eukaryota > Metazoa > Chordata > Mammalia > Artiodactyla > Balaenopteridae > Balaenoptera > Balaenoptera musculus. The sequence goes on from NC_045788.1 coordinate 106,188,468, forward strand.
CATAAATGCATGCTCAAATTTATAAGAAATTATCAAACCATTTTTTAAAGTGGTCCACCAGAAATAGGTGGGGCTGCAGTTTATCTGTATCCTCACCAACATGTGTAGTGTCTGTTATTTTTAATATAGCCATTCTAGTGGATGTGCAGTAGTATCTCATTATGATTTTATTGTGCATTTTTCTCATGATTGATGATTTTGAGCACCTTTTCTTGTGCTTCTTTACTATTTGTATATCTTTCCCAGTGAAGAGTCTGTTCATCTTTTGACTATTTTTAATCAGGTGATTTGTCTTAATTGCAAGGAAAAGAAAAGTCTTTGTCAGTAGTTGTGCAATCATTTTCCCATATTGTAGCATTCATTTTCGTTTTATTGACAGTGTCTTTAAAAGAGCAAAAGGTTTTAATTTTGGTGCAGTTTTTATGTAAAAATATGAAATTTGAAGTAGTCAGGCTTTACTTGTCCCACGTTAAATAAAGGTTTGCGGAAAACATTTTTCGAAGTCAATAGATCATATCAAAAATGATAAATCAAAACATCACATTATAAACATTTTGTTTAAAAATATAGAAGAGACTTACACCAAGACACATTATAATTAGAGTGCCAAAAGTTAAAGACAAAGAGAGAATCTTAAAAGCAGCAAGAAAGACAGCTTGTTATGTACTCTGTACAAGGGAACCTCCATAAGACAATTAGCAGAATTTTCAGCAGAAACTTTGCAGGTCAGAAGTGAGGGGAACAACATATTCAAAGTGCTGACACAAAAGAAAAACAAACAAACTGCCAACCAACCAAGGATACTCTACCAAACAAACTGCCAACCAAGGATACTCTACCCAGCAAAGCTGCCATTCAGAATTGAAGGAGAGATAGAGTTTTCAACAGAAGCAAAACTTAAAGGAGTTTATCACCACTAGACCAGCCTTAGAAGAAATGTTAAAGGGAATTTTTTAAAAATAAAACAAAAGAGTATTAATTAGTAACAAGAAAACATATAAAGGTATAATTCTCACTGGAAAAGGTAAATATATAGTAAAATGCAGAATAATCTAATGTTGTAAAGGTGCTGGGTTAATCAGTAATAAAGTTAGTATGAAGATTAAAAGAAAAATGTAGTAAAAATAACTATAACTACGATAATTTTTAATGGATACATATGATAAATATATGTAAATTGTGTCATCAAAAACATAAAATTACAAAATTTAGAAGGGGAGTGAAAATGTAGACCTATAGAATGTGCTCAAAATTAAGTTTTTATCAACTTAAAATAGCTTGTTATAAATATAAGTTGTTTCATGTAAGCCTCATGGTAATCACAAAGCAAAAATCTATAGTATATAAACAAAAAATAAAGAGAAAGGAATCTAAGAATGCCATGACAGAAAATCATCAAATCAAAAAGGAAGGGAGTAAGAGAAGAAATAAAGGAACTATGAAAGAGCCAGAAAACAACGAAATGGCAATGACTACATATCGATACCTGTGAGTATTTACCTTAAATGTAAATGGACTACTTCTCCAATGAAAGGATATAAAGTAGCTGAATGAATTTTTTAAAAAAAAGACCCATTCATATGCTGTCTACAAGAGACTCACTTCAGAAGTAAGGACACAGACGGACTGAAAGTGAAGGAATGGAAAAAGATATTCCATGCAAATGGAAACCAAAAAACAGCTGGGGTAGCTATACATGTATCAGACAAAATAGACTTTCACACAAAGACTGTGATAAGAGACAAAGAAGGTCATTATGTAATGATAAAGGGGTCAGTCCAACAAGAGAATATAAAATTTGTAAATATTTATGAATTCAACACAGGAGAACCTATATATATAAAGCAAATATTAACAGACCTAAAGAGAGAAATACTAAAGAGAAAGCAATACTATAATAGTAGAGGACTTTAATACTCAACTTTCATCAATGGATAAATTATCCAGACAGAAACCAATAAAGAAACATTGGCCTTAGAGGACACATTAGGTCAGACAGACCTAACAGACACACAGAACATTCATCTAAAAGCAATAGAATACACATTCTTTTCAAGTGCACATGGAACATTCTCCAGGTCATTTCATATATTTTAGGCCAGAAAACAAGTTTTAATAAATTTAAGAAGGCGAAAATCATATCAAGTTATTTCTTCTGACCTCAATGATATTTAACTAGAAATTAATTACAAGAAAACTGAAGAATTGACAAATATGTGGAGATTAAGTAACATGGTAGTGAACAATCAATGGATCAAAGAAGAAATCAAAAGAGGTATCAAAATATACCTTGAGACAAATTAAAATAAAAATACAACATACCAAACTAATGAGGACCACGACAGGACAGCATGACAGGGGAATTCTACCAAACATATAAAGAAGAGCTAATACCTATCCTTCTCAAACTATTCCAAAAAATTGAAGAGGATGGAACACTCCCAAATTTGTTCAACAAGGCCACCATTTCTGTGATACCAAAACCAGACAAAGACACTACAAAAAAGAAAATTACAGGCCAGTATCTCTGATGAATATAGATGCAGAATTTCTCAACAAAATATTAGCAAACCAAATTCAACAATACATTAAAAGGATGATACAACATGATCAAGTGGGATTATTCCAGAAACTCACATTAACAAAATGGAGGGCAAAAATCATATGAACATCTCAATAGATGCAGAAAAAGCAATGGAGAAAATTCAACATCCATTTATGATAAAAACTCTCAACAAAGTGGGTATAGAAGGAATGTACCTCAGCATAATAAAGACCATATATGACAAGCTCACAGCTAACATCATACTCGACAGTGAAAAGCTGAAGCCTTCTAAAATCAGGAAGAAGACAAGGAAGACTACTCTCACCATTTTTATGCAACATAGTATTGGAATTCCTAGCCAGAGCAATTTGGTAAAGAAAGAAATAAAAGACATCCAAATAAAAAAGGAAAAAGTAAAACTGTCACTACTTGCAGATGGCATGATATTATATATAATAAGCCCTAAAGACTCCATTAAAAAACTGTTAGAATAATCAAATTCATTAAAGTTGTAGGATATAAAATCATTACAGAGAAATATGTTGTATTTCTATACACTAATAACAAAAAAGTCTGAAAAATAAATTAAGAAAACAATCTCATTTACAATTTTATCAAAAAGAATAAAATATCTAAAAATATTTTAACCAAGGAAGTGGAAAACCTATACATGGAAAATTATAAGACACTAATGAAAGAAACTGAAAAAGACATAAATTTTTTTAAAAAGATATTCCATGTTTATGGATTAGAAGAGTTAATATCATTAAAATGTCCACAGTACCCAAAGCAATCTATAGATCCAATGCAATCCCTATCAAAATCCCACTGGCATTTTCCAAAGAAATAGAACAAACAATTTAAAAAATTGTATGAAACTACAAAAGACCCCAAATAGTCAAAACAATCTCAAGAAAGAAAAAAAAAATAGCTAGAGGAATCACAACTTGATTTAAAAATATATTATAAAGCTGTAGTAATCAAAACAGTATATAGTATTAGCATAGAAACAGAAACATAAATCAATGTTATAGTATAGAGCCCAGAAATGAGCCCACAAATATATGACCAATTAATTTATGACAAAGGAGTTATGAATATACAATGGGGAAAGTTACAGTCTCTTCAATTAATGGTGCTGGGAAACTGGACAGCCACATCCAAAATGACGAAAATGGACCGTTATCCATACACAAAAGTTAACTCAAAAGAGATTAAAGTCTTGACCATAAGACCTAAAACCACAAAACTCCTAGAAGGAAACACAGGTAGCAACCTCCTCGATATAGGACTTAGTGATCATTTCTGGATTTGACGTCAAAAGCAAAAGCAACAAAAGCAAAAATAAACAAGTGGAACTACATCAAATTAAAAAGCTTCTACACAGCAAAAGAAACCATCAACAAAATAAGAAGGCAACCTACAAAATGGAAGAAAATATTTGCAAATCATGTATATGATAAGGGACTAATATGCAAAATATATAATGAATTCATACAACTCAGTAACAAAAAAGCAAACAATATGATTAAAAAATGGGCTGAAGAGCTGAGTACACATTTTTCCAAAGAAGACAGACAGATGGCCAACAGGTACATGAAAAAATGTTCAACATCACTAATCATCAGGGAAATGCAAATCAAAACTACAATGAGCTAACACCTCAACACCTGCCAACACCTGGCTATCATCAAAAAGACGAGAAATGACAAGTATTGGGTAGGATGTGGAGTAAAGGTAACCATTATGCTCTGTTGGTGGGAATGAAAATTAACACAGCCGCTGTGGAAAACGGTGTGAAAGTTTCTCAAAAAATGAAAAACAGAACTACCATATGGGGGGCTTCCCTGGTGGTGCAGTGGTTAAGAATCTGCTTGCCAATGCAGGGGACACGGGTTCGAGCCCTGGTCTGGGAAGATCCCACATGCCGCGGAGCAGCTGGGCCCGTGAGCCACAATTACTGAGCCTGAGCGTCTGGAGCCTGTGCTCTGCAACAAGAGAGGCCGCGATAGTGAGAGGCCCGCGCACTGCGATGAAGAGTGGCCCCCACTTGCCACAACTAGAGAAAGCCCTCACACAAAAACGAAGACCCAACACCGCCATAAATAAATAAATAAATGATTTAAAAAGAAAAAAAAAAAAAAACTACCATATGATCCAGCAATTCCACTTCTGGCTATTTACCCAAAGAAACTAAAAACACTAACTTGAAAAGATATATGTACCCCCATATTCATTGCAGCATTATTTACAATAGCCAAGACATGGAAGGAAGATATCAAAATATAAGATACAGAAAATTTGAAATTTATACAGTTTACCCCCATTAGCATGGGCCAAAAGGGGGTTGGGGTGCTCTTGGAATATAAATGTTCCTTCTCTATTCTCCCCACTTTCAAAAGGAGAAGTCAAGAGAATTCCAGAACTTTGCCCTCTCCTGGAAAAACGCCCACTCTCCCTACCTCTTAACAGTCAGTCCACATTGAATCCACCAGGATCAATGTACTTTTGTTTTTATCCAGTTTATGTCTGGCACCACAAAAATTCAAAGAACCCCAGGTCTTCATCTTCAGAATTACCATGCACAACTGCTGGATGCTGTCTCTCACAGCCTTCACAGAACCAGCCTGGGGGAGTGGGGGTGAATGAAGTAGGTAATCCCCATCTTTCTCATTGCCATTTCTAGATCATTCTCACATCATTTTCTCTAATCCTATTTTGTATTTTATTTCATCAGATTACAGCACCTCTTCTTATTTCTCTCATATACTAACCCTCAAAACAAGCATTCTTCAGTACTCCGGCTCCTAGTTTACCACCACTCATTACAACAGTTGTGTCACAATCCCAGGTGATTTCGATATTTACACAGATGATCATCAAGCCCAGCATGTCCTGTACCCCATCTTTAGTGATTTTACCCTCCACCTTACCTCAAGCACCCACTCTCAGGACCCTACTGTAGATTTTATCATTACCAACAGCTGCAAGCTCCCGTAATTCAGAAATTCAAATACCCAACTTTCTTTTCCGTCTCACTCCCTCTACTTCCTAACCCAGCAACTGTAACCCACAGATATCACCACATTTTAACGTCTCCTCCTCTCGTGTTCCCGTTCTTCTTTGTACAATTTGTATACCATAGTTCCGCATTACACTCACTTTAAAGCCTGTATCTGTCAATTTCCTAGCCTCTTTCTGGTTTCTTCGTACTCACTGGTCAAAAAACTAATCTCGGTCAACGCGGAGCGCAGAGAGCAGGCGCGGGCTGGGACGCTCGGTCCGTGGGGATCCCGGGGGAAGGGGCGCCGGCGCCCCGGGAAGCCAAGGGTCACCCACTCCTCCAGGCGCGCGCGAAGCGTGGACCGGCCGCGCGTTGCTGGAGCGGAGGGGGCGGGGCGAGGGAGGGAGGTGCGGCTCTGAGTCCCGCGGGGCTGTGCTCTCCCTCCGCGTTCCGGGGGCGGGAGCGGAAGTCGGTGCGCTGGTGGGTGGTGCACGAAGTCATTGCCTCCCTGGCCTGACCCCTCCTCACCCGGGTCCCTACTATACCAGATCCTCCGCGCCCGTCTACTCCAGAGCACCTTCCCTGAACTCTCCAAGCCTCTCTACGACCCCTCACCACCTGAGAACATCCAGATCTGCATCTGGCCCCTAGCTATGCTCTGGACCCCCAAAGAGTACCCGACAGATGCCCTATCCTCCAGGCAGGGCTCCCGGCCCCCGGGCAGCCCACCCTGTCTCAGCGTCCCCAGCTCGGACCCTCACGCCTCTAATGTCATTATTTTGTTGGTCCCACAACGTTTCTCTATAAATGGGTTTGCAAATTACATAATTAACACACACAAAATAAACAAAAATCGGATTTAAATATAACCCTATATATAAGTATATGATCAGTGCCTAGAAGAGTGTCTGGCATACAGGAAACACTGAATAAACTCTTGTTAAATGAGTGAATGAAGGTACCATCCTTCAGAAATACAGAAAATAATTTGGATGGACCATTCATTCATTCAACAAATATTTCTTGAGTACATACTGGATTTTTAGATATCCAGCATCTCTGCTACTCAATAGGAACCTCAGTATATGCTACACTCCTAGACTTTAACACACCCTATTGCATGTAAATGCTTTAGCACTTTCTGAAATTTTCAGTTGCGTCAACAAAGAACAGAGAAGTGCATTAAGGATTAATAAGAATATTATCAGCTTTGAGCAAAGATAACAAAAGTTCCTTTAAAGATGATTTTTGGTTTTTGACAAAGAAAGAAGAGAGGACCTAAATAAGTACAAGTGATCAAAGTAAATGGGCTAATAGTATGAAGGTAAAGCTATCTCCATGAATGGTTAGGCAAATAGAATTGGAGAGACGAAGAATGGGAGTGTATAACCACATTTCTCCATCCGTACTTTGGGTGGAGATAGTTTCAGCTTAGATTGTCTCCTATGACTTGGTGATGTGTAAAAATGAAATTTTAGGGAACTCAAATATTATTACTTGTAATATGTTGGAATCCCTCAGCAGATGTGAAAGTCCCTGTTGTCAGTAGACTAACTACTCTTGCTGTCTCCGAACACTTCAAATACTTTGATGACAAAGGATTTATCCAAGGGTAAAGTACATAATCTTTAATGAGACTTACAAAAATTCTTGATCTGACTTTTGCTTACTTTTCTGAATTCATCTCTCCAAACTTCTTGTAATCTGTATACTCTTAGTGAACAGCAGTTCCCCCAAACCTCCGTGGTTTTTTAATGCCTTGTATTTCTGTCCTTGAATATGCTGCTCCATCAACCTGAAGTGTTCTCCCTCCTTTGACCCCTCTCTCTGTATCAGGGGAATTCCTACTCACCCTCTTGATCTCCATCTAGATGTCACTTTCCCCAGAGGTCTCCCTGATTTCTCAAGATGCAGTAAGATTCCCACTTCACGCTGAACTTAGTTCAAACACAGACTCTCGTACCATAAACTGTGACTGTCTGTTTACATTTGTCTCCTTCACTAATATATTGAAAGGAGAAACTGGATCTTGGTCACTTGGTGTTCCCCCTGCCCAGCACTTAGCAAAAGGCTGGGGCTCAGTAAACGTTATTGTACAAGTTAATGAATGGATCTCTTCCTCTTTTCTTTTTTCCTCTTTGCTGCCATAAGAGTTTTCTTTGTTTAAAAAAAAAAAAAGTCATTTATCTACTTAAATACATTTGTTAACTCTCTAGTATCTAGCAATAATTTTTAAAAGATCCCATGATTGAAGGGTTTAGTTAGTTCTGGTTGGCAAAGAAAAGATTAGTGAAAAAGGAGGATAGACTTCTCCAAATGCATTCACAAAAGTAGTTACAATTTCATTATTCTGCACATTAGATTTCAACATTTGACTTTGTTAAGAAAAATAAAATTTTCTGCAATTTAAAAAAATGAAGACAAAAATAAAGGCTTACAAAATGTCCTACAGAATTAAATGCACCCTCCCTCACAGGCAAATAAAACCAAACCTCCCTCCTAAGTTTCATTTTTTACAACTACTGCAGAAAAATCCCATAAACACCACACTCAAATTGATCTGTTGCTAAAACATGTCAAGGTCTCACTGGCCTCTCTGTTTGCCAATACTAATACTACTCTCTGAGCTTGGGAAGGATTTTACCATCCTCTCGTCCTTGTGAACTTTTACTGTTTCTCTAAGGGCCAGCTAGTATTTTACCTCCTCTTCTGGAACATCACCCAATCATAGGGATTCTTTTCATTATTACAATGCAGTATTTTCATTGTAGTGTCCAATAATAGTATACTGTGAATATCTTTAAGGGTGCCTCTTCCACTACTTCTCCTTCTCAAGAACATAGATTAGATTTTGTCATCTTTATATGTGTAGTACATGGAAAAATCCACAGCACATAGTAGGTGCTCTGTAAAATTTGTTGCTTAAATAAAGTGATTGGGAAAATCTTCAAATATATAAAAATGGTTTAACATATATGAATAGTTGGAGTACTCAAAAAAATGAAATAAGTTAAAAACCACAGCGATCGAATATTTATAATATTGAACCTCAAGCATCTGACAGGTTATAATTTATGAGCTAATGTTTCCCTATAATGCAGATGTTGATTCAAATCTACTGTGCACTAACACAAGTGTTGTCGGACTAAAAATTATTTCCGTCTTTGGTATATCTAATTATCACTATCAAGGAATGACCTTCCTTGACTAGGTGGCAAAATTTATAAATACAGAAAACATTTGGTGTTGGTAAACTTACTCTTTGTTCTTAGCAAAACCTCTGCTATGTAGACCCCCAAATTCTAATTTCCAAGCCTCCTTGCCCTCTGGCTTGCAGATTTCACCTGGAAGGGTCAAATGAAAGTCTAGAAGACAGAGAAGGGGAGAAAATATGCTACTCCCACTCCTTTTCTGGGACACCTGCGTTTCCTCCTTGAATCGAGAACCCGCCAGACAGACTCCTCTCCTACTCACAGTTACCAGATCCTGTGCGGGGGGCCTCACAATGGCCGTAGAGCTCCTCGTGGAAGGTCCTGGCTTTTGGGCTTTTCAGTCTCTCTCCAGCCAGAGCATGGTAGCAGCTTCCTAATACTGCTAATCCTGGGTTCTCTTCCACCCTTGTTTGCCTTCTCACCTGTGTAACTACACACTTTAAAAATATAGAGTGATTTCTGTTTCTGTGGATGGACCCTGTCTTTTATATTTCTTTTTATATATTTTGCACACATTATACAATAAAATGCATTGCATATAGTTGGTGGTGATTAAACATGTAATGCTGATTGTGCAAGAAATCATGCCATGCAATAGATACAAATAGAGATAAAAAGTCAAGTAATTCTATTCTGGCATTTTAAAAAATGTTTTCCCAAAAAAAGCCTGTCTCAGCTCCTAACATTTGTTGCTTTCTTTGCCTCGATTATGTCTTCATCTTATGCTCACCTGGTTAACACCTCTCAATTCATCCAAATATCATCTCAAGCATTTCTTCCTCAGATCGTGACACCCCACCGGGTGAAGCATTCTATTTTTATCCTCTATAGCATTTTACATATAACATTTATCAGAGTTAGCAATTATATATTAATTTGTGTGAATATTTGGATAATATCTGTTTTCCTTCCTAGAGTATATATTCTATAAAGGAAGGGTGAGTGTCTGGTTTACTCAGCATTGTACCTCCAGCTCAGAGGAACGGCCTGATATCTTCTAGTGATTAAAAATTCTTTTTGAATAAATGAGGGAAAAACTGAAGGACATGAGGTATTCATGGAATGCAAGATTTTTAAGAAAACTGAATAATGAGATAGAATTAGAGGGAAAGGAAGGAGTCTAAATGGGCTCTAACGGCAGGATTAAATTAGAAAGATTCGCGTACATAATTTTATCTGAAAATAGTAGGAATTATTGAAGTGTTGTAATTAGGGGGAATAAGTGAAATCCAATTTGCATTTCAACAAGATCAATGATAATGGTTTGCATTACTCATTACTGGGAATCTCATTAGAACACAGGGATCATGATTGGAGTCAAAGCTCCATCTGGTTCTCAACTTTAATCATAAAGGAGAAATAAATTATTACTTTATTTGCTATTTATTATTTAATCTAGTATTATGCTATCTTGTTGACTTTTTTTTTTTTTTTTTGCCGCTGCAATTGCCACATTAAGGTGACGTCTTGGAAAATAATCGGAAATAATCAGCCAAGTCCCTTCCCAGGGTTATATACATAGCACTGGGCCATGTATTTAATGTGTGTGGTTTGGATCATTTATTTTCAAGAGTATTCCATCTTTCATTTTTGTTGTTGTTTTATTGTCCACATAGTGGTTAAGAACATAGAAAGAAAAAAAGAAAACATTAATTTCCTGAGTAACTTCTGCCCTAGGATTTCGAACCAGTAACATTAACTGTGTGTCTCTCCTGAAATAGAAACATGAAAAAATTTGTAGCATGTTTAACCAAGAAAGAGAAGAAATCATAATTCCATATCCTACCACACGCCCATTATCACGGCATCTGAAAATAGTCAAGGGTCATCCTAAAGATACTTTTGAAAACGATGTATTATTCTGTATTATTGAAATGGTAAGCAGGTACATAATTTGCAGGGCCCTCTGCAAAATGAAAATGTCACATGCTTTGTTCAAAAATCAGAAAAAAAAATGTTTTTCCTGTCTTGCACTGTCTTTCTCTTAACCTGTAATACTGGTCTTTATTTGCCATTTAATGTCGTACTCCCTCGGGCACAGGGACATTGACAGGGCGAGTGCAGACCCTCACAGCCAGTCCTGCAACTCCGCACGTGCGGCAAGGACATCCTGACCCGAATCTCCCCGTGCCCATGCCTGGGCCCCTGCCTGGTGTGGGCTGTAGTGGTCACTGAGCATGAGTGGGGGGGTGGGCAGCTGAGAAATTGTCAGGGGAGGCAAAGAGGTGGTGAGAAGCAGAGTCACACATGAGCCGAAGCTCCAGGCCCCAGCATGTGCTCCATTACCCCATTGGACCTCACTTAAAAAACACAAATTCTGAGATAAAATTATCAAGTACTTCAAGGTGGCCGCTACAGGGCATTAAACCTCGAGCATGGAGCCCCATTCAGAGTTTGAAGTCCTGGGCAACTCCACTGGTCACCCACCCATGAAACCAGCCCTGAAGGTAAGCATTGGATTATAGCTTCAACGAACAAGTCCTTCCACATGAGAACTGGTATTGCCCGAGATTATAAATGTAAGCAGACCCCTAACTATATAAATCTGTATTTAAACAGATTCATATTTATATATTTGACAAACTGTGACTATTTTTTCAATAAATGGAGTTTGCTGCTTTTGTAATGTTGGGCTTTGATTGTCTATGATATGATCATTTCCAGTGGTATTTTAGTAACTTTGCCTCCAGAGCTCCAAATCAATTAGTACAATAAACAGGGAAGATGTACTTATCTTCACCATGCACTTCCCAACACCTTTGTGCTTCCCTGGAGTATCCAAAGCCTCCCTTAGTAGAAAGTCGTTGGGTTCTTAGCTCCATGAATTACCATGTTCCCAGACTGTCCCTTTCTCCTCTATACACCACCATTTACAAAGAAGAAAAGCTCTGGTTTGGTTCCTACTTACTGTCAGCAACCTCATTAAATACAATTTACATCACATTGTATTTTAATCATTCATTTGTGAGGACTCTAAGAGAAGCTCAGACTCTTACAAGCTTAACAATGGTGCCTCTGACTTAGATCCCTGCAGTATAGATGATGCCTCTGACAGATGAACACTGCTGGTAATGTTCTACAAACAATGCTGGGGAAAGGAGAATCTATGTTCCCAGTGGCAAAAAAATTACCTAATAGAGGGGCAATGGAGTTCAGTAGTTAAATTTATGCTCTGAATCTGGCTTTTCCACTAAATAGGTATGTATGTGACTTATTATGCCTGCGTCTCCTCTTTTGTAAAATGTGGTGCTAGCTTGGAGACTTTTTTCAGAATTATCTTCTGGTGGGAAAATGATATTCCTTCTATGTCTCTGGGGAAGCATAAGGTATTTGGATTTAGAGAATCACATGTGGGTGAAGGGAAAAACAACGCTACTCTCACTACATACTTCTGTAATCCAAATCTGGGGTAGGGCTGGGGGCGGCGATTCCTACACCAATCAGTTCTCTGACACCAGCTGCATATCCTACAGTTTAGCTCAGTTCTGACACTAACTGCCTGGAGTTAGTGCAAGACCCCGCAGGTTAAAAGCTCAGTCTCACAAGGCTGCCCCTGACTTCAGACGCCAATTGCAAATGGCAGCTTACCTACAGCTTCTGAATGACTTGGCTATAAATCAGAGATCCCCACAAGCCCCTCCTCAGTTTGGATCATGTGCTAGAATGACTCACAGAACTCAGGAAAACAGTTTACTTACCAGATTACCAGTTTATTACAAAAGGATATACTTCAGGAACAGCCAGATGGAAGAGATGCATAGGGGAAGGTATGGGGAAAGGGGCACGGAGTTTGCATGACTTCTCCAAGCTCTCCACCTTCCCAGCCCCTCCATGTGTTTGCCAACCTGAAAACTCTCTGAACTCCATACTTCAGGGAACTTTTTATGGAGGCCTCATTACACAGGCATAGTAGATTAGATTATTGGTCATTGATGATTGACTCAACCTCCAGCGCCTCTTCCATCTCTGGAGTTCAGGGGTTGGGACTGAAAGTTCCAACACTCTAATCCCTGGTTGGTTCCCCTGGCAACCAGCTTCCATGCTGAGGTTATCGGGGAGCCCTCAACCACCAGTCATTTCTCCTGGAGATTCCAAGTGATTTTTGCCAGAAACAGGAGTGTGTGTGGGTAGGGGGTGGGAGTATTGGCAGAGGAAGAAAAATATATATTTCTTATTCTGTTACGGGAGAACACGCCAATGCCTTAGCACCAAGATCACAGGTAGTGGCTGGGTGCAAGAAAGACAAACATGAATGAGAAGTGTTTCTACAGCTGTGGACATGACTTTTGGTACAAGATTATAGCAGAGAATCTTAGTCTGGAGTTCATGGTTAGACTTAAAATGTGCCTCAATCTCTATGAAAAATATTGTGTGTGCACTCAATTTTACATGACTCCATCAGATTAGCAGGAAAATCTGTAAGCAAAATATGATTAAAAGTACTAATGCCTTCTATGCTACTTACAGGCCCTAGAAAGGACTTCAGTGTCACATGAGACAATATATGTATTATTTGGTGCTTAAGAGCAGGAAATAGCCTGAAGCACAGGAATGAATAATTTATATCAAGAGGTGCAACTTTGATAGGTTTATGTTTTCATGAAAACAAATCTAATTTAAAGTTATTTTTTGAAGCAAATGAACACGTCATTGGTAGATTATGTGGTTAAAATAGGAGTCCTTAGATCCCCAAATCCCCCTACCATGGAGCTGAGGAGTTTGTGAGACTGCTGACCCTCTGTGATCCCATTTCACAAAGCTTCTCTGATCTCTGGCAGAAGGGTATTAGGACATGTTCCCGTTTGGTAAAATTGACAAACAGACAAACCTTACCGTCAGGAATTTTCCAGTTCACTTCTAATTATTTTTTCTCCCAACACATTAAAAAAAAATTCATTTCCTGATATTCTCTCATATATTCATGATATACCAATTTTACTAGTTAAGTATGTTTTCAAATCTTAGAGCAAATGATTACCACATCCAGGAATATTATGTTGCTTGCCAGAAATACTGTATTAGTTTAAAAGGTCTACACTACATTATTGTTGTATACCAACTCTAATCTACCTGAATATGTATTCCTTAAATCTGCTATATGTTCATATTATATGCACCCTCCATCTGTGTAAGGATCCAGTTTAGTAAAAACAAAATTAATTAAAGTTTCCGTAAGTATGTGTGGGACACATGTTTTTAGGACTTTTATGTACTGACTCTGGTCATTGTTACAGCCACTCTTCAGAAGATGAGTTAATTTCCTAAATTTTCTAGCATAATAAAGTATTAACTTATTAAACAGACCTATTTTTTAAAAATCAGAATAGAAAATCTTCATAGAAATATCCATTGAATTTGAGACTATGAACAATGGTTGAAGAATAGGCTATTTTTCAGTTTAAGTCATAAGACCTTTCATAATTAGAGTTTTTAAAAAAATTAGTATTTCCCCACTTCTTTCTCCAGCATAGCAATGCCAAAAATACAGAAAATGGTCATTACTTGGAAGGATAATTTAATTATTACCAGGTTTTGAAGGGGTAGGCATAAAATGCTAGATTCAAGTTCTTGGTGGAGTTCATCAAGTAAGGGATTTAATATATAGTGGGTATTCAATAGTTACATTTTGATTAAATAATATGCAATGTAGCATAACACTAAGGGGCATTTAAAATGCAACTAGGAAACTGCATTTTCCTCTTTCATTTCTTTTCTATACATTTTTTTTATTTGCTAGGTTTCAAAACAGAAAAAAAAACTATCTTTAAATTTCACAAAACAAAGTATGGTTTGAAAAACTTTTAAAACTATCTACTTCTTGGAACTTCTTGTTTTAAAGGAGTGTACAGTTATTTTTAGCATCATCCCAGGATTGTCATATTATGAAGATCCCTCTCATAGGCTAAAAATCCTATGCAATTATTAATTAAAGTTTATCAGCATGCTTCTTTGATTAAAAAAATGCCAAAGAATATTTTGACAGAAATAACACTTGCCATTATGAAAACATGGAATTGATTTATGTAGGAAACATGGGTGTCATATACGTATATAGTGGTAGGCTGAGTAAGAGTGGGCATTTTGTGTAACTTTAAAAGAAATAAAGAATCGTGTCTATGAATGTGTTACTTCAGATGTCATTTTCTTTCAGTGCTGAAATTGCTTTTCCACACAATATCAAATTTGCTAACATGTATCGCAGGGCTTCTTTTGCTAGGAAAAATGAATTAAAATAAATAAATGTTATTTCATAAAATAAACCAGATACAAAATCTCACCTTGTATTTACAGGTAAATTTTAATGGAATATTTCATGGTCTAACACAAATATCAGACCCAAACACTAATTCTTGTACAGCCTTTGGCTTACCCTGTATAACAAAATCTGTTATTTAAAGTAGACTATAAAATACCTTATGGTAAGTGAACTTCCAAAGACACAAAGAAAATCCTCCATAAATTTAAAAGCTTATCTCAAATTCTTGTTGGCATAAGCTTAGGATGGATATATTATTAATTGCATTATCTTAGGTAGTTGAAATATATAATACTGGTTAGAGTGTGAAAATTAAAAAAAAAAAAAGGTTTAGGTATTTTTGCTTCTGTTCCTAGTCAACATTAGTAAACACACAGAAGTGATTGTAAAATTATCTTTACAGAGTTTTGGAATTTTGGCAATCTCAAGCAAATTTCCTTAAGTCAGCAACATTTGTTTTTAACCCTTATTCAGCATATTACAAGGTTCATATATTCCAAGGAGCAATAATTAAATGTTGTACAAATCATATAACATTTATTTTACTACTGATTAATTTTTAAAACTTCCATTTAGAAACTTACAAAGAAAATGGGCATCATTGAGGAAATCTAAAATGAATGGATAATGTATGCAGTTGAAAAAAGATATGCAAAATAATGTTTGGCATAAAGGAATATGTTTTGTAACATCTTTCATAATCTGTCAGTGGGAAAAAAGAAATTCCACCTTTCAATGTCTGTTAACAACCCTAAGAAAATGAACTAAATGGATAGACAATTCAGTAATGTCCAACAGATAACTAAAATTCAAATTTTATTTTCCCATATGTATCAGACAATTTTTTTCTGACAAGACTTTACTGAAAGATGAAGTGCAAATGGGAACCCTGTAAGAATGTTTATGAGTTGTACATGACATATCTTAAGCGCCACTAAGTACACATTGAATACTTTGTAAGTATATAGGCATATCAACATGCAAGTGTCATGTACCTATTACAATATGCATTTTGGTTTTTGAAAATGTTAACGATAACAGTAGATTCAATAATTGTGTTTATCTTCTGTGCAGTATGTGTGATTTCGGTGCATCTTCTTTTCAGCACAGAATTTATTGTTATGCTGTCATAAATATACCCTTCCAAAAGTTATGAATTTCATGTCATATGAAGAGAACATTTTATTTTTGAAGCTACATTACTGGGAACACCTGCATTTCTGGGTACCATTTTCAGAGATAAGTCTTTAAATTCTTTTTAACATGGCAGACTTGTTCCAATGTTGGTTATGTTGAAATATTTATGATAAAAATGGAGCTTTCTTGAGGGAATATTTTTTGGTTGAATAAAAAGCTAAACAACCAATTTGCAAATATTGATGTGAACTGAATATGAAGAAAATAGGTCAGTAATCCAAACTCATAAATCCTTGGGTTACTACTTAACTGCATCATTGAATCTACAATAAGTACAGCAGGTACAGTTAAATAAATATGTAAAGAGATTAATTTCATACATTTGTAAGGAGAAAGAGTACTAGTTTTGAAATTTTTCTAAATTATTTTCCTTTCTATTTATGAGACTCAATCAATACGTTAGAAACACAAAGAAAAGCAAAAAGGATAAAGAGATAACAATTCAGTTTACATTTCACAGTTTGTTTTTTTTTTTAACCAACTGACCACTGCTTTCAACCATCAAATATTTTATTGCATATAACTTTCACTATCAGCAAATATAAAGAGAAAAGTGTCTACTAGTATCATGTAAAAGGAAAAGCATCTGAAGAAAGAAAACATTTGAGGTTTGACAGTACTGTGTGTAAGAGAAGTCTAATGTGGCATTTCATACTGCACTTAAAAGTCCGTGTAGGAATCACCGCTCTTCTGACCCTGGATGTGGGAAAAGTGCTTAAGTGCTGAGCCCTGGTAGGTTTCTCTTTTGCCCCTGCAATCTACAAATATCTTTTAAGTTTCTTCTTTTGAAATATACAGTATATTTCATAGGGGAAAATAGTGTTTTTTCTTTACATCTTTTTCACATTTGGGCCCATTCTCTCCAAAATAACCATACATTTTTTGATATATATATATATATATATATATATATATATATACATATATATATATATATATGGAAAAGATGGTAAAGATTACACCAAATATTATTTGTAACATAACCACATAACATAGATATATTTTACTTTAAGCATATTTTATAGATTCAGCATCATAATTTGAGATAATTTTTGTATCCTTTTTTCCTAAAGGAAAATCTGCTTTCAAAATGTCATTTCCTTTTAGAATAATTAAATTACATCATTTGAAAAATTCATATTATGTCTACGTAGCCAAAATAAAGTGGGTATTTGTGGCAATACTTTGCATTCATTATTCAGGGATTATTTGTTAATGAGGAGGCAGTTTTAAATGTTTAAATATTTGTCTTACATAGATAACACTTCTTGGAAAAATAAATCACATACATTATTTTTACTTAAAAGCACAGCATTAATTTATAAGAAATTGTTTATTTTAAATATTAAATGAAATGTCAGATTGGATTGCAAAGTGTTGCCATTTAAATTATTTTAAAAATCAACACAATTATATCACATTGAAATAGTAAATAGTCATGCGAGGAACTATCCTTACAAAGTTACTGTATTTTGCTTATAGGAAAAGTTAATGACAGAAAAGGAAAAACAAATGCAGATCCATACACCGTTGAGTACACTGAAAGTAAAGTTGGCTTTTGAGATTTCCCAGGGGGTGGGGAGCGGACTGTTAGGATAGTTGCAAAAGAGCGCTTCCTGGGATATCTTGTAAATAATTATTTCTTCTATTTATTTCGAAGTATCATAGCCCATGTTAAAAGTGAGAGGTAGAAGGATTATTGTAAGTATGCATGGCAGAAAATTTACCAGCTCTATCCAATAACTATTGCATTCAATATTAATATCTCAATACATAAAAATGCTGATGAGTTTAGAACCCATTTTTACATGTTGTCCCCTTTAGCTCTCTTTATAATCTTGCTACTTTCAATCCATTGCCTTTGGAAGGGTATAAGTGCAAAGGGCATGTTTGGGGTGAAATAGAGAGAGAAAGGGAAGAATGAGTAGAAAAAGAAAATATATTAAAAATTTCCATTAAGATATAGTGACTCTAACTATTAAAGGTAACCTATGTTCTCTGATTGAATAAATTTGTACTTGTAATAAAAGTACCACAATCCATTAAAACATACACACATTTCAAAGAAAGTTTAAGAACCCCAAATTCAATTAGATATGCATCAAAGTTGAAAACTCAGGTTATCTCTTTCTCTCCAGTAACTCTAAAAAAAAGGTCAGATAATTTTATTGTGTCACGTTAATGATTAAGAAAGACTTAACGTGTTATGTCACTTGTATTTTTAATTAATGCTTTAATATGCAGGAGGTGGAGATTAGCAACCTTTTAGATCTTGTTGAAGAATTTTTTAAAATCCCTTTGCATTAAGTATCCAGCAATAGAATAGCAGATATTGCACTGAGTGTATTTCAATATTGCCAGTGTATATTTCAAAACAAGTACTACTATCTACACTAAGATTTCCTCTTTCCCAATATTCAAAATGCATATTATAATTCCATGGGTTTCCAACATCCATACACAGCAAGTACAAGATACTTACATGTACGTACACTGTAGTTACCTATATTTTGCATAGTTTTTAGTGTGTACTTTGTGCCACTTAATAAAAAGCATTACTCAGTAATTCTCATTACGTTTTTCATTTATTTTTGCTGTGGTTGCCGTTGTTTTTTTCATTTTTTTTTTTTTGTTTTGTATTGTATATTCTTCACAGATGACCATTTGCAAAGGGGGATTATAGTGGGCATTTTTAGAGGGCTCTCAGTAATTAGCAATGTGATGGGGAATTTGCAGTAAGATATGAGGTTTTGCATTTTCTCCACAATTAAAAAATGTAACATGAAATTTCATATTTATCATTCATTCAATTATCCTTATATCCAAAGAAAAAGTATTTTAATTGTTCCCCTTGGTAACACTTTGCAATAAGTGGCACTAAATTACACGATAACTGTTATGTTACATGGAAGAACCATCACCGTCAAACAGCTGCTGTACATGGGCCTATATGGAATCTCAATGCTGTTACAATCATGAGTACATAATTACAAGTGAGCCTGTCCCTTTAATTGAGATATTTATACTTTTACAAAGAAATAAAAATAAATGAGGTGTTAGCTTCTTTTGCCATATTTAGGAAAGTTAGTTTTCTTTCTCTATTTGTTATTTTAATTGTGGGGTTTCAATGCCAGATTAAGCATCTTGAATCAATATGAGATCATCCAGTTTCTAGATTAAACTCCAATATCAGTTTCCTTAAACTGCTTCTTGGATTCTCTGGTAAAAGAAAACAAGTTGGAATCTCTCTCTCTCTCTCACACACACACACACACACACATTACTGTGCTCATGCTCTCTATCTTTGCCCTTGCACTCACAAACTTTCCTTTTTCTTCCTAATTTTGATAATCGTTCTATCTAGGACACTCAAAAATGGAAACAAGAAAAAAAGAATGCTGTTTACACTTTTTTGATGGAGGACAATTTACACTGTAAACAGTACACTGGCAGAGAATAGCTACTTTTGGTAAAGAATAATGTTCCATATTCTACTAGGGGTGTGTGTGTGTGTGCACACGCCTTCCATTGTGTTCTGTGGCTATGGCTCTCTGGGCATATAAGTGTGCATGTTTCAGTCATGGCAATTCGCATGGTTCATTTAGAAATTTATTTCATATTTTTTCTGATTTTTATAGAAATGAACAGAATTTTTACAATTTATCTCGTTTGGTGAAAATCAAAAAAATTTTTTAAGATAGGAAAATATAATACCACTGCTGTTTTCTTTCAGTAACTGAAATGATACCTAATTCAAATCTATCTATTTTAACTGTCAAAATATTTGATTAGAGCTCACACATCATAATATACCAGTTAGTTTCATTTACAGAGTTCCAATGAGTTTTTATACTACTGTAAAGTGTTAAAAGAGTCAAAAGTCTTGAAGTGCAACCAATTTTGGATTTCTAATTTTGCAGTGCTATAAATAATGATTGAGTTATTTAGGCAACAGTTTAGCAGTTGGAGCCAAGTAGAATACAGATGAAATGAAGAGGGATGTAAATACAACATCGATGAAGAGTAGCAATTTTATAAATGCATCCTGAAATTAGGCTCTAAATAGTAATTGATGATGCAGTTTATACAACTTACTTCTGTAATAAGAACCTTTCCATTTTGTAATAACAGGATGAATTTTGCTTTGTGGAATCTTTCTAAAGATTATGCATTGAAAGGTATGAACAGTTTATAAACCTATTCTAGTTTCAATGTGTCTAGTAGCACCTACCTGATTCTCTCAAACTACCATACTATATTAACATATTATTGCATTTTTCCACAGATGGTATGGAATGAACTGTAAAAACAAGCATGCAATCACATCAATGCAGACTTATTTCCTTAAAATGTCATACTGTATATGATTTATTATGTTAACACTCAACCACATCATATTATTTATGTTCTGTATATTCTGAAAAAGTGCTGCTTGATTGACATCGTCCTTTTTCTCTTGTAAGAAATCAACAAGATATATGCTTCAACGATAAAAAAAAATTATAAATTCTAACGTTGTCCTTAAAAGATTTATACTTTTCTGATAAATAATCGAAGATACAGCACCCTTGTCTTTCATTTGATATTAATACATGATGTCATACTCAACCATTCTCATTTCCCAAAAATAAATTCCAAGATAATATTTTTAAAACCAGAGGCCATCATGCTTTCAGACATCGCAAGTATAGCTACCATATTGTCATATGTGTTTTCTTCTTAAAGGTGCAGTGCTTGTCAATGGGAAAATAATTTTTATCTAACTGGATTTTTAATCTTTAGCATATAGTAAATCTAATGAGCACTAATCTAGTAGTATCGCATTTTACTAGGAGAAATAATATGACTTTAGATTGACTCTGTGTCATATTTAAGAATACAGCATTTCTTAATGGTTAAATACACCAAAATTTCAGAAATAATCCAGAGAAAGAGACTCTCACCTTGGAGTTAAAAGCATGGCAGAAATTCTCTATCACTCACTGTTTCATAAGTTTGTACCTCACAAAATGCATAGACAGGAATTTAATATAAAGAATTAGTTCATTTATACAGAAAACATATCTTAAACACTTCTTTTTGGCAAACCAACATAGGTAAGCAGCTCTGGAACTGCCAAATTAAAATTTGAAAATTTTTAGCAAACTAAGAGTTTATTTTTAGATTATTATTCAACTGTGGTTGTAATTTAAAACCTGAGGCTGTGCACTGGTTGTTAGCTTAAAATTACCTTTCCTTATAACATTGTGCTTCCATTGTATAACAAATAAAAATTAACAAGAACTAGAAAAATTTGTTGTTGAACAGTGCTAGGACATACAGACAAAAATACTAATACATGTTACCTACTTATAATATTGGTTTAAGTAATATCTAAAGGGATATAATGGACATTAGAAAATGCTTACTCATGACTGAATTACCTACAGCCAAAAAAGTTAAATATGTATCAAATAATGTTTAATTGGATTTATTATATGCACTATATACAGATACTAAAATGTCTCAAAATTGTGCCCTATGGATATTTCAATTTTGTTTAGGCAGGTGAGTCTTTGTGGAGCAAATAAATCACAGAATCAAATTAGAGAAATGAATGAAATCTTTGTGATTCCCAAAACAGTAAAATGTTTGTAACAGTTTATTGGTATATGAAGCTAAAATAACCTAATGGTAAGATCTATATAATTATATAAGATAGCATGTCCTGATTGCAATCCACATACATGGCTCCTGTATCAAATACTAAATTTTTAAATAGCGAATTGATACAGCTTTACCAGTACAATCTCAAACACTCCAGAATCTATACTACAGTAGTTTTTTTCAGTTTGTGTTTCTTAGGGCATATGCTTCCAAAACATGTCTTTGAATATAGACATGTAGAAAACATCGTAAACCTCTAACATCTGATTGAACTTAAGCACATTAGGTCTTTACCTAATCCTGTTACTTGTGAAAGCTGTCCAATGGTAAACTGACAAGGTCTTTGATTTAAAGGGGACAAAAAATGAGGGGGAAAAAAACCTCTGCATACATTTTTTTCAATGTATAAAAACAATTCAATATCATGATCCAAGGAGATGATTAACATTGTTAAGGCTGTATATTCAAGCACTGTATGTTAAAAGAGCAATGGTGTGGAATTTAGGCAGTAAGAAATGTCCTGCATTATGGATGGTACAGTAATTAAAGAATGATGCTTTCGACAGCTGATTGTTGGTATACACTGGCTACTGATAGCAGTACGGTATGGAAGTTAATAAAGGTAGCAGAAGATGATAGAAATGAATTCTGAAAGATGATAGCCAGTTTTCTCCAGCAGCCAGCCCGGTAAGTAAAATTCAGAATCTCAGCCTGCATCTTAAATGAAGTATTCTTTTTTCTCTTCAGCATTGACTTGGCTGCCCTCAGCATTGATAATGGCTGTGTCAGCATCTGGTGCATCTTCAGCTCCTTTAGCTTCATTTGTTAAATATGTTCCTGTGGGTATTGGAAGAAAAATATGTTAGTTCTGTCAGACTGGTAAAATAGCCAGTATTAAAGGTATATTCATTTAGGAAGAAACTTATGCCAGATTTCTTATATGTTGAAACATATTCTGAGGAGTAAGAAACCACACAATTCACCCTTCTAAAGTTGCACACTTTCTTTCAGTTTTCTAGTATATGTTGTAGATGAAGCTGTGGTCAGGTTAACTAGTGGCAACAGCCAAACTGGAATGGGTAATGAGTACTTTGATTTCTTTAATGATGGCTTCAGACCATGTGATCCATGCAGCTGTAGCAATCAGGGCCCTTTGTTAAGATGTTGATAATGATCACATCAAACGTGTCACCATTTATTTTGGTAACTCCATTTAAAAGTAGATTATATCAATAGTTTGCTACCTAGCCCATTGTGAAAAATCACATATTTTCCTCACTAATATGGCCACATGTGTGTCCATAAACTTACAAATAGAAACATTACCAAATGATTAATGTTAGAGTTGAATTTCAGTCCTAGAGATAAATTACAAACTTGCTTCCATTTTTTTTTTTTTTTCTGAGCTAATGATTTACTCTGTGACTTTTGGCTACTGGTTAAGTATTATTTTGATAGCCAATCCAGCTTTAACGTTGAGTAAAATAATCAAGAATTCTCTGAAATAACTTAGTATTTAGATCTCTCTCTTTCACCCCTCATCTCTCTCTCTCTCTCACACACACACACACGCACATACACACACACACGCACTCACATAATATTTCATGAAGCTAGTCTTTAGAATTTTTTTGCCAAACTTAAGAATGCTTTATTAAATATAACCTACCTTTATGTCTTGCCAGATACCGTCCAAGCAAAAATATAGAACACAGAGTGACAAATACAACTACAGCCACAATTCCTCCTATAAGAGCATGATCAGGGCCAGTCTGGCCAGCCAGAGCATTGGGATCTAGAAAACAGAGAAAAATATTGTCCTAGTTAGTGTGTTATTTAGACATAGAATATATATCTTCATTAGAATGAGTTATGTTGAAAACTAGCACATTAAAATAAAATTTTATTAATGTGTATTACACCAATCATCTAGTCAACAAATATTTATTATGTGCCTATAATGTACAAAATGTTGTAGAATATAACATTTGACATATAAATTACTGTTGCCACTGAGTTTACATTTTAAGGGGGAAACAGGATAAACAAATACACATATATGATTTTGTATAGTTACATGCCTTTTCTTTCTCCTCTTCTCCACCTGAAAATATGTGTGTGTGTATTTTTAATGTGACAAATACAACTATACCATTTAAAAAATACAATTATGTCATAGGAAACGCTGGGGTTAGAGATTATAACTTGGTATTTACCATTATATAAATATTATTTAAAGCTAAGGAAACTGATGAACTCCCCAAGGAAGAGAGTCTAGATAGAGAGAAGAAGTCTGAAAATTGAAACCTGAGAAGCTCCCATATTTAAAGTCTGAAAGAAGTGTGTCCAGCAGAGTAGACTGAGAAGGAGAGAAAAGTGGGGTAGGAAGAGATCCTGGAGAGTACACATTAGTTGATCAAAGGGAAGATCATACTTCAAGGAGAAGGGGGTTTACAAACTGTGTTGTGTTATTGATAGAAGGAGGAAGATGAATATTCAACATTGAGGATTAAGTGCCTGTTGCACTTGTAACTTTGAAGGAAGTGGTTGGAAAGATTAGATTAATAGTACACTTTTACATTCTGCCTTTAGTAAGATATTATAGGAAAGAGCTGAGACCAGTAGAGGATGGCCAGTTTTCAAGCAGAAATGAAAAGATCAAAGAAAGCCCCACATTTTGAGCACTCAAAAGTTTGGAAAATCAACTATTTATAAAAGTTGCACAATAAGAGATAAAACTGAGGTTCTGAGCAACAAAATGCACTAAGGCTCAGCCCTATGGCAAAAGTCAGGTTAAGTGTACCGCCTATCCTCCAAAGTCCATTGCGTGCATAACTTCACGGGAGCTGCTTATAGCCTACAAGAGAGATTTAGAGAAAGTCAAATAAATTAGGCCTGGCAATTCCACTTTCAGAAAGTCTTAAAGTGTGGTTACAGGCACAAGAATCTGACAAATAGATTAGGAGTCTACTGTGTTTTTAATGGAACTATTGTGCCAAAGAAGCATATACCTAGTTAGAAAAGAAAAGAAAAAGAAAGAAAAGTCTGACAATTGAAACATCAAACAACCTCTGGACTCCCAAACTTGGTGAAAGCAAGAAGTGGCCTATAAAAGCTGTGTAGTCCCCATAGAGGGCATATTACCAAACACCCACTTCTGATGTGGCCACAGAGTATGACTGACAAGGTTGAACTTCCTGTAAGGTAGAATTGGAAGAAGCAAAAAAGAATGAACAGAAGAGAATCTAGTTTCTTCATAGAACTATAACTACTGCCAAGGCAGAGGGAACTTTTCATGCCACTCTGGCATATTTTCATAATTATTATGCATCAGTGACTACCCAAGTATTTCCCATTTTTCCTCTATTTCCAAAAGAGAGCCTTTATCTAAAGGAGTGCTTTTCCTGAATCTGTTCTATCATTGTGTTTTGTGTATGGGATGGAGAAGAGCATTGAAACTTGTGTTTTGGTTCATTTGTCCCTGGACTAACATATCCAGAGATGATGAAGAGAACTGTGCATATTTGAGGATCTTGGTCTTTGAGTTGGATACAGTGGCTTGATGGGACTTGAGGTTATCTCTTTGGACAGGGTTTAGCAATGGTTGATGGGAGAAAAAGAAGGTGTAAAAATATTTGGTGATCAGAAGGCTATATTGGGGCAGAAATTTCTAGCTAATAACAAATTTGTTTCCTATTCTTTCAGTGAACAGAGCTAGACATTTACCAGCTTCACTGGCAGTTGAATGTTAACCATGTGAGTTGTGTTCTAGACAACTGAAAGAAAGCCCAGCCAGTAAATGTCTCCCACATGTAACCTTCCCGAGTGATCTCAGGAGATGCAAGTTGAAAATAAGAGAACTACAAGAATGGGTCAGGCCATCTCAAAAAAAAAAAAAAGGAGCAAAAAATAAATCTGCCATGCCTCTGAATTCCCTATTCCTATTCCTAGCTTAGATAATTTAGAATCAGTTTCAAATTCCACCTCCTGCTCAAGTTCCCAAATACAGATAGTCATAAATTATATCCATTTTATTTGCTGATTATCTCTCAGAACTGAGCACTCTTTTTGGGAGCTGAAAAATCACTCTTGTTTGTACATCTGTACCTGTCATTTCCTGAAGGTAAATTCTGAGAAGTAGTATTGCTGGATCAGAGGATACAAACATTTTTAAAATACTTTTGATAAATATTGCCAAATTATATTGCACTGTACAAATTCATCCTCCACCAACTGCCCCAGAGTTCCCATATAGTATTACCAGCAGATACTATAATTAAAAGAAAAATTGTCAATCTAATATTGAAAAGCGTTAAATATTTTGTGTTAGTAAATTATAAGTTAACATAAATGTGTCTAAATACTATTTCCCATATTAATGCATCAATTTTGGAATGCCTATTTACGCAGCCTGACCATTTTTCCATTCAAAATTTCTGTTTTAACAGCTCTCTCCATAAAAAGATGAACATTTTTTAGCAATTTCTTTTTATATATCCTTCATTTCGGGTCTTTTCAGCCATAGATAAGTCTTACTATTTTATGTAATCAAATCTATCAAAGTTTTGTGTTATGATGTCTGACTTGTGGATCCTGATTTGAAATGCTTTTGTTATCATAAGATTATACACATATAGATTTCTGTTGTCATCTAACACTTTTATTATTTTATTTTAATCTATCTAAAATGTATTTTGGTCTATGATTTGAGGCTAAAGCATAAAGTATGACTTTAATTCTTCTGTGACAGACCGTTGTCTCCCACATTGTTTCTTTCATCAATATTTTTGTCACCATAAACTAAATGTCTACCCATTTTATGTGTTTCTGCATATTCTAGTCTATTCCATGTGAGGGGTCTATATATGCAATCCTAGGCTAATATTTTAGTTTTAAAAATCATTTTACTGCATTGGTAGAGAAGTCTTAGATCAGGTTCAGAATATTTTTGCAAGAAACAAAAATACAACAGATTGCTTATTGGAATTGTACTAATTTACAGATAGCTTTCTTTTATATAGTGCATTTTCCAGGATAATGGTATGACACTTCAATTATTTAAATCTTTAGTGTCTTTTAGTAAATTGTGTAGTTTTCTGATATAGGACCTACATATTTTCATTAATCCTATTTCCCATTAAAATAATCTTTTTAATATTTAATATTTTGAAACATTTTAGTATTTTAAAATATTCTTACTTTTTCATTAAACTTTATGACTCATTTTTCTTTATTCCATTCATATTTTGTACTCTGTTTTATAAAGCATTATATCTAGTACTTGTCAAGATCATATTTTTCATTTTTATTTCCTGACTGTCAAACTTCCTTAGTTTTATATTTTCTTTTTTCTACTGCTCTAATTAGTGCTTTGTTAACAATAATGACAATTTTGTCCTGATTTTGATGATCTCAGAAATGCATCAAAAATTTAAATGGACTAGCCACCATCCTCCTTTTGACATTGTTTGGTCTCTTTACTCATCTCAATATCTAGAGTTCCTTTTACAGCTTCTCCTTATCTAAAATTAGATAGTAAAGATATTCATATCATCATCCCTTGATCATATGAAGCACACATCTTGTCAAAAGAAAATTTCATGATAACAACATCCTTCAACCTTGAATATCTGAGTATTATTTTATTGTGAATAAACACTCAACTGGCTAAAGAATTCCGGGTTTTTATCTTTTTGAATTAATAATAATACAAGACAATTTGTCAGTGTTTTGACAATTTGTTTTGCCTCCCTTTCCTACCAAATAAATCTGAAATCATTTGGATTTGTTTGCCTCCTTCTACTTCAAGATAAATCTGAAATAATTCAATTTTCTAAATGACCTACATTTTCTGCATGATTGCTATCAGAATATTCGTTCTTTTCCTCCATTATATTTTGATATTTTAGCTGAATATATTTTGTAGTTTGTCTCTAGTCAGAATTTGACTTCATTTGTAAACCTACTTTTTTATTAAATTCAGATTAAGTTCGTTTGTTTTTTGGCTTAAGAATTCTTTTTTCCTACTCTACTTTTGATTAACAACTGTTCTTCTTTCCATTTTCTTTCTTAGAAAATCCAATTATGCACTGGTAGCAACTCCATATTTCATGTTGCATATATGTCATTCTTTCTTTCCTATTTTTATAATCATTTTACTAAATTACATTTTGTTTTAGTTATATTTCCCAAGTTTACCTACCATCCGTTTAGATGATTTGATTTTCTATCATAGATTTTCCTTTTTATTTCTTCCTAAAGAGTTTTGTTACTGATTATGACTTTGGTTTAACTACACTCTCTGTTTAATCTCACTCTGTTCTTACTTAGTAGATATTTTAAACAGTTTTATATGATTGACAATAAAAAGTGATAGTTTGATAATATTTTCCTCATTTTAGTATAATAATTCCATTTAAATATCCAGAAAAAATGGTTTTTCTTGGTGAGTATATATTATTTCTCTTCTTTTATTGCAAACCTTTTTCCATTGGATGCAAATTGAATTTTTAAATTCTATTTATACATCCTTACATTTTCTTTTCTTATTTTCACTCTTAATGTTGAGATGTTTTGAAGACAGATTCTCTTTTCTGAGGCTGGTGTTCATTCCTGCTCAGTTATAATGCTGCAGACCAATGTAGCTACAGAAACTATTTTTGTAACTGATATATGAATCATAGGATATCTGTACATAGTGGATGGATTGGAGAAAGACACTTGAGATGTAGATCACTCTTGGTGAAAGATTTCATTGATTTCGTATACTTTGACTAAAATCTTCACTTTCATAGTAGAGTCTCACATAATATGCAGTCCGTCCCCCTTTTTTGTACAACTTATACAAAGACAAATTGATCTGTTAGAATTTGTTTTAGATAAATTAAATTTATCATGTTCATTATTGAATATATTTTCACTGGTTTCAAATGCATTTATATATATACATACTACTTTCAAGAAAACAATCCGTAACATTTATATTTATTTGACCCTAATCATGAATGTTCTGCATACACTTTTATAATTTATAAAGGAAAGATTTCAACCTTTAGCCTTCATCTCATCAGAAAAATAAGTCAACATATAGTCCTAGGATTTTTAAGATTTCAAAGATAATGTGGTTTTAGAGGATGCTCCTTTGCATGCCTACTTGTAAATGTATTTTTTTAAACTAACATTTTTGGTTACACATTTTATTTTCCCCCCATAACTTTTAGAACTAAAATCTGTCCTTAATTAATTTCTATTCTTAGCATCTAAAACAAGTGACTGAGATTGAGGATCAGATAAGGATCACTTGAACAATGAAGAGATAATATTATACATAATTTAAATGGCTAAGTCCCAGTGGGGGTCCCTCATACACCCTTTCTCTCATCCCTTTCCTACTGTCATAGCAATAAAAAGATGAAGTGCATTCCATATATATGAGTTAGCATACGGTATTTGTTTTTCACGGGGAGGGGGAAGGGTAAGCTGGGACAAAGTGAGAGAGTGGCATGGACATATATACACTACCAAATGTAAAACCGATAGCTAGTGGGAAGCAGCCGCATAGCACAGAGAGATCAGCTCGGTGTTTTGTGACCACCTAGAGGGGTGGGATAGGGAGGGTGGGAGGGAGGGAGACGCAAGAGGGAAGAGATATGGGGATATATGTGTATGTATAGCTGATTCACTTTGTTATAAAGCAGAAACTAACACACCATTGTAAAGCAATTATACTCCAATAAAGATGTTAAAAAAAAAAAAGCTAAAAAAAAAAAAAATGAAGTGCAGCCTTCCGAAGTTTCTTTACATATGGCTGAGTCTGCATTATCATTCAGATAAATACATCATGTGTCTTTAAAGGCCATTATTCATCATCAAGCATTAGCCCAAGTCTTGCTGGAGTTAGCCTGTTAATACGGGAGTGAGTAAATTCCAATAGATTTGGCAATATATTAGAAATCTTTTGTACTTGACAATGCATAAAACATGAATATTGTGGAATTAAAGCTTTCTGAGGGGGAATTCCCTGGCAGTCCAGTGGTTAGGACTCTACGCTTCCACTGCAGGGTTCGATCCCTGATTGGGGAACTAAGATCCCACAAACCGTGCAGTGCAGCCAAGAAAAAACAAAGAAACAAACAAAAAAACAAAAAAAGTCTTTCTGAGCATAACATCTTTCAGTTAGGGTTACTGGACTTTCAATAAAGGACTCTGAAGAGAAAATCATGTTACATAAAAATATATAGGATTAGTAATTTCTGATATTTAGAAGAGTAGAAAATAACCTTAAAGTATAGTTTTATTTAAAAATCTTAACATGGAGAAGTACTAAATTATATAATTCTATCTCTGAAATCATCACTGGGGATTTCTACCATCAAGTGTCTAGTCTATCATGTTTTGTCCCCATAAATGAGAAGTGAAAACTCTAAAGAAAGAATATCTAACTTTCTAGGGTCAAAGCAGGGAGAAATCAAAAACACTGCACAGTTTTTAATCCAAGTTTAAAATTATTTTACAATAAGTATTTTATTATATATGATTTCTCATTTTAATAAAATGTTTGGTAAGAACTGGAATGAAAATCATTTTATGTAAATATTTTAAAATTAGTTTCTGAGATCATTTTTAAAAGAAAATGATTGTCCTTAAATATTAAAATAAATGTTTTGAAAGCCAAATTTGGATTATTAATTATAATTTTTAAAAATGATAAATCTCTAAGGACATGCACTATAACAAACATGTTAATTCACCTATTTGTGAGGTTAAGAAATTTTTACTTTTTTTTTTTTTTACTAAAATCTAATAAAAACTATCTACAAAACAATTTAAATAGCAGAGTTCAGGAGTAGAATTAAATTAAATATTGAAAAATAGAAGAGTTGGAAAAGCTGGAATGAATAGAAAAAGATGAATTACTGAAGAGAAGCAAGTGCTTCTTATGCAAAAGACACCAAGTGTAGTTCCCTAGTAACAACCATCAGAGTCATGGAATGTCAAGACAAATAATCAAGAGCAGAGTAGAATAAATTTAAACAAAATATAATACTGGAGTACATGATAACAGACACTTAAACAATAAAGCCACTTATACTGATATTCTGCATTCATTTTGGAGTTTATGTTAATACATTATATATATTTTAGAAGTGATTTAAAACTCGTGGAGAAATTTCAGTTTAGCAATAAAATGTTTCAAAAATTATGAAATTAAACTCACAAAAATAAGTGTAAAACTGCAATTATCACCTTTAGAGAGCATAGATAGTTTTTCAAGTTTAGTTTTCCTAAAAGTTATTCTGCATCACAATCAAGTGATATTTAGCAATTCTAGTTAATTTCCTATCTCTTTGCTGGGAATGTACTAATATAGGATATTTAAGACTTTGGAAATAGGATTTTTTTTAAAAAAAAGAAAAAGAAAAGCAGTAAGAAACTGCTCTGGACTGAATTTTGTCTCCCTCAAAATTCATATGTTGAAGCTCTAACCCCAAATGTGATGGTATTTGGAGATGGGGCCTTTGGGAGAAAACTAGGTTTAAATGAGGTCATGATGGTGGGGGCCCTCATGATGAGATTAGTGCCCTTATAAGAAAAGATACCAGAGAGCTAGCTGCTTCTCCCTCTCTCTCTCTCTCAATCTCTCTATCTGCCATTTTGAGGACACAGTTTGAAGGCAGCTGTCTGCAAACCAGGAAGAGAGCTTTTACCAGAATCTGACCATGCTGACACCCTGATCTTGGTCTTCCAGACTCCAGAACTGTGAAAACTAAATTTTTGTTATTTAAGTAACTTGGTCTATGGCATTTTGTTACAACCTGAACTGACATACAGAAACTAGAGTATGATCTTTTTCATGTATTATCTCACTTGAAATATGTGAAAATTTAAGGCAATGGAAAATAGATTTGGGGAAGTCTGGATAATACATACTTATCCCCAGCCAATGGCCTGCATACAAACAGAACACTCAAGACTGCACAGATCAATTTCTTTACATGAGTTACCTTCAGCTGAGTTGTGTGTTGTATAGCTGCTGCAGTGAGTTACACTGCAAACACTTGCCCTCTCTCTGCTCACACATCAGTGTTTCACAGTGGTTAAGATGCAGTGAATGATGTCATGAACACCAGATGAAATCAGTATTGGGGTGAAACTATGTTGTATTATGTTGTACATAAATAGAAGGAAAGTGGTAGAATGAAGCAGAGAAGTCAGTGAAAGTTTTTCAAGTAGAAGAAATTGCTCACAAAATCCTGGACTTACAAATTGTTTATACTAAACCTTAAACAACTTACTACTATCAGGTTGACTTTGGGCAAGTTTCTTAACCCTCTCACCTTTAGAATGTGAATACTTCTTATTTTCCAGGATTGTCAAAGACTAAATGTGCTACCGTATAAAGGGCTTTGAAGAATGTCTGACACACTGTAATGTAAGCACTATCTAAATGTTAGTTATATGAGGGAAAAGAAGTTGGAAAGTATAAACTTCTATGTAGAAAGATATCGGTTTTCTTTTTCAATTTTTAAAAAGACTCCTTTAGGAATTTTACTCTGTGTAATAACAATGGTGAAGCATTCTAAGTGTCTGAATATTTGAAAGTTGGGGGGATATGAATAGCAGAAGATTTGCATAACATGAGATGGGATCAAATGAATCTTGTGGGAGTCTGATGATGGGTGAGGATTAAATGAGAGAATAATTTATTAAGTAATCTATGCTAGTTTCTGTATTACAAATGGCTTATTTTATTCAGTGCCTATAAAGTGTTGACTTAAAAAATCATAGTTATTACTAATAAAAAGATTGATAAACTCTGGAACAGCTTGCCTAAGCAACTTTTGGGATTAATTTTTGAAAAGCTTTAAAAATATTCATGAAAATCAGTTTTAAATATGTGTCAGATGATTCCTATTTTGAGAACAAGAATTTGTTGAGGTAATTTTTTCTAGCGTTTTATCTTTTCACATAATTGTATTCTCTTTTCTTCTGTCATGAAGAGGAATTCAATGCCCCTCCATGGTAAATGACCTCCCTGCTGGTGCTGTTTCTTCTTCCAGTAAGACATTCTTCCTTCTCTCTGGGTATGCGAAACCCAAATAACAGTGAGCAGTCTCTCCATGTCAATCAACCATGAATTATTTCATTCAGAAGTTTTTTCTCTTGAATTAATTCACTTGCCTTAGTTTTATCTTCCCCCAAAGATATGTCTTCTTGAAGATGAAAGTTGTGTCTTACACTTGTAATATAGCTGGAACAGCACTTTTACACAGTTCTTAGAACCAAGCAAGTTGAGTGAGTGAATGGATAATATTCAATTCTTATACTGAATTCCAGCCAGAACTGGGTTCTTTAGATACCAGTTTGCTCTGCTGAGCAATGGATGGCTACTCCTTCATGGTATTAAATTATTTGTTTAAATATAATAATACTGTTAATATCTAAATATTTTAGAAATTATTGCTAAGTAAAAATGACTCATCCAGATTTGTACCTAATGTTTTGGATAATTTGATTCTAACATGAAATTATAATATTTTTATGTATTTAAGATTCTACTTTCCCCTCTTTAAATAGAATAATGCTTCAGAAAGAGGGTCACTATGGTTAAAACATTAGAAATAGTTATACATAATTTATGGAGAAAAATAAACTGTCCTTTGACAGTATATGACATTGGCAAAGTCCCTGGAGAGAAATGTCGCCATATTCACTCAAAGGTCATCTGTTATCTTTTAATTTTATGTACAATTACTGTTTCTGACAAAAACACGTAAGACCAATCTCTAAAGGTTAGAAAACATGAAAATATATTGTTCTTTGTGTACGTATAGTGATTTACACATACTTTTTTACTATAAACAATGTGTACTCAGACTCTAAATCCAAGGGTTCTAAATTAATGCTACATCATACAATAGGTTTTCAATAATAAGAAAAAATCCCAGCAAGCTTAACACTTATCCTTTCCTCTCAAAAATGTATTTATTGTACCATAAATTTCTTTGCATACCAAGCACATAAACAACAAATGCCATGACACATTTCTGTGTATTAATAGCACATAGACTTCCTACTCAGAAAGATTTTGACAATAATTATAAAGTCACTGTTTTGTTTGCTTCGTTTTGAATTTGGCGTTTCAAGGTTTTTTAGCTTAGAGATATAATCAATTTATAAAATGTTTCATCAAGCAAAGTATGACTGTCAGATGTACAGAAGTGAGGTGTTGCTACATCCTACACTAATTTCATGCATTGAGCTACAGATTTCCTCTTCTGAGAATTACCCCCTCAAGATCTGCTCATCATTTGTTATGACTTATAGGTGTCCCAATTACATAACAACTGACTTTATTAACTTGTATTTATAAATAGTTAATAATGTGCTAAGCCCAAACAAAATATATTCTTGAATAAGATACTTCATTTGTCCTTGAGAACAAAAATTTAAGTAGAAACTTTCTCCACAAGTGTTCACTTTTGGATGAAGTAGGTTCTAGCATAATCTCTTCACTTCATTGATCTTTCTTTCTCTGGTGAACCCAGGATAGTATTTCCTTGACTACCTCAAATGAGGAAATTTTTCAGCTCTTAAGAATTTTAAGAATCCAGAGAGGACTCTCAACCAGCAGAGTAATATAGCTATTAGGACCAGGGCCTTTCACAAAATGTTTCACTTCTTTTAGCACTGATACCCAAAAGGGGAGAGAACCTGCCAGAAGATTACCTGTGTGAGAACATGAGGGACGTGAAGGAGAGGAATGGTTTGTAAGGTTATCTAAGTGATCAAAGTGAGAATAACGTAAGTTTTGGGGTATATGTGGGGTTATTTGTTGCTTGGAAAACTCCAAGCAACAAATATTATGATATTATCCATCAGGCATGTGACACACAGTGTAACTTACTTGCATTAAACAGTAGTTTCTCTTAAGATCAAAGAAGATCTGAAATAGTATGAGACTCAGAACTATAAGTTTGACCTAAGAGTTTGTTTTTACATCTATAAATAAGTATATATATGTGCTCTGCCTTCCTCAAAGAGTTATTGTTAAAATCAGTTAATATGGAATCTGTGCATATAAGTCATTTCTCATAGGTGCTCAGTAAATAGGATGTGAGGAAAATAATAGCTTTATAAGGTTAGAGACTGTTTAAAAAAAACCTCATATTCTGTACTTTTATGTTGGTTTTTTTTGGGAAAAAATATACTCAAATTCATTCTACAGTGTCCAATTTCTTTTATATTTATGTGATCTGTAAAAGCTGCTATTTTTTATTCTGTTGCCTACATCTTTCTACCTTGGAACTGTTTTGCCATCAATGTCAACAATACCTAACTCTTTGCACATCACTGGTCTCAGCCTACACACAAAAAATAAATAAATGGGAGCAACCATTAAGAAGGAAGACAAATGACTAGTATATGACATTTCCATATGTCTATTTTGGCAATGTACTCTGTAAATTTAAGAGGATGAATTAAAGTATTTTTAAGCAGACTAGAGGTTAAATAAATTATACACAATGATTTCTGCAGAAGAGTAAAATCTTGACTAAAGCACATATCTTCTTAAACTAAACTGCAAAAAAAAAAGGCAGCTGACCTGATAATAATTACATTAAATACACTTCCAGAGGAAATAACACTAACATGAAAGATTTACTTTTTAAATACTTAGAAAATATAAAGAATAAATGTTTGATAGTGGGAATATAATGCTCAACATTATTCTAAAAAGTTTATTCTGTACCAATTGTTTATGATGTCTATCCATATGCATGAATAATTGGGATGGAAGAATAAACATTTAAAATGGTGGGGAAGGATTAAACATGTATAAACATGTTTTTTTTTTATAAGCCAATACACTAGAAACATAATACCATTGCTGCTAAACAATTTCCCTTCTAAACCAGTCAGCTCTAAAGTGTGTACTATCAATATCAATAGTCAATTCTGTCAAAATGCCTTGTGTTATTGTTTTTGAATTGATTATTCTGGTGATAATTATAATAGTCATATTGACTGCATTCATATAAGTTTTTAAAACCACTATGAATAGTCATGGAACCAGTTCCCCAGTTACAATAATGAATATATTCAGAAAAATATGATGTACATGTCCTCTATATTCACCATTTAGGAGAGACCATCACATACCATTGGGAAAGGCTTGTGCATATTTTAAATATTAAAATCTTAAGCTTACTGGAATCTTACCTTATTTTTTTAATATAGAAAGTCATGTTCAAGTAGAAAGTAAACCTCTCATATTTTTCCCTTATTGGTCCTTTATACACTAGTTGTGTGACCAATATGTTATTAAACCTCTCTGCTTCATATATAACATACATAACACAGGATAATAGTAATATGAGTCACACAGAACTTTTGTGTGAATCATATGAGGTAACACATACAAAGGTCACATACAACACATACAATACCTCATTAATATTTATTAAAAGCATTATTACTTTAAATTTATTAAATAAATATTAACTAATTTTATCCATAAGTCAATCTTACCACATAGTTACTAGTCTTATACCAAATTTAGTAGATTTTATAGCAAATGTTTAATAAATGCTTTTTTCATTATAACTTAGGGATCAAGCTCCAAACTGAAAACAGAACCTAAGGCAAGCTGAATTAGACTGGTATGAAAGTATTTTCACAAGAGGAGAAGTGCTATCAAGAGGATATATCATGACTAATATGTATTGAAAATTAGCTGCCTGACTTATGGATGCCTAAACAGAAATGCTGTAGTGAACAACTTTCCCAAGTTTCAAAGGGATTCCTTTCTCGAGATTCTTCGCTCTGTGTTGTGTTCTCTTCTGAGCTCACTCCATGAGGAAATTGGAAGAGAAGTGTCAAAGACCAAGAATCATTGAGTTTCCTCCTCACCCCATAATACAGAATTTATTTTCCAAAATGGCAAAAGTTGTAAATGGTGGCTAGATTTGGCAAGATCACAAATAGATCTACTTAGACCCAAAAGGTACTGTAGAGAAATGTGTTTAGAGTTTAAATTATTGACTTAGAAGAAAAATTCAGTCTCTTAATTGGTGAGTTATAGTAAAAAATGTACTCAGATATCTCAAATGCTATATTATAGAAAGCAATTCAGAATGTCACTTATTATTCTTAGATCTATTGAGTAGATTTACTTACCCAAATATAGGGAGAACTTTGCAAGAAGGCTGTATCAAATTTAGTAATTTCTTCTAACATGAATTCTGAGAAAAATATTACTGTAAAACCTCAGTGTAGTTAACTCTTAGAGAACTGGTTCCATTGTACATAATTTATATATTTTATATCTGTCAGGAGTTGCTATATCCTCACCATCATTAATAATTTGATAATCAGATTGTTAGCCTGCAGATCTGGACACTGATATAATGACAGAAATAGTTGTTTTCATGTTTGTGAGTATGAAGTAAGCTCCATTGTTCCCAAAATGAATGAAAAGAAAGTTTGTACAAAACATAGCATGCTTAAGTTATGATAATACTTTCAGTTTAAGCATACATGACATTTGCATATTTTATGAATTAATGGACTGATTATTTTTATTTTAAGAAATAAGTATGCAAAATGCAACTAACTAAACCTGTAACAAATTCTTTAGAGAAAATTGACTTAAATATTAATGAGTAGCAGCTATGCCTATAAAATAATTCTGCCCTTACAAGTTAATATGAAGTATGATTGTATGTAAAATTTTGTCCTACATCATTGTTAAAAAGCAGTGGGCCTAAATTCCTGTTATGCATAAAAGGTAATTATTCATTTTAACAATTATTACACAGCACTTTGTAGTCCAAGCATACAAATGAAAAGACCTAACTGAAAACTCTGAGATGCATTCATTAAGGTCATTTAAACGAAACTGATGAAAAATTTAAATGGTGACATTAAAATACCTGTACTCTATATTCTAAATTATGTCTTATGGTCATAAGAGTAGGTTTCTAAAATGTTTTTAAAGTGGTACCTAATACCTAAGAATGTCTTAGAATTTTAATGACAGAGACTTACATCTTTCCTCTACTTAAGCAATACACATGCAATTGAGAGGAAGAGATTAAGTCCCTCATAAATATCATTAAATATATAACCCTAGATAAGTCATATTCTAATGTGACTAGAGACCTAATGTAGTCATAATCATTTTTCCAAATTCAGCATAATTGTTTCTGTTTCTATTAATAAATGGAGTGTTGTTTCATTCCCTTCTTCCCCCTTTCTCTTACCTCCATATAATATCACTTTTTCTGCATTCTTTACTACAATCTGTCATTCACCAAGAGTTCAAACTGCCTTGCAAGATAACACATCAAGAAAACAACAGCAATATATACAGATTGCCAACAAACACATGAAAGAATGCTCAACATCATTAATCATTAGAGAAATGCAAATCAAAACTACAGTGAGATATCATCTCACACCGGTCAGAATGGCCATCATCAAAAAATCTAGAAACAATAAATGCTGGAGAGGGTGTGGAGAAAAGGGAACACTCTTGCACTGTTGGTGGGAATGTAAATTGATACAGCCACTATGGAGAGCAGTATGGAGGTTCCTTAAAAAACTAAAAATAGAACTACCATACGACCCAGCAATCCCACTATTGGGCATATACCCTGAGAAAACCATAATTCAAAAAGAGTCATGTACCAAAATGTTCATTGCAGCTCTATTTACAATAGCCAGGACATGGAAGCAACCTAAGTGTCCATCATCAGATGAATGGATAAAGAAGATGTGACACATATATACAACGGAATATTACTCAGCCATAAAAAGAAATGAAATTGAGTTATTTGTAGTGAGGTGGATGGAGTTAGAGTCTGTCATACAGAGTGAAGTAAGTCAGAAAGAGAAAAACAAATACAGTATGCTAACACATATATATGGAATCTAAGGAAGAAAAAAAAAAAGGTCATGAAGAACCTAGTGGTAAGACGAGAATAAAGACACAGATCTACTAGAGAATGGACTTGAGGATATGGGGAGGGGGAAGGGTAAGCTGTGACAAAGTGAGAGAGTGGCATGGACATATATACACTACCAAACGTAAAACAGATAGCTAGTGGGAAGCAGCCGCATAGCACAGAGAGATCAGCTGGTGCTTTGTGACCACCTAGAGGGGTGGGATAGGGAGGGTGGGAGGGAGGGAGATGCAAGAGGGAAGAGATATGGGAACATATGTATATGTATAACTGATTCACTTTGTTATAAAGCAGAAACTAACACACCATTGTAAAGCAATTATACTCCAATAAAGATGTTAAAAAAAAAAAAAGAGAACAACAAAGAACTAGGTTATTTTCTCAAGGTCATCTTGTAAGGCTACATACATCTCAGCACCAGAAATGTTAATATCCGCTTCTGCATTTTGTTCACTGACTCATCAGTGTTTGTTTTTTAACTTTACATATGAAAAGAAATTTAAGTATATATTACCTGTAAGATTCTCTGTTGTTGTAAGTATAAAAGAGGAAAAAAAAAACCCAAAATTAGTCTTAAAACAGTTCTTTACCAAAAATACGATAAAAAGGTGACACTAAGTGAATCACAGTTTCAATTAAATCTTCTCTTGTAGTCCGAAAGGCTCAAACTGGACTCTGTCAAGTATGGATTGAATGACCCTGAACAATTTACTTTACACTCACTGAACCTTGGTTTACTATTCTGTAAAATGTTATCTTTACTGATCACCTGTCTTATAGAATTGTCATGAAGGTGAAATGGGATTTGACTGGAAAGTTGTTAGCATGGTGCCCAGCACAGAGTAGATAGTCAATATGTGTTATTCTTGTTTATATAATTGATACTTTTCAAAATCTACTCTAATTTGAGATGGTAGTAGTGATTTCAATAGAAAGAAATCACCAAACTTAGACATTCTCAATTGAGATATGAGAGAGTCGCAGAATAGCTATGGTGTATATTGTACTGGCTGAAAGTGAAAAAAAAAGATAAATTATTGACAGGATGATTTTATGTTTTTTAATTAGCATTTTAATTAGAATTTTAAAAATCCTATGCAAGTTTATTAGGACAACAGTAATAGCCATTAATAGTTTTGATCAAGCAATAAAATTTTTGAAGTCATTTCAGAATGTGCATATGATTTAATTAACTATTTCTCATTAGTTATATCATCCTACATTAATAGAAACCTATTTTTTAGTAATCATCTGCTTTATGAATTTCAGTCTTAATTACATTTTCCCTTGAAAAACATAAAAAATATGTTAGAAAATGCCATATTTTCTGTGAAGACTTTGGAAGGCTGTGTGTGTGTGTGTGTGTGTGTGTGTGAATTCTTTTTAAAAATTCCTTTTTCTGACTTTCAAAATAAAATAACATAATCATAATACAAATTTCAAAATATAAAGAAAAATGTAGTGTTAATTTGAAGTCTTCCATTAACCCCACCCTCCAGATGTAACCTCCATCTACTTTTAACAGGTATATTAATTCAATGGTTTTTTACACATAGTAACATGGTTCAGCTTTGTTTATTCACGCTTTAGTGCTAAGTAAAAATACTAAATTAGAATAGTCAGGATTAACTCATTCAATATTAAAGTTTTTCTATCTAGCATTTTCCTAGCTACAAAATTCTGAGAAATGTGTTTTGGGATATCTTCTTTTTCTATCACCAATACAAGGAAAACCTCATATATATTTACACCCACTAAGTTTCAGTGTCACAGATGTTCAGGATCCTGGGTTTGGGACTAGAAATGTGGGAGTATTTTGCTTCAATGTGCCTTTGTTTGTGCTTTGTGTAATTTTTTTTGGTGAGACATTGGCCATATAATTTATATTGCATTTTATTCACTCACCACTCATTGGAGGGAGACCAACTGGGGTAACATAAGTGAACAGGTGAATAAGTGATATTCTGGACTAATCAGGAGCTGATTTCTCATCTTACATAGGTTAACGAAGCTCTTACTTATCTTACTTCCTTGAGGTACAATGTGATTTGTAGCAATACTCTAGTCTAGGCAGTGATAGATGTAAATTCTACCGGGGTCAGGACTACATCAGTTTGCAACTGACAAACTCATTTACTGACTTCTCTTGAGACACTAATAGGGCCTTGAATCAAAGGTCCAGTGTAATTACCATGTGTATTTCAGATTAAATAAATGTGATAAAAGCTTCCATCTGGCTGTTGATCAAACATGTGGGGAGATGCTGATTTCCAGTGACATACTGCAATATGTCTATTGTAACAGTCCCTGATGCCTTCCTGTAAATTACTTACATTTGGGATTACTTGACTTAGTCAGACAGAAATGTTACTCACTTCTTAAGTGCTGCCCAATGGGAGTTTGTGAGATGTAGTCTAATCTTATACTTGTTAAGGAAGACATTAAGAAATAACAGAGCCATGTTCATTTTACTAAAGGACAATTGTGCTCAAACTATTTGAAAAAAGCAAGTCAATTTCATAGCAGCCAGAAACTTGTTCTTGATGACAGAAGACTATATCTAAAGGGATTGGAAATTAAGATACTAGACAAATGTGTTTGCATTATAAGATGCTGAAATTCTGATAAATGAGTGAAGTCTGGATATGTACTTTAGCAAATAACATCAATAGCATAGTAAAAGCACTGAGCTAAGCAAATTTTTGGTTGAAAATTTCACAGATATTGTGTCAGTCATTGCTATCATCAATATATTTATGGTTTAAAGGAAGAAAACCTAACATACTGGCTTCTAATTAAAATATTGGTAAACAGTAGAAATGGTGAGAGGATTTGGGGGGGTGGGTATTTTGGAGTAGGGCATAAATAAAGTCAATCAAACCACTGACAATTGCCTAAGAGAAAAAAACAAAAACAAAAAAACATAGCCTATTCCTAGTTTTTATGCTAATGTAAAAGGCCCCAGGGATAGTCTAGGACTCAGGATTTTTCAGTCTTGGCACGACTGACATTTATTTATTTATTATTTATTTATTTTTTTACGACTGACATTTTTTGAGGTGGTTATATTTTTGTTGTGGAGTGATATTCTGTGCATCATAGAATGGCTGGCAGCATCCCTGGCCTCTACCCAATAGATACCTGTATTCCCCAAGTGGTTATAATAAAAAAATCTCCCCAGACATTGCCACATATTCCCTAGAGGGCCAAATCTCTGCTAGCCCAGAACCAATTATCTATGTAAATTTGCTTAATAGAGGCAGAAGGTCTATGAAGGATAAGAAAAATAATACAATAACTTATCAACTACTAAGGTCCTTGATGCTTAATTTATGTAGATGGCATAGATGTTACATATTTAAAAAATAAATGATCACAATTGAAAATGCTTCTAAATTTGAGAAAAATATGCTTATAAAGATCAGATATAAACAATACATTAATCAGGGTGTGTACAGGAAAGCTAAAGGAGGAAAGAAAAACTACATAATCTAGGTTAACTAGGTATACAAAACATAGAATACTATTATATTAAACTGGATTTAAAATTTTTTAATATAAACAGTCTTGATAAGAATTTACTGAACTGAATTACATTCTTAGCATTAAGTTGAACTTTGAGCAAGAAAATGAGGCTGGGAAGAAAATCATAATGGTTGAGACTGTGGGTTCTAGCCTCAAACTTTCTGAGTTAGAATCTGACTTTGTCACTTTCAAGCTGTGATTTAGGACAAATACGAGCTTCTCTGCTCCTGAGACTCCTTAAGTGTAAAATGAGGACAAAAATAGTATTTACTGTATACAGTTACTGAAAGAATTTAGTAGACTTAACAGTGCCAAGCACAGTAAAATAAGTTTTAATTTATTAAGTTATTAATTAACTTATTTTTGAGAAAATACAAGAAAATGTCTTAGCCTGAAAAAATAAATCTTTGTAATATGGAGAGAAGAATTCCAGTTACAAGAAAGGAAGTCCAAGAAAACATTTCTTTTCTGATAGATGGAAAGGTACAAGAAAGAAAATTTCTATTGAAACAAAGTGGGAAGGACAGTTTCAAGGAAAACCTGCTTATGTTGTCCAATTTAGTAGCACATGGTGATATATTCCAGGGTAGTTGAGAACTGGATTTGAGTGCATTATCAACTGTTTTCAATAAGTAAGAATTCCTGGAAACTAGAAAGGAGCCATTGGAATATCTGCCTTTATAAAGGAAAAAGGAAAGGGGTGATTCTCGAGATTAAAGACCAATATAAT
Organism: Balaenoptera musculus; assembly: GCF_009873245.2. Classification (NCBI taxonomy): domain Eukaryota; kingdom Metazoa; phylum Chordata; class Mammalia; order Artiodactyla; family Balaenopteridae; genus Balaenoptera; species Balaenoptera musculus. The sequence goes on from NC_045788.1 coordinate 106,231,550, forward strand.
TATCTTCAAGTTCCAGGAAGATTGGTAGAACAAATTAGCCAATCAATTTAAATCACCAAGAAGGACACCAGAAGCTTATTAGCTATCCTCCCCCCTCCCAATAATGACTTCCTATGGAAATAATAAGTACATTTGCTTCATATACATGCACGCTTACATTATCTTCAAACACTGATAGAAAGAGACTAACAGGGGCTTATGGAAGCACTGACAATTATGGAGGAGAGTAAAGAACAATTTCCATATTGCTGTTCTACCTTCCAGATTCTCCTTCTAAATGTTTATTCTAACACTAATTTCCAAATATCTGTCACTAGAGGCAGGAAAGTATGATGGAAATCTCACATAGGCATGGATCGAATGTCACCTAGGCAATTTACTAACTGCAAACCCTTAGGTAAATTGCTCAACAATGCTGTGTTCAGGTTCCCTCAAGTGTAAATGAAGAGAGTAACATCTACTTCATGAAACTAGGCAGGGGTTGGGGGCGGGAGGCAGGCACCAATTAAATTATGTTAATTAACTTGAAATATGAAAAAGCACTTACTCATGTTGGTCTACTTTCTTACTCCAACTCAGAAAGAAGTCACAGAATTTAGAATTGTAAGAAATTTACTATTGAGAACACGGTTTGGAGAACCAGGCCACGGATATGCTGGGGAGGTGGGGGAACAACTATAATTGAAATCAGGCTATAGCCAAGTGGGACAAGTTTCAAAGGAGGTAGCTCACATGAGGATTAATTAGTTCAGAAGGCAAGGTCCAAAGAAGCCAGGTTTAGGTAGATTCTGAGTCAGAAGACTGTCATTGGGTCAGCAAGAGCTTCAGAGACAAGCAAAAAAAAAAATACCCTATATCTTCTTGGGCATGGAATTTCTCTGATAACAGAATTCTAAGAGGCAACTGAAGCTCCTTATTCTCAGAGTTCCAGGCTCACTTGCTTGTCTTAATTTTCCAGAAGTCTCTGGTGACTAAAAGACCTCACTCAGTGGATTTAACACATGTTAAGAAGTTGAGAAAACAACGTAGGGCTTACTTTTCCTAAAATGAACTTTTTATTCACAAGAGGAAAAAAGTCTACAACCTAATAAAAATCTTAGCCCTAAGTTATTACTTTCTAGTAGTCTCTGGAAGTGTATTTTTGGAATATGGTATATTTTACTTTAGTTTCTGGCTAAAGGTATTCCAAAAAAGATGTAATTTTTTAAATCTTAAAAATAAATAAATAAATAAAATACATTTCTAAAAACTTCACAATAATTTATTGTTCATTTAAAATCTAGCCTCTTGAGGTGTGCTTATATGTTATGGATGTCTTTTTACAGAATCAAACTACAGAAATTCCATCTCTCTTAATGCTTTATTCGATACATTTTTGGTAACTTTGTTTTTCCCAAGAAAAGGTGTCCCTAATCATATTTCCACTTTCCTCTCATTATAGTGTGTGCTCTCTCTCTGTCTAAAAGGCATTGCTGTCATCTCTAAAGTGTTAAGTTGCACATGGAGAAAAACCACGATTAAATTTTCCTGTTACACACTCATGACAGTCCATGCTTAACATGGGCTGCAATAAACATAGCCTGTAATAAATATTACCAACCTTTCTACTTATGTTTTCATGTTTTGTGCTGTCATTATGGTTACATGTTTGTGCTTAACAAAAGTAGGAAGGGTGGGTGTGGGGAGCTGAAGTTACACCATTAAATTAACTACTCGGCAGAGAAAATGGAAAGCAACAAATAGTTAATTGTACCAAAAATGTATAGGCAATGTTATTGAAAGAAAACAACTCTCATCAACTTAAAGCTCGTCTATTAAATATATAAGGAACTTGAAAGGATAAGCTAGACAGTTCTTGTAGAAAAGTGTAGTAGCTAAAAGCATAGAGATAAGTTAAGAACATAAATAATAAAAATAGTAAAGAAGTGGAGAATAGAAGAACAAGAACTAGGACGTTAGCAAAGAGAATAGAATGGTGAAGACTGAGGTTAGAAAGAACTGAATATTGCATATTTGAACCAGTGGCAAAAAAAGCAAAAGGTAATTTGTTAAACATAACTAACATGCATATAGTGCCTTCTCTAATATGTTCATAACTGCTCCATGCACATCACATGCAGTGACTCCTTTAATCCTTACAGTAGTTTATGAGATAGGTACTATTCTATTCCCATTTTACAGATAAGGATATAGACATATTACAGGGTTAAGTAACTTTCCCATGATCATAAAACCAGAAAAAGGATTTATAAATTGGATCTAACTGATAGAGGAATAATTTGACATCAATTTTGGCCATGCTTGGCGTTCTGGAGATTGTTTAACCAGAGATGTGGCAGCTGAATGTAAACTTTGGAGAGAGATTTAAACCAACGAAAAGGATGTCTCATTGTCATGATGTTGAAACTAAAGGAGAGATAGTAGAGAGGGAAGCAGAAGAGATTTAGCAAGAGGGAGTAGGAAGAGATGTTAATATAGTGATTGAACCTTAGTAAGAAACTCAGGAAGATGCTTAGAACACTATGCAGAAGAATGGTACAAAATAAAAGTGCTTGTCAAAAGTTATCAAATAATACTGAATGGTCAAGGATATTAACTATAAAAAGACAAGTGGAGTCTGTAGAGAACTGGGGATGAGAAATAATGATGCAAAGTTGATTACAAGGAGGTTAAAATGAGTGGGTGACAATTTTTCAGTGGATATAGACTGAATGTATGAAGGGTTTTCAAGGGCATGGAAAATACAGAATGGTAGCTAGGAAGATTGGTTGACTTAGGACATTTTGGAATAGGAGAAACCAGAAGATAATTTAAGGATAAAACCAAAGGAGCTGGTTATTATGGACCACTGGAAGATGTGAGCTGTAAAGGGGATGACTAAGAGATCGGTGTCAGAAACAAACTTTAATGGGACTCCATCAGGAGAAGAGATCTTGGATTTAATGATAGGAAAAAAATATCTTGTGGTTGTTGTTTCTCCTCAGATGAATACTGATTCATTTATTTACTGTTATTCACTCTTACAATATTTACAGAGAACCTTCCCTGTATCATGTAACATGTTTGGCCCAGTAATACACAAGATATAGCCCCTGCAATTAATAATAATGTTAACAAGATTTCAACTATTTGAGTACTTAACATCTGCCAAACACTTTGCAAAATACACTACATATATTTTCTCTTTTAAAACATTTGTGTGAGGTAGGTTTTATTGTCCTTGTTTTGCAGATTAAAAACCTGAACTCAGAGCAGCTAAGCGAGGAGAGACGATATAGGAGGTAGAGCAAGTGTGGGGCAGGATAAAAGAGTTTGATTTAGGACATACTGAGTGTGACATATTATCTCTCAATAGAATAGTGTAGATTTCTATTGGACAATTTAACATATTAAGCTGGAGCTCAACAGAAAGCTCTACGTTGGAGAGAGAAAGTGAAAAGTAATCCATACAGAGATTCTCACTGAAACTACTAAACTAGACAAGATCCATCCAGAAGTCAAAAGACAAGAAGGACAAGAAGATAAACTTGAAAATATGAAGTAGATCAGAAGGCCACAAGGAAGACTAAGAGAGATGCTAGAGAGGTTGGAAGGAAAAAAAAAAAGTGTTTGTTTGCTTGTTTGTTTGCTTGTCACATAACACAAGTGTAGTATACTCAAGAATATTCAAGAATGTCACTGAGAGATCAGCTAAAACAAAACTTCCCAAACTTATGTAATATATTCATCAACTGTCAGTACAGCAAATACCAGAAAAAAAGAAGTCTTCCTGGATCATCAGCTGATCAATCCAACAATTAATAAGAAAGAATGTTGTGTTATATATAAAAATACAATCAAAACCAAGTGCTCAAGAAATGTTTTGTCTTACAACAGGACTTGTTAGTCTATATCCAAAGAGCAACCTGAAACATGTGTTCATACTTAGAAAATTTTTTACATACTTAGATACTTAGAAAATTTTGACAAGTACTGTAAGATAAGTACCATGAAATATAGGACCAGAGGAGTCCTTGATGACTTTGATGAGAGAGTTGATTTTGTGGAATTGTGCCTAAGTCTGTCATGTACCACTGAGTGGAGGGGTGAGTAGAAGGTGAGGATCTGTTTGCATTGTGAGAGTGCAAAAGAAGAGATGGATGAAGGATTTAAGGAACAAAGGAGTTGTCGAAAGAGGGATTTTGCGGGGGGAGGAGGTTTTTATTTTTAAAGGAGAGATAAATAAAAAGATGTTTAAATAAAAGATATAATAAAAAATATAAATAAAAGATATATGAATAAAAAATATATAAATATATATATCTTAAATAAAAGATATATAAATAAAAAGATATAATATGATCTTAAATGCAGAGAAAAGAAATCTTTTGTCAAGGAACCTCAGTATTTTCAGGAAAATAAGAGATGAGGTAATCTGCAGATAATGAGATATGAGGGTTGGTTTTAAGGGGATTTTTGGGGAAAAAAAATCTCTTTCATATAAATTATAAAAAAATTAGCTCTGAACAAATGGTTCACAAAATATTTGAATAAATTTAATTGCCCAGTTAGTGTTCCTACAAATTTTAAGTTCTAAATGTAAAATCAACTGCATGTAAGCTTCATATCAATGTGTAGCTCCAAACTAGCAATTGATCATAATATCATCTTTTGGTTACATCTGAATTGTCATATGAATTATCTGATAACAAATTCTTATCATTTATAGTTACAAGTAAAGAGTTAAAGCAATTTCATCTTATGCTTTTACTACAAGGTTTTATATATAGAGAGTTCACTGATGTTAATTTCTTCAAAGCTATTAATACACTTGATAGCTACATAAGAAAAGGCACATCTGAAATGCATTAAAAAGTTTCCTTTTAGTTATTGCTGTCTGCTACATTTTATTATAAAAGTTGTTAAGACAAGGAAGAACCTTTTATCCTTTAATAGCCTAGTTTATATTTTATAGCATTGTTTACTAAATGCTTAATGTCTATTCTAGCCATAACACAGGTGTCCTTTTTGAAATACCAGCTGCTTTTAAACTTTATGTACCTGTTTGATAACTGGCAGACAAATTACCAACAGTTTTATTTAGGAAAAAAGTGGCCTTCTATATCTCAAATTAGATGAAAGGCACATTTGAGCTTTCTTTGTGAAATGTCACAGTGTCTATATATTGCTCACTTGGTTTGTGAATTTTAATCAACGTTCACCCCAAAATTATAAATTTAGTCAAAACCAATAACAATAAATAATTATTCATTCACATATAGAAAAGAGAAAATATCTAAGTTAATAAATTGTTTAAGTTTACTCTTCTTATCAATGACTCCACTCCCCCCACCACACACACACACACACACACACACACACACACACGTCTCATCTATCATTACGATTTCCTTGTCTTCTCATTTGAGAAACTGTCCACAACAAGCTCTCTGTTATGATTCAGGGTAATTAAGAACTTTTCTAGTTCAATTATGTATATCTTTGCTCTATTTTTTTCCTAAAATGTTCATTCAATATGCCTAGAAGGAGATTTATATTAATACCATAACTTCTGCTTTACTAACCACATCACTGGTTTTGAATGTATTTTCTAAAGATTTGAAATCCAAAATATTAGTTTGTTCACGTGATTTTTTTGAAATAAATTATTATCTTGTGCATTAGGTCATAGGTCAACATACATTCTATGCCTTCATTCATTCATTCATTCATTTGTTCATTCATGAACTCCTGTTGTTTGTAGGACTCTGTGCTATGTTTAGAGTCAAAGAAGACATGATCTAACACTTACTGTGTTTACCTCGTATAGTCAGTTTTATCAACTGTGAACAATGTGATAAAATTGAGTTTCTGGGCTTATAAAGCAAGAACTCAGCGACTGAACTCTTGCTCACCTGTGTGACCAAATCTGAAAGCCAGTCAACCAATTTCTTTGACATTGGTATTTAATTACCACATCATGTGATATGGACAAATGATCTGAGAAACAGTAAATAGGAAAGTCTTTGGTAGAAAAGCCCAGTAAATCATAAATATTACAATTTGAAAGACAGTTCACATGGAATTTCAGGGCTAGAAATGTTGTTAAGAGACCCAAATGTTTATCCAGAAAAAAGTAAAAACAAAATTGGTTATTTTTGTTAGTGGTTCCAAGATCTCAACAGGGACATTTTTCTTTATTCTATAAGACCTCTCAAGTCTTCTCTCTTACAGTGACTACAAAGAACAACTCTAAATTCAAATAGGTATCACTGTAACTCAGCACAGGTATTCTCTGTTTCCAGGTTTCAGGCCATTACAATAGAACCTTAATTTTGTTTTCATCTCCCATTAGTAAAATAAAAACATCCTCTTAAACATCTTGGAATAGCTTACCCAAAATAAGTGGTATTTCCTAACCCTTATCCACTAAACCTCTCTATATTACCTTTATTTTCTTTTTTAAAGTTTTCTCCTTCCTTAACCTACAGATATCTGCCTTATGTTAAATTACCTCTTATCAACCAGATTGAATTCTTTTGTCTCTTTTTCCTCTACCTACTTTCTAAAAATTCATATTCCTCAAATATTTAACTTCAAATTGCTTCTCCCTTAGTAGTTATTCTCTTGGCAATGTTATCCCTATGATTGTAGATTCTGTGTTGGTGACTCATGTAATAATTTGCCTCTCCAATGTCCAAATAGGAGTCTCAAATATTAGTATAATGCTGGGCATTTTCTCTTGACATGTCCCCTGGAATGTTAATATCCAATCCAGAGTAGTGAATATAGTTGTGGTCTAGGAGCCAGAAATTTAAAATCTTTTTATTAGCTGAAGGAACAAGGGCAAGTCACTTATCCTCTTAACCTTTATTTACTCATTAATGAGCTGATAAATTGAGACAAAGAACCTTTTCCCTGATCCCATTATCCTTGGCCCAGGAAAAGAGATGAAAGTGCTCAGAAAAAAATGTCAATTACTATTTAAAATTTTTCCAAAATAAATCCTATTATCTTATAACAAAAACTCTCTCCTGCTTCTTGTTACCTTTAAAAAAAATATTCCTTTTCCTTTGTTCTCCACAGATAATAACTTATTAAATTCTTCCAATTCATTCCCACATTATCAACTTCCTCCTTTCCATTATGTTCCCAGTCTATGCCACAACCTCATTTTCTTTGACTTGAACAATCATCTCTTAAATTGCCTCTCAGCCTCTAGACTTTCCCCACTCTCTTTTGTTCAAAGGCCAACTACAATTTTAATGTGCTTAAAGCACAATTACAATCATGTCATTTCGCCATCCAAAAAACTTCAGTAGTTCTCCATTGCCTTGGAAGTTAAGTATCTCTTCTTGGCATGGCATTTAAGACCTATCATAAGAATGTTCCTGAACTCATCCTCTCCAGGCTTATTTTCCTCTACTCGACGTCAAAGCTTTTATTTTCCAGTGGAGCTGGCATAGGGCGGGGGGATTTCACCTTCTGGCTCTTTTCTCATGTTTTTCACCATGGCTCCCACAATTCATTGCATCCTTATCTATCTATAGTCAGTCCCCATTGCAGCTGTAAGTATTCTATCAATCCTTTCTTCATGTCCCTGGAGTAGAAATCATGCTATGAAAGAGCAGCCATTAATGTACTGGAACAGTTGTCTAGGTACTACAGGTGCATTCTATACTTTAATCCAGGGTAAATGAGGTATTATTACCCCAATTTACAGATGAGAATACTGACGGTTAACAAAATTACATAACTTGCTCACTCAGCTACAACCTAAAAGTAAAGATTTTAATCCAGCTGTGTTAGGCTTCAAAGCTCATGTTCTTTCCTTTATAGCAGTTGTTATCAAACTGTTTAATAGATTTGAAAGTACCAGGAGGTAGTTTAAGATACACAAAGGAATAGGAAGAAGTAAAATATGCAGGTTGTAAGCCTCACTACCTTGGCTCCAAAGAGCTTTTTTTCATAAGAAAAGAAGGATAAATGAAGAAAATATATTTGCAGAAACAATTTTTGAAAAACATCTGAACCTCTTTTGTACGACCTACCATGCATTTTGCAAACACTTTTGTCTTATGGCTCTTGATATTTTCAAATTCTTTTTTATAGTAATTGCTAGCCACAGGTTTCTTTATTAGATTGGAAACTATTTGAAAGTAATTAACAGTGTCTTACTCATTTTGTGTTGTTCATAATGTTGGCAACTCAAATATTTGTTAAATGAATACATGAATCTACCTTTGTGTGTGAGTATATAATTTTACACAAAGGGATTATGTTAACTCAAATAATATCATCGCCCTTAACTCTTCACATGTAGTTCTGTAGGTTGCTTCTCCACAATAATTTATAAGTCAATCATAAAATGTTATTTTGCTGCTGAAAACAGAATGCAAAATACACACTTTTATATGAAGTTAATGAAATTCAACTGTGAACTACTCAATATCTCTAGGAAAGAAATTCATTGGATTATAACTTGGCAGCTAGATGTTAACTTTTCAAAATGGATTGTGAGTTCTTTGCTCAAAGAACAGAGGTATCAGAATTTTCTAAAGTAAGTTAGATAGGATGACCCGTATCCCAGGTTTTTTGAACCTCTGGGCAATAATATGATGATGACATGGATATTTACTGAACTGCTTTGGTATGCTCCTGAGAGAACAAGTCAACTTTCATTTTCTTGTATATTCCTAAAGCCTAGCCTAGTATTCAGTTCATGCAGACCTTCCCATTGATGTTTTTGAAACTGACTACTCATATTCTTATAAAGAGCAGTAATTTAAAAATTGAAAAACTAAACCAAAATTAAAAGCTGTATAGTAAAAACTATTTAAAAATCATTTTTAAACAACTATTTTTCTATTCTACATTTAATATGCTAATATCATTCAAAGATAAATTTTATCCTCAAGATATTCCCATAAACATGATGAGTCATTTCAATATGCTATGCCTCATGGAGCATTTTAAATAAACTTGAAAATCAGTTATAAGGAAATGGATGTTTTGTTGCTGGTGGCAACACTCAAAAAGAAAATCATACTTCCTATGACAATACAGATCTAATTAAGAGCAGCTATGCATTGAAAAGGTGCATCCTAAAATGATTTATGATAAACACACAGAAAAGATGGATGAAATATTATCATATCCTCTCTACTGTGGGTGTTAGGTTTTTTTTTTTTCCTCATTTTACCTTGGATTATAAATAATATTACATCATGGGGATATATTCTTGCATTCTGCTGTGTGATATACATTGCTGGGAAGACACTTTAAACTCAACAGAAAGAAGTATAGTGTGTATAAATATTTCTGTGTTATTCAAAAATATCTAAGAGCATAAACTAATGCTTTAGAAAGAAGAGTGAAATGTGAGGAGCAAGGTGAGTGAACTACACTGGACAATTCAATTGAAAAATTTCTTAACACATTTAGAAATGAATGATCAATCCTTTTATTTATTATTAATTCACTCTTTTTTTCAGAGCAGAGTCAGAATTCTATTCTTTCTTCTGGTTTGTTTTTTTGAGTATTACAAATGTAATATTCTGTTGAGAAGAGTCAATTAGAGGCCGTTTTCTCCTATTGCAAGATATTCTCATTGTTTACAAGTTGTAAGACAAGGTCCTCACTTAACCAAGTTAACCATAAAAATGCATATATTTGGACTAGTGTTTATGATTTTAATATCCTGATTTCATATCAACACAAATTTATGGAGCATCTATTTTTTTTCCAATCACTAAGGATACAATAAATCACTGAGAATATGTAATCTAGTGGCAGAATCTGGTAGACCAAGAGGAATCACAGCAACACAGTGGCGAAGTACTCTAATTCTCTCTTTTACCCAATGCTGTGAGCACACAGAAGATGAGGACAGAAGAGGTATATCAGAGAAACTGACACCTTCAGGAGGTTTTGAAGCATAAGTAGAAACGTTCCAGATGACAAGGCAGGGAAAAGACATACCGAATAGCATAATTTAACAAAGCATGGAATGGCCAATAAAATGCCAATGAAATATGTCTGTAAGAGAGTGATAGTAGCTGAGGTTGTGGAAGACCTTAATTTCTATAGGACTTTATTGTTTACACCATGGTTTCTATTGTTCACACAAAAAAAACCATGAGACAGTTGTACAGGTATGATTATCTCTAATTTATCAAGTGTGGTGAAAAGCAGGACTTAACCTAAAGTCATACAGCAAACAAACAATATAATTGTGGCTAAAACCTCAGGTGTCCTTACTTTCAGTATGGCTTTCTTTCTACAACAAAGTTCTGCTCTAGTTCTCATTCTTACATGTTTTAAATTCAGACACAAAAATACAATGTAATAAAAGGCAAGGAAATTCTGGAATCAGGCAGACCTGGATTTGAATCACAGACTTGTTCTTGTTGAAAGACCTTGAATGTATTATTTAACTTCTTGGAAACTGTATCTAATCTTATAAAACAGCACATCCACTACTACAAGATAAATATCCAATTAATGGTGGCTATTGTTATTTGATTATCACTATCAGTATTATTTTATTTTACATGACATACGCATATCTTTCAAAAATAATCATTATCTCTTTTGGGTTGCTAAGAAATAATTTCAAACTTCTTTCATGGCACATTATATTGCATTTATCTGTTTAAATTATCTTGTCTCCTTTATTATTAGTCTTTAAAGTCCTTATGAATAAGTATACATTTATTTCTGTACTCCTGATGTTTAGTTCCACAGTTATTGCAAGGTTGAGATAAAATAAATGAGAGAAATAAACAAAATCTTGTCATATAACAATTGTGCAATATAAATCATATTTGTTATTTTTATGTTTTAATTTAGATGATAAATTACTTTATGAACTTAAAATCTAACATCTACCTGCCTTTCCCCAAATAAGCAAATTAGTTTACTATCTTCCCCATCATTATCCCAAAATTTGCCCATAAAAATGAAGGAAATGTTTATCAGATAAAGACTGAAAGGAAGATACAGTACAATCATTTGTATAAATATCTTAAAAATAAATATAACCTGAACTTTAGGTGACTATGAGCCTGGAATAATTTTTTTTTAAGTTCCTAGGAAATACTTTTTTCATAGGCTTATAACAAAAGATTACTTTCAAGAAATGATTTTGCCAAATAAAGATGCTTGTTTAATCTCCTAGTGGAGGCTAATATTCTAGACCAATGTTAAGAAAACTGACACTAATAGAGGATCATTCATTTTTATACTGACTCCTAAATTTGTAATCAATTTTGCAAGATCTCTGAAGCAATCCCAAATATGCTTGGTGGCAGAAATATCTGCAGAAGTGCTTAACATGATCCAAGTTTTTGCTGGCATGTAATATAGCCAAGTTTCGTTTGTGTTATTACAGATATATCGTTACAGAACATGGAGAATTGTAAAGTCAATGTATTAATATCAAAACAATATATAATTGATCCAAATTACTAATAATGTCCTAATTTAAGTAGACCTCTGGTCTAAGATAATTTTATTGTAGATGTGTTAAGTTCTATAATGTTCTATAAAGTATCTTTTGGAAGGAATGTAATTTTCCTTTATTTCAACTACAGTTCACTATGAAAATTCTAATGTTTAACCCAGCAGTAGAAATTCAAATTAATGATGTTCTAAGCCAGGATAAGTAAAAAATAATAAAGTTCAGAATATGAATATGCATTGAGGTTATAAAATTAGAGACATGGTCTTTCCTGTGTTAAGTGAAAAGTAGGTCAGAATTTATATAGTAAGGTTTAGACCTGTTAAAGGGGCCAATCTAACATGATAGGGTCAACCAGACAATGAAATAAGGGCATTGCTCCCCAAAGGCTGCAACTCATTTAAGCTATTTGGGAAAAAGAAGATCCTAAGGTGAACAGTGTCCCATTTACATACTAATGTGATTTAGTTTATCAAACTGTGAATTTTACACTGGCAAGCTGCAAGCAGAGTTTTGGGCTGCTAAGGAAAATTAGGGCAAATTTCAATTAAAATAGAAGCATGGACAAGAGAGGAATAGAATATGGGGTATGCCTACGAATTTACCCCTTTGGGTCACTCAAGATTTAGCGGGAAATAAACGGAAGGAAAGAATTAAATCAGACCTTGAATTCTTCATAATTGTCCTTAATACAGATTTCTATCTTAATGAAACTTTGAGGTGGGGGCTGAAATTAAGGAAGAGTTTGTAGTTCTAAAACCTAGCAGCTTCTAGATAGAGTGTCATTTAAAAGCGGGAGATAGACCATTAGAAGAACTGTAATCCTGGAAGATAGTTATTACATTTCTTTCAGAAGTAAAGCAGAAATGCAAGGAATTCTCTCAAAGGTATTGGACAAGAGCTAAAAATCCATCCAGGATAATTGTCTTTTTGAGTTATGGGTTTTTCTATGATGATGTAAGAGACTTGGCCACAGGATGAATATTATCTCTCACAGGAGAGTATATATAAACCTAGATATGCTAACTATTTTTAAACATGTGTTGAGACTTGAAAGAGAAAATTTTTCTTAATTAATATCTGCCAATATTGTTTGAAAGCATGTAGCATGTTGAGTTTTTGAGATTTTGCTTCTTTTTTCCCTTTTACACTATTTGCCATAGGCTGGTTTCCTTGCACACAAACTAGGAAAAGGGGACTTAGAATAAAATAAAGAACAAAAAGTCAACACCCTGCAGATCTCAATCAGAGGAATCACTTTCTTGGTTTTTGCCAAAAATTTTCCATCTCCTTGAAGAATAGTCTCAGTTATGCAGGAATCTGAAGAGCAGCCTATATATGAATTTTCCATCAAAGTGACTAAAAAAGTAACACAACATCAAGTTCATTTTATGTTTTGGGTCTGCACACTTTTATGGATACTTTCTGTAAAAAATGAGCCAAAACGAAAAAAAAAACAAAACCTGAATTCTTAAGTAAGGGCCGGGAATATGACTGAGTCCTATAGTTATTTAAAAATGAACCATCTAGGTTATATTTATTATGTAACCATTTGTAGTTCAGAAAATGAGAAGACTCTGGCATTCTCTAAGTGCGTGTGTGTGTGTGTGTGTGTGTGTGTGTGTGTGTGTACACATATTTATGTAGAAAAAGTTAAAAATGGCTATTATGAGTATTTGTAAAGGTATCAGCTTTTACTTAAGTTGTAGAACTATGTCATCATTTATATTTTCTGACAAAAGTAAGGTTATAATGATGAAAAGGACAACATAATCGAATACTGCAAAAAGTTTAAGCTTTTCTGCCAATATAGAAAACTGTCTAGTTTTTCAGACCTTGATACATTCTCAAAAAGTCTCCTAAATTTTCAGTTGTCACAAAAAAGTTTCAGAGAGAGAATATTCAATTTTTAGGCCTGTTAAGATTCATCTGATATTTCAAATGAGAATTCGAAGATACATCTTAACCTGAATGGAATCTCTCTTTGGTCCAAATAAAGGTGTTTTCCACAGACATTTTTGTAAATATATAAGAAGTGATGAGATAATGTCAAAAAATAATATTACAGACTGCTTGAGCCATGTCTACACAATGAATTTATACTTTATTTTAAGCTAGGGTACATCACTGTACCCTATGATAGGAAGAAATATATTGCTAATTAAATAACAAAGATTTTCATAGAGGAATTAAAGTGGATGAATGTAAGAAATAGTTTTCCAGGGTATACATACCATGATTTTTCCTAAAGCCAACTGCAATTTAACACACAGAAAAAAATGCTTTCTCTAATAGTGCTTGCTATGTATTTTATGATCAATTAAAAAATACTTTACAACTTTTCTTTCAGAAATCAAAAGACAATTTTGAGATGTCATGCAGTTCATTGGCAAAACATATCTAGAATAGGAACAGGGAATAATATCTATTTGATCAAATCATAAGAATCTGAGGACACAAAGGATATCTTTTCTAGGTTGTGTTTTACTTATGTTATTATAAAATTGTTCTCTTTATAAGTTACTTCAAACTGAAGACTTATTTAGGTCTAAGTTTGCAAAACAGTTTATCTTCAGTTTGTTCAGAGTGGTATGAACCCACATTAACTTAAGGGGACAGAAATGGGCCTGCAGGTCAGCTGAAAGCAATCAGCACTAATGTTTAATATATAACTGTTAGAAAATAATTACTGTACCTTTCTTTTGGATTAATTTTCTTCTGAAAAAAACTGTAATCTGTTTTTCTATCTAAATATTCTCATTCCAACTTTGTCTCTTCAAAAGATATGGATGAAAGTTTTAAAATAAATCTTTTTGTTACATTTAAATTTATTTAAATCCCTAATTGCATCCTTAGTAATTTCTGTTTTCTTTATTATAAAAAAGAACAATTTTTGGGAACTGTGCTATTTTATCTTGATTATATAGCAAAGACATATTAATCATCATTAAATATGAATAAAACATAATGAGTCCCCTAAGTGTTAACATTATCATAAAATGCCAGAGACTGAATTCAGAAAGTTAAGATTTTTAGAAATTATTTTCAGAGGCAGTAAAAGCGTAAATTTACGTTTTCCACCTCTCCCCACAAACTCCAGGCTGATGAGAATGATAATTTGGTGGGCTGTGATTAACAAAACTTGTGCTAGCTTTTATGCTTTAGGGAAAGAAGTGGGAGTTACAATAGCATATTACTGTACTATCACTTAATTATATTTTCTTCCTCTTTCACCAGAAATTTTTCCTTATCTGTCATTAACCTCTAACTCAAAATAATTTTTGAAGTAAAATGAGAAAATGTGTACATAATTTTCTCTTACTCATGTATTATCTAGAAACCTTTCAAATGATAGATTGCTACACAGAAAAGAATTCAAACAGGTTATCTCATACAAGGTGCTAATTAGTAATTAAATATAAAAAATACAGGTATATATAAGTAGATGTTTGCACAAATATATAAGTTATAGCTTCATAACATGTTTTATATATTATTTCCCTCTACTTATTTCTTCCATGTCAATATGATATAAATTATGACCTATTATAAAGTGATAGAACTTAAGAAGTAATGTCTACCTATAGAGTGACATGATTTAGTTACACATTAAGAATATTTCAAGGTAATTTAAGAATAATTCAAGGTAAAAGGATTCTTTTCACTTAGATAATACAATTATTAACTTTTCTTAAAGATTGTAATTCACTGTGTGTGAAACAGCTATAGGAGGCTGAAGGGACATGAGTAGGAATTAAGTCAAGCATATTGAACAAGATGGCTCCCAGGATCTTTCCTGTCTGTTATTCTATTACAATATGCATTTCACTTCACTGTTTAATAAAGATACTATACAGTACTAAACATACTATATATGATATATATTTATTTAATTATAAGACGTTGTCAATGACATTGTCATTATATTCTAGGATTATTGAATTAGTGCCAGAGAAAATAATTTGTAGTACTCTTTTTACATTATCTTTTACTGATTGCTATTTTCTTTACTACTGAATAGATTAATTTTCAAAAATAGGTTTAGTCATATGTAAGAAAAAAATCCTTATTTGTAGGGCATAATTTGATATATGTCTATCAGATCAACTCTATTTTTGCTGTAATTTCAGCTTATGTATATTGTTAATATTATTTGAACTGTCAAGGATTGCAATTCCTTGTATGTTTCTATAACAGGCAATATTACATATGTGGTTTCTAGATAATTATCTTTGTAATTCATACTACTATCAATTTGAAGTGACCATCTTTATTTCATTTATTGTTGTTACATGAATTCAAATCAAAGGGTTGAAAAGATTAAATAGAGCAGAGGTTAATGAGAAATTTTCCAGGTAGTCTTAGGAGGAGCAAGTCTCAAGCAATTTTTACCAAGACAACCAACAAACCATCACTTAGGGCACAATTTGAATATAAAATATAAGTGAGAAAATATAAAATTCAAAAGTAATATAAATAAAATCCAATTAGGAACTTGTCACAGAATCCTCATGTGACAATAAAAAAATAAGTTTCTGAACAGCTCATGAAAAAAAAATTAGCTCTTATGTTGTGAAAAAGAAGCACCATCTTTTGTAATTAAACAGTTGCATTGTTAACTACTTCATATGAGGAAATGCAAAGTAGACTAAACTTTACCAAAATAAGTCATATAAACGGAGGTTTTTTTTTTTTTTAGTAATGTATCATTTTTTAATTAATTAATTAATTAATTAATTAATTTTTGGCTGTGTTGGGTCTTCGCTTCTGTGCGAGGGCTTTCTCTAGTTGTGGCAAGCGGGGGCCACTCTTCATCGCGGTGCGCGGGCCTCTCACTATCGCGGCCTCTGTTATTGCGGAGCACAGGCTCCAGACGCGCAGGCTCAGTAGTTGTGGCTCACGGGCCTAGTTGCTCTGCAGCATGCGGGATCTTCCCAGACCAGGGCTCGAACCCGTGTCCCCTGCATTGGCAGGCAGATTCTCAACCACTGCGCCACCAGGGAAGCCCACATTTTTGAGTTTTAACAAAATACCATTTAAATCTTCCCTTTTAAAAATACAGTTAACAACTTATCAGAAGTAAAGAGGTTGGGAGCTCCAAAAATACAATTAACTTCTTATGTCAAAGAAAAAACTAATAAGAAAACTAACTAACTAAATAAATAAATAAATTTGCCAAAGCTTTCAAAACAGATTTTCTGCCTTTAAAGTTCTGAGATAATTGAGTATCAGGTTCTAGAGAAACAAATGTTTTCTACTACCCATGTGCATAGGTCATGTCATTACTGCAGTGAATGTCTACTGCAGGCACACCATTTTCCTTTTGATTATTCAAATACTGGGAAGAAAACAAATAATATAGCACCAAGTCTGCTTTTCTTAAACTGTTAGGATTCAAGCTTTTAGCCTTTAATATGCAATAAATACCATTACATGTATATCTTCAGTGAGTCATTACTGCCAAATACTCTGTATTGCCATACTAATTGTTCTTTTTCTCATATACAAGAGAACATTTGGGGAAAATAAAGAACATTTCACTCCAAATGCATTTATGTCTTGAGAAGAGACTTGTTAATTTAACATTGGTAGGTGATACTCCATATAATTGAAAACTGAGAAAAAAAAGATGAAAATGCATTTTCAAAGCATAAGCCTCATAAATTTGTGAGAAGATAACCTTATTAGTCAAATTACATAAAATTCATCTGGGTCAATTTAGAACCAAATTGTCCTTGAACTAGAAAAAACATTAAAATGAACTTCTTTGCCTTTTAATTATTATGGATCAAGATTGCAAATTAAAATTTAGCTCTTTAAATCCTCTTGGGTGACTAAGGATTTTTGAAATTGTCATTTTAGTTTGCACAGATTACACGTTGCCTTCTTCCACCTCACCCAAGCATTGGATTAAGCATCACATAAGGTTGGTATTTTTTGTTTGAAAATTCCATTTTTACAGAGAGAATGTAATGATGAGAGTTCCAGTTCATTTTTCAAAATTATACAATATAGTTGAATGATTCTACAATGATTGATAATTTTTCACCATTTGTAATCACATATGTATGATGTTCAAATGTTCTGCATAAATGAACTAAAGATTTAGTGTCCTGTTTTTCTTCTGAATGGCCATGCAACTGAATGGAAAAATAACACCCAGTTTGTTTTGCTTCTGATATGAATTTGAAAAACAGCTGCCCATCTCTTTCATTCCCAGTCTACAAAGTAAGATTTAACTTGACTAGGAAAGATATTGATTTTTATATATTGGCATACTGCCCTTTGGAATACCCTCAATTTGGGAAAACAAAATTGATTCTCAAATCCAAAATTATCTTACACATGATGTTTTAGAGTGCCATGGTTAGCTGGAATCTCATGATATGATGAACCTGGGACTCTCATGTTACAAACCATGTGGCCATGTCAGCAAGATCCGTTTCTGATTCTTTGAGCTACAGCTCACATTTTCCTCTTAGCTCTGTCTTGGCCTGAGATTAATTTGCAGGGGATGTTCACTAGAAAGAGCAAGACATTATTCACCTAAAATTTAAGATAAAAATGTCTTTTTTTTGCAGTTTGGTGTAAAAACGTCATGGTCTCTCATTATTTTTCCCACACTTACTGAACAGGACTTGAAAATTCAAAGTCTTAGAGGAGTCAAAAATTCTTCGTAGTAATTCAAACATTTCCTTGGGCTAGATAGTATTACACTCTTTAGGAGTGTGTAAGCTGGAGAGGTTCAAATCACCAGCCAAAGTTGATAATCTGCTAAATTCTCTTTTATTTGCTCTTTCAGGAAAGTCCAAATATTTTCCAAGTGCCATTTGCTTGGCAAAAGAAAAGTGTGGACTAGGCAATAAGAGTTAAATCTCGTACTTCACAGCCTGATGCAATAGAACAAACTCCATGAATATTATTTCTTTCTTTGCTTGGCTGCTAGGAGGCTCAGTTTAAGTTTTCGCTCCATGACTAACCAGTGTGTAGAAACTTAGAACATGTAAAGAGAAGCCTATTAACATTACCCCCAGGGTCACTTTATTCTTCCTTTCCTTCTTTTCCCTACCCAAGTATATCCTCACTTGTTACTACTTTTTATCACTAGTATAATTATTACTATTATTTGTACTATATGTATTTTATTAAGCTTTTAAATATAGGCAGAGTTTAAATAAAAACTATTAAATTGCTGGAATCTGGGATGTAGTGAAGCTCAGCCTGTCCCTCTGCTGTTACTAGGATACAAAGATTTAGGGGATAGAGAGTGCAGCAGCAGGATGACAGGGGGACCAGAGCCAAGAGGTCTGTTCATATTCTCAAATTAGGAAGACTCACTGTTGTAGAAAGATACCAACAAAGGAATTTCTAAAGCAGAGTGGTCCTCAAAACATTCCACTCATAATTTCAACAGGGTCTAGGTAGCCTCCAGGTAGAGGTCACCTGAACCTCTGTAGCAAATCCTCACTTGCTACATCTGGCTGCTTATTCCTAGTTGGAAAAAAAAATTAAAGACTAAAGATACACCTGCCTTCATGGTTCCAAAATCTCATTCTATTCTCATTCATTACTCTCTAAAATAGAAATCAAACAGGTCAAGTGCGGCTCCACAACTTCATCAGATCAGGCAGAGTCTCCATGTTGGTGGGGAAGAGATTACCCATGTAATGGGATGAGGTATGTACTTCTAAGCTCAGACCCTCTCCCCTGATTCCTGCCAACACGCTGACAATTCTATTATCAGAGATGAAATTTTTTGTGTCAATACACTGAGTTTTGTGATAGACCTCTTTGGGGGACATATTTTGACAGGGCAACATCCCACGTTAATCCCTTATATTAGTTGACCAGAGAGTATTGCTTTCAAAAATTTGCAAAAGTTGGACATTGAAATAATTCCTGGGAGATTACATGATTTGGTACTGAACCAAACATTAATCACAAGTTATTAAAAACAAAAGCTTTTTTTGTACTGAAGCTGCAAGTAGAAACCATTTATGACTGTCCCCAAAGTCCTATTCCTATGAATACACCAGGCAGTGTCCTGATTGTGGTGCGTGAGAATGGATGACAATAGATGGAGCAAGAAATGATTCCTCCTTTTTTTAAGAGTTAGCAAGAAGGAGGAAGAAGAATGTTCCTGGAAGAGGAAAGTATGCAGCTTAGGCATGAGAGGGGCTTTTGCAAGAAACTGAAAGTCCTTCTGTATCTCAAGGGCCAGGAAAGGTGGTCTGGCTTGGTCAGTAGAGGTCATTCCTGTGGGGTAGAAAATGCTCAGATAGGGAGTTGTGACTTGTGTCAGCCCAAGGGTGATGGTGAGATATTGATGGGTTTTGCTTAAATTTACATTTTATGAAGATGTCCCTAAATGCTGTGTGGAGAACGAGAGGGAAGAAATAAAATTGGAATCTGGAAAAAAAGTTAAGCGGCTACTGAACAAATAGCCAACAGCAAGGATAATTTTTCCTCTATATTATTATTTTGTTAAGAATTAGACTAGGCCTATTTTATGAATATGATAAAATTAACCTGAAGACTTAACTCCAGGCAAATGTTAGATAAAGATTTAACTCTCGATGAAGCACAGCATTCATCTTGCGTCCCATGCTCTCTGTACATTGGATTATGGCATAGTGTCATGGTTTGGTTTCCTAACCGTGAGCTGAAGCGTCCCACAGCACCACAATGACCTTGCAAGAGCACTGTGGAATATTTTAAATTTGTCAGGGAGCCAGAGCAATATCTGTTGAATACCACATGAACTACTATCTGGTGATAGTTCAGGGTTTCAATATTAGTACCAAATTCCTTCCTATCGTTCCATTACTTTGTGAATCTGGGGTTTCAGTATTTGCCGTGATATAAAGCAAGTACCATGTGGATATCAATGTATAAGTCAAATGCCACTTTTTCTGGAATGTTATTTATTTTGACATTAAAAAATAAAGATATAAAGGAATTTTCTGGTTTTTTTGTTTGTTTTTGTTTTGTTCTTTTTTTGCAAGATAATTCTCCTCCATCAATCTATCATTCACCATCTTCCTTTCTCAGTAGCACAGTTATAAGAGAATTTGGATATGCCTTATCAGTCTTTTTTTTTCTTCCAGTTTTACTGAGATATAATTGACATACAACACTATATAAGTTTAAAGTGTACTGCATAATAATTTGACTTATGTACATGATGAAATGAGACCCACAATAAGTTTAGTGAACATCCATCTCATACAGATATAACATTAAAGAAATAGAAAAAAATATAATTTTTCCTTGTGATAAGAATTCAGATTTACTCTCTTAACAAGTTGTATATATAATGTATAACAGTGTTAATTATATTTATCATGCTGTACATTACATCCCTAGGACTTATTTATCTTACAGCTGGAAGTTTGTACTTTTTGACCATCTTCATCCTATTCTCCCTCCACCTCAACCCTGCCTCTGGTTACAACAAATCTGATCTTTTTCTATAAGTTTGACTCTTGCTAGAGCAAAGGACACATGGTCTCCATCGGGCCCACAGACTTATTTTATTTTGAATCCACAGACTCAAAATATATATGAAAGTGTATTTAACCATTAAAATCCTATATTGTAATATTATGGACTGCCTTTTAAAATCAGATAATCTGATAACAACTTGACCTATAGTTCTCCTGCATAGCAATAATCAGCAGAAAACACAGGGCTGCTCCCTTCCAAAGAAAGCTTTTCTCCTCACTCTGGCACAGTACCTACTAATTTACTTTACCTGGCTGATACTAGTAGTTATTGGAGTTTGTCCCTAATTTAATGTGACAAAGAGTTTTAAATTAGGGATTCATTGTTTAAGATAGGAAGTTTTAGTGTGTTTATGCCATGTACCTGTGAGTGATGCAGAGAGTGGAGGTATTTCTACAGCTATTAATACTAGTATTATTAATAAGGTGTTTTGAAATTATACATATTAACAGGCATTATTCTAAACACCTTACATGTATTATCTCAGTATACTCACAGCAATATTATAGTCACAAAAATTCTACAAGGTAGTGTTCTCACTTTTTAATTACAGAAGTGTCGAGAACTGTGAATGTTCTCAGATTTTATCCTGCTTGCAAGCTAACAAGTTAACCTGCCACAGCCTCATAGATGCTGGCAGAAGACAGGAGACTCTTAGATTAGAGACAAAGGAATGTCTTGCCATTCAGCAGCTCACATGCACTGCAGTTTGCATTGATTTCCCTTCCACTCCAAGTGCCATGGCTACAATGAGGAGCGGACCATCTTTACTGAGCTGGCCAATAAACCTGCCGTCTGCCAAGAGGGAGATATTGTCTCTATCTTCTAAAGCTGTTTACTAAACAAACCTTCTTTAAATGGAAGAAGGATTGCCTTTTTATAGTGGTCTGAGATAGACAGGAGAGATAAAGAAAGAATAATATATTGCTTTAAACCTTTTGTTTTTAAATAACATTTCAACTTTCTTACACTAAATGATAACATCATAAATTTGATGACAAATAATAACTAGAAACCTGCTGTAGGTAGCAGATGAAGGGAAGAACAAGGCATCTGTAAAATTTAATGGAAACCTAAACTCTGAGAATAAAATAATAAAACATTGAAACACAATTTTAAAACATCCCATATATGAACCCACCAGTAGTTTCTAAATCTTTCTGCTCCAGAGAGCTTTAAAAATCATAGTTTCTATGAGTCAACCTTAAATCTATGTATCAGAATCTTTAGGGGTAGTATTAAAAATAAAGTTAAAGGAATTTAATTTTAGAAGGTTCCCCAGGAGAATCTGATGTGTAGTCTTAAGAGAGCCTGGAGATCATGCAGCTCTGAAGATGATCTCTAAGTAGGTGAGTGAGGTTGAATCAAGGTGACTTGTGTGTCACCTCCAGGAGGCACAGTGGAAGAATGATTGTACTAAAGAAAGCATAAAACTAATACAGCTTTCTACTCTGTGAAAATAGTGTGTTAACAAATAGTGCACTGTCAAAATGACATCAATGTAAGGGGAGTTCAAAGAATAGACTCTTCTATGTTAATTCAGAAGTGAAACAAAGAGTAACATGAATTCTTGGGGACTCAAGCGTTTGCTCATTCAAAAGGTGTAAGTTGTGGAAGCAGCTCACCAGGCAAATACAGGCTGATTAAATTTACCCCTTATGTTTATATATCTTCTTACTTTGTACCCATGCTCATGTGATTAATAACTAATTATCCCAGGTACTTTGCCATTAATAAGAAAGTGTCCTGGATTGAATAGGTAATCCAAGATCCATCAATATTTTAGTTCTTTCTTTCCTTCTTAGCTCATGCTGTCATCCACTCATATCTGTTCCTAACACACTGATAAATCTTCCAATTTTCTTGAACAATTTTTCTATCAAGTTCACAATTTATTTTTCCAACCTAAATCCTATAATGACCCTTGGAAATTCCAATATCCAACTGAAAGAGACATTCATACATCTACAACTATACACCAATGGCTTGCAAACTCATAGCTCCAGACTTGTATATCCTAGTATTAAATATTAAATTCTAGTCTAACCGTTATTTCATTGCTTTAAAACCTTTCTCATCCTCACCTCATAGCAGCTGGGCAAACCATTCATATGGCCAACCTCTGGATCACCTAGATGTTTTCCACCTCAGAATTTTTAATTCTAATATTTTTTATTTGCCAACAAACTCTTAACTTTAGAGATATTTATTATACTCTTTTCTTCTCTCTCTCTCTACTTCTGTTATTAAATTCATCTGTTTGTCCAGTCCATTATTCTACTTTTTATTAAGAACCATCACTCCTTAGAATCCTTGATCTCTTCCTTTCACTTTACTTGTCTAATGCCTTTTCTTCTTCAAGCAAAGCAGCTATACATGCATTTAAAACATGGCCTATTCAGAAACCTGAAAATAATCAGAAAACATTGTAATTCTGAACTAATATAAGTTCATGGAATCCAATCTCTGTTGAAGACTGAATTTTCTGTTCATTATATACTTTCTACATGATCCCAAGCTTGGCTTTAACCAATTCTATACGTCCAATAACTATTCTGAGCTCCAAATCTGTATAGTCAATCATCTATTCAATATTATGTCTCTACCTGGAGATATCAAATACACAACAAGCTCAATATGTTCAAAAAAAGTTCGTAATTCTACTTCTACCACCAATGTTTCTTATCTCAGTGAATAGCACCACCATCTATTAATTTTGTTAAGCTAGAAACTTGTATAAGTTTGGTAAGCTAGCTTGTGACATACCGTTCGTTAGTCCATAGAACCAAAGAATTAGAAAAACTGCAGATTTACGTGTTAAATTATTCCACCTTTCTGTAAGTAGTTCTAACACCCTAGTCTAAACCATTATCATCTCTCACAAGAATTGTTTCAATAGCTCCTTAACCTTTCTCCCACCATCCTCTCTTGCCTATCTCTTATACATTTGTTCCTCTACAGCCAGAAATATACATTAAGTGCAAATTTGATTATGGAATTATTTTGCTTAAAACTAGTTAGGGTTTCCTTTTCCCTCCCTCTTTCCCTCTCTCCCTCCCTCCCTTCCTTCTCTATTTCTTTCCTCTTCAGTTACTCTTAGGATACTAGCTCAAATCATAAAAATAAGTTTAAGGTTCTGCAGGATCTAACCCAACTAATTACCACATACTTTCATACCATTCTTTGGACAATCTGCATTCCAGTCTCAGTGGTGCCCTCTCTGGATTTTTGAATGGCCACCTTCCTTTTCACTTCAGGACTTGTATATTTGCTATTTCCTGTTCCTGAAATGCTCTTCCTTCTCCTTACCTCTTCATTCCCCAACTTCACATTTTGCACAAATCCTTCATATCTAGCAAATATCACTTCCTGAAGAAGATCCCCTATGATGACCTCTTGGAGCAAACCAGAGAATGCTGTACATCTTTTAAATAGCATTTATGAAGACATTGACAGGGAGTTCCCTGGTGGCCTAGTGGTTAGGATTCTGCGCTTTCACTGCCATGGCCTGGGTTCAATCCCTGGTCGGGGAACTGAGATCCCACAAGCCATGTAGCGTGGCCAAAAGAAAAAGAAAGACATTGACTATCTACCTTGCTTTTTATTCTGTCCCCAAAGTTTACCATAGTGCCTGATAGAAGTAGATGATAATTATTCGTGGAAGGAATTAAGACATCTTTCCCAGAAATTACAATGTGTTCCTACCCAACCTCCTTTTTCATTTGTATAGCAACCATTTCAAAACTTCACTACTTTCTTAAAGATCCCTTCTGTGTGAATTTTTTATCTGTCTTGGAAAATTGTCTCTCCTACTTTATAGACAAAACACAGACCATTAGGTAAGATCTCTCTTAATTTTCCACTTTCCCTGAACACACTTCCCATTGCTGGCAAACTGGTCTCTGCCCATTACTACTATCCTCTTCTCTCCTCAGTCTCATTGTACAGAGTGTCTCCATGTGATCAAGGCTAATGCTTACAGTAAAATATAATATATATTATATAATGTATATTATATTATAAAATAATGTTAGATTATATACATATATATATATATATATATATATATATATATATAATCATGCCATTTTGAATATTTAGGGCTTTATTCTATCAGCTTATCTTTTTTCTTAACCCTATTTTCAACCTCTCTTTTCTTCCTAGCTCTCTTCTCACACCATAAAAAAGAAGTGTTAAGTTTATATTATCCTTCAAAAATGTTAATTGACTTTATGTTGCCTTCTATCTGCTTTGTATCGCTCCTCTTCTTCTCAGACAACACTCTTGAAATAATAGATTGCACTGACTTTCTCTACCTTTTACCTCCCATTTACTTCTCAAGTTCTATAACCTGACTTTTATGCAATCATTTCATTGAAACTGCTTTTTTTAATTCATCAAACACTCCCAGTGTAAATCAAATAAAAAAAAATACTTTTCACAGGCTATCACACTTGGCCTCTCTGAGCCATTTGGCAATATGGACCTCTTTGTAATTCCTAAGAATTTCCCACCCTGGACTCATGAGACATCATCTCACCACTCTGGTCACAACTTTGCATCTTTGCATTCCTCAGCATAACCCTTAGATCCTTTTATTCTGTTTTGCTTTTTAAATTTCAGAGTATAAACTTCAGCATTCTTCTCTTTTTAATTTACACATTTAATAGAATATAACTTTAATAAAAGTTATATTTAATCAAAGGCTTCATCTATAGAAAAGTCAGTCAAAAATCTGTATTTCTATCCCAAATGATTTAGCCTATGTCCTAGTTATTAATTAAACTTCTTCACTTAGCTCTTGCAAAGGTATTTCAAACATTGCATGTTTAAAATGGAACATATCACATTTCCCCCTAAAACACCTGCCTCTTACATTCTTTATTCTGATAAAGTGCACCAAATATCCTGGAATCCAAGCTAAAATCCTGGGAGCCATTTTGGTATTTCCTACCCTTTAACGTAAAATCTTTTACCTAATCACTTACAAAATCTATCAATTTAACTGTCCCAAACCTCTTGACCTTTCCCTCCTCTCCATGCCTTTGGCTCTTGCTCTTCTCCAAGTCCTCATCTTTAATTACCTGGATTTCTTGAGTGGTTTCCTGCCTTTTCTGTTTTCCTCAATCTCCTATCCATCACACCCATCAGAGGCTTTCAAAAGCCTAATTTAAACTTTTTTTCATTTTACTTGAATTATTTCTCATCACCTCCTGAATAAGCTCTAAAGTTTTAAGTGCGACCTACCAAATTTCTTATAATTTGACCCTTCCTAGCCATAGAATAAGTACTTATTGAATCGGTAAATGCATGGATGAATATCTGAAGATTTATCTTTCACCACTGCTTCTTTTTATGTTTAATTCTAGCCAAACTGAATCTGTAATGCTCTCTTTATACACTGTTGCTTTGCTACTCTTCCTTTCATCTTTTACATAGCCGAATCCTAGTTGTGTTTGAAGACACATATCTTGCAGATAAAGACATTGTTGAAGGAACTGGGGAAGTCTTATTCCCCAGGTTCCCAGAGAGGGTAAAATTGCACTTGCCAGAAATGTCATAAAAGTGTCAAAATTAGAAAATTAGCTGCAGAAATAACAAAACCTAAGTTGTCATCCTATTTATTTTATCACACTATGAAAACAGGAGTATTTTAAAACAGAAATGAAAGATGTACATGCCACATGCAAGAACTATGCACGTATGCTTCTCCACCACCACTTCGTAAGTATTTTAATTATGCTAACCCTGTCTCTATATGGTGGGATTACTCTGTTAAGAAGCCTCCTCTCAATATTCACTTCACCCTTCTCTCCTTTTAGGTTAGGTGGTCTTTCTCAGTGAAAAGTAGACCTTGTATGCTACTTATCATTACTGAATGCTTATTGTAAAATAAAGGTTTACAAATATTTAGATAAAACAAATATTTAAAGAATGAATTGATGATAAATGCTATATTGGTTTCTTTTAAGAGTCTGATCTCACCGGATTCACTGATATACTAGTTTTCCTACTGATCAAAATAAAGACCAGACCACGGAATTTGATTACTATTTTAAAAAGTGCATGAAAAGCAAAAAAAAAAACTAATGATGAATTGCTTAAGGAATGTGAAAACATCACCTTCACTCCATTTTACATTATTATATCACAACTGGAATATTACATAAATGACTTATATTAACCAAATAGTACGGAGGTAAAAGTTCAATTGACTAAATTTTTTAAAAATCCCATTTTTTAAAAAAAAGAAATGAATATATTTTATATGGAATTCTCTTAGAATATTAATGTTTTTCTTTTCCCAATTAAAAATAATAATAATTGATTCCTGGCCAGTGGCAGTTTGAGAAAAGGTTTAAAAAAATAGAACAGAGATGAGAAACATATACTTGCAGTATTTTACGATATCTAAACAGTTCCCACATTTATAATTATGACCCCCAGTTTATAGATTATGGATATATAGTCAAGAAGATGTTAAAGTTAATGATTCTAATAACAAAATTAAGTTGTAGTTATGCAAATAATACAATGAGCTTTCATTGGGGGTTCATTCTAAAGGCTTAAATTAATTCTTTACTCATTCTTTACTCAGGTAATTATGTTTATGTTGTATTATCTTCTTTGTGTCTCATTGATCAAACGTAGGAAGTGATTCCTTCTAGTTTTTGAACAGCTAAACCTTCAGGTGAAATTTAAACAGAACACTTTCATTTTAAAGCCAAACTGCGCTGAGGGAAGAAAGTGACAGCCTTGACCTTGGGTAGACTCCAGAGAGGTCTTTTATGGAAGGAAGATAAAAAAATTATAGCTCCATGCTGAAAATAAGATGAGGGTTCCAGGAGAATGGAGTAAGGGAGAAAGTTATTAAAAATAGTAGGAATGATCAACAAGTGTAAGGACAGGATTTTCAGTGGAAATCCTTTATCTTGTTTTAATATTTAGTTAATAAATTGTTAACACTAGATGTTTAGAAAAAGCCAGTAAAATAACTAATCCCAATAATGGTTTTTCAGATTTAAAAATGATATCCCCATCAGGTTGAGGTAGCGAGGTATAGAAAATAACATATAAAGTGTATCTGCTAAATTTTATGAAGAATTTTATCTCAGAATATTTCAGAACAATAAGGTTTTAACCAGATCTAGTCTGCTGTGTATTCCTAAAAGAATATTAAGACCCCTGCACATGTATAGGTGCTTCAACAAAAATATTTAGAGTTCACATGTTGTTTTTCTTGATTTGATTTTCTAAATTAACTGTTATACTATTTGGAAGGAAGTACAACGTAGTGAATAGAATTACATGTTTGTAAATTTTAGTACTAATTTGGAAACTAGCTATGCGATCATCAGTAAAATGAAAAAGTAGAAACTTTTAACCTTAAAAGGCCCTTCCAGGTTGAATAGTCAATGATTCTCAGTGGCATTGTTTGAAAGAATATGAATTCTCAAATTTTGATTCCCCTTAATTCTGTTTTACAGTATTAAGATTTTTCAGATGAATAAGGTGTCTTACAATATTTTAATACTTTAAAATCTCTTTCCTCCACTTCCTCTTCCTAAATCATGTAATTTGGACTACATATAAAATTAGAAACTGTCAATCAGTGCCTTATTTGTTTATAGGAAAATAATACCTATCATGGGTTATTGTGAAGAAAAAAATGATTCAAAAGAATATGGTTTTAGGCCTGGTTAGAGCATCAAATGGTTTATGGTCATAAATAAATCTCTTTGGGATTCAATTCCCTCACCTAGAAAATGAGGGAGAAGGCAGGCTGTATGGCTCTGAATGTTGTTTCTATCATTCTATAATTCTGCTATGATTTTTAAATTTCAAAATAAATGTAAGAATTATTCAGAGATACTGTGACTGATGGACTTAGTGTGAAATAAATATATCATTATGTTACCTTGTGCGTCACTTAAGCAAGAATAAAGTTTTAAGTTGAATAATTTAATATTAGGTAGAAGATCATTTATACTGCTTGCTTGTCATGATAATAATAATACAGACCTCTCATCTTACTTTTAAATCAATACCGGTGTGACTTTAAAAAAATACCTTTTTCAAAATAGGTCTGTTTTGTCACATATTAAATAGTAAATTATTGAGATATTTAGAGCTTATAAAAATATGGAGTTTTAATTAAATTACTCCAATGAGTAAATAGATAAAACACTATTTTACTACAATGTCGACTGGATCTCTTAAATTGTCTTGGATTTTAAAAGATTACAAGAGTTGTTTTCTACCTATATTTCAGTATATAGCCATAAACTTATCTGTATTTTAACATTTCACTGTAATTAAACTGATGCTGAATAAATACAAAAAATTGTGAAAATTATAATTCTCATAAATTAGGAGAAATAAAATGACTCCTTTATATTTGTCCTTTTATTTGAATAAGGTCATTTAAACTCAAGAAAAAAATCAAAAGAGATGTGGAATTATAATCATTTACATAAGTAAGATAATCATGATAGTAAAATGATGAAGAAAATGCAAAATAGTATTTCACATCAATAATTTTTTGTATAAATACTATACATACATATATTTTTTTAAATTTCTAGGATAATATTCCCAAAATGTAACAGTTTATCTCAAGAGTATGGGATAAAGAACAATCTTTTCTTTAATTTTGCTTAACATTTTAAAAAATTAATTTATCTGTGATAAACTTGTTTAAAATGATAAATATAGAAAAATGTTTTAAAATTACTAGAAGGGAAAAATAAATTGAAATTTAACTAATCAATGAGAAGTCTGCTAAATCTTGAATGTGTTTAGGTAATTTCCCAAACATTTTATACAGTTCTTTAATTTACTGGAGGAGGTTAAAGATATTTTAATTAACTGAATTTATTAATGGGTTGTTTTAAGTTAAGTGGCTTCATTAGGTTGATATATCAAAGATGAGTATTAAGTTGCACTAATTAATGATAATAAAATATTTCAACATGAAAATGGTATCATTTAAAATTAACAAGCCCAAATTTTAAAAGTGGTCAGTAGTATATAACTTCAATATATATTATAATAATACATCCCCCATATTTAGCAAATCATCCATATTGTAACAATGACAGAAAATCACTACTTGTTTTGATGCTTAAAATAACCCTGTAAGTAAATTAATATAATCATTTTAGAGATGAACAAATTGGAGCTTAAGGTATAACTTGCATACCATGGACCTGGGATCCAAACTAGATATTTCTGCTACTGAAGAACATTTAAATGCCTGTTAATATTTGGTTAGAAAATTGATTATAAAATAACTTACTTTTGGGGCTTCCCTGGTGGTGCAGTGGTTGGGAATCTGCCTGCCAATGCAGGGGACACGGGTTCGAGCCCTGGTCTGGGAAGATCCCACATGCCACGGAGCATCTGGGCCTGTGAGCCACAACTACTGAGCCTGTGCCCCGCAATAAGAGAGGCCGCGACAGCGAGAGGCCCGCGCACCGCGATGAAGAGTGGCCCCCGCTTGCCACAACTAGAGAAAGCCCTCGCATAGAAACGAAGACCCAACACAGCCAAATAAAATAAAATAAAAAAATAAGTCAGGAGCTCTTTAAAAACAAAACAAAACAAAAAAAAAAAACTTACGTTTGTTTAAAAAATGTTATATTTAAAAAATGTTTCTGATTTATTTGACAATTGACATGGTTGAACTGAATCATAAGGAATTGCAATGGGACTCTGTTTTATCTTATTCACTTTAAATCACATGACAGAAATCTTTAAGTTTTAGATTTCGAAGAGGACTTACATGATTTAAAGGATGGTCT
The DNA here is from genome assembly GCF_009873245.2 of Balaenoptera musculus. Taxonomy (NCBI): domain Eukaryota; kingdom Metazoa; phylum Chordata; class Mammalia; order Artiodactyla; family Balaenopteridae; genus Balaenoptera; species Balaenoptera musculus. Next base: position 106,262,297 of record NC_045788.1, read on the forward strand.
ATTTACCATACATTGTAGCCTTCACCTAGCAATTGCCAGTTAATCTCATTGTTATTCACAAATGTGCAGTCATTTTTAATCCTATATTTAGTTGGTTAATTTTAAGAAAATTGTTAATAAATATTATAAAAACTAACACTATTTGCTATGAGCAAGACATTTTTTAAAGCAAGTTAAGTTATAAATATATTTAATTTTGAAACTACATTATAAAGTTGATATTATTATTTTTGCACTTTTTAGATCAGGAAACGGAGGCACAGGGAGTTTAAGGAAGGCCACAAAGCTAATGCACAGCAAGGTGGAAAAAAGAGCCCAGATAATATGAGTCCAGAAGCCATGATCTTCACTATTTTTCTATAACCATTTTAATTGAATCAAAATGGATGTCAAATCCCAACAGAAAACAGTATCAGAAAGTTTGTTTAAGCTGTGGATTTTGGCTACAAAGTGGGTGATCAGGAGAGACCTGGACTCATTTGAAGAACGGTGAAAAAGGACCATATACATTAGTTTTATGGATATCACAGATGGAACTCAATATTTATTTTACCACCATAATGTGAGTTTGGAAATTTTACAAGCAGGATAATGTTCAGGTATGTAAAACTTTGTAAGAGAAAATACTGGAGGGAAATGAGTGTGCAAATGGAAGTGATGGGAGAAGAGATTGGCATATAGCTGGGAAACAGTGACCAAAAGGCCAAACATTGTGGTCAGAGTGTGACAATTCATTTTTAAACTTTTAGCTTTTCAGAACATTCAAACATACATGAGTTGGAAGTGTAGAATTATGTTAAGGAAATTACTGACACTATTTCAAATGGCAAAAGGGTTTTTATCTACAAGTTCTGATTAAAAAATACCAGAAACTATACTCGTTCCTGAAATTCTGGTAGAGGACCCAAAATTGAGAAACACCTTGGAATTCACATAGCCCACTGTGGTAAAAAGAAATGAATTTTCTTGCCTGAGATAACATGTCCAGAGGCTAAATCAGGAGGACAGAAAAATATCCTGCCCCCAGCAACTACTTTCACTATCTCATGCTGAGTCCAGATTTGACGTATTTTGTTAACCTAGTGAAGCAATAACTATACATTTAAATTGTGTTGTGTACTATTTTTAGCTTTCAGTAAAGAACCATTTCATTTTAAGGTTACTTTAAAAATCCCACATTGATGGATTATCAAGGAAAAATCCTACATTGATATATTACCAAATTGAATAGAGAAATTAGAAGTACGAACATGAAGTAGTAAAATGAAACCTTAGAACTTCCTTCTCATTTGCATATTTTTTTCTTTCAACTTGGAATTAAGATGGAATATATCTGGATTTAACCTGTAGGACTAAGAGAAAAGTATATGAAGATTTGTTTTTGGTTCCCTAAAGCAGCATTTTGAGATACAGTGCTCAATTTTCAGCTAACTCTCAGAACTAGGGAATAGGATACCTAGAAATACCAGAAAAATTAGACTGTCATTCTTAGTCCTTTTAAAAAACTATTCTATATCCCACGCTGAACAAAACTTTCTGGACTGTTGGTGGTAAAATGCCAAGGAACACAAGCTGTAGCATAGGCAAACAAGTATAGTTCAGAGTGAAAACAAGCTGAATTGTATTTATTTGACATGTTTCCACTCTACCAACTTAACTCATTTAATAATGTACACATACTTTAAAGACATCAAAGGCAGATATATAATATTATGTATTAAAGACTGTGATTGTTCTTTCTAAAACTTTCTCTCAAGAAAATGATTTTCTATTCTGAAAATCTATTATCTCAGGACTGAAAATTATTTGTCTATGTGACACTAAAATACCTTAAATAGAAAGTTAATAAGACATATCTGTACCAGTATATTATTAATGTATGGCTAGCTCATTTTTAGAGCTTTTCCCCCCTGCAACTAACATTTTCAAGGCACTTAATTCAAATAAAAGAAATAGTTTGTATCCATACAAGTAGATTTGAAAATATTTCAAATGAGGAATCTCTCACTACTCAATGAATTAGATGGGTATTCTTCACACCAAGATTCTAAATGATTTTCTCTTGTGAAGTAGGTTATTTAAATTATACATATATATATATATATATATATATGTATTTCTCTGTGTCTAATAACAAAGCCAGCCCTATCAAGCTTCATCATCTGCCCTCTACTGTCTAGAGTGCTTGTCTCTTTCTAAGTTTAGCCTGGAAGGAAAATTACATATTAAAGTACCACTCTTTGCGAACTGCCCCTTTCCTGGCTCCAGTTCTGACTAGGATAACCCTATTTACTGCCTTTGGCCCTTCAGGCCCGGTGCTGGTAACAGCATCTTGCTATTACGAGTTCAATTGTGCTTCTCCCTTATTAGTTTCCCAAACTCTGCCTATATTTCTGTGAAAGTGTCCTCATTAAAAACTCTTTAGCTACACCCTTTCGAGACTGCAATCAGTTCCTACTGATATCCTGAGTCACACACTATCTAAATGAGTAAAAAATAATAATCTTATAATCAATATTTAGGAAACATGACTTCAAGGAAAAAGAAAAAAATGCATTAAGACCATCGTAATTTACCCAGTTTAACACAGACTACCCTAGAAGAGCACTATGCTTCTTTATTATGAAACTTGGGTTTTAGACATCAAGAATGGTTCAAATGCTTTTGAAAAAAAATATGTTTCTCAGTGAATCTAATGCAATTCTTCATGTTAGTTCAAAGTTGCTTCCTCCTTTCCTACTTAAACTTTCACTGATCAGCATTCTTTGCTTATTAATGGGTTACATAAAAGGCCCCTGGGAATGTTTGAGTTCATCTCTTTTTTTCTAAAGTGAAAAATAAGTGGTCTTAAATTAGGTATTCCCATTTATTATACTGAACACTTTGAACAGTATTCCCTTTACACTAATGTAATTCTTTAAACAATATTGGTGAAGAAAGTTTAATTTCTGTTCTTACTCACCTGTTAGAATTTATAGTAACTTTATTGACTATTTTATTGACTCTTTTTTAACACTATGAATGCAGATTTTTATCTGTGAAACTGCTACATATCATTGGTCTTGACAGGTTTTCTGGCAATAGTTTAAACCTGTGCACCTACTGGGACAATTGCTTTTTCTTAGTCATTTTTCTTAATAATTTTATAAAGACATTTCTTTAGTTAAGAGTCAGTGTTATCACAGCTTCAGCATAAGCAATTCTGATAATAAAATTGTATAAATATTATGTATGTATTTGAGAAGCCATTTGGAAAAATCTGTCTCCTTGCCCTGCAATCACCTTACAGACACTTTGCATCAAGTAGCTTTTAATTTTCTGGCCACAACTTAATTTAAATGAGTACAGAAAACTAATGGGAGATTATTTGAAATCTAGAGAAATAAACTACTATATTATTGAAGCAAGAGACGTTTTAAAATATAAAAATTATCCCAGTACTTACTGTAATTCCACGAAGTTATATTTAATAGATTGTATTAGACCCTCCTCAGAAGTCATGCTTTGTGGCATTTGGTCTTATTTACTGTCCTGGCAGAAAGTTCCGGCTGAAGTCAAGGTCACCTTCTATCCCAAAGTTGGTATAATTAGTATCAATTCAGTGTTTCGCCAAGCTTACACAGGAGGTTATTAACTGTGTTTCATGTGGAGTGTCAAAGAAGCAAAGGCAGTGCTGGCAATCTTTTCAGCTTCAAAGGCACAGTTCATAAATTTAATTCATTGGTTAGTAAGAAAGCTACAACCAGTTTATTAATGATTTTTAAAATAATTTCAGAGATGTTCTGGAAATACATTTATTCATATATGTAGGCCAAGGTTTTAAAATATAAAACAGATTATCCTCCTAATAATAAGTAACTCATTTATTCTTAATATTTTATAAGCAATGTGCTTTCTGGAATATAATATTTACAGAAATTTTTGAATTAATATTTATATGTGTATGCATATTATATAAAGATGAATTCAAGAAAATGGCACATAGTCTACTAGGGAACATTTTCTTTTCTTTCTTAGAGGTTGTTTTGCAGGAAATGTATATATTATTAGATTATATTAAATCTAGAATTATTATCATAAAATCAATTAAGACACACATTTATACAAGTAGAAACAATATTAGTAGAACTGTTTACTTAGAAGAAATATAAACTAATGGAACAAGATTTCTGTTTAAATTTATCTAAGCCAAAGAAATAAGCTTAAAATGAAACTCTTAAAAATGTTTGATGTTTTAAATTGCACAAGCCACAAGAATGCCCTTAGAAAATAGAATAGAGCATAAGTGTTCTGCTTCCCTTAATAGGTGGTATGGGGAAGAAAATATGAATACCGTTTTCTTCAGATATTTCCTAAATGCCATAAAGAAATAAGTAAATATTTAAAGATTTTCAAACTTTGCCAGAGTTCACCTTCATACAAGTCAGAGGCAAATGCTCCACTTGGTTTCAGAAATGGTTATACACAACAAGTGATTCTTATTCCAAATAAGATCTACTAGAATAGAAAGAATAACTTTAGCACCCTATGCTATCTTGGAATAACCTAATCTGAAACATTGCCATTATTCCAATGTGTGGGTCTATAGCTGAGTAAGAGACCAGGACCCCCAGTCAGCGCTCCCACCCATGTCTGGCCTGTAGCCACTCCTTTCAGCATTAATAATATGGTACTTTTAGCAAGGTTGAGAGTGAGCATACATCATGCTTATTCTTTCCAAGTGAGAAGCATTTTTGATATCCTGTTTCCATTATGAACTATGTTTCATGTATTTAATTTTGAAACAGAGTCAACTTTATATAGTAATTATGGTTTTTAAAAAGACTAGTGGAAATTTAGCTACACTCACAGCCTAAATGTAGAAACCTATCTTTTTGCAGATAAGCAGGTCCCTCTATAAGGATCATCTGGAGACTGAAATATTACTTAATTTTTGTCAAGTGAAAAAAAGCCCAACATATTGACACTTAATTTTTAAAAGCTCACAGCACCATGCAAATTGTGTTTTATTACCACCAATAAAATCAGAAACATTTTTAATAGCTAAACACTCATAATACAAGCTCATAAACAACTTCTTGATTTGCACACTTTGGGATTTAACTCTGTCAAGATGATATATTTTACCATTGCAAATGCTCTATTTGAATGCATTTATTATGACTAACTCAGAGCTATAATGATTTTACTCCATTCATTCTTTCTCAGTGCTGGTGTTCTCTTTCATTCTGATAAACGTTTCTTTATCTCTATGTATTCTATTTTTAAAGTATCTGTGCCAAAAAGGGGAGGAGGGCACACATTAATGAAACCAAATAAAAATAAAATATAGACTAGATTTTCTTTGACATAAAGGAAATAGAGATTAGAAGCACAGGTCAGATCATTATTGCTTTTTAACCTGATTTAATTAAATAGATGTTTCAGACAGTGGTTTGATGTGCTCATGTATGCATTTTGTGTTTAAGTTAGCATATTGTATTTTGAAGCCAGAGAAATGAAACAACAATTGAAGTAAAGGAATCTGCATACAAAAATACTATTTCATAAACAACATTCTAGGCAACTGCATTTCATTAAAAATGCCCACATTAAATATGAGTAGAATGTTACAATTCATCTCAATTTCTCTATACTGGCACAAAGTAAATACTTCGGCAATTTATTTTCATTTGATATAGCTTAACTTTGTGTATATGATTTTTTTCTACAAGTCACTAAGATTGCTTCAAGAAATCTTTAGAGAAGGAAGATCTTTCAAACAGCAATATTTGGGGATTATACTTAATGGTCAACCATGTCCCTAAATTCATATACATTTAAATAGTTAAATTTTATGATTCACATGATTTTAAAATTACAGTGGGCCTTTAATTCTAGACTGGATCTATACTCATTGTAGATGTATGCTAAAATTCATTCTATTCTACATGAATAATTTAAAATATTTTACTTAATATTACATTTTTAGACATAATAACTAAATTAATGTGTAATTTAATTGTGAAGAATTGACATTAAGTTTGTGCTTGACATTAAACTTTTGATTGCAGAAGCACGCATTTCAAAAAGACATCCACCTTGAATAAACATATTGCCAGCTGTAGCAAAACAACCAGGTAAGGAACTAGGCTGCCCCACCCGTGAAGTTCTTTTTGTCAGAAAGCCCTGGGTAACCTAGATAACTGATCACCTTGGGTAGCCTGGTTTCTCCCTTCCTGTGCCCTAATTCCCATTCTTATGCTTTAAATTAACCAATAAAGGGTGAACCCACAAAACTCCAGACACCCCACCTTTGAACCCTAAAAAAGGCAGAGCCCAGGTCTGTGCGCTCTCTTTCTCTTTTTACCTGTGACCTCACTATGTGGCCCTCCAGAATCTCTGAGTAATAACTTTGTTCCTCAAAGTTCCCTACTGGTTTCTTGCTGAAGTACAGCCTGCGATCATATTAAGAACAAGGGCTGGTCCAACCTCATCATTTGGCCCTGGTGGAGGAAATGTCTGTGAGGGCTCCTAAAAACAATAGGAGCTGAGGCAAGTGCCTCAAGCATTCCTAGCGAAAAGCATCACTATCAATAGGCTGGGACCAACACAACAGTACCCATCTCTAAATTTTGTGAGATTGGTCATTATTACTCTGGTTGTAGATAATTTGATAATGGTTGATTTCTTAAATTTAAAAAATATGTCTTTTGTTTTTGTTTTGCAGTGCCATTGTGAAATAAGGTACCATTGCAATTACCTCATTAGAGTTAATAAATTGGTTCATATTACTAGACAAATGGTATGATTCTATTAACAAAAAATTATTTCACCATTTTAAAGTCTGATGTAAAACTAAATCAATACTTGAATCAATATTTCGTTTGGATTTTTACATGGATTGTACAAACAATTTCATCATCACTTTTAGGATTTATTTTTTCCTATCCGATATACTGAAATGCATGAAGTATTTGAACAGACCCTTAGTATTAGGACAGGGAGTATATCAGATATTTCACATCTTCTCTCCATATATGTCATTTCATTTCTATACTTGTAGTGCAATTACAGTCTTACAGAGGCAGAGACAGACAATAATTAGGCATTTAGGAGTTCCTCTGTGTTGGTAAGTACAAAAGATTCAGTTGTGAATTCTAATTTTAAAAATCATGATAAATGGACATAATCACTGATATATCTCACTGTGTCTCATATATATTTCTTGACTTTTCAATACCTTTATATCATGATCTGTAAATGAGGGTGCTTGCTGTTAAAGATTCCTAGATTATGAGATAGTTTATATAAAATTAAAATTATACAGTATGATAAAAAATTTTTAAAAATGCTTTCAAATTAACGATACCATGCAAAAATAATATTAATACTAGAAATCACATCAGGTCATTTGGAAGCATTTTATAAATTATCATATTTAACTCATTAAAGTTTATCTCATTAAAAATTTATTACAGTGACCTAAAAAAAACCCCAAATTTATAGAAGAGTATATATATATATATATATAGATATATAGATATAGATATACAGATATATATCTTTTGAAATAGTTGATAGGATTAATCAGGCCACTAGTCTTAAAAAGTTGCAATTCCCATAAGCAGAAAATTAAAATGTGTTGTAGCAGTGATGGTTTGTAATGTAAACATTTAAGAGATCTATAAAATGTTCAGGTTTTAGGTATATGATAAATAAATAAGAACCCTATAAAATTCATAGAAAATTTATAAATTGTTGTTATATTCAAGGATAGATAAGTAAGTTCCATATGCTCTAGTGCCATTTTAATATTTAATTTTTTCACATAATCAATTAAAAATAGGTTTGAAATTAAAATGTAATCAGTGCACTAACACCAAAGAATTTTGCCAGAATTAAAACTAGAATTACTATAGGAAAAATATACCATTTCAGATGCAACTACATGTGAACACACTTGTTTTACTTAAAAGAACTAAGCAATCATTGTCATACATTGAGTGCTGATTATGTTGCCAGAACTCTAGGCATTATCCAATCCTCAAGGCAATCTGAGAATTAAGTGTTTCTCATTTTTCTGACGAAAATGCTGATGCTAAATTTGGTTCATCGTCTAAGATCAAAGACTTTGTAAACAGAAGAACTGAAACTCACACCTAAAGATATCTCTCAGGCTCACTTATTCTCTGTCTTTCCCATGACTGTTCAAGTTTGCTCCCTTCTCTGTGTTATAGCACCCTTTTTTGTAACAAGGTACTGCTAATTGCCCGCTTTTCTTCCATATGGTTGAAGCTCCTCTCCCTGCACACAGGGATGCATTTCATGTACAAACTGAAGAGAGGTGCAAATTCTCAAGGTTATGACTAACAATTTGAGTAGTTTATTTTGGTCTATTTTATCTTGATTTTTAATAAAGCTACAGCTATGATTCTTTATTTTTAATTGGATGTTTATCATATCTTAGGATAGAAAACTCAGCAATGGCAGGGGTGGTGAAAGAGTGTAAATGGAGATATGAACAGTGATTCATTTGTGGTCATTTATTAAATAAGTATGTATATAGTGAGATAAATGTTACAGTTTATGAAATTTGAAGAGATGCCATTTAAACCTAATAAAATTAAATACAGTTAGCTTAGTAATTTAGATTACTGAATGAGAGAAAGGGATGAAGAAAGTAAACAAAAAAAATTGGCAAGCTGAAAATATTTAGTTCCTAGCTTTTCTTAGGAAACATATTCTTATTATATCTTTTAAACTATAATTTGGAAACATCTTTCACTAATTTATAGATAAATGAATTCCACTTAAAATATAATTGCACCTGAAACCTCTAATTTAATAGGTAATGCACAGCTAAGTGAATATCATATAAATTAAGAGGAATAGAGTACAAAAATCATAAAATATTTATTTATTGACTGAATCCCCACCTCCTTCAAATACGGAAGAACATTAATCATGCAGGTGAGCTTGGTGACTTTCTTCAATTCCCAGTTGTTCGTTGAAGGTAGGAGGGAAAAATAGACATTACACTAACATTCAATGTTGGTGCTACTATTTTTTCTGTATAAAGCAGATGCTATGAATTGCCTAACTCATAAAATACGTTTTCTTTTCACATATCTTGGTGCCATTTGAAAAATAATATCTTGCAGCTGTTAAGTAAAAAAAGAAGGAATGGGGGGTATGTGTGTGCGTGTGTCTTCTTTGAGGTTTATTTATTTGTGTGTTCCTTTGAAGGAAAAATAAATTTTTTCAGCACTTTTGAATTCCATGGTGTAAAGTTCACAAAACATCTTAGGAAACCTTTAAAAAATGAATTTCCTTGAAAAAGTAGAAAATTGATTTCTTTTTAGCAGGCTGGTTAAAATGGAACAGGTAAGAGTCACTTAAGATGCATGTGAACAAATATAAAAGATTTGTTAAACACTTCACTTTGAAATAAAATATTTTCTATTATTTTAGCCTAATATATATATATATACTCACAAAGAATATGAATATTTTTCATTAATTAAGTATAGACACTGATTATTTGGGGGAAATGCATCAATTTAATTGCTAGTGATTTCAGATACAATATGTTTAATCCCCATAATTTTAGGACCTGGCATAGTGCCATTTATATATACAGCAGGTACTTGATAAATATTTATTGAAGAAGAAATGAACTAGGCTTTATTTTGTTATAATTAGGTCTTTTAAAAAAAGTTAAGTCAATATATATCTCTCTCCTTTTCCAACAAAATGATTTGTTTGTACAGTCAGAACTTAACAATATCATAGAGATTTTGTTGGTAAGCAGTAAATTGCATTTCATTTGAATTACTGTTTGTAAAAATATCTTTAGAAAAACAATAAATTAAAGCAAAGTAGAACTTTAGATATCTTACATTTCATATAACATCATAAAGTATTTTTTAACTTTTTCTTCATTTTTATTATTTTTCTACTCATTTTTATATAAGTTGTTATAAGAATGATCTTTAAACTCTTCTACTTATAGATTTAGCTCAAATACAGTTTTTCTAGTAATACTAGGTATTTTGAGAAATTCTTATTGTTACTATCATCAAGCTTTAGCTATCAATCTTGTACACTGTATAACAGAATTGACCAAATTATTAAATATTAACAATTATTAGATACTAAAATATTTTTCTGGAACAAGAGAAAAAGTAATATAATAACTATAAAGTAAAAGCTAGCAGCAACTCAATATAATATTGAGAATTACTAAAAATTCTAAGAAACACAAACAGTCTAATTGAACAGTCTTTACAAGTGAAGGAAAATAATATTAAGTCTATCCTTGACAAAACTTTAGATATATATTATTGTAAAGTCCTCATGATTTCAAATTAAATTGTTACATTTAACACATATTAGGACAGCCAACATGACACAAAACATGTATAAGAGTAAATGACAGACTTAAATAGGACAAATTGTCTCTGAACATTGCTTATGCAGAAATAAAGTTTAAAATGTGTATTTCTCTAATGTGCTCAAACAACTTTTTATTTTTCATCATCTACTAACCACTTAAAGACTACTCAGAAATGCTTTTTTATATTTCTGAACCATGACATAATAATTATTTTTGCCCTTAAGGATTAGTTCAATATCTTTTAGGTTGCTCTGTTTGAGACAAACATACTTATTGGTAAACTGATGCCAGAAATTACTCATGGAGCCAACCATCAATTCCTGTCATCCTGGACAAGTCTAGAACATTTGCTTTCAGAACATTCTGTTAGTAGAATAAGTAGCTCCACTCAGCAAATCACTTTAGGCTGACATATTGAATATTTACCTAAAAGTTCTATGTGTAGTTTATAATGACCCCTGTATTATGCCAATTTTACAACAAATTCAACACTGTAGGCATTTTAATCTAGTTGCAGAGGAATAACAAATCATTAACATTAAACTAGGGTCTTAAAAAAAGCAAAAACTACCTCTGCATTTTTGAACATCTTATTTCTTTGCATTTATAGGGTAAGGAAAAAAAAAAAAACAGTGTCCCATGTTCACATTTTAAACTCTCAATGTTGCAGAGCTCCATATATTCTCAACCTATATTCTGAAACATTTTCATAAGAGTCATAACTGACACTAAGAAAAATTAAAATGTACCACCTTGTCTCATATTTTATTCCAACAACCCTAACTGATAGTAACTGAGGTGACTTACTTACTTCTTAGAAGTAAGTAAAATTGGATCTCTATTCCTCTACCCTTTATAAAACCTATAAAAGCTCTATTTACTGTGTTTTCCAGGCCATAACAAAGAAGCATACTGTACCTCGTATGTTGCTGGATGTTGCAGATGTGGTTTGGCTGGCTGTTATGGCTACAGTGGTTGTGACTGTTGCAGTGGTAAGGGAGGGGATGATAGTAGTGGGAAGCAAAGTGTTGGGAACATCTGGTGAGTGGAAAAAGAAATATAAAACAAAATCATATCATGCAAACAAAAGATAAACACAAATGATTCAAATTACAAATACATATATCTTATTTGGGTTTAACTTTTAACAGGCTTAAACAGATTATCAGGTACAAAGCTGGCGGTACCACGCAGTTCTTGTCATTTTTTTTTTCATTGATTTTTCATGCTCCTACACAAAGCAAAAACTTGGAGCAATGTTTGATTATAAGCAGATTGCCTGCAATATTTAGAGTAAAACTTAAAATGACAAGAATTCATTCGTTTGCTGAGTCGTTTAAAAAGTTTGACATGCAGTAGCAAAATACAGAGAGGTAAAACAGAAACTGACATGCTTTGTCAAAGAAGTAAACAAAGAAACAACACAACAGAAAATAAACACAAATAACACCACCAGATAAGATTAAAGAAATGTTAACGATGGATGAATATATGCATGTTAAATACTCTTTGATTTTTTTTTAGGCAAACAATGATAGGAAATAGGATGAAAGCAATCTTTAGATACAAACAAAAAAGAAGCCAATTGTTACTATTATTATTACCATTACTTTGCTTTTCCTTTTCTCACAAATGGTGTTAATGTACAGTTTAGAATCTTATAATTCTTACCCTGATTAGCTGGTAACGCCTTCTAACAATTTTGCAGTACCTAGGAGTCTTTAACAAGTATTGGGTCAACTAGCATGGAACTCAATATTCTGAACTGTTTATGACTTATTTTATTTGGCATACCTAGGAGAAGTTATTGAACATATATCTGAACCATAACATTCAACCCCTAGTCCATAATCAGTCAAAGTTGGCAAAAGTTGACAGTAGATTCAAATACAGAGAACATAAGAGAAAAAATAGCTTAGAGTTTAACACCAAAATCTTCCTTCCTTTCACTCAAAAGCAGCTAAAACTTTGAAAAGCAGCATAGAGAACACTGAAACAATATAGCTGGTGTCAAGCAATGAGAACTTCAGTAATATCCTCAGAGAGTCAAATCTTGTCTCAAGTGGATAGGCATATAATTTACACAGTGAGGAAATTAGAAACAGTTCACAAATTACCTGTAATTACTGTGCTGGGGTTTGATTTCACATGTTTGCTACACAGCTCCTATATATTCAGAGTGTTTGACAGATTATTTTGCTATTAAAAAGCTTCCTGTCATTCTCTCAGTTAAAGTCTCTGAGTCACACCAAATTTTTTCTAGTTCCTTACTTCTGATAAATAGCCCTACTCAATCCTCAGACTTTAACCTGCTGAATTCTCTATGCTGGAGACATCAGAAAACAGCATGAGATCACTCTCTTATCTTTGGTATTTATGTTTACACCTGTTTCCTGGCCAGTCACATTAAGAAAACAACATTCTGAAAACCCAATGGTGCTACATTAATCACTAGAGAAAATGGGTATTGTCTGGAGTGCGATTACCATGATCATAAAGTAGAACTGACTTCAACAACATCATAAATGAATAAATATTATGTATATATGCACATATGCTTCTTGTTTACTAATTTCTGTAATAACTTCTTATTTTCATTGTAAGCTTTCCTAAATAGTTTAGGCAGGCTGGAGGTAAATGAAAGACATTTTCTAAATTTAAAAAAAGTAATTTTAATTTTCACACATTTCCAAAATAGAAAATAATACATTCTTTGTCTGTTAGCAAAATCATTTGCTCATTAGGATCTCAAAATATATGTATTTCATTAGTGCAAAGGGAAATATCTTCCGGGGCTAACAAATATAAGAATATACAATAATATTAGTCCTTTAAAACTCCATGGAAAGAACCCAAGATTACCAAACCTATCACAGATTATAAAATATTACATTATTTGCTATCAGACAATGGGTTAGAATAAAATTTCATTGTATCTGAAAAGCAGTGTTTCAAAACCAGCTATATTATTTGATTCTGGAGTGCAAATAACAGACTTTGGTGTTTTTTTTTAAGCCAAAAAACCCCATATTGTTTGGATTTTTTTTCTTACTTCATATCAACAAAGATGGGTAATAATTAACTCTGATTTGTTTTGGAGATAGTCTATATATTTTCATGAGCATTCTTATATAAGCCAACAATATCCTATTTCCCATATGAAGATGCATGATATATAGGGTTTCACCCCCCAGGCTAATATTCAAAAAACATTTAAAAAATGGGTAGTTTTAATAATTGTTAATCCACTTTAAGAGAACTGTCCTAGAGTCTTCTACAGGGTCCAGATAGATGAGATAACACCACTAACCATTATTGACTCATAGTCTGGCTCTTGCTTATCTGCTCGTCATTCTCATCTTCTCCCCTTGACTTCATATGTACCTAAAAACAAACTGGCTAAAAGCAATTTGATGGAAAGAGCCTTGGCCGATATGACAATTGGGTCAAGAAAATGACCTGTCAAATAAGAAATCTCTCCCAGTCACTGTTACATATTTTTAATCACTAGTAACATTATTTCATCCTACATGTTCTGAAACATTTTAAACACTTGCATTTTTGCGAAAATTTTGAGGGTTTCATCATTCTGTTCTTTCTTTTTATCACACATTCATGTCCATCCAATTATTTCAACTCTATTGTGAAATAGCAAAAGTTGAAATAATCTTAATATTCAATACCAGGAGATTAATCAGAATCAACTACAACTCAAAAATGTAAGATTAGTTGGAATTAGTTGGAATTCTCAGAAAGACCAAGGAAATTGTGTAATATTTCTCTTACCTAAACTTTCTATTGTTCTGATTTTATTGCTGTCAGTCTCCCCACTTGGCAATTAATCTTTGAATAGAACTCTGCCTACTTTATTGTTGGTACCTTAGCACAATTTAGAAGGTCAATAAAAGTTTACTAAATGAATTTGTTCATAGCATTATAAAAATAAAACATATTTTAGGGGATCTAGAAAAGTTCACTTTTTTGACAGGTCAACTAGTCAATATAGAACTAAAATATTTCATTACTTCTGCTCAAAAAAAAATTCTTCTCTGTGTTTAATACATATAATTTTTATTTTCTGAAGGATACATTTTCAAGATTACAACCTACAAATTCTTTCTTCAATAAATTGCCTTGCTAACAAAATGAATCTTTGCCTACATATCCTGCAACTCTGAAAGCTGTGTGAGCCTAACCTGAGATTCATGTATTCCACACCACCTTATGAACTCTCTCCATTTTCAACCGATTTGAGACTTTCCAAGAAAGGGTGTACGGAGGGTGTACGACCAGGAGGGCTCGCTAAGTAACTCTCATTGTGATCAGTGGTGAATGAAATCAACAAATTTATGAGTTGTCTATTATTATCCCCACTTAATGGATGAAAGAACTTTGAGATAGTTTCCTCATCTTGAAAATTACACACATATGTATATATATGTATAAATATGTTATATTATAGAGAATATTTTCTTAAACCTAAGTATAATGGAGAGAGAAATTTCTCTAACACTCCCATCTCAAGATCATTTATTTTATCTGCCTGATTGTAACTCTTGTCAAGGCAGAAATTAGTAAAATTCTGAGCTGCCTTCGCCTTCCTAAGTCCAAACACCCACCTCTCTGGTTTTTATCCTACAAATGAGTGGCAACATTTGGAAACATTCAGCAATTATTTTAAAGGTCCTGGTTTGATGCATTCACTTTTGGCCTTTTATTTAAACATTGATTATGAGAATGAAGCTACGTTTTCATAAGGAAATACGAAATTGGAAACATGAGTAATAATAATTTGCCTTAGTTTTAAGGTATCTAGAATCCTGTACCTTTTAAAAACCATTATGTTGTTACTACAAAGAATACTCAATCAAATATAGTACAGGATAGAAAATGCAGGTCATTTCGTCCCCTAAGACGCATCCATTTTTATCTCTCCAAATAATAAAAATACATTGATTCATATGCAGAAGAATTACAAACATGTGCACACACATAATAAAAGTAAGTTACTCCTGGTTCAACATTAATTTACTAATTCTGTTTATAAAGCCACATAATCTGCAATCATATTAATATTATAAGTAATTTGCTGAATATGACTTAAATTTAGAAGATTTTAATATATGCCTTACATGTTTATATCCTATGATTTAAATGGACACTAAGATAACTATAAATAAAAAATAGAAAAATTAATGGTATGCAATTTATGAATATTAAAATTCAGGAATGATAACTGTCTAATAGACAGGTCAGTCAATTAACTACATGATATTTCATCTCTGTTTTCTACAATACAAAGATGGGCTCAAATCTTTTATTGTCATTTTCCTTGGAGAGCATGTTAATTTAATCAAATACTGTTGAATTTGCCTGGAAAAAAAATGGTTAAAATAAGAAGTTCAGCATTTATAAAAGAAATTTACTGTATTATATATTTTCTAGATGTTAAAGTATAAATAATGAAGTTAGTAATTGATAAAATATGTAGTGCATAAAAAAAGGTATCTTGAGAAGTGCACAAAGTGAAAATAACTAGATTTTATTTTTTAATTTTAGTTTAGACCTGATCAGATAAATTAGCAAATATAGATAAATTATTCAGATATAATTTAAATCCAAACAAGAGAAACTTCAATAAAGTTCTTCAAAATCAGAAATAAAAGCATATTCGAGTTAATAAGAAATTTGTTTGAATATGATATAGAAATATTTTCAAGTTGTTAAAAATTTTTATCACAATATATACAAATGTGTAACACCAGATTCTCTGAAATTGTGATTATGTGTTTAAAATCTTTGCCTAGCACATTAAATCTTAGGGGACTTCTTATTTACTATATACTAAAATGGATAAATCTTGCTAAAATAGCTTCATGATTTAAGTAAGATATTAAAATTAATTCATAGAGGTCTATGACTCATTATCTAAAACTTTATAGTTTTAGTGAAAACTATAGGATCCATAGTAAAATCAGGGATGTTCTTTAAAGGAAAAATTTGAGCATTTTTATTGACAGGAAACTGAGAAAAATAAAGGTCCCAGGCATGAAAATATTTGCATATAGTTTTCCCTACACATAAGATGTGAATTAAAATAAATTACACTTTTCATTTGTTTGTAACATATATAAAGTGCTATTCTGACATAAAAGGAAAATTCAGGAGTATTTCAATAATGTCAGACAGAACCCCAAATCTAGTCAACTGCACAATTGCATATTAGTGCAGACAAAGTCTAAGTAGGCTGCACAAGTTACTCATGTGAGTGACTGTTGGGTTACAAATAAATGCAGTGTAAATACTGTGGGTTACTTCTGTAAGAACCTATTCACTTGCAGAAACACAATTTTAGCTCACACAACAAAGCTGTTGAATCAGGAAACTAAAATCTTTGTGTCCAGAGACCATGGCTAAACTTTGCTATGATAAATTCATCAGTACACCGTGTCTCCTGCTTAACCTACATGACTCTGATGTGAACTCCAAACTGCACCCACCATTGTCTTGAGATGTCTCAATGTTAAGGTTTTCTGGAACAACAGGGGCTAGAGTTCTTCAGAGCATGTATATGCCTGGCTTCTTTTCTTTATTTCTTATAGTACCAAGTTAACATAAACAGAAAAGCAAAGCCTGGAGCATAAGACATCTTCCCTGACACAAGTGCTTTCCCCAAGTTCTAGACTCAGCTCTTTCTGTTCTCTTTGCTGCCACGTTCTCAGAGCCACATCCTGTTTCACAACATTAGTTTTCCCTTTCTTGTCTATCTTTCAAGTCCAGTTTAAATACGATCTCACTTGTAAAGCATCCCCCAATTCTGTAGAGTTAATACCTTCCCTCAGCGTGCTTTCAAGCACTTTGCACACACCTCTACACATGCTTATTATACATTATATGACCATGACATGTATATTTATGTACCTATCTTTCCAATAAACTGTAAGCTCAATCTTTATAAATCAACTTGTCTTTGTTTTTAAAAATATAATTTTGACTTGGGACAAATTTACTCTGACCCAACCCCTCAGTATCACCCAATCTCATCTTAGAATAGTCTCCCTTTTCTTGATGTACCTAGTAAAATACCACTCTCAAGTTTCAGCCTGATTCCTACCTGCTCTGTGAAGACTTCCTTGACCAACTAAAACCCAACTGATTTCCCTTCTCTGAACACTTTTTGTGCTTTCTGAGTTTATCTCTGCTTCCCTCATTTTGTTATCTATACCCCTCTGCCATGACAAAGATGTTTACATTCATGACACACTACTATGAACACACCCAGGGTTATGTGTCTCTCACTAGCTACATAGCTCTCTCTCTCCTTCCCTACTTATCAAAATACATGTGTAGCACTATGGTAACATTTAAAAATTTTCTCTAATTAACATAATCAATTAATACACTCAACTATTCTAACTTTTATTAATAATAAAGTTCACAGTAAACAGAATACATATTAGAGCTCTTCATGAAATCAGTGGTTGAAAACTGGGAGGCTATCACTTTCACTTGGCACTTAATGATTACTAGTGTTTTCTTTTGTTTTTGTTTTTTTTCATGAACCAATAAGATGATAAGCTAACAGAAGAATTAGACATCAACTCCATGGTATATTTCTGTGCTTCCTTAGGGTACCTAGCTCTATGCTTTGAATTTGACTGGTGCTTTATAAATAATGCATCTTTTGGTGGTAATAGCAATGTTGTCAATAGATAGGAAATGGTATCATTTTTAATAACATGAATCAGTAATTGAGCCTTACACATGGTTAATCTCTGTAAAAGACTGTCCTCTCTCCTCCTTTTACCATTCATGAGGTAATTTTTAGGAATTCCTGCTAAGAGTCTTCAAGTCTAAAAAATTATTTAAAAAATTAAAATGCAGCATACTGAAGAATCTTATATTCCAAATGCAGTCTTTCAATGTTTTTAAAAGTGGTGGAGCTCTAAATCACAATATCCAATTCAAAATAATAGAAAAGGGGCCCTTTTTTTCACATCCTAATGAAGGAATTCGAAAAATGCAAACACATTTTGTTATTGGAGCTTATTAGAGCACAACAGATCCTGTATAACCTTGTCAAAATGAAATCAGTTCCAACAAGCACTGTATACAATAAACTGAAGAGTGGTACAGCACCTTTTTTCCAATAACGAGCTTTTCAGGTTAAAGGTATGCTCTGTTCTCTACAAATTCAGTGTACAATAATTTCTAACTTGTCAACCTCTTTTGTTTTGTGGCAATTTCTCTTTTTAAAAATTGCATTCTGGCCCATTCAGAATGGATTTTCAGAGCAAAATTAAGTCTAAAGAGTCCCAGAAGCCCAAGCTGCTTGTTTCTCTCTAAGGACTAGTGTTCAATTGGGAGAAAAACTGCTACCATTTAGTTTGGACTCCATATGTCTACTTCCTTTCTGCTTTATGTCACTAACTCCCCTGGGTGGTCCCAGGATAATCAAGAGTGAATTCAAACCAAGGATTATTAGTGGAGATATAGAAGATTATTAGTGGAATATTATTAGTCACAACTCGATGTATACTAGAAGTATTAAGGTAAGAAGTGTCTGTTTGAAAGAAGTTATTCGCATATCCTAATTTTAAAAATAACAGGCATCCTTAACTTTACTGATAATTGCACTGCCATTGGAAGCAATTGTAAGAGGACAAGTTTACTGTATTTGCTTTTTTGCCTGTGCAGAGAAGGACGTTTATCTGTTCCCATTATATTCAGCTACATGTAGCAGCCTATTTGGGTTATAGCATAAGAATGGATAACAGTACCAAGGCTCTTACTTAAATGACAGCCACCAGGTTGGCAAGGCCTCAACTAGCCAGAGCATGCCTCTTCTTCCAGAGTTGTACGGTAACCTCATCTGCTTCATAAAAAGGAGTCCTTTTAAAAATTAGATTTGAATACATCCCTTTTCATTCCTCTGATAGCTTCAATTGGCTTCACGTACTAAATGGAATCCTCATACAATAAAAAAAAGCTGTTCTTGAAAAATGAAAAATAGAAAGTACTGCAATTTTAAACTGTAGGTGGTAACCAAAAGTCACATGTAATTACAAGAAAAGTTGATGAATAAAATCAGTTTGTCATTTGAAAAAAATGTATGCATTTTTTTTCTTTTAAAATACTCTTTTACATTCCAAACTGACAAAGGAAAGTGAAATTTAAAGTGGGAAAAAAATGCCTTTGAAGTGGATGATTCCATACCATTTAGCTCCACCTACTTCCATACTGGGAGTTCTTTCCTAAAAGTGCTTTACCAAAAAGTAAATCAGATGATTTGATCAAATACTTTAAGTTCTGTGAGGATGTCAGTTTCCTTTGAGAGAATAGTACTGTCACCCATTAGAAGAAAAACTTAAACCAAATATAAATATACACAAGGGGAAGTATGATATAGTAGAAAATTACTGATTGAAAAATCCAGATATTTTGATTTTTCATTTAGGTTCTGTGATAAAATAACTGAGAGACATTTTGCCTATAATTTAATCCCTCTGCATCTATGCTTCTTCATCTAAAAAAAACAGAGTTTAGACCTGGTCATTTATGCACAAATGATTCTTCTTATTTAATACACAAATTCCATAAAAGAGTAACAATGGGTTCTGGAATCCTGAAGTAAATATCCTTAAGGCTTAACTAAACTGTGCTACTGTACTATGTTACCAACTTGTGTAAGTTAAAAAATGCTGTCATAAAATTGGAAGTTATTACACAGCACTAATTTTAGTGAATTCTAATTTTCACATATATGTTTGTTGTCTGATTGATTTTTAAAGGTAGTAAAATGCATTCAAATATAATATTTAATATTGCAATGTAAAAGCTTATTTAAGTGAAAATTAAAGGAGAACTTGGGAGAGTTTCAAAAATATTATTATAAACTTGCTATCCTGTAACTTAACAAAACCAACAAGGGCTATTTGTAGATACTTTTTGTGCAATCATATTAATAAATAGAGTCTCTTGGATGTATCCACAACAGATAATCCCTAATAAACACTAAGAATAATGTTAAGCAGAATTGTGAAGAAATGCCTATTGAGCTCCACTTTCAATATGCCCTCCTATCACCTGTAACCCTAGAACTCAGAGTTCTCATGCAAAAGCAAGGTCTTTCTTAACCTTAAAAAAGCTTATTTAATAAACTAATTCCCACATGGAATTTGGTGACACAGATTGATAACATCCCCAAATTATTTATATTTAAAATATAGGCTCAATAAAGAAGTGAACATTTCACCAAAGTAATATATTTCTAATCGTGGAATTTCATATTCTCCTGGCTATGTCTCCTGAAATATTACAATTAATGAGAGGACCTTGAAACATCTGCGAAATTGCATCATGGTAAAACATACGAGTGAAAACACCTCACTGGTTTATTTTTACTAAGAAGTCCAGGCATAGTTGAGAGTGTTTACTTATTTATTATAGGATCTACAGGACCTGGCCTAGCACTTCATATACAGCAGATACTCAAGAAAAATTTCCTGGAATAGTAAAATATTACTAGTAGTAATATCATTGTGATGTGGATTTTCAGGCCATGCCTCAGAGAAGTTTTACATCTGTTTACGTTTAAAGATAAATGTTATCTTTATAAGAAATGATATATTAAAAAAAAGAGAAAGGATATAGATTTCCAAAAAACAAATCCAGTTTTAAGTTAGCTATCGTCATAGAGTTTTGTGAAAAGATAAACAGACATGTGAAGTCAATTGCAAAACTCTTCTAATTTCAAAGATTTCTATTGGAGATGTGAATTCTTCTATACACAGTTATTCATACTGTGCACTGCTTAAATCTATAAGGCGCCATTTACATATGGATTGCCAAGTAAATACATCTCACTTATTTTCCCAATATTGGATGAAAGTTAAAGGTCTTGATTTTGGTGACCAAGGAATGAATATCATTACCCTGATTTGGTTCAGAAGTTAGGGCAGTGTATACACACACATACACACATATACATTTAGGTATATACGTGTATATATGTGTATGTATGTGAATATGAGTTTGTGCATATTTATGTATGTATATATGTACCTATACATACATACGTGTATTATTTTATTAAGGTTTCTTCTGTTGAAAGAGAGAAACAGAGAGATAAAGAAATTTAATCATTAAAGAAATATTTTTGATTGCCTGCTATTTAGAAGGCACTGTTCCAAGATAAGATTTCTGCTTTGTGCATATAATATATGCACATAAATGCATGCATATACAATATATGTACACGTGTATAATACACATATACATATACATGTACATATCTACAGTCAAATATACAATTAAAATACCAAATAATGATAAATGCCCTGCAGATAATTAAAATAAAGTCATATGTGACTGGGAGCTGCTTTAGATAGAGTGGACAAAAAAAGGCCTCACTGAAAAGATTCATTTAATCTGAGATCTGAATTATAAGAAATCACTCTTGGAAAGACCATTCATGATGGCATTCCTTGTATCAATACTTCCTGGATAAGCATTCCAGGCAGAGGCAAAGGTCCTAAAAAGAGAAGAGCTTGAAGTCTTAGAGGAGTTGAAAGAGGACCAGGGAGACAGAACTGTGTGGAGAATGATGAAGTGTCACGGAGTAGGTGCTAAATCTGGGACTGATAAACTAGGATAATAAGAATTTGGGTTTTATACTAAGTGTGATGAAATGCCTTCGGCAAAATTTAAATGGGGGAAGACATGAAGGAATATGCATTTAAAATATTTATATATTGCAGCTGTGTGGAAAACAGACTGGAGAGGTGGAAGCAGGGAGCCCATTAGACAATGTTTCAATAGTCTAGGCTAGAAAGGATGGTGGAAAATAGTGGACATACTGGGAGAATGGTTTGGAAACAGTGCCGGCAGAACTTCCTGATGAATTGGAAAGAAGGGCAGAGAGGATTCAAGGATAATTCTTAGATTCTGGAACAAGTATGTGATATGTTGTTACAATGTTTGTGAAAACTACATTTTTGTAAGAAGTTACAAAGCAGATTTTATGTAAAATCTTCTTCTAGTTAGGCATGCCATTGTTTCTAAAAAGGAATGCTAAAATTTCCCCCCATGGGCGATTGAATATTGATTGAATTTCTCTAATGAATGAATGTATATATACTTGGGGAGAAGAGCTCTATACATTTTATAAAGCTATAATCTAGCCTTTTTTGAACATAAAAAAAAAAATCTAGAAAGACTAAGTGCCACGGGTATAACCCCTCTGTTCTGCTTACCTTACTGCAATTGACAGAAAAGATCATATATAAAGAGTGCAAGGGAAAACATTTTAAATGTTGGATTTGTTGGGTGGTGGAGTCTTTCTTCCCTTCAGACAGGAATGAGGGTTTTCCGCGTGGACATTTTAGTCAGTGATCCATCTAGGTACCACAGAAACATTTACTTCAGAGTGGTATCTCAATGAATTTTTACCTTGAAAGGTGAAACTTTATCCACTTTAGTCTCATCTTAAAGAGATGAAATTTAGCCTCAACTCCGTGTTGAGTGTGCCTGTACATATCCACTTTCAAAATGCTTTATAATGAAAGCAGCGCCCCTGTCTCCACTACTTGACCCCATTCCACTTCTCTCTGCAGAGTTCAACAGCATATTCATCCAGTCAGAGGTACTCCTTTCCCACAGGCATCACAGCTCTCCCTGCTTATTCATGTCCAGAGATGCTATGTTTTATCTCAGCGATTAAAGAAGGTACTGTTTTAAGACTCATCCAACTAGTTTATTGTCTGGAAACTCTCAACTGGAGATGAGAGCAGCAACCATAGGCTTCTTCCATCAGTGCACTCTTTGTTGTTCCTTTCTATGTCTTTTCTATCCTTTTCTTCCTACACCGTATATTTTTCCATCTATGCTTCTAAAGAAAGCATCTCCAAAGGAAAAATGCTCATTATGAGCACGCAGAACTAATTTACCAACTGGTAGGCCTGTTTCCATGTGAGGAAACAGATTTTAGCTGAATCCCTTTCAAATGTTTGCAAGGCTGGCTGTACATCTGTCCATTAATCCAGTCTTCTCTTTCTTGCTCCCCACCCACTCATCTGAGCTCAAAGATTCACTCTCTTATTTCCATTCTGATCTGTATTACCTTTCCTAACAGCACAGCTAAGCAAAAAAGATCATGTAGACTCTCAATGTTTCTAAATGTTTTGTTGCTGGATAATTATAACAGTAAATGTAAGTGTGACTGCCAACTTTTTAGTCTAGCTCCATATTTACTATGAAGCACAGAAGTACATTCTTAGTTTTAATTAATGAGAGTTCTCATTAGCTTTCAAATCATTGATAATCATAGAAGGAATATGTAAAATATATACCTTAAGACTAGGAAAGTATGTATTATAATCATATTTGCTTAGTTCTAGAGTAAGACAAATTTAAAAAGAAATTTAGGATATTATTTATGATATTCCTAATCTGTTTCATAATTAGTATGGCATGCACCTATATATGTATTATTTATTTTGCTAAATTTAGGATCAGGAACTAAAACCCTAAAGCAACTGAATTTATATCTTGTACCTTAGTTAAGTATTTGAAGGAGATAAGAGATGGTTTGGAAATGTGTGCTAAAGTGAAAGAAAGGCTACCCTCCATGACTCAATTTCCCTCTCTCCCATGGTAAGCAAATTGACTGCAAGGAAGAATCAGCACCTGGGATGGGAAGTGAACCTGCATTTACTTCTAGTCTCTGAAAGAGACAGGTATCTAAATGAACAACAGTTTGGAAGCTTGGTTTGATGCAGGAATCTGTAATGTCTTGGTGTACAACATTCTGTCTCTGCGTAATTTTGACATTTATTATTAAACAATAAAAGTAAAGTGAAATGAAAGTAGCAGTTGTATCAATTTTTTTAAAGCTGGAAAGGCATATTTAATAGTTTGATACCTTTCACTAAATGAAAACACATAGATATTTCTAGCAGTAATATTCTCTCTTACTATAAAAATTAAAAACCTGAAACACTATTTTTATAATTGTTCTTACTAGCTAACAATAAAATGTGATGGATCTTATTCTATGTGTGTGTTATTTTTGAGGTAAATTATCCCGGAAACAAACAAACAAACAAAAAGCAATATCACATTTTTCATCAGTATTCCTTTCAATAGATACATGAACAAATACATAAAACAAACCATAACGGTCAAGTGATACTTTAGGGATACAAAGTCAGCAACTGTCAGTAAACTGATTGGCATTACATAAACAAGCTTTTTATACTATTTCACTTTCTACTATAATAATAATACTAGTTATGAAAAATTTTACTTGTTTTTATATGGTCATACATATGAAATTTGCTAGAAAAAGCAAAATATGTACATATAAAGACAAGTAAAAATGTGGAAAGGTGCATAGTGGGTAATTTTATTCAAAATAAGAATAGCAAGAGTTAAGATAATGAAGAAGTAATGAATTGTTATAAAAGCTTATTTCTGTAAATCAAAAACAGTGAAGTAATGGAAAAAAAGCAGTGGTAAGATAATTTTAAATTTCATTTAAGGGCTACTATGGTAATATGAAAAGTAAATTTGAAGAGAGATGGTGAGTATCATGAACAACGTTCTGGAATAGTGCATCTCAACTCTGCCATGACTGTGTGAGACAGCCCTGAGATGGGTCCTAAGTGGAGTGTCCTCTCCACTGAAGCTCACACTGGACTCCCTGTTACTCCTCTCCACAGTGTGGACCTGCCATAGTTAGTACAGCTACTGGTAGAAGAAGAAATAAGTTACTCATTTTTTCTACTTGTATTACTGTATTTCTTCCTGAATTCTGGGGAGGGCAGATGATAGTAAAAGAGTTCCAGCACCACTGTCCATCTTCCATGTGTATTCTGAGGCATGGTTATGCCTTTCTCTAGCATGAGTGTGAAGGGAGGTCAAAGGCTTTGGGATAGTTGAGGAGGAAGAAGTATAGGATTTGGGGGGAAGTGGTAATTTATGTTTTCCACTCTTCATAGATATTCTTTCAAAACTTCCCAGGTACTATAAATTTCTGACACTTCCAAAAGAATACTTTTTAAATAAATGGAGGACAAATAAATATAAGGACTTGAATCGTCCCCAACCACAAAATAAGGTTAGTCTCAGGTCATTCTCAGTTCTCTGCAGCCATTCCTTGCGTGATGAATAGGTATCTTCTATGATCTCTAGACTAAAAGATGGAGATCTGGGTAGCGTTTCTTTGAGGAGAGGATATTTTATCTAAACTTTCTGAACTTGATGTTGCATCAGAGAAACAAGGGTGATTATAACTTTTATCCTGCTCTCTCTATATTACTAATTTGTTATAGTGTTGATTTTTTTATGATCTTCTCTATTGCTTAGTTAACAAGAATATAGAATTTTCTCATTCTTCAATAGGGATAACTTAATTTATGCTCTGGGTACCATTCAGGGAAGACTATGGGCAGTAAATTGTACACAACCTTTGGGTAAATTTTGTACCAGAGCATTGGACTGAGATTGCCTTAAGGTATCATAAGACTACTAGTAATATTATAATAATAATACTCTGATTTATTATATATCTATGTACCTGGCACTGGTGGGTACTTCTATTTATGACATATGCCATTTGTTTATAAATAATCCAGTAGTACTGTGTTACTATTTGTTTTTAATTCCAGACACTTGGACCATGTTGTCACAAACTCTGAATATCTACATCATTGTATATCCATACTCCTATAACTCTTTGATTTTTGTACTATACTTACTTGAATGCTTATCGTTCATGTTTAACTCTAAGCTTCTTGAGTGCTATTCACCGTTGCTCCTATAGTGCATTTGCACTCAGTGAATAAGTGCTAAATATTTATTTGAGGAATGAATGAATATTTCCTTTGATCTGAGTTCTCCAAATAGTAAAAACAGCAATGGAACAGCATATTTTAAGACCATTAATATGGAAGTAATTAACCATTCAAAAGAAATAAATAGCATGAAAACAATAATAACATGAGAGTAACTTCAATATTTTTATACAGAAGCAAAAAACAAAAAACTACTGTGCTCACAGGAATTAATAGTATAACTATGGCTACTAATTTAACAGATTAATTTTTCCATTGCTGAGCTTGTTAATGAAAAAATGGTACCTTTTTTCCTAATGGAATCTCTACAGTGCAAATGTTTCAAAAGTGTAATGTTTTATCTTACAGGTATTTGTATACATGTACTGAATTTTGTTAGGCCTTTCATTGAGAGTGAGAACCAGACTGGCAGTTTCAAATTACCATCTGCAACTGTAATGCTTAAATTTGCAAAGGTATCATGGGGGTTAGGGTGGAGGGGAACACTCCAGTGTCCATGACATACAAAGTCAGTGCTGTTAACAATTAAATGTGAAAACATTTAAATAATGCACTTCCACTGACACCCAAAGAATAAAATCTAACCATTAGGATGGTACCGAGATAGCAGATGATTTCACAGCAAAGTGCTCTGACCTCCATCAAGTTAAGAATCAATAGAACCTAGGTAACTGTGGTAGAATCAAAGACAGTCTCAGCTCATGAAAGGCCCTTCTGTGCTAGAGCTATATTAAATTATCACAGCTAATGTAAAATCAAACTTGGTGTAAAAGATAAAAGGGTAAAGTTCTCACAAATGATCACTTATCACTCCATTCCGAAATGCATACAGCATTCATTATAGATTGAAATACCACTCAAATTTCATCATTTAGTTGGGTTTTGAAACAGCCAAACCATTAACAGAAGAGAGTAGCTTTTTATATTTATACAACCAGTGACTAATGAAACATTATACCCTGTGTGCAAAGGAGGAAAAAAAACCTTTATTTTGTAATGAACCCAATTGGAGCCCTTTTTAAACACCGTGTAATATGGTTTCACTGTTGCATCGAGCCTCTCATTACTTGTGTCAATAATCCTAGGTAAACCACTGTTGAACTTCACAGCATTTATCTAGCAGCATGAATAGCATTAATCTATGGGGTGCTTTTGATGAATTGTAGTTCAAAAAGCAAAGCCAAAAATGACTTCTTACAAAGTGCTCAGAGAAGTATTTATTAGAAATATGTCAACTGCCAACTACCTAAAGGTAGCTTGGCTATTTAGGAAATCATGCTGTTGGCTAGCTTGCAAACACTGAGAAAACATATGAATTTTCCCCACTTGAATTACTTTAAAAAAACAAATGACATACTTTTCAACTAAGTATATTATTTTTCCTGTCACTTCCCTTCTAATTCTCTATATTTTTATGCCATATTGCTTTCAACACAATGTGACATGCTATGCAACATGCCCCTAGGTTCCCAAAAACTGTTAGGTGAGAGAAGTGCTTAGCAAGTCGAGGGTGAATCAGACTTCATTTCCGTGACTGCAGGATCTAAACATCCAGGTCAGCACGAACTGAAAGCTACTCCTGGATCCTGCTCTAAGGATCTAACTTATCTTCTTGACACACTCAGTGGTTGTTATATTCTCTCTGGCAGTGAGCCTGGTAGGGTTTATCTACAGGGGGTTACTACATTTAATTCCAATTTATCAGTCTAATTTGATTAGGCTGATCTTTCCCAAAAGCTGGAATTTGCACAATTAATGAGATACTAGAAATTACTCTCTCAGCTCTGTTACCTTCAAGATGTTTATATGTGGAAAGTCTATTCAATGCAAGACTTTGTTTGCCTTCAAGAACAAAAGTGTTATTAAGAACTGAGAAATGGTAGACACTAAGGCAATTTGAAAATAAAGTTGTAAATTGATTCAATACATTATTCTTTCTCCAATTTTGGCCTGTATCATAAAAAAGTAAACATCTTGGAAAAAAACACAAATGGGATTATTTTTCCCCTAAAATTAAATCCCTTTACAAAGAATTAGACGTTATCCCCCAAATTCCTTTTTGGAAAGGTATAAAGTTAACCCATGCTTCTTACAGTTATTTTATACTTAGGTTCATGAGAAAGATTTCAAATAAATGTACTCCCTTCAGGATTTCTAAGATCCACTGGATTTATTACAGCATTGTGTAATTTTTACACAGTACTCATTCAAATACTGTAATATTGTGTAGAACACAACATTAGTCTTAAAAAAAGTTTTCTTGGTGAACTATATGAGAAAAATCTTACATTCTCTAATGCTTTTTTCTCTTGGAGATTCACATTGTACCCTATAAATAAACTCTGAGAAGTCTTGCAATAAAGAAACCTAATTTTGTTTATTGTGATATTTATCGATTTCAGAAAAGTTCATCTTCGTCTAACAATATGTTAAAGCTACCTCATGAACAACTTGTCCTGGCTTTTGGAGTTTAGGAAAAACAGAGATTCTTTTTAATCTTGGGTATTGGCATGTCTTTTTGCCATTTTCCTATATTTACTCAAATTGTGAGATTATTGCAGAGGAGAAAAAAATGTCTGTGGGTGTTTCAAATTATTGTTCATAAGAAATTAGTGCAGTTTTCACTAGTATTGTACACCTCTGTCTTTGCTACATCTCGATTACATGCTGTCTCTCTTTGTAAAACTAGTAATACTGATTATAAAGCATATTTTTATGATAATACTACCAAAATTAACGTAGGGAAAATATTGTTTTCATGATTCTGATTTATAATTTAAAGCATTTATTTGTAAAACGTAAAGAAAACCATTAATATGATTTACTATTCACCACCAAATATTATACAGTATATTTATAATAAAAAAATCTTTCACAAATATAAATTTTATTTTGAGTATAGGCTGTAATTTTATTAGTTTGACTTGAAACATATTAATTGTGAAACTTGGAGATATTTATACACTTATGAGAAGTCCTTATGAAAGATAAAGAAAACCCATTTAAATTTGTTTATTATTCTAAAGATTTTGATAAATTTAAGCAGTTTTTCAGGTCATTCTCACATGTATAATAATGTCAAAAGGTACTCACCATGTACAATGAGAACATACTCTGCGCTGCTTTGGCCAATGGTATTTGTGGCTTCACATCGATATGTACCATTATCCGTTTTGTTGAGGAAAAGAATGTTTAGCTCCCTACCACTCACAACCATTCGGTCAGGATCTGGTAATTCTCCGCCATCCTTTGTCCACAAAACAGGTTCTGGCCTATTGGATTTAAACATGCATATAAACAAAAAATATATGAAATGTTACATATTCTGTGAATTAATTAAGCAATTTATAATATTTAACACCCATTTCATGGATAACTATGTGCTAACTTCTATAAGGTACCAAAAGAACCATAATGCACTCACTCAGAAGATTTTGGAGGTATGGCAATTATAATTTTATTATATTCTCCTTAACTAAGCAGACATGTATTAAGGAGCTAATTAGTTGAGTCACTGTAGTAGTCACTGATAGATAGCAGGTCCTGCGGCCCAGATTCTGTGGCTAAATGTCTCATACCCGCTGGACTCTGGAGGATTGCCTGTGGGCTATTGGAGCAGCCTTCCACAGAGGTACCTGGAATTATACCTTTGCATTTGGGGCCACCATTGTTGGGGCACAGCTTTGCCTGAAACCACCTGACATTTCTCCCCCTTACCTTTCCTGCTTTCTCATCCTTCTAGAGGTTTATTTTTCTGCAAGTTATCTCTTTTCTTTCCTCCTTAGCTTTACTGAGATATAACTGACACACAACACTGCACTAGTTTAAGGTGCAGAGCATAATGATTTGATATATGTAAATGTTGCCACATGATCACCACAATAAGTTTAGTGGACATCCATCACCTCACATAGTTATTTTTTTTTCTTGTGATGAGAACTTTTAAGATCTACTCTCTTAACAACTTTAAAATATACAATCCAGTATTATTAACTATAGTTGGCATACTATACATTATATCCTCAGAACTTATCTTATAACTTGAATTTTGTACCTTTTGACCACCTTCACCCATTTCCCTTATCCCCCACCCCTGCCTCTGGCCACTTTTATTCAACATTTTACTGGAAGTCCTAGCCAGAGCAATTAAGCAGGAAAATAAATAACAGGTAACCAAATTGGAAAGGAAGAAGTAAAACTGTCTTCATTTGCAGATGATATGATAGCATATAAAGAAAACCCTACAAATTCCACTAAAAAACTCTTAAAACTAATAAATGAATTCAGTAAAGTTACAAGATACAAAATCAATAGACAAAAATCAATTGAATTTCTATACACCAACAATGAAATATCAGAAACAAATTAAGAAAATCTATTTTATAATCGCAACAAAAAGAATAGAATACTTAGAAAAAAAATGTAACCAGGGGGTGAAAAATCTGTACCCTGAAAACTATAAGACGTTAATGAAAGAAACCAAAGAGGTCAAATAAATGGAAAGATGGTCTTTGCCCATAGATTGAAAGAATTAGTATTAAATGTCTATACTACCCAAAGCAATCTACAAATTCAATGCAATCCCTATCAAAATTCCAATGGCATTTTTCACATAAAAAGAACAAACAATCCTAAAATTTGTATGCAACAACAAAAGGCCCCAAATAGGTAAGCAATCTTGAGAAAGAAGGAAAAAGCTGGAGGTTTCTCACTTCCTGATTTCAAATGATATTTCAAAGATATAGTAATTAAAAGAGTATGATATTGGCAAAAATATAGACACATAGATAAATGGAATAGAAGGCTCAAAAATAAACCCTTGCATATATGGTCAATTAATTTTTGACAAAGGAGGCAAGAATACACAATAGGGGAAAGGACAGTCTCTTCAATAAATAGTGCAGGGAAAACTGAAGCGCCACACACAAAAGAATAAAGCTGGGCCCCTATTTTACGTTATACATAGACATCAACTCAAAATGGATTAAAAACTTGAATGTAAGACCTGAAAACCTAAAACAGGAAAGAAGCTCCTTGGCATTGGTCTTGGTGATGATTTTTCAGATTTGACAACAAAAGCAAAAATAAACAAGTGGAACCACGTCAAATTAAAAAGCTTCAGCACAGCAAAAGAAACAACTTAAAAAATGAAAAGGCAGCCTATGGAATGAGAGAAATTATTTGCAAATATTATGTCTGGATAAATAAGATAAGGGGTAAATATCCAAAATAAAGAAAGAGCTCATACAAGTCAGCAGCAAAAAACCCTGATTAAAAACAGATAATCTGAATAGACATTTTTTCCAAAGGAGATATTTCCAAATGGACAACAGGTACATGAAGAGATGCGCAACATCACTAACAGCCAGGGAAATGCAAATCAAAACCACAATGAGATAACACTTATACCTGTTAGAATGGCTGCCTTCTAAAGGACAAGAAGTAATAATCGTTGGGGAGGGTGTGGAGAAAAGGGAACCCTCCTACACTGGTGGTGGGAATGTAAATTGGTGCAGCCACTATGGAGAACAGTATGGAGGTTCCTCAAAAAATTAAAAATAGAATTACCATATGGTCCAGTGATTCTACTTGTGGGTATATATCCAAAGGAAAAAAAACAAAATCACTGTTTCAAAAAGGTATCTGCACCCATATCCATTTTAGCACTATTTACAATAGCCAAGACATGGAAACAACCTAAGTGTCCATTTACAAATGAATGGATAAAGAAAATAAATTCCAAATGTAATGGAATATTATTCAGTCATAAAAAAAGAAGGAAATCCTGCCGTTTGTGACAATATGGATGGACCTTGAGGGCATTACGCTAAGTGGAAAAGTCAGACAGAGAAAGACGGATACTATATGACTTCACTTATATGTGGAATCTAAGAAAAAACTGAACTCATAGAAACTGACAGTTCTTTAATCAAATACTTGCAAAGAATTCTCAAAACCTGCTTTCAGGGAAGAAAGGATAAATGAATCATGAATTTCTGCCTTCAAAGAGTTCAGTCTTATGTAATTGTTAATGATAAGAATGGTTATGAGTATCTATAACCATGTGTTGACAATGTCCTAGTTACTCTATGTAGATTTTCTATAATCCTCATAAGAACATGGTGAGTATCATTTCAAAAAATATAATGCAGATAATAATATAGAAGATTAGAGATGTATTCAAACCCTGGTCTGAATCCATAGTCAATGTTTTGCCCACTACCCCTTGTGTTCTAACATGATGAATATTTTCCTAGTTCCTCTATGTTAAAATTTTTAAATTTAAAAATGATTTTATCTTATCATTGTAAATTATTTTCAAAAAAGCTTAAATTATTTGTTTATTTTGGTGAAAACGTTGAACTTATGCTTTGTTGTTGTGAATACAATTAGAACATAGGTCTTGATAAGTGGTGCCTGTGACTACCACAGCTTTTCTAAGATGAAGAATATATATTTTTCTGACAAAATTTTGTAAAAGAAATAAAAGTTGTGAACCAAATAATAATAAATATTGTAAACTGTATCAAAATAAGTAGATCAGCAATGTGGTAAAAAAAATCGCTTAGTTTTTTAGTAAAAGCTTGTTATCTAAAAACATTAGAATAATACAATAATTTATATCATCCAATTATACAGACAACTCATTCTGATAGCATCTTTAATAAAAGTCAAACCATTAATACTTCTCAACTTTCTTCATATATTCCACATTTGCTTGTTGCTATTTGAATTTACTAATTCTTATTTTAAAACTGATAGACTGGATAATCTTGGACCATAGACATCCTTAAAATTCTTTAAAGAAAAAAGCTGGCACAATAAAATTATGATTAACTGCATGTAACTGAAATAATTAGAAATTGCATCCTTTCTACAAAGCCACATAAGGCCAACATTAAGATAACAGTTACATTATGGATAATTTGAATTTCAGAAAATTCATCCTTAAAATACTGCTTAATAGAAGTATTTTATTATATTAAGAGGCAATATTTATTCATGTATAAGTTGGAATTTAAACACACAGATATAATTATATGCAAATACCTATACATTTCCATACATAAATTTATACTCCCCAAATCTAAACTGTCAATTTTTTCTCTGTTAGTGTTCATAAGCTTTAAGTCATATCTTAAAGCACATGGCTCTGTAAATATGTAATTAAATTTAGATATATATTTTAAATTTTGTGTATAGAAACGAAGTTAAAGATTTAGAAAAATTATTCAAGTTGCCAGTATTTAAAAAACTTTTTTTCTAAAATAATAATTCTCTCTTTTAGGAAATAATGAACAAACACCTGCAAAAATGGTTAACAGGAGATTATAGCAGTATAAGTCACTCCTGACACCGAACATTGCAGGATTCTTGATTGTACTCTGTATGATAAATCTTCAAGGTGGCAAAAAATTTAGCACCATAAGATGCAATTTTAACAAAATGGAGGTTAGAGTTTACACATCGATTAAAAATAGTC
The DNA here is from genome assembly GCF_009873245.2 of Balaenoptera musculus. Lineage (NCBI taxonomy): Eukaryota > Metazoa > Chordata > Mammalia > Artiodactyla > Balaenopteridae > Balaenoptera > Balaenoptera musculus. Next base: position 106,296,012 of record NC_045788.1, read on the forward strand.
TATACATATTCCAATTAGTACTTAAAATGTTCAAGCTTCTTAATAAAATGAGCTTCACCCTAAAAATATTAACTGGTTTAGCAAGTCTTGATACAATTTGTGTTTCAGCTTAATAAAGAGGGCCCCTAGGCTTTCTCTAATTGGAACCTAGAATGATTGAGTTTCTTGCTGCAAATGAATAAAAATCTTCCCTGCTGTTCAGGCAACCAAAGGAGATCATTTAAAAAGTGGTTCCAGTCTACAGTTTCTACGTGATAAGGCTGAAAAAGAGTAGGAGCCAGACACCAGGAATAAGAGGACAGTGACACAGCATCAGGCATGAGATAATACTGTATAACTCCACAGCAAGAATATTAAGATAGCCAATTCAGAGAGTTGCCCCTTTCAAAGCAATTAATTTTCAACTAAAAGTAGAAAATCTTCTGAACGAGATGAAATTAAATTTATGTTTGTCTACCAATCTATAAGGCTGAAAAAGATGTTTTGTTTTCTTAGGCACCTAAAAATATTTGTGTAGCAGTTTCTTCCTAGGGTAAGCAAAAAACAAAAAGAAAATAAAAGTGAAAAAAGGAACCAAATATGCTTGTATATTTATTCTCTTGTATTCTAACGTCTTGGTGAAGTTGTTTTTATCTTAACAGACTTTTAAAAAACTTTTATTAACTCACTGTTTTGTAGATATCTAATAGGAGAATCTCTGATATCTTTAACAATTCCTTATTTATAAATTAGTGTTGGAAAGAATTGCCACAACTTTCTCAGACTACTGGTTTATTTAATATTTGAACTAGATACAAAGATAATTACTAATATCCACTGAAACTCCTGAGTTAGTCATTGGGGCATTTATTCTGTAAAGTTATGCCACAGTAACAATCCCGCTAATTCTTCCAACTGTATATGGAATCATTTACTCCCTAGGTATTGATGAGTATACCTATTGATGAGACTATTGATGAGCTTTGCCTTCATAGCTCCCATTTTCCCTTTTAGGCTCATGCTTGAGAAGAATAAAGAATAAGCAGTTCAGTTATAGAAATATCAGTCCCACAATACAGATCTCCTAAGGAAAGAATTCTCCTAGTATCCTTACAAAGTGGACAAGAGTAAAAGGTCTTCCAAATTTTGGAATGGATACACTCTCCAGTATCTTCCTTTTCCCAAATGGCTATATCCCCCTTGAGTTCTGCAATGTCTTTTCCTTCAATAAGCACAGTACATGTTGGGTTCTAATTCTAAAATTAATCCTGTGAAAATTAAGTTACTTTTTCTAGATAAAAGAAAAAAATAAGTCACTGTAACAGCATTCAAGTAAACATCTTGTTCTGGCTCAAAGGAAAAAGAAAGAAATTACATACTACAGTTACATGTATCTTACATTTCCTTTAATATAAGACAAAGCATGAACTTACATTTAATAACTTGGGGCCTTATATACTTATCTGGCACATGAAGATGACTACTGCATTTATTTCAGTTTAGAAAATCCATGGGTGGCAGTAGATGTGATTGAAGCTTCAATACTCAGGAGATTTTTTTAAAGCCTAATTCCCCTCTATTTCTTATAATATTTTTACTCTAAAGTGAAAGAAGGTGGTGGGAGTTATGTAAACATCTTGATTCCTTTTTCTGCTTTAAGCAAACTTTTAAATCAAGAAATTATACTGCAGAGTCTGTATATAAAACCTCAGCATTTATACTATCAAATTTTTAGATAAATGGAGGGAGAGAACCTAAATGAAAATTAATTGAAAAGTGGGTTTGAAATTGGTTTCAAGTGCAGAATTTTAATTTTATTGGGTTCCCATAGGGAGGATTCTGAGAGAAATCTAGCCTAGGCAATCTCCATTGGGTAGATGGATATTGCATCCATAAACCACAGTCCAAACTTTGTCAATCAAGTGAGGAAGAAGAAAAATAGAAAATAGGAAAACAGAAGCTGGGGTTGCTTGCTCCTTTTTTAAAATTTAAAATATAAATACAAAGGAAGTTCAAAGAGTAGCCTTTCTTAAAGCTGTGAAACCAATTCAAAACATAATTTTGTAATGAGTCTCAGTTGGAAGCAAAGGATGTGGTAGATAAACAGAAAGAGACTGAAAGGGATTACTTGTGGAGTAATTTATTATGTTGATCATTTCAAATTTAAAGATACTTAAAGGATTATTTTGTTATTGAGGATCAAATGAGATGTTTCTGAACATAGTTTGTAAGTAACTTTCTACATATATTGAAAGGTATATTCTTAATTATTGTAAAAATATTGATCTAGGCCCTTGGAGAATACATACAAGCTGTGATTTTTCCTCAGATTTGATTGTTGTGCAACTTAATTATAATGAAATTTGTTTTCCTTTTATTCTGATATTGATTTTATACTTTTCATGGGAGCAATTCTTAAAACATCAAATAACTTTTACTATTAGCCAAGTTAACTTTGAATGTTTTACTTATCACAATTGAGGTTCGTTTTAAAACATAATCAATGAAACATTTATGTATCTGTCTTTATAGATATAGTTTTGCTTAAGGGAAAACAAAACTTCAGAAACGTTTATAGTAGAGTAATCTTCAATGAGTCTCGATGGGTTTAATTACCGGAAAATGTCCTACTCTTACACTTACATCTTAAGACAGGTAAGAGATCAATGAACATTTTTGTTGTTGTTGTTAATTAAAGTATACCCATATATTCTTGACTAGATACTTCATAAGGTTACACAATTATTATCTAACAAGTATCTATAAACAAATCAGTGCAAGTTTTGAACCAGGAATTATAAGGGACATAAGGAAACTAAAATAATATCTGTTCTCTGAGATACTATACTTTAATAGTTTATATAAAATATGTCTAACCAAACATAACATTTGGCAGGATATGGTAAGTGGCATAAATGAGTTATAAAAAATCATAAAGATTCATCATATCAATATTAGGAACATTGCAACAGGCTTTATGAAAGATATAACTTTTGACTCATCTCTCTAATTATGGCAGGATTTTGAGCGGTAGAAATGGAAGATGACAGCTCAAGAGGAGTCAGAATCCTGGTTAGGATGCTTGCCTTCCAGAGGCCGTATTGTTGAATAGATGAATTTAAACATGGTGAATGCCAGGAAAGAGTATAAGGTTACTAAGTGATAGTGTTATTGGCTAAGATAACAAATTAAGAAAGGGCAACGTTAAAAGTATTTGATGTGATAACTGAGTTGGGAGTAATAAAATCAAAAGCCAAGATGTAAGTTGATATTAAGGAACAGGACCAAATATGCTCATAAGAAGCTTAGTCCGAGACAAAGTTTTTAGGACATGAAGCTGAACATGAAAAAGTATTATTTTACTATTAGACCAGAAGACTGATGACGCTGTTAATATGGAATACAGAATGAAATATGGTAGGGGACATTCTGGTCATAAAGAGGAGGATGAACAAAAGCAAAGAAATGAAAAAGTTTGGAATAGAGAGGTAGGGGGTAAAAACACAAACCTGTACATTTAAACCTGTACGTTTTTTAGCCTGGCACTCAACCCTGGCCTTGAGTATCAGGTGGAAAAATCCAGACTTTCCTGAATAATAAAAACGCTTTACTAACTCTTTTGAGAAGTAAATATCTCTGAGCAGAGTTTCCTTTAAGTATACCAATGTGAAATACCTGAAAAAGGAAAATTCAATGAAGAGACCATATATAGAGTTCTGAAGAGAGAAAACAAAGATTTACATGAAGTTGGAGTAATAATAAAGGAAAGCACAGAATAATAGAATATAATAGAAGAGCTCTTGGGAAAGTAAACATAACTTTTTGGAGCTAGAAAATGTATGGTGTTAGTGAAAACTGAGGAGAAACTCTCCTTATGGAGTCTAGTCTGTATGAGAACAATCTTAGTCCTGAATAGGAAAAAATAACAATGCAAGACCAACCAACTAACCAACCGAATGACAAACAAACAAAACATAAACCAGGGTGGAAACAAACTGAGATACAGTGGAAAGGAAAAGTTGATGATTTCAGTTTAAGAAACTCTAAATTCAAGTGCTAGAAGAAAATAAAGAAATACATCTCCATCTAGCAATAAGGAATGAGAAATTAGAAACTGGAGCAGAGGGCAGGACTAGAATTTATACAGAGATTGGAGCCAAGCAAGTGTCCAAGCTTAAGAGAGAAAACAAAAGAACAGATTACCAAACATTTAGGAGATGAGAAAAGAAAGACAATGAAATCCAATATGTCTTAGAGAAGTCAAAAGAAATTAATGTCATAGGAACAAGAGAGAATCTCTTTAAACATTCATTGACCTACATATTTACATTTATAACTCATCCAATACCTTGACCTCTCAGTTCCCTGAACCTCTCATATCCAATAATTATTTTGTTAGCCCTACTCAGCCATAATCATACACTAAACTTTGTCATCATCATTACTTCACTTCCTTAAATATCAATATTTCAATTTTTCTGATCACAGCCTTCCATCTTTTCAGCACACTATTCAGCTCATCATCAAAACCTCCAATCCTAACTACTGAAGCCATCATTTACCTTTATTCTTCAATCCACTCCTAACTTTACTTCTCTCTTTAATCAGTATTACTATGCAATCAATATTTTTTTCTTTTCCCATCCATTGTGTTTAACTGGTTATTTCTCAGCCCTGATGAACCCAACTTTTCCATCTTGTCTGTCAGAACATCTAAACTAACTGAAAAAAAATGAGGAGAGGGTAATGGTTTGTTTGTTTTTTAAATACTGTTCTTGAAATCGTCATGCAAGAAGGTACATGAAGAGCAATGAAAGGCAATTTTGAAGCAAAATAAATTTCATTACTGTGTCTTTGAGTATTTCATGACTTAAAAAAAAAAAAATTTTGGGACATTCCTGGTGGCGCAGTGGTTAAGAATCTGCCTGCCAATGCAGGGGACAGGGGTTCAATCCCTGGTCTGGGAAGATCCCACATGCTGCGGAGCAACTAAGCCTGTGCGTCACAACTATTGAGCCCACGAGCCCCAATTACTGAGCCTGCGTGTCACAATTACTGAAGCCCGCGTGCCTAAAGCCCATGCTCTGCAACAAGAGAAGCCACCGCAATGAATAGTAACCCCCGCTTGCTGCAACTAGAGAAAGCCCACACGCAACAACGAAGACACAACATGGCCAAAAAACAAAAGTTTTGTTTTTCTGATATATGGAAATGTGCCCCATGTATTTTCATAAATGTTTAAAATATATGATTATATGTACACATTTCTACCCCCTATAGCTCTTTAACATAATATTTAGAATAATTATTTTTGCAAAATCTGTATTTTGATACAGCTGGTATCATCATTTGTTAAGTTGGCTCTGTCCTGATATTTCAAATATTTAGGGCTGGAATAATACAGTAAGTGAAGAGGAAAAAAAAGGAAAAGGAGACTTGAAGAAATTATGCAGGTGAAGAAAATTTAACTACTTCTCTTTAACGTATGTGACTTTCCATTGTGTTTCTAGCCTGTTGCAGTTATTTGTATTTCATTTAATAAATATGTCTTTGTGTATTTGTGTGTGTAAGAGAGAGAGAAAGAGTGAAATAGTTCTTAGCTTTTTTTCCTCATTGGTCTCCACTCCCGTCTGATTTTAGTGGTTTCTGGACATGTTCTTCAGTCTCTTGCTATATCCACATAATTCTTAAGGGTTAGTCTTTGCTCAGAATAGACACGATATTTCCTATACTTGAAAAATTCTTTTTATGAAAAGCAATGATTTTTTCCCTTCTATTTGCAGTTTGAGAATCCCAGTGATTCCTGTTGAAAGTCTCAACAATGAAAGCCCCTACTCAAATATCACCATCAGTACTTCTGCCTGATAGGGTCAAAGGTGTTTAATGCAGTGATAAATGAAGTCAGTTTGAAGTGGAAAATCAAGCCTACTTATTCCATTAAATTGCAAGTTGAAAGTCTGATTCTGAATTTATCTACTCATGTAAATTCCTGAAATCAACTATTGCACTAGCATAGTGTCAAGTAGGAGGAGTCTCATTACATTAAAGATTGGATTTAGATGGGACAATAAAATCAATGCTAACTTCATCATTAGATTTAAAATCTCAATAGAAAATGAGAAATGGATTTCTTCTACCCTGATTAATCTGAGCGTATGCTACTTGATTCTGACTTTTTAAGGTACTTCTTGCCTACAAGTTTAGAAACTTGTAGTAGAAATAGAAAATAAACTATATGCAAGAGGTAAGTGCCTTTAGAGACTTGAAAATAATGGCACCTTTTAGAGTGCCTGTGAAATCCTGGACCACTTTTTACTGATAAGGTAGTGTTCATTGATAATTATTTTAACATTTTTGAAAAACAAAGCATTCATACTACAAACTGTATAATTCCAGACGCTTTGTGGCACAAGAAATAAAAGATTATCCCCAGAAAAGATAAGATTGCTATGATCCTGAAGGAGTGACAGATTTTAGCACTGAAGAAAAAATATTCAAGATTGTGACAAATGCTTAAGCTAATCTCTTTGTGCTAAAGCAGAACAATTACCCATGCCTTATCTACACTTAACATTTTTTTTCCCTTTGGTAAACACGGAACATTAATTCCTGGTTAAAAGATCAAGAAATCTTTAGTAAACATTCATTCCCTCATCCAAGCAATAATAAGTCCTTCTGTGTATGTACATTAAGCTCAAAATCTCTATGATATTTAAAAAAAAAATTGTTAAGAAAATATTATTTTCAATTTCTTTGAAACTTAGGAACTCCTTGAAACCTCCTTTGACTAAGATAGACTTTGGAACATTTTAATGTCTTTCAAATCAATAACTTATGAGTCTGAGTTTCTCAGAAATTCCCACCTTATCAACCTGTGTACATTATAAGGGCAATTTGATACCATATAAAATGTATCTACAAGCATCCTAATCAGTCCGATGCCTGAAAACCATTCAGTTCAAGGGCATGTTGCAATGACAGGGTCCTATTCTCCATATAAGAGTTACTTTACAATCCATTACTTTCACTACTATAAAATTGTGCTAATTAACCTTATAAGATCTAATACTTATGTTAAACACTGTGTCACCATTATAGAACTGTTACTGTTCCACGACTTATTTCTTTTCTAATATTAAAACCAATGGTCTTGGAAAAGTAAAAGTAAAGCGCACATCATTTATCTGGTAGCTGGGGAATTAAATGCTTCATGTAAGTAAATGCTGAAGATAATTGAAATTTAAGATTAAAACATTTGCAAGTATATTTTAATCATTTGGATGAAATCCTTCTCAAAGGATCAAACTTTTTTGCATTATTAAACAGAACATACTTAGTGCCATTCAACTGGTTTTTTTGGAGCTAAGATCTCCTCAGTTTGAACATACATTTTTGTGTAGTGACAGTTCTAGAGAAACTGAAGTGATTAGGATTTAGCATGTTCTTTTCCTGAATGTCCCCAAGATCCAGCTTCACCACATTTGGTGTTAATGTAACAATTTTCAAATCTTTTGAAATGCAACCTACAGGAAAAGACATATTTTACAGCTTTACACAATGCACAAACATATACACACAGGAAATAAAAGCTTGCTCTTTCTAATGTACTGTAACATTTTCTTTTCTTTTTCTTCCTTCCTTTCTTATTCTATTATATTTCCATTTTATTTTTGGTTTTAAAAACGGTTTTTTAAATTAATCTGATGACTCATTAAAAGCCACAACCAGCTATTTGAAAAACACTGCATTTGTGACCCACAATGAGAGCTCCTGTGGCCTCTAGGTCTTTTGGTCCCTATACTGGAAAGCTATTATATTTTTAATCTTGCTTCTTTTTTTTTTTTTTTTTTTAGAAATTTCATGTAATGTCTGAAACATTTATATTAACATATTTCCATACATATTTCCATACAAATACAAATATAAGATTTTTAGAAATTTCATGTAATGTCTGAAACATTTATATTAACATATTTCCATACAAATAACCCAATGAAAGTTTAGTATTAGTTGTTTTGTTTGTTTTTTTATACTGCAGGTTCTTATTAGGCATCAGTTTTATACACATCAGTGTATACATGTCAATCCCAATTGCCCAATTCAGCACACCACCATCCCCACCTCACCGCAGTTTTCCCCCCTTGGTGTCCATATGACCATTCTCTACATTTGTGTCTCAACTTCTGCCCTGCAAACTGGCTCATCTGTACCATTTTTCTAGGTTCCGCATACATGCATTAATATACGATATTTGTTTTTCTCTTTCTGACTTACTTCACTCTGTATGACAGTCTCTAGATCCATCCATGTCTCAACAAATGACTCAATTTCGTTCCTTTTTATGGCTGAGTAATATTCCATTGTATATATGTACCACATCTTCTTTATCCATTCGTCTGTTGATGGGCATTTAGGTTGCTTCCATGACCTGGCTATTGTAAATAGTGCTGCAATGAACATTCGGGTGCATGTGTCTTTTTGAGTTACGGTTTTCTCTGGGTATATGCCCAGCAGTGGGATTGCTGGGTCATATGGTAATTCTATTTTTAGTTTTTTAAGGAACCTCCATATTGTTCTCCATAGTGGCTGTATCAATTTACATTCCCACCAACAGTGCAAGAGGGTTCCCTTTTCTCCACACCCTCTCCAGCATTTGTTGTTTGTAGATTTTCTGATGATGCCCATTCTAACAGGAGTGAGGTGATACCTCATTGTAGTTTTGATTTGCATTTCTCTAATAATTAGTGATGTTGAGCATCTTTTCATGTGCTTCGTGGCCGTCTGTATGTCTTCTTTGGAGAAATGTCTATTTAGGTCTTCTGCCCATTTTTGGATTGGGGTGTTTGTTTCTTTGATATTGAGCTGAATGAGCTGTTTATATATTTTGGAGATTAATCCTTTGTCCGTTGATTCATTTGCAAATATTTTCTCCCATTCTGAGGGTTGTCTTTTCGTCTTGTTTATGGTTTCCTTTGCTGTGCAAAAGCTTTGAAGTTTCATTAGGTCCCACTTGTTTATTTTTGTTTTTATTTCCATTACTCTAGGAGGTGGATCAAAAAAGATCTTGCTGTGATTTATGTCAAAGAGTGTTCTTCCTATGTTTTCCTCTAAGAGTTTTATAGTGTCCAGTCTTATATTTAGGTCTCTAATCCATTTTGAGTTTATTTTTGTGTATGGTGTTAGGGAGTATTCTAATTTCATTCTTTTACATGTAGCTGTCCAGTTTTCCCAGCACCACTTATTGAAGAGACTGTCTTTTCTCCATTGTATATCTTTGCCTCCTTTGTCATAGATTAGTTGACCATAGGTGCGTGGGTTAATCTCTGGGCTTTCTATCTTGTTCCATTGATCTATGTTTCTGTTTTTGTGCCAGTACCATACTGTCTTGATTACTGTAGCTTTGTAGTATAGTCTGAAGTCAGGGAGTCTGATTCCTCCAGCTCCATTTTTTTCCCTCAAGACTGCTTTGGCTATTCGGGGTCTTTTGTGTCTCCATACAAATTTTAAGATGATTTGTTCTAGCTCCGTAAAAAATGCCATTGGTAATTTGATAGGGATTGCATTGAATCTGTAGATTGCTTTGGGTAGCATACTCATTTTCACAATGTTGATTCTTCCAATCCAAGAACATGGTATATCTCTCCATCTGTTGGTATCATCTTTAATTTCTTTCATCAGTGTCTCATAGTTTTCTGCATACAGGTCTTTCGTCTCCCTAGGTAGGTTTATTCCTAGGTATTTTATTCTTTTTGTTGCAATGGTAAATGGGAGTGTTTCCATAATTTCTCTTTCAGATTTTTCATCATTAGTGTATAGGAATGCAAGAGATTTCTGTGCATTAATTTTGTATCCTGCAACTTTATCATATTCATTAATTAGCTCTAGCAGTTTTCTGGAGGCAGTTTTAGGATTCTCTATGTATAGTATCATGTCATCCGCAAACAGTGACAGTTTTACTTCTTCTTTTCCAATTTGTATTCCTTTTATTTCTTTTTCTTCTCTGATTGCCGTGGCTAGGACTTCCAGAACTATGTTGAATAATAGTGGTGAGAGTGGACATCCTTGTCTCGTTCCTGATCTTAGAGGAAATGCTTTCAGTTTTTCACCATTGAGAATGATGTTTGCTGTGGGTTTGTCATATATGGCCTTTATTATGTTGAGGTAGGTTCCCTCTATGCCCACTTTCTGGAGAGTTTTTATCAGAAATGGGTGTTGAATTTTGTCAAAAGCTTTTTCTGCATCTATTGAGATGATCATATGGTTTTTATTCTTCAATTTGTTAATATGGTGTATCACATTGATTGATTTGCGTATATTGAAGAATCCTTGCATCCCTGGGATAAATCCCACTTGATCGTGGTGTATGATCCTTTTAATGTGTTGCTGGATTCTGTTTGCTAGTATTTTGTTGAGGATTTTTGCATCTATATTCATCAGTGATATTGGTCTGTAATTTTCTTTTTTTGTAGTGTCTTTGTCTGGTTTTGGTATCAGGGTGATGGTGGCCTCATAGAATGAGTTTGGGAGTGTTCCTTCCTCTGCAATTTTTTGGAAGAGTTTGAGAAGGATGGGTGTTAGCTCTTCTCTAAATGTTTGATAGAATTCACCTGTGAAGCCATCTGGTCCTGGACTTTTGTTTGTTGGAAGATTTTTAATCACAGTTTCAATTTCATTACTTGTGATTGGTCTGTTCATATTTTCTGTTTCTTCCTGATTCAGTCTGGGAAGGTTATACCTTTCTAAGAATTTGTCCATTTCTTCCAGGTTGTCCATTTTATTGGCATAAAGTTGCTTGTAGTAGTCTCTTAGGATGCTTTGTATTTCTGCGGTGTCTGTTGTAACTTCTCCTTTTTCATTTCTGATTTTATTGATTTGAGTCCTCTCCCTCTTTTTCTTGATGAGTCTGGCTAATGGCTTATCAATTTTGTTTATCTTCTCAAAGAACCAACTTTTAGTTTTATTGATCTTTGCTATTGTTTTCTTTGTTTCTATTTCATTTATTTCTGCTCTGATCTTTATGATTTCTTTCCTTCTGCTAACTTTGGGTTTTGTTTGTTCTTCTTTCTCTAGTTTCTTTAGGTGTAAGGTTAGATTGTTTACTTGAGATTTTTCTTGTTTCTTTAGGTAGGCTTGTATAGCTATAAACTTCCCTCTTAGAACGGCTTTTGCTGCATCCCATAGGTTTTGGGTCGTCGTGTTTTCATTGTCATTTGTCTCTAGGTATTTTTTGATTTCCTCTTTGATTTCTTCAGTGATCTCTTGGTTATTTAGTAACGTATTGTTTAGCCTCCATGTGTTTGTCCTTTTTACGTTTTTTTCCCTGTAATTCATTTCTAATCTCAAAGCGTTGTGGTCAGAAAAGATGCTTGATATGATTTCAATTTTCTTAAATTTACTGAGGCTTGATTTGTGACCCAAGATGTGATCTATCCTGGAGAATGTTCCGTGCGCACTTGAGAAGAACGTGTAATCTGCTGTTTTTGGATGGAATGTCCTATATATATCAATTAAATCTATCTGGTCTATTGTGTCATTTAAAGCTTCTGTTTCCTTATTTATTTTCATTTTGGATGATCTGTCCATTGGTGTAAGTGAGGTGTTAAAGTCCCCCACTATTATTGTGTTACTGTCGATTTCCTCTTTTAGAGCTGTTAGCAGTTGCCTTATGTATTGAGGTGCTCCTATGTTGGGTGCATATATATTTATAATTGTTATATCTTCTTCTTGGATTGATCCCTGGATCATTATGTAGTGTCCTTCCTTGTCTCTTGTAACATTCTTTATTTTAAAGTCTATTTTATCTGATATGAGTATAGCTACTCCAGCTTTCTTTTGATTTCCATTTGCATGGAATATCTTTTTCCATCCCCTCACTTTCAGTCTGTATGTGTCCCTAGGTCTAAAGTGGGTCTCTTGTAGACAGCATATGTATGGGTCTTGTTTTTGTATCCATTCAGCCAGTCTATGTCTTTTGGTTGGGGCATTTAATCCATTCACGTTTAAGGTAATTATCGATATGTATGTTCCTATGACCATTTTCTTAATTGTTTTGGGTTTGTTTTTGTAGGTCCTTTTCTTCTCTTGTGTTTCCCACTTAGAGAAGTTCCTTTAGCATTTGTTGTAGAGCTGGTTTGGTGGTGCTGAATTCTCTTAGCTTTTGCTTGTCTGCAAAGCTTTTGATTTCTCCATCAAATCTAAATGAGATCCTTGCCGGGTAGAGTAATCTTGGTTGTAGGTTCTTCCCTTTCATCACTTTAAGTATATCATGCCACTCCCTTCTGGCTTGCAGAGTTTCTGCTGAGAAATCAGCTGTTAACCTTATGGGAGTTCCCTTGTATGTTATTTGTCGTTTTTCTCTTGCTGCTTTCAATAATTTTTCCTTGTCTTTAATTTTTGCCACTTTGATTACTATGTGTCTCGGCGTGTTTCTCCTTGGGTTTATTCTGTATGGGACTCTCTGCGCTTCCTGGACTTGGGTGGCTATTTCCTTTCCCATGTTAGGGAAGTTTTCGACTATAATCTCTTCAAATATTTTCTCTGGTCCTTTCTCTCTCTCTTCTCCTTCTGGGACCCCTATAATGCGAATGTTGTTGCGTTTAATGTTGTCCCAGAGGTCTCTTAGGCTGTCTTCATTTCTTTTCATTCTTCTTTCTTTAGTCTGTTCTGCAGCAGTGAATTCCACCATTCTGTCTTCCAGGTCACTTATCCGTTCTTCTGCCTCAGTTATTCTGCTATTGATTCCTTCTAGTGTAGTTTTCATTTCAGTTATTGTATTGGTCATCTCTGTTTGTTTGTTCTTTAATTCTTCTAGGTCTTTGTTAATCATTTCTTGCATCTTCTCAATCTTTGCCTCCATTCTTATTCCGAGGTCCTGGATCATCTTCACTATCATTATTCTGAATTCTTTTTCTGGAAGGTTGCCTATCTCCACTTCATTTAGTTGTTTTTCTGGGGTTTTTTCTTGTTCCTTCATCTGGTACATAGCCCTCTGCCTTTTCATCTTCTCTATCTTTCTGTAACTGTGGTTTTTGGTCCACAGGCTGCAGGATCGTAGTTTTTCTTGCTTCTGTTGTCTGCCCTCTGGTGGTTGAGGCTATCTAAGAGGCTTGATGGGAGGCTCTGGTGGTGGGTAGAGCTGACTGTTGCTGTGGCGGTCAGAGCTCAGTAAAACCTTAATCCACTTGACTGTTGATGGGTGGGGCTGGGTTCCCTCCCTGTTGCTGTGGCGGTCAGAGCTCAGTAAAACCTTAATCCACTTGACTGTTGATGGGTGGGGCTGGGTTCCCTCCCTGTTGGTTGTTTTGCCTGAGGCAACCCAACACTGGAGCCTACCGGTGCTCTTTGGTGGGGTTAATGGCAGACTCTGGGAGGGCTCACGCCAAGGAGAACTTCCCAGAACCTCTGCTGCCAGTGTCCTTATCCCCACGGTGAAACAGAGCCACTACTCGCCTCTGCAGGAGACCCCCCAACACCAGCAGGTAGGTCTGGTTCAGTCTCCCCCAGGGTCACTGCTCCTTCCCCTGGGTCCCGATGCACACATTACTTTGTGTGTGCCCTCCAAGAGTGGGGTCTCTGTTTCCCCCAGTCCTGTCAAAGTCCTGCAATCAATTCCCACTAGGCTTCAAAGTCTGATTCTCTAGGAATTCCTCCTCCCGTTGCCGGACCCCCAGGTTGGGAAGCCTGACGTGGGGCTCAGAACCTTCACTCCAGTGGGTGGAATTCTGTGGTATAAGTGTTCGCCAGTCTGTGAGTCACCCACCCAGCAGTTATGGGATTTGATTTTACTCTGATTGCGCCCCTCCTACCGTCTCACTGTGGCTTCTCCTCTGTCCTTGGATGTGGGGTATCCTCCTTGGTGAAGTCCAGGGTCTTCCTGTCAATGATTGTCCAGCAGCCAGTGGTGATTCTGGTGCTCTTGCAAGAGGGAGTGAGAGCACGTCCTTCTACTCCGCCATCTTGGTTAATCCTCCTCTAATCTTGCTTCTTGATGGTCACCTCACTATATTCATCTCTGTACTTGTAATTTTGAGTGGTGGCGCTGAAGTCCATCACAGCTCACCATTCTAGAGAAATCTGCTGGTCACAAGTCACAAGAGTTGCTGTTCTTTTCTCCTGTCTTTTTTATTTTCCCTGTCTCTCTCTTCTTTCTCCTTTCCTTGAAGCATCCCAGATATTTCCAGTACTTTGAATTTGAAAGAGCTGGGCTTTAAGGCCATCAACAATCACTGACATATTCTACTCATTCTAACTGGAAACATTTGTAAGTGTTCATATTTTCTACAACTTGGGACATTGCTGTTTAAATTTTTTTTCAAACTTTGAAGTTTAGGGGTTCCTGTATGATTGAGGTTATATCTAGAAAAGTGAATCAATATATACCACACTTTGTAAAAACACATATAATGCAAGAAAATTTCTTTAGATTGTTTGAATAAATGGCTTTCCAAGGTATAAAAACTTCCTCAGTTTCACCATTAATTGAAATAATACTAAATATCTCCAGTGATTCTGAATTAATTTTATTTTTTCACAGTTTGTTCTCTCCATATATTTGCAAAAATGATAATCAAATTATTTACCACAAGCACAAAATAACACACCTCTCAGTAAGTTGAATGGTGATCACCAGAAGGATACTCGCTCTAACATTAGGACATGTATTACGGAAAAAAATTGCAAAGAGAAAAAACAAATCTTACTGAATGGCACTTGTTGAGCAATAGGTTAACATGTTCTTTAATCAAGGATGAAGTATGATATTCCAGCTCTTTTACATGTTAAGAGTGATTTTTGTTTCTGCACTTTTCCTACAATTAACATTTTGATGACTGTTTTTATACAAACACAAATGAATGTTTACAGATCTTTAAATAAAGAGTAAAATGCTTAGATGTAATCTCATAATTAATATATTAAAAAGAAACAGAGATTTTAAAATCCATGAGCCCAAAAGCACACATCTGAAAATCTAATCAAGGATATGACATTATCATTCCACAATGTCTTAAACATATTGAGACATTTTAGTGTTAGAGTTTCCCACTGAACATTTACAAAATAATTGGGTTTTTGTTGCAAGAAAATTGCTTACCTGGAAATGTTCAAGAAGTACATTTCCTCTTTGGATCTATAATCATGATACTGCAAGCTCTTATGGGACTTTCACAAGACATAGGCACATTTAACTGAAAATGATTGAGTGCCCAACACACCACAGATGCCCAGCCTAAATAACAGCAGTGGAGATTACCGAGAGTCAGCTTCTTGTTTCAAAAACAAAACCAAATATATTCGGCCTCATTTCCAAGATAACCACTTGTGTGTTTCCAGAGAGTCAACATGGGATTAAATTTTGAAGCCATGAGATGGAAGCAAAAGACCATATGGGCCTCAGAAGAGAAACTTGTATGAAAAGGACAGCACATGGGTATATTTTTTTAAATTATGAAAACTTAGAGCGAATTTCCCAATATTATTCCTTTGAAAACACTTTAGAAAAAACTGACTACAATGCCTTTAATTAATTAATTGAGATAACTTTATATCTCTCTAGAGATCAGAACACAAGGGGGAAAAAAATCTAACTGCTCTGTAACTTTTATCATCCAAGGACTGACTTTGTGAGAATATGTATATAGTAGGTCCGTCCCCTCATTATGTTTATTCCACCAGTTGTTTTGGTGACATATTAAGCATAGTATTTAGCAAGAAAGACATACTTTGGGGGAGTGTTCACTTTGAACTTCCTGCTTATTCTATTTACCCTCTAATGCTGTGCATTGTATTTCATTACATTGGTATTACGTTTGCAGGTATTGCTTTGTAGTTATAACCTGCAGTCTTAATCTTCTCAAACATATCAAATTAAGAATATAATATAATTAGCTTTTTAAAAACAAATATGTTTAATAATCAGAACTATTTAGATATATTTAGAAATTCTTTAGATACTATTTAGATACGTTAATACAGGTTTGATTCATAACTGATAATCTTTTATAATTATTTAGTTAAAATATGGGCATTCCTAAAAGTTTATAAGTATTTTCTCATTCTTGCCAACTTCACTGGGTTATTGTGAAAAGTCAATATGATAGGAGAACTAAAAACACTATGTAAATAAGAAAACATAACCATCAGAGTTGTTAAAATTTTTTTAAAAGTGTCTTTGTAATCTACCATTTATCAACTGAGTGACTAGAAAAGGTCATATGACCTCCACAAGACTTACTGTCCTTATCTACAAAATGAAAACAATTATAAGAGCCTTTGTAAACCTTTTACAACAGGATAGTTGTGTGGTTAAAATAAGACTAGCATGAGGGAACTTGAAATCTATGCCAAAACGAGGCCTTATACATCACAGACTCTGGATTCTCAACCACTCATGAACCATGCTATTCACTTAGTTCTGGTTTCTTAAAACCTTCCAGACCTCCTGCTTTGGCTTTCTGTCAAAATTAGCTAAGTACTGGTTATTCTCTATTTCATCCCAGCTGAACTCCTTTACAGTGTAGCCTTTTCCACATTTGTGGAACCAGAACTCATTCTCTACCCCTTCCAGTCCTTCCAATTGTTCTAAATGTTTTTCTACCTTAACAGTAGGGAGGGGCTATTCCTATGTCTCAGGACTTTTCCACTTCTAGCTATATTACATTTTACCCCCTGACAAGGGTTCATGCCTCTGTCCCTCTTCTCTACAGCTCATTATTACTATTTAACCTCAACTAAAATAGCCATGTTGCCCTGCCAGTTTTGCCGTGACTTTAGTTTAGATTCCTTTGCTGTTCAAACATGCTTTGGAAAGTCACAGACCGTTGTCCTAGAATGTGTTTATTCTGCCTAGAACCTTGAATTTCAGAGCCATGGAAGAAATCTGAGATAGTAACTCAGTTCCCAGCGTTGCCATAGTAGCCCAATATCAGCATGTGTATTAAATATGTAATTAAGACTTTGAGTTTAAAACTTGGTGAGATACACTGTATGGAATTTTTTGACAAAATAATAACTTATCCTCATGGCTACTATTTATTATGAAATTACTTGGAGGCAGAAATTACATATATATTTTCATTAATATTTAAAACAATTTGTTTACTAGGTTTTATTTTCTAATTTTAGAGAATAAAACATACTTGGTATATTTACACTGGTAAACTGTGGACTTTGGGGTGAAAATGATAGGTCCATATAGGTTCATTGTAATAAATATACCTCTGCTGTGAGGGACGTCAATAGTGGGGGAGGTTGGACATGAGTAGGGACGAAAGGTATATGGGAACCCTGTACTTTCCACTCAATTTCACTGTGAACCTAAAACTCTCTAAAAACTAAAGTTTATTAATTAAAAAACCATTTTGGTGTGGTTACGTGACTTACTCAAGACCACTCAGGCCACAGATATCTACGGATTTATAATTCAAAGCTACTTCTATATCTCTTTCTACTGCACCACACAGCTTTCTCTGCCCCAGAGAATGACAGCTTAGACAGTATATGTGAACATAAACACAGACCCTGATGATTAATTAGATGGCTTTCTATAGCACAGATGGCAGGAGAGAGACAAATACTGTGTAATTAACATCTACTAGGCATTAAGTCAAATCATATAAAATTGCCATCATTGTAGATCATATTCTTTTTCCCAGAATTTGTGAAAGGAAAATCAAAATGGAGTCTATATTGCTAAGAGAGCTCCCTAAAATGGAGCCAGGAGGCTATTACAAAGTATGACTTATGCACATCTCAGCCTGAATAGAATCTAACCTTTTGATCTCTTATTGTCCTACTTAAGACATCTAGATCATCTGCCAGAAACTCAAGATAATTATTGGGCCCATACCCTAAAATAACTTGTGGCAGCCTCTCTACTTATTGGACTACCCTAAAATAACACATGATTCCTCAAGGACAAATATTTCCTGATTCACGTCAGAGTCAATCACAATTCTCACTAGGCAACTCTTAAAAGCCTTGTGGCTTTTTGTCTTTATAAGCCCCTGACTCTTTCTCTTCCCTGGAACACTCTTTTGGTTTAACCAGAATCTGTGTCTCCTGAATTGCAATTCTTAATACCCCAAATAAACTATTTTATTATTTTCAGCCTTCTGCACTGTTTTTCTGTTGACAAATTCATATTTTCCTCTGTTTTGGGCTAAGACATTTCACTCTGGATAACTTGCCTTCTTTAACTCCTGGTTTGTTTTGTCATTTCTTCTGGCTGTGACTGGATTATATGACAAATAGTAAATAACCTGTGATTTGTAAAAAGGTACATATTAGGCTGAGAAAACAGATTTGATATAAAACTGTTTTGCCTTAATTTGCATCTCATTTTTTAATCTCTATTATGCTAATAGGAAAATGCATCAGTGTGTTTTTATCAGATTTCTTCTTAAATTCTAGATCATTTTGAAAATGGATGTGTAAGTGCTCCTCTAAAACACCTCACTAGTTATTATGATATGTTATCTGTCTTCCTAAAGATTAAAATCTTTCTTCTTATTCAGAATAGCGATGTTATGTGCAATGCAATTATGTATACTAGATTCATACCAAAATCATAAGAAAAAGTGTGGCTACCAGAGGTAAAATAGTAACTACAACATAAACATAATGCCGAATATACAGAAAAATTTATCAATGACTATAATTATTTTCTTTTATAGAATAAATACCAAATATACATTTATTTGACTGAAAATGTCACATTGCTTTTGTGAAGTAAATTTACAAAGTGTTAAACATTTGATTAAAATGAATGATGATTCTTTAGCTATAGCATGTGGGAGGCAATCCCACACCTTTTAAGGTCAAAACATTAATGTAAAATGACAGCTTTTTCCCCCCTCTACTTCTATAAGCGGAGAATGCTGCTGCCTGAAAGCTGTCTGGGAATTCAGCCAAAGAAAGAAGAAGGTTGCAAAAATTCTGGGGACTTTAAAGAAAAGTGGTTGGCATTAGCTTGGTCCTCACTTTAAACTAAAATTAAAACAATAGACAGACATGTACAGTAATCTCTCTTTTAAGGAAAGAATAGAATGCCTCTATAGTAATGTCAAGTGGAACAATTTGGTCCTGGCCCAAGTTATGCAGCTGTTCCACAGGAAAACAGCAAAAGGCTTCAGTCCAAAGCAGGCAAATAAGGCATGATTGTTTATAAACAGTCACTGGGGCCCTCACATTTAGAACAAGGAAAACAATATTAGCATACAGGAGGCCAGGTTAGCAACATGAGTCTCAGTATGAGTTGAGTCACACCATCATTTTGTGATTTATACAAAAGATAGTGGTGCTATTTTTTCTACTATTAACTTGCCTAATAACCATGGATAACTCATACTTTAGGAAATCATATATCGGTCAAACATTTTTAAAGAAACAATAAAGATTTGATCACGGATTAAAGAAATGATATGTCAGCTACCAAATGTAAAGAAATCATACACCTGTTATCCTCTTCTGATTCTCACCTGCTCATCAAAGGGGGCTCAGGTAATTGGTAAGGATAATAGAAATCGGGTGTTTCAGGAGTCAGTTAGAAGCTAAGACACAGTGTTGCTTCTCCGTGATTCCAAAATAACAAAATGGGGAATCAGGTGTAATAGCAGCAAAATAATGGAGAACTTTGACGGTGATTACCAGAGTAAAATAGGAAATTCGAACCTACCTGTTAGGTAAATGTGATATCACATACTTCATTTTTACGCCCACTCTTTACAGGCTTTTTTGATCCTATCTTAAAATATGGACAGCCTCTCTACTATTTTTTGTTTTAAAACTTCTGTTTGACATAACTTTCTTTTCTCATCCCTTTTCCACTTTTCATGATTCATTTTCTGAAATGGGCGTCCTTCCTGTTTTCTTTGTTTCCCCACCACTTACTAACTCCCTGATTAATCCATTTCAATTCGCGTTCTGTTCTCTTTGCTCTAGTGAGACTTGTTTTCTTTATGATCAGTAAAATTTCCTTCTGGGAAAATCCAATGATTTCTTTTCAGTCTTCCCTTGTTTTTTTTGTCCTATCTGTCTCAACTGGCACTGTCGGAGATCGAATATAAACTAGAGAGGCTAGAACTGAGACTGTCTTTAAAGAGGTTAATGTCTTCATTTATTGGAAATGATAGTTACTTTGAAAATGCAGAAGAGTGGATTTTAAGATAATTAGGAAGGGCATAAGAGAAGCAGTGGTCTAAAGGCAAAAAGGAGTCTAAGAATTTGGCTATACCTTTAATGTCAATGGCCTGGAGGTCTACAAGGGAAGAAAATGGTAAAAAGAGAGTTGGGAATGAGAATACAATACAAGAGAATAGGTTAATGTACATTTACTTGTGGACCATAGCACATAGAATATAACATTATGATCTATAATGATAAAGACAGAAAATAATAATCATTTTATCCCTTCTGGAGCTTATGAGCGAATTGCCAGACGATACTATACTAATTAGAGGATATTCTATATGGCTGTAAACTCATGCTAAAAATGGTCAGCTTGGTAGGAATTTGGCAAGTTGCCAGAAAGGGCACAAATACAGCAGAAAGCCTGATAGAAGAGAACAGCAGCAGTAAAATGTGTCTTGAGACTAGCCAGTTCTTCACCTTCAAGCATCCAGAGCTTCAATTTCAGTGCTGCACGTTACTGTAGGGCCCATCCTAATTTTTCAAAACTGACTTTGGCCAACATAGGTGACAATTTAGACTCAGCAATTGAAGTAGCAGAAAATAGCTGAAGGAATGTAATCTTTGGGCAGTGATTGAACTGAGTTTAAATCCTGACTCATCCATTTTAAATCTGGATGAATAAGGAAAATCCGTTAATACCGAGCTTTAGTTTTCCTTTCTGTAAAATAAGGAGCCTTTTTATTTCCATTACCTATAGCAAAGTGATACTCATCAAGATCCTTCTGAGAAAGGTGACGTTTTCTATTAAACTTCTGGAACCTTTGTATTCTTAAATAACATAAATAAATAAGAGATTGTGTTTTTCATTCATCTGCAATGCAGAGGATTATTGCATATCCAAGCTTATTTCTAGGTAACTGAAACAGAGACCACAATAAGGCATATCTATTCAACCATATCTGATCTGAGGGAAATGGACTACTTAAATAGCTAATTACATAGATCACAATCTAAGTATGCACCAAAAAAAAAAAAATGTGGATAGTGAGAGTGGATAGGGAATCAAAGAGAAGATCTTTGATAGGTAATTGGATGCTATTTGAGTTGGAATGTATTTATTCCCAAGCATTCTATATATTATATTTCCCATCTTCACCTCATTTAATTGTGTAAATTGTACACATATTCTAAATGTACACATATGTACTTTGGGGCAGAACTATGGAGAGAAGGTAAAAGCAAAAATCCTTTGCTATTCCCTGATACTTTATCATATCTCCAAACACTGACCTCTGAGGTTATAAGGAGAAATGGAAACAAAGGGCGAGGGGTGTGGGGAAAGAGGAACAGACAGAGTTGGAAAATAATAAGCAAAGGGAACAGGAGTGGAAATGGAAGGGAAAGTTAGGAAAGAAGTGCTGGTATTAGATATACAACATTGGGAGTAAAGAAACTGGATTTAAGTATGTCTAAAGCTGACTAGAGGCTATTACACTTCTTTCTTAGTTAAAGTACTGATCTTACAGCCAAAAGCTCTGTTGAAATTGCAGTACTGAAATGCACTGTCACATTAGATAGTGCACTGCAGTTGAAAAATGTTTTCTATAAGCAACTTAAACTTATCAAAGGGTAAGAACTATGAAAGTGAATTGTACAGGATATATGTAGTAAAGCTACTTTGAAAAAATTTGCTCCTTTCAAGGTCTAAAACGCCTTAAATGTTTCTTAAAATATAGAAAAAAATAGATTAATTTACAAAATGCTCTTTAAGTCAGTATATTTTAAATCTCTAGAAAATAATTACTGGAAGAGAGAACAGTTCTAAAATAACAATACTGTGATAAAGAAAGTGTGAATTCACTTAGTGTGTTAAGAAGTATAAGACAATACAATTGAGGAAGTTGAAATTTCAGGCTTATGTATTAAAATTACTATAGAAAAATTCCTCATGTGATAATATGAAATCTACACTTAAATAACAAATGTTATTAGAAACAAATCTTTAGTAATTAAATTTGATTTGCTCAAAAGCTATCCCATATAGTTATGTATAGAGAACAACTAAATGCCTCCCATTAAAATTTAAACAGAAATGCAAATCAATTGGAAGCTTCTAAAAAGATCCAAATAAATGACTTTCAGCTCCATGTAGAATGTTACCATAGAAAGATCAAATCACTTCCAATGAAATAATCCTTATTTGGATACTCCATACTTGAATTTTCTATTAAATATAGATTTTCTATGAGTTAGCTGTTTATAAACATGAATGTCAAAAAGTAAAATTTTAGGGTTGAAGTGATGTTAGAACTCATTATTCTAACAATGAAATCGCTTTATAATAGAAAATGTGGAGTCTGTGACCCTTTTCATTCCCACTACCTCCAAACATATCACATTCACAAATTATGTCTCAGGGGCTACACTAGAGGTGTAGATTTGATTCCCCTTAGGAAAATGATTTCCCATGTAACTTTAAAACTTGGGCATATTTTGAGGATTCGGTATTTTCAAAGTTTTTCATGAGAGAAGGAAGTTCATCATGTGTAACTTCTACAATCTGATGATGTAAAAACAGTGACTGATTAAGCCTATACTCCTTTCAGGTTGAAATATCTTAGTGGGAAAAAAAAAAAAGAAAGAAAGAAAAAGAAAAAAAAAATCGCAGTTGGAAACCTCCCCAGAAACTTCACTAGATGACAAAATACAAGACCAGTCTTCCACAGACACTTAATGAAGACATGGTTCAGGAGGTTTTCTGTTCTGAGATCACTTTGCCCACCAAGAAAAGACAAAAATAGTGGATTTCTGCAGTTAAAGACTGCAATCAAAGCAGGATACAAGAAAAGTAAAAAAATTTATTGCTCATTAAATCACTTACAGTGGTTTTCCTTTGGATTCACAAGTCAAAATTAAAGGCTGTCCTTCTTGTGGAAAAGGAGTGGATGGTATAATCTTAACTGATGGTGTATCTAGGCGAAAAGAAAAAGTAATATTAAGAAAGGTCATTACACACATATAAAACTATATATTTAATAATTGTACATCATGGTATATGTTCAGCCCATTTCTTGTAATTGTATATATTTATACAATTTTGTATATTTATATAGATTTAGTGAAACAGGGTCTGCAATTTTAAGAAGCTACCATCCTGTCCAGGAAAAGCTTACAAAAATATCTGAATATCTTATGAGCACCACCGTTATATTATTTCTGAAATCTGAATTCAAAAGTGAAACTGCAAAAAGTGGTCCAGATGAATATCAAGCATTTCATACAATTGTTTCTTCAACTATTTATAGATGGCTATGCATACTATTATTATGGACTGAACGCGTTTATGTGCATTTGAATAACAACTCTTTCATTGTTGCAGGAATACCAGGGACTCACAATAAGGAACCCACAAAGAACTTGAGATCAACTACTGTCTCACGAGCATTATGCAGAATCTTTTTGAAAATGCAGTAATGCAGCACTCAGCACATGCTGTTTGCTTTAAAGCACAGTTAGCAAATCATCTGAAATAGTTACTTAGAATGTTACTAAAAGTTAACATTTTGTTATATATGTTACAACATAATTGTTATAAAGTTACTTCCATTTAACAATAAAATCATCCTTAGTGGAAGAAGATGCAAAAATACTTTGAGACATTTATATTTATAACTTTTATGCCATGTAATATTGTTTAATCAACACAGAGATACATATTACATAGAAAAAATGGAAAATAAACTAAGAACAGAGACAGTGTAAACAGGCTCATTCCTTTATGACACCTTGCTAGTCCTGGTTTTGTGTGGCTCACAGTCAACATGGAACTGTCTCCTCCTCTTGTCTCCATATCCTCAACAATAAACAAAATAGGCTCTGAATGCTCCAGGGGGTCACAATTATTCTCACCCTTCCCTTAGTTGTGATAGAAGAACTGAACTACCCTGAGGTTATACTCATTCTCTGACTTTGAAGCCAATTCAATAAGTATCAATCGTGTAATTTTTAGTTTATCTTATTTCAGGAAAAGATTTTGCAGATTTGTCATATATAGAACAATAAACCAGATCCTGTGGAAGGCCTTGTATCCCACTTATAAATTATTTATACTTTTCAAATGCATTCTTTATCAATCCTTTAAAGAAAAAAATACATTCAAGATAATCAACAATAATATCCCATTTACAAATAGGCATTCCATGTACATCATGGTAAAAAACTGTAGTATAAAATAACCCAGGAAGAAAAATTAATTTGAAGAAATATGACATATATTGTCATATTTTTAACCAGTAGAAAAAATATAATTTAATAAAGGATTGAAACATACTTCACTAATCTCATTACCATCATCACATTTATGGAATCAGTTAACATGATGATCATATAATTTTGTCTTCCAAGTAGAACACTTTTAAAAGTGAAGAGAAAATATTAATTTAATTATATAGAATAACAAGTGTGAACCAGAATGATTCTGGGAAAATGAGGGCTATCATCTTTTAAATTTTGACCATATATACATATAGCAAAATTTAATTTCATCCTGACATAGAAAATAAAGCTTTCTAGAGAAAAAGGTGGCAGAAGAAAGATCAGAAAAGTGTGATGTTGGGGAAGAGAGTTGTGTATCTGTGATGATTAATTTTACGTGTCAACTTGACTACACTATGCGGTACCCAGATATTTGGCCAAAAATTCATTATTTTGGGAATTCTAGTAAGAGTGTTTTGGGAAACGATTAACATTTAAATCAGTGGACTGAGTAAAGCAGATTGTTCTACCTAATATGGGTGAGGATCATCTGATACGTTGAAGGCCTGAATAGAACAAAAAGGCTGACCCTCCCACAAATAGGAGAGCATTCCTGTCTGAAGGCAACTGAGCTGGCACATCAGCCTTTTTCCTGCCTTCAGATCACACTGAAACATCTGGGTCTTGAGCCTGCTGACTTTCAGACTGGAACTATAACATCATCTCTTCTGGTTTCTCAGGCCTTTAGACTCAGACTGGAACTAAGTCATCAGCTCTTCTGGGTCTCCAGCTTGCAGACTCAGCCTGCAGATCTTGGAATTTGCACCTTTGTAACAAATCCCGTTAGTTCTTTTTCTCTATAGAACTCTGACAAATATAGAATCCTTAGAAACAGACCCTGGGATATTTCTTTCATGGGGAGTGACCTCAGGGAGCACTGGGAAGTGAGATAGGAAGGGAAGGAAGTAAATCAAGAGTGTGTTATTGAGCAGATTACCCTGTGGGCAGCTGGATTCAATCCTGCTGTGGAACTCAGAGAGACAATGTAGGGCTTGCCTCCAAGTCACCTCACTTGATGGGCAAGGGAGAGGAGTATTTAGGGAATATTGACCAATACTCATTAGTGTTCAGTTGAGGATTGCTGGGGCGGGGATGCAGGTGTTACTTCCCTGGCACCCCTGGTCTACTCGGTGCACAGGAATGGTGTGTGCCAAAGGGATATGGGCAAGTCACCCCCAGTATCTGCCTCAGTGAAGTAAAATACACAGTTCTGCCTGTTTAAGTAATTTATTAGAGGTGAGAATTTATATAACATGTGGTCCCCTGAAGCATGGTTCAGCATTCCCTTTAGATCCAGAACACAGAATTTGAATTATAAGCAAGTGCAAAAGCAGATAATATGCTTAGCATGTATTTCTGTGAAACTTTTAGGAAGACCTCCAAGTTACCAAAATCAAGTCATATAATACAATACTCTTATTTTATTTCTGAATTACTCAATATGTTGATTAGTCTTTGTTCCTAAGAATTATCTTCCCTAGGTTTTTTAACACTCAACCCTGCCACCCCTCACAAACACACACAGACACACACACTGATAGATACACATATATCTGATTCGACATATATCTCTGGCTACTCTTTCTCATATTCTGTTGGGTTTTCTTCTTGTATTTAACCTTTAAATATTGAGATCACCAAGAATGGGATTCACAATCTGTTCTCACATAATTCTCTAGGTCCTTTCAGCCATACCTATCTCTGCAGTTTCTATCTACTCATTAATCACTCCCAGGTTTATATCCTAAGGCAGTTCTGTACCACAAGCTACACTCATGTATGTGCAACGTCTACTTGACATGTCCAGTTGGATGTTGAAAAGACATGGCACACTCAGTATGTCCAAAAGGAACTCAAAGTCTCCCACTGACTGACACATTCTCCCCTGACATGTTCTTCTTCCAGCAATTTCTAGTTCTATAAATACCACCAGCCTCCATCCAGCTACATACACCAGACACCTCCTGTTCCCTTATCTTTTCTATAATCAATCAATTAATCATCAAGTTTGGTTGACTTATTTCCTAAATAATTTTGAAATCTACTTGTTGCTTTTTTATATCTCCACAACCTCACAACCTTTCTTTCATTTAGTCTACCGCAAAAGTGAATGGCCTCCACCATGTCAGCTTTTTACACCTCTAAATCTGATGACATCAATTTTCTGGTTAAAACCTTGCATGGTAAATTTTTTCTCTTAGGATTAAAAGAAAAATAATCAGCATAGTCTTTAAGTCCTATATGATCTACACAGGTCTTTATTCTCAAGCCTTTTAACACTCAATTCATTCTTTGACTTCCAGGTAATTATACTTTCTTTCCGGTACTTTAATGAATATGTTTCTTAACTTTATACAAACTGTCTGAAATGCTCTATTTTGGGGGGATCCTTTGCCTTTTTAACTCTTTTAAATCTTAACTCAAATATCATTTGCTGAGGGCAATCATTCATTACCCTCACATTTGGTCATGTATCTCTGCTGCACGTTCTCTTTTTCATCTCTGTATAATTTTTAAAAGGCATTTCTGTATCCTCAGTGTCTAGCATAGTGCTTTATACAAAATCTGTGCTTAATAAATAAATTATTAAATGAGGGAACACTCTAATTTTTTATTTTCTTATTATCATTTTAATACATTAATTTTAAAATATTAAAAACTGCTTAATTGAAATTTTGTTGGGGCCTGCATTTGTATGTAAAATTAATATTAAATGCTCATGTCACAAACCTTACACTGAGTTTTATTCTTACACATATTTAATTTAATTAAATGTCTATTGCTGATTCTCTTCCTGGTATAAATTTTCTGCATTAGATAATATTAGATAACAACTTTCCATGATTATACAAATGGCAATTTGTTTTTTAATGCATATACCGCATAAATAACTTTTCTCTCCTCATCTGATTTTGACAGGGGAAGCACTCAATTGTGAAGAGATTTATTTATATAATCGGTCAAAATTCTAGTTTACAGTTCCATGAAATGTCAGCATTCGTCTTTAAACATACCACGTTAGCAATGTACACAAAATTACATTTTTTACCACATCAAAACTACAGTAATGTGATATTATCCCAAACTTGACTCTTTTTCAAATACTTTTTAAAAAATTTTTTATTTTTTTGGAGTATAGTTGATTTACAATGTTGTGTTAGTTTCAGGTGTACAGCAAAGTGATTCAGTTATACATATACATATATTTATTCTGTTTTAGATTTTTTTCTCATATAGGTTATCACAGAATATTAAGTAGAGTTCCCTGTGCTATACAGTAAGTAGATCCTTGTTGGTTATCTATCTTATATATAGTAGTATCTGTGTATTCATCCCAAGCTTCTGATTTATCTCTCCCTGCCACAGTGTTTACTTTAAAATAACATTTTGAATATGTAACATCTTACATGGCCTAAAAGTCAAGATATTTTATTTTATTTTATTTTTTAAATTAATTTTTATTGGAGTATAGTTGCTTTACAATGTTGTGTTAATGGGAAGGAAATCTAAAAAAGAGTGGATATATGTATCAATTTTTTCTTTAATAACAGGAAATAATTTGGGCTTTAATAGATTTTTACTTAATAATAAAGATCTCTATCATTACTATTCCTATTATATTTTCATTAATCACTTTATTGTATCCATAAGGGAGCTGATCAAGCACTGTTAGCAAATAATCAATAACATTCTAGAAATACCATTAAATTAGTGTAGAACTCCTATTCTTACTCAGATATCTCAGTTAGCCAACAAAAAGACAAAACCAAAAAAAACAAAACAAAACTATACTCATCTCAAAAACTGAGTTAATTTTAAGAATCTTCAATTTCCAGGATTTCTTCAAAATAGTTATTTTAATAACTGCAACCCCCAAGGTAAACATATTTTTCTGTATTTATATATATTTATATATCAAAATGAATGGGGACTTTTTCAGGAGCAGCACAATGCACAATAGATAATAATTTTCTAAAATAATCTTCAAATTTATGCATATATTATGCTATTAATATTTTTACTAATCCAGATGTGAATAGGAGTCAGAAAGTAAATACCACATATCCAAACCTTTCAATGCAAGTCTTTGCCAAGTTACAATTAAGAATTACATTTTTTTTGCCCCTGTCCATATATAAGTTATTTGTAGATTTTCTTCTTGGTTGTAGTTTTTCATTTCAAAAGTATGGGGAATATTTTTTTAACCAAAGTTTACTTATATAGTAATCCCACACTTGCTTTGGAAATAATCTCTCTATTTTCCAGTCTAGGTGCAATATGAGTTGCATTTCATCCTGCTCCACTTCTTCACAAAACAGAATGACACTTTTTCTCTTTTTCTTCAGTACTTTGTGGATGTGGATGATATTCTGTTTTTAAATTACTAGTATAATGTATTGTATTGTACCAATTAAACAGAAAAGAAAAGGGGGGGGTTAGTAAAAATGCATTATCATTACCATTATTAATTCACACTTGCTTTATCCTATATGTTAAACTCAGATTTTTATTTTTACAAACTAATAATTTCCATGTTTGTTTTAAAATGTATTCAAATAAGTCAACTCTAACAACACCATATTTATTGAATATAAATTTATGTACATAGTAGTATAATATTTATTACATATAACATGTAATGTTTATAATGTTACTATACATAAACACATATGAATGAAAGGGAACAGTAAATAATTAGATTTAAATTATTTCAGGATATATACTGCTATTATAAAACACTGCACTTAGTAAAATATGTATTTTTTTTTGCATGTCTGCTTCATTCACCACATTTTGAACATTCAAAATCCCAGACCTTAACCTATTCGATTGTGTGTTGTCAGATCCTGATCCTAACAAAATGCTTGATATGTTGTAACAGTTCTTTAAAGATTAGATGACTATATGAATATTTCCTATTTCTCTCAAAATGCAAGCAAATGAGGAAGTTTTGCACAAGCATATAAAAATAGGGATATGGTCATTCATCTACAAATAATTTTTCACTACTTACTAACAGGCAAAATATGCAGATACTTTAAAAGCATCATGTTTCCTCTCTAAGGTTTCTTTTTATAGGAAAAATATTATTCTTTAGAGTCCATCTTTAAAATTAATAAGATGTGGAAAAACCCATACTTTCTAAAAGTATTATTTATTGGGCTACCCTGGTGGCGCAGTGGTTGAGAATCTGCCTGCCAATGCAGGGGACACGGGTTCGAGCCCTGGTCTGGGAAGATCCCACATGCCGCGGAGCGACTGGGCCCGTGAGTCACAACTACTGAGCCTGCGCGTCTGGAGCCTGTGCTCCGCAACAAGAGAGGCCGCGATAGTGAGAGGCCCTTGCACCGCGATGAAGAGTGGCCCCTGCTTGCCGCAACTAGAGAAAGCCCTCGCACAGAAACGAAGACCCAACACAGCCATAAATAAATAAAATAAATTTTTTTAAAAAAGTATTATTTATTTTACTTATCTGACAAATTCTGGGACTAATTTATAAAGAAGCACAAGTACTTTCAAGAAATAGATTAATGGACAAAAAAATTGGTTTTTAAAATTATTATTCAAAATTTTAAAAGCTTTATGAACTTGGGAAGTAAAGACACCTCCTATCTTATTTGAATGATTCAGTATTTGAATCAAAGTAAAGATACTGATACAGGGGAATGGATTTTCCATATTTTTAACAAAGATTTTAGAAAACTGAAAAGATCTGTGATGAAACTACTATTAAATCACCTAATGGACAATCGGCAAGCACAGCTATGAAAGTATTTAGTGGCAGTGGTTCAACAATATTTATTCATCTCTAAGGGTTTTGTAGGTAGGTAAATAAAAATAAGTTTTAAGTCAATATCTTACCAATTAAAAAAAAACTTATTCTGTAATCAAAGAAATACAACAGAAATTTAAAGTTATATAAAAGTAACATCTAGCCTGTTATGATGGTGATGGCCAAATTGCTAAAATAAGAGAAGCAGCTATAAATGAACATCTAATATTAGTTTACTGTATCATTCCATAGTGTATAATATATTGAGGGAACAAAGATGGTTTATAACTTAAAGCAGTAGTGATTTGCATTGCTCATGGCATGTGGATCTTTGGGTGCAAAGTGTTATCTTGACAATTTTATTTGTCCACAAAAATCATTTCCTATGAACACTCCCAAATGATTCATTTAACAAACAGTTTTATAGGTCTTAAAACATGCAAGGCACAGTACTATTACCCATTTCTATCCATTGTCTCACTAGAATTGCAACATTAAAACACTATAACATAGTATACTTTTTCACATTGTAACACCTAAAACTCAGGTGTTAGTTTTCATAAACAATGCTACTGAGTGCTTAGCATATTCTTAGAAAAGTAAACTCATCAGAGCAGAGATTATTTCTATTTTGTTCACTGGTTTATCCTCAGTCCTAGAATAACTCCTAGACTTCAGTTAAATATTTGTTGGATAAATGAATGAAGAATGACTTTTTGTAATTTTTCCCAACTACTGGTTAGGACCACTAGTGTGTTATAAAATCAAATTTATTTGTCACAGCTATCTTCTAATAATTATAAACACTGATAAAATACTTGGCAAGTCATAATTGTAAATGCTCTGTATGCATTGGCTCATTGAATTCTTTCATACAGCATATAAGGTAGGTTCTGTTGTTGACCTATTGTACAGAACATGAAACTAAGACTCAGAGAAGTAACTCACTCTACTTACACAATCATAAATCACCTTAGGCAGTTTGAATCTCTTTTTCCTGACCTTAATCTCACGTCAATAACTTTGTTTCCTGTTCTCTCTTAGACTACAAGAGAGATTGATGCTTTTGGTAATAAGCTCTGTGTCCTCTATTCATCTTCAAAACCAACTCTTTCTCCAGCTGGTTGAATTGGAACCTGGCCCAAGAGTTGCTTTTGCTCTATATGATCTGCAAGTTGTAAAACATATCTGACAATGTTTCTGAGTTCTATGCATAACCTGTCAGTCTACCTGTTTCTCTTTCCCTTCCTTCCTTTCTCCCTTCCTTCCTTCCTTCCTTCCTTCCTTCCTTCCTTCCTTCCTTCCTTCCTCCCTCCCTCCCTCCCTCCCTCCCTTTCTTTCTTTTTTAACTCTCTCACAGCTGCCTCTCACATCCTTTTCCTCTCTAACAGATGAAAATATTCTCTGGGTGAAGGTGGTTAAAAGGTACAAACTTACAATAATAAGATTAATAAGTTCTGGGACGTAATGTACAGCATGGTGACTACAATAAACAATACTGTAGTGTATATTTAAAAGTTGCTGAGAGAGTAGATCTTAAAAGTTCTTATCACAAGAAAAAAATCGTAATTATGTGAGGTGATGGATATTAACTAACCATCATGGTAATCATTTTGCAATAGATACATATACTGAATAATTATGTTGCGCACCTTAAGCTACTTCAATGTTATATTTCAATTATACATGAATAAAACTGGAGAAAAAATATATATGTATGTATATATATATTCTCTTATCTTATTCACTACAATATATCCTTCTCATCCATATTCCTCTCCTCCACGAACAACAAAGAAATATCCCCACAGAAAATTTTTGTCAAGGGGAATTTAGAAACTTTTAAATATTTTACAGATGAAAGAGTTGTGATTCTTTATAGCAATTGTATTACATAAAGTTTTCCGAACAATTTGTGTAGCACCCTTATAAAGATCTCTTGCTAATTACATTAATACTAAAGAAAATTATGCACCAGTTCACCTTACTCTGAGATAGTGGCTCTCAGTTAGGGACGATTTTGCCCCCCAAGGACATTTGACAATGTCTGGAGACACTTCTGGTTGTTACAGTGTAGAGGAGAGGTAGAGGTGATACTTCTGGCATCTTATGAATAGAAGCCAGGAATACAGATGAACATCGTACCATGCACAAGACAGACCCTCCACAACAAAGAACTACCTGAGGCAAAATGTCACTAGTGTCCTCCTCTAAAATATTGACATTTACTCACTTCATTACCTATATCTCTTCCCTGTTACAACAGATTGGGAAATACTAGAGAACTGTGAAACTGTGTGTATCTATATGGGACGCTTGGACTTCTAGAATGAAGGAAATGCTGAATACTCTAAGACCATCATGATACTTTCCTGAAATAAAAAGCTACAAATCAAGCTCAATCTATACCTCAAGACCTAGTACTTTTTTTTTTTTTTTTTAAAGTTTTGGGAAACTGCTTACTAAATCCACTCTTTTTTTTCTATTTTTGTAATTTTTTTTTAAGTTTTTGTGTTTTTTTTTAAACTTTGGGTTTATTTATTTAATTAATTAATTTATTTATGGCTGTGTTGGGTCTTCGTTTCTGTGCGAGGGCTTTCTCTAGTTGTGGCAAGTGGGGGCCACTCTTCATCGCGGTGCGCGGGCCT
The DNA here is from genome assembly GCF_009873245.2 of Balaenoptera musculus. Classification (NCBI taxonomy): domain Eukaryota; kingdom Metazoa; phylum Chordata; class Mammalia; order Artiodactyla; family Balaenopteridae; genus Balaenoptera; species Balaenoptera musculus. The sequence goes on from NC_045788.1 coordinate 106,328,853, forward strand.
CTCATTATCGCGGCCTCTCTTGTTGTGGAGCACAGGCTCCAGACGCGCAGGCTCAGTAATTGTGGCTCACGGGCCTAGCTGCTCCTCGGCATGTGGGATCCTCCCAGACCAGGGCTCGAACCCGTGTCCCCTGCATCGGCAGGCAGATTCTCAACCACTGCGCCACCAGGGAAGCCCCCTACTACTTTTTATTATGAGCAGTGGGTTGATATACCCAGAGTTAACCAGAACCATTTCAGCTACAGCACTATCTGCTATTCATTCCCTCTGCATAAGACTGACTTTTTCTAAGATGTCCAATTTATTTTGCCTGTTTGTAATTTTGCAGTAAAACTGAAACTTTCACTTTCCTTTTAGTGCTCACAATACTCTTTCATAATGCTCAAGACTGTCAAGTACTTTTCCTTAAACAGTCTGTTAAATTCCTATAATTCTAGTAAAAATTTATTCTTGTGGCCATCATTTATTTAACAGATACGTATAAATTATATGTATGTATAATATGTACAAGATACTTTACTACTACTATTCAAGTGCTATATCTCCACAGTAATTTTGTCCCAATAAGATAAATCATGTATGGTTCAAAATAATGCAAAATTCAAAACTGAAAGGAACATAGCACTCTGATGAAATATTATGGGAGTTATGGAAGAAGAGATTATAGATATTTGTTAGAAACAAAGAAAGTTACCTAGAGAAGTGGTACTTAAAAAAGTTCAAACAATACATAGTATTTGAACTGGCAGAATTTTTCTAGAGGGAAAGAAAAGAAGGGAACCCAAGGCAAAGAGTTGGACAAGGGTTGGTGTAGAGACGAGTGTGGGCTGTATATGAGGCATCTAGAAGTACTGTAAAGTATAGGGTGCGTTATCTGAAAAGGGGTGCTAAGAGTGACATTATAAGGGATTGTATTTTCAAAGCCTTGAATTTCAGGCTGAAGAATTCAGATATTATGTTAGAGGCAATAAGAAATCATCTTAAGTTTGTGATCAAGTGAGTGTCAGGCTCCGAGCCAGGTTTTAGGAGATATTTGGCAGTGTGTAAAACTGGTTGGATCAGTGAGCAATTTAAAGCAAATTATGTCTCTATGATAAAGTTGAGCCACAAGGAAGATCTTAAGAAGAAAACATAGCAGTAAAAATATAGATAATAAATGCATCAACATTTTGTCGATATTCTAATTCATAAATTTCTACAATTGTGGGCTCTAGAGTGCATTACTTTAAGTGCATTTTCTCTGTATCTCATTTATTATCTTACTTACTTTTTTGGCTTAAAATAATTGTTTCTCCAATATTTTATTCCAGTTATTAGAATAACTAAAATATTTAGGAAATAAAGAAATTTATAATCTAGGTATTTGTAATAATTAAATAATAAAATAAATAGAATTTAGGAATTTATCAAATGAAACTCTCCTATATTAATAGTCTGAAGTGGTGATGTAAAATGCATAGTTTTGATTCGATATTGTTGATAGAGTTAGTTGTGCTTGGGAGGGCAGAAACAAATTCAACTAGTTGATGGCTTCAACACTGGAGATGGATTACTTAGGAAAAGGCATCAGGAAGCTGCTTGTCAAATTTCATCATTAGATAGGACATTTTAACACTTTGAAAGCTCATTTTTGGAAAAAAACCTTCATATCAACATTTAAAAGAAAAAATTAAAAAAACTAAACTCATTGTGTTTCTAAACATTTTCAAGCTATTTATGTTTTTGATGCTTTTTTAAAGAACATTTATCAAAAGCACCATGAAATGGATTCATCATGGGGACACAAAATGAAATAATAAACAATGAAATGAACACATTTAAAGTTGTTTTAGGTTTTATAAATCTGCCATGGGATGCCTTAAGCATTTAATGTTTATTTAACAAACATACAACATTAATACATGATGTATAGGTTAGTTCAAATATAATGATTTATCATAAAACTATAAGACAATGTGGAAGTTGACATCGTATTTCCTGTTTGTTAGTCATTTAGTCAACTACCAGGTTCATTTTTATTTCATACATTATCTAATTTTTAAAATGTCCCTTCACATATAATTTTGGTAAATATGAGAAAGGTCAAAATCATCATCATCATTCAATCACCATCATCATCAACCATAAAAAATTTAATAATCCTTAAGTTATTGGTATATTTTGAAATATATTTAAATTGAGAAAACTCGAATCAAAAAATAAGAAGGTCTCCGTGAAATTTCTCCTTTAGGATGAGGATATTTTGTTTGTAGCTTTTGTTAATGAAAAGGAAAAAATTGTTTTAATTTTCCTGATATCACCAATTTTGTTTGATTTTTATCAGTGTTAGTGAATAGTATATGTCCTAGGCAAAAACTACAAAGAAAAAAAATCTTAATATTCTTTCCACTTATTTCATAGGTTCCTTGTTTGTATTCTCAAAAAAGGATAGAAAGGGTTTGCTAAAGTTTTTAAAAAATTTTCATTGGGGTATAGTTGCTTTACAATGTTGTGTTAGTTTCTACTGTACAGCAAAGTGAATCAGCTATATGTATACATATATTCCGCCTTTTTTGGATTTCCTTCCCATTTAGGTCACTGCAGAGCACTGAGTAGAGTTCCCTGTGCTATACAGTAGGTTCTCATTAGTTATCTATTTTTTCCGTTGTATCAATAGTGTATATATGTCAATCTCCATCTCCCAATTCATCCCACCTCCCCTTTGCACCTTGATATCCATACGCTTGTTCTCTACGTCTGTGTCTCTATTTCTGCTTTGCCAATACGATCATCTATACCATTTTTCTAGATTCTACATATATGCGTTAATATACGATATTTGTTTTTCTCTTTCTGACTTACTTCACTCTGTGTGACAGACTCTAGGTCCATCCATGTCTCTACAAATGACCCAATTTCATTCCTTTTTATGGCTGAATAATATTCCATTGTATATATGTACCACATCTTCTTTATCCATTCCTCTGTTGATGGACATTTAGGTTGCTTCCACATCCTGGCTATTGTAAATAGTGCTGCAAAGAACATTGGGGTGCATGTGCCTTTTTGAATTATGGTTTTCTCTGGGTATATGCTCTGGGTATATGCTGGGTCCTATGGTAGTTCTATTTTTAGTTTTTTAAGGAACCTCCATACTGTTCTCCATAGTGGTTGTATCAATTTACATTCTCACCAACAGTGCAAGAGGGTTCCCTTTTCTCCACACCCTCTCCAGCATTTAGTGTTTGTAGATTTTTTGATGATGGCCATTCTAACCAGTGTGAAGTGATACCTCATTGTAGTTTTGATTTGCATTTCTCTAATAATTAGTCATTCTGAGCATCTTTTCATGTGCCTCTTAGCCATCTGTATGTCTTCTTTGGAGAAATGTCTATTTAGGTCTTCCACCCATTTTTTGATTGGGTTGTTGTTTTTTTTTTTGATATTGAGCTGCATGAGCTGTTTGTGTATCTTAGAGATTAATCCCTTGTCAGTTGCTTTGTTTGCAAATATTTTCTCCCATTCTGAGGGTTGTCTTTTCGTCTTGTTTATGGTTTCTTTTGATGTGCAAAAGCTTTTAAGTTTCACTAGGTCACATTTGTTTATTTTTGTTTTTATTTCCATTTCTCTAGGAGGTGGGTCAAAAAAGATCTTACTGTGATTTATGTCAAAGAGTTATCTGCCTATGTTTTCCTCTAAGAGTTTTATAGTGTCTGGCCTTACATTTAGGTCTTTAATTCATTTTGAGTTTATTTTTGTATATGGTGTTAGGTAGTGTTCTAATTTCATTCTTTTACATGTAGCTGTGCAGTATTCCCAGCACCACTTATTGAAGAGGCTGTTTTTTCTCCATTGTATGTTCTTGCCCCCTTTGTCATAGATTAGGTGACCATATGTGCGTGGGTTCATCTCTGGGCTTTCTATCCTGTTCCATTGATCTATATTTCTGTTTTTCTGCTAGTACCATACTGTCTTGATTATTGTAGTTTTCTAGTATAGTCTGAAGTCAGGGAGCCTGATTCCTCCAGCCCCGTTTTTCTTTCTCAAGATTGCTTTGGCTATTCGGGGTCTTTTGTGTTTCCATACAAATGGTAAACTTTTTTGTCTAGTTCTGTGAAAAATGCCATTGGTAATTTGATAGGGATTGCGATGAATCAGTAGATTGCTTTGGGTAGTATAGTCATTTTCACAATACTGATTCTTCCAATCCAAGAACATAGTATAGCTCTCCATCTGTTTGCTAAACATCTTTGCATTCATATGGTATGTTACCTTCCTAATAATGATAATGATAAAAATAAAGCCAAGCATGTATAATGAATTATCTGATTTAATCCTTACCCCCATCCCCCAAAATAAGAAGTACACTTTCCAGATGAGGAAATTAAAGTTTAAAGTGACTAGCATGAAGTCACATAGGGGAACTTGGATTCCAACCTAGCCTTGCACTTCAAAAAATAAGATATTGATTCTCAAAGTCACATTGTATTCAAAATACATTTTGTTAAAAATGTTTATATTTCACCCCAGAGGTTTTTAATCTGTATTGTGACAACAAACATTGTGGTCTCCTAAAGTATGGGCCCATCTGTTGATAGGCATAGCTTACATACCATTTCAAGGAATCCATGGACTCTGATCACCACCCACTCATGGGCTCCGGTGTGAGCATCCTAGACTGAAAACAAGAACTAATACTTCCCTGGTGGCACAGTGGTTAAGAATCTACCTGCCAATGCAGGGGACACGGGTTTGATCCCTGGTCCAGGAAGATTCCACATGCTACAGAGCATCTAAGCCTGTGTGCCACAACTACTGAGCCTGTGCTCTAGAACCCATGAGCCACAACTACTGAGCCCACATGCCACAACTACTGAAGCGCGCGCTCTAGGGCCCCTGTGCTGCAACTGCTGCGCGTGCTGCAACTACTGAAGCTCATGCGCCTGGAGCCCATGCTCTGCAACAAGAGAAGCCACCGCAATGAGAAGCCTGCACACTGCAACAAAGAGTAACCCCCGCTCACTGCAACTAGAGAAAGCCTGCATGCAGCAACGAAGACCCAACACAGCCATAAATAAAAAACGAAACAAAACAAACAAACAAGAACAACAAGAACTAAATCACAAATTAAAAAATATTAGGCAGCATAAAAGAAAACTGAAAAGGCATTTTGAAGGGCAGGATAAAACTATCTGCACTTAATAATCATTTAAATCACTGGCCTAGTTCCTGAAAATATAAACAAAATTTCCCCTTCTAAAAAGAAATGCAAGGTTTACCCTTAGTATATTACTAGAGATTTAAAATTATCCTACCTTGCAATTATAATATAAAAACATTGGATTCTTTTACAAATTTAAGATATATTATGAAATTATATGTATTATATTTCCTGTATTTTGACAAATCTTGCTACTTTGGCATTCTATGAATTACTTCACTATCAATTCATTCCTAACTCGTCAATTATTCCCAACTATTTCAAAAGGAATGACATAATAAGAAAATGGAAGTATGATTAAATCATATAGAGTGGTGGTGTCCAATACAGTAACAACCAGTCACATGTGGCTATTTAAATTTAAATGTAAATTGATTAAAATTAAATAAAATTTAAACTGCAGTTCCTTAGTCAGAAGATCCACATTGCAAATGCTGAGCAGCTATATGTAGCTAGCTATTGGCTACTATTTTGGGACAGATATAGAACATTTCCATCATCACAGTAAGTTCTTTTAGACAGTGCTAGTGTGGAAAGATTATGCAAGAGTGATATAAATTATCACTGTTGCCAATCCCTATTTACTTATCCAAATCATCACTGTTGCACAGGTTATACATTTTCTTTCATGGTGGTAGGAAAGAAGTCTGGAAATAAAACACCATCATTGTAGCTTTGTTTGGTTGTTTGTTGGTTGTTTAGCTTTCATGCTCTCAGTTGAGAATTAAGAATCTTTCATTTTCTGATTATAATTGTAAGAAGGGAATAGTCAGAGGAAGATATCTCAAAATTATTAGATAAGACAATAAACACAAAGAGAAAATAGAAGTCAAGAATCTAGTGAAAATGGTGAAACAGAAGTCATCACTTATTCTAGATCAATTTTAGTAAACTCAAAAATCAATAAGTGAAAAATTCGTTTATAAGGAAAAAAAAGGAAGAATTTCATCACATAATATTTTGCAACATGATTTTGCTAAAAAGAATATATGACAATATTCTTTCATCTTTGATAATTTCTGTGCATAAGAATTTATACAGTTTACAAGTGGAAAAATGTAGGTATTTGATGATAAAGAAATTAAAACATTCATTTTTAAAAATTTAATTAGTACTTATAAACCTGAAAATGCAAATGTTTTACAATTTTGGAAAAAAGATATTTTTACTCCCTTCGAAAAAATTATGAACCATCAAAGTTTTTTAAAGTATTACATTCTGACAATGCAGGTGCAGGAAGAACCAGAAGCAATGATAAATACGACACATTAAGAATGTATTTGAAATCTGAACTCCGTATTTACAATATGGATATGTTCCAGGATCATGCATGACACTTGTTGCCCATTTTGGGTAGATATATCATCAAACCCAGAAAAATATGAAATAGAAATTCAGGTTTGCTATATTTAAATTCTTATTAAAAGTCTAATAAAGTTGTTTTACACTATCCCTTTCTCCTTTATTATTACATCTACACATTATTCAAAAAATAACTTAAAAACCTAAAAAAAAAACCCTAAGAATAAAATGTCTATTAGACCCAGGTGATGAATGGTAATTACATTCTTTCCTGATCTTATCAAGGATTAATACAATAAAGTTTAACATATTTATTGATTATATTTGTCTTAATTACAAATGTAATCAAATTCATAATAATTTGTAATTACAAATTTACAAATATGAACAAAATTCCTGAAGATGAAAAATAAACTCTGAGAACTGATACTACCTGACTTTAAGACTTAGCATAAAGCTCCAGTAATCAAGAGAGTGTGGTATTGGTGAAAAAATAAACAAATATATCAATGGAACAGAATAGAGGGCCAGAAAGAACCTTACATAAATATAGTCAGCTGACTTTTACTGAAGGAGCAAAGGCAGTTCAATGAAGAAAGGACAGTCTTTTTAACAAATGGCACTGGAACAACTGGTCATCCATATGCAAAGACATGGATCTAAACATAGACTTGACATCTTTCACAATAATTAATTCTAAATGCATCATAGATCAAAATGTAAAATGCAAAACTATAAAACTTCTAGAAGATAACAGGAAAAAACTAGGTGACCTTGAGTTTGGTTTTACACTTTTTAGATATAACACCAACAGCATAATCTATGGAAAAAAAACTGATAAGCTAGAATTCATTAAAATTAAATGTTTGCTCTTGAGAAAAATCACTGTTAAAAGAATGAAAAGACAAGGGGGGAAGTATTTGCAAAGGACATATCTGACAAATGACTGGTATCCAAGATGCATGAAAACCTCTTAAAATGCAACAATAATAAAAAAAAAAAAAACCAATTAAAAAATTTCCAAAGATCTAAGCAGACACCTCAACAAATACACACGAATGGAAAATAAGCATACGAAAAGATGCTCAGCATGAAATATCATTATTGAATTGCAAATTAAAACAATAAGGAGATACCACTATACACTATTTACAGTGGCCAAAATCTGAAACATTGACAACACCAAATGCACCAAAAGGACACCAAAAGGTGTCCAAACACCTTTGGTGTCCAAACACCTTTTGGTGTCCAACACCAAAAGGATGTGGAGTAACAGGAACTCTCATTCACTGCTGGTGGGAATGCAGAATGGTTCAGCCACCCTAGAGGATAGTTTGCAGTTTCTTACAAACTAAACATGGTCTTCCCATAATAAGATATATAGTATAAGGTAAACATATTTCTTTTTATGGTCACTTTATCTATCTTTTGCTAAAATGTGGTTTAATTAAAATTCAAATGACTTTTTTACTCGAAGGAGTTGAAAACTTATGTTTACACATAAACATAAGTGCTTTCTGATGCTTTCTGTGCTTTCTGATGCTTTCTGTGCTTTCTGATCAATTTTTCTGTTAACTAAAAACTTCTCTAAAAAATAAACCCTATTGATTAAAAAAAAAAAGTCTATTGAACCCAGATCGTAAATAGTAAAGACAATCTTTGCTGATATATTAAGAGCTAATACAATAAAGTTTAATATATCAATTGATTACAGTCATTTTCTAACCATACGTTTTTCTCTTAGAAAAATGTGTGTGTGTGTGTGTGTGTGTGTGTATTATAGTTCATTCAGAAAGTAGAACTAGAACAATCTGAAAGTATTGGGACATTAAATATGCAGTCTCTTTGAAAATAATCAGCTTTTAACTATCTTTTAAAAACAGATTTATAAAATGGAATTAGTTTTTAAATTGAAAGTTTAAAATACTAGATAGTAATAATTTATGTTTATTCTCTCAATATTAGGTTTTACTTGCCAAAATCATTTCTGTCTCATTCGATTATCCAGTTTTTATTCTCTATTAAAATGACTCAAAATTATCTTCAAAAGATACTTTGACATCTGTACTATATATAGATCACATCATTTGGGGACTATTTTTGACTGTCTTTTTGTGAAATTAATTTGCATGCTTAAAATAATGTTAAAACTTCTAAAAAGTTTCATAAATACGTATTTTATAAACTTGATTAAGAAAGACCACTTGAGAGTATATTACTTTAATCTACGAATTTGTTAATTTTTAAACTTGAGAATCTACTCACAAACATATACACGCCTCTTCAGTGGGCTTTAATAACACAAAAAATGTTATTTCTATTAATAATACAAACTTTACAGTAACATTTTGAATCCCTGCCCTTAGATCACTTAAAATATTTGGTGATCCAATTACTTTTAATATTTTGATACTGCAGGGACTAAATAAAATATTCCTATCATATATAAAAGAAGACAAATTAACTCATGACCAACATGTGCCAGTAATACATTACTATGGGTAATATAATAAATGAATGTATTTTCCTTGAAAAAGTTGAAAAATAGAGGTTGGGATCTCAAATAGAGGTTGTACATTAGGCCACCTTTCTTAATGTAGTTAAATGTATTTTTTGTTAAGCGACATAGATCACTTCATGATTCTAGTATGTACACATTTCACGAGCTTTGCGAAATATTTTGGGCTCTATTAAAAATACTTCCAAGGCATCCTCATGTATAAATGTGGCATTTTGTTACCTAACAGAACCATTTATTTTAATTTGGAAAATTTAATCTAAAGATAGTTTTCATTTCACCTTTCCTGGTTCCTTTTATATTCTGTGCCTCTGGACCATAGAAAATTTGTGGTAGACAAAATAATTAGAAAATCAGCATTTTACAAATGAGATGCCACATGAGTGAGATATGTTATTTTAAAATGCGACTTGTAGCATTCACCTTTATGTGTAATAAACCTATATGGCCTGAAAAATTTAATCAAGTGCTTTCTATAACAAATAGAAAAGTAGTGGAAGCATAGTTGATACAACTAACACAGGACAATTTAGAAGACGCTGACCTGGGCTAAAGAGGTATACAGGTTTGTGTAGGGAGGATTGAGCAGGTGGGAATTAATTATCTTTTATAAATTAAAAAGGACAAATGCCAAAATCTGCACTTAATGAAGAATCTCTGCCTACATTTGAAAATATTTCTGTTCTGTATCATGTATATCTATAGTGGAAATGAAGTTATAAACAAAATAATAAGAAGCCTCCAAACCCATCTGTATTGAATCTCTTCTGTTATACACAGAATTTTATTTTTTACTCTATTTTATTGAAACAAGTAGAACCAAAGGTAGACTGATAAAGTACATTAGATGGTCCAGAAAGGTAGTAGACATGTACAGTCAAGAATTCAGTTCCTCTAGGCACAAAGTAATTCCGTCTAAAAGAGCAAAACAAGAAAGGAATCTCTTTAGAAATACATTTTTTAACATAATATGTTAAAGAGAGACTGGATTAATTGTATTATTTATTTTCACGTTAACTAGAATGAAAATAAAAGCCTCAAGATGGCAAAGATCGGGACTGTAAATTGACCATTTAACTCCTTATATTATCATAGTAATGAATCCAGGAGCGTTCTGGTTATTAAAGGTATATAATGCATTTCTTATTTTTAGTCATTAACCTAATTGATCTCATCTAAAACACACAATTTCAACACTGCAGCTTCCAAAGTCACTCCCTCCCTCCGTTTCTTTTTTTTTCTTACCAGTTGCTCACAGTGAATTTGTTTAGGCTCACAAGCAGGTTCTCTTCTATAACTTATTTTAACTATGTATTGTTTTAAAAGTTGATGATGTGCATGTATAGTTACTTATTTTATAGGCAAAGCATGGCACTGTTACACAATAGAAATACTAAACAAATATTACTGATAGCATAAGATTTCATGATTTGATGATTATATATAATGTACCTTACAACACACATACATATACAGTTAAAATTTGGGTTCTTATTTATCCTTACTGGCAGTTCAGTGCCACAGTACCAAAATGCTTTCTCAGAACACTCATTATGCTGAAATATTTTACTAATCTGTCTCTTGTATTTTCCTTTTCAATAACAGTTGATTTTTATGTAATTTTGTCAATGTCACCCATAGAAAATGAATATTTAATTATTTTTTTCTTTTCTGTGTTTTGTACATAGTCCTTTCTGTTAGTGGAGATACAATATTCTTACTGAGAATCAAATAAAATCTGACTTATACAATCTGTTCATCTAAAAATTAAATCAGACAAATAAAAAGTTATTATTTTAAAGGGATTTGTGTAAAAACAGGAAGATGAATTGGAATTTCCATCTTAAAAAAAATAGCTTTTTCCAGTGCTCAGGTGCAAAGTATGCTATTACCTATTATTTGATATTTGCAAGTATTTGTGGTTCACAGTGAAAAATATACATTTTCTTAAATTTCAAGTTTAAAGAAACTCTCTTCCATCACAGTGACATTAAAATTTAAGATTAATATTTTATAAGGAAATGAATGTTGCTGTGATATATTGTATAGGCTGAGTCCTACTAAACTGTATATCACAGGGTAACAGAGTTAAAACATTTAGCCCTAGAAACATAACTCCTCCTCCAATTTGTTCTCATCATGCTCCTTAGCACTATGTGTTTAACCCTTATGTCTTGTTTCTCATCAAACTTGCCTTTCCACAATAACACAGGATTTTTATTTCAGGTGTAGTCATAACTTCCCATTATTGTGGGGATATATACTTACTCTTGTCAGTCACCACAGAAAACAATGGCATCTCTTCTGCTCTGGGGGTCCAAAAAGCTGTTCCTCTATTTGGGCCAGTCTTTGCAGTTACTCATAATAGGAACATTGCAAAATCATGTGGAATCCTAAATTTATGTCCCATAAATTCTAGACTAACCACTTTTTTCCTTTTCCAATTCTTCTTTCTATTTTCCCCCACCTGCATCCATGGAATTTCCACATCATACATACTGCAATGTGCATTTATGTGGAGCCATGATTGTTGAGATCCTTTTATCACTATTCTTAGGTGTTTATGAAGACCATACCCAATTTGATCACTTTGCTCTAATTTTGACTCAAACTGGTACTAAATGTCCCTCTCCACTTTCCATTCCTCAATTCACCCCTGGGGAATGTTCTGCATCCCTAAAGGAACATTAAGTATTATTATCAGTTAGTTTTAATTAACTTCACATACTTGAATGATGGTATGCTAAATGCTAGGAAAAATAATTTATATAGATCTGGTCTCTGCCTTCTAGCCATTTACATATTAAACCATGATAGAATGAGTTGTTATTTTTAATTGGCCATCAAGTATAACATTTTTCATGTAAAGCTTTATAAAAATTGTCTTTCTCCATGAAGTTTGCTTAATAATGCACACTGAAATATGGTGAACAGCTAAAAATGCTCAGAAAGTATATATTTATAATAGTTCCATTTTGGACTCCCGAGAAAGTGAAAATAACTTTGGAAGCTAACAACTGGCATCTTATAGCTAGGCTGAAATAGGCTCAACAGACATAAACGATTCTCTAGAATCTAAACAATAATCAGATAAGGCCACTCTATGCCTGTGGGGTGGAATAAGAAAAGGCAAGTTTATTCCATAACCAGGTCTAAAAGGGGACACAGACCAAGATGTTCAGCAACTACATAAATTAGCATGATTAACCACACATCTTTATAATAGCAAATCTAATTCTGTTTTAATATTTGTGCTTTGTAGGTAAAAGTTACCAACATACACATCACTGAATTGCCCCCAATCCTGACAGCATCTTATTCAGAACCTTCTTCACAATATTTAGAACAAACCCAAATTCTCTAACAAGTCTCTCCTAACTCTTTCTTACCTACACCCAGAGATTCGTCTGGTATGCTGTCTTCTGTGCCATAGCAAACTAAATAAACCCAATTTTGCTAGACTACTGGTAGGTTTCCAGTGCTCTCTGGCTGGTGATCTTTAATATTCCTTATGACTTGATTTTTATTATTTTTCTTTTATTATATATTGAAAATTACAGTTGAATTAGTAATCAAAGATTATTTTTAAACAGTCTTATTTGGCTTTATATATAAGTAAAAAAATGTTTAAATTAAAATGCTGGTGATCTGGGTCCTCTGGACACATCAAATTACATAATTTTTCATATTTGAAAGACATATTGATTAAATAAAAAGAAATAGAAATGTTGCTATAGACTGAATGTTAATGTTTGCCCAAAGTTCATACGCTGAAACCTAATCCCCAATGTGATAATATTAGGAGGTAAGGACTTTGGAAGATCATGACCGGGATTAGTACCCTTACGAAAGAGATCGCAGAGACTCCTTAGCCCCTTCTGCTGCATGTGGACATAGAAGATGGCCAGCTATGAGCCAGAGTGAGGGTCCTCACCAGACACTGAATGTGCCTCCTCCTTGATCTTGAATGTTTGGCCCCCAGGACAGTGAGAAATCAATTTCTGTTGCTTATAAACCACCCAGCCTATGGTGTTTTTGTTACAGCCTGAACCTGAGGCAGGAGATAGATGGGCCCCAGGGTAAGCAGCTGGAGTTCGTTCTCTGTGGACAGAAACTCCAAAATATCTATAGCAGGACAATCGAGAGAAGAGGCTGGGCCCTGCCCAGATAAGAGATAAAAGACCGCATATTCCTCATACTCGAAATCAAGGAGACCTCCCCTACTACACATGTACAGAAAGGCTCCCTGGAGGTCAAAAGGGGAGGGGGTGCCACCCATAGTAAGCGATGTCAACTACCCATAGGCCTCTTCGCTAGAATCCATCTTGGCTAAGAGATGCGCATGCACACAGGAGGACCCTGAGATATACCAAATACAGACGCAGAACTACGCAAAGCAAGATGATTGGTCAAAGGAAACCCAGAAGAAATGCCCCATAAAACTGATTCAAACTACCATGACGGCACGACTCTCTGAGTCCACCCATGTGTCTATCCGCATGTACTATACTCTTTTTCCTCCTAATAAATACTTTACTTGCTTCACTACTTTCCATCTCTGTGGAAATTCATTTCTACACAGCTGAAGGGCCAGGGCCTTGTCACTGGTCACTGGTCCCTGGTGGTCTGGTGGCTAGGATTCAGCTAGGATTCAGTTTGGTCCTCACAGAAATTAATTCTCTAGTTTATAAAGCTAGAGCAGTTTCAGTAATTGTTGCAAGGTCTCACTGCAAATAAATGTTGAAATTTGGAAATAATCTCAGTTTGGGCTCTAAAATATGTTTGTCTTCAAATCTGCTTCAATGAGAACAGGAAGGAAATTAATGAAACTAATCTAATATAATTGAAAGTATTCTTAAAATTTTAATAATTTAATAACTACTAAACTAAGAATAATTAAAATACAACAAACAATAATTAAAAATAATGATCTGGGGCTTCCCTGGTGGCGCAGTGGTTGAGAGTCTGCCTGCCAATGCAGGGGACAGGGGTTCGAGCCCTGGTCTGGGAGGATCCCACGTGCCGCGGAGCAACTGGGCCTGTGAGCCACAACTACTGAGCCTGTGCATCTGGAGCCTGTGCTCCGCAACAAGAGAGGCCCGCGCACCGCGATGAGGAGTGGCCCCCGCTTGCCGCAACTGGAGAAAGCCCTCGCACAGAGGCGAAGACCCAACACAGCCAAAAATAAATTTAAAAAAAAAGAAAAAAGAAAAAAAAAATAATGATCTGATTGATATTTTCTCTATTAAAAAGTAGAAACAAAAGTCTGGTTCTCCTGGTACTTCTCTGATCTTTTCTCATGATACTCTCTACTTTCCACTCTACCCTGGTCTCACTGATACCCTTGCTGCTTCTAGAAACATAAAAACAACACACATGTTCCTATCTCAGGGCCTTTGTACTTATTCTTCCCTGTGAATTGTATGTATATATTTTGTTTGAATATTTAAACATATTAATTTAGTTAAAATATTATTTTATTTAAATATTCATTTATATATATATAATGTAATATATAAAAGTATAAATAATATATTATATAATATAGTCATTTAAATATTTATAACATTATAATATATTTAAATGATATATTAATATGTAATATTATATAGTATGTAATGATATAAATTAATGTGATACTATATGTGATAAAATATATATTTATATATAAATGCATTATATATATATGTTAATACTAATACACACACACACTTTCACTATCCTTGACTTCCATTCTAACTTCACTCCTTATCACCTCTCTGCTTTATTTTTTTCCTACAGACTTAATACATAGCATGCTATATGTTGTATTTATTAATTTTGCTTTTCAGTTACTCCTACCTAGAGTGGATGTTATAAGGGAATTGGAGTTTGTTGCTGTTGGTGGTAGTGGTGATTTTGACACTTGGAGACAATCTCAGTTTGTTTTGTTAAAGTTGTCCTTTTTTGGTCACCTCTGTAACCCCAGTGCCCAAAAGAATGCCTGTTTCATGTACTCAATATATTCTTGTTGAATAAATAAATGAAAACAGACTACAATGAGGCATATTAGAAGACTAATATATAGAGTTAACGTTTTAAAGTTCAATGTAATTTCGCATCACACACACAAATCTAAACTTGAACTACAATTTATCACAGATAACAAACTCAACAAAAAAATTTCTAATATTGGAAAAAGTCAAGTATTAGGATTCAGAAATATAATTCTTTGTACTCTACTCTTTTCAACTTTATGTTACATATTTCAATTCATTCATTTTCATTTTGATAAATATTTATAGATCACCTGCTATATCCCAAGGACACTGCTAAGTATGAAAGCGTCATGATTATAAGTCGACCATTTGCTAGTTGTGTGAACTTGGCCAAGTGACTCAACCACTATAATCTTCAGTGTCCTTATCCATAAACTGCAATTAAAGAGAGCAGTAACTATTCATCAGGCTATTATGCTGATGTCCTAACATGAGATAACATGAGCTGAGATAATGCCAGCAAAGAATTCAGCACTGCCTGGGCTCACTGGAGTCATCTAATTTATGTTCTTATCATTTGTGAACAATAGTGATGTTGATAAAGAAAACATAATAGATATGCCCCTGTGTTCATAAAGACTTAGCATATTTTAAAAAATAGAAAAAAAATAGTATAATTTTAAAAGAACAGATGGTAAGCCACGTTTGCATACAATAACATTACATTTAGAAAGTTCATCAAGGCTTTTTCAGATTTCCACTTCTCACTGATTCTGCCAAAATTACTGCTCTTCCTGGCCAACATTTGGAAGATAATTAGGAGTTTTAACCTTCTGATATCTTCTTTCTTTTTCTTCCTTGTCAAGAATGATAATCAACCAAGGACTCCTTTCCTTTGAATGTGATTAATACTAATGAGGTCAATTTTACTTCATTTGGCTATAGATTTTGCTGCACATTTGCTATAACTTCAGAAAATTTTTGAAATGATTTTAAATGTAGATGCAGAGATTTGGCGCCAAGGTAAAGAGTTATGGAGTAGCGTTTACTTACAGTGTATTTCTAGCACCTGCATGGCCACCTGAGGGGTGGCATTGAGAGATTCATGGTCTACTCTGCAGATGACCGCCACGCCATCGTCGCTTCGGTCCACTCGGAAGTCCAGTGTGCTGCTGACCGTGAAAGTCTTGCGATTTGCATCTTCTTCCTTTAAATATTTTACATCTGAAAATAAAATATAAAATTTTAAATTCTGTGAAGTTCTCTTTCAAAATGTAGCAGATTTCATTTACTCGAGACACACTGGAAGCCTCTTCTCCCGATCTTTACCCAATTTTAAAAAGCAAATATTTGTTAGTTTCACATTTAATCCATTTCGTTTTGAGTAAACAGAAATAAAACTACTTCAGAAATACATTTTAAAAGTTAAATACAGAAATAAAAGGGCAGGTCACAGCACTTTTTTTTTTTTATACTCCATTTGAAAAATCAGGCCATTTTACAATATTAATCTCTTTTCTTTAGATTTAAGTTTTACTAAAAGATAATCTTAATTCTCTGAACCACAGGCACAATTGAGAAGAGCAAATTCACAACCATCTGGGTATGCCTAAAAGGAAGTACAGTGTATTTGAGCTATGATTTTAACATCAACACTGTGAGGTGAACATAATTGCTAAAGAATACCTAAGATGAGAAAGTTGTCATCTTTGGTAAAGAAGGAGAACAGTCATGTGAACATTTTGAATGTTTAAATATCTATCTACTTATCTATATATATTTGCAATGAAATTTCTATTGAGATAAATGCTCTTCACTTAGCTGAAGAATTCATTTCAGCCTGAATGAGAATACTTTCCTCAAGATGTGAATTCACTTACTAATACTTAAACTTACTGTGCATGATTCAGATTCATCATTAAATGGTGCACTTAGGGATTATTTGTTCTCTGTGGAAAAGGGATTTAATAATATTTTCATTTAATTTGAAATTTCTCAAGTCTAAAGTAGCTGATGAGAAGAGGGCAATTTTAATGGCTTAGAAATCAAGATAACAGGCTAAGGTTAAGATATCTTTTAACAAGATCTTAAATATAGTTGAGGGAGAAAGCTGTTCAAATTTCTTAGCATTTCATTTCAAATGAAAAATGATACTTATTATGAAAAGACTTCTTTTGCATAAAATGCATAAAATATTTGATTCTAGCATGTATTAAATATTTTTAAAATATTTAAAAATATATCAATGATAAGAAATTAATGTAAGTTCAGCTTCTCCATTGTGCTCTATGCAAAGATTTCACTTGGAAAATAATATCGAATCTTATGTATTTGATGGTAGATATTTGCATGGTCCATTGGGTTTTACTTATTTCCAGAGAAGAATGTCTTTACC
This sequence comes from Balaenoptera musculus, assembly GCF_009873245.2. Classification (NCBI taxonomy): domain Eukaryota; kingdom Metazoa; phylum Chordata; class Mammalia; order Artiodactyla; family Balaenopteridae; genus Balaenoptera; species Balaenoptera musculus. The sequence continues at coordinate 106,346,246 of NC_045788.1, forward strand.
TTATTGATTTTAAAAATAAAATAAATATTAGTAAAGAATAAAACTAGATAAATGTCACATGTCTTATTTTGAAACTATATGTTTATGACTGTGTTCAGAAATTAGAAAACTAATTATCTAATTAAGATTCTTACCACAAAAAAATTTATGTAATTTAGGCAGTTTTGAGACTAAGAAAAATTTCTAACATTTGGAAAGGGGGAAAAGAATATAAAAATCTCAACTCCATCTTTTAACTATAAATTAATCATACAGGATACAGGGCTTTCCATCAACATGTGTCTTATGAAATATCTCATTTTTGTTAACTAAAGTCATTTCTGAGATTTTTGCATTTGAAAATTAGATTCAACTTCAGTTAAAAAAATATTAGAGTAAAAGATGAAATGATCTCCTTTCAGTCAAAATATGTCAGGATAATAGATGCATTTATAGTTCTCTGCTATATTAAAAAAAATGAGGTTCTCTTACTTTTCAATGTCTCATATATTTATACAAAATGTTGCCTCATTTTTATATTTTATATCCTTTCCTATAAATCTATGTCCAGTGTTTCCTTGTTCATAGCTCTAAGCAGTGGCAGTGTAAGAAAATTTAGATCTCTTGACAAACCACTTTTATATTATACAATATATAAGAAATTATTCCAAAATATCACTGCTAATTGTTTAATTTTAATAACAGCTGCATCTTAAGAACCCACACATCTGCTTCCTTTAGCTGTTTCCTTTACAAAAGTATCATTTTATGTAATATTAATTGGACACAAAATCTGAGAGCAATTGTATATAACATAAAATATTAAAAGCATCATTCAAATGAAATAAACAAAAGTATAATTTGTTGCTTTTAATATTAGCTTATGTGACAGCTTATAGGGTTACTAGAAGGCATAAGATGAACAGGAAAAAGCACTGAGAAGAGCCAATCATAGTATCTTTCCCCACATTTTATGCTGACCTCCTCCCCCCCAAACAGGAAACAGTACTTAAAATTTATTTTTATTTTGCTTTCTAGCTTTATAAAATAACTGATGCATTCCACAGTTACAGAATCAACAGAAATTTCTTTATATTGCATAGCTGATTTGCTGATTCCATGTTCTGTCTTGTTTTAGAGAGTTTCCATTTTTTTCTTCTTTGGCAAGTCACACCATTACTTCATCACATTGTGATCTAGAGCAGTGTTCCTCAAAATGGAATGTTCATCTGAATCACCTTTGGATCTTGTTAAAATGCAGATTCTGATTCAATAGTTGTGTGGTAGAGCCTGAAGGTCTGTTGCTGGCCCAAAGACATATTTTGAAGAGTAAGGGTATAATGTATACATCGACATCATAGGTGATATGACCAAAAGTGAGTGAATATTGGGATTAACTTTACTCAACTTTCTCTCTCTCTCTTTTTATTGCCACTCTCCATAAGCTTACGTTCTCCTTTTACTATTTCCACATATATTTCTTCCTTTTATTTACATTTTTCAAAATACGCATGTCATGTATTTTATAATGTGTTGGTACAATGGTCGGCAAAAGCAAAAGGTATGAGCAAACAATAAACAGAGGAATTTGTAAGATTACATCCATCATAATCCTTGAAGTCACTCTATCTTTTTCCAAAGGAGATTCTGGACATTTAAGAGATTGCTCTTAAGTAATCAGAACTGTGGTTGCTTTTGGTGGGTGGTTGCAAAAGGTCTCATTATACTACTGTGTTTACATTGCATGTGTTAGAAATTTTCTGTAATAAAAATGTTTCTAAACACCTGCCTGGGAAAATTCCTCAAGTATGCTTCTCAACAAAAGTTATTTTCCTGAATATTTCTTGGTGAAGTCTCAAAGTAAAGATTTTGTATCAATTTTTATATTATGTATCTTTATCAGACAAAATGTATAATAGCAATCTGTTTATATTTGGGATTTTAGATCTTTTATCTCACTAAAAGCTAAGGTATGAAGAAAAATGGCAGATATAATTGTGAGTTAGACTGCTGGAGCCCCCCCAAATTAACACATTTAAAAACCAGAGTTTGGGATTAAAGTATACACACTATACTATATGTAAAATAGATAACCAACAAGGACCTACTGTATAGCACAGGGAAATATATTCAATATCCTATAATAATGGAAAAGAATGTAAAAAAAGAATATATATATTTATCTTTATATATGTATAACTGAATCACTTTGCTGTACACCTGAAACTAACACAACATTGTAAGTCAACTATATTTCAATAAAAATTTTAAAATTAAATAAATAAATAAAAACCCTAAGTTAACTACAGAACAAAGCAAAGAGTTATCTGGACGTTTTTACAACCAAATCTTTTCATAAAATATCAGATCTCAGGAGATATCTCTATATCCATCTTTCCAGATTTATAATATTAGGTTTATCTGCCTCTATATCTGTAGTTTCTGGCCACCTTTGTACTAGACTTTTAGAAGGAAAATCCTCTAAGGTGAGGTTTCTTCAGAAGTTACCTTGTCTCCACAATGGTTCTAACCACCTTGAGCAGTGTAATCTGAACTTTTGTGACATTTTTGCTTTCTGCACTTAGGTGATTTTGTTCCCCTTTGAACAGATCCAGAATGAAGATACTCCCATTTTTATAAAGGGAAATCTTGTCCTGTGTCCTTGGTAGCCCTCTCTATTAGACCTGCACCTAAAGAGGGCCAGTTTCCTTTAATCCATTGCAAAGCCTATACGCCACACTGGGAACAAGGCAGGGATTTATTTATTTATTTTTAAAAATTTTTATTTATTTATTTTTAGCTGTGTTGGGTCTTCGTTGCTGTGCGCAGGCTTTCTCTAGTTGTGGAGAGCGGGGCCTACTCTTCTTTGAGGTGCTCAGGCTTCTTACTGTGGTGGCTTCTCTGGTTACAGAGCACCGGCTCTAGGTGTGCAGGCTTCAGTAGTTGCAGCACGCGGGCTCAGTAGTTGTGGCTCACGGGCTCTAAAGTGCAGGCTCAGTAGTTGTGGCGCACGGGCTTAGTTGCTCCGCAGCATGTGGGATCTTTCAGACCAGGGCTCGAACCCGTGTCCCCTGCACTGGCAGGCGGATTCTTAACCACTGCGCCACCAGGGAAGTCCCAATGCAGGGATTTAAATACAGCTTCTGCCTTGTTGCCAGTACTGGAAGGATCATACCTTCTCATAATTTGGAGATATCTCTTGGGAATTATGTAGGATATTATGTGACTTCTCCTGAACTATTTGGGCCTTTAATTCTCTGGCCATGAGCAAAGCTACAGGGTCTCTGTGTATACACCAGACATCGCTGCTTATATAGAACATGAACTCTGCTACTATTTTCAGAGCCTGGATTTGTAAGTGATTTTGAAGAATCAGATGACAGTTTCAACAGGAGAATTCAAGAAATTTATTCTGAATCCATATCACTGTTATTAATGGTACTTTAATTGTTTCACACCATTGTTACTAAGCTGAATGCAGGTCCTCTTGCCATACAGAAGAGAATATGTGAGCATTAAATGAGATAACTTGGCTTTATTGCCAAAAATTTGGAACGAACATATTGGACAAATGGATATGTTACGTGATTCTTGTTTAAAAGAAGTTTTATAGATCAAAATTTCTAAAAGTAAATGCATCATTTTTAGAAGATAACCAGCTTTTGCATCATTTAAAAAGATTGACATAAAGTAACTATGTCTAGTTAACTTAGTAACCTAGACATATTTTAAAACCAGTTTGTCTTGAAGGGATTGTTGGGAAATCTTTTTCTTAAGCTTAAGCGTACTACAGGATTTAATTTTTTTAACATAATTATTGGAGCATAACTGCTTTACAATGGTGTGTTAGTTTCTGCTGTATAACAAAGTGAATCAGCTATACATAGACATACATCCCCATATCGCCTCCCTCTTGCATCTCCTTCCCACCCTCCCTATCCCACCCCTCTAGGTGGACACAAAGCACCACCGAGCTAATCTCCCTGTGCTATGCAGCTGCTTCCCACTAGCTATCTATTTTATGTTTGGTAGTGTATATATGTCTATGCCACTCTCTCACTTCGTCCCAGCTTACCCTTCCCCCTCCCCGTGTCCTCAAGTCTATTCCCTATGTCTGCGTCTTTCACCTGTCCTGCCCCTAGGTTCTTCAGAAGCATTTTTTTTTTTTTTTTTTTAGATTCCATATATATGTGTTAGCATATGGTATTTGTTTTTCTCTTTCTGACTTACTTCACTCTGTACGACACTCTCTAGGTCCATCCACCAAGCTACAAATAACTCAATTTTGTTTCTTTTTATGGCTGAGTAATATTCCATTGTATATATGTGCCACATCTTCTTTATCCATTCATATGTCAATGGACACTTAGCTTGCTTCCATGTCCTGGCTATAGTAAATAGAGCCATAAAGAACATCATGGTACATGACTCTTTTTGAGTTATGGTTTTCTCAGGGTATATGCCCACTAGTGGGATTACTGGGTCATATGGTAGTTCTATTTTTAGTTTTTTGAGGAACCTCCATAATGATCTCCATAATGGCTGTATCAATTTACATTCCCACCAGCAGTGCAAGAGGGTTCCCTCTTCTCCACACCCTCTCCAGCACTTAGTGTTTATAGATTTTTTGATGATGGCCATTTTGACTGGTGTGAGGTGATACCTCATTGTAGTTTTGATTTGCATTTCTCTAATGATTAGTGATGTTGAGCATCCTTTCATGCGTTTGTTGGCAATCTGTATATCTTCTTTGGAGAAATGTCTAGGTCTTCTGCCCATTTTTGGATTGGGTTGTTTGTTTTTTTGATACTGAGCTGCATGAGCTGCCTGTATATTTTGGAGATTAATCCTTTGTCAGTTGCTTCATTTGCAAATATTTTCTCCCATTCTGAGGGTTGTCTTTTCATCTTGTTTATGGTTTCCTTTGTTGTGCAAAAGCTTTTAACTTTCATTAGATCCCATTTGTTTTTATTTCCATTTCTCTAGGAGGTGGGTCAAAAAGATTCTTGCTGTGATTTATGTCATAGAGTGTTCTGCCTATGTCTTCCTCTAAGAGTTTGATAGTGTCTGGCCTTACATTTAGGTCTTCAATTCATTTTGAGTTTATTTTTGTGTATGGTGTCAGGGAGTGTTCTAATTTCATTCTTTTACATGTAGCTGTCCAGTTTTTCCCAGCACCACTTATTGAAGAGGTTGTCTTTTCTCCATTGTACATTCTTGCCTCCTTTATCAACGATAAGGTGACCATATGTGCATGGGTTTATCTCTGGCTTTCTATCCTGTCCCATTGATCTATATTTGTTTTTCTGCCAGTACCATACTGTCTTGATTACTGTCGGTTTGTAGTATAGTCTGAAGTCAGGGAGCCTGATTCCTCTAGCTCCATTTTTCTTTCTCAAAATTGCTTTAGTTATTCGGGGTCTTTTGTGTTTCCATACAAGTTGTGAAATTTTTTGTTCTAGTTCTGTGAAAAATGCCAGTGGTAGTATGAGAGGGATTGCACTGAATCTGTAGATTGCTTTGGGTAGTATCATCATTTTCACAATGTTGATTCTTCCAATCCAAGAACATTGTATATCTCTTCATCTGTTTGTATCATCTTTAATTTCTTTCATCAGTGTCTTGTAGTTTTCTGCACACAAGTCTTTCGTATCCTTAGGCAGGTTTATTCCTAGGTATTTTATTCTTTTTGTTGCAGTGGTAAATGGGAGTGTTTCCTTAATTTCTCTTTCAGATTTTTCATCATTACTGTATAGGAATGCAAGAGATTTCTGTGCATTATTTCTGTACCTGCTACTTTACCAAATTCATGGATTAGCTCTAGTACTTTTCTGGTAGCCTTTTTAGGATTCTCTATGTATAGTATCATGTCATCTGCAAACAGTGACAGCTTTACTTCTTTCCAATTTGGATTCCTTTTATTTCTTTTTCTTCTCCGATTGCTGTGGCTAAAACTTGCAAAACTATGTTGAATAACAGTGGTGAGAGTGGGCAACCTTGTCTTGTTCCTGATCTTAGAGGAAATGGTTTCAGTTTTTCACCATTGAGAATGATGTTGGCTGTGGGTCTGTCATATATGGCTTTTATTATGTTGAGGTAAGTTCCCTCTATGCCTACTTTCTGGAGGGCTTTTATCATAAATGGGTGCACCTATTGAGATGATCATACGGTTTTTCCTCGTTCAGTTTGTTAATATGGTTTATCACATTGACTGATTTACATTTATTGAAGAATCCTTGCATTCCTGGGATAAATCCCCCTTGATCGTGGTGTATGATCCTTTTAATGTGCTGTTGGATTCTGTGTGCTAGTAGTTTGTTGAGGATTTTTGCATCTATCTTCATCAGTGATATTGGCCTGTAGTCTTCTTGTGTGTGTGTGGCATCTTTGTCTGGTTTTGGTATCAGGGTGATGGTGGCCTCATAGAATGAGTTTGGGGGTGCTCCTCCCTCTGCTATATTTTGGAACAGTTTGAGAAGGATAGGTGTTAGCTCTTCTCTAAATGTTTGACAGAATTCACCTGTGAAGCCATCTGGTCCTGGGCTTCTGTTTGTTGGAAGATTTTTAATCACAGTTTCAATTTCATTACTTGTGATTGGTCTGTTTTTTATTTTCTATTTCTTCCTGGTTCAGTCTCGGAAAGTTGTGCTTTTCTAACAATTTGTCCATTTCTTCCAGGTTGTCCATTTTATTGGCATATAGTTGCTTGTAGTAATCTCTCATGATCCTTTGTATTTCTGCAGTGTCAGTTGTTACTCCTCCTTTTTCCTTTCTAATTCTATTGATTTGTCTTCTCCCTTTTTTTCTTGATGAGTCTGGCTAAGTGTTTATCAATTTTGTTTATCTTCTCAAAGAACCAGCTTTTAGTTTTATTGATCTTTGCTATCTTTTCTTCATTTCTTTTTCATTTATTTCAGATCTGATCTTTATGATTTCTTTCCTTCTGTTAACTGTGGGGTTTTTTTTTTTTTTTTCTTCTTTCTCTAATTGCTTTAGGTGTAAGGTTAGGTTGTTTATTTGAGATGTTTCTTGTTTCTTGAGGTAGGATTGTATTGCTATAAACTTCCCTCTTCAAACTGCTTTTACTGCATCCCTTAGGTTTTGGGTCATCACGTTTCCATTGTCATTTGTTTTTAGGTATTTCTTGATTTCCTCTTTCATTTCTTCAGTGATCTCTTGGTTATTTAGTTCTGCATTGTTTAGCCTCCATGTGTCTGTATTTTTTACAGATTTTTTCCTGTAATTGATATCTAGTCTTATGGTGTTGTAGTCAGAAAAGATACTTTATACGATTTTAATTTTCTTAAATTTACCAAGGCTTGATTTGTGACCCAAGATGTGATCTATCCTGGAGAATGTTCCATGAGCACTTGAGAAGAAAGTGTAATCTGCTGTTTTTGGATGGAATGTCCTATAAAAATCAATTAAGTCCATCTTGTTTAATGTATCATTTAAAGCTTCTGTTTCCTTATTTATTTTCATTTTGGATGATCTGTCCATTGTGAAAGTGGGGTGTTAAAGCCCCCTACCATGATTGTGTTACTGTTGATTTCCCCTTTTATGGCTGTTAGCATTTGCCTTATGTATTGAGGTACTCCTATGCTGGGGGCATAAATATTTACAAGTGTTATACCTTCTTCTTGGATTGATCCCTCGATCATTATGTAGTGTCCTTCTTTGTCTCTTGTAATAGTGTTTATTTTAAAGTCTATTTTGTCTGATATGAGGATTGCTACTCCAGCTTTCTTTTGATTTCCATTTGCGTATCTTTTTCCACCCCCTCACTTTCAGTCTGTAGGTGTCCCTAGGTCTGAAGTGGGTCTTTTGTAGACAGCATATGTATGGGTTTTGCTTTTGTATCCATTCAGCCAGTCTGTGTCTTTTGGTTGGAGCGTTTAATCCATTTACATTTAAAGTAGTTATCAATATGCATGTTCCTATTACCATTTTCTTAATTGTTTTGAGTTTGTTATTGTAAGTCTTTTCCTTCTCTTGTGTTTCCTCCCTAGAGAAGTTCCTTTAGCATTTGTTGTAAAGCTGGTTTGGTGGTGCTGAATTCTCTTCGCTTTTGCTTATCTGTAAAGCTTTTAATTTCTCTGTCGAATCTGAATGAGATCCTTGTGGGTAGAGTAATCTTGGTTGTAGGTTTTTCCCTGTCAAAACTTTAAATATGTCTTACCACTCCCTTCTGGCTTGCAGAGTTTTTGCTGAAAGATCAGCTGTACCTTATGGGGTTTCCCTTGTATGTTAATTGTTGCTTTTCCCTTGCTGCTTTTAATATTTTTTTTTTCGTATTTAATTTTTGATAGTTTGATTAATATGTGTCTTGGTGTGTTTCTCCTTGGATTTATCCTGTATGGGACTCTGCACTTCCTAGACTTGACTGACTATTTCCTTACCCATATTAAGGAAGTTTTCAACTATAATCTCTTCAAATATTTTCTCAGTCCCTTTTTATTTCTCTTCTTCTTCTGGGACCCCTATAATTCGAATGTTGGTGTGTTTCATGTTGTCCAGAGGTCTCTGAGACTGTCCTCAATTCTTTTTATTCTTTTCTCTTTATTCTGTTCTGCAGTAGTTATTTCCACTCTTTTATCTTCCAGGTCACTTATCCGTTCTTCTGCCTCAGTTATTCTGCTATTGATTCCTTCTAGAGAATTTTTAATTTCATCTATTGTGTTGTTCTCATTGTTTGTTTGTTCTTTAGTTCTTCTAGGTCCTTGGTAAATGTTTCTTGTATTTTCTCCATTCTATTTCCAAGATTTTGGATCATATTTACTATCAGTACTCTGAATTCCTTTTCATGTAGACTGCCTATTTCCTCTTCATTTGTTTGGTCTGGTGGGTTTTTATCTTGCTCCTTCATCTGCTGTGTGTTTCTCTGTCTTCTCATTTTGCTTAACTTATTGTGTTTGGGAATTTCCGTTTTGCAGGCTGCAGGTTTGTAGTCCCCATTGTTTTTGGTGTCTGCTCTGAGTGGGTAAGTTTGGTTCAGTGGGTTGTGTAGGCTTCCTGGTGGAGGGGAGTGGTGCCTGTGTTCTGGTGGATGAGGCTGGATCTTGTCTTTCTGGTGGGCAGGACCACGTCTGGTGGTGTGTTTTGGGGTGTCTATTGGGGTGAACTTATTTTGATTTTAGGCAGCCTCTCTGCTAATGGGTGGGTTTGTGTTCCTGTCTTGCTAGTTGTTTGGCATAGAGTGTCCAGCACTGTAGCTTGCTGGTCATTGAGTGGAGCTGGGTCTTAGAGTTGAGATGGAGATCTCTGGGAGAGCTTTCACTGTTTGATATGACGTGGGGTCGGGAGGTCTCTGGTGGACCAATGTCCTGAACTTGGCTCTCCCACGTCAGAGGCTCAGGTCTGACACCTGGCCAGAGCACCAAGACCCTGTCAGCCACACAGCTCAGAAGAAAAGGGAGAAAAAGAAAGAAAGAAAGAAAATAAATAAATTAATTAAAAAAATAAAGCTATTAAAATAGAAAAAAATTATTAAAAATTAAAAAATTAAAAATTAATAAAAAAAAGAAAGTGAGAAGGAAAGAAGAGAGCAACCAAACCAAAAAACAAATCCACCAATGATAATAAGTGCTAAAAACTATACTAGAAATAAACAAACAAAAAAGGACAAAATTTAAAAAAGGAAGAGAGCAACCAAATCAATAACCTACCAATGATAATAAGGTCTAAATACTAAACTAAGATAAACAGAAAACCAGAAACAAATTAGATGCAGAAAGCAAACCCCAAGTCTACAGTTGTTCCCAAAGTCCACCGCCTCAATTTTGGGATTATTCGCTGTCTATTCAGGTATTCCAGAGATGCAGGGTACATCAAGTTGATTGTGGAGATTTAATCCTCTGCTCTTGAAGCTGCTGGGAGAGATTTCCCTTTCTCTTCTTTGTTCACACAGGTCCTGGGGTTCAGCTTTGGATTTGGCCCTGCCTCTGCGTGTAGGTTGCCTGAGGGCATCTTTTGGGAAGTCTGAGGTCTTCTGCCAGTGTTCTGTAGTAATTGTTCTTCATGTAGCTGTAGTTTTGATGTGTTTGTGGGGAGGAAGGTGATCTACCTTCTTGAAGGTGCCCCCTCAATAATTTAATTAAATTTTAAATGTTTTTTACTAACCGATTGACAGTTATTTTCTGGAAGAGATGAGGAATTACTGCTAAGCTTGCTGCTGAACAATATGACAGAAGTTTTCTATGGCATTTGAATGCTTTAGACGCCTTCTCTCTCAACTTTGAAAATGTAAAGTCAGCTGGAAGAAGGCAAGGTGGTTGTGAGGTGTAGGAGTGGAGATGGGCAGGAGGAGAAATCTTGCTGCCAAAGCAGAAGCATTAACAAAGGTGCAAAGCAGCACTTTTTACAAATCATCTTTATTTAATATTCAAGGTAAGCAGTTGATTTTATATCTGCTTTAAACTTTCTCCAGACCAAAAATACTGAGGCCATGTCTTACATGGTAGAACTTTAATCTCCACTTTCATTTGTTCACTGGAGGAGACCTCAAAACAAATTCTTGAGGCAAATTTCATTAGTGCCTATGAGTATTCCTTCATATAACTCCAATCTGATAGGGGTAGACTTTTATAAATCCTTTTCATAACATTCCACTTTTATAAGAATGTGCCACTCATAATCCTGATTTGTAAAGCTATGGCTCTACCATTAACTAGCAATACAAAATAATTATTTCACTTGACAAGGAATTTTATTGAAACTCAGTTCTTGTTAATAGATTTCAAAAGCTTAGATGAGTAAAATAACATTTATGGAGGATTGATGAAGGGGTATTTATGGAGGATTGACTAAGGGGGCATGATTCTCTTTTTCAATTTTTTAGCCAAAGTAGAAGGTTAGAGTTTTTATCAATTTTCTCTTAAATGTTATTCCACAGGTCTATGTTCAGAGGTGCTACAAGGACTCACTGTATGAACCTTGCTGTATTTACCCTATGGCCAAATCATTTCAATATAGACACTTCTGTCTAAAACATGTGAACTCAGAGAGGAGTTCTCTTCTCTCTTGACTCTCAGTACCAGGAAATGTTAGATCTCTTTGTACAAATGGTTTGTGAACATAGTAATTAACTGATCATGTCTCTCTTTTTGTACTAGCTAAAGAGTACTAATAAAATTTTGTGATTCACCGCTGGCAAATGTGAAAGTCTTTGTAAGAAGAATTTGCTTACTGATCTCACTTTAGGTTCCATCTTACATTTCTACATTAATTTAGCTGTTGTATCATATTCAATATCCTTACCTTTTATGTTAATCAGTGTTTTTTGTATTTACACAAATCCTTCTAGAACATGATGAGTTACGAGTCACTCTCCCTCAGAAACACTGGACCTAGTTCAGTCACTGCTTGATGGCTCAGGAAAATTTAAACATCTTAATACAAAATACCTATCAAGATTTAATACCTTAGAAGAGCACTAAGAAGTATATTGCTCAGTTCAGTAGAATCATCCGTAAGGAGCAGAGTCATCTCCTTTGAAAATTACTGAAGTCTTAGATCACTTTCACCCAAGTGATTAATTAATTCTACATTTAATTATATATTTATATTTATTTAGCTCTGTATTTAGTGGTGTGCACCTAAGAAGAACACCAAGAACTGGTTTGCTCAGTCCAGGAGAGTATCGAGTAAAGAAGAGAGTCACCACCTTTAAAAATTATTAAAGTAAAGTCTTGAGAACACTTTAACCCAAATGATTCACTTATTCTCCATATAATCTCCATGGTACCTTGAGCTCGTACCATGTGTTTGACACCATGCCAGATTCTGCCTGTCAAAAGTTAAATGAAGAAAGGAATCCTAGTCTGGTGAGAGAGACAGATATGCAACTATATTATTTAAATATTTTTAAAACTATTAGCATGTTCAAAATACCAAAGAGAATAATAAAGATTAACAATATCAGATAGCGTCTCTGAAACTCACCTCATCAGATATCTCTTTTGAAAAAAGTATGGGAGATAGACTATTTAGGAGAAAAATGGTTACTCGGGAGATTAGTTACTGATTGTGATAGCCCAAGAGAGAGATTAGCTTGTTCTCAAGAAAATCTTCTTAATTTTATTATCACGTTCTTTGACTATTCAGTAGCATATGAATATTACTTATTATTTCTGTACCACTCATGTAATGAGCTAAAAAGGAGCTTTTGTCAGTTTCAACAAGGTTTCCCTCTCTCTGACTTACGCAGCTTGTTCATGAGCTGTGAGGTATATCCTGCATAACTTGTGGAATTTATCTTGGGCACTTTGGGCTTAGTTTACACCCTATCAATTGTTCATGAATAAAACCCAAAAAGGAAGTAGGGTAGGGAGGAAATATCAGTACTTCCCATATTTAATCCCAGAGCACAATATTTTATTAGACACTCCTTAATATTTTACATCTAACAGAATTAGTCATAAAATCTAAAAATTATATCAATATGTGAAAATAAGTTTGTAACCCTCTACAGTGTCTGTACTTGATGAATTTGAATTCATGGTGTTTGCCATAACCAGATTTGCCTTTTAAGAGTAAATCCCTCTGCTATGTAATTTCTTTGGTAGACATTCCTTGCCCAGAAATCGCCATGCTCTGTAGCATGGGACTTCAGTAAGATGTGATTAAACCTGAAGAGGTACCTGACCCCCAGTTGCCTAATCTCCAGGGTGGAAAGCATGAAACTTTAACCCCAAACAGAACCAATGTAGTTAACTAGCCTGTTTCAGAATCTCTATCATATATCTTAATGTGATTTAAAACCCTGAAGAGTTCAAAGAAATTGAAGTAAAAACACATGCTTGAGCACACACATGTATACACACGTACACACACACACACAGAGGCACATGTATATCCTACAGCTAATTCTCGGAAAGCCATGATTTAGCCAATCTAATGAGAGAGCATGATTCATGATGTAGAGAAAAGGTGTGCAAAACAGAGGAAGAAGCAGATAGCTGGGTGTACTTATAGACAAAAAGAAGCTAAGTCACTATGAAGCCAGTCAATCAGTGAACTGTTTATATCCAGGGAATAACCTTTACGGCTATAAAGGTTCCGTTGTGCTCCTTTCACTTGGCAATGGTCAGGAAAACCTTACAATAACCTCTTTTCACTTGAGAGTAGGTTGAGTGAACCTCAGTGCCATTAGCCAAACGTTTAGACATGAGAAGTCAACTTTCACTTGTAACTGCTTCTAAGAAAAGATTTTATATTTTGTGCACTACGTCCTTAGGCTGAATCAAAAAGATAATACCATGTGACTGGGGAAAAAAAAAAAAAAAAAACCTGACTCTGAGCCTGATGCCTCAGGGTAGTCATTATACTTCTGTAGATTATAATGTCCTTCCTTCTACTGAAGATTGAAAGATTGATTTTCTATTGAAAAAGGTGTTTTATTGTAGGCCCAAAAGATGATAAAAGATGGCAGAAAATTTTTAAAAAGCCCATCCATTAGAGTAAACTCTATAAGAAACTAAAAAATATCTATCCATTTGAGTAAATTCTATAAGCAGCAGGCAAGTGTGACTCCTTTGAAACACCTGTGATGATGCAATTTTCTAGTCATCAAACAATTTATTTTACAAAATCTTGTAGCATTCAGCACATGTTAGAAAAAATAAACCTGCCCCTCATCAACCTCTTGGAAAATGATTCATTTGCATCAGTAAAACATCTGTAATATAAAATTAGCTTTCTGAATACACTGCTTCTCTCTCTCTCATAGTTTTGTTGATTATTTTTCAACAGGTTATCTTGTTTTCTGAGCAACATATCACTTTTAAATTCCAACTATCCACTGGGAAGTTCATAAGGTTCAATACCATTCACATGTTCACAAAATTCATAAATAAATTACTATTTTTTCATTTTTTCTTCTATTATTCTTCTCCCTTCTTATCTCTGATCTCTTTTGGCTTTTATTGACCAAAGAATTAAATAATCATTTTTAGAAAGATCAGATTCATAAATTTCATAAAATATCTTCCTGGGTCGCAGGAAGATCATTTGCTAAAGATGATGGGGACAAGACCTTCTCTCCTCACATGCCACAAAAACCATAAAGAATTGCATTTCCATGAAGAATCTAAAGCTAATGAATGGGAGAGGCATCTTTCTTAGCACATGAAGAAGCCATAAAGTATCTTTTGGAAATAACCTGAGGAGAATTTGAACAGTGATTGAGTCCCTCCATTAGCAGATGTGAGCTAAAAAGCTAGTACATTTGAATATTTATGTTATTATAATCTCAAGATTGTTTTCTGGCTGATGATTTCTGGATGAGTGAGATTTGCACTTGCTTTAACCCTTAAGTTAAAAACGTTGTTTAATAAAGAATGTTACAAGAGACAAGGAAGGACACTACATAATGATCAAGGGACCAATCCAAGAAGAAGATATAACAATTATAAATATATATGCACCCAACATAGGAGCACATCAATACATAAGGCAACTGCTAACAGCTATAAAAGAGGAAATCAATAGTAACACAATAATAGTGGGGGACTTTAACACCTCACTTACACCAATGGACAGATCATCCAAAATGAAAATAAATAAGGAAACAGAAGCTTTAAATGACACAATAGACCAGATAGATTTAATTGATATTTATAGGATATTCCATCCAAAAACAGCAAATTACACTTTCTTCTCAAGTGCACAGGGGAAATTCTCCAGGATAGATCACATCTTGGGTCATAAATCAAGCCTCAGTAAATTTAAGAAAACTGAAATCATATCAAGCATCTTTTCTGACCACAACGCTATGAGATTAGAAATGAATTACAGGGAAAAAAACGTAAAAAACACAAACACATGGAGGCTAAACAATACGTTATTAAATAACCAAGAGATCACTGAAGAAATCAAAGAGGAAATCAAAAAATACCTAGAGACAAATGACAATGAAAACACGATGATCCAAAACCTATGGGACACAGCAAAAGCAGTTCTAAGACGGAAGTTTATAGCTATACAAGCCTACCTCAAGAAACAAGAAAAATCTCAAGTAAACAATCTAACCTTAGATCTAAAGGAACTAGAGAAAGAAGAACAAACAAAACCCAAAGTTAGCAGAGGGAAAGAAATCATAAAGATCAGAGCAGAAGTAAACGAAACAGAAACAAACAAAACAATAGCAAAGATCAATAAAACTAAAAGCTGGTTCTTTGAGAAGATAAACAAAATTGATAAACCATTAGCCAGACTGATCAAGAAAAAGAGGGACAGGACTCAAATCAATAAAATTAGAAACGAAAAGGAGAAGTTACAACAGACACCGCAGAAATACAAAGCATCCTTAGAGACTACTACAAGCAACTATATGCCAATAAAATGGACAACCTGGAAGAAATGGACAAATTCTTAGAAAGGTATAACCTTCCAAGACTGAACCAGGAAGAAACAGAAAATATGAACAGACCAAACACAAGCAATGAAATTGAAACTGTGATAAAAAATCTTCCAACAAACAAAAGTCCAGGACCAGATGGCTTCACAGGTGAATTCTATCAAACATTTAGAGAAGAGCTAAGACCCATCCTTCTCAAACTCTTCCAAAAAATTGCAGAGGGAGGAACACTCCCAAACTCATTCTATGAGGCCACCATCACCCTGATACCAAAACCAGACAAAGATACTACAAAAAAAAGAAAATTACAGACCAATATCACTGATGAATATAGATGCAAAAATCCTCAACAAAATACTAGCAAACAGAATCCAACAACACATTAAAAGGATCATACACCATGATCAAGTGGGATTTATCCCAGGGATGCAGGGATTCTTCAAGATACGCAAATCAATCAATGTGATACACCATATTAACAAATTGAAGAATAAAAACCATATGATCATCTCAATAGATGCAGAAAAAGCTTTTGACAAAATTCAACACTGATTTATGAAAAATACTCTCCAGAAAGTGGGCATAGAGGGAACCTACCTCAACATAATAAAGGCCATATACGACAAACCCACAGCAAACATCATTCTCAATGGTGAAAAACTGAAAGCATTTCCTCTAAGATCAGGAACGAGACAAGGAATGTCCACTCTCACCACTATTATTCAACATAGTTTTGGAAGTCCTAGCCATGGCAATCAGAGAAGAAAAAGAAATAAAAGGAATACAAATTGAAAAAGAAGAAGGAAAACTGTCACTGTTTGCAGATGACATGGTATTATACATAGAGAATCCTAAAAATGCCACCAGAAAACTACTAGAGCTAATCAGTGAATTTGGTAAAGTAGCAGGATACAAAGTTAATGCACAGAAATCTCTTGCATTCCTATACACTAATGATGAAAAATCTCAAAGAGAAATTATGGAAACACTCCCATTTACCATTGCAACAAAAAGAATAAAATACCTAGGAATAAACCTACCTAGGGAGACAAAAGACCTGTATGCAGAAAACTATAAGACCCTAATGAAAGAAATTAAAGATGACGCCAACAGATGGAGAGATATACCATGTTCTTGGATTGGAAGAATCAATATTGTGAAAATGACTATACTACCCGAAGCAATCTACAGATTCAATGCAATCCCTATCAAATTACCAATGGCATTTTTTATGGAACTAAAACAAATCATCTTATAATTTGTATGGAGACACAAAAGACCCTGAATAGCCAAAGCAGTCTTGAGGGAAAAAAATGGAGCTGGAGGAATCAGACTCCCTGACTTCAGACTATACTACAAAGCTACAGTAATCAAGACAATATGGTACTGGCACAAAAACAGAAGATCCATAGATCAATGGAACAAGATAGAAAGCCCAGAGATAAACCCATGCACCTATGGTCAACTAATCTATGACAAAGGAGGCAAGGATATACAATGGAGAAAAGACAGTCTCTTCAATAAGTGGTGCTGGGAAAACTGGACAGCTACATGTAAAAGAATGAAATTAGAACACTCCCTAACACCATACACAAAAAGAAACTCAAAATGGATTCGAGATCTAAATGTAAGACCAGAAACTATAAAACTCTTAGAGGAAAACATAGGAAGAACACTCTTTGACATAAATCACAGCAAGATCTTTTTTGATCCACCTCCTAGAGTAATGGAAATAAAAACAAAAATAAACAAATGGGACCTAATGAAACTTCAAAGCTTTTGCACAGCAAAAGAAACCATAAACAAGACGAAAAGACAACCCTCAGAATGGGAGAAAATATTTGCAAACAAATCAACGGACAAAGGATTAATCTCCAAAATATATAAACAGCTCACGCAGATCAATATTAAAGAAACAAACAACCCAATCCAAAAATGGGCAGAAGACCTAAATAGACATTTCTCCAAAGAAGACATACAAATGGCCAAGAAGCACATGAAAAGCTGCTCAACATCACTAATTAGAGAAATGCAAATCAAAACTACAATGAGGTATCAACTCACACCAGTTAGAATGGGCATCATCAGAAAATCTACAAACAACAAATGCTGGAGAGGGTGTGGAGAAAAGGGAACCCTCTTGCACTGTTGGTGGGAATGTAAATTGATACAGCCACTATGGAGAACAGTATGGAGGTTCCTTTAAAAACTAAAAATAGAATTACCATATGATCCAGCAATCCCACTACCGGGCATATACCCAGAGAAAACCATAATTCAAAAAGACACATGCACCCCAATGTTCACTGCAGCACTATTTACAATAGCCAGGTCATGGAAGCAACCTAAATGCCCATTGACAGATGAATGGATAAAGAAGATGTGGTACATATATACAATGGAATATTACTCCACCATAAAAAGGAATGAAATTGAGTCATTTGTTGAGACGTGGATGGATCTAGAGACTGTCATACAGAGTGAAGTAAGTCAGAAAGAGAAAAACAAATATCGTATATTAACGCATGTATGTGGAACCTAGAAAAATGGTACAGATGAACCGGTTTGCAGGGCAGAAGTTGAGACACAGATGTAGAGAACAAACGTATGGACACCAAGGGGGGAAAACTGCGGTGGGGTGGGGATGGTGGTGTGCTGAATTGGGCGATTGCGATTGACATGTATACACTGATTTGTATAAAATTGATGACATAAGAACCTGCAGTATAAAAAATCAAACAAACAAACAAAAACAACTAATACTAAACTTTCTTTGGGTTATTTGTATGGACATATGTTAATATAAATGTTTCAGATATTACATGAAATTTCTAAAAATCTTCTATGTTCTGGTATAATGTTATAAGTCATAAGTCTAGTTATTACTTTAAAATGTATATCTCAGAAATAACTAAATTTCCTTGTCAATTGCATTATTATGAACTTTCATCAAATCTTTAACCGTGGTCATTTTCAGACAGTTCTGGGTGTACTCTGATGCTTTTGCAAAAATATTCCTATAAAAGGTTTTCATCTTCAAGGAGTTCATGGAAAAGACTCTGACAAGTACAGGTTTCTGGTAACTGACTGTACTGCTGAACTGAATGAATAAGCATTTTCAGAACTCTAATGGAAAACTGATGAATTCATAAAAGTGCTAACAAAAGATCAAGATGAAAAAAAAATTAATTACATGGGACTGAGTGAACTGATGAGGATGATTATAATTTTTGTGACTTTCTGTTTGAATTAAAAAAAAAAATCCCACAAGGACTCAGAGGCAAAAACTGTACAAATCAATTTTCACTGCAAAGTAAAGGAGCTGTTACAGTGGAGGATTACTGGACAGAATGTCAATATTATGACATAGTATGAGTGTGTTTCGTGTTTGGTAATTGCAATCATTGTTGCTTTTGTTGTGGTCACCCATTTACAATGCTTGGTGTCAGTTTATTTATCTCTTGTAAAAATAAAATACAGTGTGTGTGTGTGTGTGTGTGTGTGTGTGTGAAAAAAATAAAATAAATAAATAAATAAATAAAAACGTTGATTAAAAACATGAATTAACAACAAAGAAAAACATTATTTTGTTGATAGAATGCTCATTCTTGACAATAAGTGAAATCCAGTCAAAGATTTATACTTACTTATGTCATTATATATACATGCTGGAACTTTTCTTTCCATTCCCACAATAATGTATAACAGCACTGAATTTCTATAGCTAAATTAAGTAATTTTTAGCTTTAAAACTAGCAGAATTAATAATCTAAAATATTTTGTCAAAGTGAGTATGGATACATTTTACACTTATTCATGTTCATCCCCTTAAATGTATTATATCATCTTAAAACAAATAAGCAGTCAGACAAAATTAAAACATACTACCATTTAGATAAAAGTATTATTTCTCTACATTTCAAAAACAAAGGCAAAATAACTTTTGCTTCCAGCCTAGCAGAATAACAAAGTTGGATCTACCTCTTATCTGAAAACAAGAGTTTTCAAGATACTGAACCTAACAATAATGGACAGTTATCCCAGAGAGATGGAAAATGAATGAGATGAACCCTAAAATTTGTCCCTGCTTAATGCCTTGAGAGATTTTTCTAGACTGTGGTGTGTGGAGGGAAACCCATGCAGACCCTGGTGGCCTCCCCAAGTTATGCTGATGGAGCTGGGTGTCTAAGAAGGCCACAGCAGCTAGAGTTTATAAGGCAGAGTATCAAAAATGAAAGAGCTACACAAAGAGATGACTCCAGACATCTGCAGTGTCCCTCACAGTATTTGGCAAAGTAATTATTGATCGGTGTATCTGTGTGAAGGAAGTGTTTGGGGCTAGGACAAGAACTATCAAAAAGGATTAGAGGAAATAGTACATGATGCTTTCGCAGGCAGGGAATAATGCCTGTTCTAACTAACCTGACTGAAAAAAACTCATAATTGGTACCCTGGGCACTCAGAGGATTTTATCTGAGTAATGAGAATTAAGTAATTCTAAGAATAAAAGCTGCTCTGGTCCCACCTAAGAAATTTAAAAGAAGCTCTGAAAGTATTAAACTCTAAACTACTTAACCAGAACAAAGCTTAAGAATACTTATAGGAATAGGAGAACATTCAGTACCAGAAATGTAAAACTTATAATGTCTGGAATCCAATCAAAAAATACTCTGCATTCAAAGAAGCAGGAAAATGCTATCTATAATGAGATCAATCAATCTATCAAAACTGACCTAGAAATAATACAGCTGAGAGAAAGAAAAGACAAGGGCATTGAAAATATAAAATCACTCAAAATACATGCAAAACCTAAAAATACGAAATTTTTGGAAGTAATTCTTTGTGATCTTGGATTAGGCAAAAACATCTTACATATAATACCAAAGCATGATTTAAAAAAGTAAAAAATAATAATACTAAAATTTAAAAGTTGGATTTCATGAAGGAGTACAACCACTTTGAAAAATCGTTTGGAAATGCCTTTAAAAACTAAACATGTGTCTTCTATATGACCCAGCCATTCTGCTCCTAGGCATTTACACAAGAGAAATAAGAGCATAGATACATGCAAAGACTTACACCCAAATGTTCATAGCAGCTTTACTGCAATGGCCCCAAACTGTAAACAACCCAAATGTCTATCCCCAGATAAATGGATAAACAAATTATAGTACAGATGCATACAACAGAATATGAATCAGCAATAGACAGCAACAACCTTTATATATGCAACATGGATGAATCTCAGAATATTCATCCTGAGGGAACTAAATCAAAGAAGAGTATATACTATATGATTTGATTTATATAAAATTCTAGAAAATGTAATCTATAATGACATAAAGTAGAATAGTGGTTTCCTGGAAGTGAGATGGGGGGTGGGCAAAGAAGGCCAGGAGGAAGGAATCATGAAGGTGTATGAACAAACTTTTGTAGATGATGAATTTGTTCATTATCTTGATCGTAGTGATGGTCTCATCACCATATACACTTGTGAAATAATACCAAACTGCACACATAAAATATGTGTAGATTGTTTTTTGTCCATTATATCTCAATAAAGTTGCTTTTAAAAAATAAGAAAATTTTAAAAAGTTTCTCAAAGATTTTTGGTGATCATTTGCTTTCATCAGCCATTCACACTCAGATGAAACAACTGTTTTATCTCTTCCCAGAAAGATGTTTTATGTATCTCATTGTATCTTGAGAGAGTCTTGAGGTAATACAGTCAACAGCATTTAGAAAACCCCAAGTTGTATGTACACACACACACACACACCTCACTTACAGGTATTACTAATGCTATTTCTTTTTCTCATTTAATACAGGGTCCAGCATGATTCAAATTTAAATGGTAAGGACACTTTCAAAGTGGTAAGTTTAAACAAAAGAACTCAAAAAATCATTGATATATGGTATACTCTGTAAGTTTAAACACTAACACTTTTAATTAATCCTTATCACATGTGATACAGGAGCTTTAAGCTCAGGGCACACAAATATCTCCTTTTTATTTTCTTTTGTGTTTAGCTCGAGAGAATTCACAATCTCTGTATTACATGTTAGTATTTCACTTATTTAAATTAAGGCTTTGTGCAACTGACATTAAATGAAGTATTAGGCCAAAACTAGTTTTACAACACCAGGGAGAGTATTTAAATTAAATATATAATTACTGTTTCTCAAAGTAGATTCCACAAAGTTCAATGCAAGAAACACAAAACAAATTTTAAAAATCATATGGCCAAAGAATACTGCTAAGATGTTGTCTAACAGAAATTTGCACTAATTCTCAGAAATGTTAAAGCACTAAAGTGCATTTTGATTTAGTTTTAGAGAATCTCCCTCTAAGAATAGATTCATAAAGGACATAGAATATCGAGTCATTTTCTAAACTTATTAGATTAGGACCTCCTCTCTTTCTTTCTTTGAATATCTATTAATACTTGGCTTACTGGTCTCTAATTCTATGCATTCTCAAACTATAGTGAGCCTAAGCGTCAACAGAGGTACTTAATAAATATTAGGACTTCTAGGCTTGACAGCGAGAAATTTTGATTTTAAAGGTCTACATTGAGACCAGGAATCTTCATTTTTCTAACTAGTACCTCAGGTGATTCTAATCCGAGAAGTCTAAAGGCTACCTTTTAAGAAACACAACATTCAGAAATTCACTCTCAAGTTTCCAAATGCTGCAAAATTATTTACTAAGTAGCTTATAGTACAATTATACTATATTTAGCCAACTTGAAAATGAGCTGCTGCATTATTTTTGATTAACACTAAAGTGTATGTGAAGAGTCCTGTTCACACAGGGCAACACAGCTAAAGTCAGCTTAAGCTTGATGGTCCAACATCTGAAACAAACAATGTATACTAAGTAAATAACACTTGTAGAATACAGGCAATACTATTAGGCACTGACAAGCTTCAGTGACTACCCACAAAGTCAGGCTTTGATGAATATGCAGGTTACTACATAGCATGATTCTCAGGGTCAGAAGGAAGTACTGAGGGGGTTTCTGTTGGGAGTGTGCTGCACAAATAAAGGGTGATAACTATTTATAGAGGCTAAAACTAAAAATGTCCTTCGTAAGAGATGATAGACCTTTGTGTTATCAGAATCCCTTTCTTAATCATAAGTCACCTAACTCCAAAAGCCTGCCAAGTTTAACTTTTAGATTCTACCAATATATAGTTACTTCAACCTCAAAGAATAAACATATTATCATTTATTTCTGAACTAATTTCTCCTAATGCCTTTCTTATTTCCACATGTTCACTAACCAAGTTGTGTTGGCACCCAAATTGTGTTGTCTTTGACCCTTGTTTTTGCTCCATCTCCCAGACTCATTCACTAAGTTCACCTGAAATTTGTCTTCTCTTTTAAATCCATCCATTTAAAAAAATGCCATTTCATCCATTAGTTCAGGGCCTTACTAATTCATGTTTGAAATGTCCCTTAAATATTCTTCCAGCCTTCAGCTTTCTTCCCCAATTCAAGTGCTGGGTCTTAGAATTGGAATATTCAAGCTCATTCTTTGTCAGATGTGTGACTATGAGAAATCATTCTGCCTTTCTGGATCTCAGTTTCCTGTTACTGGTGTATAATAAATGATTAAAAGCTTAGTGTCCTAAAGCAATATGCATTTATTATCTCACAATTTCTATGGATTAAGAGTCCAGATAGGGCTTATCCTGGTCCTCTTCTCAGTGTCACCAGGCTGAAATCATGGTGTTGGCTGAGGCTGTGATTCCCATCTAGGTTTTAGAGTCCTCTACAAACTCACTGATTGTTGGCAAATTTACTTCCTTGACGCTGTATGTCCAAGGTCCCTATTTTCTCACTAGCTGCCACTCAGGAACAGCTTTCAGCTCCTAGAGGTCACCCACGGTTCTTTGTCACATGGCCCCTATAGACAGTACACACATGGCTATTTGCTTTCTTCCAGGCCAGGAGGAGGATGTCTGACTCTTTATTCTTTTATAAAAACTTCACCTCATTATGTCAGGTTTCCCTTAGTAATCTCCCTTTGATGAACTCAAAAGGGATCCATAATTATATCTGTAAAATCCCTTTTGCCATGTAAGGTAACATGATCAACATGATCAAGGCAGTGATATCACATATATTCTCAAGTCCTTCCTACACTCCAGGGGAAAAGATTATACAAAAATGTGGGTCATTGAGGGTTCTCATAGAATTCTGCCTAACACATTCATGTAAAAGCTAGTTGGCTGGAAAAGAAAATCTTAAGATTTTATGATGATAACTGCTCAAACTACAAGTTACTAAACTTATACATGGAATGGAAAGTTTATACAAGTTCTCAGGACACTGATAGATTTAGGAAGGCAATACACATTTTTTCCTTACACTAAATGGCAAAATTTCCAACTTCCTAGCTACACAGAAGATTAAAAGCTACAGTGAAACCCCCTGCAGTTTTGAATACAGAGCTGCCCACAGGCACCAAAGGGATTTCTGAGTCAGACTCATCGGGAGGAAAAAGGAGAGTTAGATGAAAATTATGATTATTCATTCCACTGTTTAAAGCGTATAGAAGAAAGTGTTTCACCACTGCCTACAGAATAAATTCCAAACTCCTTAATCTGGAGTAAAAGATCTTCCATGACTTAACTGGCCCCTACCTTCCCGTTTATCTCTCATGTCTGTATCAAACAGAAAGTTTCAGTTCCTTCAAACAATCACATGCTTTTACTCTGCATAAACACATGGTTTCTTTCTTTAGAATGATCTACCACCTACTTTTACCCACAACCCATATAGTGAATTCCATTCATCGTTAAAGATCCACTTATTCATTTAACATATACTTACTGAGTACTATCATTCATCAATGAACTCTCGTCTTTCCCTCTGCCACAAAGTAGGGCACATCTCTGTTTCTTGTTTTGTACAAAAACTGTAGCCAGTTCATATGTCTGTTACTGTACTTGTTAGATCTTATGTTTATATGTCCATCCCCCAAAAGTGAATACCTTAAAGAAATAATTCTGTTTTGGTTATATTTCTAGGACTAATTCAGGGATTGTTACAACTCACCAATCATGGTTTGCTCAAGATAGTAATAATAATGATAACAATAATAATAATATCTAAAATATATTCAGTGATTCCTTATACTGTGAAAACACTTTATACATATTGGCTTGTATGAAATCCTTGCAATAGCACTTTGAGGCAAGCTTTATAATCCTCATTTATTAGATGAGAAAACTAAAGTTCAGAGACAGAGGCAAGACTTCAATATGTTACTGATACTTGTCAACATTAAGTTCTCTATACACCAGTGTGGTCCCCAGGCAGGAGCACCCTCACCACTCACCAGTTCAACACACTGCTAAATATATACGTTCTCGGTTTCCAACCCAGATCTACTCAATCAGAAAATCTGGGGTCAGGCCCCTATAATCTGAGTTTTAACAGACCCTGGAGGTGACGATGATGCCTGCTAAAGATTGAGAACCATGCTGTATAATCTAACATGGAAATACCATGGCCAAGAAAATGTGATCAGCTAGGACTATGAAACAACTTTCTCCCAGAAACTTGGTGATTAAATTCATATGTTAGATAATAATGGAGAAAAAAATGTACAGAACAATGACTCCTCCTGAAATCAGAAGTCACTTTGAAAGCCCCTACCTCTATCATCCAGAGTCTGAAACTTAACACAGTGTCAATATGCTGAACTGGCCAGTGCTTAGTCAAAACATATGGAAAATAATACTTTCCCTTGACTGTAATAACTACTTTGGGATTTACATAATGTTATACATTCCTCTTTATAGGAAAGTACTCCTCATAGCTGGTTTTATCACCCCAAAGGCATTTTAAACTTCTCCAGGTCAAGGTTCTTGTTTTCTTCATTTGGATATTCACTCATGCACCATAGAATGCTGTATAATTGGGACACATTTTAACAATTTCTTATCGAATTGAATTTAACTGGATTTGATTAGCCTATCTTTTCCAATTCCTTACACTAGGGAGTGTCTTTTTAAAAAATCTCAAGTGATATTATAGTAAAAATTGTTACATGATAATAGGAAGTCAAATTTTGATTTCTGAAAAGACAAGAGTGCAAGATAAGGATAGAACACTCCTTTCAGTGATGTGTATCTGCTGAGGGATTTTAGAGCAAACTTTCACTTCACATGTATAGAGCACAGCAATAGTAATGAACGCGCATTCTGTATAGAGTACTAAATACAGCATATTTGCCTATACACCTATAAAAACATTTTAGAGAACTCAGGAAGTTCACCATATCATTGTAAAGACAAACTATGTAAACATGCAAAATAAGAGTTATAAACAAATAAAGAGCTATATAGATGAATGCAAGTGTAGGAATAATAAATGCTCTATTAATGGCCATGCATTGAAGAGCACAGAAAAAACAAAGCTTCACTACTTCTGAATAGAACACAGAACCAAATGCTGATTCTGTATATGGTTTTCTCTTGATTTTCATTCTAGTCTTGATTCAGATGATTTTAAAGTATGGTGTTTATAAGATCAAAATTTCATGTTTTTACATATAAACAAAAGTCCCCTCTCTACCTAGTTTATGAATAAATCTGGCATTCAGAGCAGAAGCCAAATTTGTCAAAAATTAAGATATTTTATAAAAATATTTGTAATGAAAACATTATGCGTTTCTCATAAGGCTACAATGTTAAAAACAATCAACCAATATTAATGACTAGTATGTTAGTCTCTGACCTCCCTGAGGATATGTTTATCCAAAACACAAATAAAATGGTAAGAAATTAAGAGAAACTAACTCACTCACTAATTATGTCAGAATTCAGAAAGAGATGCATGTAGGTAATAAAACAATTTAACCGAAGGAGAGTATTTAAGAAGAACATTCTAACATAAACCAAGCCTTTCACATAGAAAACCATCTGATTTGTAAGAATTCACTACCAGGAGCTTTCTTATAGGCCAAGGAAATCGGATTTTAAACTTATCCTCCAGGTTAGGACTTTCAATCAGAAGTGCTTAAGCAGAAAAAGTGGCTGGATTAGACCCTTGTCATAGTAAGATAACTCTGGATGCAGTGTAGAGGGTCCATTTAGAAAAGCTCCAACCAAGACTAGACATTTAACACACTAACCTAAACAAATATATCCTAAAGGCAGAATTAGAATGGATGGTACTGAGCCCTGGCAGAATATAAGAGCAAGTTTAACTCAGCAAAGTGAGTATCTAACTTGTGAAATGGGTGCTTGTACTTCTCCAAAGTTAGTCCAATAAAATGTATTTATTAGAAGTTCTAAAGTAAAGGTAGTAATTATGGATAAATTACAGATAGTTCCTTGTTTTGGGAAAAAAATATAAAGAGAGAAAGTAATTAAAATAGAAAAGAGGTAGAATAATTGTATGGATTGTAAACCCATAACTTCTTAGTAATATAGGCAATTCTACCTGTTGGGCCTCCATGCCTAAGTAAGATACTTGAATTACAAGTTAAAATAACCAGAATGGTTTGCATCAACCTATCTCCTAGAAGGTTACCTTGAGAATAATACATATTACTATATAAATAGGAAAAATTTTTAACAAGCATAATAGATGATTCTTATATTCGGGTTTTAATGTACATGTGATGTCAGGTCCAAGATTTCTGTACGTGGGGTACAAAAACCACTACCAGACTTACTAGCCATCTCCTCTATAAACTTCTTAATCCACCCTAAAAAAGTGTGTGTGTGCACGTGTGTGTTTAAGTGTATCAAGTAAGAGCAGAATTATGCTGAATATTTACATTTCTGTGCATTTTTACTGAGACAAGCACATTATTTTACCCTGTGTGAGAACTACTGAAAAACAGATTTATTGATATTTAGCTAGTTTTATTCTCAAAACTTTGTATTTTCAGAACCAACAAGTTGAAGAAATAATTCATGGAGTTTCTCTGTCTATAATCTAAATACTATAGATGAGCTCTAAAATAATCATATCTAACATGAACACTTAGCCCTTGCTATTGCCAAGTACAAATCTGTGTGTTTTTTATATATTAACTTATTTATTTCTCCAAGTTTCCCACTAGATATATATCATTTTTTAAAAGATTTACTATTTATCTATTTATTAATTTAATCTATTTTTGGAGGCGTAAGGTCTTAGTTGCCGCGCACAGACTCTTCCTTGAGGCATGCTAAACATTCATTGCGGCGCGCGGGCTTCTCTCTAGTTGTGGTGTGTGGGTTTTCTCTTCTCTAGTTGTGGTGCACACGCTCCAGGGCGTGTGGGCTCTGCAGTTTGGGGCATGCAGGCTCTCTAGTTGAGGCGCTCGAGCTCAGTAGGTGTGGTGCATGGGCTTAGTTGCCCCGCAGCATGTGGGATCGTAGTTCCCTGACCAGGAATCAAACCCACGTCCCCTGCATTATAAGGTGGATTCTTTACCACTGGATCACCAGGAAAGTCTCTAGATATATATCATTTTAAAACTGTTTTACATAAGAGAAAAATGGGGCACACAGAGATGATATTAATATACCTTGTAAAATTACCTAATTTAAGGTAAATCTGGTTCAAATTACACTTAATCAGAAAGTGACTGTGGTTTGAAAAGGAAAATGTAAAATGCCCTGAATCTAACACTTCACACTAATTTCAGCACATTAATTTTGATTTGGAGACCTTTCCCCTTTCCTTACCTTTAATCTCTTTGTCATTTTTGAACCATCTTATATCAGCTGCAGGTTTACTACCAGATGTTTTACAAGTCAGCTGCATCAAGTCTCCCTCCATAACTGGGGATGAAAATCCGCTAATTTGAGGCTTCTCAGGAACACCTGAAATTTAAGCAAATGAATGAAGTAAACATTAATCTCCAGGGTTGATTTGTTCTTACGACTATTACTTTCACAAACAAAGCTAAACTGGGTGTTTAACTGACAATAACTTCAATCAAGAATAATAAACCAAAACATAATAATAGTAAACTGCTATATAATAAAATAAATGACAAAATATATAAAAAATATATAGCGAGATATATATACACATACATACAAACACATATGTGTGTCTGTGTAAATATGCATATGTGTGTGTATATTATCCAGAAAGCATTTAAAATGCGTTTAGTTAAAGTAGTTTTTTTAAATTAAATTTTACCTGCAGAAATACTCTTTGTAATCTTAAAAACAACCGTATCTTAACATTTATTACCAGTGTGGG
Source organism: Balaenoptera musculus (assembly GCF_009873245.2). Taxonomy (NCBI): domain Eukaryota; kingdom Metazoa; phylum Chordata; class Mammalia; order Artiodactyla; family Balaenopteridae; genus Balaenoptera; species Balaenoptera musculus. The sequence continues at coordinate 106,374,805 of NC_045788.1, forward strand.
GATTTAAGAAGGTAGATTGTTTGCATTGGGCAAAAAAAAATCCACAAAGCATATTTCTTCATTCTTTAGCAAACTGTGATTTAACCAAAATAGCACATTTCATTCCTGATTTCAGAATTCTTAAAGCTTAAAAAATATTGTTATCCTCTGCGTACCTTTTTCTAGAAAATGCATTTTGGAATAAGGGATTCATTAATAATTGCAACTATACTTATTTTTCTGATTCTTCTAAAGTAGAGAATGTCTCTTGATGTCATTTGTGTTAGAAATGTAATTGCAGTTTTGTGGAGCATGATATGTATTACTTTTAATGCTAGTTAATGCTAGCTACTTATTACCTTTTCTAGTCCAAATCATCCAATGAATAAGCAGATAACTAATATTCAGAGATAGACATTGATGATTTAAATAATAGAACATTACACATTTTGGAGGCAATAATATTCTGCTGTCATGACAGAGGTTTATTAAAATTTCTTCTAAAAGTATTCAATAATAAAGGCAGACTGAAAGTGTCTTTATTGTACTATTTAATTCAGTTTGAAAAGAATAAAATGTAAAAATGTTGGAAGGCACCAATAAAAGAAATACAAACTAAAACAACAACAAGAACAACAAAGATAAATGACAGATCAACATACTCCACTAGCTGGCTAGCTTTTTTTTTTTTTTCGTTCACCTTCATATAGCTTTTTAAAAAAAAAAACATGTCACATCACCATTTAATAAACTGAAATTAGCCACTTTCGTATTTCTTGGGGTCTCAAGTTGGCTCTCTGCAGAACAATACATTAATCTTAGGCAGCTGCTATCCTGAGATACTCCATTTAGTGGGTGTATTTTGTCCTTAATGGCAAACTTGTGAAGATTTTTATACAATAGTCCCAGTGGGACTTGCAAAGAAACATATTTCATATCCTATGCACAAAACCAATTCACTAGCAGGATTAACTTTAATATTCTCACCCAAAAGAACAGCATGCATTAGTTCGTTTAAATGCAGTGTTATGCCTTTATCTATCAAAAAAGGAAGGCAAGCTAGGGGCAAAAAAAAGAAAAATCAATCTTTAAATTCCTCTAACTTGTTCAGTACACAGGTGTGTTTCAATGAACTCCAGCAATTTCAGCTGATTGGGCCACTGACGTCTGTGGAATCACAGAGAGCTGTGAGCTGCAAGCTTATTTCCTCAGAAACTCTATGAATGTATTGCTTTTTGGTGTCACTATAACCTTTAGAAAAATGGCCCGATACTTAGAGAATAAAAAAACAAAGAAGCTACAAGCTGCATGCGCAAGCGACATTATGTACTTCATTTAGTAATCTAGAAAACTACAAAGCTAAAAGGCAAGAAGACAAATAGAAATGTTAGGGTCATTTAAATACACTAAAATACACAAATGGTCATACTTGGAAGCCAATAGATATTAAGGAAGATCCCATTAGGTGACTGATGATGAGGTGGAGGAGCATCTGATAGACACATTGAATTCATTATGTTCATTATTCTATCACTTTATAAAAGGATTACCATGTATACAATATAGAGATGATTAGACACAAAGGAATTCAGTTGAAAATCAAGAAACCTGGTGTCTATTGCTGGCTAAGAAACAAAATGGCTGTTTGCTCTTGGGAAGTCATACAAATCTTTACACCTCTCTTTATCTATTTATAAAATGGGGGAAATGACTAAGTGATTTTTTAATGCTTTTTGATGATCCTCAAAGTGTAGATTTGTTATTGAATCATGTTGCTGTAGCTGTACACATCTCTCTGGCTTGTGATCACATGGTGTTAGTCCCTTGCACTTACCCAGAACAGTGAGATAGGCCTTGGAAGTTTTGACAGGCATTGTAAATAAAGAACAGGTGTACTGTCCTTCATCAGAGAGAGAGACATCACTGACGCTGATACTCAGTTCATGCCAGGAAGCCCGAACCAGCTCGATCCTATTGTCCCTTAAAGCTGGAAATAGAAAATACTGAAAATGTGAATAACAACATTAGGAAAAGTCACTACTGTTAGACTACATATTTTTAGCACAACACAATAAACATTTTCTTTGGCCATATGTCTAAATCTGGTTTCCTGAAACGTTCTAAAGGAAGGTTTAAATATATTGAAATATTTTATCAGATTTAAAAATCAAAGTAGAATTAAATGTTCCTTAATGTTCTGAGAAATAACTTTTTAATTAAATGATTGCATCTAGTAAGTACAATACCTTGGATGAGGTAGATATTGATGGTGATAAAAATGGCTTTCCTTCACAAAGTCTTTCATGAGTTGTCAGTACCAAGAAAAGCTATAAACAAAAAGGTTCACTTCTATGCCCAGATAAATTTGGGAAAACTATGACTGCTCAGTTCCTTCTAGGAAACCAACAATGAACCTTAGCATATTGAAAGTTCTCTGCAGTAGAGACACCTGTTAAACTTTTTTAAAATCAGAGCTAACTTTCAGCTGAAAAGCACCTGTAGTGTACCTGATGTTAAATTTGCTCTGACTGGTTGGTGCCTCTGCTGTACTGTCTGTTAAATACTTTTAATATATTCTTTGGTTCAAACCACCTTTTCTATCACAGAACACTTGTTTTCACAGATCTTTTAGCATCTTGGTTATTTATGCTTCTTTTAAATCATTTTGGGAAAAGCATTAAAAATCTTAAATATCACTATATGCTCCACTAAGGACAGCTATAAAACCAGGAATGAAGCAAGAGGTGACTAAAGGAGTACTCTGAAAGGTAGAAAGAGGAAAGGGGACTGGTTAGGGATACCAGAACCTAAGGAATAACACAGTGTCTCTCTAACCAACTGTAAAAGGCATTTGAGTCCCGGCTTCTTCCAACCATAACCTAGCAACAGAAGGTGGCCTAGGTAGACTCATTTTTATCGCAGAGCAAATGGGATTCCAACCAAGAACTTCGGGAGAGACTGGGCCACCCCCAAGGGGAATCAGTCGGGAGCATCACTGTCATGGAAAGCAATCTCTTTCTCCATTGGGCTGGAGACTCCCCTTCCCTACTGAGAGACAATGGTCAATTGGGCAGCACAGGCAGTGGGTCAATCTTTCTATAACAATTACCCAGCCCTTGAAGTGATCTTTGACGAGCTAAAGAACCATTTATCCCACCTAGAGCCATCAGGAAGCCTTGCTTCCTTAGGTGGCACCAGTAGGGATCAGTACAACTCCCGGTGGAAACAGACAACTCAAAGTGACCAAATAGCACCACAAAGGCTCTGAAAATTAAATTGTTGGTGGAACCATAGCCCACAAATGTAAGCCAGGACCTGTGTGCTGAACCTATATAGATGATGTAAATAGTATCCAGAGTCTCCTAACACAATAACCAAAATGTCCTGCATGTGATAAAAAAAGAATTACTGGTCACACCAAATACCAGGCAAAACATAACTTGAATGAGAAAAAATAATCCACAGATGCTAATACTGAGTTGAAATGGATGTTAGAATTATCTGACAGAGAATTTAAAGCCATCATAAAATTACTTTAACAAGCAATTACTAATTATCTTGAAACAAATACAAAATAGAAAATCTCAGCAAACTAAAGAAGTTATTTAAAAAAAGAACCAAAGGAAAGTATAGAAGTCAAAAATACAACAACCAAAATAAAAACTCACTGGATTGGATAAATAGTACAATGAGACAACAGAGGATAGAATCAGTGAACTTAAGGACAGACCAATACAAGTCACTGGATCTGAACAAGAGAGAGAAAACAGATTGGAAAACCAATCAAAAACACAAAAAATCAGAATCTTGCGGACCTGTGGGACAATAACAAAATATCCAACATTGGTACCATATAAGTCCCAAAAGAAGAGAAAGAGAGTGGGGCGGAAAGAATTTAAGAAATAATGGTCAAAAACTTCACAAATCAGGCAAAAGAAATAAACGTACAAAATCAAGAAGAGGAGCAAACTCAAACAGAATAAACCCCAAAAGGTCCATATCAAGATACAGTGAAATGAAACTCCTGAAATCCAAAGACAAAGGAAAAAAATCTTAAGAGCAGCCAGAGAGAAAGACATATTACCTATAAGAAAACACCATTTCAAATGACAATATATGACCTCATTTGAAATTATGGAGGTCAGAGGCAGTGGCACGTTTTTCAAGTGCTGAAAGAAAAGAACTGTTGATCGTGAATTCTTATCCAGTGAAACCAACGTTCAGGAATCAAGGGGAAATAAATATATTTTTAGAAGGAGGAAAACTAAGAACATGTTTCTCTAGCAGATCCGTCTTAAAGAAAAGTTAAAGTTCTTCAAACAGAAAAGAAGAAATTTTGAAACATCAAGAAGGAAGAACAAGTGAGAGAACAAAAAATATGGGTAAATACAGTATAGACTACTCTTCTGCATTTTCCTGACTATATGATGGTTAAAACAAAAATTATACCATCAGCTGATGCAGTGTTCAACATGTAAAGAAGGAATAGTCAAAACAAATAAAAAGTGTCAGGGCAAAAGGACCTAATGGAAGAAAGGTTTCCATACTTTACCAGAAGTGGTAAAACTGGTAGACTGTGCTAAGTCGTATATGTATAGCATTTCAATACCTGGAGCAACTACTAAGAAAATATACAAAGTGATACATTCAAAAACTCTATAGATAAATTAAGATGAAATCCTTTTATATAGTGTCTTGAAATAACTAAAATTATAGAGATGGAGAAAAGATTAGTTCTTACCAACAGTTAAGGTTAGTAAGGGGTGGAGGGGAGTGGGAGTGATATGAGTGTGGTTGTAAAACTACAGCACAAAGGATCCTTGTGGTAATAGAACTGCTTTGCATCTTGACTGTGGTGATGGATACATTAACCTACATATGTAATGAAACTGGATAAAACTAAACACACACACATACACACACACACACACAAACGAGTACATGTAAAACCGGTGAAACTCAAATAAGATTGGTGGACTATGTCAATGTCTATTTTCTAGCTGTGATATCTTTCCAAGATGTTATTTGGGTAGAGGGTACATGGATGTCTTTGTATTATTTCTCACAACTGGGTATGAATCTACAATAATAACTCAGCTTAAAATATTTCATGCACATTAGATGGAATGGGGAAATGGTTTTGATATCAAAGCTTGAAACTCATTATATACATTTGCCACAGAGTAAGAGGGGGATCCCAAGTGCCATATATTCTTAAATTGCCTATACCTTTCCTCTGTGCTTTGTGAGAGGAGCAGGGAATTAAAAAATATATTTGGTAAAATTCTAAATTTTCATGATTTTAAATATACTTTAAAAATCATCCTCCCACTTACTCAATAACACAAACCTGAATGGTTATAGTCCATCTATTACCATTCTTTGTTACCTCTCATTTCATAAGGAGACATACACTTGCAAGCATTTTCAAAACTGATTTTTATTGACTATAAAAATTAAGGAAGACTGATTACAATTGTGTTTGCAACTCCACTAGGTTACAGCAGACTTTTTATAAAAATGTCTATTTTGTACTCTATCTCCTACACTCCCTATTATATATGCCTTGTTCAGTTGCTAGAGGAAAACAGGGAGACACAGATTTGTCATTTCCCCAATAGGACCTCATGCTATACCAACCACTTTTCAAAGGTATGATTTTATTTTAAAAAATATTTATCACATATTTCTTGGTTTTTTATAAAAAGGAAGTCTCCAAAAGGGAAAACCTCAGGTTCCTGCAATGATACTGTGTGGGTAAAACATGTTACTCACCCCCTGTGTTCAATTTCATTTCTTCTAACACAGGTCACACTGACAGAGAGACAGAGCTTACAATTTTCAGTGAATCTTGGCAAAAGGAATTTAACTCTCTTTTAGTCAGACTATTTTATGGAAACTATATAATATATTATATATATATAAACTATATAACTACATAATATCACCGAAGTCAAAATGAATTACTCAATGCATACAAATAGAAAGTGTTCATATTTAAACCATTTGTGTGGAGTAATGCTAAAAGCACTGACTTTGGTATCAGAAGATCTGCTTTAGGCACTTATATGAGGTCAGGTTTCCTGTGGATAATTCCTGAATCATTTCCATCTTTGCATTATGAGAACTATGATATCATGTTGTATGTAAAGTGATTTAAACAAATGTGCAATGATATATTAAAATATTTTAGGTTTGGAATCCTGATGAGAACCTAAATATTTAAAGTCTGAAATGTCTCGATTCAGCTTACCAAATCATATAATTTTTTGAGTTGTTTTATAATTACTACCAGGTTTGACTAAAAATTAGGCTCTGAAAAGTAGAATACATGTATTTTAATGTAAGCTCTGTCATTGGTTAGCCATATGAATAGGTAAGTCACTTATCGTGTACCCCAGTCTGCTGAGTGTTAGGTGGAGATAATAACAATTGAGTGAAAGTATAAGGTATATGGTTTAGAGAAATGAAATACATAAATAGATATTCAAAACCTGAAAACATATTCCCAAAAGGGAAGAAAGTCACACAATTAGCAAAGGGATTATTTATTGTATAAATTTCCTTGATAATTCATTTGCCAAAAGCAAAGAGCTGCCTAAGGAAATTTTTATTGGACTGAACATTTTATTTTATTTTATTTTATTTTAGTAGCTATAAACATTTTTTATTATAGAGAAGTTAAGTGATTTCAAGATTGGAAAGTGTCCACTGTATTTGGACGGTGTCGGTGAGTGTGGCTATATCATGAGAGGGTTGCTAAGAAGGAACCAGATTGCACTCTTGGATGAGAAGAGTAGGAGACAGTCCAGGGTCAGAAGGAAGGGAGGCTATTTTTCTGGAAGGAAGAGACTGAATCATATTTATAGGCTCAAGAGAAAGGGGATCAATAAAGGCATGAAAAATAGAAATGGCATCTCTGGTACAGATATCTTCAGGGCCTGTTCTCCTAGCAGCACCTCCCCACTTCCCCCCTCACCAGAGAAATCCCTTTGGACTGAACATTTTAAACAAACCTTACATCCACAGCATTTATCTTTTCAAGTTTGTAAATACTTATGATGTCATCTGCAGTTCTCTTTATCACAGCATTTTAAGTATGAAAGAAAAAAAGGAAACCTTTTAAAGTCCAAAGAGGGGTGAAATATAACTCAATGGATTCCCTGTGAGCAGGATCCTTGTCTTGCTCATCTCAGCTCCCTGCATCCCAACTATATCTGCACAGCAAGTTTTCAGTGAATGACTATTGAATTGAAACCGAGAGCCAAACTCTGTCTGTATATGATAAGAGCAGAGTGAAAAAGAACTGAATTAGGAAGTCCTCTTTGATACATCCCCCATGGGAGAAAAGCCCCCAAAACAAGAAAAAAAGTGTCTTGTTTAGACACTGTTGAGCATAAAAGACCTAGAAACATCATGCTGCAAATTTTTTTTTTTAAAGTGATCGTTCATTGAACAATTATTTGAAATACTGAATGAGTGATCTCTGAAGCTACTGTTGTGTTACCTTATGGTTTCCAAATGAACACAAAAGGTAGTAGAGACTCAGAAATAATCCATACTTTCTACAGAGTAAGTTGCATATATTTATAGTGAACCTAAGAAGAAGAATCGTAATATTGTCGGTTGCAGTGAATTCAATCTTTAAAACAAAAGTGCTTTCGTTTGAGCACACAGAATGTTCATGATTATCTAAATATCTTTTAAAAAAATAAAACCTCAAACATTTCATTGAAAGAAATAGATTTTCAACATTACTCTAGGAATAACTGAAGAGAACAAATGAGCATGTGGAATAAAAGAATGAAAGGTAATTCTTCACACACCATAGAGATTAAAATGAGCTAATGAGTTAAAAGTAGGTTACTCTGAGGCCACACCTCATCAGCTATTAGGTGCCTGCCACCCACTGGTGAGGTGATTTAACAGTTCAAAACGCTGAACTCTAGAGAATTTAATCTTAGCTGCAAATAAGAAGCACTGACCAATGAGTAAGAATCAATTAAACAGTGCTTAACACTGGATAAAAATTATTTTCCCAATATATCATTGGTTCTAAATAGTTCATCAATCATACAAATGCATATTTGGGATTCATGCTGGGTAAAATAAAAATTCCTAAGATGATTACTTGGAGAATTTTACACACATTTTATACTGATTTCTAACAAAAGTTACTGGCATAGTTAATAAGTTGTATATTAATTAGTTTTAAACCAAATTAACTTAATAACATTAGTACTATTGAATTTATCTGACATTATTCATTTAAGAACCTAATAGCAATTTGTATACACAAAATTGTATACAAATTGTATACACTTGCATTAATAGTTTTCCTTTCTTAAGTGTTGTGATCTTTATAAAGGTGATCACATACTTCTTGCCAGAAACATTTTCAAATATGTCTAAGTTGGTTTCAAGTGAGTAATAATTTATGTCACACTTTAGGGTGCTTAAATAAAGATAAAAAACATATTTCATTATGTAATCATTTTAAGAGACTATTAAAATGCAGCAAATAACAACATCATTGTTTTTGCATTTTTTCTAGTTCACCCATTTGACCTAAAACTTTCCCAGATCAGGATTATATCTCTTTATATTTACATTTATTTTTATAAATATTTATATTTATACTGTCTACAAGGCTTTACACATATCATGATACATGTAGATGTCCATTAAATTTTATTGGATTAAATTTAATAGGTGGGTCATCAGTCTTTTATATATAATAATAGTCTATAATTGTACATATTAACATCATTTTAGAAAATTCCATATATTAAGTGAATATTATATGCTGAATGATTTTTATTATTATAATTCACTATATTTTACAGACAAGTACTAAAGGAAAAACCTACATCAAGATGATAGAAGTCATTTCAAGTGTCATCCTGGCTACTTAAATTCTCAATGTCAGCATGTTTCCAAGAGCATACCATCCTACTACACTCACAGGCTTTAGCTGAAGCAATCACTGCACATATTTAGAAGTTTTTATAAACATATTACTTTCCAACCAGTAAGTTCCATCTTGTAAAGTAAGTTTAACATCACTGGTGTGATGGAATTTCAAGAACCATAGGTATGTCAGTCTTCATTCTCCTTGTTCTCAGCTCAAGTCCCATCCAGGTGTCCCCACTTGATTCTTATGGGGAGTTTAGATATGGCAGTACAATAAGCCAAGTTCTGCCTGGGGAAAGATATATCGAAGAATGCTGTATATGGACTTTGATTCAATATCAAGTTTCAGTGTTGTTTGCTGACTAATAATATAATCCTTCTCATGATTCTGACTTTGTTGTTTTAAGGTTGCCCAGACCAGCACTTCTTTGTTTCCCAACTTCTGCAAACAGGCTTGTTTTCTCTCCGAACACTATCCACTTAGACCTGTGCTAACTGCCTACTCTGCTTTGCCCCTACTGATTTCTCTAGAACTGATCACTAACCAAACTGACTCAGGCAATCTGCTAACCTCGTTTTATCAGCTGAAATATCTACTATCCCCAAGGGTAAGAACTAGGACGAGTAATTAAAACTTCAGTGAGGTCAACTTAGTTTTGGTATACCAGAATACTTTTTTGCTAATTAAATCTGTATCCTAATAAATCAGAGAGGAAAAATAAGTCAAATAAGCTCCAATAAAGTTTCAAATGTGCCACAGATTTAGGGCTTAACTCTTGTCAGACCTCACAATTAGTATATTAACACGTATGATGTCAAAATATGCCTCTAGACATTGTAAAACAGGCAAGATAAAGAAGGAAATCTAGCCATTCTTACTCTTATTATAGAAGTGTTATTTTATTTGTTAATAGCCCAAATGTTTTATTTGTGTAAATAGTATAATCATATACTGATTACATTCAGTATATGTTATTTGTAATAGTACTATGGACTGCCAGAAATAAAGGAGTTAAAACATACAGACAGAATAAAATATCAAGCTAGTGAATCCTTTTCTGTGTTGTTCTTTTACAGTCATACAACACAAAACAATCTAAATCAATATTCTGGAAAATTGGTAAAAACAACCATTGCTCCAGAGCTGATATTTGGTATACCAAGTTTCAGCTGGGACTGAATTTTTACTAAAACCATAGTAAATGGAGTTTTAGAATAGAAATTTGAACAGAACCCAAGCAATAAATCTGGAAACTGTGTCACTATTTGAAGGAAGTTTTTCCAGTGGTAGAATTTCAATTTTTAAGCTCCAGCTTTTCTTACTTAAAATGTATAAAAACAAACAGTCATTACTCTCATCCCTGTATTTGTAATCTGTTATTATGAAACACTTGAAAAAGCAAAATGCCTAAAATGTACCAAAAATTAATAAACTTGGGTATGGAAAATTTATTAATATGTTTGAGGAATAAATATAAACTCCATGGTATTTCTACTTTCCATCTTCTTGTCTGTGTTAAGGCTTGCCCCTCTTCCTCAGAGTGTCCTCCACATGACATGTCTAGAGGGAAACCCTTTTGCTCTTTCACTCTATTGAATTCCTAAAGCTCTGAACATAGACTGGATTCTTAATACACCTATATACCTACCCAATTTTCTGTTTTGTAAGGTAACATTTAAACTGTGTGTCATGTAACATAAGGCCCTAAAGATCAGAAATATGTTCACTTTTCTAGTCTATTTCCCCACCCCTCCTCAAAATGCCTAATGATTTAGAAATACCTGAGCATTTGTTCAAATATGGTGAGTAATCCATACCTCTTTACCTAAAGGCATATATTCCCTCTGCATGTCTCCAGTTCATACTTTTCACTCAAGCTAATTAACATATTGCTTTCTTGGTAAATTCTTTCATACTGTCCACCTCCAGCCACATTCATTCCTTCCTTTAGGTTTCCAGGGCAGGAATGTACATGAAGCTCAATAATAATTTGTTGAGCTAATGAAAGAGTAAAAGTGAACATTATATGGTCCATTGTTTATATACTGATATGTACCATTTATCTTATTATATGGAAACTCCTGGAGCATCCAGCCATGGATGAGATTAATTCCTACTGCCCAGTCACTAGCAAGGTGCTCTGAATATAATTTCCATCTCTCCATTGGATAAGTGAGTGAATGAGCAAGTGAAAGCTGAAAGCACAGAGAATAAATAAAATGGCAGGTGCACCTGGTGAATCATTTCATATGATAAGTCAGCAGAGTATGCTCTAGAAAAGTGACATATTTTTACATGACAATGACTTTGAAAATTTATGTTTTAATAGATTCCTTGCACCTGATAAATTTTCATTTTGTAAAATTTGCCTTAAAAGGAGTTTGCAGCTTTTGATTTTTAGTTTCTAAATCTTTAGTTTTTTCTCACTTATGTAGTATCAAAATATCATTAATAGAGACCAAAATTTTAAAAATAACATATAATAAATATTGTCACAATTCAAACAAAACATTTTTCTAAGACCGCATTCTAAATATCTTTCTGTATATCGATATAATTTGACTTAAGTACCTGAAACTTAAAATAATCTAAGACAGTTGAGTTGTCATCCTGTACTTTACAGTGGCCTAGGCCTGTAAATCTTCTAAACTTATGGATTCAGACATTGAAAATTTACTACTTCTCTTTAAGATTGTAAGTAGGCTTATCTTATTCCTACTTTCACAATGTCATATGGCAAAAAGAACTCTGTAAAGCCAAAGCAAACACACTTAAATCTTCCTTTGTATCTCTAGATAACTGTCTAGAAATCATTACACCCACTAATTTTACAGTATGGATTTGCTTTCAGATGAAGGGTTGCATTTCAGTTGTTTAAAACACAGGAAGTTTCTTTAACGTGTAACAGTAAAGGACTGCTCAAGGTCGTTGGTGGAGGACAACTTACACTACACAAGCATCAATGATATACACTGCCATCTTCACCTTGTGACTGTGAAAGTCTTCTGAGAGAAAGTGAGCCTGGGGAAGCATGTGTACAAAATTTAATGGCAGAGGCCTGGAAGCACACATACCACACACACACCGTTCCATGTCCAAGCACATGGCCATACTTCAAGGGAGACTGGTAAATGCAGTCTGGCTGTATGCATAGGAAAGAGAGATATTAGTGAGCAGTTAGTAGTTTCTGCCTTGCTACTGTAGGCTTATTTGTACTATATCTATATATGCTAATGTTTCTGTAAAAAATTAATGTAGATATCCAGGAATGATAAAAAACAATAGATAATATACTTTCTCTAAAATAGTCATAATTTCGGTGTGTTTTGGTACAAAAATTCTACCTAGTTACTAAATTATGAAAAAGAATTACCAATCTATTACTTATGAACATGTTCTTCTCAACACTGCTTTAGATTCAGTAAAGGAGAAATATCTATAGAAGTAACACTATAGTTATTTTCTATTGACTGTGTCATCCTCTAAGCTATAAGCATGACCCTAGTTTTAGAAAATGGGAGGCGAATTATTGTTCATTATTTACTAAATTAAATTTTTTAGGAAAAAAAACTATTCAGGATGGTTTATATAAATTATAAATGTATATTAATTAGATACATATACATGTATATATTTGCCAAATAAATTATGTAATATTCATTTCAATTCTGATATCAATTTGAAATAAAATTCTGTATTTCTTAAATGAACTAATAATACAACTCTACTTCAATTATAAAAAGAAAACTCTACAGGTCTCTATATAATGATGGAATCAACTAAAATATGAACTCCTCACTTGAGAATTCCAAATAAATTTTCATGAAGATAACTACTGGAAAAGGAAAACTCTGCTAACATACACTCTCACACGCACACATACCTCACCCATATATTATCATTATATACTAATTTCATCTCTTTGCCAATCCATATACTACATTTTGATAAAGAATAAAAGCAGTTCCAAATCTGTAAACCATATATGATAAATATATATATATATTTAATTCTGGGACTGTTTTCACTAGAAAAGAAAACATTGACTAGACGAAGTGGTTGCTGGCATGTGAAACTGAGATCATATTTATGCTGATCAAATCACTGAATGTTAGAAGCTAGTGAGAGGTTGATTTGGGTTTAATTTAGAGATTGTCTTTCTATTTATTGAGCTCTTTGCAATTGTATTGAGCAAACTTACGAGATAAGTTTGTCAAAAAAGTTGTTTAATTAATGGCTACCTGGTCTCCTGCCAGGAGTGTTTAAATGTCTTTCATTGCAGGAGAATATGTCCTAAGTGACTTTTGAAGTCTCTTGTAATGATTTCAGGAATCTACTTTTGAAATTTACTTAAGAGTAACAGTTACTACTTTCAATCATAAATTGAATTCATAAATTTATTCAATCACAAATAAGTCCTGATTTTAGTGACCAGGAATCACTAACTCAATGATATATTATACTCAATGTATGGTTTTATCTATGAAATAAACTTCAGTAGATTTTTTAAGTTGTCTTCAGTGAGAGAGAGAAATATATATATATATATATATTTTTTGTATGTCTGTGTATATATATATAAAACTGTAATATATAAAATACTTTACATCAGATGATTCCTTTTCCCACAATATCATCTTGCCTGGATAAAAATTAGAGGCATTTCATTCTTATTATTAGTGCATCACTCTATACAAAAAATAGGTTGAGGAGAAAAAAAAATACCATCTGTCAGATGACATAAGGACATAATAGAAACTTAGCTTATGAAATTCAGACCTAAAGTGCCAAAAGATTCACTTTGTATATGAAGCATTTGAAAAAAATCAAATAAATATATCATTTCTAGTAGTAACACATCAATCAAAGAAGTTCTGCAAATAATGTAGCAAAGTCCAATTTTATAACTTTAGTCTTTAGAATTCTTTTCACAACTCAAAGTTTAAATAATTTATAAACATACAACACCAACTATGATTTATTACTAATAACAAATGCCCCAATGCTGCTATATGTGCAACTACATTCTAGTTTGGTGAATAAAGACCATGTTTATTAGAAGCCTTATCCTAACATGAATACCACACAATTGCATTTAATGTATATTATATCTGTTTAACATCTAGTAAGAGTAGTTTTATGAGGGATAATTGTTATTAACCATCATAATTTAATAACTCTAAAATTCTGATATACATTTTCAACGATCTTATATAGACAAACTTTTTTTCCCTATCTCCCACAAATAAAAGTTTGTGAATATTTTGTTTGCTTCTTCAAAACAGTATTTCCCTAGGTGTTTGTCACATTTCCTTCTTTTCCTTGAGAAAATATCTTTCAGCATTTGGTACAGTTCACAATTTGATGCAGCTCACTATTTGCCTGGATTCAGAGAACAAGAAAATGATGTGGTATTTAAACTAAACAGTTTCTGTAAGCTCTCATTCTTTCCAGCAACCTACAATATATTGGTCTCCTCAGAAAAATATGAAATTCATATTTTACATCCCACCATAAAAACCACCATATGTAGCCATGTGGTATTACTCTCATCAAGCATTTATATCAAAGAGAAGATTAGATGTCATGCTATTATGGAAATGCATACACAAAGGTACACTGGGAATGGAAAACACCTGCCTTCATTAAAGAAACTAGCCTTTGGTATTTGTGATCTTTTAACTTTACAAGGTCCCATACCTGTGAAAGCCTTGCATTGGTATTTGTAAAATAGGAGGAGAAAATGATTCAAGACTATGCTGTGGCATGTTTCTAATAATCCCAAAGTCTCATCTCCTACAGTCTGAAATTTGGTTTAAATTTTCAGTTTTGCCGTCATTTTGTGGACAATATTAGATGAAATAAATTCCATAGTACACAAACTGAAAATCTAGGAACCCGTTAATACATTTAAGAAAATCATTTTTATATTTTTGAAATTCAGGCACAATCACAAAAGACATCAATATAATACAGATTTCATTAATACTAGTCCATAGATTTCTTTGAAACATGTTTAACATTTTTCATTGCCAATGCACATTGTTACTGGAAGTTTAACAACTTAACCTTGATCTTGCATCTGTTCAAGTGGCCTGTTTCTCTACTTCTTACTATTTTCCCCTTATTGTGGGGAGGAGGGGATTTGTGAATCTTCCAGAAAGTAAATACTGCCTCTGAAAAATCAGCCAGTTAATACTGATCATGAATATTGTTTTTAAAATGTCCTCTTATATAAATCAACATTCAGTGGGAATGTAATAAATCTCAGAGTAATAAAAATAAATCACAATTTACTACGTAGAATTAAGGAATGACATCCTATTTTCTAAGTTTAAAGCATTGATTTTTTCCCTTTTTACATCATATAATTTGATTTTTCTTTACTTCAGTTACCTAAATTGGCTTTTGAAAAGTCTTAATTAATATTAAATTATATGCTAATATTTAGAAGTCTGGCAATGTGTAAAAAATATATGGCACTCAAATTTTTGCTTTTTTTGCTTTATAACTTTAGTCTTTTTTTTTTTTTTTTTTTTTTTGCTTATAACAGATTTTAGCAAAAGGCAGAAAAATTCAGTGACTAAAAAATAAAATGCAACATATCTTAATATGTCACTACAACTAAAGTATAACATTCTAGTAATTTTTCATATGTTTACAGTCTACTATAAATAACTTTATATATACACAATTATTTATATTGTATATAAGCTCATATAATTTATATAAATACATACACTTCTAGGGAGACACACTGTATATATAAATAATCATAAAAATAAATAAATAAATAAGGCAATTTAAAATAAAGTACGAAAAAAAATCCAGATACAACTAAAACGATTGATGCTGAGAAGCTAGGACACATGAGGAGTGACTGATGGAAGCTAATTTGATAAAAGGCTTTTAGGAGTGAGTATGGAAAGAGACTTTTTTGCAGTAATTCACACAAGTAATATTCCAAAACTTACTGAAAAGATGAGAAAAAGTATACATCAAATTAGACACATCATGTGAAATCTATAATAAAAGAGCACATTGTGTTTTACTGCATTAACTATAATGGTTCCGCAGTAACCTTGAACTCCTACTTTGTAGCTGGGTTGAATTGAGATATACTGCGGAGGTGCCTTCTGAAACCCATAGAGAAAGCACAACCGCACACTACTCTTGCTGATTCTCAGGAGGGAGAGCCATAGTGTGACACGTACTACTTCAAAGGCTCCTGTACTTCCTGACTCCCCAGCTTTCCTACGAAGCTCTGAGATCTGGACTTACGGCTTTGAGCTTGACTTGGCTTTGGAGACTGAGGCAGCCCAACAACCAGCCTACCCCGTGGAAAAGGTCCTGGCTCCCCCTTGGAGAGCTTTCACTGAGATAATGAGGACCATATGAAAGGGAGGAGTGTATAAAACAGCCCTCCAATGCAGGAGAGAATAAGAAAAATGTTTTAGAACTAATCTGCTACAAAACTGTATTCCCTTACATTCCACAACACACTTAGAGCAGCCTTACTATGTGACTACTTTCTGGGATTTCTCTCCTGGACATACCAAAAAAGCCTTCAATTACCAAATAAGTGCTACTTTTTGAATCAACCAGAATTATGTTCCCACTGAGCCCCAGAGATCTTATGTTATAATAAACAGTTAGGCAAAAAAAAAAAGCAATATCCTGGCAGCCAAATTGGAAGTGGCAGTGGTACATCAAGGAGGTTCAGAATTCATAAGTAAAATGTAGGCAGAAGATGGAAACAGGGAGACTTTCTATATATGCACCAGTAGGATTGTAGTGGTACTGAGATCCCAAAAAAATTAGGGCAGTTGAGATCCCATCTAAGATCAACAAGGCTACGGGTGATTAAGCAAGCTAGAGATTGGGGAGTGTGTTAGGAGATAACATATTTATCTACCATCCAGTTGTAGAATAAGAAGGGAACTGAGAGTAATATTTACATGTTGAATGTCATCATGCATTAGACCTGGGTAGACCTCTCCCTACTAAGAGATGAATGAGGCTAGGATGACTAGTTTTCTACCAAAAAAAAAAAAAAAAAAAAAAAGTGTTCTCCATTCCATATTTAAATCCAGGAGGTAGTTGCCCAGTGAACGTGTTGTCTCAGCAACTCCTTATTTTGGATTAAAGCAAAGTGACTAGATTTAGCCAATGAAATGTAAGTGAAGCGATATATCTCACTTCATTGCTAAGGATTTTAAGAAGTTGGCGGAGCTTCTCCACACTCTCTTCTTCCTTCTCCTGTTTTGAAGTGGGGGCTTCCAAAGCTCTGGGCAATGAAAATGCCATAAAATTGAAGAACCAAGGGTCCCTGAATCCCCATAGAGTGAAAGACCACAGACGCTAAAAACTTTTGTATTGAACATTACTTCAGAGAAAATTAAAATTCTATTGCCTTTAACTCCTGAAATTTGTGAGTTTGTTAATGAAGCTTGCATTAATGTAACTAATAAAAATTAGTTAAATGAAAAATAAAATGATTCCAATGAAAAATACTACTGATTAAAAGAAAGGGACATAATGCCAAAGAACTACTATAGGATTTGCTATAGGAACCAGAAAATATATTAGACAAGTGATTAGAAATCTCAGTAGGCTATAAGAAAATACAAACTCTTTACAAAAGGAAAAAAGATACATAGGGAAAATAATCTGAAATATAATGAAAGCAGGATACAATAAGAAAATGAAGATGAAGATAGATTTAAAATACAAAAGAATTCAAGTCCAAAGTAAAGGCAGCAGTCAAAGCCATATAACTATAGTGAAAATGGAAACAATGATATTAGATGAACAACTTGAGATCTCTCAGAATGCAGAAGAAAAGGCAGTACAAGCAACAAGAGAAACTATATATGCAGCTTTTTGTTGGGTGTGTGTGCAGAGAGAGAAATTACTAAGAAAAATAATGCACAGACAACTGTATCTACATTAGCAGAGTAATTTCTATGGCTAAAATCAACCTGTGTTTTTATCCTGCAAGTAATTAAATCCCTGAAACAAAAAGAGCAATTTCATCACAACTGTGAGAATGAAAGGTTATAAGGCAAAAATTATATAACCAACAAGTTTGCCTTCCACATGATATTGCAACAGAAAAAAATTATTAGATATGCAAGGTCTCAGAAAAATTCCATCTATTTCTTTTTTTAAGAAAACCATTTGAAAATATTTTACTGCAGAAAGGAAGAAAATCAAGAGAACAGGCTGTCGTTTTTAGGGGAGTACTGACCTAGTCTCTCTCTCCTAGTGAAAGTCATTTCAATTTTACCCAAGATTTATGTACAAAAAATAGCCATCATAACATTACTTATAATAATGAAAAAGTATAAATAAACTTAATATCCAATATTAGAAAACAAACTTTTTAATGAAGTATGAAAAAGCCTTCATATTATAAGCATGCAGACCTTTAACACAGGGAAATGATATAAGCCTAACTGAAAACAGAAGGATGCAAAATTCAGTATTCAGTACAGTATCGATTTCATTATAAAATAGAAAAAGTACCTAATGGAATGTTGGAATTTGGGATGATTTGTTTTCCTGCTTCTTTGCACTTTTATGACTTTTCTCATTTCCATCAACTAAGCATACCTATTTTAAAAACGTTAAAACTTTACAAAATACAGAATAAATAGCAAATTCTATTTTGGCACTTTATTATATGGTTATTGAAATTGGTTATTAATTAATTATAGGGCCACTTCATTTATTTAGGCTGCTTTTTAGCAATAAACATACCATAAAATCTCATTGTAAAATGTGGAAGTAAGACAATGCGAAGGTAGATGACATTCCAGAAAATAGAAAGAAAAAGAAAAAAGAAGTTGGGATAATCTTATTAATTATATTAAAGTCTTATACTTTCTACTTCACCATTTTTATCAGTATTACAGCTCAGATATCCATTTCTGAACAAACATACATTATTCAAAGAAATATCCCATCTCCCATAAAATAAACATAATTTAAAATTTAAAAAAGTATTTCTTGTTGTAGCACTAAACACTTTCTGGGTTTATGATAAAAATACTGAAATTCTTTGTTTGATTTACATGTTACACATATGTAGAAATTTATTAGTTTTCTTGTAACACATAATTTTGAAAAATAAAATCCATATATCTTATTTATGTTTCATTTATTTAAGAAATATTTCTTTAAAACAAAACACCTCTATATTCTGGAGGCTTTGGCAGCAGTGTAAATGTTCTCATCTGTGGTAGAGGACATTACATTACAGGAAAATGTTTCCATACTGAAACAGTGTATAATAAATAGGTATTTTAAAAATTTATTTATGAGGATTATGAGGAAAACAGTCTTTAAGACAAATAGAAGAATACACCAAATGTCACAGACTTGAATGATGACATAATACCCTCTTGCCTGTGATGGTGACACAAAACAGCAAAGGACACACAACTGTCAGTCTTATTGTTTATCTTCTATCTGAGACTAATAAAAGAAGGAGGTGATTGATGGCACAAAGACACAAACACTGTCTTAGACATACAGTTGTTACCTTTTATACATATATAAAAGTATTGTATTGATGGTTTTAAGGACACCTTACTTTTCTAGCTTCCTAAGATGCTGTCTTTACCTAAAAGAGAAATAAAGGAACTTATAGTTTGATTATATGAAAAGTTATACATTACCCCTCTTAGATATTACCCCTTCTTGATATACTATTTGAACGTGTTATATTTGTGCTCATGTATGTGTGTGTATATATGTTTCTATACATATTTAAATGTTCGGGCAGAGAGAGAGTAAGAGCCCTAGAGAAAGAAGGCACAGAGAAATAGAGACAAATTGAGAAAAACCACCACCAAAAATGAACACCTCGGATGTGGATTCTTTTTTTTAATATATGTTTCTTCCAAATACAAAATTAATTAACACATTTGTTCAAAACACTGAATATGTATAGAGGAAGCTCCAAAGAAGTAGTAAGTGCCTGTACTGATTTTTAAGAGCTTGCAATTTATTTGGAGGAGATTCAACGTACAGATATAAGATACGTAAGTGATAATTGCAAAGCAAGTGAATGATAATGCAGCGGAAAATTCTTAAATCAGAGCTGGGGAGAGCAAGTAATTAAAGAGGGATTTAATGAGTCGAGAAAACTATTTTGGAAACTTTGAACATGGGGTTAGGCCATGCATGGACGGGCAGCTATAAGCAGAGGAGGACAAAGAACAGAGAATCAGCTTCAGCAAAAGGAAGACGGTCTCAGTAACGGGGGGGTGGGCCCAGAAAAGGAGTACGTATTTCTACATGCACACATACACATGTGCACGCTCCTGGTCCCCTGTGCTCACGGCTCCCTCTGTCTGGAGTGTCCCCCTACAAAGCTGCCAATTCCAAATCTTATCTTGAAAAACTGTCTCTCTCATATTACTTTGCGTAGAAATTATGTTTCCCAACCTCATAGAAATTACGTTTCCCAACCTCATTAAGATGCCCCATTTCTCTGATTTTTTTTAAATGTAGTTTTCAATTGTGATTTATCTATTTCTATATTATAATTCTCTGTGCTAATATTGTCTCTTATTGTACTTAAAGTTCCTTAGGAGTGATATTTTGCATGTGCCTGATTCATCTATGTCCACCTCACAGCTTAATAAAAATCATGTAAAAAAGATATTCTATAACAACTAGAAAATATTATATTTCTATTATCATTATAATAAACATTCCTTTCAACAGAAATCAACTTTCTTTCCAACATCCAACTGTAAAAGTTTCAAAAATGTTTTTTCACCAGTATAGTTCATTAATAAGTTATTTGTTGGTATCACATTTTATATTTTACCAACAAATATGTAAACCATCAGGAAAAACTGATTCAAATACACCAGGGTTTCCAGGTAAGATGGTGCAGGGATTCTTATTTTGACCCAACACATTTATTGCAAACACATAATAATAGTTAAAAAAAAAAAAAGGCCCTCCAAATAAAATAAGCAGAGAAGAACCATATAACAAAGTGGAGAGTGCCAGCAAAGCTGCAGGGTGGCTTAGCTTCAGATCTGAAGTTTGCTCCTACGGAGTAAAAGGGATTTAAGTGCTCTCAGACAAACAGGACCAGGAATAGAAAGTTCTTGAAGCTAAGGCCTGGAGTGAGGCTCCTCAACTCTAAAGGAAGCTAAAAATAAAACTCATCACCATCTGGGCTGTGGCTTCAATTAACCTATGAGTCTCAGACTGTGAGCACGCAGACTAAGCCTTTTAATCAAGAAATAAGCAAGCTGGCTCTCTAACTAGATCACCACACCCTGAAACGCCTTAATAAAAAATTAAAAAAAGAAAGGGCCCAGGGAGATGAATGCTAAGAGATAAGGCGTACCCTCAAGACTGGAGAGGGTAAGCATAGGAGGTGGGAAAGTGGGCGGAGGAAGGAAACAAAATTTCCCCACTTCCAAAGAGTATTCAAAACAAAATTGCATAAATACTGTGTCTTAGTTGAACAAAGAATATAAAATGAGTATGTTTAAGATGCCTCCAGTACTAAATGAAAGACTAATTTCCATTAAAATAAAATAAGAAATTGCAAAACAAAAACAGGCAGAAATGAAAAACTAACATACAGGTGAACGTGAAAGGAAGTAATTTAAAATACTGTTAGAAAGTACAGTCACTGAAATTTTAAAATAAAACTATCAGATTTGTAGCTATTTTTGAGGAATTCAGTGGCAAATAGCTCAGAAAGACAAAGATACATACACATATAAGTGACAGCAATTGAACACGCAGAGACTACACTGAGAGCCCCTAACGTATGTCTAATAGTATATCTATCCTATACCAAAATTGAAGAAATACTTTTAAAGAGAAAGTTACAGGCTAAGTTAGCAAATTGAATCGATTGGTATATATAAAAGACAATACATCTTTACCAATTTGGGTTTTTTTCAATAATGCAAGGTCTTTATAAGTATAGAAAAATCAAACACTGTATTTTGCCATACAAACAAATATAAAGGAGGAAAAACCCTCAAGATGCATGAGAATTTTATGAAATTATTAACATTCATGATAAAATTTGTAAATCTTGAGATAGAAGGGAACTGGTGATTTTAATTTTCATGTAGATGATCATTCCAATCACGCTCACTCACTGTTCCTTGACTTCCTCCCCTCTGAAAAACTCATCCTCCGCCCTCCTCAGTCCCCCTTTGTGGGTGTGCTCTTCAATTCATCATAACATGCAATACGCGCAGCCCTTCCATATTTTCCACGCATCCTACTTTCTGGCGACCAACTCTCATCTCTCCAGTGCATCCCCCTCGCCCCGGACTCCTTTAATTCAACCAGAACCTTAAATCCTTTGATCCTACCACACTTTCACTGTTACCTATTTTCTTCATTCCCCCTCTTCCCACCTTATCCATGGTCAGTTTCTTAATTTATTCACTCAGCAAATCTCTATTATCAAGTGCTGTTTTGGGTCTCTGGGGACACATTTGCAACCAAGATCACTCCCTTGTATTTACCTACAACTTCCTCGTACCTTGTTTACTTCAATATCTCCACATTTGACTTTTGAGTAGAATTCAGTCTACTCTGTTCATGCCTAAAATCTGCATATAAAATGATTTCATCTTGTCTCATGGCTTCAATGTCATCAATATGCTAACAATTCCCATATTTATATCTCCCAACTGAACTTTTTTCCTTAATCTATAACCTATTCAACTAACTTGACACCTCTACTGAATGCCTCAAAAAGCTGCTCAAAATTAACATGTCCAAATAATTCCTGAAAGCATTTTCTCCTCACACCAGTTCCTTTAGTCTTCCACATCTCAGTTAACAACTCCAGTTATCTGTTTGCTTCCACAAAAAAAATTTTTGAGTTGTTCCTATGCCTGTTTTACACCCACCAGGCATCAAATCTGTCAGCAAATGCTGGCAGCTTTATACTCAAAATACGTCCCAAATTTACCAGCTCTCACCTTAACTGTTTTCACCATGGACCAAGCCATCCTGACATCTTACCTGGATTACTAAACATGTCTCTCTGATTCTACCCTTCCCCCTTCAGTCTATTCTCAACACAGCAACATGGTGATTCCATTAAAACATAAATCAGAGTATGTTATATGTTACTCTTTTGTTCAAAACGCTGCAAGAACTTTCACTTAGAGTAATTTTAGAAGTTCTTATTTTGATCTTCAAGGTCCTCATGATTTGGTCTACTTTCCGCTCTCTTGCTACTTTATCGTTGTTTATTCAGCAGTCACTTTGCCTTCTCTCTCATTCAAAAGCTCTTTACTGGAAAACAGTTAACTACTTCATGCCCGCCATAACTTTACTCATATTCCACCTATTCAGTAAGACCGTCTCCTGTCACCATTTTCAAGATTTCAACCCCCTTCCTACGGTTTCACATTCTCGCTCCCTGTTCTTTTTTTTCCCCTTTGTATAATTATCAGACAATTGCTTATCTCCTCTTTTTTCTGTCTCTATCCAGCAGAATTCAAGCTCTAAAAAGGCAGAGTCTTTGTTGTATTCACAAATGACTCCTAAGTACTTTAGAATTGCCCATAAATAATTAGATATGAACAAATAAATAATAACTTGCCTACAGGTAGATACTTCTTCTAGAAGAAAATGTAGAAAATATCTTTGTAACTTCAAATAGTGACAGTTTTCTTAAAACACAAAAGCACAAAACATAGAGGAGACCACTGCTAAATCAGACTACATTAAAACGTACAACCTCAGTTCAACAAAAGACACACTAAAAATGATAAATGCCAGCTGTATGTCAATTATATCTCCTAAGTACTTTCGATAAAGTTAAAATCTGGTGTCACTCATATGGGGCAATTTACAGAGCAGCTGAAAATAATATGCAAAAAAGTAAGCTATGATTATTCTAGATAAAATAAAATTAGGACAAACTTATATTATTTCCATTTTGAAAAATAATATTGTTACCATTGCCCACAGTGTACACTATGTTGGCACAAGTTTGGAAATATTCTGAAAATGTATTTCAGTGAATTGCAGCTCAGAAACTTTCTCTAAGATTTCAGCTTCAGTATTCTATGGAAAGTATACAATATACAGGATGCCAACAGTTCAGAATTATCTAGGTAGATGTTGTGTACTGTTTTTATTATGCAATTATAAAACCGTACTTCCTTGATAAGCACTCAGAAATAAATACTAGTGTAGTAATTAAAAGGAAAATAAGGGGCTTCCCTGGTGGCACAGTGGTTGAGAATCCGCCTGCCAATGCAGGGGACACGGGTTCAAGCCCTGGTCTGGGAAGATCCCACATGCCGCGGAGCAACTAGGCCCGTGAGCCACAACTACTGAGCCTGCGCGTCTGGAGCCTGTGCTCCGCAACAAGAGAGGTCGCGATAGTGAGAGGCCCGCGCACCGCGATGAAGAGTGGCCCCCGCTTGCCACGGCTGGAGAAAGCCCTCGCACAGAAACGAAGACCCAACACAGCCAAAAATAAAATAAATAAATAAATAAATTTAAAAGGAAAATAAGACGTAGCCTAGTTGTGAGGACCACAATGGTTAGTATCTTACTGCTAAACAAAATAGTAAAAGCAAAGTCACTGAAACAGCATAAGATATCATTAGCTAAAGAAAGTTTTGAGAATAAAATACACAGGATCATGATCAGAGTTGTTTCTCTCCCCAAAGTGAAAACAGCTCTGACAAGCAATGACTAACTTATATAATTAATTTTTTGCTCATGCGATTAATGAAAATTATTGCTTTTGTGGAGCATGGAATAAATAGAGTAGACATATGGAGAAAGTGTCAAGGTGGGGTGAGAGATGAAATTGAATGTATATGTTTTTAATAATATACTAGGACAGGTTATGTTAAATTTTCTTTCAAGTTATATTTGACTTATTTATGATATTAACAGCTTTGAATTATTCTCACTTATTAGAAGAAATATAAATTATAACAAATGCTAAATATTATAGTTTATACATCCCAGTATATTTTAAGATAGATGAGGGAAGAAACCATGTTTCTTATTCATCATTATATTTCAGCACCTGACAAATATTTGTTCAGTTGAATTTCTCTTATTACTATCACCAGTGACAATTATCTAATGAGTAAAATCTAGGCTAATAAGTTTAAGAATATATAACCATTTCTTCAAGAATTTATATCTGCAGCCTGTACATATTTCCTGAACTCCAGAGGATGTATACACTGCCCACTCCACATCTCTACTGGAATGCTTAATAGTCATCTATAACATAACATGTTCAAAACAGAATTCTTGATGTTCCTTCCCAAACTTTTCCTCCAGAAACCTCCCCATCTCATTTTGTATCAACTCCATCCTTGCTTAGGCCATAAACCGTGAAATCATGCTTAACGCCTCTCTTTTCCTCACATCCCACATCCAACCATCAACAAATACTTTTAGCTCGATTTCCAAATATGTATTGGGAATTTGACCACTTCTCACCACCTCTACTGCAAACACCCTAGTTCAAGCCGCAAACATCTCTCACCTGGATTACTGAGGCTCCTACTGACCCCCTTCACTAATCTGTAACTTTTGTGGAAGCCAAGATTTTTGTATACCTCCTACATCCAGAAGAATGCATGTTACACAATAAGTAATCAAGAAATATTTTTGAATGAATGAATTTGCTAATAAGTATGTAGTAGTATCTAAGAGTTTATATGGAAACTCTTAAAATTATATAGAATTCAACAAAGTTTCTACACTTCGTAATACACAGATATCAATAGATTCACAATGTAACAATCCAAACAAGCTCAAGATATAATGGATAAAAGATTCACTCAATTATTAATACAAACAACATTTTAGAAATAGGGTATATTTTCAAAATTTAATTCACGAATGGGTTAAGTGGAAATGGAAAAAGAATTGAATAGAAAATTCACTTATGAATAGAAAGAATGAATATCATATATTAATATGTGACAATGCTTTCCTAATTAATTTATGTTTAACACAATTCTAGTCAAAATCCCACTGATTTTTCTTTTTTTTTCAAAAACTCACACAAATAAGAATAACATGAAAAATGACACAAGAACTACAAATGAAATGTTTGAGGTGTTGGGAGGGCATTTAATATAGGGAACTGCTCTGGCAAGGGAAATCAGGAAAAACACTCCTGAGAAAGTGATGATTGAACTTAGATTTGAAAAAAGAAAATTTAGAGTCAACAAGGTGAAAGTGTTTGGGGGTGAAGGATGATTCCTCAGGAGAGGAATTTGCAGGAATGTTTAATGCATGGGAAATGTTTATGTTACATAGAAAAGCACAATATAACCTACATAAATCCCCAGTGATGTTTACATGTAAAAAGAAAAGCACTAAAATGTCAACAGAGGTTGTATCAGAGTGATGGGATTGTGGGTGATGCTTATTCCTTTTTCATCATTTCTGTATCTCTCAAATATAATACAATGAGCATGTTCTATTTTTACACTAAAAATGTTGCAAAATGGAAACTTTTTTTGGCTGAGTCCTTCAAATACATTCTTCCTGTTCATAGGTATTAGATAAAAACTATAACTAACATTTAGTTAAGCTCATTCTTTTGGTGTATCAAGAGCATCCATTTGTTTATTAGCCTATCAAATAGCCCATTTAGTTGTTTTTTTCTATATATTATAGTGGTGATAATCCACTCCATGTCAGGCTTTGGCACATGATTAATGTGTCAACATGAAGGTGCTTTAGTGGCCTTTGGCATTCTATTGCTAAAGTGAACTCAGCAAAATCCAGCAAGGCACATTTGCCAATCCTATAAAAATACAATATGAACTGTTGACTTGCCAGCTGCTTACAGCATCGAGTAAGGTGTAACTGTATTCAACTCACGTACATCAGGTAATAACAGAGTAGTTTATTATCATTGCAGGTGCAGAAACCTGCCAACATTTCAGCCATCTGGGCTTCCTCAGGGCAGTATACAAGCAAAATATGTGAATGAAGTATGTGAGTTGAATATGGTTTTATTCATTTTTTTCTGTTGCGGGCTCTAACAAAACTGCTTTATATATTTTGGAAAAGTAATTCTGTAATGTTATTTTACTTTGGAAAGCCGTCAACTTTTACTAATTTAAGCCCATTAACGTTTTCACTAAATTGCTTATGTCTAAATGATAATGGATATTCAGATGGCATTTTATAACAAGAAAACTGTGGTAAATGTAATATAATAGAATAAACAAAAGTTATAATTCCTGAGGGGTTAATGAGCAATCTATCTTACAGTATATTTCACCAATCACAATATCATGACACAGAGGTTCTATTAATTAGCAGTTAAGCATATGCTGTCACAACTTATCAGAAGATTTCACTTTTAGAAAGACACACTAGACCCCCTCACAGCTAAAGTTATAGATATTGTGAGGCTCCACACTATAATTTTTCAACTGAAACATGTTTATTTCCCATCGATGGGTTATCAGATTTTTCTCCATTGTTAACACAGAACTAAGTAAAATAATTAGGACTGAAATTTAATGATAAGGTCAATAAATAAACTTATTATTCTTTCTGCTTCTGCACCTCCTGCATCCAGAAGAGAGCATGGTACACAATAAGTAATCAAGAAATGTTTTTGAATGAATGAATGAATTTGCTAGTAAGTATATAAAGTGTCTAAGAGTGTATGTTGAAACGCTTAAAATTATATAAAATTCAACAAAGTTTCTACACTTCCTAATAAATACACAGATGTCAACAGATTCACAATACAGCAATCCATACCAGCTCAAGATATAATAGATAAAAGACTTACTTAAATATTAATACAAATAAGACTTGGAAATAGGACATGTTTTCAAAATTTAATTCATGACTGGGCTAAATGGAAATGGAAAGATAATTGAATGAAAAATTCATGTATAGAATAAAAGAATGAATTTTATAAATATGACAATACTTTTCTAATTAATTTATAAGTTTAATACAATTCCCAAAATAAGGGAACTAAAATTAGATTTTTTGTTTTGTTTTGGCTGCCAGTGCAAGTGTAAGTAAACAAAGGTGTTTATTTGCCTTTACTCTGCATCTCTGATGGTGGTAAAAATTAAATTTAATTAAATTTAAAATGTTTTAATAGTAAAGAAAACATTGATGACAGGAGCTTCCAAAAACAGTGTTAAAATGCTCTTAAGCTCTAAATCCATAGGAATATTGTCATAAGAACTGACTGCATCTTCTTAGCACCAGATTTTTCTTTTAGTCCCTTTACATAAACTAGGCACACCTATACAAGTGAGCCTGGGATCCATATAAGGAAAAAAAAAGAGTTTATATTAGGCACTGAGCACTCTGCTGTAAGTGTTCTCCAAAACTTCCCTGTTTAATCTTAGATTCCCTGACCTTTTCTACTATACTTTGGTTTGGATCTTGATTCTCAGGCATCTGACCTCTTGGCTTGTATATTTTACCCTGTCTCTGACCTCAACGTCCTTCAGAAAATGTCTTGCATTGTCTATCCCAGGGCACTGCTTTGCCCAACTCACCCCAACGCAGAAGGAGGGAAACCTAAATCAACATCTCAAGTTCTGCATTTAGCCATTTCCAAGAAATTCATGACTTTTTATTATTATTATTATTACTCTTCTTTTTATTGTGGTTAGCACAGATAACATAAAAGGGTAGATTCCCTCAAAAGAATTTTAAGGATACAGCACAGTATTGTTAACTATAAGCACAGTGTTTTATAATAAATCTCTAGAACTTATTCATCTTGCTTAACTGGAAATTTATACTCGTTGGACAGCATTTCCCTATTTCTCTCTCCCCTATCCCCTGGCAACCACCATTCTACTTTTTGGGTCTGTGAGTTTGCTAGTTTAAATATCTCCTATAAGTAGAATCATATATGTATATGCCCTTTTGCAACTGGCTTATTTCACTTAGAATAATAGTCTCCATGTTCATACATGTTGAGATACGTATCAGGATTTCCTTCTTGTTGTGACTGAATAATATTCCACTGTATGTATATACCACATTTTCTTTATTTTTAAGGTGCTGGCAAATTTTCAGTTTTCATTCATTTATCTTGCTGGTACAGCTAACTGAATTTATATAGCTGTATCAATATTTACATTTATCTCTCCCTATAAATCTATATCCATACTACCTATACCTATATCTCTAAGTGTATAATGTGCTGGTAAATTTTTTTAACATCTTTATTGGAGTATAATTGCTTTACAATGTTGTGTTAGTTTCTGGTGTATAACAAAGTGAATCAGCTATATGTATACATATATCCCAATACCCCCTCCCTCTTGCGTCTCCCTCCCACCCTCCCTATCCCACCCCTCTAGGTGGTCACAAAGCACCGAGCTGCTGTCCCTGTGCTATGTGGCTGCTTCCCACTAGCTAGCTATTTTATACATAGTAGTGTATATATGTCAGGGCTACTCTCTCACTTTGTCCCAGCTTACCCTTCCCCCTACCCGTGTCCTCAAGTCCATTCTCTACATCTGTGTCTTTATTCCTGTCCTGCCCCTAGGTTCATCAGAACCAATTTCTTTTCTTTTCTTTTTTTTTTTTTTAGATTCCATATATATGTGTTGGCACACGGTATTTGTTTTTCTCTTTCTAACTTACTTCACTCTGTATGACAGACTCTAGGTCCATCCACCTCACTACAAATAACTCAATTTCCTTTCTTTTTATGGCTGAGTAATATTCCATTGTATATATGTGCCACATCTTCTTTATCCATTCATCTGTTGATGGACACTTAGGTTGCTTCCATGTCCTGGCTATTGTAAATAGTACTGCAATGAACATTGTAGTATATGTCTCTTTTTGAATTCTGGTTTTCTCAGGGTATAGGCCCAGTAGTGGGATTGCTGGGTCATATGGTACTTCTCTTTTTAGTTTTTTAAGGAACCTCCATACTGTTCTCTATAGTGGCTGTATCAATTTACATTTCCACCAACAATGCAAGAGTGTTCCCTTTTCTGCACAGCCTCTCCAGCATTTATTGTTTGCAGATTTTTTGATGATGGCCATTCTGACTGGTGTGAGGTGATACCTCATTGTGGTTCTGATTTGCATTTCTCTAATGATTAGTGATGTTGAACATCCTTTCATGTGTTTGTTGGCAATTGTATATCTTCTTTGGAGAAATGTCTATTTAGGTCTTCTGTCCATTTTTGGATTGGGTTGTTTGTTTTGATATTGAGCTGCATGAGTTGCTTAAATATTTGGGAGACTAATCCTTTGTCAGTTGCTTCATTTGCAAATATTTTCTCCCATTCTAAGGGTTGTCTTTTCATCTTGTTTATGGTTTCCTTTGCTGTGCAAAAGCTTTTAAGTTTCATTAGGTCCCATTTGTTTATTTTTGTTTTTATTTCCATTTCTTTAGGAGGTGGGTCAAAACGATTCTTGCTGTGATTTATGTCATAGAGTGTTCTGCCTATGTTTTCCTCTAGGCGTTTTAGAGTATCTGGACTTACATTTAGGTCTTTAATCCATTTTGAGTTTATTTTTGTGTATGGTGCTAGGAAGTGTTCTAGTTTCATTCTTTTACATGTAGCTGTCCAGTATTCCCAGCACCACTTATTGAAGAGGCTGTCTTTTCTCCATTGTATATTCTTGCCTCCTGTATCAAAGATAACGTGACCATATGTGCATGGGTTTATCCCTGGGCTTTCTATCCTGTTCCATTGATCTATATTTCTGTTTTTCTGCCAGTACCATACTGTCTTGATTACTGTAGGTTTGTAGTATAGTCTGAAGTCAGGGAGCCTGATTCCTCCAACTCCATTTTTCTTTCTCAAGATTGTTTTGGCTATTCGGTGTCTTTTGTGTTTCCATACAAATTGTGAAATTTTTTGTTCTAGTTCTGTTGAAAAATGCCCTTGGGAGTATGAGAGGGATTGCACTGAATCTGTAGATTGCTTTGGGTAGTACAGTCATTTTTACAATGTTGATTCTTCCAATCCAAGAACATGGTATATCTCTCCATCTGTTTGTATTATCTTTAATTTCTCTGATCAGTGTCCTATACTTTCCTGCATACAGGTCTTTTGTCTCCTCAGGTAGGTTTATTCCCAGGTATTTTATTCTTTTTTATCCCTATGGTAAATGGCGGTGTTTACTTAATTTCTCTTTCATATTTTTCATCATTAGTGTATAGGAATGCAAGAGATTTCTGTGCATTAATTTTGTATCCTGCTACTTTACTAAATTCATTGATTAGCTCTAGTAGTTTTCTGGTAGCATCTTTAGGATTCCCTATGTATAGTATCATGTCATCTGCAAACAGTGACAGTTATACTTCTTCTCCATTTTGGATTCCTTTTATTTCTTTTGATTCTCTGACTGCTGTGGCTAAAACTTCCAAAACTATGTTGAATAATCGTGGTGAGAGTGGGCAACCTTGTCTCGTTCCTGATCTTAGAGGAAATGCTTTCAGTTTTTCACCATTGAGAATGATGTTGGCTGTGGGTCTGTCATATATGGCCTTTATTATGCTGACGTAGTTTCCCGCTATGCCTACTATCTGGAGAGTTTTTATTATAAATGGGTGTTGAATTTTGTTGAAAGCTTTTTCTGCATCTATTGAGATGATCAAATGGTTTTTATCCTTCAGTTTGTTAATATGGTGTATCACATTGATTCATTTGCGTATATTGAAGAATCCTTGCATTCCTGGAATAAACCCCACTTGATCATGGTGTATGATCCTTTAATGTGCTGTTGGATTCTGCTTGCTAGTATTTTGTTGAGGATTTTTGCATCTATGTTCATCAGTGATATTGGTCGGTAGTTTTCTTTTTTTGTGACACCTTTGTCTGGTTTTGCTATCAGGGTGATGGTGGCCTCATAGAATGAGTTTAGGAGTGTTCCTTCCTTTGCAATTTTTTGGAAGAGTTTGAGAAGGATAGGTGTTAGCTCTTCTCAATGTTTGATAGAATTCGCCTTTGAAGCCATCTGGTCCTGGGCTTCTGTTTGCTGGAAGACTTTTAATCACAGTTTCAATTTCAGTGCTTGTGACTGGTCTATTTTCTGTTTCTTCCTGGTTCAGTCTTGGAAGGTTGTGCTTTTTTAAGAATTTGTCCATTTCTTCCAGGTTATCCATTTTATTGGCATACAGTTGCTTGTAGTAATCTCTCACAATCCTTTGTATTTCTGCAGTGCTGGTTGTTACTTCTTTTTCATGTCTAATTCTGATCTGAGTCTTTTCTCTTCTTTTCTTGATGAGTCTGGCTAATGGTTTATCAATTTTGTTTATCTTCTCAAAGAACCAGCTTTTACTTTTATTGATCTTTGGTATTATTTCCTTCATTTCTTTTTCATTTATTTCTGATCTGATCTGTATGATTTCTTTCCTTCTGGTAACTTTTGGGGTTTTTTGGTTATCCTTTTTCTAATTGCTTTAGGTTTAAGGTTGGGTTATTTATTTGAGATTTTTCTTGTTTCTTGAGGTAGGATTGTATTGTTATAAACTTCCCTCTTAGAACTGCTTTTGCTGCATCCCATAGGTATTTTTTGATTTCTTCTTTGATTTTTTCAGTGATCTCTTGGTTATTTAGTAGTGTATTGTTTATCCTCCATGTGTTTGTATTTTTAAAGATTTTTTTTTTCCTGTAATTGATATCTAGTCTCATAGTGTTGTGGTCGGAAAAGATACTTGATACATTTTCAATTTTCTTAAATTTACCATGGCTTGATTTGTGATCCAAGATATGATTTATCCTGGAGAATGTCACATGAGCACTTGAAAAGAAAGTGTATTCTGTTGTTTTTGGATGGAATGTCCTATAAATATCAGTTAACTCTATCTGGTCTAATGTGTCTTTTAAAGCTTGTGTTTCCTTATTTATTTTCATTTTGGATGATCTGTCCATTGGTGAAAGTGGGGTGTTAAAGTCCCCTACTATGATTGTGTTACTGTCGATGTCCCCTTTTATGGCTGTTAGCATTTGCCTTGTGTATTGAGGTGCTCCTATGTTGGGTGCATAAATATTTACAATTGTTGTATCTTCTTCTTGGATCGATCCCTTTATCATTATGTAGTATCCTTCTTTGT
Source organism: Balaenoptera musculus (assembly GCF_009873245.2). Lineage (NCBI taxonomy): Eukaryota > Metazoa > Chordata > Mammalia > Artiodactyla > Balaenopteridae > Balaenoptera > Balaenoptera musculus. The sequence goes on from NC_045788.1 coordinate 106,407,780, forward strand.
CCCTTGTAATAGTGTTTATTTTAAAGTCTATTTTGTCTCATATGGGAATTGCTACCCTAACTTTCTTTTGATATCCATTTGCATGGAATATCTTTATCCATTCCCTCACTTCAAGTCTGTATCTGTCCCTAGGTTTGAAGTGGGTCTCCTATAGACAGCATATATATGGGTATTGTTTTTGTATCCATTCAGCCAGTCTATGGCTTTTGGTTGGAGCATTTAATCCATTTACATTTAAGGTAAATATCGATATGTATGTTCCTGTTACCATTTTCTTAATTGTTTTGGGTTTGTTTTTGTAGGTCTTTTCCTCCTCTTGTGTTTCCTCCCTAGAGAAGTTCCTTTAGCATTTGTTGTAAAGCTGGTTTGGTGGTGCTGAATTCTCTTAATTTTGCTTGTCTGTAAAGGTTTTAATTTCTCTGTCAAATCTCAATGAGATACTTGCTGGGTAGAGTAATCTTGGTTGTAGGTTTTTCCCTTTCATGACTTTAAATATGTCCTGCCACTCCCTTCTGGATTGCAGAGTTTCTGCTGAAAGACCAGCTGTTAACCTTATGTGGATTCCCTTGTATGTTAATTGTTGCTTTTCCCTTGCTGCTTTTAATATTTTTTCTTTGTATATAATTTTTGATAGTTTGATTTATATGTGCCTTGGAGTGTTTCTCCTTGGATTTATCCTGTAATGAGACTCTCTGCACTTCCTGGACTTGATTGACTATTTCCTTTCCCATGTTAAGGAAGTTTTCAACTATAATCTCTTCAAATATTTTCTCAGACCCTTTCTCTCTTCTTCTTCTGGAACCCCTATAATTCAAATGTTGGTGTGTTTCATGTTGTCCAGAGGTCTCTGAGACTGTCCTCAATTCTTTTCATTCTTTTTTCCTTTATTCTTCTCTGTGGTAGTTATTTCCACTATTTTATCTTCCAGGTCACTTATTCGTTCTTCTGCCTCTGTTATTCTGCTATTGATTCCTTTTAGAGAATTTTTAATTTCATTTATTGTGGTGTTCATCATTGTTTGTTTGCTCTTTAGTTCTTCTAGGTCCCTGGTAAACGTTTCTTGTATTTTCTCCATTCTATTTCTAAGATTTGGATCATCTTTACTGTCATTACTCTGAATTCTTTTTCATGTAGACTGCCTATTTTCTCTTCATTTGTTTGGTCTGGTGGGTTTTTACCTTGCTCCTTCATCTGCTATGTATTTCTCTGTCTTCTCATTTTGTTTTACTTACTGTGTTTGAGGTCTCCTTTTCACAGGCTGCAGGTTTGTAGTTCCCGTTGTTTTTGGTGTCTGCCCCCAGTGGGTAAGGTTGGTTCAGTGGGTTGTGTAGGATTCCTGGTGGAGGGGACTGGTGCCTGTGTTCTGGTGGGTTGGGCTGGATCTTGTCTTTCTGGTGCACAGGGCTGCAACCGGTAGTGTGTTTTGGGGTGTCTGTGAACTTAGTATGATTTTAGGCAACCTCTCTACTAATGGGTGTGGTTGTGTTCCTGTCTTGCTAGTTGTTTGGCATGGGGCTTCCAGCACTGGAGTTTGCTGGCCATTGGGTGGAGCTGGGTCTTGGCGTTGAGACAGAGATCTCTGGGAGAGCTCTCGCCGTTTGATAGTACGTGGGGCCGGGAGGTCTCTGGTGGTCCAATGTCCTGAACTTGGCTCTCCCACCTCAAAGGCTCAGGCCTGACACCAGGCCAGAGCACCAAGACCCTGTCAGCCACACGGCTCAGGAGAAAAGGGAGAAAAAAGAAAGAAAAAAATAATAATAAATTAAAAAAATTATTAAAATAAAAAAATATTAATAAAAACAAAGAAGAGAGTAACCAAACCAATAAACAAATACACCAATGATCAGAAGCGCTAAAATCTATACTAAGATAAACATAAAAATCAGAAACAAATCAGTCACAAACAGCAAACCCCAAGTCTACAATTGCTCCCAATGTCCTCTCCCTCAATTTTGGGATGACTTGTTGTCTATTCAGGTATTCCACAGATGCAGGATACATCAAGTTGATTGTGGGGATTTAATCCACTGCTCCTGAGGCTACATGGAGAAATTTCCTTTTCTCTTCTTTGTTCACACAGCTCCTGGGGTTCAGCTTTGTTTTGGCCCCACCTCTGAGTGTAGGTCACCCTCAGGCATCTTTTCCCTCCCAGACAGGATGGGGTTAAAGCAGTGGCTCATTAGGGGGCTCTTGCTCATTCAGGCCAGGGGGAGGGAGGGGTATGGTAGTCGTAATTGGAATGCGGGGTGAGCCTGCAGCGGCAGAGGTCAGTGTGACGTTGCAACATCCTGAGGCACACCGTGTGTTCTTCTGGGGAAGTTGTCCATGGATCATGGGACCCTAGCAGTGGCAGGCTGCACACGTTCCCGGGAGGGTGTGGATAGTGACCTGTGCTTGCACACAGGATTCTTGGTGGTTGCAGCAGCGGCATTAGCATTTCATGCCTGTTTATGATGTCCGAGCTGATAGCCATGGCTTGCACCCGTCTCTGGAGTTCATTTAGGCAATGCTCTGCCTTCTGTGCGCAGACGGGAAAGGAATCTTCTCTCCTCATGCACCCCGAAACAATGGTCTCTTGCCTCTTAGGCAGGTCCAGACTTTTTCCTGGACTCCCTCTCAGCTATCTGTGGAGGACTAGCCCCCTTCAGGCTCTGTTCACACAGCCAACCCCAGTCCTCTCCCTGGGATCTGACCTCCAAAGCCCAAGCCTCAGCTCCCAGCCCCAACCCGCCCCGGCGGGTAAGCAGACAAGCCTTTCAGGCTGGTGAGTGCTGGTCGGCACCGATCCTCCGTGTGGGAATCTCTTCCCTTTGCCCTCTGCACCCCTGTTGCTGTGCTTTCCTCCGTGACTCTGAAGCTTCCCGCCGTGCCCACGCCCCATCTCCAGCAGTGAAGGGGCTTCCTAGTTTATGGAAACTTTTCCTCCTTCACAGCTCCCTCCCAGAGGTGCAGGTCCTGTCCCTATACTTTTGTCTCTGTTTTTTTCTTTTTTCTTTTGCCCTACCCAGGTACATGGGGATTTTCTTGCCTTTTGGGAAGTCTGAGGTCTTCTGCCAGGGTTCAGTAAGTATTCTATAGGAGTTGTTCCACATGTAGATGTATTTTTGTATTTTTGTGGGGAGGAAGGTGATCTCCGCATCTTACTCCTCCACCATCTTGAAGGTCCCCCACAATTCATCATTAAGCATATATTATTGATGTCTGTAATCCTTGATTGCATTTCTGATAGTGATAGACCACAACAGAAAAGAAAATCTTAAATATTCTATGATATGTTCCTGAGGAAACAATCAGTAGTATACACTTTGAGGTAATCTATTACTGTGGGGAAAGTATTCCATTATATTAGGTTAAATAAGTCATGCTTACAGTAGGTTTAGAGAAACTGGCCAGAATCCAATAAACCTTTTATTAAAGAGTACAGAGTAGTTAACTAAATGTGTGCTATTTTCCCTTATAATAATTATAGAATATTTGGTTTATCACCTGTATATTTGGAGAGAAAATGAAGTAACACAGATTTCTGAAAGGAAGAACCTAAAATATTTATTCAATAGGAGGTTAAAAAGTTACATTTAAAAAGATACTGTTTTTATAATGTTCACCTAAGTGGAACTACACAAGCTTTATATTTTCTCACTACCAATGACAACTAGACTATAACAAAGAGAAAAGAATTTCTTTTATTATAAGTTAGATATTTCAATTCCAAGTACTGTAAAAGAGGAGCAGGAAATTCAAGGATAAGTATGAATTAATGTAATGTGTTGTGTTGATATCTCTCTTAATCAGTGTTTAAGTAGTGTATGATTGCTTAAGATTAAAATGCTTCTTAAAAATGAAAGAAAAAAGGAAAATGTTTTAAACCCCTTGAAGTCTTTACAGAAAGAAAAAATGGCAAATATTGCCAAATCCCTTTGGAATAAATCTGTCATTCTGTCAAAAAGGGAAGATTGGAAATCTAAATATCGCTGAATCAGAACCCTCTGGATTTAATATAAAATTTGAAATTAACAGGGGAAGAGCAACATAATCAGCATGTAATGATATGTGCATAATTTGTCAGACTCCTCTGAAGGATAGTGCATGTATCTTCAAGACCTAGTTTGAGGATCAGCTAGGGCTGTGGAAAGAGAACCAATGGCAAGCTTGAGAAGCAACAGGTGGTGATTTCACTGTGTTCTATCCATTGGACAGCAAGTTGACTGAGGTGGGAAAATAATTAATGGGATAAAACTCTAAGTCTGGATAGTGGAGTACAGGATGTGGTAAAGAGAGGGGAGAGTAGACTGGAAGTCAGGAGAAAACTCTTCATGGTAGCATGGAAGGGAAGGAACTTTTGATAGAGTCTGATAAAAAGGTTCCCATGGGTGTAAGATGTAAACTTCTCCCCTTTTATTACAAAATATTTGGTAAATTCTACATAGTACATTCATAAAGTAGAATACTCTGGGCCAATCAGGGAAGTTACTGAGGTGTATCCACATTGTTAAGGGGCCAAAAAAAAGAAAAATGAAAAAAACAAAATAACCAGGGCTGTAGGTGGATATCTGAGCTAGAGATGTGATACACACGCATTATTTTAGAAGCACTTTCACGGTGATTGTGGGATATGGCATTTGGAAGGAAATTCTAGTTTTCTACTTATAGAATGACTAGGGTAAATAAATAGGTGACTATTTTCTGCAGAGTTTAAAAAAATTTATCTGTAATAAAACATCATTTCCTACTGTGTCCTAGAAACTAGGTAGTTCTACAGTCGGCTGCCCATGTATGCATCTATTTCCTTCACTAGGTTCACTAGGTTCTAAGATCTTTAATAGCATCACAACAGAGCTTAGACTGGTATATTTTACATTTATTTATTTAAAGTTTGCTAACTATAAAGATGGAGGTTCGTTCCTGGAGAAGTTAGTCCTTGGGCAATGACTCAGAAAAGTATGTTCTGTTGTTTTATAAAACTGGAATTTCAAGCATTATATTATTTTGATTACCAGTAGCATTTGCCTGTTGTTTTACTGTTGCCTTCTTTTTAAAATTTTCTATTAAAAAGATCTTAGTATTACATAAACTACTGTATATTTTCTCATTATTTTTAAAAAAAATTGTGTAAATATTATTTATTTCAATCTCATTGCATAGTTTCCAGTTTTTGAAATATTTTATATTTCTCTAAGCAACTTATTCTTTTTTTTTCCTTTCTTTCTCTTTGGGTGTATTACATATTTACAAGAGGGATACAAGGAAAGTAACCATGCATGTCAAGGCTATTTTAATCAAATCCTTCTAGTAATTTCATAAACCACAAGGATAAAAGAATTATCTAGCTTATGTTTTATAACTTAATAATATTAAGGTTTTGATATAATTTTTGCTTAATTGCCTTTAATTTTGGATTGTTTATTTTAAAAACTGAAAAAAATTGAAATAGTTTAAGATAAATATCCTATTGATTTATCATTATTTCTTATTTTTTATGTCTTTCTTTCCAGACTTTTTGGGGTTTGCTCCTTTTGGCCTCCAATGCCTCTTTTAATACCTATACAATTGATTATGTGGAAAATGTAAATTCCTTCCTGCCTATGTTGCTTAATTGCTCTTTTTCAGCTGCCCAGTCATCTAGAACTTCCACTTATGGTTTTAATTACTGCTAATGTTCCAATGACAATGCTGGCAGCGAAAGAACATTTTTTAGAAAGATTGTTTAAAATTAAAATCACTTGCCCAGCTGGGATTTAAAAAGAGTTCTTACCTATATCCAGGAATTTTGCTAAATTTTCAGATTGAAAACGAATAATTATTGGCAGTATGCATTCACTAATTCATTCACCAAAAAAAAGTATTCATTGACTGCTGTGTGCCATGTGCTGGGGCTATTAGGAGAGCGCTTTCCAGTGGGGCAAATCATCTGTAAACAAATAAGTATAACACAAAGTGTTTAGTTCCTATGTGCAAAGAATAATGGTAATTAGATTATTTTAGCTGAAACAAAATGTCACAAGATACAATTTTAGACATAGATGTTATTACAAACCTCTTCTCTTTGTCTTTATGCCTTAACATTGTCAGTTCCTAGATTTGTATTACCTTCATTTTTCTGTATCTTTGTCCTATCCCTGTATATTGACATTTTTTTCTCTCTCCATATCTCCTATGACATATGAAAAAAATAAAGTAAATTAGATGACTTTTTTTTTTTTTTTTTTTGCAGATTCTGGAATTGTTCAACTGGACCAGTGTATCTCACTTGAATATCCATGAATCAATGGGAATTTATTTAATGTCCATTAGTGCGTTAAGCATGGTAATGGGTCTGGAAGAAAATTAAGACAAGATCTTTGTCTGCAACTAGCTATCAGTCTTTTGCAGAGAGAAAAGACAAATACACATGTCTCATTGAAGTCTTTAGTCTCTTTATCTATTCATTCATTCATGCATGTAACAAACATTTACTGAGTGTCCATTATATACTTGGAGCTGTTATAGGCACAGTATTTTAACTCCAAGAAAATAGGTTCGAGAGGCCAGCCAAACATATAGATAGTGTACTTAATAAGTAAACAAATGCAGTAAGCATTTGGTGCACTCTGGCCACACAAGAGAGAAATCTAACTCATTACAAGAGATGACAAAGATTACACCTGGAGGGAAATACTAGTTATTCTGAAGGCTATTGCAGTAATGCAGATAAACTTCAGACACCTAGACTCATAAGTCTATATGAAATTTCCATGTAGATATATTACAGGAATCTCATACTTAAGAAACAACTAAAACAAACCACCTACTTATTCAACCTCCCCTCCACCCCGACATACACCTGTTCTCTTTCATTATTATCTCACTAAATAGGACCCCAGCCACCTAAGTTGCTAAATCTAGAAATCCTTGATTTCCCTCTTTCCTTCATCTCTTATATTCATCAAATTTTATAAATTCTATTTCCAAAATCTCTGTTGATTCTGTCTATTCTCATCATCCCTTCTGCTACTCCTATGCTACAAGTTTAGATAATTATTACTTATCTTTCTGGTCTCAGTTAAATGTAATTTCTTAAGATAGTCTTGCCCTTACCTTCTCCCTCAGTCTATATTAGTTTTCCCTGTTATTCTTTTTGATAACACTCAGTGTTTTTTTGTTAAGATAACACTTCTCACAATTTACAATTATATTTTATTTGAGACGGTTTCTGGTGCGCACTTAATGTTTGTCTCTGTCACTGGACTATGTTGAAAGAAGAGAACGCTATTGTTTTATCTATAACCGTGTACTCAGTTCCGAAAACTCAAGTTGGTACCTAAGAGCACTCAATAAATATATTTTCAATGAGCAAATGGCCATCAACACTTAAAATTAGGCACTGAAGCAAAAAATGCAAAATTTTCATTCCTGTAGCAACTCAGAGAAAGCCTGTGACAATGTTTTACCCAGTAGTCATGACTGAGAAGGGAGTCCATAGCCTGGGCATAAGAAAAGGAATGAGGGTTGAGGAACAAACTAGAGGAAGGATGTCCAAGTAGTGTGCAGCAAAAATAACTATAATCCACTGAAGGCATATGGTATTAAAGCATAGAAGAGCAAAGCAGATTCTTCTTTGAGAAATGGTGGGAAACAGACCCTGAATGATGAAAAAAAGAATCCGGAAAAGTAGAATGAAGCACTTACCAAATAGGCAATAAGAAGGCTTTGGAGATTTTAGAGGAAGTTGAAAAAATCTGAAAAAATGTTTTAGGAAGATTAACCCAATCCTGACAAACAAATAAAAGTGGGAGTTTCCTGGCGGTCCAGTGGTTAGGACTTGGTGCTTTCACTGCTGTGGGCCGGGGTTCAATTCCTGGTTGGGGAACTAAGATCCTGCAAGCTGCGCAATGTGGCCAATACATACATACATACATACATACATACATAAAAACAAAAAAATAAAAGCACATACCCAGAAGTACAGAGATCACTTTGAAGTGATAGTGGAAATAATCTGCAATAATAGGATGACACTGGAAATGAACAAATAGGTTTGGCTATAGGAAATATATACTTTACTAGAAGCAGCTGAATAATTTAAAAACCCTTTTTAAGAATTATTTTTTATTTTTACTTTTTTAATTGGCTAACCAGCTCCTATTAGAAATAGTTCATACTAATCATAACATCACTGTAAGTAAACATGGATTTATACAAACCAGATGCTTGGTTTTGGAGTTCCATAGTCAGAGGTACTGACAGACTTAATTTTTAATATTATTTTTGTCAAATCTGAATATCTTTGTATATACTGCTTTGTATATACTGTAAACATGTATCTAGTTTCTGATATATAATTCAAAATTTGCATTTTCCTGTATAACAAAACCTTTGATAGTAGGATACAGATATCAGGAAATTTATATTAAGCTGTGCTTACAGTGGAAATTAAATTTATGAAAAATGATAAAGTAACTAGAATAATAGGAGTATTTTTATTATCTTTGGAGTTTACAAAGTGATACAAGATTTGATCATAAAATCTATTCTAGTTCCTAAGAGGAGACATGAGTTACTTTACAACTTGGGGACATGGTAAGTGGCTGAACTTTCACCCTTGTTTATAAAATGATTTTACATGAAAAGACAAATACAACAACTATGTGCAATTTAGGAAAGATGACTCCAACAGAGAAGTCACAGCTGGGAAGAATCTTCACCTCCCTATGCTTATTTCAATTAATCATAAGAAACAATTGCAGAAGGTCACAACTGTCCTCGAGACTCTAAATTTAAACATGAAATTGACAGCTCACTCAACTATAAATTTTTTTGCACAAAATAATCCAAACCATAATCTTATTGTGAACACAATCAAAATGTTTTAGTGTATTCTATAAAACAATGGACATAAAATTACTAAAAAGTTTACAGGGGAGGAAGGATTTTGAGGGTTACACTGGAAGCGCCATTATATCCAAGTTTTGTGAAGGGAGGACTACTTTCAACTAGATCAAATTAGAAGTGAGACCCTTTCCTCAAAGGATTTCAAATGCCCCTCCTTTTGTTGCAATGTGCCGGAGGAGGCCTCAGCCACCAGTATAAGACCACCAAGGCTCAGGTGAGCAAGATAGAGTAACCATACTCCATTCCATTATTCCCAGTAACCATACTCCATTCCCTGCTTTACAGCAGGCAGTCACACTTGTGCAGAACATATTGGAAGGAATCTTTGCTTTCACAAAGCTTTCTCAAGACACTAAGATAAAACTTGTATTTAAACTGAACCTGCAGGTCACGTGAGGCACTATGGAATGTCCCAGGTGTGTGCACGCACGTGCTGCACAGCAGGGGGAAGAAAAAGAACCTTCAGCATTTCAAGATGCAATAAGTAAGAACTCTATGCAAACTGAAATAATTCAGAGACACAGCAGATACACACAAGGCACAGAGTGAAGCATCCTGTGACTGATGCATCATATGACAGGAAAATGGCATTCGAATAAATCAGCACAGAGAGCAGTCACACAGCCATGCTGTGCAAGAGTTTGCCTGGGTTTCTTTGGGAACCACCACTTGTTCTACTGTGACTGACCAACACAGAGATAATTCCCTCAGCCCTCCAGAGCTAGAGCCTCTCCACCCACAGCTTCCAGACACAAGCAGTCTTGTCTATTTACCTCAATATGCCATATAAATATTGTCATTTTCTGAGTCAAGACATGAAAACATTTGGGAAGAATTAAGTTAATGGACAGTAAAATATACTGTCCATAAGTATATGGAAGTAAAACTTCCATAAAATAAGGAAGTTTTTATTCCTTATTACAGATTCAGTCATCCTTAACACTCTTGATGGTATCCTGAATTTAAAACACCTTCAGGCATGTTGATGTGGATTAGTGTGTTCCAAACGGAAACATCTGCCTGCTAAGCCCTTTGCTTGGTCATATTCTGTGTGCAAGAGCATCTGAGAGCAACGTCTCTGAGAAGTCCTGTACGTAATAAATTCATTGTACTCTCAAGTATAGTATGTATTAAATTTGGACACATCTTACCTTGGGGAACATCTGTTAAAGTCAGGCCCAAAACTGTTCCATAGATACAAAACTAAACAAACCAACAAATAATTTCCCTAGTTTGGAAATCCTGGTGCTAAATAAATACCTCAACTGGAGTGGATCATGCATGATGACTGACACTCAAAACTGTGTTCCTGGTGAGCTGACCAGACAAAAAATACAGAAAGCGTTTTAACAGGGTTTATTTTTAACTGAGTATGCTATATGATCCAATCACGCTCTTAAACAAGGTGTGACTATTGCCAAATTCTGAAGCTGGAAGTATTTTGGGGGAAAAGGTTATTTTGAAATTCAAAATATGTTTTATAAAACAAGAATGTTGATTTTAATGAAAAGGAATTCATTTGGGGTTAGAATCCTTCAGAAAACAGATCGATAACAAATTCAGTCATCAGTGGTATATATACTTCCCGAGATAACAGTCATTGTTCAAATGGAGAACAGCATGATTATTGTTAAAACCATACAGTTCTATGAAAGCATACAATCTTACTGATCTTTCATAATACTGTTGAGACTGACTTTACTCAAGAACTGGCCAATAGCATTTCCCTGTGCATAAGTAAGCATTGGCTCACGTTCATGTAATCTGACTGTGAACAGATGGCTGGCTGCCCTCCTAAAATGCGGGGTCTTCTACCATGCTGTGGAATTGTCTCTGGGAGGCGGAGACTACATTCCCCAGTCTGCTTTCATCTCTCTGGGTCATATGATTAATTTTTACTAAAGGGACTATGAGAAGTATAGACTGCCTGGATTCATATCTTGACTCTGCCAACTGTCAACTGTGTGAATTTAGTAAAGTTATTTAAATTCTCTGTGGCTCAGTTTTCCCATCTGTAACATAGGCTAATAAAAGACTCCATTTCTAGGCTGATCATGAGGACTAAATAAAGTAGACCATGTCTGGCACATAGTAAGCAAATGAAGTTGTTTATTAAATAAAATTTTAAAAAATATTCATAGTTTCTTCTAGTTATTCTGTGTATTCTAGTTATTCCAATCGGGGTGGGGGGGAAATTGTTTTAAAATATTATTGAATGAGTGAAATAGATGAGGAAAACTAAGAGGTACAAACTTTCAATTACAAAATAAATGAGTCACAGGTATGAAATGTACAGTGTGGGAAATATAGTCAATAATAATGCAGTATCTTTGTATGGGTGACAGATGGTAACTAGACTCACTGTGGTGATTGCCTTGTAACATATAGTAATATCAAATCACTATGCTGTGCACAGGAAATAACATAGTGTTGTAGGTCAATTATACTTCAAAAAACAAACAAACGCATAGGAAAAGAGATCAGGTTTGTGGTTACCAGAGGCGAGAGGGGTGGGGGGGGCAATTGCATAAAGATGGTCAAAAGGTACAAACTTCCAGTTATAAGATAAATAAGTACTAGGGATGTAATTTACAACATGATAAATAAAATTAACACTGATGTATGTTATATATGAAAGTTGTTAAGAGAGTAAATCCTAAGCTTTCTCACCACGAGGAAAAATATTTTTTTCTTTTTCTTTTATTTTGTATCTATATGAGAAGATGGATGTTCACTAAACTTACTGTGGTCATCATTTGATAATATATGTAAGTCAAAACATTGATGTTGTATACCTTAAACTTATACAGTGCTGTATGTCAATTACATCTCAGTAAAACTATTAAAAAACACTATTTAGAAAACATAGTGAAATAAGATACACTATATATTTTATTATGACTACAAAAGTTAAGAACCCAAGGTAAAGCCAAAATGCACTATATATATAATAAAGTTATCTGTATTTTAATGATTTCCAGAAGATATAATACTATTATAAAGATGTTTTATTCCATTAACAAATTTATCTTAAATTGTATTAGACAACTCAAAATAGCTCACTGAGAAATCAAATTAAGGTTTTTAAATTTTTTTATGTTTCAATCATTTTCTTCCAGAAATATTATATGCTGAAAATTTAAATATGGCATAAAACAAACAAAAATGTGAAAGGCATCTAGTTAAAGATGTATTTCTTAAATACGGTAATAGAGGAAATAAGCAAAATCTTTGTAAAGTCACTCCCTAACATTCTGACCTATGAGATTGAGGATGAGAGTTAATGTATAAAATATTGAGATAAAAATTATTGATAATTCAATTGGTGCCGATACTGTAAGTCTATAGTTTTTTGTTTGTTTGTGTTTTAATGGAAGAATGAGCTAAGAAAAATTGTTTTCCTAGTTGATCTACTCAGTTTTTATTAACTACCCTAGCCAGTCTAGATAATGCTTTGGGGTAGAGATTAGCTGGTATGTAATGAGAAAAAAAATCTTCATAGGAGAAACAATCACCATTTTGAACAAATCCTATCATGTTTAAGTTAGTATGCCAGAGTGGAAGTTATTAACAAGCTGGCATACTGTTAATATCAATATGATTACTGTTTTTTTTTTTTTTTCTCCTAAAGGACATCAGGAGGTCCCTTAAAGACCATGGTTCTGGTATGGAATACACTATGACTTGCAAATAATATTCTGGCTCATAGGCTTCTGACAACAAAATTTAACAGTGATACTAAGCAAGTAGATCCCATCTTAATCCTAAATTCATGCTGGGAAGACTGTTTTTATACCCACTCAATGTGAAAATAGCCAAAGGGAAAAGTAGGCACATAGTCTTGAGTTTGTATTTTCATTTTTGCTTAATTGCAAGTACTTATTTACCCTCAAAATTCGGTCTTTTTGGCAAAGTATTCGCTGAATACCCTGTCTCTTACTCTTCTAACCTGTGTATTTTGGACATCACCAACTTGGAGAGTACCAAAAAGGAATATAAGAAATTGAAACAACAAAAAATCTACTTGTTCCCAATTTTTTGTCTATGGCACTGTTTCTCAGTCATCCTAGAGTATAGTAGGTGCTTCTTATATATTGGTTGAATGATTAAGTAAATCAATGTAGGTTGAATTTTCTAAATTAAGCATTTGAAAATAGAAATGCAAGGCTAGAAAAAAAAAATCCAAAGTCATATTTTTTCACTAAAAATATAATAATATCTCTGTTAGTAAGAGATATTACTCTTAAGACCCTTTGCATTTTGAAGTCTGACACCTAATATAAAATAAGGGAGTAACAGCAAAATTTCAGAATTCAAATGATTTGCTGTCATCCTCTGACCCTCTCCGAGGGGAAGGATGGCCTGTGATTTCCTCATCACTTGGAATCTCCCCCTTTCCAGTGACACAGAGGCAGGACCTGATATTGTCCAGCCAGCCACCCTCCGCCAACCCTTAACTAGGGCCTTGGCTTTGGAGTCACCAGTAAAGCCTGATTGCAAGACAAAGTCAAGACACAAAGCCACCACCAACAAAGGATCCCTGAAGAGACTTAAATATGCCACCCAAATTTCTGACCAATTAAAAAGTAGCTCTGCTCCTCAAGATTTGTTTTATTTACCGCCTTTCATTATGTAAAGTATACACATATGTGCATATATTATTAATATACTAATATCAGGAATGATTAGGAGATTAGACCCCCACCATGAAAAGTATATATTTTAGATTCATTTTTCAATTATGGTTATTTTATATATAATAATATATGGAAAACAAATGCTAATTTGAATCACTGATGAACTGAATATTTACTTCAGAAAGCCTTTCACTTATGTTTTTCCAAGTATAACTGAACAGAATATTATACTCATTTTCAATTCAGTCCTCCTAATTTTTTTTTCTCCTCTTCACTTTAGGAGTTTTCATTGTGACTATATCAATCCCCTTAAAGCTAGAGAAACAAACATGACTTTATATTTTTATGGATTTTTCTCTATTTAAAAATGTTTCTCTTTATTCCATAAGAGCTAAAAAAGGAAATATTATGACAAAAATTTGCCAAAGGACACCAAAACAGAGAGAGTGCTCTAAACTCACAATATCAAGCCACAGTCTGTTCTTCAGGATAACAAATTAAGTGATCTTTTGTAATTAACTATTATTATATTATACGAAGAAAAAATTCTTTGAGGCTCAGAAATCCCTGCTACCTGGATTAGCTCCTGTACTCCTCTCAAGAACTCTATGAGGAAAATATTACTAATATTATTACCCACTTTGGAGAGATGAGGAAACGAAAGTTTAGAGAGCTCATTACCTGTCCAACGTTATGCAGCTATAAAGAGGTGGTGCCGGGACTTGGACCCAGAGGGTCTGGCTGCAAAACCAGAATCCTTAAACACCCTGTACTTACTGGGTGGGAGCGGTGCATGTGCATGGGAAGGAGGGCAAGACTGGGAGTACGTTTAATACCTAAACTAAGAATATCAGGTTTGGTTTTTTATTAACTGCCCTCGATACACACAGACACAGACACACACACAAGTGAACCATTTTCTGGAATTATTTCTAATAGAAACTCTTGCTCAAGCCTAATTTTTGGAAAGCTATAAAGCACATTTGCATTAGAGTTCCTCCTGGAGTTTCAGCTTCTGCTGTTTACCAGGAGGATTGAGGTGATCTTCAAATGCACTGCTGGGCTTGGGCAAAAAGCCAGCTTAAATGTCTATTAATGATAATCCTGCTTATAGTAAATTAACACTCCCCCCCCCCCCCGCTGCCCAATTCTAGGAGGGTATTTTCCTCACATATATTCAACTGATGTGGGAAAGTCAAACTAGATATTTATTATCTTTGAAAGTCAAGATAATGGAATGGTTAGAAAACCTCATCTAAATATTTGTTATTTAAAAAAGCCTTTGTGGGCTTCCCTGGTGGCGCAGTGGTTGAGAATCTGCCTGCCAATGCAGGGGACACGGGTTCGAGCCCTGGTCTGGGAAGATCCCACATGCCGCGGAGCAACTGGGCCCGTGAGCCACAATTACTGAGCTTGCGCGTCTGGAGCCTGTGCTCCGCAACAAGAGAGGCCGCGATGGTGAGAGGCCCGCGCACCGCGATGAAGAGTGGCCCCCACTTGCCGCAACTAGAGAAAGCCCTCGCACAGAAACGAAGACTCAACACAGTCATAAATAAATAAATAAATAAATAAAAAAGCCTTTGTATTGTATCTTATTTTAAATAGTAAAACAATATAGGATTATTTTTTAAAGGGATAATTAACCTTTTGCTTCCTAATGAAAATTTAAAGAATTACCATATATCCTGTTATAAATTTTCACTAAGGACTGAAAGGAGAGGGAGAAAGAGAGAGAAAGAGATAGAGAGAGAAGTCATATCCTAAGAGATCAAGATAACTTTATAGTTAGAAGTCAATGATTCTGCTAGTA
The DNA here is from genome assembly GCF_009873245.2 of Balaenoptera musculus. Lineage (NCBI taxonomy): Eukaryota > Metazoa > Chordata > Mammalia > Artiodactyla > Balaenopteridae > Balaenoptera > Balaenoptera musculus. The sequence continues at coordinate 106,423,095 of NC_045788.1, forward strand.
TTTTGATTCCATGTACTTAATGTCAGCTAAAAAACAAAATAAATTATCTCAACAGACATAAGATTTCTCAGTTTTATAAATATGATCTAAATATAATCTAAGAACAATATATTTTGGTTATTATTCCATGTTTTTCCAAAATGCATTTTTAAAAAGATGCTTCTAGTTTATGTAAAGGCCATGGTAGCTTCCAAATCCATAATGATACTAAACATTTCATCGTAGTTGTATGATTTACTTTTCCCATTTTCTCTGCAAATGTACATAGGTATTACTAGTACACAATTACAGTTATCCACTTATATTTTGTTCTTACAGATAGCACCTATAACTGGTTGCTGTATGAATGGATGGTCACAATTATGTATCTTTTTTTACAGTTTTTAACCTGCTATTTAAAGTATAGAGATCAATGCTAAGTAATTTTTGTGTACAGTACCTACTCTAATAATTTATGAATTTGATGTCTAAGTAATTAATCAATAACCATTTGTGAATCATAATCCTGCCTTGTGCGAGAAGCTAACAGTAAGGGCAAAATCACGACAACTGAAAGAGAGACATAAGGATGAGTTCAATTATCAGAAGAGAGGTTAAATTAAAACATATGTGACATCCTCTCTTTATCCTCCGTTCCTCAGCAGGGTTTGCAGAGAAGAAGGCGTGTAGAGACATGGCTTCCCTGCTCCCTTATCTTGCCAAGAAGACATGTGATGGCGCCTAGTATATAGGAGAGCTTTCTAAAAGAAATTTATATTTGAGATGGATTTAAGTGACCATGAACAGGAAATTATTTGACCCAAGAAGATATACCTCATTGATACAAGTCTAGTTTTTGCCACAAAGCTTTGACAAAAAAAAAAAAAAATAGCAGGTGTCCTGGTCTGAAAGGGCAACATTTCCTGAAAGAGGGTTGGGGAAAGCAGGCAAACATAGCTTGCATTCAAGCAGAACATTTTATTTTCTCTATCACTTCAGCTGTTGTTCCTCATCCCCAGAGGCTGCCAGCCACCACCATTTGGGAAGTCACAATGGATCCATTCTATTCAATCCTCTTGTGGGAATAGGCCATTACACCAGCAGTGTGGGACTTCCCAGAACAGATTTTCCTTCTAGTGCTAATTTGTTTTTCTCTGGAGCAATAGCAGAGGCGCTAATCAGGATGGTTCATCGTGAATGTTTTCTTGGTAGACTTTTTTTAACCTCTGCAGCAGCTGCAGGATTGGAAAATATATGCATTAAAGCAATTAAATATATAAAAAAATGTAGAAGGCATAACATACCAGTAATGTGTATGTGATAGAAGGGTTATTATAGAAAATAAACATATATTAAAATTAGTTACAAGACAGAAACTGTTGATTTTACAAACCACATGCCCTGAAAATTTTCTAACACTGTTAGAAGGGCTTCTTAATAAAGGCATATCAATGAAATTGAAAGACTAGAGTCATTTTTAACGTCAATCAAAGGAAGACAGATTCTATGACTCTCTGCCTAAATACGAAACAAGGAAAACTTTTACATGCATTTACCCCTATTGCTATATACTACCTTTATTTCTATATAGTTATTAATAATGTTTGTTAACCTAAATAAATATCATGCTATTCTGAACCTTAATTATGTAACGTGTACTAGAGCAATTAGATGTATCTCCCTGGCCCCATCAATTACCACCCATATGGATTGATTCGGTAAAATTAGGACCCAAGTGTGAAAGTGACAACATTACAGATTTTAGCTTAAAACCAGTATTTCAGGATCAGCTGAAGATAGTATGAACTGCCTTTAAAGATAGGAAGTTTTCTCTAATAGGAATAGCCAAAGTTTGAAGGAGCATTTGGAAGAATAATATGGAAATTTAAAAAATATCAGAAAGAAGTTAGGTCTAGATGAACTCTTTAAGCTCCTTCAAATGCCAGGCTTCATATTTTCTAAGCAAGGTAAATTAATTCATATGGTACTAGACTTGTAGCTCCTTCTCTTCTCTGTAATTCTCTTCTGTTATAATTACTCCCCTTTCCCTCCTTCCATAAATAATTCTAGCCTGGCACTGGAAAATGCATTTAAATATGTGCCAAATGGATGCAATTACCTGCAATGTTCAATTTTTAGTTTTGCAGTTGTCAATTTTTTTCTCTGAATAGTTTCATGTTAACAAGTGATTTCAACATAATATTCAATTTAATCAATCCTCTAATTGGGCATTTGCTTTTCTTATACTGAACCCCAATAATTATGTTATATTGATTATAATATTATTAATAAAATTACTACAATATTGATTGTAATACAGAATATTACAAACCAATTCAGAATAGTTGATATTTGAATGATTGCATGCATAGTCGCTTAGCTCTTATTTATTAATTTTTTCTGGGGGAGAAGTAATTAAAAGTTTTAAATTACCAGAGATGACCTAGTTCATAGTCCAAGTCACATAAAAAAAAATCCAGTAGTTAACAATATTTATGATATGCATGTATAATGTGTTATACTTTCATATATATTATTTAAAAAGTAAATATGTTCAACATGTTAAAAATCATAACTCATTGGGCTTCCCTGGTGGCCCAGTGGTTGAGAATCTGCCTGCCAACGCAGGGGACACGGGTTCGAGCCCTGGTCTGGGAAGATCCCACATGCCGCGGAGCAACTAGGCCCGTGAGCCACAACTACTGAGCCTGCGTGTCTGGAGCCTGTGCTCCGCGACAAGAGAGGCCGCGATAGTGAGAGGCCCGTGCACCGCGATAAAGAGTGGCCCCCGCTTGCCGCAACTGGTGAAAGCCTTCGGACAGAGGCGAGGACCCAACACAGCCAAAAATAAGATAAATAAAATAAAGAATTAAAAAAAAAAAAAGAAAAAATATGCCAGGTCTTTCTATAGAGTACCTCTAAAATTAAAAAAAAAAAAATCATAACTCATTAGTATACAGTTACAAATAGTAATTTGGGTATCATTTTATCCTAAGGGATATTGTAAATAACACCTTGGTTTGCCAAGACAAAATGCACAATAAATTTTTGAAAAAAGAATATAGATATTTCATGTCATATAACTGAACACATGAAGTACTAAACAGTTTACCTAAATTGATGGGCCAATGAGAATCCCATAATTGTTTTAAATAAGTTTAGTCCTTTTAAGACTTGAAAATCAAGTTTACTATTTTTTTTAATAATCAGAAGCAACTGTAAATATGTAAGTCCGTGTGAACGTTCCTAATGCAAATGAAAAGGCCAAGTTACCGCCACTTTGTATTGTGAGTTTTAGGTGAGGGCTTCTGGCGAACATCAAGTTGTAAGTCATGGGTATCCTCATAAAAACAAAGAAAGTGGGTGTCATTGTTTTTCTAAAAATGGAAAGGAAAACAGAAACAAGGCTCAAAAACTAATTAAACTTGATGCAACAGAAATGAAAGCATTTTGATGCAACTTATTAAAACGAAAATGCTGTGAAATTAACAGTAATCAAAAGCTAATTAAGGTTGATGCAATAGGAACAGTCAAAGAATGCTTGATAACATTTATTGAACTAAAGAAACATGGCTGTCAAAAAAGGACACATATGGAATAAAATTCAAGTAATTACAGAAAAGGCTAAAACACAGAATGCACTGGTTTATTATATACAAATAAAGAAAAAGTTGAAACACACAATTTCTAGTAGAATCTTGATTTTAGTTAATATGTCTCCATGAGTAAAAAGAGATGGCAAGAAATGATACTACCTTTTATTGCCCCCCTTTTACTACCCATAATTACTTGGAACTCTCAAATGATAAAGATAAAATGGTTCTTTTTGACTAGATGGACTATTTCATAAGATCAGTAAAGAGTACAAAGCCATTTACTTAATCTAAGAGATGGTAACTAAATTCAGTATTTTTCCTGAATGAGCAATGCACAGACATAGGAATTTGATGTTTTCCTTCTCATCGTCGAAATGAGTGACCCTGACTTCCACATTTGCAGGTATAAGATATGATTGCCTTTATCCTTTCAGTCTCATTTCCCTTCATCTTGGTTAATCTCAATTAGATAGAAAGCCGGATTTTGTCTATGAGGTAAGTATGCCAACTGCAATGTGCATTCATTGAGCTCCATAACATATACCACAGAATAGCCAATATAAAGAAACAGTCCCAAGGTTAAAACAGAAAAAGGGCACAGAATAATAACCACATGTTTTTATTGTTTATCATTATTCATCATTAGCCTTTTTTTCGTAAGACCTAAGTACAGAGGAAAAAAATATATATAGCCCATTAGAATAAGTACTGTAAATATTACAGCAGGGACAAGGGTATATAAAAATAGCAATTTCCATATAATCCAGAATAGTTATCTTTAAATAAATAGAGGGGACATTGCATTATTTCAATAACTGAAAAGAGGTTGATGCAGCTAGTCAGACAAAAAAAAAAAAAAAATCAAAGCAGATTGTTTTATTCCTCCCAGGCACTCTGCTACACAATAAGTTATAGTCACCAGGTGAGCAGCAATGCTAATTAAGGTACTACAATCTCAGCTGTTAGATTTACTTCAGGAAAAATAGCTGTGAGGAGTAGGTGTGTGGCCCTAGACCATGGCACTTAAACTTTCATGCACATATGTTTAAGAGAGGAGCTTGGTAAAATCCATATTCCGGGGCCCACACTCAGGTTCTGATTCAGTAGGTCAGGTTAAGTCCAAGGCATCTGAAATTCTGATAAGCACCCCTAAGGGGATTTGCTATAAGGGCCTTTCAATTACATTTGAGCTGTAGGTTATAAGTCCCTTAAAAACAATAATTGTTTATTCACCTTTGTACCATCCAAGTCGCCTCAGTCAACTTCATAACCCCATCCTTATTCTATTATTATAACCGAGCGAAAAAAAAGCTTTTTTTTTAAGTCTATGACAAGTATTTTATATATTATACAAATATAAAAATATTATACAGTGCCAATAAGAAGTAATTTAGTCAAATACCTGGTGATTTTCAATCTTGGTTGCACATCAAACACACCAGGGGGATCTTTAAACTACTACTGCTAGAGCCAGTCTCCAAACCAATTGAATCAGAATCTCAGGGGGTAAGCCCTATACATCTGTATTTTAAAAATCTCCTCCAGGTGATACGGAGGCAGAGCAGAGATGGAGAGTCAGTGACAGGAGGACAGTTAGAGCAATCTATCAACAGTAGTAAGTTTCTAATAAGAACTTTTGAAATTTCTGATAAACTTAATTACTATAGACTCTGGTTTACCTAGCACTTTCCCCTCCTCTGTGCCATGCTGTAATGGAAAGACTGGACACATTTTTTTCCAATTTTTACTCAATTGTTATTTTAAATCTCCAGGTTAATTTCTCTCTTCTTCAGAGAAGGTTATAGTTTCTCTTTGGAACTTAGTTAGCACGTCTGGCTTCACAATGCTACCATACTCTGGACACAGCTTCAGCTCTCAAAACCCATGTCTGTACCTTATTAGCAATCATCCCCAAACCCAACCATAATTTAGCAGTCCTGGGTGTAGTATTTGGGTGACCAAATACAACAGAATCATACCTCTTGCCTTAAACTTTTTTCATAATGTGAAAATGGGAAATGAGTCCCTCTCTGTTCTTGGAAGGCAAATGATGTAAACGTCAGAAGTTGCTGGGATCCTTTTTTTTTTCATGTTCAACAAGCCAGTCACTATTTTGAGAACATGAAGGCAATAAGCAGAAAAAAGCAACAACATAAAGAAAAGAGAGAGCAAGTGGCATTTAAGTCCAAGACTGCAATAGATTCTGAGGCCTAACTTTATCCCAATCCTCCAAATTGTATTATTCGTATTTTGTGTACCTGTATCAAAACTTGGGTTACCATTGCTTGTGCCCAAAACAGTCCTGGATATTAGAATCTTGGTCTAAGTAATCTTCCTATAATCCAGCATCCTATGAACACACTGTTCTTTCCTAAAGATCTTCCAAAGGAAAATCCTGTACCAAAACAGGGTTCTGCTCTACCTGTCACCACTCCCTACTCTGCACATCTCCTTGGGATGAATAACACTTCGGTTGACTGCCTGGATTTTCAGAGACAGTATTTTGTTATTACTTATAATAGCACTAAAATTTCAAAACAAAAAGAAAATGTAAGTTAAAGTTCTTTATTCAAAAGAAAGAAAAAATATAGCCAGAGCACTGCAGATAAAAAAAATTGTAAAAAGTATTATTAAAAATATTTTTGAGTGCTTAGTATTTGCTAGGAAGTAGTATTAAAAATATTTTTGAGTGCTTAGTATTTGCTAGGAAGTAGTATTAAAAATATTTTTGAGTGCTTAGTATCTGCTAGGAAGTAGTCTATGTCCTTTCACTTATAAACTCATTTAATCTTCACAATTCCAAGCTGGGTCATACAACTCTGTGCTTACAAGGGCTCCATGCTTGGCTTCAAGGTCTGCTGTCAATGGTGTGTTTAATGCTCTGCTGTTGCTAACATGAAACTGGTCATGAATTTTGAACAAAGGGTCACACGTTTTCAGTTTTGCTGAGACCTGCAGATTAAGCAGCTTGTGTTGATCCATGAAATCAAAACTTTGACTTCTGTTTTCTTTTAAAGATGCAGAAACTTCAAGTCCATTGTTCAAATTCACATAGCTATTAAGTGGTGCAATGAGATTCCCATACTGGACATTTGGCTTCGACTGGTTCCTCAGCCACTCGAAATTCAAACTGAGCATGTAGATGAAGTGATTATAAAATACAGTTGTCAAAAAAGAAAGATAAAAATCTTGAAGCTTATCTAAATGACCAAACATTTTATCTGACTTATGTATGCTAACAATATCCCCGTGAACTGATGTTGGTGTACCTTATACCAGTAAGATATGGCTTATAAGGTCTTCAGAGGAAGGAACTATATGAAGAATTAGCTATCATGAAGACAACTTACTTCAATCTTCTTTTATCACAGTATCTCAGTAAAATAATTTCCTAATATGACTCAAGACAGGGTGCCAGCATATTCTGATTAAAATGGTTACCTTTCACTAGAGTCTAATTTCAGAAGTTATATTTTATGGTAAAAATATACCCTGAGGAAATATGCCTGCAGAATAGCAACAGACTAGAGCATGTTTTATTTAAACAGTTTATTGTTTGTCAGAGTTCACTTAGATATTTTTAAGAAATGCTTCTTGTTCTTGTCCAAGATTCTCATGTGTAAAGAAACTCAAAAATGATTGCTGAAGCACATCAGTCAGTTCCAGAGAATGATGATAAGACATAGCTGACATGCACTTGGCAAAACAAAAACAAAAATAAGAACAAAAAATGCTATGTACAAAAGTGTCTTTCTTTTCACTTGCTCCCTTTGCTCCATCCAAATTCTGACACTTTAAACCTACCACAATGAATTATTTTTCCTTAAGGTTGTGGATTTTTCTGGAATTTTTCTGTATCTGAGTTTCTTTTCCTAGTGGAATTTTCGGCAAAAGGAGAAAGACTATTATAAATGCTCAGATGGGTTTCTATTTCAGAAGCAGGAAAATATTACATAATTCAGTTAAATAGCATGCTCACCTTCACTTTGTTTTCATGGCATTGGTTCATGTCACTGAATGAAGCACAGATCCCCAAATTTAACTAAATAAACATAAAATCGAATGTAATTAGCTATGTTAATTTTAATTTGTGTTGTATGAAGCATGAGGAATATTCTAAAACAAATAAGATTTATACATATCCCTTATCATATCTCAGATCATAAAATGTCCTTTAGTAACCAATCCAGAGAGTAGTACATTGTTTTTGCCATTTGCTTTTTTTTTTTTTTAAATCATTGAACTATGCCATATGGAAAACGGAAACCTTCATTCCTTCATTTTCAGAGCTGAGGAAGATAACTGTCTCTCTGATGACAATCATGATCAACAAGTTCAGCTTCTTTCTCAAAGGGTTAATTGGAAGTCACCTGAAATACCTTTGCCTGTTATCTAAACTACACTTGCTCCCTTGCTTTAGCTGGCCACTAACACAGCTGCATCAATGCCACTTTGCTCGTATCAAAATCTTTACAGATATAAACTCTGGAGTCAACAGATTGATACTTAGTTTCATGCAAAAGGAAGATAATTTTTAAGTGCCTATTCAGTTTCAGTCATGCAGGAGGGATCCTTTTTGAAGTTTCCCAGACCACCTTCTTTGGTGCACAACATAAATTACTCCAATTCGGTTTCTATTACCCTCTATTCCAGGCCCATTAAATCTTTCCAAATAGATAATCCTTTATGTCACACACGTACAGTGAAATTCAAGGCCCCTTTTATCATATAGTTAAGGTACTGCTCTCAAACATGGAGAGTAATTTCCACATTTTAAAGCAACAAATTAATACTGACCTCCACTATTGACATCTGAAGAAGAAGGCTCATCTTCTAGGCCTTGATCAGTTTGCCTCTAAAAATTTCTAATCATTGTTAGCAGTCTGCAGAAGGTAGCGGGAATCAGAACCGGAAGCTATATGTGAGCTAATATCCTCTTTTCTTTCACTGGAATAAATTACCATCTACACCAGTGGCAAATGGTCATTTTTACAATCATGCCTTCTGGGATTTTTCCTTTGACTATTCTCAGCTCACTACTCTAGGACAAAATGCACTTCACTAGCAAGGTACTACTCTCTTTAAAGGGAGTTTTCTCTTTTTCCCCTGAGAGCTTTTCAAATAAGTGATGATAAAAGGTCAGATACTATCAGTGTGCTTCAATCCCTTCATTACAAGTCAATAACATCATTTTGATTCCATTTGGCATCTCAAAACTAAAACTCTTTTTTTCAGAACGACAATTTGTAGGCAATTATGACATTTAAAATATCTGCCTGTATGAGAGTACTAGGGAAATATTTTCTTCATTGAGGGTTTTTAAACACATGCAGTGCTTTATAGCCAGGATTTAACTAGAAATATGATGACATTCAGTAGAAATAAAAGGAATAACATGGAAAGACCTAATTAAAGGGAAAATTCACTAGTTAGAATTTGATGCCAGAGAGAATACGCTGTATTAAAATCAGTCTATACTCTGTCTTTTGTAAGCAAGGAATCTATATATATATATGATACTTGCTGTATCTACAAACAAGGTCTCTACAATTCCCCTCAGGAATCAAATTGCAAGTTCCTTTACTAAGAAAAGTAGTAAAAGATAAAGTACATGAGGTTCCTTAGAAAAAAACAACAATCAAAACAAACAAAACACATTACAATTTTCTAAAAGACACTTGATACACAGGAAAAGCAAAATTCATTCAGAATTCACACTTAAGAGTTTTTGTGGCTCTGCTTTGCCTACAGGTTCACAGTACCTGGCATAGCTTCTTGAAGTTTCCAAAATGAAAAATGCCCCTGTGATCTCTACTTTAGGCAATCTTTGATTATTTCCCTACAGCTCAGAGTAAACAATGATTAACAGGATAAGGCCAACAAGTCAGGGGAAAAAAAAAATGAAGCAGAAACTGTTCTTATAGTAGCTACCTCTTACACATTTCAAATTTTAAAGTGTAGCTTTTTAAAAGCTATCAAAATGTCTATCAACACATTAATCACAAGTATATGAGGAAAAAAGAAAAAGCAACTCTAACAAAACTACTACGGCTGTAGGCAGAGTAAAGCTTTTCTTTTTGGTCCACTGCAGGTTTGAGGGAGTTAAATATGCCTTTAATTTTAATTTGCATCATCTCCGTGGGATCAAGAGGCCATCACACCTGTGATTTACACATTCACACATATCATTCTTGTGTGCTAGAACACTCACACACACACACACCCATTACATGCATATCCAACTAGCTCGTTTTAATCTTTTGGCTAATATGGTTAGATTTCAGCTGTGCCAGTTATGAGTTCTGTCATTATTAACAACTTACTTAACTTCTCTGGGTCTCTGTATTCTCAAGTTGAGGAGATTAAAAATAAGCTGCTGTTTGTGAAAACTCAATACTGTGTGTGATATATAGAAATCGTCTGTGAATGTTAATTCCACTACTATCCACCCAAGGCCAACCTTCTTTTCCCCTAAAAGGAATGGGGAGAACTGAGCAAGTAGTATCCAACCCTGCAAATGAGGCCACTATTGTAAGCATTCCTTTCCCTGTGTCTAGTAGATTCATCACATTCTATTGCTTCAGGGGCTGGAACTACAAGCCAAACTCAGGATACGGATCATAGGACTGAACAAGGAATAAGTATTGATGAGAAAAATTACATATCATTATCCCCAGAAAAATATTTACTTGGCGAATACAGAGTGATTCGGAAAGAAAACTCTAATATTTTAAAATAACACAAAGCCACAATATGAAATGTGATTAAGAAGCAGAAAGTGGATTTTTCTGTTTATACCCAAGTCCATCACATTAATTGATGATTTTTAACTTGTATATTTTTTGGTTGTGTGAGAGCCAGTTTTCTTAAAGCCATGTAATTAAAAACTCTAACCAATTAAAAGCCCCATGGAAATCTTTGATTTGCATATAGGGTAGTATTTGTTTAGCCTGCTTTTCCTAGACTTACGATTCTTAAGGACAAGTAGTATAACATTTATGAACATTAAAAGGTTTGTGAGTATATAATAAAATTTTCTTATTCTAAACAGAGTCAAATGCAAAAGTGTAAATAAATACTAAATCCATGATATTTTGCCTTTAAGAAATCTTTGACAATCATAGCACTATTACACTATTATTACTATTATTACTATTATTATTACTGTTATTACATAACACTATTTTTAGTGTTTTGTTTTCTTAATAAAGTAGAGCTTTTATAGATGGTTAGTGCTTAAATGCTATAAAATTTCCCAGTAGAAATGTATAGAGATTTCTTTATATGGTTAAATGTATTTGAAGAAATACAGCACAAAAGCATTCACTATTCTTTCTAAACACTTATATTAAAATAAGCCTCAGGAAGACTTTCTTTGTGAAGCATTTCAAGTGAACCTCTCTGATCAACTGTCCCTTTAGTAGCCTCTGGACTGACTCCTTTACAATAAAAAAAACAAACAAAAAAATGAATTTCTAAAGTGATAGAATGGGTTGAAAATAATTAAACTTTCTATAAATAAAATAATCTCCCCAGTGCTTAATTTACTGAGAATCACTTGAATTTCTAAAGAGTTTTATAATTTTCTGGTCGAAGTAGTTGATTCTAGAGAAAATATAGTATTTCTATGAATCTACATAGCCCACTACACAATGCAGTATATATACATTATTACATCCACCTGGAAAAGTAATAAAAATGCATATTTTATGAAATGTTCTAGAAATGAAATGTCCTAGAATTTAGACAGCCATTATAATTTTCTACTGAGTTACCAGCCACTATAACATTTGTAAGAGATTGCAATTTCCACAAGCACTGCTGGAGGGCTATCAAGTTTTTATGGTCATATATTTTCATATTAGGTTGTCCAAAAATGATCATTCATTTACTTAAATGTTCAATTTTATTCAATAAAGAGAATGATCTCAATGAAACCTGCTATGATTTCCTTAATACTCTCACTTTAAGGTCATTGAAAGAGGCAGTATTAATGGTGCTTTTCAGAATCCTTGAAGCAGTTTCTAGCCTGCTTTTCCATTTTGGGGTCAATTGGGGTAACTTAGTGAAATTATAATTTTCTGCATAATCTCTGGACCACAAAGAACTCAACAGTTCCTGACTACATTTATCTTGCAATCAGAATATAACAACACTATCTCAATTCTAACTTCCACTTGATTTGTAATTGCAGTGATACTTCTTTAAAAGTGGTTGCTCATTTTCAAGTAGAGCTCCAATTCTCCAAACAGGTTAAACAGAGCTCTCCATTTAACAAAAATAAAACTTTCAGTATACATTTTGAGGTGGGTTAATAGTCTTTTTCATTAGAATAAAGGAGCACACACTGAGAGTATCCTTCTGCCGTCTGAGTAATCAATGAGCCAATATGGTTGTAAATCTTCCAGAAATTCCCCATGGTTCAATTCAAAGAGAAGTATTTATTCTTCTCTGCCCCCATCCTTCATTTCTCCACTATCATTTGGTAACTGTAGGGGGAATCTTTTAATCTTGCAACGAAGAGAAAGAGGAAGTATTTCACACTTTCCCTTAACAATTTCCGCCAATTAAAACAATCCCTATTCTATGCATGTATGCTAACCATGAAAGAATAAGTGATACAAAGAGTAGTTAGAAAAAAACTATAAAAAACCTACAATCAGGAAGACCATTAATTTCATTACTGTTATTTTAATGAGTAAAATGTGAACATGCGATGTGTCATTATTTTAACAGAAGTAAAGTGTAAAGTAATAACTCTAAATGTATTGGTTCATGAAATAGTACATGGGGCAACTTTACACAAAAAGTTAAGAGTCAGCCTTGCCAATAATTACACATATGCCATGATTAACTCATTGATACAGTATAATGTTCCAAGTGATTGATAATGTACTTGGAAAATTTATAATAAATGAGACATATCAGAATGAGTTTTTTTTAATTATGCTGATTTTTTATAAAAGTATGTGATAATACAAAGGTCAGTAATTATACTGTCTTGATACAATTACAAAACTAATCTCTTAGCTTTATTATTTTACTTCCAAAGATATATTACTAGGATTGTGAAACACAGCGATTATTAATTAAAATAGTTAATACTCTAAATTATTTGAATTTAATGCACTTTTCTTGCCAGTAAAGAAAACATCGAAAAAAGCATTTATAGCATTGAAAATAAGCTTTAATACCTGACCTACCACTTCAAAGTAACTGCAAATAGTGACTTTAAAAAAGATAAAGTTCATTTAATAAACCTTAATAAAATATATATTACAAATCCTACAGATAATCCTTTTTGAGATTACTCAATGAATGATTTTATTACTTATTGTGGTTGTGTCTGATTTCACCATTTTCATCTTTTGTACTCTATATAGCCTGAGCAGCTGACCCCTCTGGAACGCATTTCCCCAGCACTCAGTCCTCAACCTCCGTGCTCAGGGTTAGAGTTAGGTTTAGACAAAGAAAGGCAATGGCAGGAGACTGCAGGGGAGGAGTAGGGCATTTCCTTTGGCTCCGGTACTGGCTGCACGTTTTGGTCACGGTTAAGGTCTCATGCCATTTCAGGCTTAGGGATAGTACTAGCTTCTCATTTTTGGTCCCTGAGTCATTGGCCTTTTGTTGGTTGCCTTAAGCCTTACACTTTTATAATAGTACTTTCATTATTAAATCCTCTTAACTTGAAGCTTTTGATTGTGCCATGTGTTTTCTGCTGTGATTTTACCACGTATTCTCACGGTAATTTCACTTTAAATGATTATTAGTTTTATATTGTTCTTAAACACCCAAACCAAGAATACTTCAGTTTATATAATAATACATTCAGGGCTTCCCTGGTGGCACAGTGGTTAAGAATCCGCCTGCCAGTGCAGGGGACACAGGTTCGAGCCCTGGTCCGGGAAGATTCCAGGTGCCGCAGAGCAACTCAGCCCATGCACCACAACTGCTGAGCCTGCGCTCTAGAGTCCGCGAGCCACAACTACTGAAGCCCAAGCATCGAGAGCCCATGCTCTGCAACAAGAGAAGCCACCGCAATGAGAAGCCAGCGCACCACAACGAAGAGTAGCCCCTGCTTGCCGCAACTAGATAAAGCCCGCGCGCAGCAACGAAGACCCAACACAGCCAAAAAAATAAAAAATAAATAAATTTATTTAAAATAAAATACATTTATGTATGCAAATCATAATTTTCAATACAAATTACTCTTTCTTTTAAAAGTTTTCAAAAACATTCATTATTCTCCCTATTTTCATCAATTTAACTCTTTCTCCTCACGTTCATCTTCTCCTAAAGTCCCTCTTTCTGTTTAGGGCATCACATACACAGAAGTTAGAGACCTAAGTCATCATTGATTATTATTGTCTCTCGCCCATGACTCCCCTTAAATTATATATTTGGCCAGTTAATTGCCAGTATAAATTCAAAGTTCTCAGTGTTTCTCACAGTTGCATTTTCTTTTCCTTTCCTGCTTCCTGGTTCGGGTCCTTAACTGCCTCTCGATTGAATTACTTGGCCTTGCTCCACTTGGGAAGCAAATACCCACTCAGCAAGCAAATACCCCAGAGCGGAAACGTGATATGAGGGACGCAGAGCTGCTCGTTCCTCAGACAGTCTAGCTTCTCACATTCAGGGATGATTTTAGGCACTTCAAACAATTTAAACTTACAATTGATTTTTACCTTCATATACTTTTTAGACATAACCAAGGCAGGAAATGAGACTCCACCCTGCTTTCATTCTTAGTTCCCCACCACCCCGCTTGTAGCTCTGCTTCCTCATGCACGGCAGTGCCAGCTTGACCCTCCCAGTGCACAGGACAGTTATACCTCCTTCTCTCAGCCACCTGTCAGAGCTTACCTTGTGTACCGTGAGCCTACCTTGAGTTGTGTTGGAAACACTCCCTGCCCATTATTTTCCCTGTGTAAATTCACTCTAACCTTTCCATTCTCAGCTCCCACTTATTCCCCAGGAACCTGTGGGTAGCACAGGCTGTAATTGAGGTCACACTGCCTAGGATTATGTCCTTGTACCACTGCCCACATTTCAAATTTAAGCAAGTTACTGAACTTGTCTCTGCTTCAGTATCTTTATAAATAAAATGCACGTAACAATACCTCCATTGTGAGGACTCTATGAGTTAATGCTTTTCAAATACTCTCAGCTAAAATAGACTATCCACGAGTTCCCCAGTATATCCTACGTGGAGAAAAATGTGGCAGGAGAGGAGTGTAACAGCAAAATGCATAGAAAGCTTTCAGCGCTGTCTTAAATTGCAGCAACTTGTTCTGCCATCTTTTTAAGCCAGTCCTAAAATCCATCTTCTATTTTGAGTTTCTTCTGATCTCTCTAATTTGATACAATTACTCTGCCTATGCTGTCACCATTCTCTAGCAGTTTGTTAGTTTTTCTTACAGGAGACACTCATAATAATTTATCTATATCTCTGTATATCTACATGACGACGCATAGGTATAGATAGACAAATACATTTCTCCATAAGACTATTCACATTTTTAAGTTCAGATAAAGCATTTTATTTACCCCCTTCTGCAACTGCAGGTTTGCTTAAAATGGAGTATATTGTATAATGCAATTTAATAGTTCTTTTAAATCAAATGCCTACTGTTTGATAGGCGCTATTCCAAGATTATTGGTAATCCTAACCACACCTCTGCAAAGTAGGTGTTATCTCCATTTCATATACAACAGTGCTTCTCAAAGTGCCAGTTACAAACTGTTTATTACTTAACAGCAAAGAGATAACTACAGAAGCTGAAAATAAACGCTTAGAAACTTTTACAGCAATTTGACATTGCCACGACCTCCAAGTGTGTGATCTCTGTCAACAAATTTGTTTTGTGGCTTAAGTTTTCTGTAGAAGTAGACTGGCAAGCTACAATGGCAGGGAAACATTTTGGAGCACTGTGATTAAGGAGCTAATACAGACCGTGAACTAATGTACTCCTTCTTTCACTAAAAACAAAAACAAAAACAAAAACAAAAAGAACAAGTCTTGCTACACAATTAAAAAACTCAGCTGAATACCAGCTTTCTTAGAAGTGTGGTAAAATTTGTGAATTATGTTAAAGCTAATGCATTAAATGCAAACTTATTCTCTTTTTTATATGATAAGATAGAAGTCAATTATAAGCAACTCTACTGCACCCTAAGACACAAAAGTTATAGATGTGAGAATTTCTGTCGAGAATGTTTGAACAACACAAAAGCTCGTGTTTCTGCAAGATAAGAAACCAGCCCATTCCCAAATTTTATATATGTGAGTTAGACAGCCAGCCTTCTTTATTTGTCTAATATATTTGGTGTTTTGATCATCTTAATACTAACAAGGAAGAAATGTAACATGTTTTGCAATGGCAGGTAAGGTCAAAGGGCAAAGCAAAAGTTAGAAGCTTAAAAGAACAGATTTTCTACAATTATTTATGACATGATCCATAAATTAAGTATAATTATCAGTAAAATATGATAATGCTCTTGATATTGCTCATTTGCAAAAAAGTTATCACAGACTATCTTACAATATTAATAAGATATTTTGAATTGTATATTCCAACAAAAATGATCCACATATAGGTATTCATAGATCCTGAAGCAATATCTTTTATCAAAAATGTAGTTAACTATAAATTTACAGGATAAATACTGGAACTGGCTACTAATAAAGAATTGATGATGAATTTTGAAAATACAGCAAAATTTGTCTCATTTTGGATAAAAGTTTAAAATGACTATCTTAAGACTGCTGAAATTGCTTCAAAATCTCTTCTTCCATTCCTGCCAACATATTGTCTGAGATTCATTTCTCTACTCTGACTACTATTAATATAAAGCATGGAAAGAGTTTAGATTATACATTATTCCC
Organism: Balaenoptera musculus; assembly: GCF_009873245.2. Taxonomy (NCBI): domain Eukaryota; kingdom Metazoa; phylum Chordata; class Mammalia; order Artiodactyla; family Balaenopteridae; genus Balaenoptera; species Balaenoptera musculus. Next base: position 106,439,556 of record NC_045788.1, read on the forward strand.
TGCAAAAAATGCTATAGTCAATCCAAGAAGATTAGGTAAATTAATAATAAGGAAGCACATGTCACATTAAAATATTTAAATAATTGATATATATGATGTTCACTCAAAGTGTGCACATAGGTTGTTAACATGAACAATTACTATTTATTTCATAACTGTTTGTTTTGTGTTGATTACAGAGTAACAAAAAAAATTACAAGTATAATAGTAATTCTCTGTACTAGTCCCAACACACCCTTACTTAATGCATACATACAATTTATAATTCTGTTTTCACATGCTATGTTTATGAAATGTAATAATAAAAAGTTTGGACTTTCATTATGTGTGCTTTACTATTTCATTTTATAATAATCCATTTTTATTGTACTTTACAAATGTATGACTTGTGCTTGATTTAGGGAAAATAAATGGCCCTCACCACAGAGTATTTGAGAAGTACTAACTGGGCTCCATGAAAGAGGTTAGTTTGTTGTGGTCACTACTGTAGCTCCCCACCTGGACCCTTGCTCTGAAAGTTGCAGGAAGCACACCCTAACTTCCTCTGCATGCAACAAAAACAAACAGCTCTCCTTTCTAGTTCCTGTAGGAAAACTGGATTAGGCTAAGGGAAGATTAGGATTGAGGGAATATTTTGCTTTGCTATGGTTGTTCTTGTTCACACTTTGTTTTCTTCAGTGATAGAAGAAAACTTAACAGAAGAGTAGGAAGTGGATGGTTCATTCCCATAATAAGTTGGAGGTGTTCTTAGAAGCTTCCGTGGATGGCCAGGGCAAACGTGGGATTAATCTCCTGCCACTCCCATGGCCTTCTGGTAGATGCCATTTCCCTAGCAGGGTCACTGGTGTCTGAAGCTCCTCTCCCTAACCTTGATGTCTCCTTAGGAAAGAGGACAAAGTTTTCTTGCCTGTCTATACAAGATTTTGAGGGTGAATAAGACAGGGAAGGGCACACTTAGGATAAAGAACCTTATGTAAAACACTTATAAATGTGAAGAAACATGGTGTATGCAGAGAACCACAACAGCATCAAATTTATTTTCTGGATATGTATGATAATGTACATAAGCATCAAAGGAAACAAATGAAAGTTGGAATGTTTGCAAATATTAAATTGCAGAGAAAATATTAACCAACTTTCAGTTCTATCACTACATGCTTTTCAGAATTATTCCATAGGCCAAATGCCATAATATATGGAAAGTTGTTTTGTAAACTTAAAAAAAAAAAAGAAAAGAGTATTTAAATTCATGATTCAAATGCTGTTTCCTTCTCACCTCCTTAACCTGTTGTTAGTGGTGGATTCCAGGGTTCATTTCTTGGACTACTCTTCCCTAGACCACTCATCCAGTCTGATGGCACATGCCTACTCTATGTTTAAGATCTTCAACTTGAATCAGTCCCTGGATTCCAGACTCACATGCCCAATTGCTTATTATATAACCTCTCCTATGTGTAGCACAAATAAGCACAAATGTAACAAGGCCAAATCAGAACCTACCCCAAAATAGTCACCACCCCCAGCCCCTGCAATCTTGCCCATCTCCTTTTCAAATTCATTACTTTAGGTGTTCAAACCAAAAGCCTTGACGGCATACATGACTCCTCTTTCACTCTTCTACCCCACATTGTGGCCATCAGCTAGTCAAAATACTTGTAAAATACACACAGAAGTCCACTTATTTTCATCACGTTCATTGCGATCTTTCTGGTCCAAATGAGCTTCATCTTTTGCCTGGTTTATTTGCAATAGTTTCCTAACTGGTCTCTTCACTTCTGATCCCATCCCCCATCACCAACCACAGTCTGTACTCCCCATAATAGCCAGAGTGATACTGTTAAAATGTTCATAAGATCACCTCACAGCTCTGCTCAGCACCCTCCAATGGTTTCTCATTTGAATCAGAGAAAAAGCCAGAATCCTTCAATGGCCGACAAGGTCCCACTTGCTCACACTCACCACATCCTTATCTTTCTGCCCTCATCTCTTCTCTTCTATGCTTTCACTCTGATCTGCACACACTGACTGAGCTCTTCTTCAAACATACCCAGAGAGCATCCATTTTAGGCCACTCCTCTGCTTTGCTCTCTGTCCCCAGAGACAGTTGCATGTCTAGCTCTTTATTCTTTCTTGGGTGTTTGCTCCCATGTCACTTCCTTAATGAGGCTTTCCCTCATACCTTATTTAAAACGGCACTTCCTCTCTTCCTTTTCGTAAATGTTTTTCTTCATAGAATTCATCACCTTTGGACAAACTATCAATACATATGTACTTAATTATTTTACTTATGGTCATTTTCCTCCTACTTGAAAGTAAGTTGCACAAGGGTGGAGTTTTGCCTGTTTTGCCCACTGCTGTATTCAAAAAGCCTACAACAACTCCTGGCAAAAAGCAGCTCAGTAAGTGTTATTGAATGAATGGCTGAATCTTAATTACTCTTAAGGTACATGCAGTGTCAAACTGTAAAGATATAGTAAATGGATATATATTAATTTATTTTGAATCTATAATCTTAGAATCTCTTAGAAACTGAGAATTACAATTAATTTTCTTTGTCACAACTCCTCTGACATAAATAGATGGTGGCAGACTAATAATATAATCAATTGTGTGGCTACTCAAAATTAGACTCCTTTGCTCCTGGCTTGAAGACTAGAAATTAATTTTTGGTTGACCAAGTCTAGGCAATTCCTTCTTTGAATACCTTTCAAATATATTCTTTCTATTTCCTTAGCTCTCTTTTTGGTCCAGGTTATCATCACATCACATCTTAGCTGCTAAAATCATTTTTATCTTCCTTTCACCCTTCTATACCCAAAGCCTCCTTTCCCATAGCTGTTCAAGTACTGATTCTTTTTCTTTTATTTCTCTAATTTTAAAAGGATGTATACTATAGCTGATATGCTAAGGAGAGAAACAAAAGTAGAGCTGTAGCTACTGAAAAGGCAGAAGCACAGTTATTTGTAGACAGTGCAGGCTAGTACAATGAGAAACCCCCAAAGAAGTTCAAAACACTATTAGAGGGCTTCCCTGGTGGTGCAGTGGTTCAGAGTCTGCCTGCCAATGCAGGGGACACGGGTTCGAGCCCTGGTCTGGGAAGATCCCACATGCCGCGGAGCAACTAGGCCCGTGAGCCACAACTACTGAGCCTACGCGTCTGGAGCCTGTGCTCCGCAACAAGAGAGGCCGCGATAGTGAGAGGCCCGCGCATCACGATGAAGAGTGGCCCCCGCTCGCCGCAACTAGAAAAAGCCCTCGCACAGAAATGAAAGACCCAACACAGCCAAAAATAAATAAATAAATAAATAAATAAATAAATTTATTAAAAAAAAAAACCACTATTAGAACTAGTAAGGAGGTAATAAACAGAATAGAAATGTGCATTTTGATTTGTTAGATAACCAATCAGTACATAGACGTGGGCAAAGCAATCAGTTCAGTCAGCCAGTGCTGGGGCACCAGGACTGGTTTTCATTCCTGCTCTGTGCCACTCTTTGTCACGTGGACTCAGTGGTAGCTCTTCAGGTGAGAAAGCCTTAACATCTCTTTATGAAAATCTCACACCATAGGAACTCACACTCAACATAAAAAGAAGTGAGGCAGAGGCACAAACTACTATGTGTAAAATAAATAAGCTATAAGGACATATTTTACAGTACAGGGAATACAGCCAATATTTTATAACTTTAAATGGAGTATAATCTATAAAAATACTGAATCACTACATTGTACACCTGAAACTAATATAATATTGTAAATCAACTATACTTCAATAAAAAAAAAAAAATTTAAACAGAAGTGAGGCAAGAAGGGCAGGGAGCGAACTTTATTTTTCCTCCTAAATTCTCTCATCCTAACTTGCGTTCCTTTCCCCAAAGCCTTGAGGGTAGCAACTCAGCCTCCAAATTAGAAACTTTCATTGCATTTCACCTTCAACATAGTTACAGCACCTAGGAAATGGTGAAGCTAAATATTACCATTTAAATACAGGGTCTCTGCCTTATGTTCCAGTAACTAAAAGGTCTATTTCAGGTATTTACCCATTCACAGCCACTTTCAGGCTAAAGGTAGTATTAAAGATCTCAACTTCCTGTTAGATAGAAACTGCTTAAGACTTCAATGGCAGACCTTTGTTTTTCTTTTTATTTTGTTTGATGTTACCGTATCAATTTTCAAACATTTCAAAAGACACAAAACAAACTCTGAGAAGAGTTTCAGCCTGTACACCTGGACATAGCAGCAGGTGGCCCTTTACAACCCATTGGTCTCAAGAGGCCTACAAGCTGGAACTGAGATTGGTTTATGTAATTGGTCAAGGTTGTTTCAAGACCACATACAAATCCATAGTGAAACTGGGATCCAAATGTAGTTGCCCTGACTAGCAAGCCTGTAAACCTCAACCAACCAACCCATCTATAATGTTTGCAATTGTTTATGACGTAGGATTTTAAGTTACAAAGAAATAAGCGACTAATAACCAATTATCATCTCCATAGGAGAACACAGTTACTGGTCCCTAGAAGATATTTTTATCATTATTCAAGATTTAGGAAATAGCCCATTCAATCTCACACCATGCAGTTTTCAGCATTAAAAAACAGGTGGGCTATACATATATGAAAGGGTTTTGAGAGTCCAAACACAACATGTTACATCTATATTCATACTACTATCCTTCTTTCTAAACTACAACCATTCTTTCTAAAATGTTAAAGTGAATATTACAGACGAATCACTCAGCATTCCCACTACCCCATTTCCCATTTGTACTTGAGTCCACCTACTAATCTCAACATAAATAGTCATAAAACCAGAAGACTTAATTCTTACAAACACCCACACTTCAGTACTAAAATAACACTGCCTCCTACATTTCACAGTGCTACAAAATGCTCATTTACTGCTGTTTCCAAGGATCACTCACAAGAGCCTTCTGGGGCTAAAGAAATAATAAATTAAGGAAAGCAGAGTACTTTAATTTATAACTCTTCATGCTCACACAATATAAAACAATACATTAAAAATATTTTTTCAGGAAAAGGTATTTCTAAATTGTATTATTTTGTCTGAATAGTGGAGAAATGTCACCTGAAGAGGCATGGAGGAAGAGAAACACTCAATATTTATAAATATAGGACATAACTAAAATAATTGAAGAAAACCAAGTGAATTGAAAAGATCATACTCATTAAATTTTTAACCATAATAAATTAATAGTTTAATAGTATTTTAATTAGTATTACCATTCATGAATGACCATATGTGTTTTTATTCCTCCTTTTTGGTACTTAGACCAATATTTCCAAGTTACTTATAAAAAAAACTCCTTGGGATTAAAGAGAGGCTGCACTTATTAGGGGTACCCAAGTAATAATATTTAAATGAGGTTTCTTATTCATTTTGTACTTAATGCTACAATTATTTTCATAAAACATATTCTATCAAGACACAAGAATATTCTGCCTAGATTCTATATTTGAGCCTATTGAGCGGGGCCGTCGTCGAATGTAGAGGATGTAAATTATAGTGATTGCTGGACTCAGTGGCCACGCACCCCTAGTTATACCTTAAAGCACAGTAGAGGCATCTAGTATAAGCTGAACCAATTCATTTCTCTCCTGGGAATTTAAAACTAGAACAGAGAAATGCAGTGGACTCTAAGTTTTGGAGTAGAATGACATTTATGTCAGTGTTCTAGGGCTAAGTTTGCATCAGCCTCAAACAAAAAAAAATAGCACCATTTCTACAATATAGATTCACCATAGGGGGATATGACTCTCTCAAAGTCTGACGTAAAATATTTTAAAAAATACAAAATGGGAAAAACGCACTAAAAAATTAAATAGTAAAACTTTAAACACTGTTTTATCTAAAATAGAATTATATTGGTATGAATCAAAATTATGTAGTTTTAAATATAATTAAACTTATACATTATAGACAGTATTTTTTGATACTGTTAAGATTTTCTTATACTTACTAAGGAACTATAATGCTAATGCTATTTTTGAAAGAAACTTACTTAAAAAATGTTAGGATATCTTAAATTCTCCACGGTCTCTCTGCTGATCCTGATTAAAAGGCTATTCAACATAGAGACCATATCAGTATGTCACAAGGAAATCAGGTCCCTGTACAGTACACTGTTACTTCATATATTAGACAAATAGCACATAATAGTTTATTTACAATTGTTTCTTTAAAAAATAATTTTATCAAAAAAGGTATGTTTTCGGTCATGTATATTTTCTTTTTTTTTTTTTAACATCTTTATTGGAATATGATTGCTTTACAATGGTGTGTTAGTTTCTGCTTTATGGTCATGTATATTTTCAAGTCAGGTTTTTTCCTAGATTCATATAGGATATTTTTATCAATTATTTGGGCATGTTGTATCCTCTACAATGAGGCTTATTATGCAACAAGTAGAATTACATTTATCTACCTGTAAAATACTTGATCCAATACTGTTCCTCTATACCCTCCACCATTCCAATGTATAGATGATATATGACAACTTGCCACTTAAGGGCAAAATTCATGTTTTATTTATTTTAGTGGCCCCAATGCCCAGCATAATTCCTGGGACATAGCAATATTTCACTAATATTCACAGAATTGAACTGAAATTGTGAGCAATATTTCACTAATATTCACAGAATTGAACTGAAATTGTGACTTGGAAATCTTTTAAATATCAAATATGCTTAGATATTTATATATTAAGAACATTTACTTAGTGACGCCTGTTATCTTTAATGACTAATAATTCCCACTGAGGATATGAAATATCACAAAAGCTATCAAGGCAACTACCCAGAAGTTGGTTGGTCATTGCTTACTTTTTTTCTCTTTTATTGTTTTGGGAGATGGAAATAGATGGCACAATGGTGTTGACCATCCACCCAGTCTGGCTCTAGCCATCATCCCACTTCTTCTGCCATGACCATAAAAAGTGGTATTCTCCAGATGGCTTAAAATCATTGAAATAATTGCTGATTATGTGCTGACTCTGTATGTCTTACCAACATACAAACATATTTATAATATATGTATCCAGAGACATATATGATTGGAAGATAAAAGAAATCAAATTTTAATCAGGACAAGCTGTCTTTCAAGTAGCTCTATTCAACACAGAATAGACTCCTCAAAAATCAATGAGCTACAATAACTGCAAACCACCTGGTGCAGTGTCTATCACACAGTAGATGGTCAGCAAATATTTACTGAATGAAAGACTGAATAAATATATAAGTTAATGATCAGAAAGTAGAATAAAATAGCTCCGTGTTATAGAAATAACTTTTCTCTTTATGGGGTTTTGCTAAAAAAAAAAACAAAAACGCTAGTGAACAGCAATGTGCAATAACTAAAAGGACTTAATTCAAGAATTTGGTCATTTTCACAGAGGTATTTGATTTATTTGCAGTAAATTTTGTTTTTATTTTTAAATTAAAACATTACAGGGAATTCCCTGGCAGTCCAGTGGTTAGGACTCCGCACTTTCACTGCTGAGGGAGTGAGTTCAATCCCTGGTCTGGGAACTAAGATCCCACAGGCTGCGCAGCATGGCCAAAAAAAAATACAAAAAATATTGTAAAAAGTAGCAATATTAGTGAAACCTAGCCTCTCTAAAATATAATATCAAGTATGCAAGTTATGCTGAATTCTAAAATGTTCAAACACTAAAATTTGCTGATCGTGTTCAGACACATATTTGTAGCTTTGAATGTCAAAGTTCCAAATCCTGACACTGTTATAGATACCACATAATGAATATAGTTTATAGTGTACATGATTATCTTTATGTTTTTCCTAAAGTTGTTGGATTTTAAACTAGCATAAAGAGATAAAGGTAGTAATCATATAATGTACAACTGAAAATTTTGCTTATGCTTAGTGAGAATTTACAATAATGGCTTTATCATTAGCAGATTAAGTGAAAGCAAGTTATTTCTTTAGGAAATCTAATAGCACACAGTTTAACATATATGTTAAATTTGAGGAATATAACATTGAAAAAAAGTAATGTGTTTTGGAAACGTGCTGCATTGTTGCAACTTATTTCTCCTAAAAAGAAGCAATTCAATGGAAGGTAGTTGTGAACGTAGAGTGACACAAGGTTTTTGATAGAAATTATCTTTACTGAAAATTGGACAGGGAGAAATATCTATTTATGCTTGGTAAGTTGTGCTGGTTACTTTCTGCTTATCATTCCAGATCCATTATCTTCCCTGCTCTTTGCCCTGGGAGACTAAACTACCTAGGATTCCTTGACCTATGGTTTCCATTTGGGCTCAGCCCATGGAAGTCATTGATAAGAGATCAAAAGGTAAGAGGAAAAAGAAGTCAATTTACATATTTCCACACATCCTTCTTCCTAACCAGTCTCAGCTTCTAATCAGAAGTCTTCTTCCAAAACTTAGCTTTAGTTCCCTCTGTCACCCTTTCAGAGGCAAGGATGGTTTCCCACTGCTGCTGGCTCCTGGGTGCTGCATTATCTTGACATGTTTCCTTAATTATGCCTGTACACCTATAAATAGTGTGTTCATACTTCATTAACTCGAGTGTATCATTTATTTCCTAATGGGAACCTGATTCCTACTCATTTAATATGGATGCATTTGCTAGCAAATCTGTTATTACAATAAAAATGAAATTATTAAAATATGAGATGTGTTCAGGAGATCTATCATTGAGACGGTGACTTTGGAGTAAAGACTGTAAAGAAGTGATACTTTCCACGAGAAATGTAAAAAACAACAAAAATCCAAAAAGCAATAAAATGAAGTCCTTATCAGAATGATATAGCATGAAGTGAATTAGGCTTGTCTTAAGAAAACTTGGGTCTCATCATCATTTTGTCACTTACTACTCAAGTCATTCAAACCTGCAAACCTCGGTTTCTTCATATACAAAATGGGAATACCGACCATACAGGGTTATTGTGAATCACAATGAGAAAAGGTAACCATGTTGAAGTTATTTAAAAATTATAGAGTATTAAGTTGTCATCACTTATTTCACGTCTTTAGTGTAACTTATACATGATTTATTTATTATTTTTTTTAAGAAAGCAAAAAGAAGGGTAATATTGACCACTTTAACACCTGCTTTATTGAGTTAATCTTTACTATTTTAAAGGCTGTCACACTGATTGAAACTAGTTGTGGAGAAAGAAACTGTCAGGTGGCACTGGCTGGCATGGAGCCAAGAGAACTTGTACCTCCATTTCAGGTTCACCTCATTTTTCTTCTCTTTATCACTGCTTGTCCTAGGACACATTATTCATGTTCCTCCTCTCCCATCATCCCCAGTATTAATGTAAAATTATCAGCAGAATAATTGGATAATTAACACCAGTGGGTTTTTTTTTTGGCTATGCTCTTAATAAAATTTTATTTTCATTCCTTCAGGAATAAAATTTCCTTCAAGAAATTCTTGAGAATCATTGAAGCATAATGCAAAAAAGCAAAACTACTATAAAGTAGTAGTATCACAAAATGTTATGTATTTTACATTTTTATACAAAAACACATACAAGCACACAGAGATACGTCTGTTAAATGCATATACTATGCACTCCTGGAGATGTTTGTACAAAGTATTTTCTGTCAATAATAGGAAGGAATTGAAGTGTTCTTTCCTGAGCATTAAGTGATCAGATTGTACTACTTCAATTGTTTTTTCCCACACTTGCAGAGAAACAAACACAATGACCTAATTGATCTTTTAAAAATTTCTATTGCCAAATACCACACAGCATTCATGTGGTGTTTCAGTGAACTCGACTCCCTACTCTCCCTGCCTCCCTATACCCACTCTATCCCAAGTGCTTACCTACTATTTATAACAGATACGGTAAAATTTGTGTAAAAAGAAAGAGAAGAGGGCCATACAAGTGGCTACATTTGCTCTAGGTCCCTCTGACCCATAAGAACCTGTAAATTTTCCTCTTGATTTTTATTTTCTATTTAGATTTGTAGTTTCTTAAGTGTTATAGAAAAAGTCTTCATACAAAAACTATGCAGAAATGAAATGGAGTTGTAATTGAATATCTACTTCATAGGTTAATGATTTCTGGTTTTCAGGTGCAAAGTAGAGAAATTGTTAAAAATGCAATTCTGATCCAAAGACTAGAACATCTGATTTGGTGGGATATTGATGAGCCCCTTTTATTTCTCTGCCAGTTGGTGTCAGAAGCAGAATTAGAAGTCAGATCTGACTCCCTGTCTCTAGGCTACAATGTCGCCATTAAATCTGTGAAATTTAAACAGTAAAATTTCATTTATTGAATATTTGATACATTTTAATGATGACTTGGGGTTTTCTCCGTTGGAAAATGCATATTCTACAGCCAAGGCTGGAATTGGACAAGGTCTATTTTGGCATCTAAAGAGTGAGTCATCATCTAGAACTGTGCTTTCCAAAATAGTAACCACACATGGCTTTTGAGTACTTGAAATACGGCTAGTGTGACTAAAAAACCAAATTTTTAATTATTTTAAAATTAACTTAAGTATCCACACATGACTGCTGGCTACAGAACTGTTCTGCAGATATAGCACATTGCCATCGTCACAGCAAGTCCTATTGGGCAGTGCTGACTATAATGTATCCCTCTGTCTTACTGTATATACACCTTCAACAGTTTGAAAATAACTGCTGCTCTTTAACTAAAAGGCAGCTGCCAAGATCAAAGGCAGAGGCCACTTGGGTTATATTTAAAGTGACTTGGTGCCCGGACACCTTTGTTCTCAGGGGCATTCTAGTTAAAACTAACATAGGCCAACCTGGATTCCAATCCCTTCATTACCAGTCATTCGCTGAACATCTGTGGACAAATTTTCCTTGAGTGTTTGACTCGCAATTTCTCCGGTTGTAAATGGGGAAAGCTACTGATCGCGTTAGATGTGCTCAAGGTAGCAAAAGCCTGAATTCACTGCCCTCCTCTTTATTTCACCTGAATAAAAAATATTACAATATTAGCTTCACTTTAGCCAGTTACCCCCAGACACCTATCTCCCTTGTGAAGAAATTCCTGAATATTCACATATAACCTCCTTGAGAGAAATTCCTAGGAAAAGGGGTTCCACTTAAGCCTCCTTTAGCTGATCATCAACTGCCCACTCACAGCATGCTTTTGTTTCGCTAATAATTCCAAGTAAACAACAAAGGCTTTTCCAGTTCTAGTTAAACCAATGGGCCACCATCCTGAGATACTTGTTCAGCCCTTACAGCCAGAACCCTCAGAGACCTGGGTCTCCAGAGAGCATGAAAGGCTACTCAGAATGCCTTTTGGGACTCCTAGTGGCAGCAGTAATATCAATGAGAAGCACCTGTTTTGTTGTTCTGGCTGGCTCGCTCCCTCCCTCCCTCCCTCCTTCCTTCCTTGCTTCTCATTACTCTATGTTGGTACAAAAATTAAAGTTCAGGGGCACAGAACTCTGGTGAGAACTGACCTGCTAAACCCAAAGCTTCTCAACCTCAGCTGTATTTTACAATCATTTGAGATGCAATTAAAACACTGTGATACTGCATATGCCTGAAAGATTCTGTTTGGAAAGCTCCTGAGAACAACTGGCAACGTAATCTGAGGTAGAAATAAGAACAGAGCTATGGATAAAGCTGTTAACAGTAGCAGCCACCTGTAGAAGCTGGTGCAATCAGTGAGACGGACAACCCTTTCGTTTTCTCTATTGTTCTCCTGAGCAGTTGTCACTTGCTCAACACGTACGGGTTACTCTAGTGACGTTAACTCACACTTAGCCTCTGCACTTAGGCTCTGGCACAATTTAGCACGTTTGTTTGCTCGAGATAAGCCTTAGGATTGTGGAGGGCTAGGCAGGTAAATGCAGACAAAAAGACAGTATGGGGAAAATTGTGATATGAAATCTTTAAAATAAAATGCTTTTATTTTCAAATAAAATACTAGATTTGCAAAGAATTTGTTTCCAGAAAGCCCCTCTTTTCTGAAGGATAATCATGGTGAGAAAAACCCATCATGTTGTATCTGGGATATTTAGCAATATCCCTGTATCTTTACACTGCTACAAAATACTAGATACATCTAATCATATGAATTGTTGAAGCATGCATTTGCTTTATTTCATTTTTTCTTTCCTTATTGCCTTAACAGGTTAGAGTTATGTTGTAAAAAGCTAGTCTGTGTGTGTGTGTGTTTGTGTGTGTATAGTATAACAGGTTTCTATTTTTGATATTAGACTTTTTCTAATTCTATTGTGGTTCTAATCATCAGTTGCAACAGAATAACGAGAAGTATTGAATAAAGAAACCTTTCATAAATGGCAAACTAACATGTTTGTTCCTTCACAAGTCCCTGGTTTGGTTCCTTGTGATGTAGTGGAAGGGATCCTTGACAGTGATGTCCCTCAAATGCAAGGGTTTGAAAATAAAAGCATTTTTTTTTTAAAGATTTCATATCACGATTTTCCCATACTGTCTTTTTGTCTGCATTTACCTGCCTAGCCCTCCTCAATCCTAAGGCTTATCTCAAGCAAACAAACGTGCTAAATTGTGCCAGAGCCTAAGTGCAGAAGCTTAGCGTGAGTTAGCATGACTAGAGTAACCTGTACGTGTTGAGCAAGTGACAACTGCTCAGGAGAACAATAGAGAAAACGAAAGGGTTGTCTGTGTCACTGATTGCACCAGCTTCTACAGGTGGCTGCTCCTGTTAACAGCTTTATCCATGGCTCTGTTCTTATTTCTACCTCAGATTACGTGGCCAGTTGTTCTCAGGAGCTTTCCAAACAGAATCTTTCAGGCATGTGCAGTATCACAGTGTTTTAATTGCATCGCAAATGATTGTAAAATACAGCTGAGGTTGAGAAGCTTTGGGTTTAGCAGGTCAGTTCTCACCAGAGTTCTGTATCCCTGAGCTTTAATTTTTGTACCGACATAGAGTAATGAGAAGGAAGGAAGGAAGGAGGGAGGGAGGGAGGGAGCGAGCTAGCCAGAACAACAAATGCTAGCATTCCTAACTCTCTGTCATAGTTAAGTTTATGTGTCAACTAATTAGGCCACAGAATTAAGACCATGCTGAATAGCTATTATACAGATATTTATATCCTATATAATTTAAACTTATCTAAAGCAACAGCTCCATATTTTCACTACAGTTGATGAACTCATTTTCTCCCAGTGTTTATAACAATGGATGACGGCTTAGAAATTCAGTATACATTTTTAGTTGTTTGCTTGAATTATATAACATAAATTGCCTTAGTTCTCTAAAAATGTTTAATCAAAATCTACCATCCAATTAGAAAGCCCAGTTAATCACTGAAGTCCAACTCAACTTGTAAATACAGCTTCTCACTTAATTTCAGTTTATTTTGGAAACATGGAGTAACTTAAACTTATTATTGGAATCATTTCTATAATTCTTACTTTTAAACTGAATTCATGAGAAAGCACAGAACTTTCCAAAATCATAAAGTATCTTCTAAATATTTTAACTAAGATTAGTAAAAATAACATCCTATTGCCAGGAGTGAGTGAGGGAAAAAATATTCAATCTATACGAAAGGCATCTACAAGAAAACAAAATCATGTGGTATCTTGAGAGAAGATAATTGTTAAGAGAAGGCATAAAACTATTTTTGAAACAGAATTAGAACTGTTTATTTTATTAAAAAGTTGACATAGGTTATCTTTAGTGTTTATGACTTGTAAACTAAAGTATTTAATATTTAACATGTTTAAATACAAGCAGCAGCAGTTTGGTAATCAAAAGGAATAATTTGAATCATCTCAGAAAAATAAATTCATTATAATTAGGATATTTTAGAATATGATTAAAACATTTAAAAGAAAATGTATTCACCTTTCTTGTCATCAAAGTACAGAGTCTGTTGAGCTGGATTTGACCACTGGAGGGAGGTGTTATCATTTTGATCAACCCTGCAGGTCAAAATTGCAGTTCCGCCTTCAACAACTGTTACGTTCTGTGTGAGTGGAAACTGTCCTTGGCTGCCTAAAAGGGGATTAAAGAAAAGATTGATTAAAAGAAAGTTCTAAAATGATTAACTTCCCAAGAGTTATATGGACTTACCTCCTCATTCCAAGTAAAATTTAAACCAACCAAACAACAGCAAAACTATATATTACAAAAAGGCAAAAAATAATTGAAAACACTTAATCAGAAGACAACAATTTGAGATACCATTAGGATTCCTTTACATTCCCTCACATGCTCCAGAAAAGCTTCTTCTCCTCCTAGGCACACATGAAGATTTATATTTAAATTGTAACATGATTATCATTAATTTCCCTTGGCCTTGCATTAATTATATGGTGCTAGACCTGGTTATCTTTTAAGATAATAATTTTGGATGAACTGAACTCTTTAAAAGCGGCAGAAGAAACAGGTAAAATAGTTTCCTTGTAGCTTTTATAATCCTGAATAAAGCCTATAAAATATGGATACTAGAACTTTAGATTTAATTTCTGATAGAAGAAATAAAAAAAGAATCCTATTTCACCAGGGTTTCTTGTAGACATAGCTGTTTTTAGAAATACAAAATGTGCTGGAGAAAACAATGTAAGTATTCTTCAAAAAGTGTTCATCTTATAGAATATCCATCAAAATCTTAAAGTGATTACTCTAGCCCAGGAGATAGCGACAATATTCTTTTTTGTTCCTTTCTGTAGTTTGCTGATGTTTTTTCCAATGAATATATATTTCTTTTATAATCAAGGAAAAACGTATCTATAAATGACCATTGTCAATTTGGATATCATTAGAATGTAATCAATTCTATCTTCCTAAGTGTTATACTAATTTGTTAAGGTAATAATTCATGTAATAACATTACTTAGTAAAAGCACTTCTAATAGTTAAAACAAAATTCTTGCACACAGAAACATAATACGTAAATTCTACTGCAGCAAGATGCTCTGGAGATGAACTCTGCCAAGTCTGGTAACAATTATCAACATGGGTAAAAAAATGACTTTCTAAAGCCAGGTTAAAATACTATTATGGGAGCAAGGTACTTTATTAAGTCAAGGATAATTTACATATGCAAGAACATTATGATAACTTAATCACACCCATGAAATATATTTTCCTTTTCTTCTTTAGTTTTGTAATGATTCTGTCATTACTACAAGCACCACCTGAGGTTATGCTAGAGCTATTGACATAAAGAATCTTATTACCAAGAAGCCCGTTGATTGGCACCATAAGAGAGAGAAGAGCCTGAAGGGGAAAGTTTCTTTCCAGACCTAAATGACACAAGCACAGAGGTTCATGACCACGTTATATAATTAAGCCTATCAAGTATAAAAATCTGCTATCAGTAGCTTTGTCTCCTCCATACCAACCTCTTAGAGTCACTATGGCAACTCCCCAGGATATCTCCCTGTAATCTTTAGGGTGGAGTTTTTAAATTGAGGTTAGGCAATGTCTGGAATAAACTCTTTGATAGTTGACTTGAAAGTCAACGGGAGCCAGAATGGGATGTGTTTTGCCTTCAGCTCAGAGGTGACCTCTAGCAGGGAAACATGGAGAACTATCAATCTTGTGAAGTGAGGTGAGGTGAAAAACCACATCAGAGAAAACATGAGCTAAAACAGAAAGAAGGAGTAATTACCAAAGATATCAGATTAGCAGCTCATAAATATGAAGCTCAGAATGTTTTTAAGATACTTTGCTTAGGTGCCCAGTCATTGACATAATGCATAAACTGAGCAATCTAGGGGAGGAGGGGATCCTTTAAGTAATAAAAAGCACATAACTGCTAATAAATATACATAGTTCATCCCAGATGACAATTTGACTATCAACTGGTACATAAATAATACTGTCTGCTTCTTTAAAGTGGAAAAAGAGCAGTGATGCTTGCAACAATTTCATCCACTACATTTGCAAAATAATTTTCAAAACATCCCCATAAGAAAATATTATCCTTCTCATTTCACAGATGGGTAAACTGACACTGAGTGGTTAAGTGATTTTTCCATGGTGAAACAGAGTCAATGAACCAGTTGGAGTTTGTTCTGAAATTTCAACATTTTATTCTTATTTTTCCACAAAGGCTGCTGGGTCATATCACTATTTGTTTAAATGTGAATTAGAAAACAATGAAAGGAAAAAAAAAAAAAGAGTACTCTTTCAAAAATGAAACTTTGAATTCATACCTAGCTGAACTATGTCCTCATAAATTTCAATTATAACATTAAAATCAAATAAGGGAAGATATCAATGTTAACTGCCCTTAAATATCTTATCCTATTTAGAACTTATATTTGATAATTATTTCTGTCTTTTCTTATTGGCCTATAGAAGAAACTAATATTTGTTACGGTGTTCTACATTCCAGGGACTCTACAGACACTAGCACACCTAGACTTTGTCCTTCCAGGTAGGCGATTAGGACAGCTTCCCTCCATCTTCTCCCCACATGGATTCTGACTTCAGTTCCCTGGGACCTTGCAGCCTAAAATCCCTGCATTCAAATAATTTAGTTTTTCCCAATAAAGAGCAAGCTCATATGGAGAATTTACTAATCCTGAATACCCTTAGGATATGTGGTTTCCAAAATCAATTCAAAAGCCAGTGTTGTAGGCAGTCAAACTTCTTCTCAAAGCTTTGAACTGCCTTTTACTTCTGGTTTTAACCTGGAGACAGCATCAAGTGAGCTTCTACTTTTCGCTTTTAACTCCTCCTGGCTCAAAGTTGACAGGTTGTCATTTAATTCAATCTCAGAGAGTCTTTCTAAAGACATTATTAATTTTTCCAATTAGAAAAATTAGTATGTTACAAAGTTAAGGATTCATCCTCAATGTATTCATCAAAAAAGTATTTTGGGGGCCCTACTACAGGCCTTCCCTTGTATGAATCAACATCTGAAAGATGCACAGAGGAAGAGAAACTTGCTAAGGAGTTTCTGCAAAATAATCAGAAACTAGGAGAGAGTATGATGGCAAGGGAGAAGGCAGTCTAGGTGTGGTATAGTATCCATCTTGTTTACCATCAACAAGAATTTCTAAAATGCATTGATCATATCATTGAGGCTTATTTAATTTTTATTTTTATTTTTTTGAGGTTCTTAGTCTTTTAATTTTTTTAAATTTTTTTTTAGTTTTTTAACATCTTTATTGGAGTATAATTGCTTTACAATAGTGTGTTGGTTTCTGCTTTATAACAAAGTGAATCAGCTGTACATATACATATATCCCCATATCTCCTCCCTCTTGTGTCTCCCTCCCACCCTCCATATCCCACCCCTCTAGGTGGTCACAAAGCACCAACCTGATCTCCCTGTGCTATGTGGCTGCCTCCCACTAGCTAACTATTTTACATTTGGTAGTGTATATATGTCCATGCCACTCTCTCACTTCGTCCCAGCTTACCCTTCGCCCCTCCCCATGTCCTCAAGTCCATTCTCTACGTCTGTGTCTTTATACCTGTCCTGCCCCTAGGTTCTTCAGAACCATTTTTTTTTTTTTAGATTCCATATATATGTGTTAGCATATGGTATTTGTTTTTCTCTTTCTGACTTACTTCATTCTGTCTGACAGACTCTAGGTCCATCCACCTCACTACAAAATAACTCAATTTCATTTCTTTTTATGGCAGAGTAATATTCCATTGTATATATGTGCCATATCTTCTTTATCCATTCATCTGTTGATGGACACATAGGTTGCTTCCATGTCCTGGCTATTGTAAATAGAGCTGCAATGAACATTGTGGTAAATGACTCTTTTTGAATTATGGTTTTCTCAGGGTACATGTCCAGTAGTGGGATTGCTGGGTCATATGGTAGCTCTCTTTTTAGTTTTTTAAGGAACCTCCATACTGTTCTCCATAGTGGCTGTATCAACTTACATTCCCACCAACAGTGCAAGAGGGTTCCCTTTTCTCCACACCCTCTCCAGCATTTACTGTTTCTAGATTTTTTGATGATGGCCATTCTGACTGGTGTGAGGTGTTACCCCATTGTAGTTCTGATTTGCATTTCTCTAATGATTAGTGATGTTGAGCATCCTTTCATGTGTTTGTTGGCAATCTGTATATCTTCTTTGGAGAAATGTCTATTTAGGTCTCTGCCCATTTTTGGATTGGGTTGTTTGTTTTTTTGATATTGAGCTGCACGAGCTGCTTGTACATTTTAGAGATTAATCTTTTTCAGTTGCTTCATTTGCAAATATTTTCTCCCATTCTGAGGGTTGCCTTTTCATCTTGTTTATGGTTTCCTTTGCTGTGTAAAAGATTTTAAGTTTCATTAGGTCCCACTTGTTTATTTTTGTTTTTATTTCCATTTCTCTAGGAGCTGGGTCAAAAAGGATCTTGCTGTGATTTACGTCACAGAGTGTTCTTCCTATGTTTTCCTCTAAGAGTTTTCTAGTGTCTGGCCTTAACATTTTGGTCTTTAATCCATTTTGAGTTTATTTTTGTGTTTGGTCTTAGGGAGTGTTCTAATTTCATTCTTTTACATGTAGCTGTCCAGTTTTCCCAGCACCACTTATTGAAGAGGCTGTCTTTTCTCTATTGTATATTCTTGCCTCCTTTATACAAAATAAGGTGACCATATGTGCGTGGGTTTATCTCTGGGCTTTCTATCCTGTTCCATTGATCTATATTTCTGTTTTTCTGCCAGTACCATACTGTCTTGATTGCTGTAGCTTTGTAGTATAGTCTGAAGTCTGTAAGCCTGATTCTTCCAGCTCCGTTTTTCTTTCTCAAGATTGCTTTGGCTATTTGGGGTCTTTAGTGTTTCCATACAAATTGTGAAATTTTTTGTTCTTGTTCTGTGAAAAATGCCATTGGTAGCTTGATAGGGATTGCATTGAATCTGTAGGTTGCTTTGGGTAGTATAGTTATTTTCACAATGTTGATTCTTCCAATCCAAGAACATGGTATACCTCTCCATCTGTTTGTATCATCTTTAGTTTCTTTCATCAGTGTCTTATAGTTTTCTGCATACAGGTCTTTTGTCCCCTTAGGTAGGTTTATTCCTAGGTATTTTATTCTTTTTGTTGCAATTTTAAAAAGATCCTTCCTCTGGCTAAGCTCACCGCCATCCCGCGTTTCAGAGGAGTCATTTTTTTTCAAACAAGTTTATGATGAGACTTAAAGGAAACACAACTTCCAATTTGGAATTGTAGAAGCTGGCTATCTTTCCAGTCAACCTATGGCCATCATTTTCCTCCTCCTTTCCTTGTATTTATTTCTTTTTATTTTTTGCATAAATATCAATCCCCCTTACTTGTTTCTAAACTAATTAAGGGTCAGGTAACTAGGGCATCTTACTTACCTTAGAATCAGCTACATAGCTTAACATTCTGTACTGTGATTAGAGCACTAGGCACTTACTGTACAAAATGAAAGCATCCCTTGGAGCAATTGCCGGCATTTGTAGGGGAATTTGTGACAACAGAATGATTAAAGTAACTCAAGTCTGCTGCGTTTGTTCATGGTCAAAATGGAGGAGCAGAAGGAGAGATTAATTCCTCAGTGAGAAAAAAAATATGGAAAAATTAAATAATAAAAGCCTTATCAGTATCATGTCTTAAAACATTTTTTGTAAAGTTCTGCTTAAAAATCTTAAGGGCTGTACATAAGATATAACAGATGGTGATCTAGAACAGACATATCGAATACCATTGTCAGCTCCCAAAATGGTACACAAAAAGACAGACTGTGATAAATTTATGCTCCACAAGGGGAAAAAAACATAGAAAACACTAACTTTTTTTGAATATTAAGTATAATAATATATACTATATACCAAATATAATATAATATCGAAGCCCTCTTAGGTAGATGGACCTCTGAGATGGAAAATATTTTATCTTCCGTTCCTGGTCCAATTTCCCTTGCATCAACATCCATTTTAATAGTGCCCTTCTGTGTTATCTCCTCCCTCAACCATCACTAAGCCAGCAGTAAATATTTGAAAAATACAGCAAATCTTCACTGAGTATTCACAATATGCTAGGCACTATTCGAAGTGCATTTCCATTATCAATGATTTAATCTTCATGCCAACCTTGTCATCATCTCAATCTGGAAGACAGGGAACTGATGCAAAGAAACATTCAACGATGTGCCCAGAGTCACATGGCTAGAAAGTGTGGCAGCCAGGTATTCAACTTTTGCCCTCAGTCTTCAAACCTCACATGTGTAACCACAGAGTCACTTTGAAAATAAAGTGAGCTTAATTCTGACTCAGTGGCTGTTATAAAAGAAACATATAGTTTGGAGTCAAACGTTCCTAAGATGCATTTAGACCATTTATATCTATTTTTAAATAAGCGAAGGAACATTTGAAATTCAAGTAAAAGCAGTGATATGCTAGAGCCAACAGACACCAGCTCAACTGGTGAGAGAGTCAACTGACTGCAGGTCTTCTCCCTTTATGCTCAGTGATGACATAACTTGGTAGCTTGAAACTCGGAGTATTTTCACCATGGTAATTGGCTTACAACGCAAGTCAATGTTTTCCTACAGAGCCAGTGGTTAAACGTTTACAGAACACCACTGAAAAAGCCACTCTCAATGTTTTTTGAGGGGGCTGTTACATACATTTTTAGCATAAAGTTGATTTGTTGTTGTTGTTATTGTTTTTTCTGAAAAACCAATAAACTCTCTGCAATGCAGTATACTTCTGCTTTTGAAGTTCTTTTTCTTCATAGTGTGAGTCTCTTCTTTGTTTTTTTTCCTTTTTCCTCATATCACTTTCCAACAGTCTTTTTCCCCTTCCCCCCACCATTCTCCCAATAAAATGAGCTCCCTTTTTCTCTGCTCCTGGACAGTAATCTTGAAATGCTAGGTTTTTAAAAATTTTCTTTTTAATTTTTATTTTATATTGGAGTATAGTTGATTTACAATGTTGTGTTAGTTTCAGGTGTACAGCAAAGTGATTTAGTAATACATATACATACGTCTATTCTTTTTCAGATTCTTTTCCCATATAGGTTATTACAGAGAACTGAGTAGAGTTCTCTGCACTATGTAATAAGTCTCTGTTGATTATCTATTTTATATATAGTAGTGTGTATATGTTAATCCCAACCTCCTAATTTATCCCTCTCCCCATTGAACTGCTAGCTTTTCTTAGGCTGCTGAATTTACTTCTCTCTAACTAGCATCATTGGTTGAAAACCATTTAGGTCACTTTCAGTAATTATATGTAAATAATTTGTTAATTTACTGCTGTGAAAGACACTTTAATGAAGAATGATTGGTCAATATTTTGAAAAGATAGCTCTCCTGACCCTGTCTTTAAATAGTTGCCATTATTTCTTCAATGTTTCCACCTGTCATACACTTAGGAAAAGATTGGTTCAAACTTTGCTTTGTCTAGATCAGCAATTACCAAGTTCAAAATCAAGTGAACTGAAACTTGACTCCTGTTGACCTCAGTTAGTTCAGAGTTGTCTTTCCCTCACACATTTCTTGCATGCCTTCCTGTCTGACCACCAAGAACCTAGCACACTGTCACACAGAACACAAAGAGACAAATTCTAAGATTATGGCCACCTCAACCTTGGTGGCAGGCCGTGATGTGCCATTAGCATAGAGAAGCAATAAGTGTAACAGTGAAGAGAGATATTTGAAGCCAGCAGTATTGCTGAAAGAGAGCAGACAGGGGAAGATGCATGCTTGAACACTGATCCCAAAGCATGGCTCTGCTGCCATAAATGGTTTTATTCAAGCTTTGCTATCTCCTGAATGGATAATGAGTGAAAGCAACGGTTTTCTCCATCTCTTTTCCTGTGCTAAAGATTAAATGTGGGCCACAACAGTGGATCAGTGCACACTGTGCATGAGTGCTTACTTACTAAGAGCAATAATCACCTGAGATATATCTAGACAGACAGGCAGAGGTTGAGGCTCTGCACATCTGAGAGGGAGTTAACAGTTAGTGATTTTTCAGGGTAAATGATCAAATTTTGTGGGTTATTTGACAGGAACTAAGGACCTCATTATTTTTCCTTCCTGAAAATGAGCAAAACTTTCTCAAAGGAAGAACCAGATTTAAAAACAATGAATGGGAACAAGTAAGAACAAGATGTGAAGAGAATTTAAGATGCAGTGTTTCAATAAAAAAGTGTAAACTCCTCATGACATAAAAAATGTCACATATTTTGAGCCTTCCTTTTGGAATATATTTATACATAGCAAAAACTGTCAACTCAGTCTACAAAATTATTTAATTCAACAGAGGTATTGGCACCTGTATCAAATGGCATACATAATGTTTTGCTTTGTTTTAAAATATTTTTGTGTTTGCTCAAGAACCCTATTTTAAATGTAAAATACTGGTCTCATGTTAAGGTTCTCTTATTTTGGTTATAAAAAACCCAAATGCCAGATAGATTAGTAGACACAAAATAGGTTAAAGATTCTTAAATATAAACCTCAACAAGAAATGACAGAAATAGGTAACTCATTTTTAAATGAAATACAAAGATAGTCTACTATTATTTAGGGTCTTCCCTTCTACTATTCTCAGCTTTGTGCTTCTCTCTCTCTCTCTCTCTCTCTCTCTCATCCTCTCTCTCTCATCTGTTCTATCATCTGGTTCGGGGCATTTACACAAAGAACCTGCATTTTAGAAAGTTCAAGATCATTCTTGTTGCTTAAATTAAAGTCTAAAAATATATCTAAATGCTCACACAGCATGCTATTACTTCCACTAAATTACTGAAGGCATTCTAAACAAATAACCTTCTAATGTGAAAGTTGTGGCTCAGTAGTTGTATGGGCTGAAACACACATTGCATACTAAAGCCTATTGGTTTGAAAAGCACAAATGTCATTAATGGAGGCTTATAATTCTCAAGAGAACTATGATGAATGCTCTATCATGTGAGAAGGGAAATTAGAGGAAAAATTAAGACTGATAACTAAGTGCAAAATATTTCCACTTTTGGAATGCTCCTGTGTTCTTTCAAACACTTAAAATTCTCCAGTCATTTTTTCCTTTTATTCCAACTTTTAGGTTTGTCTGAAAAACTTTAAGTATTCTGTTTTCCTAGGCTACCACATACAATTTATTTTTCTTTGATTCTACTCCATCCTCTCAGATTCAGCTCGCCTTACAGAGTACAACACCTGCTATCCACCTTCTGTGCCACCCCTCTGCCCAGCCACTATAGAACATGGCCATCAGTCTGGTGCTGCTTGCCAGTTTCCATAGAGACAGGAAGTACTTTGGAGACCTGTGTTCCACTGCAACTGCCAGACCAATGCAGGGAAGAAACAAAGCTGGCGGGCTGTGGGTCTTGCAAGGCCAGGAAAGGTTGGAAGGGCTTTTTCATCCTGATACCAAAGTGTAACAATGCCAAATTGGAAGCTTCAGCAGTTACAATCCTGTAGACTAGATCCTGTGTTCACTATGGCCATTGTGAGTGACCCATTCTGCTCCCAACTCCTGGAGCAGAAACTCTTGGGTACCCAAAGGCTGGTCCTAGTCTTTTGCTGGCTTCTGGTCCATGACAAAAGGCTCTTTCAGATTTACAGTGGCTCCCACAGCTCCTGAGCAAAGAATCGTAATTCTCCTGTAGAAATTTCACCTCTCTTTCTCTTTTCCAGAATATGATAACAATTTCCTGGACACACATAGCAGACTAGGGAATTTATGAGATAACCACTGGATTATTCCCAATTGACCTACACAGTAACTGTCAGTAGGTGATCCAGTTAACTACGTAATATTATACCAAGACTAGTCACCATTTGCTGTGTCTATGATAGTATTTATAATTAGCGTTATTTCTTGATTATCAGGATCAGGACTGGCCCTACAGAAATTTGCAATACAGGTGAAATGTAACATTTCATATGTGCCTTCCTTTGCATTTCAAAAATGTTTTTGTGTGATTGTATACCTCAGCCTTTTGTATTATAAATATTCCCAGAACATTCTTTCTACATAAAGTAGGTTTCTCCAATTTCTTCCATTAATTTTATATTGCTAAGCCATATCACAAAATGTGTTTTCTCTACATTACAAAATTCTAAGCTGCAGAGAATATTTATAAAATCCTGGGAAACATTGTTTTATGGCTGCTTTATGTTCTTTCTTAGTGGTTACATTGCTTTATCATGTTTTAAAACATTATCTGATTAAGAAAATATTCCCAACATTTTTTTAACCTGTATCTGTACAAATTCAGTTCTTTATATTCTTAGCTTGTTTTTCTGCTTATTACCCTGCCAAAATGCATAATAAACAAAAGTTGTTTACATACCATGGACCTAGTGAACTAGATTAAATATAAACCTATCTAGCTTTAAGGCCAAAATAGATTTTTATTTTAAAAAATTAAAATATATTTTGTTTTCATTAATTTATCTATATTTAATTCATTCCCTAACATGTTTTTTTTCTCAAAAATTCAAACAATAATTTCTTGAATGAGCACATACAATTTTTCAAGGAAAAAGTGAACTCGATGAATAGTTCATGTTTATATTCACAAGGATTCTTTTCTTCCTATACAAAAAAGATCTTCAAGTTTGTGATGTGGAAGAATAAAAAGCAAAGGAAATAATTTTTAAATGAAAAGGAAACTCTATGTCTTGCAAGGCAATATAAACGAATAATAGGGTTTTAAAATTATTTCTGTAACGTCAAAACAGGCTTACATGGTAATTATGTGTGCATTAAGTCATTTTATCTTTCCAGAATACTGTTTTCAGGGTGAATGAGCAAGACCTAGAACTGACTAGCTTTACTTGCTAACTGATAAACATTTGAGAGGCAGCCTTCCAGAGAAAAGAAATTTATGACCACAATCACAGTCTGGTTCACAGTGAAGCTCAATCACATAACTAAATTCTAAATTGAGATGTCAACCTGGAGGAAATATTCTGGAAAGGAACACACAGATGGCAGGACTCTTCTGAAGACAGGGTGAGGAATATAGTGCTGAGCATACAATAATCCATCTTCTGGAGAAAAAAAAAAAAACAAAAAAAAAATGGACTGAGTGGGACATAACTGTTTAAAATTGAAATCCCTGGGAAAAATTTCAATCTGATACTAAAAAGGGGGAAATTAATGCATATATTCTTCTTTTATTCAGTAGGTCTTAGAAGGTTGATATATTTAAAAAAGCAAAAATATTGCATTATAGTACATCTTAAAATATTATATAATCTCAAGGAAAATTAATATTCCTAGTAACATTTCTAGGAACAAGTTAAATGGAATAAAAAGTTAGAAAATAAAGTATCATTAAATCTTAATTTCAAATATACAACTGTTTCAAATATACAAATATAACTAGCAAAATAAGGTAAAGATAGTGAGAAAAGTTATAAATTGAGAAAATATTAAGACTTCATCTGGTTTTCATGCTAGTTTTCCTTAATTCAAATGAAAAAAAATTATACCAACTCTTAAATGTTGCTTAATATATTGTTGCTAGTTAATGATTTGACTTACATGCAGTAGATATATTTTGGTAACATCTTTCTTTTGGATTATAACACATTTATGCATACAATGCCTGCATAAAATTATATTGACCATTTCAAGTTGCCTATATATTAATATTCTTTTCATGTATTATTCTCTGCAGAAAATTTAAATAATTGCATTGGTGTACTGAATAGAGATATTCATATAAAAGAATGACACAGATGTCTGTTTGGATTATAACTCTTTGGATTATGGGATGTAATAAGGAATTTTGAGATGACATTGATGTAAGATACAGGTAAGAAAAAATGTGATATCAAACACATGTCACTTAATCATGTATAATCAGTTCACATTAGGCATATGAACTATAAATATTGTTAAACAGAAAAAAACACAGGCCCAAAATGTCATGACTTGTGCTAAAGCCCAGGATACCAAACCTAGATTTAATACCTAACCTAATTGCAGTTTTGACCTTCAGAAACGTAGCCTTAATCAACCAGTCTGAAATTTTCCAGTCAGCACCAATGAGGTAATCTGTCACGTTGGCCCTCTCCATCCTGCCACTCCCCAAAAGAAGAAGAGGTGATCTGCAGGTTAAAAATCATGCAGTTCCCCTTGCCCCCAAAAGAAGATGGCCTAGCCTAAGAATAATCCTTTCATAAGTTTTGCTAATAGCTTTCTTGCCCCACCCTTCTTCCTATAAAAACTTTCTATTTTGTACTACCCCCTTAGAGTGTCATTCTTATTGATAGATGGGATGCTGCCCCATTCATGAATTGCCTAATAAAGCCAGTGAGATCTTCAAATTTACTCAAACATCATTTACTAACATTGTAAACATATACAATGTTTATGCTTTCTGAAACCTATCTTTCCATTTGTAATGGATTTTGCCTATGAAAGATACTTCCATGACATTAATTTATTCAACAAATATATGTTTTGTGCCTAGAATGTGCTTCACATGGTAGCTGCTGGGGATACAACTGTGAACAAGGTAGAAATGATGTAAAGTTCTATCTTTAGAACTTACAGCCTAAAGACAGGCAGAAAAACAACACAAATACATAAAGGGAAAAAGGTGTTGCTATTTCAGCTGAAAACCAAATAGGGAGAAAAAATCAGGCATTTAAAAAGTGATAGAGGATGAGAATGTTTGAGAGGGAACCAGTATTTCAAAAAGTAAGTTAGCTGATGTAAAGGTCCTGAGCCAGAGGCAGGAAAAAGGTTGGCTATTGAAGGAGCTGGGAAATGAAACAAACAAAAAATACAGTGAGTTTGGAGCATGAGGAGAAACAGATGAGATAACCCAAGATGAGGTAGAAAAGAAGGTTAAGGCAAATCATGCAGGGTTTTTTATATCATAATAAGGAGCTGACATCTATTCTACATGCAATAGCATTGAAGGAAGCCATTGAAGGAAGTGCCATGACTCAATATACATTCTCAGAAGATACAATTTTTCTGCTACTTAATCATTATCCTTAATTCAAAGATTTTTAATCTCAGAGATAAATCCCTGTAAAAGTTGTGTTTACAATCAAGAACCTTACTGAGAAAATATCAAAGAATCCATGAAATCATGGGGATTTATTGTAAAGGTAACCAACCTCTTGGCATTTTTTATTCTACACTGTAAATAACTTTCTAGTAAATGAAAACCCATATTTTACTGACTTGAGCTTATACTAAAACAAGATTGTTACCCATATTTCCATATAACCCCTACTCTTTGATAGACAGTTTATCCCTTACTTCCACACTAAAATGTCATTGCCTTGAGAAGTTTCTTTAATTAATAATGGAGGACTTCCATTTTGCTTTTAAAACTGCAATAGCTATCTGGGAGAAAGGAAAGTATTGCTGGTAAACTATCTATGGATGTAAATATTATGTTTAAAACATTTTTCTTTATTTCAAAGATACATTTCCCTGAGTGGATAGCAATACTATGCTATCAAATAAATAATGAGTTCCTGAAAGGCAACAAAAGTGAGGTAACAAAACATTTGAGTTTTTCTCCTGTATAAGACTGCATTTTATAAGCTTTATAAAATAATTCATCTGACTAATATAGAAGTAAGTGTTTTCTTTTCCAATAACTGAAATTTTATGCCCAAGGTAACCATTGCTATATAAACCTGAGACATGTTGAAAGTCCTTGATAGCAGAGGTAGAAACACAGCACTTTTCATTCTCTAATGAGCATAAGATATTCCCTGGGACATAGTGGATACATATTTTTGAACACATGAACAGTGTGTTCAAAACAATGTCACCTTAATTATTTAAGTGTTGATCAATATGCAGTAACTTATGAATCAACTTGGAATATTCCCTAAGGAACAAGCTCCCTTTTGAAAGTAAAATATAATAACAGTGGTTAATAGGGTGTGTTTTTCACTGTTTGATCATTTCTGAATGCACAAAGATTTCATTAATGTTGATTTCACCCATCTTGTCCATGTTTACATGCTTTGATGTTCAAGTCCTTTGTAAGTGCCACATTATATCTAGGGGAACATTGCCCTATGATAGCAAGTGGAAACTGCTGTGGGAAAACATTAAAATGAAACTTGATACTTTGTATAGATTTGTACAGATAACTCAGCTCAAAGAATTACATTTTTGATTAGGCAGAGAAGGAATTAATACCATCTTCTCATATCCTTTTGGGTTGGTGGTTACTACACTTTTAATCTGTTAATTTGAAAACTATAATAAATTAAACTGTGTTTAGTGGAAATTATTAAAATTAAACTTCAATAAAATATATTGAGATGGAATTTTAAAATATCTCATCTAACTCCTCAAGGTTGAACAATGTTCCGGAGAGATGGTTGCAAAATGATAACTGGAAAAATATATATCCATAGCAAAACCAATGGTCTCTTCACTACAGTGTTGGAAAGAAAGGGTTTACAGATGGTTCTTGGTCTCTTCTCTAGTCTCAGGAAATCCTAAAAAGTTGACTCTTGGTTGAATCATCTTTTCTGTTCAAGGAATTCATGGGTGTAAACTGGATCTAAAATAAATGAGTTGCTATGTACTGGACTAAGCACCTGCATTTCACTGTCAAGATTATTTATTGAATAATGAATTATCGGTATTGATTAGATGACCTTGTATCAGAGAATGGGAACTGACGACATAATCCTGAGAAGGCTGTGTGACTAACAAGGCATGAAAGCTGAATGGATTCCAGAGCTGGAGGCTTCTCTGAGATGAGGGAGCGGATACCAACTCAGTCTAGTCTTGGGTAAGGAGTGACTGTGCACATTCAGAAGCATTTCAGGGAGTCACAAAGCCTCTGCTAGTTCTTGGCATCCCTGTATCACCTATCTTGTGACCTTCGGGTAAACTTGATGTCGAATAAAGCTTCTTGAGTCTCATGGGCATTATCATAATATATGAAACCAAGAATTATGCTGCTGTTCTAGCAAAGTGGGCATTGCAACCATAACATCAGATTAACAAAAAACAACATTTATGCATAGCCTATCTGCAGAAATAAAGGCTCTTCCAATAAGAGCAGTCACATTATTCATGCTCAAAACTATTCCTAGTTGTCTTATGTCCTTTCTATATCAGATTGGAGCTAAATAGATTATGACATATTTCAGGACGTCTATATACAATTTATGCAACAACAGATTTTCATTTCAAAATCCTAGTCTTATATGCTTTGATAGATATGAAACCAAAGATGTGTGCTATAATAGATAGATGGATAGATTTAGAGATGCAGCTTTTTCTTTATATATATATATATATATATATATATATATATATATATATATATAAAACATGCTATATTTATAAATGATATATATTATACTGATATATATTATTCATAATAGCTGATTCATCTCATTGCTCAAGTTTAAATATCTATTGAGTGTTATGTTTTCAAAAATTTTAATAAATCATTGGACTTAACAATAATTTATCAAAAATTTTCAAACGTAGGACACTGCATTTGAAACATGAGGACACAGACTCAAAGGGCAATTGTAAAAAGTTCCAAGGGGTTGGGGTATTGGCAGCAACATGGGAATAAGTGTAGACTTTTAAATTCAACTACTTTCAAAATGGCAAGTATATGTGTATGTGTGTTAAAATTAATAATTACATTTAATAACAATTCACTAAATTCACTTTTGGAACTATAATCCCAATTCTCATTATTGGAATCATTGACCAGCTAATCTTAAAGTTACCTATACAGATGACCTTATGAAAGAAAGAGTAATACATGCTTTTTCCAACAAACTTTTTCTCACTGACAACAGCAACAGCCAACTCCTCCAGTTTAACGGTCAAATCTCTCTAAGCAAAGTTCTAAATGCATGGAATCCATCATTACTTAAAATGATCTAATTAATGATAAAGTGATCCAATAAACTGCTATTTGTTAGAATTTGAATTTCATTACTACTAAACTCATAATTTATAATGCCATGATAGTTACTTTAAAAAACATAATGCTTGTTTAATGAGGGAATTCTGACATGTAATGCACTTCCTTATTCTTTCTTGATTAAGCTTGTGTAGCTCCAGGGCGCAGGAAATATCGACTCATATGGCAGGGTTGATAAGCATCAACTCTCCCTGCTGACTTGGGCCAGCAAGCTGCTAGTGAATTCAGCAGATGTTTCTACTATCTGGGCCAATGGCAACCTTATGGACCTTTTTTCTTTCATCGCCTCCCAGGAGCAAATGTTAACACAGCAGAAATTTGGATGCATGCCAAATAGGAAGCAGAAGGGTTGGTGAGAAAGTAGGGTACACTCTTATCCGTAAACAGCGGTCCATCAGTGCTTTGAATTGATGATTAAGCCATTTTAATGGCTTATTTTTGTGCATTTGCTATTTCATTTAACCAAACCCCTATAAACTCTTCTAATCTTACATAACAGCATTTACCCTAAACATATAAATCTAATTTTTGAGTATGCTAGTTGTTTCAAAAAAAAAAAAAAAAAAAAAAAAAAAAGAATCTGAATATATAAAGTAGGAAAATTGTTGATTTCTAATAATATTTTCTTATATAAATGGAAAAAAACACCTAATGGTAGCTGAAGTTTACTAGACTTAATTTACATTTTGTTGATGTCATATTAAGAATAGCGATAACAGGCCCAGTTTCGATTAAAAATTCTCAAGAAAAACTAATTAAAGGGTTAAGCTTAGCACTGTTTATTGGGCATCATTCTTATTCAGTTGAATTTTAAACGTACTTTCTGAAGAACGCAATTTGATTAAGTTCATGTAGCTGTTCCTCATCTCTCCCTCCATCTCCCCACACTCAATTACACTGACCCCGTGGAGCGCCCATCAATTTCGTATGATTTAGATTTTTATCACACATATTCAAATTCTGTATTTTAGAATCCTACATTGCCTCTACACAAGTTTCCTTCTCTAACCAGCACACTAATATAAAGAGAGAGAACATTTTATAAAAGAGGTGGAGTGTATTTCTTAGACTCTAAAACTATATATTTCCTCAATTTATTTTAACACATCAGGATATATTTCCTGCTGACAAAGGGATAAAAAGTTACAAAAGAAATCTGAATAGAGAAATAACTTATGTTGGTTAATTTTCATTTATTCTAACATTGTTTACTGAATACCTACTATGAGTAAGGCACATTAAATGCAAGTAAAAAGAAATAGCTAAGTGCATAAGCACACAACTTAGTTAATTGATGGTTGTTGTTTCAATAAGGTCAGCATTAACAACGTCCTATAATATTCATACATTCAATCAACTCCTAAAGCTATATTGAGAGGCTGCTCAGCAGAAACCTTGTTTTCAACTGTTTCCATGATTACTTTAGAAAGGGCATGTCGTTTTGAGCAAAGTAGCAAAGTTTAAGTAGCTAAAAAAATGTTGGCAGTATTTTTAAATGCTTCCTGTTCATAGCACTTATGATAGGTGTGATTTAAAAAGACACTCATATAAGTTTCCAATGCCAAACATCTAACAGTTTTTCCCTCTTGTATTCTAATGGTCAGAAACTTAATTTTAAATTCCTTTAAGGATTTTGTGGGTATTACTTCGCTTTGTGAATGGGAATAGAAATTCTGGTCCAGAAAGCTGACAAACATGGCCATGAGACAGAGACACTATAGAGATTTAATTTCCTATCGAAGTGTTCTTTGCAAGCTGTGCAAACAGTCTTTGGTTAAACAAGGAATCAAATGATGGAGATTTTACATCTCAGTGAAACAGCCACAGACACAAGTTCTGGTTTTTATTATGAAAAAAAACCCAAAACCCTCAACAAATAGACTATCTTTTCATTCTCTATATTATCTTTTAGAAGGAAGACTACAAAAAACTTTCAGAGGCTCAGAATTTATTAGATAACAAATAAAATAAAAGAATTAACAATAGGCTCATACCTACATCATATAAGGCAGTCAGAAATACTGTGTGTTATGAAAGACAGTGGAATACAGAATGTAAAGAGGGAGAGAGGCATTTAAATCCATATTCCAAAATGAACAAATCATTCTACTTCTAATTATTAGGGTTTAATAATTCTAACATATATTTATAATCACAAATATGTAACTTCATAAAATATTCAATCATTTCAGTATTAAAATAATTTGAGGTTTAAAACTAGCAGCACAACTTAAAGACCTATCAGATGAAGGACAATATGGGAAAAAAAAAAATTGAGAAAGACCCTGGATCTCCAGATAGATGATAGAATAGATGGTGGTGCCACTAAATAAGATTTAGTTAAAAAAGGGAAAGTTAGTATATCTGTTAAATTTTTCTGTTTAGGAAATCACCCCAAAACATAGTGGCTTATATCAACGATCATTTTTGTAGTTCACGTATGAAGTGACAATTTGTACAGGGCTCCACTGGGCACTTCTGATTTAAGCTGTGCTCCCTAATGCATCTATAGTTGCCAGTCATCTGCTTTTGGGGGCTCTAATTCTGGGGGAAGACTGGCTGTCAGCAGGGGTGACAGGTGATGACTGGGCTTGATTTCATGCCTCTTGGGTCCCAAGAGTAGAGCAAGCACTTTTCCAGTCTCTTCTCACTTTAAGTTTGCTACTGTCCCATTGGCCTAAACAAGTCACAGGGTCAAGCCAAGGGTCAATGTAGAGAGACTGCCCAAGTGCACAGATACAGGGTAACTTGAACAAAATAGCAGCTATTGGAAGAGGAGACTAAAGTAGTTGATTATAAAAGAGAGAGTGATACATCCCAAGGCAAGAAAAAAATGTAAGAATTACAGAGATTTTTATACCTCAAATGTTGCAGGAAAATCAAGTTTATAAAAGATCAGACACTTGTCCATGGGGACTGACCACCAATATGTCTTAGGGGCTTTGCTATGGAGAGACTAATTTAAAAAATACAAAGAGAAAGCAGAATGCAGTATTTTAGGAAGCGAATGAGAGGTGATCAAATGAAGATATTAAGTGTAACCAACACTTTTTAAAAACTTGACAATAAAGAGATTTCACAAAAGCTGAAAGAGGGTATAGAGCTTGAGAGAGATTTTTGTTATTTTACTGTTTACTTTTTCATACAACTTAGTAGCATTAATGCTGTATAAACTTCAATGTGACTCAGTTGACGTCTGTCTGTTCTATAGACAATTATTTCCCAAATGTTTGCTTGGATACACCAGACAGATTGAGAAGAGTGAGAGGAATCAGCACCAGTGTTCTCCCAGTTCAGGAAAGGTACCACAAAATAGGTGCTATATGTTATGTCAGTAGCATTATTGTTACGTGTCCAGTCAGAACAGTCCTCTTCCAATGAACATGTTGGATTGTCCGTCACACTGTTATTTTTTCTGAGAGCATTAACAGAACTTAAATTAAAATAAAAATACGAACTATTATGAGAGTAAATAAGAACACTTACACCTCACCTAACATTGCAAATCTCTCTTAAATAATCTTCGTCTTTATTTTGAAAGTATTATTCATTCTTAAGTGCTGTGAAAGCCCATGAAATATTTCCTTTCTTCTTTATAGTATATTGGTAAAACGCGATTGGTCCATTAGATGTTACTTAGTCTTTTACATCTTTACCAGTCTAATCATTGTTAACCTGACCTTGTACTAATTCTTTTCATTCTTAAGATAAATGAATAGTTAAGGAAATCTAACAGAAAACATAAGGAAATGCAGTTTCTCACTGATTAATAATTCTAACACATGTAAAACTTCTGATTTTCTTTACACATATGATAGGAACATGCAATCCTATGTATGCAAGTACAAA
This sequence comes from Balaenoptera musculus, assembly GCF_009873245.2. NCBI lineage: Eukaryota > Metazoa > Chordata > Mammalia > Artiodactyla > Balaenopteridae > Balaenoptera > Balaenoptera musculus. Next base: position 106,473,240 of record NC_045788.1, read on the forward strand.
GTATGCATATTAAAATGAGATAGGATGTAACACTGGTGAGTTTATCCACTTTGATTTCAAAGTTTGCTGCACAAAGATTGTTCATCATTTCTGCATGATCCAGACTGGCTTCCATTGCTGCTCTGAATTGAGACATTTAAAAAGCTATTCTACAAATTGGATTGCCTATAAGTTAGATAATTTGAGATAAAATTCTTAGTGAACACTGAGTTTAGACACATACTAAATAACATAAATTGTAGGAAGACACTTCGTAAATTGAATTTCACCTTAAATCAGTCATATTGAAATGAGAAACGGTAAGAAGATACAAGGAATGGCACAGGAAAATGGGCAAATGTGAGAGAAGAGCCAACCATGAAAACATGAGTTTAAAATATAGCAAATATGCTCCACGCAACTGGATATGTTGAAATGTCATGAGAAGAATGTCATAAAAATTTATTTATGAAAATGATAATGCTGAAATACAAAATGAAAAATTTGCATAAGTAGATGAAAGAGAATGAAATATATGCATATTTATGTACATTTTGGAAATATAATAAGCAATGAATTTGAGATGGTTTAAAAGGAAACATGAATAAATAATGTATAACCTGATTTATACCAGAGGAACAAATAAACAGGAATGAATTAAATTGTGATTCAAAGACCATATCAAATCAAGTCAGATTATTTAGCAGAACTTTTAGGCATAGCAGAGATACAGCCTGTTTTTCAAATACTTACCATACAACTAAAGTTATATGTGATTCATATTTCCCTTTCAATATGGAAATCTTTGGTTAAATAGATAAAATCAGTATGAATGGAAAGTAAAAACAATTACCAATGAGTCTTTATTCAAGATATTAGAAATCAAATATTTTGTTAAAAATAATTTACCATTTTTGTTGAAATAGTATTTCTCTAATGCACAAAAATATAGTTCCTTATAATTAAAGAGCAGAAATAATATAAAGGTGTATATTATTGTCATCAGCAATATAAATAAAGATAAGTAATATGTCTACAAGTAAACAGCTAGGGAATGACAAGATGTAAATTTCAAACTAGGTTTTTTATTAAATAATTTTCTGTTCAACTCTCCACTCAAAACCAATTTATTCAGTGTCCAGTGTATGCCAAACATTATGACAGGCAAGAAGTTTTAAAATATTAAAAATGAAAATGATTTGAGTTTAATAGTGTACATGAGTTTGAAACACCTAAGTAGAGGTATTTAATAAAAGAGCATTTGTTCTCACTTTTTCTGTGGCTCTCTTTCTCTCTCTACTGTATTCTAAAGTTTGCAATGTCCCTATTTTCAGTTCTTATATTAAGTGGCTACCAAGTCTTTTTATCATAAAAAAAGTTGAAGATGTATTTTTCTATCAACGCATTTAATTTTTTTCAATATAGGAAGACTACAGTAAACCTAGAGTGATTCTTTTCCAGTTAAAAATGTTTACTAATTTTTAATTAAATAAAAACTTGTAATTTTATTTTACTGGGATAAAATAATGAATGCATAATTATTATTTTACTATGAAAAGTTCTCATGTATTTTCATTACACACCAAAATGGAATTCATAGATTTTTTTAAGAAATTGCTGAAATTTAAGCAACTGGCTTGTATATTGATATGTGCATTAAAGTAATTTTCTAGATCAGTGAATTCATGTTAGAAATGGTTGCCTGTACTAAAATTACATTTCTTCTTTTGCTCTAAAAATCCTTTAATAAAAATCTTCTACTTTTTAAATAACTGAATTATTTTAAAGGTAATTTAGTACCTAATAACATGTAGACATGAATGGATTTATCTGAATAGCAACTGTGTGTTGGAGCATGGTTTTCTCATAAATGAGAGCATAATTCGTTTTGCATGCCAGTGAGTAAGTTTAAGATTATTGTTTCAGATTGTATATAACTGAAATAAGGGAAGATCAACTTCTAGTAATCTTGTAATACACAAATTCACCTAGTATAGCACTGAATCCATGTTATAGAGCTGAATTTGGAGGAACCAAAAATATCTAAGAGCTAAAGAACAGAAGTCAGCATAGACAAACAGAAAAAGCAGTTTATAAAATTCGGGATGAAAATGATTTTCTTAATAAGGCATTCTGAATGGATTTTATTTCTCAGGTTTATAAAGTTACAATATAATCATCACAATCTGTTGAATGCTATGCAAATTTCTTGAACTATGCCTTCAAGACCTGAGCCAGGTACTAATATATTAATAGCCGCTGCATTATAGAACCAATAATAACTTTAGTAATGCCATTATACTATAATAGGGCAAAAAGCTTTTAAGACAGGATAAATTAAATTGTTTTGTAGGAATGTAAATGTACTCCTTTTTTAAGATTTGAAATGACTGTAAAGTTCACAAAGCAATTCTGATGAATGAGCATTTAAAGTTTTGGGTCTTAACAATATTTGACACTAAAGTTCCTTACTGCTCCACATAGATGCCTCCTTAGGTACATGCCTGCTAAACATGCTATTTATTTCTAAATTTGAGTTTGTTTACACCTTCATTTTGATGTAGGTTTATTAAAATCACATGATGGAATTTCTATAGTGAAGGATTTATCTTCATCATCATGGACGTGTGTGTGTGCGTGTGCACATGTGTGTATAAAATTATATGCGTGTGCGTATTTTCTAGATTCAACTGAGTGGTAATAATTTAGCTACATATGCAGAAAAATTGAATGGAAACTTCTTAAATCATTTTTGAGTACCATGAAGATTTATAATACTAAGGCTAGTATGCCTATTGGCTATTAAATATAAACTATACAACTCTGCTACTTTCCCAGTTTTTTCATAGCCTTCTTAGTCCTAACAACAGTTACCATGCTATCCAAGTTACTGTACCACATGATTTTATGTCTGACTTTAATCAGATGATCTATTAGAATGGCAGTCTTCATTATCTTTCAGGAAAGTAATGATTAAAAATGAAGCTTTAAAGAAAACTTTAATTTTTCTAATTCTAGAGCTTTTAGTAGTATGAAAAAAGTAGTAATCTTTGCAAAGGACTGATAAAAATGTTTCACGAGGATGCTATTTTTGCAACTAAAGATAATAAAGAATGGGCATTAAATAAAATATACCTCGGAATTGTTTTTAAAAAAGACAATCACCTCCTCAGTATCTTTACATTAAAATGCATCTTTGTGTGTGCTGTTTCGCATATGGTAACTGTACTAACATATATAAATGTTTCACAGAATCTTCCTCTTTAAACTGGGGAAAATAATTGCTTTTCTGTTATTAATAGCTTCTTTCTTATGACAAGAAATTCCACCATGAATAGGACTGTACAAAGTGTCTTCAGGCTACTCACATTAAATTTAAAACATCTATGTGTATATTTGAATAATATTTTCTCTTGTCCATCTAAACTAGGAGACTTTACATTTGTTTGTTGATAGACAATGCCTATCAGGTTGGTTCTCAGATTCTCTGGTAAATTTTCAGATAGAGACATAAAATTCCTTTTTTTTTGTTTTGGAGAAAGTAAAAGGATTACAGGAAATAGTAGTGTAAGGCTGATAAACACAGAAATGAGAAAGAATGTAATGAGACTGCAAAAGCTATGTACCAAGGGTAATCAAAGACAGGTTCCACAAAAACAAGGTAACTTTCAAAACAAGCAGGATCACCTCAAAAACTAATGTTATGCTTTTTTGGCTAGGTATAACATCTTCCCCTTAAAAGGGAAATATCCAGTCTATTGACGTTAATAATATAGTTATGACTTAAAAGAAATTACATAATCTCATCAGCTTTTAGTCTTTTCTGTTCATTTGATACATATTTATACATATTATTTTAGCGCTTACCAGGAATAATGCAACATTCTTATGTTAGGTATCAGGAACGATCCAGACTGAAATGGATGCTAGCTCTCACTCAAGTTAATGCGTGAGAAAAATCAAGGACATTAAACCAATACACAGCAGTCATGTAGGATATCTTTCTCTGAAAGATATCCTACATGACTGAACAAATCTCACACGTAAATGTGCCTGAAAAGATTACCATTGGATAGAAAAGTGAATTACTAAGTAAATCCTAAGTGATTAATATTGATACATAGGCATATATGACCACTTAAGTTAAAAATATATATTGATATGTTGAATATAGAAACAAATAAAAGACTTTTTAAGTGATCATTTCTCTCTTCTGAAAATATAGATTTGGGGATATAGGTGCTTTTGTGGCAGGATTAAGTGGGCTAAAAGTAGCACTTACTGTCATTTCTTGCACCGAGACATTCATGAAAATGTTCTTCCTCCCTTCCTCTCCTTACAGAGGACTGCATTCCCCATCCTACTTTTCAATTAAGTGTGACCATATGGTTAAATGACAAAGGATTGTGAGCAAAGGGATTATTTTGTAGGTATGACCCATTAAAAAGTCCCACAGCACTTTGCTGTGTTCTCCTCTCCTCTCCTTCTAGCTGACTGGGATGGCAATCTAAGAGGCTTCTTATTTTTAATTTCTTTTTATTTTTTATTTTTTTAGAAGATGACAAAGCCCTTGGTAGCCTGTTTCTCCTGTTTCTCTGAACTTTTTTTTGAGGAGGACCATACCTCAGGTCAGGAATACTCAGCTCAGATCAATAAGTGAACAAGAAAAAAAGTACCTTGAATATGTGTTTAAACCATCCTACAACCTGGGGTCTATTTGTTACAGCATCTAGCACTGCCTAATTAATATATTTATCAAGGAACTCATCCAACAAAAAGAGCACATTTTTAGCTGGAAACAAAAATGAAGATGAGGATTTGGGGTGAAGAATAAAGAAAACTGGAAATGAAAACAGACGAAAAGGAGACCTCAATTGCTGAACACTAAAGACTTGCACTCACAAAAGGTGAGAGAAAAACAAAAATTTGGACTCTAGACCAAGAGAGAAGTGAAATGTAGGTAGATACTTGTTGACATTCAATAGCACTTTGTATTTTGGGGTCTGCATAAGTATCCTCCTCTCTTAAACTAAATTTCATACTTATTTAACCCCTGGATATGCCAGTCCCCTGGATACTAAAAAAAAAAAAAAAAAAGAAAGTAGGTAAATATTCCCTAGTAATGATTAAATATTAATTGGTACTTTGGAATTCTGTAATGAACTATATGTTTGTTATTTGTCACCAGTGCCAAAAGACATGAAATTGAGTTAGAAATATACAAAGGTTGAAAAGAAGTCTGTATCTTCATTCATGGCTTATATTCAAGAACTTAGGTATTCCATAAATTCTCCTTAGACAAACACATACACATATGAGACAAAGACAATGCACACATACTTTCCACATACATCATTTAAATATGGACTTAAGTAAATTAAAGAGGATTTTAACATTCAAAGGCAAAAATATCAAACCCAAAAATGACTGGAAGAGCCTTTAATGTAGAAAAAAACATCAGTTAACACTATGAAAGTTCTCTTTTTCCAAATGAATGTATGTGCTTTACTTGCACAGGTTTAAAAACTGGTCCAACTTGTTTTATGTTCACAAACGTTCTGGTTAGGAACAATCCTGCTAAACCTCAGCTTCATTCTCGCCCCACGATATTTCCACTTGTCTCCAATAGTGTCAGATGTGCACAGATTCTTTATCAATACATTTTACACACACACCAAAAAATAATAATAATAATAATACAATACTACACCAGCTTGTAAAGGTTCAGTGCATTTGCTACCCCCCTTTGCTGAAAAATTTCACCTTTCTTGATTTGTGACATTCTGTTTCAACTTGGAAAGAAACTGAACTAGTTCTTTCTGATCACTGACAAAACACTCTGAGGAAAGATCAAAATGCCTTCCTCAGCTCATTATAGATCAGCTATCTAGATAGATGGAAACATGAAGAAAGACAGATATTTCATTTGGAAAAATACGCTTTTTCAGAAATAATTCTATCAGCATGCCATAAGTTTCTGTCCCATTCTCCAGTTCTTTCTGAATATTTACCTGCAAAGGAGAAGCCCTTTTTGGATTCCTTTGTCCACCCTCACCTACTTCTTTTCTTCATTTTTCCTAAACATTTCCTTCAAAAATATCCACAATATTTAAAAGCATGTAACATGTAACTGTAGACTCAAAAGCTGAGGCCAGATTAAAAATATTAAGTATGAATAATATCAGGCAGATATATATTTTACTCAAATAACTTATGGTGCTTTATAAACAAGCTATGTTTCCCCTATCCAGACAACACAAAAATACTACATTCTAGAATATTCCTTGAGAATCTTTACAGTTCATTCAAACTTAAGGTAATAAAAACACATTCTGTTAATACATCCATAGAAACATTAATTTTTATCCCACTTCTCTAAAGAGAGATATGGATTGATTCGTGGATTGACCAATGGGTTTAAGAAGTTCAGGAAGTTCTATTATTCTAACATGATAATTATTTAATGTTACTGAACCAATGAACTGTAGTCTATGCTTCACTGAACAAAATGCTTAGGGTCTAATTTAGATTGATAAAGTGCTCACTTCCAGGGCTCACACACCTTTGCTAGAAGAATTATTATCTTCCAATTCATAAAAATAAGAGGATTGTCTTACTCTGTATGAGAAAGGGGTTAGCAGAGCCATAGAGAAACATATTGTAAATGACATCTATCATGGCACACATCCATCACAGACCATGAAGTCCAAGTACTACATTACTGCATTGCTAAATACAAAAGTTAAGAACACTGTATCCCTACCCTTGTTATGCAACAAATTGTCAAAGTGTATGGCAAAACATGTCTAGATTTAGGGCAGTGGAAAACCATTTGCTGGCTTTAAATGAGGGTATAAACAAGAAGGAAATTATACCATTGAGTGGAAAATAAAGAATTAGAAAAGATACTCCAGATATTACAGTTCAGCGGCTTTATGTTTCCCATTATTTGCCATCTTCTGGCCACTTTTATCTGGATAAGACTTTCACATATTTCTAGAACAACAATCGTAAAGCAATCTTCACATCTCATCCTACTATTGTATAAAATTATATTTGGTGCTTCAGTTTTAGTGGTTTGTACAACAGTGTGAAGATAACTTGAAATTTTAGCCTCCTTCTCAAATAAGCACATTGGGTAACATTGGGTTTTCATCTATAAGTGACATTAGAGATTATGTAATTTTACTTTTTCATGTTCCCAAGGAGAACACTGAGGCCTCCAGAGGTGAAGTGATTGCCACCATAGCACAGCTAGTGACTGGGGGAGTTAGTAGAGGCCCCGAGTTTCCTGCTTCTCAGTCCCGTAGCCTCTTTCTACAACAACCCATTGAAAGAGGCTGTAGAAAACCCTTATTTTTTTTTTTTTGTATGAATCACATATAAATTTGCAGCGAGCAAGTACATTTCATTTGAACTCATATTTTTAATTGAGCTATCAATATTTTATGTTGCAGCAAAATACCAAACAAAGTTAATTGCTACTCTTTTCTCTTTTCTTTTCATTGTAGTCTGGGCACTACAATGTAGATGTCACAAAATATTGCATTTTTGACTTAAAGGAGAAAATCAGACAAAACCAAGTACACAACCAGTTGTTGTCTACTAAAATGAAATAAAGAAACAGTTCTTGTTAACATGTGAAATATCAAATTAGTATATAAAATATCCAGAAGAAAAAACTAAGCATAGAAGGCACAGCATTTTCCTAATAAAGTATTTTTACTAACTTTATAGATAATCAATGGTATGACCTAGAGTTATCTGGACAGAAAATAGTTTATATGTAGTATACACACATATACACATATATACTCATACACACATACATGGAAACTGTAGATTATTTACTTGTATATAATATATTAATATATTATATATGTATTTATAAATAATCTCCTAGTTTCTATAAGTAGCATGTAGATATCTAGAAATAAATTTTCAATGTAGGAATTAAGATATAATTTTATAATATGCGTGTTAATTTTGATAGTGATTGTTATTGTTGTATGTTTATCAACTTAGCCAAAAAGTTTGGCTAAATACCAGTTTGCTCCCAGTTAGAAAAGAAAAAGAAATAAAAAAAAGCAGCCACAAATACATTTTTCTCTTGTGACCTTGATGAAACCAGTTATTGTGGTATATTACTAAAATACTAAACAGCTCTCATCCTGTGTTCCACTTCTCAATAATGATGATTTAAGGGTTTAGATGATATATTAATGGATTTATTTACCTCAGTGATAATATATATTTTAAATAAATATCCATCTACCTGAAAACCACTTATATTAATGAGCTAGCTTATGGTAAATGAGTAAGTATAAATTTTAATTGATTGACTTATCATAGAAGCTATAAGAAGTACTGAAAATCAAAAGATACATGATCCTCTGGGCTATAATAACTTATACTACAAGCAACAAAATCAAACAAATACCAGACTTTACACTTGCATTACATAAAATTATTAAAAGAACCAAATGTGAAAGACTAGAAAACATACATCAGTTTAGGATTCTAAAAATACCATCCGTTTTGATCACTTTTCAAACAACATAGATCTACTACCAACATCTTACATGTTTTATTTTTGGTGAGACTTCTGGAAGCAACAGAGATGAAGAGGGAAAGGCACGTGGGACTGTCTTCCAACTTGTTTTGAAATGTGGCCAGAGGCTTTTTTGTGCATGCAAAATTTTGAAATATTCAAATTGTTTCTGTAATGCCACCTGCAGTTTTTGGGGAAAGTGGAAGTGCTACAAGGTTGTGGTTAGAAGTAGCCCCACTCTGCTGGGTGAAATGACATCTGCTGGAGAGAAAGCTAGACATCAGCTGATAAAATAAGAGATCACAATAGTCCTGCCAGGTGCAAGAAATTTATTGACAGAAAACTAATATTGTGGCTACTCTGCAAACGTCATTCCTTCTTAGCAATGAAAAATAGGCATGGTTGCATCTTAGTATACGATTAAGCATATGACTTAGAGCTAGATCATAAACATAAAGACACGATTTTACATTTGAAACCTCTCTTGTTTAAGCAGACTTTATCTTTCACTAAGTGCTTTTGAAGCAAGCCATCCAGGTTATATATTGAGAGCAATGCCCTACTAGCTCATGTTAAGCATTAACCCAGTCAGCCATTAAGAAATTAAGAGTACATCAAGGGTGAATCAGATAATATATTTAATCATTAGATTAAGCTTTAAGGTGGTCACTAACAGAACTAAATATGATAATGAGAGAATTTTCACTTCATGGTACATACTTTGTTACTAGCAATAAAACATCTGACGTCTACTTATTGGAGTAGAGTGCTGAATTTCCAAGCAAGTTAAAAAAAATGATACACTAGTAGATATTCAATATAAATATTTATTGAATCCATTGGTTGTTCCATATTCTCTAGGAGTTGCTAATCTATGGCAAAGATGATAGGAAAAAAAGAACACATATTTATAAATGTAATACATAAGAATGTGGAGATTTTAACACATGATTAAAGATATTACCAGACTGAATGAAACAGAAACAGAAATTTATATAAATCTTGGTAGCACAGCTGAACTCACTGTCTCCCAGCACTCAACAAAATAATTACAGAGCCACACACCCAAAAAATGAAAACTCATGATAAAAACTGGACAGTGGGACTCATCAATATATCACAAGCATTTCAGGAAAATATCTATGAACTACAAGGTCAGAAGAACTGAACTGAGATAATGAATTGTTGGTTCCTATCTTATGCAATTACAGGAGCAAGCTTCCAGAATCACAGAATTGAAACTTTCACAAGAGTTTTGTTCTTTGCTCCAAAAGTATAAGGTTTGTGACACTGAACACTTACTGTCCATTCTTCTACTACATGGCAGCTCCCATTTCAAGTAGCAGAACACTAACAGAACCTAGCTACCTCATTCTTGGAATAGTACCTCTTCTTCCATATCCATCTGAACACCCTAGAATTAGGGTGAACATTCTTCCCAGTTTGCCTGGGATAATCCTAGTACATGCTGGTTCTCTGGCATGGATATTAATAGAGGCGGCTTTCACTCTCAGATCTTCCTGTTTTGGACAATAACTTGTATGTTTACCACACCAACAACATATATGCTCTAGGGGAACTGGCAGCTGCTTACAGAATCCGGAAGGAAATGCCAACATTTTAAAATATAATAGACACAATTAATTCAGAAATTGCCCTTGTGATTATTTACTATTATCACTGTTTATGTACTTCCTCTGTTCAGAGTATCAAGCTAAAAGATAATAAGAGTTGAAGACTGCATCTTAACCTAACAGGTCTATAGTACTTCTATGCCAACTAGACACCATAAATTGGTTCAGGAACTATGCACATCTTTTCCCCTCTTGTTTGGATAAAAGGGATATTCATCTAATATTCATGCTGAAAGAAAGTGGAATGAAAGGCAATCTGAGTACTCTGTTGGAAAGCACAAATATTGGATAAAACTTCCTCATTCATGGATGAGTGAACAAAACAAAAGCATAGGTAGGGTCTTACCATGAATAATAACTCTTTTAAGATGGCAATTTCTTAGCAACACACTCAATAGGATACAAGGAAGATGGTCCTCAATGAAACAGGAGAAGAATGATAGAGTAATATGAAAAAATCAAAACCACAGGATGAAAGAAAAATATATAAAATAAAAAAAGAAGTGCAGGGGTTTCCCTGGTGGCGCAGTGGTTGAGAATCTGCCTGCCAATGCAGAGGAACACGGGTTCGAGCCCTGGTCTGAGAAGATCCCACATGCCGCGGAGCAACTAGGCCCGTGAGCCCACACTACTGAGCCTGCGCGTCTGGAGCCTATGCTCCCGCAACAAGAGAAGCCGCGATAGTGAGAGGCTCGCGCACCCGCGATGAAGAGTGGCCCCCGCTTGCCACAATTAGAGAAAGCCCTCGCCAGAAACGAGGACCCAACACAGCCAAAATAAAAATAAATAAATAAAAAAAAAAAAAAAAAGAAGTGCAAAGAAATTTTAAAAGCAACTGAAGAACTAAAATCTGACTTGGAGGTAATCAACAGCACTTTGATACTAGAAACCAAAATAAAGGAATTAAAGGAAAAATTGAAAAGTTTCCAAGAACATAAAAATAACGTGACAAGGAATTAACAGTGGGAAAGGAGATGATAGATATGGCGGATAGGGTTTGGGACTCAACTTTGGGAAAATCTGAAGGGAATTAAGCATAATTGGGGCTGTGAAGATTAAAAATAATCTTGAAATAGAAATACATGTATCTGAAGGCTGAATGTCCTTACCACCTCATAGCCAACATTAATGAACACTCAATTAGTCAGATGCTAGAAATGTTTATATTTTAATATTTTAAGAATATATTTAAAATTTTAGCATCATCCAAGTAGGTAATTCTCAAAAAAAGCAGGAGGATTATGACTTATTTTCAGTAAGCAACTGCCAGAAGACAAAAGTGTAACAGCTATAAGTCAGAGAAGAATGTTCATATCCACTAATGTAGTTCATTGTGAAAACTTAGAAAACATATTATTCCTATATACTGGGACATATACCGAACAACCAAGAAGAGGATAAGTATTAAGAATTTAAGACTGAAAATTTCTGTGTTATAAAAGGATGACATTTTTTAGTCATCCTCAACAAAGCCCACCTCCTTAACATTAGTAGAGAAACATAACCAAAAAAACCAGAATGAATCAGGTTAGATTTGGATACCCTTTGCTAACAATACCATCTTCAGTAAATCATTTAACTTCTCGACCTTGGTTTATCTATCTATAATAGAATATTATATACCTACTTCACAGTTTTGTTGTGAACATAAAAGGAGATAATATGAAAGTGATCTTATAACACTTTTATTATCACAAATGTAAGGAATTAATTATTATCATTTCTGGGCTTGCAAATTGTTTAGGAGGAACAACAGTCATTTTCACATTCCTTTCTGGAAACAACCCTACTTGTGGTGCTTTGATACTTCTCTCAATGAATAAGGAATATGGAACTGAATAAGCATGCCACATAGGAAAACAATCCTCGTTAAGTCTTTCAAATGCTAATTTTAGGTTTGGTTGTATAACAAGTACTTCTTGGTACTAAAGACTTGACTTTGAACATGAAGTGTCTTGCTCAATTGTATATTGTCAATATAAAAAATTATTCCTTTTTGTCCCTATTAAGCTACAGTCCAGCTTCTTATCAAATTCTTTATGCACTTTTTCCTTATACACAGCATACTTACTCATGATGTCTTTCCATTTGTAGTTTTAAACTTCCTATCTCTCAGTGACTCCATCTATTACCAATAATCAGTAATTCTTTTTAACTGATTACCTGAATTTTTCATTCCTATTACTTATTTATTTCATTTTAAAATATATTTTAGAATGGAATGGAGTATTTTATAGTATATCTCCATACACTTTTATTTTCTTCTGGAAAAATGCTGTTCACAAATAATTTTTAGTATGTGGAAAGTACTTAAAGAATTTAGCCAAAGATATGATACAAATTAGGCATATAATGGGGACTGAATTTTTTAACATAATGTAGAAAGAGGAAAAGAAACATGCTAACATAATATCCCTAGATGGTAAGATTCTTTTCTTCTTTTTTCTTATTTCCCTCAATTTGTGTCAAAATTACATAATCATAGACTATGCCTATTAAAAATATAATAAGGGAGGACAGAGTTCTTGCAAGACAAGTCAGAAAATGCACAGAAGAGGAAGGAAGGCAAAGTAGAATAATTGTAAAAAGGAATGTAGTAAGTAAGATCTCCAGGAAATAGCAGTGAAGAGGATATAGGTGCGGACAGAGAAAACAAATGTAAAGCCCTTTGATGAGAAGCTTTGGATAGAAGCCGCTATTCTCCAGCCTGATGTCTAGATTATGAAGCTATAGACGGAAATGAGAAAAGAGTCACAGTCAAGAAAATGAGAGGAAAGGATGAGGAAAAGAGAGGGGAGGGGAGGAAAGAGGAACATGTAATGAATTACCAGGAAAAGGTAGGAGTTTCAAGGAGGGAGGGAACTAGGGAAGGTTTGTGGGAAAATGGGGACTGAGGTAGGACTTTAAGGATGAGAGGACTTGAAATGGAGAAAGGGGAGGTAGAAGAGCAGCATGAGAAACATCTTAAGTTTGTGAAATTAGTGTTCATTCCAGTAAATAGTGAGTGCTTAAGAAACAAACTGGGAATTGTGCCAAAAGAAGTAACACTGGAGAAGATAAATTGGTGCCAAATGGTGAAGGGCCTCCAGGGGGACCGTAACATCACTATTAACAGGTTTCTTTGTTCATTCGTCACAAACTTTCCTGTCTGCTTTATGAAGTGGGGTTTCCTACTGCACTACAACTTATCTTCTTCCACCACCTACGACTTGTTCCTGGGTTCACTTGCCAGTGTAAAGGATTTCCAGTGTTAAAATTTTAAATTATGCCCTAGTTATTTGAACAATCTTTCCAACCCAAATCAAGGTGCCTTCCTCCTTTCATTTAGTAATTCTTCAAAACCCAGGTTATCTACTCATAACTCCCTATCTTAAAGTAAATTAGGGAGAACGGATACTGGTGGGCATCCCCCAGATCCCACATCAGGCCTGAGGCGCTCATTCCCCAGCAACTGGGAGACTCTCAGCTGAATCATTCTCTTGGAATTGTCTTCAGTCAAAAAAAGCTAACTCACCAATGTCATACCCCCCAACCCCCAGGACATGGTACTACGAGAGGGACAACTTTTAAAAGAAGTCCTAGCTCCATACCCTTGGAGGGATCAGCTGAGAGTTTTGCATGACTGCATTGCAACTTTGACTTCTGGCCAATCCTGCTTCCTTTGCATGCAAATCTCTATCTCAGAGTCCTTTCCTGGAGCATCTCACCTAACACAATGGGCACATTTTATTGTTCCTTTCTACTTGGATACATGACTTTATAATTCTTATTGCATTGCTTTTATCTAACATTTAATTTATTTAACAAATAAACATTCCCAGCTTCTTCTCTGACCATATAAAAATAGATTACTGTGCATGTTCATTGTTTGACTTATATTTGGGTGTTCATCATAAAGCCATTAAAGATTATAAGCTCCTTGAGGGCAGAGCTCATAAGTACTAGAAGCCTGATGTGTATGGAAGACAGCACAATTATGTTGCTGAATTCATTATGCTGTTACTAATATAATGTCCTTCCTGTTTTTATTTTATAGGGTTGACAGTTTTTATTCATAGAATTAATTGCTTTTACTCAGGTTGTGTCCCTACGAACACATGGAGAATAATTATATATTTTTTCCTTTTAAGGACCTGGTAATTATTTTTTAAAATGGAAAATATAAATGTGTATTAGAGTTTCTAGAAAAGAGGTTCCCATCTCTATTTATGTACCAAACCAAAAGAACACAAAATGTCCAATTATCATAAATACTTTGTGGCTCAGTAAGGCACAGTTTGGGAAGGTGGTGGTAGTGAGGTGTGTTTTGCAAATGTTTCTGTAGGTGATCCTGATACCTACTTTCACTCCTGCTTTGCGGAGAATCAAGTTAAAAGTAATGGCCAAAGGCATTAGCTCTGATAATATAAAATATTGTCAGCAGGAATTGTGTATGATATAAATCAATTTTCTATTTCTTAGGAAGTAGCAAGTTTGTGTGGTATAAGTAAGAGATGATGAGATAAAAATCATGTTAACAAATCCTAAAGGGTATGTACCTTTTCGAGTTCTGTTTTTTAGATCATGTGAATATATCACACATTTTAAAAATATTTTTAAGAAATATGGATTTAATCACTATTAATTGTCTTCCAAGGAAATGCATACAAGACAGAAAATAATAAGATATGTTGAGAAAATTGGTTTTAATATACTTTCTCTTAATATATTACTTTTAAAATAATTCTAAACCACTATAAAGGGATCAAAATAACTCTATTAGGAACCATAAAATATATCCGCTGCTTGGTGTAAATTATGTATAGAAAAGGCATATTTCCTTGTGCTGCTAATACTTCAGCGCATCCCTGAAAGAACACTGACTTCTGAATGCTTCATGTTCTTTTATAATGAATTATGCAGAAGTTCCATACCAGAACTATGCTAAGGTGCTGAAGTTCATGTCAATGAGTTGTTTGTGACTCACAGATGCAGTAGACAAACACCTTATTTTTCCTGTACAATTAAGTCCAACATTTCATGTAGAAGAGATGCCATTAAGACAGAAATGGATAAACTGAAAAGCAACTGCTCTGATAAAATGATTAAAAAAAGAAGAAGAAGAAGAAGTAGGTATCTTTCAAGGACACAGCTGGGAAAAATTTCAGAGAAACTTGCTATGCAAGTTATGCCTGCAAATCTCATTAACAATAATGGAATTTTGAACGTAACAACTAGCACATTGATTTCAACATTTTCCCAACATGTACATTTTATTTTTAGAAAAGCACTTCTTTCAGAGCAGTGAGAGTTCAGAAAACTTTGTATTTCTCACAAATCTGACATTATATATGGATGTTTCTTTTATAAAAATGAAATGATAAAAAAACATTCCAATAGAAATCACAAAAGGTCTTTCTCATATTTTATGGAACAGTAATACACTAAGAAAATAAGTATTGGGGTCTCTTTCTCATAAATTTATGTGTTATTTTTTAAGGTTACGTATTTACCATGTGCATTTATTCACCACAAATCTTTTATTCTCATAGGAAATATTTATAATAGAGTTTGGAGAAAGTCCATGGGAAAAATAGTTTGAAATTCTACTGTTTAAAAACTAATAAACAAATATCAAAGTAGAGAGAGGACACAATATTCCCAAGGTACTAAATGTGGTAGAGACTGCTAATCATTTCTCAATATCTGATCTCCCTTCTTGAGTTTTATCTGGGCATGTGACTTCTAGCATAAACACTCTATTTTCGGATTCTCTTGCAACTAGGTGTAGCCATGTAAATATTGATATATTATGGCTAATGGAATATAAGCAGAAATGTTATGTGCCAACTTATGAATAAACAGGATATAAATCCCTCCTCTTTCCTATTTATCCCTTCCTCCATGCCACACTTAACTGTCATCTACAATGATGGAATAGAGACCAGAAAAATCTTAGAGACCAGTATTTCTAAATGTACACGTAGGCGCGATCATGATTGCTTATAAAAGAGCATAAGTTCTTTTATTGTGTTGTGTGGTATTGTGATATACTGTATTTCACCATAAGTAAAAGGGTTTAAATTTTGTGTTGCTTTTTTTTTTCCTTGTTTGAATTTTAAATGCTTTTAATGGATGTACTTGAGGAAAATTGGGACAATGAAGAAGAGAGCTAGGCAGGAATGAACAACTGTAACAGAGCAATTCAAACAGTTCCTTTATATTCAGATAAAAATTTCTAACAATAATGAAAAAGATTAAAGTCACAGCATTTATTGTAATTGATGTAATTGGTTTTTTCTAAACTTTAAAAAAAATGAAATCAGCCTCTGTTTAAGCCCCAATTCAAACGGTGAATGAGAATCTGTCCCAAATAATAGGCTGAGCTATATATTCAATAGTGTTATTTATTTCCTATTAGTAACATGAATTTTATTAGATTTGAGTATACCATATATAAATAATTTATTTTAGGTTTTGTGTCCCACCTCTAGTCTACCTCTTTTCATGCTCAGGACCATGGATTAAAAATGATACTTATATTTCTTCTCTTTTTTTGGCAAAATAAAGAAACACATGGGCAAGTTTTTCAACAGCCAAGCAAGAACACTCAGACTTATAGTGCACAAAAAAATGAGGAATTTATGTGAGATTGATAAGTTCAAATCAAATTGGCAACATAATAGTCAAAGAGATTAATCCTGGGTGAGATTACTGCTACACTGAAAGTCTCACTCATATTTAGTAATACTTGTCTTCAAATTTAATGGATTATATACTTAAACCTCTTTTTCAAATAAAACCAAACTAAATATTGAATCAACAGAAACAAAAATAGATGAGACATTCTACTGAAAATAAAATAAATTGCATAAATAAATTTGCCTCTGTTTTAGAAAGAAACACATGATATTTTAAAGTATCTTAAGGTTCAGATAAGCATCAAAATAGTTCTCTGCAAAGCACCTTTGACTAATCACAATAAACATCTAAATACTTTCTGGACAAAGATGGCCTAAATGGGGGTGGGAAATGCTGGTCATGCTTCTTTGTGAGTTTATAATTACCATCAACAAATATTTTTTGAGTCTCCTCTGTGCATGGCAGTATGGTAATAATGATCAGCTCACTGACCGCCATCTAGATGTCTAATGGTAAATTAAGTTTCTCTGATTTATGTTCATTACTTTATTTGTGCCCTGGCTCATCTGTTCTTACAAGCTGCTCTGTTGTGCTCCTACCAGCAAATTATGTGACAGTACCAACCTGGTACTAATTTACTGAACTCTGTGCTACCAAGAAAACACTTTTCATTTTATATATATCCCTGCCCATTATTGTTTCTCTACCTCCCTTTGTCTCTAAGTGAGCACTGCCAAGCCAATAATATATCCAGAGTAATTAAAAAAACAAATAAAGCAACTCAACTTTACACTTTTCCATCTGTTGGTCTGTGGTAGTTTACATCCTTTCCACACCCTGGTGAAATCTATAAAAGCTCCACTTACTTACTAAATTGGGTTGGCCTAGGATAAAGCAATCCTCTATTACCTAGAAACTCTTTTAAAGCATAAATTTAAATAGGTCACTAATTGAAGAGTCTTCAATGGATCATAAAGATTAAATTAAAAATCCTCCTTCAGTATCTGAATCATCTTTCACTCTCCAGCCTCATTTCCCACAACTCTGTTCTCCGTACTATACACTTAAACCATAAAAAACTTGAAGTCGCCAGAATCTACAACACTATGTCCCTTCCCAATGCATTTCTCTGCTTTAGCCCTTTCCTTCATCATTTGACTCAACTTCTATTAAGCTTTCAAAACTTAGTCTTTGTCACCCTTCTTATTCAAGCTCTTACTCCAGTTTATGAAACATGCCTCTACTTTTGTTTCTATAACATCCAGTGACTATAAATCCCTGAAATGTATCACACTTTCTTTGAATTATCCATTTATCTATCTCACTGACCAGATTATTTGCTTCATAAAGCCAGGATCAAGGTCTTTGAGCCCCTTCAATCGTAAGCTCCTAAAATATATGAACCATGTTTCTTTACTTTTATAACCCAAGAACTTAGCACAATTTGCCTTTCATGTAGTAGGTGCTCAATAAAAATTTCTGAATGTATGAATACAGAAAAGGATGAGCAAATACACATCTATAAGCCAAACTTTTATCTTTAGTTCCTTTCTTATAGTATTCCAAGTACATTATAAATGTTAATCTCCTAATTGTTGTTGTGGTATTTAAGTCCAAGTACATGGCAAAGTTTATTAGTGGAGGCTTTCCTTTACTTAATATTAATATTTTATGAGGCCATAAACAGCTAATATTCAGCAATTTCCACTTAAGATAATCTTCCTCTCTTGAGCTCAGTTAACCCAAATAGAAATCAATGAATTATCTGAAATGACATTTTTATTAAAACCATGTCATCCTACTTTTTCTACTGTGCAGGAGATTCAATTATATAAAATTTTCCTGCATCTTACACTTTCAACTTTTGGGAATAACCTTACCAAAAGTTCATAAAGTCATAGAGATAAAGAAGTTGAAAATAAAACAGCAATCCATTTTCCGTCACAGAGAACTATTTGATAATGTTCAATTGAATCAAAATAGAGAAGACTAAAAAAATTAGTAATATAATCTTACTATCTATGCTAAGATAATTTGAAAGACCAATTATTTGACATCAGTCTGATAGTTTTCATATTTAATATGGTGTCTATATATCTGAAAAATAAATGTAACACATATCATGTCAAGATCAAAATGTCAAACAGTTATCATATGATTTTCTTTTACAAATATCACACTTGGATAGATACAATATGAACTAGAACTATTGTGACCAATGTAGTTAAATAAATTACTTATATGTCTATTGTACATGTAATGCTTCCAAATATTATATATCGTCTATTATAACAATCTGGTCGTTTAGAAATTACTTATGATTTCTTATTGGCAAACCATAATGAATATAATCACATACCTTTCTGTTTTTCACTCATTAAACAAATTTCACTGAAGTCTTATTTAAAAAAAAAAAAAAATACCCCAATTGTTACAAGCCATTAAATGTGTCATTTCAAAATAAGAAGTTGAAGGACCCAAAGAAAGAAAGATTCATCTTTCTACCTTCAGAGACTTAGAAGATTTTATCAAAATTAATCAGCTCCTTCAAAAATCCTTAAAAACAAATTTATAAACAAGAAACACCACATGCTGAGTTGAAACAGAATTCTCAGTTTGTTCAATTATCATGACAAATTAACAGTTCCTTTTAAAGGCTTAGGGAAATTAATTTTCTAATTTTAAAGCAAAGTTTAAAATCACAACATCAACTTCATTTTGAAGTTGAAGTGGATACTTAGTAACACAAGTTTATTTCTGCAAAGACATTTAAAAATTTCTGGACAGAGGAAGACTGTTAGAAGCAAGAAAACATACTTTTGTGGTTTTTAATAAAAATAATGATGAGAGAGATTTGCTGAAATATTTATTCTCACTAATATTTAATGACTAACTCTAGCACTCCAGGCTTTACTGTTTCTTTAGTTGCCTGAAGGTCTACACACTGCTCAGTGTCTTATTATTGCCTTCTTTTCTTCATTAAAAATGATACTTCAGGGAAATATCTCCAAAAGACTTGAAGTGGACATTTACCACTTGCTGTTCTGCCTAGCATCCTTTACTTTCAGAAACTGATTTTCATTCAAAGGGGTGAGGCATGAGGGTGACAAAAGCCAATCATTTGTTTCTGATTCCTTCCAAAACAGCCAATCCCAATTCTTCTGAAATGGTAATTAGTCTAGAACAGACATAAGATCCACACTGGCCAAAATCTGCCTTCAGGGATTGATATAAACACACAAAGAGAAAGAGGGAAGGAGGGAAGGGGTGGGGAGAAAGAGAAAGAGAGAGAGAGAGAGCGCACAAACATGCGTCTCACTTTTTCTCATTCTGACTATTCTGACTTTGGGAGAGACAACCATGTAGATAAAGAAAACCTGGAACTATAAGAATCCATCATTGCCTACTATGGTCAAAGATCATCTAGGAATAAAGCCAAGTAAGAAAAAGGTGGAGCTAAAATTTGACAAGAAAGAGATATAATGGTAGTGGTATTATTTGAACCCTTGCATTCAATTACGTCTAAAGCCAGATTCCCCCTGGACTTTTCATACATCTAAACCAATAAATCCCTTCTTATGCTGTGGTATAATAAAAATATGTCTATTTGGTCTTTGTGCCAGGAACCTGGTACAAGAACTTCAAAAACCCTTGGAATTTCAAAATCCATGAATGACATACATTTCTTTTGTTATTCATAATAAACTCCTTTCAATCCTATTTGAGTTTATGCTAACAAGATGACTAATGGTAGGCCCTTCCATAGTTTAAAGGGAGGGGCTGGCCAAGTGATTAAAGGGTTGGAACTTTCAGCCCCACCCTGCAACCTCCAGGGGACAGGGAAACATCTAACAGGGTTCAATCACGTGGCTATCATTTAACCAATTGTGCCTAAGTAATGAAGTCTCAATAAAAACTTTTTATGTATTTATTTTTATTTTTGGCTGTGTGGGTCTTCGTTTCTGTGAGAGGGCTTTCACTAGTTGCGGCGAGCAGGGGCCACTCTTCATCGCGGTGCGCGGGTCTCTCATTATCGCAGCCTCTCTTGTTGCAGAGCACAAGCTCCAGACGCGCAGGCTCAGTAGTTGTGGCTCAGGGGCCTAGTTGCTCCACGGCATGTAGGATCTTCCCAGACCAGGGCTCGACCCCGTGTCCTCTGCATTGGCAGGCAGATTCTCAACCACTGCGCCACCAGGGAAGCCCTCAATAAAAACTTTTGAACAACAGCGATGGGGAGCTTTCAGATTGGTAACTACATCAGTGCTGGAAGGGTGGAATGTCAGGAAAGGGCATAGAAGCTCTTCCTCCTTGTGTCCCCTTCAACATCCCTTTATAGTGTGCTCGCTCTCTTGCCTCATAAAAGCCAGGATTGTCTTAGTACTTTTCTAAAAAAGCACAGCATTTTAAAAGTATTTGATTTGTTTGAATACTGTATACAAACCATACATCTTCTGTATACAACTCCCAATACCCCTGGGAGCGCAGTTGTGGCTTTTTTTTTTACAAATTCTGTCGTATTAAAAGGAAAAACAATATCATCAATCAGATGTAAGCAGGAAGCAGACCTGCCTACTTTTGCAGCTGCATGACAAAAATATCTCTGTGCACATCTTTTATGTGTACCTACCCAGTAAGAAAAGAATTTACCACAGTCAATCCTGGAAAGTCTACTTTTCATTTTCTCAAGTTGATTTGTTATTCAGTCTCTGCTTTGATATCCTTTTCCTTTATCTATTTAATTGACCACTGATCTCCAGATTATTTTTCACATTTGATAACTGAATGATTAAATTCTTTCTGAAAATTATTTTTGTTACTTCAACTCTACATTTACACGATGAAACTTCTTTATTTACCTGAAGAATAAAACATCCAGGGCTCTTTCCTTTCTACAGGTGGGGTAATCTGGTTATTGGTGTTTGAAGTTGGGCAGTAATATTTTAGAGTGGCTTAGGAGACAGGAGGCATAAGAATGGATGCTCTCTCCCCAGGTAGTTCTTTGTGTTCTCTCTTTCTGGATTCAAATATAATATAGCCAGAATCCAAATCCCAAATGTCAATGGTTTTGGGAACAGCCTGAGTTACTTTGTTATCACACGTGCACATACACACACACACTCAAGGAGCAGAGAGGGATTAAAGTTTTCCCTGTGAAAGATCCACACCCCACAATCTACCCTTATCCTGTTTCTGCCCTGGGAGGCTGACTTACAAGGTGGGCTTTCTTGCTCTGGCTTCTACTTAAGTTAGACAAATACATGACCCTTTCAGGAGATCACA
Organism: Balaenoptera musculus; assembly: GCF_009873245.2. Lineage (NCBI taxonomy): Eukaryota > Metazoa > Chordata > Mammalia > Artiodactyla > Balaenopteridae > Balaenoptera > Balaenoptera musculus. Next base: position 106,495,305 of record NC_045788.1, read on the forward strand.
GCAAAGAAAGGAGAGAGAGGTGAGAATCTACCTCCTATAGGGTCACATCAAGCTGGCTAGGTTTCACATTTAAAGGTGGACCTCTCTATACTGTTCCTTTCTTATCTTGGATATCATTATCTCCTCTTTCATTTTTCGGTCTGAAGATTGATAACAACTTTCCTGTTACCAACCATGGGGTAGTACACTGTGCCTTATGATTTTCCAACACTGCCCAATCCTTTGTTAACAGACTCACAGATACAGAGAACAAACTAGTGGTTACCAATGGGGAGAGGGGTAGGGGAGGGGCAAGATAGGGGTAGAGGATTAAGAGGTACAAACTACTATGTATAAAATAAATAAGCTACCAGGATATATTGTACAGCACAGGAAATATAGTCAATATTTTATAATAACTATAGAGTATAAACTGTAAAAACTGTGAATCATTATGTTGTACACCTGACACATATAACATTGTATACATCAACTATACCTCAATTTAAAAAATTGAAAAAATAATAGTTACTGTGGATATCAGTCCTTATAAAGGCTCTACATATTTACCAAATGACCTCATTTAGCACTAGCTCTGAACAATTACGGAAATCACCTGACACAAACTTTACAAATAGAACAATAAAAGTGGACAGCATTTAACATGGACTTAGTCATAAGTATATGACTTGATAATTGCAGGGGATGGTTGTCACATCTTTAAAAGATTCTTTAAGGAATATATTAAGTGATTACCTTGTGTAAATTATGAATAGCAGATAGATAATTTCGATGTGCACTAAAATTTCCAGTGCCAGCATCAAATCAAAAAGTGCTGTAATATCTTAAACAACTTAAATAGATGTGAAGCTGTGCTCTAGGAAAATCATGTTAGATGACTCAAGTGGCTTTGGTGACAGCAAGACTCTGATATCAAATATATACATGAGAACTTTGACTAAAACTTCCCTGAGCTATGAGAATAGACATAAAGTACCATTTCTTACTGAATTTTATAAAATTTATTAATTTAAATATATATATTATTAAATTGATAAATAAATATTCCAAGATGACATCTAACCATGCCAAGAATATCTTTAAGAGTTTAACATTCGAAATACTGAAAACATTTGAAAAGTATTTTCTTTTGGAAAAAAGAAACTCAGTTTACAACTGGTTCACTTTATGATCAGGCATATTTAGTCCTTTTTCTCCCCAAACATACTTCCGCAATGAGTTTTATGTTCATTGACTAGGGACAGGTTAGGGTTAGATGTTAGGGCTAGGGTTAAAGTGAGGGTGAAATTTAGATGCCTTTTCACGACCACTACTGCTACCGCCTTCTTGCCTCAGCTCTGGAGTTTCTCAGCTCCCACTGACTCCCCATGTTTTACCATCTCCAACTTTAATCTACATTCTTTCGTTCCTGTTCTCAAGACTTCTGGTTAATTACTTTTTAAAAAGATCTATTGCACATATTTTAGTTAATGTTGAATTGCTCTCTTCTCTGAAATCCAAATTCAATACTTATATCTAATTTTGTAAAGAGTCTTCTGAGAGAGTTGTGTTTACTTTCATGAATCAAGTTTTTACTCAGATTATTTAAATTGTGAGATGTGGTAAGTAGTGTCACATTGAAGTTATGTTTGTTCCCCTGTGGGATAAGCACAATGATAGCATGGAGGAGCCTAGCTTAGTAAATTAGGTGATAAAATAATAGTTCATAGTTTTTTTTCTCTCAGTGTCACAGCAACATTGGAGTGATGTCTGAAACTCTAATTATCTTGCACCACAGCATTTGACATTTTTTCTACATTAAAATAGGTAATAAACCTTAAATAGGCTTAATAAAATAGATTTATTAAACTATAAAACTGTCAACTAAAAGATCTGAGTTCTTCTTAGTTCTTCTTACCACTGGAAAAAGAAATAATAAAATGCTTCTCATCCTACTTTTTAATATGTATTACAAGTATATTTTAAGAACATAAAAATTGAATATTGAATATATTTGCCGTAACGCTTGATGCTGTAACTCAAAGTAACCTTTAGTGAATCACAGAATGTTTCAAATGTGGCGAGAAATCAAGAGGAAGAGTGTTGGTGTGTTCAGTTTGTGAGCTCTAACAATTCAGCTTTGTTCCCACGTTTCCATGTGCAGGATTAAAGACACAAGGACAAGTAGGAAATTTTAGAAAGGTTGGGGGATGACCTCAGAAAATTAAGTAGCAGAGAAGACACCACTCACACTTCAGAAAATGCTAACCTTGGTGACAAAATAAATTCATTCAAGATGAAAACACATCCCAAAAGATGTGGAGTTAGCAAGAAGATCACGAGACATTTTCAGCAAAATAAAATTGTATGATCAAGGTTGAACTTTTGATATTTTTAAAATCATGATACATTTACTTTATTTCAGTCCTAACCGGATTCCTGAACATATGCATATAAAAATATTCTGGATTTAGTGATAGTGGCTTTGCTGCTGCATGCCTTCTGTCCTGTTCCTAGTACAGAAATACACAAAATGTGTCTATTCTTTTAATTACTGCGTGGACTTCCCTGCCAGCATTTATTTTTCTATGTCGTTTTCCACAAAATGTTCTAAGATACAGATATATCTTGAATTGTATCTATTTTGGAGCAGGTAATACTCTCTTTTTAGATTGGCCATTTGTAACAAAATTGATCTCACTTCATTAAAGCATGTAATAATGGGAAGATAAGTAGAAAAAAATAGGTCATACTAGGAAAGTGGAGATATCAGAAGAATAATTATCATGCAAATTATTTTCATAACAATGAAGCCCATAACAATTCTCTTTCTTCTAGGGTTGCAATAAAGATAAAATGAGATAATGGCTGAAAGTGCTTAGAAAAGCATCTGCACTTAGTAAGGGCTTACTAAGAGTTAGCTGTTACTGTTTTCATTATTGATATTTTTAATCTTATATTTATAGCACATCTTGGGCTGGCTGCATCTATGTGTACTCCTTGAATATTTTCATTATTCATCTATTCAGAAGACATACAGTGAATACCTATGGATTACTAGGCACTGTATTAGAGACTAGTAGAGTTTCTTACAGTTTATGAAGATAAAGGAACATTTAAATAAAGACAATCAAGTGTGGTAAGCGTTATGAGAGAGGAAGGGACAGGGGACCATGGGAGCTCATAAAAGAAAGCCACCCAGATGTGAAGGGGATGAGGGCAACTGTGGAAAGGGTGAGTAAACCAGGCGGAGAAGGCTAAGTAAAACTTCGGATCTTCGGATCAAGTAAAACTGAGCCATATACAGCATGACTCACACAATCTCTCTCTCTCTTGGTCTTCCCCATCCCATTTGCATCTACAGTCCTGATATTATTGACTCAGATAAGTGCACATTTAGCTGGAGTAGATACAGTCAGAGTTCCTGCACAAACACAGATACCCATCAGAAACCTGGGTAGAGAAATAAATTGACTAAAAAAGGAGAGACAAGGACAATTTAAGCTGTTTTGCCTGCTTCATTTTCTTCTGGCAATGCTGTGTGCTTATTTTTTTAATGGCTGCCTAGACATAAATGAGATAAAGTTGATTAAAAGAAGAATACAATGAACTTTGCAGTGCTTTTATTTTAAAACCAAACAATACTGAGACCTATTAAGAGCAGTACGACAAGAGAGAGGCTTTGAAGTGTAGAAGAGGAATGTTCCTGAAGAGTTTCATAGAGAAAAAAAATCTCTAAAGAGTCTCATAAAGAGTCTTCTTTTTCCACTAATGGAGTTATGCTTCAACAGAAAAAGAAAAAAAAAGTTCTCAACTTATAAAACAATTTCATACACATGAATTTTTAAAGACACATTGAAAAGATATTTGATATCATAGTAAAATGTTAAAAAAAAAACTGTCTTTGATTCAAATTCCATTACAGCTTACAGAGGAAACTCATTTATATCAAAGTTTTTTAATATATCAATTGCTATACCTCCTTATATTGGGCCTACACTAATTGTCCTTTCCATAGAATGTCATCTTATAGCACATAATCTATTAGAAAACTTTCCCACATACTATGTAATATATAAAAACAAAATAAATATGAAACTTATTATGCTATTTTGATGATCTCATTAAGACAGATTAAATGTTTCTGAATCTAACAAGGTCCAAAGTTTTCATAAATTTGAAGTTATTCTATTTCAAATGATGAAAGTCTTCACATTACATCAGGGACCACTGATTTATATTTTTTATTGCACTGCTGCTATCACTAAGTATTTAATATCCTCTGCTCAGTTATAAGGCACTGGAACATCACAGAAGGCTGTTTTGGGGTTGATCCTATGCCCCTCATCCTCTTCTTCCTCTTCCTTCACTTTCTCCAGCACTCTATCAATCTCTCATTATTTACTATAAGTGTCTTATTCACCTTTTCCTTTTAAATGGAGGGAGGACAATTTATTTCTATTAATATACAAACATTTAAGAAAGCGTAAAGTAGAAAATTATTTGTCATGCAATATAAAGATCTGGGTTTCTGTAATGTGTTAACTATCTACTCATAGATAACCCTAAAATAAATTACTTAGTATCTTTTAGTCATGTATCCCTCATCTATAAAACTACTATCTCACAAGATTGAATAAAGGATAATTTTTAAAATACAAAAGTGCTTGATAAACATTTAAGGGTCAGATAAGTACAGGATGTTGCTCGGAATACTTCTGGTATTTACTGTAATATGGTGGCATAGTTTTGAAATATTATTATTACATTTCTTTCATGTATCTCCTAATCCATTTAGGTCTCCTCTTCACCCTGCCCCCCCTCTCCTAAACTATGAAGTAGTTAGGCTGTTCAGTATCATAACACAGGGGAAATATATATGTTCAAAAATTAGAGGAAATGAAGTATTCCTGGACTTCAGATTTTAAAAGCCTAGACCCTAGGAAGTAAAATTTGGGCTTAAACAAAAGATTTGGAAAGAAACATGATGGGGGTGAGGTGGGGAGGTTAGACACATCCACAAGAAAAAAATCCATGAGTAGCAGACAGATTAGAAGTAGGGGACCAGTCAGCCCCTGAGTCACAAGTAGATAGAGAAGCCCCAGAAGGATGTGAGGAATCCTTAAGCAATTCCGCTTGAATAGCTCCTAGAGCTGGGACAAGCCCCAAAGCAAACAGGGCAGCATATTCAGTCTAGGAAGAGAGAGTTTTCAGCAGCCCTTCAGAGTCTCTGTGGTCCCCAGCCTGATTCAAGGGTTGCATGATGATACCAGAAGGAGAGAGGAAGACAGAGGGATGGGGAAGAGGAGGAGAGAAGGGGGCAGAGAGAGATAAGATTCACGGCAAAAAGATGGCACAAAATTATATTTTGTTGAATTTAGAAAAATGCAGATACATTATCTGCACTTATTTTTAAAGAATTAGAATCTTAATGTTACAATATGAATTATCTTTATTTTCACTTCTAAAATCTTTGTTTTAAATGAAAAGGTAGAATACACAGGGTTTCCTCAAATATATATACATCAGTTTTATTTTTATAATAAAATAATCCTAATTATCAACTGGCATATTCCTAGAAACTGGAAATAAGCAAAAAGGAATCCTAAATAGCTGCAATCTATCTAAAAGCCCAAGCAATTTCTTTTTTTTAATATAAATTTATTTGTTATTTATTTATTTATTTATTTATGGCTGCCTTGGGTCTTTGTTGCTGCACACAGGCTTTCTCTAGGTGCGTTGAGCGGGGGCTACTCTTCATGGCGGCGCGCAGGCTTCTCATTGTGGTGGCTTCTCTTGTTGCGGAGCACGGACTCTAGGCACACGGGCTTCAGTAGTTGTGGCACACAGGCTCAGTAGTTGTGGCTCATGGGCTCTAGAGCGCAGGCTCAGTAGTTGTGGTGCACAGGCTTAGTTGCTCTGCAGCATGTGGGATCTCCCTGGACCAGGGCTCGAACCCGTGTCCCCTGTACTGGCAGGCGGATTCTTAACCACTGCTCCCCCAGCGAAGTCCCCAAGCAATTTCTATGTCAGTCACTTCCCATGGTGTCTTAGGATTGCCATGAAATGATTTGTGTTCATGATGATGCCATCCTAGTTGCTATTTTGAAAGGTTTTCCATCAAAGTGGTTAAACAAAAATGTGTTTGTGCTTGAAAAAAAGTGCTAATAATGAAGAAAATTTACTTCATTTGATCACTGTATTTTCCTGACACACATATCTTCTGTATTTCCTAATTGACTATGAATGTCATTGATCTTTTCATTGCGTTGGAGCAAGGAAGGGTAAACTTGGGGATCGGCTTGGATCAACAGAAAAACAAATAGATCATGGAGAAATGGAGAAAGAAAAATAGATGAGAGAGAGAAAGATTAACAAGGGAGAAATATGAGAAAGAAAATAGGGAAGGCTCTCTAATTTATTTCACACTCAGAATTTCACATAAAATTATTTATATACATTTTCCATCATTATTATTACAAATAATCCTGTGTTAAAAAAAGTTATTATAATGTAACAATAAATAAATAATTGAGCAGAATGCATAATTTATAATTCTTTTAATTAATCTCTGAATATAAAACCTTCTGACATCAGTTTTAAAGATTATATTAAATCTGAAAAAAAAAGTACATAAGTTCTTACCACTCTAAAGATGTTGCCTTTCTGAAATACTTTTGAGAAAAAAGAGGATATTTTAAAAATTGATTTGAGAGAAGAACATGTTGACTAACGATTCTTTATTTTCAGAAGGATGGTTCAAAAATGCTTAAGAGAATTCCAGTTAAATAATTACAACAGGTAGACAAGGATACTATGGAAGCAAGAATGTAATAATATTTAGCTATCAAGTTAGACAAAATACTTTTTAAAAAGTGATTATACCTTATGTTGGCTAAGATTCAGGGAAGTGGAAACTCTTGTATTTGTGGATTTGTGTTGGTAAAAGAGTGAATTTTCACAATCTCATATGAAAGTAATCTGGAATAATGTAAAAGCAAATTTTACAAATAGCTGTATAATTTAACCCAGCAGCCTAACTTCTCAGTACTCATGTTATAGAAATAAAAGGTTGTTCAATAAAGCTTGTTTATTGAAGCACTTTGTATAATGGGGGAGGCGAGAGAAAACAACCTAAATTTTCCTATGAGTTGGGAAATATTTTGGATTATTCATATTATGAAATATGCAATTGTGTATTATTATGAATATTATACCTATGTACATATACATATACAGATGAATAATGTCTATCACATACATCAGCTATTTACCTCAGCTGTGAAGATAGGATATAAACTATAAACTTTCCATATATACTTTTACATTATTTCTTGCACTCTTCCCACCTCAGCTAATGGGAAAGACATCCCTCCAGTGGCATAGACCAAAACCTTGTGGACATCCTTGACTCTTTACGTTCTCTTGTATTCTGCCTCCAAACTGAGAAAATTTTACTGGCTATCCTTTTAAATCAACTCCAATTTCTTCTTCACCAACTTCATGCTAGCACATGATAAAAGCCACCATTATCTCTTTCCTATAATATTACATTAATGTCTCCACCCCCAACAACCAGACTTATGTTTTAAACACATAAGACAGATCATGTCACTCTTTGCTGGATATCCTCCAATGTTTTCCCACTGCATTCAGTTTAAAAGCTGAGTCCACAAGCTAGCCTACCAGGCCCTATGCAACCAGGTCCAGTGACCTAACTGATTTCATCTACTCCTTCCACATCTCACTTCCTTTCTTTCCCTGCCTCAGTCTGCTCTACCCACACCAGATCCCTTGCTCTTTCTTAAGTATGCAAGCACACTCCTTCCTGAAGTGTCCTGCATTGTCCTTATTCTTGATACATGATCCTCTGCCCTCAATATCCTCATGGCCTGCTCCCTCGTTGCCTTCAGTTTGTCCAGATGTCATCGCAATAAGGCCTTCCCCTCACTACTTCACTTAAAAATAGCAATCCTCCCACCTCCATGCATGTCCTAACCCCATTCCCTGTGTTTTCTTCATAGTATTAATCACCTTCAAACATAACTATGTTGTTTCCTTATTCTTCTACGTTGTCACTTGTCTTCCCCCACTAGAACATATGTTCTATAAGGATAGGGATTTTCTCTTTCCTTCATTATATAAACCCATGAAACTGAAGCACCTGAAACAGAGTTTGGCCAAGAGTAGGTGCCTAATAATTATTTTAGACGTTAATAAATAAGTATGAAGTCTAAGCTCTTTAAAATATTATTTTATTAATATTCTTTTAAAATTATGTCTTGTGATTTAAAGCAGCCCTTCCCTTCTTAAACCCACACCTGAAATGTTTTAATAAATATTTTTGAATCTTTTTTCAGGAGATTTTAATCTTTGTGTCTAAATTGCTTTCACTCTCAAGCTGCCTTGTTGTGCTATTCAGTGTATGAATTCCTGTGTCTCAGTTTGTGAGAATAAGGCTTGTAGAATATTCCACCAAATACAAGAGAGGTCATGAATTCCTTTTATACCAGGATCAATAACCATCTGAATTGGACAGATTAAATTAGCCACAGGCTGGTGGAGGCAGGAGGATAGATGGACAGCTTCTGTGAGTCTCTTGTAGTTCTATACAAAGTGTTTGTTAAAGTTTCAATGAGAAAAAAGGCACTAATATGCAAAGGTAAACATTCTGCTTTAAAGTGATAGAGACAAATGGCCTTGTACCTCACAAACCTTTTCAGCGATGGTATAGATCATCTGCATTATGTTTTTGCGTTGCCTGTGAAAACAATGTGTGGAGAAAGGCACTACTTGAAATTCAGTTCCAATATCATGTTGGCTGAAAAGCTGTGCTTCTTAGTAAATCCAACCAAATACACTGACATTTTCAGAGTGCATCTGATACATTTCAATAATTAATTCTTAAGTCAAGAAAGAGTCAAGAAATCAGATGAAGAAGCACAGTAGGCTGAAAATTGCCAGTGGGAAGAAACAGAAAAAATCAGCCGTAGACAGAACCTCTTCAAGCTGAAAAGAGGTCAGTGGAATACCACTGGAAACAGGGATAAAGCTTCTGGGGTTTTTATTATTATTATTTACATAAACCACCCAGAGAGTAATGTGAGCTGCTCAGGCCATAACTTTGCAGAAATTGGTAGACTCAGAGAAAGGAATGTGCAATCACACAGTAGAACTAAATCAATGAAGTACATAAATAATAAGCAGTCGGAGGAGAAAAATCTCACACAAAAATATATTATTTTTTAAAGAAAGCAGATTGTAGAATGACGGTGCTGCATAGGAACTTGAGAACTGCTTCGACAAGCCCCATCACCAAGTTTTATTTATATTCTATAGATAGATGACCTTTATCCTCAGATTGGAGGGTGTCACAGGATTGCCAATTGAAACTGTAGAATTATATTAGTACTTAAGTACTTTTTAATGTGGAAAAGATAAATTTCAGATATGTTTTGAAAAATAATTTTCATGATGTCCCATATTATGTGTTTTAATCCTGCTCCTAAGTACTTACTCTCTTGAATACTATCAATAAAAACTGCAAAAAAAAATTATAATTTAAGTTACTGATACTTAATTTAAAAATACCAGTTCAACTTATTTTATCATCTGTTTCTTAAGGGTTTATCATAGGCTTTTTGGCATGGAGAGACAGATGCAATCAGATCATTATATTCAGTGACCTACTGAGAATATTTCTTTATAGTGGCTTTTAACACCAGGTCCCAGAAAAGGTTAATGTGTGTAGAAAGATATGTATGCATAACATCTACAGCTTGCTTTATCAGGTGAAATTCACCTGTTGGAAGTAAAAGAATACCTATACAAGCAAGTGCCTACCATCTGGCATAGGAACAACTAGATGACACTATCATAATGACAGTGGATGAATAATCCAAGCCTCTAACAAGGAATATAAAATAACAATATACTTATTTTAAAATTCTTGAAATGTCAATATGTGCTCTTGTATTCTATAATCTGGTAATAGGAAATGAGAGAGTGTTAGATACTCCTAGACAAAGCCTTTTATATTCCTAGCTGCTAGACCTGTGCCTAACATGTAATAGGTAGTCGACTTACTAGAAAAATACATATTTTATATCTCTCAAGAACTTTTAAGGAAGTAATAATTTATAAAAAGAAGTGCTCTGAATTTAGAAATTCACTACATGATTCCTTATAATTCAAAAGATTTATGAAATAGTAGTTTCCAGTTGTCTCTATGAGCTACAGGATAACTTTTCAAGTAAATTATATATACTTTAGTTCCAATTTTATTTTCTAAGTGAGTGAAAGAGTAAAATATACAACTCAGATGAGGGGAGTAACAAGTACATTTTTAAATCTCAGCTTGAATAATATAAGGTGGTCCTGGCATAGATAGGGAATTTTCCATATGTGAGATAATTTGTTATTTGGCAATAAAATAAAATACTCACTCTAATTTTGCCTCCTGGGGAAAATAAATGATCTAAGACAAGAACAAGTGACACTGCACTAATACACTTATCAATCATATGGAGAAATTTTGAAAATATAAACAGGGCAGCTGTTGGCTGAAATGATCTCCTTAAGCTGAAATAGAAGATAATATCTAAACCTCTTAGATGCTCAGGTCACATGCTTGAAGAATTTCAACTCTTCTTTGCTTACGGCTATATTAATTTATATAACAGTACTGAACAAAGCTCATAGCAAGAGTCAATTAAATCTTACTAAGTGACACTAGGTATCTCAGTAAGTAGCTATTCGAGAGGCATACGGGAACAAAAAGTTCCTGTCAATTTGTAGAAAGGGGAAGGAGAACTATTGCCCTGGAGAAGAATTATTGACGCCTATTTGGGCTATTCCGGAAAAAGCTGCTAGATCAGGTGAGTATAGAGTTGAGCTCTGAATGTAGAGAATATGATTTAAAAGCAAACATACATATCAATATCAGATATGAGGAATTAATTCGAGCTGGGAAACTATAGAGCTGCTTAAGAAAGCAAGAAGGAAGTTGGCTCCAAGTATTTTGTGGTAGGGTTGTTGGGCAAATGCCTTGTACAGGAAAAGAACAATTAATGGAAGGGAACCAGTTGACTTACAGACTTGAAATTCTTTTTTTTTTCAATTTTTTTAATTGAAGTATATTTGGTTTACAATGTTGTGTTAGTTTCTCGTGTACAGCAAAGTGATTCAGTTTTATATATGTATATTATATATATATATATATATATATATATATATATATATCCTTTTTCAGATTCTTTTCCATTATAGGTTATTATAACATATTGCATACAGTAGCGACTTGAAATTCTTAAATATGGATGTGAATTGTTAGAGTAATTTGGAAAAACTAGGGAATCTGGTGGTAAACGGCTACACCGACACAAGAAGAAGATAATTAGGACCTCATATTCCTTATAGTTCCAAGAAGAAAAAATAGGGGGAGAAAAGCAAAAATGAAGACGGAGAATAAAAAGACAGTGCAATTGGTAATGGTAAGTACCAAAGTGGAGCAAAAATTAAAGTCTCTCAACAAACCTGAAGAATAGCTACTGTAGATTGAAAAAGTAGTCACTGAAGCAAACCTCTGGAATTAGTGTGGAAAAGTGTGAGCTATTTGATCTCCACGCTGTCAGGAAGAGTTCATTATACCTGATCTATGACTTAAGCTATTGGACCAAATGCTATTACAGCTCTCATTGGGACAAGGCATACAACCAGAACATACTGTTTATCTATTGGAAGAGTAAAACATTCTATAAGTTATAGTGAGTAGCAATAGCACCCTTTACAGATAGCAGAGCTGTTTCCAAGATAAACTTAGCTGATTAAGCTAAATCTATTTGTAAGGGTAAGAATTAAATGCTTTCATCTCATAACAGAGATAACATCTGCCCTTTGCACATGACTCTCAATAACTGAAATAAATAGATAATTGTTTTGAATGCAGGCTTGGGCGTCACGTCACAGGATTTGATAAGAATTCACATTTTAAAAATTTTGATTTTCTGACAGGTCGTTGTTATTTTTTTTTTCTATTACCCGTAATAGACTGTCTCATGAGGTAGCTGGTTTTTTTATTCATATTTAGACAATTGTTTAATTTTATCTATTCCCAGTGCTTCCTCACCTGTAAATATAAGTGCTTTGATATTTAAAATTAAAATAGTTCTATTATCTTCAAAATAAGAGCCCTCTCTGACATTATGTTCCCCACAATGAATGCAACATGCATTTTATATGTACTTTCAATAATTTTATTGTCAGCTTATTCATTTTCCAGCCACTTTATTATTTCCCCTTAAATTACTTTTTTCTCTTTCTCAATTATATGTCCAAGTTAATTTTGGATCTGTCATGTATATTTATACAAACTACTGATGAAGCTGAGGCAGTTATATAATTTTAAAAGTAAACAAATCCTGTCTAATTTGTTTAAACCTCAGTAACATAAAATATATCTTAGTGTAGTCATCTCTACCAGTTTTAGAAGTGATAATATGATTGACATCTTAAAACTTACTGCCCATATTCCAATCTATTTCAAGATGGCAGTTTCTTTTAAGGCTACAGAGAACTTTTCAACAAAAGCAGCATGACTCTATTCCTTCAAAATTTGTTTTGTATGTAAATCAGTACTAGTCAAAGTTTAATAAGTTTAATAATAGAATATATAAACTGATAATGCAATCTTCATTCCATTACGCTAAGTGGAAGTCAATGATAAATTGGATAATCTAGGACAAAATTGTGATGTTTACTTTTTGGGGAAAAGTTTTTGCAAAAAATCATTATGTAGTCTTTCAAAATTAGATCCTAAACATATATTCATTCTTGCAGCTACATATAGTTTATTTTGAATCACTGAGACTGATATATCTTTTAAGATTTTAGATTTTAATTTAAAATATAAAATATACTATCACTATTTTTGACTAGTAATTTACACATAAGTTCAACAAATATTTTGGAAATGAATAGAAGGATAATTAAATGTGAATGAATTAATTTCTAGTTGCTACATTTTAAAAGAGAACAATTGCAGTTTATGAGGAATGCTTTCTTTCAGTGTATCTCTTACTTGGCTGTGATTATATGTGTTTTCTTTTAAGGAATCTCCTTAAAAAATGAGTAGGACTTTTTAAAACTTGGCTTCTCCCAACTTGTCTGCTTTACCGAAAAAAAAAAAAAAAAAAGGAGATGAGGTGATGTATGATGATTGAAATAGCTATAGAAGAAATATTCAGTAAACATATTTTGCTCTAACAAACATGGAGTCAAATTATCATGCTGAAATCATCTCTTGGATATGCCAGATGTATTAAATAAGATTTGCATGTGAAAAGTCCCAAAACTTTTGTTAACACTTTTCAAAATGTTTATAAGGAGTTTTAAAATTTACCTATCTTTAACTACATAGCTATATTTCACCTAAATCTAAATTTATCCCCCAGTTTTATAAGGAAAAAACTATTTCATGCATGAAGAGTAACTTTTTATTTGCAGATAAACAAATTTCCACTTATCAATGAGTCAAACATCAGATTACATAAAATATCTCTATTTTTAGGGGAAGCCTTATCCTGATATACACAGGTATTAGCTCCCTATCACCCAGTTTCCATTTGAATATGCTATCACAAACTAGTTCACATGCCATTGTGAATATATTACTGGAATTCTCATACTCTGGTTAGGTAGCCAAGAGATTTGACCATCTTTCCCAAGATGACTTTTGGCTGAGATGGAAGATAGTTACTTTATGAACTAATTGGTAATTGTTCAAGCCAAACAGTATTCATGTCTTTTATCTAAATAGCATGTTTCTTAAGTGAACCCAATGCCCATCAGATGATTATCCCATCTTGAAGAAAACAGATTACATGGAGAAAATTTGGAATACTACTCTGACAGTAGGTAGCTTTTGTTTGGCCAGAATTGAAAAACACATAAGTAGTGAGTTAAATTAGCTTATGCCACACACATTATTACTGCGTTGATGTCACTAAAATAATCTCATATTGAATTATACTCAAGAATCAAATGCAAAAGTAACTTTATTCTGCCATGTTAAAAAAAAAACCAAGAACAACTAGAATATACTTAATTAAGATGTGCAATCCCACTCCTGGGCATATATCCAGAGAAAACCATAATTCGAAAAGATACAGCACCCCAGTGTTCAATGCAGCACTATTTACAATAGCCAGGACATGGAAGCAATCTAAATGTCCACTGGCAGAGGAACGGATAAAGAAGTTGTGGTACATATATACAGTGGAATATCACTCAGCCATAAAAACAAAATAATGCCATTTGCAGAAATATGGATGGACCTAAAGATTGTCATAATGAGTGAAGTAAGTCAGACAGAGAAAGACAAATATCATACGATATCGCTTATATGTGGAATCTAAAAAAATGGTGCAAATGAACTTATTTACTGAACAGAAATAAATTCACAGATGTAGAAAACAATCTTATGGTTACCAGGATGGGAAAGAGGGGGGAGACAGATTGGGATTGACATATACACACTACTATATATAAAATAGATAACTAATAAGGACCTACTGTACAGCACATGGGACTCTACTCAATACTCTGCAATGACCTATATGGGAAAAGAATCTAAAAAGAGTGGATATATATATATGTATAACTGATTCATTTTGCTGAGCAGCAGAAACTAACACAACATTGTAAATCAACTATCATCCAATAAAAATTTTAAAAAATTAAAAATTAAAAAAATTTTTAAAAAAGATGTTATCTAATATTTTTCCAGTAAAACAATTTACAATTTTCCTTCACTTCTACTTCTATTCCACAATACAACATAAAGGTACTTTTCTATGGGCTGACAACAAGATAAGAACTGCCATTCTAGGTTTCTGCCTTTAGGTCTGCAGTGTTAATGACAATGAAGAGAAATGAAGAATAGTAAAGCATTTTAAACACTTTATAAATATTTAGACGCACTTATTTTATTCATGATTCAGTTTCAGGTTTTTTCTGCTAAATGCTTCAATTATATTCTTTTTTTTTTTTTTAAGTGTAAGTGCTTTTTTAAAAAATTAATTAATTTATTTATTTTTGGCTGTGGTGGGTCTTCGTTACTGCGTGTGGGCTTTCTCTAGTTGTAGCGAGCGGGGGCTACTCTTCATTGTGATGCGCGGGCTTCTTATTGTGATGGCTTCTCTTGTTGCAGAGAACAGGCTCTAGGCACGTGGGCTTCAGTGGTTGTGGTTCGTGGGCTCTAGAGTGCAGGCTCAGTAGTTGTGGCGCACGGGCTTAGTTGCTCCGCAGCATGTGGGATCTTCTGGGATGAGGGCTCGAACCTGTTTCCCCTGCACTGGCAGGCGGATTCTTAACCACTGCGCCACCAAGGAAGTCCCTCAACTATATTCTTGAAAGGATTTTCTATTCTCTCAAATCTGTCTGATGTTACCACTACCAATTTCTCTCTGATGTTACCACTAAACACTCTAGGCCAATATTTCTCCCTGGACTAGTGCAATTTCCCAGACAATTCAACCTGTCTCTTGTCATCCACAGTGATCTCTTCTAATTTGTTCTTCATGAGCATCCAGTAATCTCTTTCAAAGTATAAACATGAGAATATTCTACCATCCCCATTCCTATTTACTTTTAAAACCCCTAAATGGCTCTCCATTGTTCTTAGAATAGAAACAAACAAATCAAAAACAAACAAAAACCTCAAAACTCTGTAAGAGAAACTTCAAGGTACTGTGTGGAGTATTACATATAGAAGACTCCACCAAAAAACTGTTAGAACTAATGAAAAATTTCAGTAAAGTTGCAGTGTACAAAATCAATATACAAAAATCAGTTGAGTTTCTATATACCAACAAACTATCAGAAAGAGAAATTAAGAAAACAATTCAATTTACAATTGCATCAAAAAGAATAAAATACTTAGGAATAAATTTAACCAAGTAGGTGAAAGGTCTGTACATTGCAAATTGTGAGACACTGATGAAAGAAATTGAAGAGGACACAAATAAAAGGAAAGATATTTTGTGATCATGGATTGGAAGAATTAATACTGTTAAAATGTCCATATTACCTGAGGCAATCTACAGATTCAATGCAATCCATCTCAAAATTCCAATGGCATTTTTCTCAGAAATAGAACAAGCCATCCTAATCTCTGTATAGAACCACAAACGACCTTGAATAGCCAAATCAATCTTGAGAATGAAGAACAAAGCTGGAGTTATCATGTGTCCTGGTTTCAAAGTATATTACAAAGCTATAATAATCAAAACAGTATGGTACTGTCATTTAAATAAAAGAAAAAAGATGCATAGAAGAATGGAACAGAATGGAGACCCCAGAAATAAACTCATGCATATGCAATCAATTAATTTTTGACAAAGGAGCCAAGAATATACAACGGGAAAGGGCAGTCTCTTTAATAAATGGTGTTGGGAAAACTGGACAGTTACATGCAAAAGAATGAAACTGGACCCCTGTCTTATACCATACACAAAAATCAACTCAAAATGGATTAAATACTTGAATGTAAGACCTGAAACCATAAAACTCCTGGAAGAAAACACAGGAGGTAAGCTCCTAGACATTGGTCTTAATAAAGATATTTTTGATTTGATATTCTTTCTCACTTTGACCCTGAATCCCATTGATTCCTCCACAGGAACTACAATTGGCTTTCTTTTAGTCTCCTGCTGTCATTCCCTTGACTTTGAATGTTCTTCCCTTTTTTCTTTGTATACTTAGTTCTAACTAGCTTTTCAGCTCTCTCCTGATCATCACTTCCTCCAAGAAGTCTTCCCCACAACCTTCTTTTACTAGGGTAAATGTTGCTGCAATCAGATAACATTACACCATTGTACCATTGTTTCACAGTAGCGAATTTGCATTCCTTCGGGTGAATATTTGATTAATCTCTGTATTTTATACTAAATGGCAATTACCAAGGTTCCCATTGATTCCACATTGCTAAATCCAATGGTAAATTCCCAGTTCTCATAGATCAAGAACACTTAACTCAGTTGAACACCACTGTCTTTTTGAAAATATTTTCTTCATTTATTTTCTTTTCTTCTTCTCTGAATCACTTGCATTTATCTCATTATGTGTGTGATCTCTTTAAGGGTTGAATACCTGAGAACTCAGTCCTGAGGTTTTTGTTTTCTACTCTCACTACACCCATGTCTTAGATGAGCTCATCCAATTTTATAGCTTTAAGTACTATCCATAGATAACAATTTCCAGATCTTTTATCTATGGTGTAGCACTTTCTCCTGAATTTCATATTCATATAGCCAATTTCTACTTGTCTTCTTTACTTGGATGCTGAAGAGGCATCTCCAACTTCACATATTTGAAACTGAATTCCCATTATTTTACCATGTTCCTCCCAAAGTCATCTCCATCTTGTAAATGTATCTGTCTTTTCAGTTTTTCAGGCAAAAACAAAAATAAATAAAACATGAAAATCATCATGCACTTCATCCTTTAGATCATGTCCCACTTCAGTCAGCAAATTCTACTAGATGTAATTTGCAAAGACCACTCTAATCACCTCCATTGCTATGACTCTAGTCCTGTTACTATGATCTGTCCCCTGACTTCTTGAAAAATCTTTCCAAGGGCAATCACTGCAGTCTATTTTCACCAGAGCATCCATACTGATCTTGCTACAATTATATCAGCACATGTCTCTCCTCTGCTCAAACTTCCAGTGGCTTTTCATCTCACTTGGAGCAAAACAAAAATCCTTATGACTTGGGTCCTCATTCTCTCTATGACCTTCTATCTTATCTACTATTCTAAGCTCAGGTTTGGCTAGCCACACAGGACTGTTGAATGTTCCTTGAATAAGCTAAGTATCTTACTGGCTTAAGTCCTTTTCTCTTGCTGATTCCTCTTGGAATGCTTCTCCCAGATATCCACACGGCTTGGTCCCTCAACATCAATTCTCTCCTCAAATGTCCCCTTTTTCTGATCTCCCTGTTCAAAATTAGAACCACCTCTCTACTTTTCCAAGCATTCCTGTCTCACTCTTCTGCTTTATTGTTTCTTCAAAACACCTACCACATTGTAACACACTACAGTGTATAACTTACTTTTTTTTTCACTGATATATTTGCAGCCATCCCTGACAATGTTGAATGAAGGAATGAATAAATGAATGAATGAATGAGTGAATGAGTAAAAGCCCCATGAAGAAAAAATAAGGAGTATATATACCTTTTTTTCTCCCCATTATATCTTAGCACAGTAAAGACATTCAATAAAAATGTATCAAATTAAGGAACATACTTGGTTTACTCTCTTTCCAAGGATGTTTGGTAAGATAAAGCAGAAAAGAAATATCATTACCGAATTTTTTTCCATGCACATAGATCATTGGCATGGGCTCAGAACAAGGGCACCTTTTATTCATTACTAAATATCAAGTTCCTGGCTCTGTGACTGTACCTTATTTATTTAATAAAGATTTACATCTAGATATTAGTTGGTTGTTTTAAAAGTACTTTCATATATTCTTTCGATCATTATTACTCTATGATGTAGGTAGTACTGATATGTTTACCCATACTTTACTGCTATGAAGAGGAAATAAGTAGTAGAATAGATACTAAAACTCAGGTACTCTGATAACCTCCAAAGCCTTTAACATTATACTTTGCTACTGATAAATATGTTGTATTACGCTGTCAGGTCAAAGGATTTTTTTCCATTGAAAACATATAACCATCACTCTATCTGACTTGAAATATAAACTTGAATTTATTTTTAGCGTAATTTAGCTGTTAGCCTTATAGCACTTGTTTGCAAATGCCCCTAAATGTCTAACTGTTACACACTGATCACTGTATTTCTCCTTATTATAGACTTTTTCTGTTTAGAAACCTGTAAGAAGCCACAAACCTTGGTATTTTAATTACAGCCCCTCTAAACCTCCACACAGGAGCTGTAGAATAAGTAAATACCAATTTTATTAACATAATAGAATGACATGAACCAACTGAATGAATGGAGTCCCAGAAGATACTGCCTTTTGGATGAGATGTGCTTTAGATAAAATAAAACGTACTATAATAATTTATTTATGATCGAAATGAGGACATAAACTTAAAGTAGCAATGTTTAGGGCTTCCCTGGTGGCGCAGTGGTTGAGAATCTGCCTGCCAATGCAGGGGACACGGGTTCGAGCCCTGGTCTGGGAAGATCCCACATGCCGCGGAGCAACTAGGCCCGTGAGCCACAATTGCTGAGCCTGCGCGTCTGGAGCCTGTGCTCCGCAACAAGAGAGGCCGCGATAGTGAGAGGCCCGTGCACCACGATGAAGAGTGGCCCCCGCTTGCCACAACTAGAGAAAGCCCTCGCACAGAAACGAAGACTCAACACAGCCATAAATAAATGAATAAAATTAAAAAACAAAAACAAACAAAAAAAACTTTAAAGTAGCAATGTTTAAAGTAATTTCTAATTGCTGTACAAAGCTGTACTCTGTTTTGGTGGCAAATGAGTTATGTTTATGCACATGTCCACAGGAAAGCTCAAGACTGTATTTGCATTTCAAGAAGAAAGGAGAGGGGAAAATGAAGCTTCATTAAATCAGGTAAAAAATAATATTCTTTCAGATTTGCAAATAGAGTATCTAGAGCTGTCTTTCCATCCTGACCCATACTAGTTTGTAATGTGTCACATGAAGAGGGACAGTTACACAGCAGCAAATACTGAGATACTCCACAGAGCAAATACAGTTAAAATCCCTGTACACTGAGAAGTAAAATCAGAAACCAGGTCAAATGAAGATGCAGTTTAAAAACAAGTAAAATTATCTACATTTTGACGCACTGACTCATCTTACAGTAAAATTTTCATGAAAATACTTTTTAACCCTGTTACCCTCTTCTGAGTAAAACATTTTATATTAGTTATGCCTAAATCTTTTCTAGACCATTACTCATCTGATTGAAAAACAAATTACCTCCTCAGTTTCCCAGGAAGGAATAAGTGAGGTTAACATATGGTGAATGAATGAGAAACCCAGAAGAAAAAAGAATTTAAAAAAAAAGAATGAGAAACAACAAAAGTGTACTGGGAGAATATTTTTTTCACCAATATACTCAACAATGTAGGCCCAATTAATTTGTTCCTGATAACAACTCATTACAATTTTACTTTACTTCCATACCTAGCCCCAGTCCTACCTGGGTGGATGGGACCTAGGTAAATGCATTTAAACAAATGATTAAGATTAAATGAATTCTAACATTGATCAACCTGGTATCTTTAGAGGCTTTAATAGATTAAAAGTTTGAACTCAGTAGTCAGTATCTCAGACTTGGAATTGTTGCCCTGCCTCTTACTCATTTTGTTAACTTAAAGAAATTTCTTAACACTTTGCATCATTTTCCTCACTGTACAAAAGGATAATAATAGTCCCTATCTCAAATAGCTTTATGAGGACTAAATTAGAAAACATATATAAAATGTTTAGTGTAATGCCTGGCATATAGTAAACATTCAAGAAATATTAGCTGTTATAATTATTGTTATCTACTTTTTTAAAAGTTAGAAAAAGGTTGCAGTAGTAACTTATATTTTTAAAGCATTATTGTACCATCATATATAGCAACATCTTCAGCAATTTTCCTAGAGAAGTGAGATAAACTAGAACGTGGATTAAGAAAGCAATCTTAATGCTCAACATCACTAATCATTAGAGAAACGCAAATCAAAACTACAAAGAGGTATCACCTCACACCAGTCAGAATGGCCATCATTTAAAAGTTCACAAATAACAAATGTTGGAGAGGGTGTGGAGAAAAGGAAACCCTCATACACTGTTGGTGGGAATGTAAACTGGTGCAGCCATTATGGAGAATAGTATGGAGGTTCCTCAAAAAACTAAAAATAGAGTTGCCATATGATCCTGCAATCCCACTCCTGGGCATATATCTGGAGAAAGCTCTAATTCAAAAAGATACATGCACCCCAGTGTTCATTGCAGAACTATTTACAATAGCCAAGACATGGAAACAACCTAAATGTCCACTGACAGATGAATGGATAAAGAAGATGTGGTGCACACAAACACACACATACATACACACACACACACACACACACACAAATGGAATACTACTCAGCCATAAAGAAGAATGAAATAACGCCATTTGCAGCAACATGGATGAACCTAGACATTATCATACTAAGTGAAGTAAGTAAGAAAGAGAAAGACAAATACCATATGATATCACTTATATGTGGAATCTAAAATATGGCACAAATGAACTTATCTACAAGACAGAAACAGACTCTCAGACATAGAGAACAGACTTGTGGCTGCCAAGGGGGAAGGGGGGTGGGGGAGAAATTGACTGGGAGTTTCAGATTAGCAGATGCAAACTATTGTATATAGAATGAAAAAACAACAAGGTCCTACTGTATAGCACAGGGAACTATATTCAATATCCATAATGGAAAACCATAAACCATAATGGAAAAGAATATGAAAAAGAATGTATATATATGTATAACTGAATCACTTTGCTATACAGTGGGAATTAACACAACATTGTAAATCAACTATACTTCAATAAAATAAATTAAAAAAAAAAAGAAAACAATCTTAATCTTCTAAAAGGTACCACCTCAGGGCCTTTCACCTAGAACACTTAGTGAATATGTTATAGAAACACACCATGCTTTTAAATTTCCTTACATATTTCTATCATTCCCAACATATTTCCTCAGATCAGCCTAATGTGGGATAACAAACATAAGCTCCCATAATTGTCTCAAGTTATTTTCAATGAAGATTTTATAGCTATTATGCAAGAGTTTGAATAATTCCTTACATTTTTAAAATTAAAATCCAAACATAGCTTCAAGAAAAGGAGTTAAGGGATGTGTTCCACAAAAGTTATATATAGCCCTATTCCTCAATTTCTTCACTGATAATAAAAGCAAGTAATTTTTACATTTTAAGTATTATATAAACCTCTATATGACACAGTTTTTGTAATTTTTCTCTTTCTTTTGATATTGAGTTGAAATTCTTTAATGATACTATTTATACACTTTGGATTTTAATATTTAAATGTGAAGAAAGAAAAAATACATATATCTAGTGGATCCTTCACATTAAATTGTATGTGTTTATTTTAATGTTAGAATAAATGTAAACATACGAATGCCACCATGAAGATGAAATACAGTTCATACTCACAGAAAAGTTTTAGTTCTGGGACTTGTCTTTAACTACATGGTTTTTCGTTTTATTTTCTACAGACATTATTTAAATAATAGTAATGATGATAATAACAATAATAATAGATAAAATTTACTGAGTGTTTACTATGTGCCATCCCTTAGGTTAATATCCTTTTATACATTATCACATATAAATGTCACTACAGCTGAATGCTGAGTGAACATAATCAAATTATCCAGGTGTTCAAATGAAGTAAGTTGAAAAACCAGGATTTGATCCATGCAGTTCTGACTACAGAATGGAGCTTCTTAATATACAGTGTATATTATATAGTATAAACTGAAACATAGGTGACCCACTTAAGATAAAATCTCAGAATAGTTTGAAGCAATGCCTCAATTTCAATCTCTTATGTGCCTTTCAATTCACCTTTAAAAGATGTAATGTGATGGGAAACCTGGTATACTAAATTTCATATTTTGGTTGAACAGCAGACTTTTTATATTTATACCTAAATAAATAATTTATTTAATAATATTATGTATGACTATTACTTAAATACAGTTAACTGAAATAGTGATTCTTCTCATACCACATATATCTCAGTTTAGACTGCTGAGTGTCCTGCATTATCTTTAAATTCTTATATAATGTCAGAATAATTGTGTTAATTTTTATTTGAGCACTAAATTATGATTATCTGATTGAAAGGAATAGCTAAAGGCTGGTATTCTAGAAATGGCATAAAATGTTATCCCTATTATAGTTGTCAAATTTTGAATAAAAAATAAAGCCTACAAATCAGATTGAACAATAAAAATAAATTTACTGCATTAAACCTATTTAGAAATTGTGTATGATTCTGGAACAATATTATCAGTAAGATACATTTAGTCTATATATTTGTAATAGAGTGAAATAAAATCACTTTATACAAAGAAATTTTAGGAATACTCTAGGTTACCTTTTTCTCTATCTCTAAGTGGCAAAGCTTTGATGATCTTATTGATATCTGAATGTAGGATAGATTATAGAGTGTAGATATATGAATTCACTGTGTTATATGAAGGTAGGGTAGATTGTAGAGTGTTGAGAATTCAATCAGAAGACAAGTTAGAACTATTCCAGGCAAGCTCTGAGGAATGAGTGATTTGAAGAAGAGGGATCCATGGAAATGCTTCTATTCCCATAGTAAAATTAGGACATAATTAGGACAATAATTTTATTCCCATAAAATTAGGACAATTTGATAATTGACTGGTTAGGGTGCCATTAAGATGGAGGAGTTAAAGATATTTCCAATCTTTTAAACTAAGAAATTAGGTAAACATTTGTTCAAGAGAAGACATAACAAACCCTGAGAGCTCAAATTTACAAAGAAAAATAAGAGTTTCGGTTTTTAATATTCAGTTAGAAATGTTCAGCAGGGTGCCGGGAACATCAGATACGAGCTTAATAGTAAGAGCAAGTCTAGAAAAGTCATAACTGAAATGAACTCAGAAAAGTTTAGAGAAAGAAAACAATTATATTAATCAGTTCTCTTTTTGATTACAAGCAAGAGAAACCTATCTAGAAAGCTTAATGAAAAGACAGCTGTGTCAGAGACCCAAAGGGCAAGGATATAACAGAACCTTCTATTAGAACAAGGGACTTAAGCACCATGAGGGCACTCTCTTAACCTCTTAGTCTTTTACATTCCTGCTCATTCTTCTCTTATTTCTCAGTCTCAATTCATCTTCCTACTCAGTCTACATACGAAATTCACAGCCACAAAGTGTAACAAAATTTATTTCCCATCTCTCCTCCTTCCTGTTGCTCCTTTCTCACTTCTCAGTTTTAAGTTTCTAGGGGAGGAATTTGATCGAATCATTTGTCTTTCTCTTAACATTCAATAACGGTGAGGGAGGTTCGCTGTCGGTACTCAATAATGCACAAAATGGCTGCTTATAAAATTCTGTAGGAAGTGAAGGTCATCTCTCAAAAAAGGAAGTGGAGAGCTGCAACACTGTGAGAAGTGATCTCTTTAGGGGTCAAAGATTAACCTGAATGAAACCTATATTCCAGAACAAGATAGAAGAGGAGAGGGAAAGAAGGAGGCAAAGAGGAGTTAAAAGAAAATGAAACCTGTAACAGAGACACTGAAACAAGGGAAGTGGAAAATCAAAAGAAACATTATATTCAGCAGAAAAATGAGTAATTTGAGGATTGGGGAACCACCATTTCATTTGACAACTAAAGAATAATTGGCAAACTTCAGAATGACAGTTTCTACAAAATAAGGAATGAGTTACTACAATGATTTGATGAAATTCAAATAGTACATGTTTATATATTGCCCTTGGACACTGGTATAATAATCAATATTTTTTAAAAAAGAGAGGAAGAAAATTAGGGTAATTTTCTATGCCATTACTAGTAACTGCTAACTAACTCCTAGAGAATCCTTTTAATCTAACCACTCACAAATTGTTTAAGAGTTTAATAATTTTACTGGGAAGGTAATGTCAAATTTACCAGTCTATGGTTTCTCAAATGTAATCCTTTCTCCTTAACAAATATCACAGCACATACCTCTCTCCAATATTGCAGAAGTTCCCCACATTTGCATGATTCCGTAAGAATAAATGAATGAGCTGTTATCCTCTACAAAACTTCCCTGGGTTCCCTGGGATGTACTTTATTTGGGCCAGGAGAAATTTAGTATTTTTAAGCAATCTGCTCTTATATTATCTTGGGTTTTATTTTCCTCTTACCCACATTTTTTTTTTTTTTTCCTGTTTGAAGACCATTTGCCTTGACATAGAAATTGGACAATAAAAGCATTGGGTACTTCTCTCTATTGTCTACATAATATACATCTGTCTCAGTCATTAGAAATAAAATTTCAATTTCTACTTGAGGCATAGTTCATTTTAGAAAGTGTCATTTCTTATCTCTATAACACCTTGTAGATGCAAAACTACAGGCATAGGGTGAACTGTGTCCTAAAGCCCCCTGCAGGCTTCTACACAAGCGAAAAAAAAGAGATTCAAATAAAATGGATAGGTGTGGAACAACAGGGATGGCAACGTGGGCGTCCTAAATCGGACACATAAACATGTTTGTATCGCAAAATCCTAGCCAGCTTGAGTCCTGATGTGACTGTGCAGACAACTATAATATAATGTACGGCTGGATTCCTTCAGTGGTGAATTGGTTTCCTGTACTAATACTTTGTAACCTGTATATTGTAATTTGAATTATTGTCCATCGTTTTTTCAAGAATTATAAAGTGAACACAGATGTGATTATTATGAGAGGTTTTATGTAATCGAATGCAGTAATGACTCACGATCACTCCATCATCAAATTTAACTTCCTCCACTCTCATAAAACACAGGTCTTCTTCTTTTAAAAGGTGCCCTCACTATATGAAATAAACTATATTCATTCCTGCTTCTATACCTTTACTTATGCTTTCAAATTCCTTTTTCTATGTACTACTTTCTTCTATATATACTACCCATCCTTCAACAATCAGTTCAAGCCCCACCTGCCACATAAAGCATTCTCTGAGAACAAGGACTCCAACCTCAATATGTAAATCTTGCTAACTCCCTTTACACTCAAGTTCTATATCCCACAATTAACACATTATATTGTACATCGTTCTTAATTCTTCATTCCTAAAACTGCAAAATAATCTTTTATTATATAAATATATTTCATAAATATATACTCATTGTCAAGTAATTTCTTAATTGTTTCATGAGTGTATTTCTTTTGTCCACAGACAGAAAATTACTGTGGCAAGAATTGGCTAATTCTAGCACATTTATTGAAAAAGAGACTAGGCTAAGTGTGGAGGATTAAACAAAGGGTAACAAGAAATTTGCCATCTCATCTTTTATATTTTTAGTGTTTTATAAAACAAATACATTCCTAGGAAAATAGTAGTTGCACACTAAATGCTTAGCCTTATAAATAGGGATCAGTTAACACTCCAAACATAAATCTATGTATAGTGTTAAAACTAGCTGTAAAACTACAACCTGGGGGAGGGCAGGGCTGGAGGGGAAGGAATAATAGAGAAGGGTGGCCTTGTGGTAGATCTGAATATGAGAAATGGAGAAAGACAAAACCACCTGGTTATTTCTCCTGAGCACATAGATGAAGATATTAGGCAGGGCAATATTGAATAATGAAGAGTCAGAAATTCTCCACAAAGAAGAGGCCCGTTTGTGAGAAGCAAAATGAAGCTAGCATTGTTTAAAATGCTAGTAGCAGCAGGAAGTTTACTTGTTGTTTTACATATTTTACTTAACTCTCACAACAACCTTTTGAATTATTTACTGTTTTTCACACTCTGTAGATGAGGCAACTGAAGATAACAGATATATGACCAATAAGGTTATTACAGTGTTGCTGTATAAAAATAAATGAAAGAGAAAAAAATATATATATATTTGCTATATAAGGAGAAAACATTTAAAAAATATATAGATTGTTCTAGAGAACATGAAATTGAAACACATAAACTATAAACCTATGACACTATCATAGATATCATATATATATACACATTATATATACACACACACACACACACACACACACATGTTTGAATTCTTTTAGAAACCATAAAGACTTTGACACATCAAGCCAAAAGTCTTTTTCTTTCAGGGGGACATTCTGGCATTAGACAAGCACATCCTCTCTCATGAAAATGTATTTTCAGGATTCTAGCAAATGAAATTTAATACAACTAGGAAACGGATAAAAAAAGCCATAAATAGAAAACTGGAGTTTAATAAAGGATAAAATTTTCTTTTCACATAATTCTATGAAGGCATGTTCAGTTTTGAGACTTTCCATCAGCTTTATTTTATGCTGTATTTTTTTCCAGTTCACAATTTTATCAAGGAAACTAAGGTCAACAGGCAAAATGTTAGGCATAAAAGCACCTTATTCCACTTGGAATAAAGTTGGAAATAAAACAAGAAAATAAACTCACAGATAATCATGGAAACACAGACATATATCAGAAACTGAATAATTAAAATGATATATATTTGTATTTGTAGAAATTTACAATATCTACACACTGAACTGGTATTATCACGAACAGAACTAGCTCTATCATTTGAGAGGACGCACAAGACTAAGCAGAAAACAATCATGGTAAATCATGCAGAATGGACAATAGCTCACCTTTAACTTTATTCTTTGAAGCAGACGCTGGTACCAAGATTGCACAAGAAGAAGAGAACAAACACATTAGATTATTAGGCAGAGTCTCTAATAAGTAAAAGAGATATGTTATCACTATTAGTTAAAGTCTAAAATGATATTCTTATGATTACACCATCAATGCACTTTAGATGAATAGGACTTGTAACAAAGAGAATGACAATTGGTTATATTTTGTTAGTATATGATTAAAGTCCTTGAAAAAGAAAGAGTAAAACAGATAGGAGCCACAGAGTGCAAATACCAAACACCACAAGGCACAAAATTCTTTTTTAAAACTGTGTATCTTTCTTTCTCTTTGTCTTTTTTAACTCTAAAGTTTAGTTAATAATTCAATTAAAAATACTAATATAAAGTTTAAATATATTTCATTTTATTTAACAATTCAAATGTAATCTATAATGTTTGGATAAATCACAAGGGCCGTTCACTTGCACTTACTGAGTGCTTACTTAAATGCCAGAGAGAGTTGAGTACTTTCCATACATCTTCCACTTAACCACCTCAAGAAGTAAGTTTTGTTATTATTGCCTCACAGACGTGAAAACTGTAACTTAGAAAAGTTACATTACTTGCTGACTATGGGACAGCTGGAAATAAGCAAATTTGGGATTTGATCCTAGGTGTGTCTGAACCTAAAATCTGTGCTCTAAGATACTACCTTACACTATTGGGATTTACGGCACCGAGTCACCAACTGGATTGCGAATATCAGGTCTATAAAGCCAAATCAAAATTTCATGATTCATTAAACTTCAGTTATTTGGTACTTGGTTGATCACATAGCTATGAAACTAGAAAACTCCATTACTTTGAATGGCATTATTTTCATTAAGAAGTAGAAATTTAAGTTTATTATATCTATTGGTAAACACTTTGGGGCAGAAGTAAACTGAATGAGGAAACTAGAACAGTCCTGACAGGAGAATTCTTTACTCAAAGGAAAACTTCTAGACAAAATGCATAATTAGATACCCCAAATATTTTGAAGTAATATGTTCTATTTTGATTTAAATATTTAAAAAGGAAGATTGACAGAGGAAGGCGTGCTTTTTCATTCTCTAAATGATGTCAAAGATGAAGTGGTCCATCCCCTAACTGGGAAATAGGCAGTCTCTAGCCTGCATACTGACTCCAGTGAAGTTTAACTTAGATTTTAGACTGAGTGCTTATGAACTGCAAATGGTAACTTTTAATTTACACTTTCTTCTTTCAAGTTATTTAGAGCTAAAGAAAAATTTCTAGCAAGTCTAGATACATGCCAGATTACTCACACAGAATTTCATTTTTATCCACAATCACAAACACTATCTTTTATTGTATTTATCTTCTGCTAGCTCATAAAAAATGTACATCATATTTTTTAAATAATAAATTTTTTAAAATAAAACCATATTAAGTAAAAGCAAAATTATTTCAGGAAACCTTGCTTAAGTCCTTACAAAAACCCATTCAAACTCTGTTTATTCCACAGCTTTAAAATGAAGGTAAGTGGTTGGAGAGGGAGAATGTTCACAATACTGTTATGAATATAATGTAAACTAACTTTCTTTTAAAAAGCAAAGACCCAAAATTAAACTACCAGCTGTTTTTGTGATATTGTTACTGTGATATAACAATTCATGGCAAAATTTGTCACCCATTAGAGTCCCTAAAATATTTAATGTTAAAACTTAAACTTTAAAAGTCATTTACCAGGAAATTTTGCTCCTACTTAATGAATTAAATACTTCTATTTTTTTGCTTATTTTTATTACAAATTGACAAATGCCAAAAAATAAGAGGTGACATAGATTAAAAAAAAACCAATAGCTCATCCTTCTCCAAAGGCTGCTACTGAAATAATCAATATTAACAGTTTGCTAATGTTATAAAAATATATTTTGCTATTCTTATAAAAAACAATAACATATATACTTTGTGTATTTTGTTTCCATAAACAGGATCATACTATACACAGTTCTTTGCAGTCTGTTTTTCCCTCATCTTCCAGGTTAATACATGGAGTTCTAACTCACTAATTTTAATAGTTGTATATTTTTCTATAGTGTGTATGAAGTATGGGACTATTTCCCTATTGATAGAAAATCAGGTTGCTTTTAGGTTTGTTTTCTTGTTGTTGCTTGTTTACTGCTAATAACAATGCTGCAATACACATCCTGTGTCATATCCCTTTTATACCGAACTGGTGTTTTGTTTCTGACGGGCAGATTCCCAGGGTTTTTTTCATATTTCTATCCAGAAAACCACTGACAAAGATGAAGACCTTAGATATTGCTGATGGAAGTGTTGAGAAAGCTTGGATAAAAATATGCAAGTATATTAAATGCTCTAAAATAAGAGAAAACCAGCGAAAAGAAAAAAAGGAGAGAAACAGAAGTACAGAATCTAGTGCTCCAGATGACTGCTATACTGCAACCTCCTTGGATCTTTTAAACCACAAGCTGTTTCGTTTAACTTTTCTTAATATTTGTTTTTCAGTTAAAAATTCAGTTTTTAATTCCTTGGTAGAATTTTAGAAGATTTCAGAATTCTAATCATTAGGAATTATTTTCATCTTTTGTGTTGTTTTTAAGACTACACAAAGCTGACTTATTTTTAGATTATGCAAAAATATTATTTCACTCAATTTCAAAGAAAATATTTCAATGTATCAGTATATTAAATTGTTCACATGAAAAGAAATTTTACTTAAAATTCAAAGTTATCACTTAATAGTTTTAGCACAAATTCAAAGAAAAATTGCCAAAAGCTTTAGAAATTTTTGAGACAATAGTATCAAATGTGTTAACAGATACAACTAGTCTTTTACAAAAATTCATCTTTTTTATTAAAAATTAGTGAAATAAAAATAGAGAAGGCAATCTTTACATTTCTCAGTGGGATGGAGATGAATTATTGAAAGTTCTCAAACATTACATGATGGTAGATGATTTTACTCTTAGATTATTGGGTAGATACCAAAATAAACTAGAAAGGAAAACAAAAGCTCTATGTCTGTTTCTGTGTGTGTTCAGGCAGCTAATACTAGACTAGGCTGGTTAATATAACTGGAAAGCGGCCAGGCTACCAGGCTTATTAGCCCAATTATAATTCTCTGCATATTCAATAAAAGAAGCCAAGATGACAGCAATACTGTCATAAATGTCATGTTCAATACTTGTAAGATTTTCCATTGTCAGCACAGTCCAATTATAAGTCAATTGTAAAGTGCACACTGCATACCACCGAAAAGTGACTGAAAATTATCTTAAAAATACAATTTTAGCGGTTCATAGTTAAAATGAAAAGAAAGGAAGTAAAGGTACTTTGACCTGAGAAAAGTTTTAGATATGACATTAACATTTCTTCACCTTTATAATAAAGGCAGCAAGTTGTAACTGTAACATTATAGTTGTTCACACTTTTTTCCAGAGATGGTCAGTTATAATATTAAATTTGTAACTGCTAATAACTCTGATATTAATAATGTGAAAATTTATGTATGTAATTTTTGAAGAAAAATCATGTGAATAATAACAGAAATACCAGAGCTATTTACATATGAATGCTGAATAGTTAGTGAATATTAAGCATTATATTAACGAGGTTTATCTCTGAAAACTCCAATACAGATGATTAAAAAGTAAAAATATAATTAATTGATTATGTCACCAATTAGTTAATTAGTTCACTGAATTATTCAAGTGTCTGTCTATTTGAAAGGTATCACTAATAATTCTGCAAAGAATTGGTGAATCTAAAACAGTGTTTCTCAAAATGAAGTACAGGCACTACAAGTAGGGCATGAGGGCATTCTCAGAGGAGATGAGATAAATTTTACCTACCTCATAATTTGTATGACCTAGCCACATTTTCCTTGTTCTTTTAATTTCTACTCCTAATTTTAAGATTTATGTCATAACAAAATGGTGATATGTTTTATTAGTATTTGTAATGTATGGATAATGTAGAACATACTGGATTTGTAGTTGCCTTTAGAAGTGTTTGCTGAAAAGTTACTTAGCAATAAAACATTTCGGAAATAGCAAAGACATTACTGGAATTTATTCACAGAGAGCTAATACTAAAGCATTGTGGATCTTTTTATTTTAATATTATGTAGGCTTTTTTTGAAAACTTTGGTATTTTAGCCTAGTGTCATTTACTCATCTTTCCGTAAACAAATTTATAGATAAGGGACTGTCGTTTCTTAATAGAGAAGCAATAAACTTAGCAAGTACTGACATTCCAAGGAGACAGAGGTTCCTGACATCTGCAACTTCATACTCAGATATATTTTGTGTTCCTCCTGCCCCAAATTTAATCTATAATGAAACAAAACAAAACAAACCCATTGCCATTGATAGACACTGCACAATAAAAATTTTTTAAATATGAAAGTTACTCTTATAGACATGTGCAAATTATAATAATAAGAGAGACTATATTGCCACTACTTTCTAGAAGAAATACAATGGAAACTAAGAGATCTAAAATACTACAAAACTGGGAGCCAGAGATGATAAGTGACTTTTTCTAGGTCACAAAGCTATTTGGTAGCAAAATTACAACCAAAACACTATGCTGAACATGTATATTTTAAAATCCACTATATCAAAATGCAATCATTAGATACAGTATAACAATGTAGTGCTAATTAATATCAGGAGAGTTTTATTCCTTTTTACAAAGGAGGAAATCAGACTGATTTTAAAAAGAAGTAGTACTACATCTAATTTATCAGATACTTACCACGGTATTACAGTCTTTTCAAGATATGGAAATTAAAATAATTGCATTTCAGGGCTAGATAACCACCTATATTTCCTCCTTTTTCTCCAACTATCCAGTACAAAGTTAATAACATTCTTTCACTAATCACTTGAGATTTATTTAAAATAACATCTTTCTTAGCTATCAACTAACATCATCTAAACATGAGAATTTTCTTCTAAGGCTCGTTAGAAATGAAAATTTTAAAAAGTGTGACTTTAATTTCTTTCACAAGTTCTTCTTTCTTAATAACCACACAAATTTCACACTAGGAAAAATGTGTAAAAATGATGCTTGAGAAAGAAATGTTTGCTAAAAGAGATATACCCAAGAGTAACCAAATATTTGATGAGTGGAAATTTCTCCCAATACAAATACCCCAGCCAATAAATAAAGAGGAAATAATAGAACTCAAAAACCACTGTTCCACAATCTTTAATAAGTTCTTATACGTAGCTGCCTATGTATATACATAATGCTAACATCATTAAAAGGGAGAATTCCAGGCATTACATACCTTCTCCTGGAAGGACACAATACCATTTAAGTATTTCTGCAATATAATCAAATCTGGATAGAATTGTGCCTCTCCGTTGAACTTCCAATGTCCAGTATACACAGGAAACAAAAAAAAAATGCACTGTCAATGCAATTAGTCTAACCTTGAATATGGGAAACCACACACAAGGAATTTTGGTATTTGGTTCCTTTAGCAAATAGATATCAGGGATAAAAAATACCAATTGAAGGGGGAACCTAAGAGACATACCAAGCAAATGGCATGTGCAGACTACTTTGGATCCTGATTTGAGCCCTGGATATTTCACAATATTAAAGAATTGTTGTTAGTACTTAGGTGGAATAATAGTATTGTAAATATATTTTTTAAGTCATTATCTTTTCACAAAACTAAATATGAAAAATGACCAGCTGCCTGCAATTCCTTTTAAAATAATCTTGAAATGCATGTTGTTTATAATATTTTCTATTTTTATAGATGGTTGAAATTTCTGATACTAAAAAAAATATTTAAAATTATTTAAGTATCTAGGTTTATTTCTTGACATCAATGTTCCTATAATATGATTACATGTAATAGTGTATAAAACAGCACAGTACTGGCTATATACTGGTGTTTGTATTGAATGAGATTATCTTACGTGAGTAAATTTTTACTTGTATGTGCAAGGCAAACAAGCACCATTCAAATAATTTTGGTTTATGAAATTTAGTCTCTAAAATGTGGAACATAGTAATTTCCTCTATGAAATAACCATTTTGCTTCTGCAGAAATGAAACAGAAGTTTATTTTAAGCTTCTAACTACTTCATTCAACTGTATTTTGAGAATTAAGTAATCTATATAATTATTTCTTTCCCATGTTTCCTCACTCTATACAGACAGAATTAATTATATATATCAAAATAACTGTTATTTTGTATTAAGAATTTTTCTCTCCACTGTTTTTATGCTTCTAGCACTGATAGCTTACATGTAAAATATTTACACTACTTTATTCTATATTTCTTTTGCTGTCAAGAATCTCTTCAAACTTCATGAGTCACTACCAATTTATAAATTTCTTTTTCTTCTGCTGTATTCCATACTGCCCTGTAAGGCTTATGACTTTTACACTGATAAATATAGGGCGTTTTCAAGACTTTGTAAAAAAAAATTGGACTCAAACTCATGCCTCTAGAAGAGACTATAAAATAAATGCAAACCCTTAGATGTATCCATCATATATTATTATTAAAGCTTTGAGACACTACCAGAATAAAAGATTCTCAATAAATAAAGTACACGGGCATCATTTGAAGTTATATTTATGTCTGTGTTACTAAACCAGGAAGCTATCTTAGAAATAGCCTAAATCTATAATTGGAATAAAATAGAGCAATGGATATTAGTCTTCTATTATTCCCCAGATTCTCATTTGCTAATTTTGATGGATAAATTTAATATATATACCTTAGATTGTTGTTAATTACATAAAACTATTAGATTTGGGAAATGTTTTAAAAACAGAAACTAAGAAAACTAAATTCTAATGTCAGTGAGATTGGTCATATTTCCTATTTTCTAGATGCTGTAGTTATATTTTCAGTTTTTTCTATTAAATTACTATATTAATTAGAAATTTTATACTCAATAATTTATTTTAAAATATATTCCATTTTACTAGTTTAAACATATGCTAAGTAAATGATATTTTTATGTCCATAAATAGTAATGGTAAAATAGTAAAGCAACTGTATATGCATGTTGAAAACTTTCTGAGCCATCAAAGTTCTCCAATTGTCATGTAGAACCAATAATGGTATGGTATCTACCAATAAGAGTTCACATTCTAAGGCAGATGGTGACCTGAGAAAATTAGTAGACACAAACATTCTCTCCGTGTGTCTGTGTGTGTATGCATATATATATGTGTATGTATATATATATATGTGTGTATGTATATGTACACAGAATACAATATTATGTAATTACTTTGTATAATCACATGCATATGTAACAGTTTACTCAGTTCATATTATACCATTGGTAATTATTACTTTTTATTTTTATTTAGAAAGAATAACTGGACTCTGTACTAGTGTTGAGAATGGTTTCAATCAGAGAACCGTAGTAGCACCTAGTAAACACATTTATTGACTGATAACACTTTTGCAATCATTATAATAGATGACTGGGATTCACTGATGTAAAGGAAGAGAATTCATACCACCTGGAATTTACATGGACCCCAAGAGTTTACAGCTTGGGCTTAAGGAGGGTAGTGACAGGAAATGGGTCAAGGGGCAGAAACAGAAAAAATATTTGACAGAAATAATCAAATGTTTTCATGAGATTATTTTGAGAAGATGTATAAATAGAGGTGTGAAACTCAGCACCATGTGCTGATTTGGCCTACAGCATTCAAGTAAATACTCATGAAGTAAACGTGAACTCAATGTACCCTAACTCCTAATTACCAGATAATGGGTTAATTCTGGAAAAGCTGTGCAAATAGAGAACGTGGTTAGGAATAACTTAAGGGAATCTATCTAATCTGCTTCAGTGTAGAGCAGGTAACTTGTTCAATTTTCAAGGGATCCAAAGGCAATCATTTCAGTGGGCCGGCAAAGTCAAGCTTCTCCATGCATAAGAGTATGATCAAGAAATACTTGGTTTTACCCTCTAGTGAATCATCCCAGTGAGGAGCTCAAGCAAAGTGAAAGGTGACCCCCAGAATGTTGTGCATCAGACATTGCTGCTTCTCTGATCTCATCCTGACTCATACATCAGGAAGGGTCATGATTGCCTAAAATTAAGTCATCCACACTAAAAAGAGTTCAGACCCAGAATACACACACTTAACATACATTCATATTTAAGGCATGCTAATTTTAAGGAGCACTTAGATGCCTATTTCTAGTACATCACTTCTATAAATCAAGCGCAGGGAATGTGATCATTTAGACATGTCAGTTTCAAATTCTTCAGATATGATCTCTGGTAGTTTTTACTGTAATATTATGCAATTAAGACTTTCTGACACATAGATGTTAATTTACTTACAGTCATAATGAGTGAGAGGAGAACTTTCATTACTGATTCAACAGTAAATAGGTAGGTAAGACTGGGATGTTGATATTTGGTTCCTGTGTGTATTATGGAGAACCTCAATGGCATCTTCTCTTCCTATGTTTCTCTGCTTTTGCCTTTTAACACTTTTATCTTATATTGATATAGTCAGTACTTTCTGTATAATTTATTTTGCAGGAAAATTTCATTAGGTGCTATGTTACTCTCTTGATCAACAGATGGATCAATATATACTATTATTCTACTTTGACTGATATAGTAATACTAATCATAACATGAATTTTAGAGTATGGTTTGAAAGATATGATTAACATTTTATTTAAGGCATAACAACAAATGTTGAGCAATTGAAGATCTACTTTGACTACATCTTAATTTGAAATCCACCAGAATAAGACCAACATAGATGACATTTCTCAGAGACATGATGAGGGTCTCACAACTCTATTTTAAGACACACAAAAAAAGAAAAGGAAATGTACCATAATCTGGACCACTTCAGGAATTTTAGATACTTTTAAAAATGTATTTTAAAAGTTATTTTGAAATTATTACATAAATGAAGTAAAAAAAACAACATGCCCCAAATTTGTGTGTCAAATACAGTCTTAATAAACATGAATAGTAATTGCAAAAAAGACTGCTATGATCTGGACTATACATATTTTCATCTGAGTCAAATATTCTCTGAATGGAGTATTACAACTATCATTATTTCAATATTTGGAGGGAGGAATCTTCCAAACATAGTTTACCTCAATTGGTAAATGCCAATAGGTAATATTAATTGGGTCATATGGAGATAAAATGGAAAAATGGTCTTAGGTGTTCAATTTCAGAAAATCTAGTTGGTGTACCTTGTACCATCTTCTGCACATCAGTTTGGGTAAACTTTATTTAGTTTATAATTAACTCTAACCAAAGGAGTATCTTGGGACAAAGTTACTTCTAAGAGTGTGTTATTAAAATACGATGGCAAAATGTCAGAGGGAGTTGCATAGAGATGAAAATCCTTGTAATTACAAAATACATAATTACAATGTACTAAACAAGCCACTTTGTATTTCACATATAGAAGCAAATCAGGTTACAAATATCTTAGAATGTCATGAATGGTCATCTCTAGATTAGTGCAAAATGTTAGGAGAAAGGCTAGATGAAAAAGGCTAGATGAAAAATACAAAATAAAGATCTAGATTTCAAGATCCACTTAAGAAAACTATATTATTTTATATTTATCTTAGATTCAAGCAGTTTAAAATAATAGCCAAAACACTGCCCTTTGAAGTGAGCCTTGTCCCTGAAGAGAGAGACAAAATACATTTTGATGAAGACAAGTACACAGGAATATGTTCCGGATCCTCATTTTCCTGGTACCTACCTCAGATTGCTACTGAGAGCAAGTGGGTAGATTATGTCATACTGTGCTACAGGTAAATTAGCTGCTAGTTTGAGATTGTAAGATAATGCTCAGTTGGTGAATAATACGTTCATTTTACATATCAAATACTGCTAGTTTAAATCTGTATCTGTAAGATAATCATAATGATATAAACAGTTTATATTTTAATAAATACCTAACTGTTAAAGAAGATCATAGTTATTAACATTATTTTTTTTAAGCTGGTACATTTTACTTTGAAGTCTGCAATAGCCACATTCACAATGAAAAAGTGATAATAATTTTAGCACTAATATCTTATGTGATCTCTTTGAATGAAAGATATATTCAAACACACCAACTGGGTCTAGAATGTAAATTTGAAAAGATAAGAAACCTACAACAACAACTTCATTGAATCAAATTGAAAATGAATTCTTAAAACAAGAAAGCTTTCTTTACAGACAATACTTTATCCTAAATTTTGTAGGGTTGATATTAGCAAATCTCACACTTAAAGTAACAATGCTTTTTTAAAGTTTCCATATCTATCACTGCATAGGATTCACAAAGAAACCCTGAGATCAGACACTGTTAATTCCAGATTGTAGATGTGGAAATTAAGGCCTGAGGGACAGTACAAGATCTTCTCAGTACTAACTAGCTACTTAGGAGGGGAATCGAGAAGGTTCTGAATCTTCCAATTCCCAGCACAGGGACTTTTCCCTTACATTGTACAACCTGACTTTAGTACCCATGTACTGATTCTTCTTATCTATGGAACAATAATCCATCTACCCAGGAAAGAAATATTCCTGTCATGATGCTATTTTCATAATTCCACAAATAATTTTATATGTACACATTAATAAACATATTGAGAAGTCCCAACAGTTTATAGGAAAATATATTTTAGAAAGAAAACAAAATAAAGTCAGTTCTCAGGATTTTAAAATAGTCAAACTGTAAGTAAATTTATTCAGGTTGTCTGCATTTGAATCTACTGTTAAGCCTAAACTCCCACCTGGGATGATTTCAGAGACTCAGAGAATCTCAGAGTTAGATGCTACCTTTAAAGATTATGTGGTCTAACCTTCTTTGCAGCACTGATTATCAAATACTGTGAACTCTGAATAGAGGGGACATCTATTCAGCAGCATAAACTGCAACTGTTCATTAATTTTAAAACTCTAAAGCATTACTTAAAAATTCATATGAGCAAATTACAACTGAGCCTTTTGACTCACTCTCTGAAAACTAGGTCTGAACATGAGTCACTTCCCTGTGCCAGCAGAAAGCCAATAGAAGATCCCTAAATAAGATGTTTTGCTTAAAATGTAACCAGTATTAAACTTCCCTCAATATTTCAAATTTCAAAATAATTTTGAAGTTACAGTCCTTTATAAAAACTTGGAGCAATATAAGTAAGATATATGCATTGTTCCATTTAGGAGATACAGTGTGAGGGTAATTCAAGATAATCTAACATCCACTTATTGAGCACGCCCTATAAATTACAGGGATGCTAATGCTCTGAAACAAAGAATTTGATTAATACAAGATCCCTGTCCTCAGAGATCTTATCATGTAGAAAAAGAAACAAATATGTCAACAAGTAATTGAGAGGAATGTAAACATAAAACTAGGCTATGCCACTAGTAGTGGGATTAAGTTATAGAAAAATCAACTCACCAGCTGGTTGGAAAGCTGGTTGGAAACCTGAAAAAGGAGAGGAGAGAGGATTTCCCAGGCAGCTGCATCAGTGCAAAAGTATAAAGGAAAGGACCATCACGGTGTTGGTGGAAGGAGGGTTTTTAGCTTGCTTTGCTACGAAGCAGGAATGGAAACTGTATGTTCTGTTAATGTGCCCTACCCACTTCTACACATCATCTATGTGCACTGCTCCTTTCCTTCCAATAGACCCAATGGTGGAAGGAGTAAGGAAGGGTTGGGCATCAGATTGCATTTCTAAGAGATCAACTTAGCTAGAGTACGCAGGTGACACGCTTTACAGGTTCTAGAACACTTAACATTTAAAGGAAGTGTTCACATGCATGCAGGCAGTTACAGCATACGTTGACACTGGCAACACTCCTCCTCCTCCTCCTTAAAACCTCATAAAGCCTCCTCTTCAAATAGATTTATGAATAATGTGAACTAAATAATTCATGGGATTGCAGATGCCAGTCCAAATAGCCTCTTCTTTTTCAAGGTTTCAGTTTGTAGAATTGTGATCAAAAGCCTTCATCAGTCATGATAGTCACATTTGTCCTCACTCCAAACAAACCATATTTGCATGTGAATGTTTTTCATTGAAATGAGATACATAATATGCCAGCCAAGGCCCAACTAAAAGGCATTTTATGTCATTTAAATTCAGTCAAATTAAAGGCTGAATGC
Source organism: Balaenoptera musculus (assembly GCF_009873245.2). Taxonomy (NCBI): domain Eukaryota; kingdom Metazoa; phylum Chordata; class Mammalia; order Artiodactyla; family Balaenopteridae; genus Balaenoptera; species Balaenoptera musculus. The sequence goes on from NC_045788.1 coordinate 106,534,859, forward strand.
AACCTAAAAGGTCTACTCTCGGAACAGTAATTTGACATATCATAAATAAGAACCATTTTTTGTTAGCGTAGGTTCAGCACTTGTCAGAAAATTGTACACAGCCATATTAACAAAGTGCCGCCTCTTAGGGAGAAATAAACTGTAAGGAAAACCTTGTATGTAAAGCAACAAAACACACAGTGTAATACAGTGTCACTGGTTCAAAGCTGACATTTTTCACTGGAATCTACAGAAGAGGATAGAAAATATTGTAACCTTCTTGAATGCCAAGAGATTGTCAAAAATAACTTTTTTGTTTAAAATTTAAATAAAAATTATGTTTAGGAACACGGGAGTATACTGATCGCCATTTAGTTTAGAACAAGTGGCTTTAACTCATCAACTTAATTCTTAGTCTTAGTAAGAACTGGAAACACTGGTAAAATTATAAACTAAAAAGCCAAAATTGAGTTGAAAAATATCAAATGTTTGGAAACATTGTAATGCGTTTTTAAAGGCCTCGGTGAGCTAAATTTTTACTAAAGATTATGAACAGATGTTACAACTAATTTTCTAGTTCTCATTGACTAATAGAAAATATCACTGAGTTAAATTTACTGAGAGATTTTTACATGAAAATTGATAATTGCATTAGGCAAAAGGTTAGAATCCAAGGCTAGAGAGAGCTTGTTGTAAAACAACAACAAAAAAAGCCAAACAAAATATAGAAATCCCATAAAGTAAACTGTCCCACACAGTTGACCTTATTTATTATTTTTTAATTCCCTCACTAGCAACCTGTGTATATTTTGGGCAGGTCTATCTATTCAATCTTCTCCTGTCATTTCTATGCCCTCAATAACATCAAGAAAAATACTGTAAGATTGTATTTTCATATTTAACTGTCTTCATGATAACTGTAAAAGGTTATTTTTATATCTACATCCTTCCTCTGTACTAAAGAGATTTGAGATGCTTATAGTATAGGAAACATATGACACTTCAAGAACTGTACAGAAAAATCTCTAGACATCAGATAATGGCACCCAAATTCTGTTCAACGACTTAGAATCAAATTTCTGAAATTCTAAAGGCAGAAAAATAACTATAACTATCTTATACCCCTACCAGCAAGTGAAAGGAGGCCTAAATTTGTAAGCAAGTATTTTCCTAAATCCTTTTTTTGTAAAATAGAAAAGCTTTCAAAAAACCCTTCACATCTGGTTATGGTAGTACTTATTATACATCGAACATGGGTGGAGAGTATAGAAAAGTAAGAGTATCCGGATTACTAATATTTTAACTCTAATTCTTTTCAAGTGCATGCTGTTAGATTAAAATAAATGTGGAGGAAATCTTATTCTTTAAAAGGCAAATTATACTGATAAATTGTTTTAAAAATGCTCAACTAAGGGAATCTGTATTTTGGCTTGATAAAAATCGTGGGGTGTGGGCTTCCCTGGTGGCGCAGTGGTTGAGAATCTGCCTGCCAATGCAGGGGACACGGGTTCGAGCCCTGGTCTGGGAAGATCCCACATGCCACGGAGCAACTAGGCCCGTGAGCCACAACTACTGAGCCTGCGCGTCTGGAGCCTGTGCTCCGCAACAAGAGAGGCTGCGATAGTGAGAGGCCCGCGCACCGCGATGAAGAGTGGCCCCCGCTTGCCACAACTAGAGAAAGCCCTAGCACAGAAACGAAGACCCAACATAGTAATCAATCAATCAATCGATCAATAAATCTTTAAAAAAAAAAAAAAAAAAAAAAAAAAAAAAAAATCGTGGGGTGTGAAAGTATAGAGGTTTAGCTATCTCCAAGAGATAAAACTGAAGTGTTTTAATACAACTACATAACATTAAATTAATCTGTACAATCTCAAAATGTGCCTTCCTATTTTTTGGATATATGAACTTTTTAGTATAGATGTTATTCTTCAGGTCAAGAAAAGGCAAATAAGAAAGATATTAAATAACAAAGTAATACATACATATAATAAGGATAATGACTTTTACCTTTATGGAAATTTCCTAACGATATCAACTGTATTTTTCAATGCCTATTTTACAATAAAAGTTTACAATAACATAGTCTTCCTAGGAAATTTGCATTTTGGTGATCAAAGAAAATGAGACTAATGTATAAAATCTAGGAAGCTTCATTTAAAACATCAGTTCCAAATCATAACTACAGAATATCAGCAATTCCACAAATTCTCTGAAAATTTTATTATTTCATTTTGTCATTTTAGGGGTTGATATGTGGTAAGGAATCAGAGTAATTAAATATTAATATAAAGTATATAAAATATCAAGGAAACCCGTAAAGTAGATAGAATATAAAATATACCTGCACTTGTATAAGTATACATTCAAATATGTATATATAAATAAATAGCCACTAGAATATATTAGTGATGACAGTTATTGAAACCACTTTTTCTTTGTTCTGATTTAACAAATACACAAATTTTAATGTTTCAGGCTTTCATCATGAAAATTAAAGGGATATAAGCAAAGTTTTTTATGATGACCTAGATTTTCTTCTCTTCCTATACCAACTTGCGAATTGCTTATTCAGATATTGAGAAACATATATATATTTTTCATATTTCAGTAATAGATGTCATCAATTCTGAAGCAGATGCAGTCATATGTAAATAATCCACGTAAACAAGTCAATATAGGGAAAATATATAATATGCTAGGGAAATTAGGACAATTCTGATGCTAAAGTACTGACTTTATAGGAAAACAACAAGGAATGGCTTGTGGCAGAAAAACACACTATATCAGTGGGAATGTGAATGCTAATGAGAGGAAGCCAAGGGATGGGGACACAGCAGCATATTTTGCAAGCTGACACTGATGAGGGCAGATGTAGAAAAATGATTATCAACTTTAGACCCCTAGAGCAACATGAATGAAATCACTTCCTTGTGTTCTGGGAAATAAAACAGGCAACTTGGATACGAATAAAGAGAGGCTTTAATTATCTAAAAGTAAATTGGGAGCAACCCATGATAATACTGAAGTGGGGTTATTATAGAACACAATGTAGAGTTAATTCAGAAATCAGTTTGTTCAAAAACATCAACAGCTGGGTTTAATAATAGACACAATGAATCAGAAATGAATAAAACCTTGAGATGGAACATTATCTGAGCAACTCTAATCATATTATTAGATTTACTAAGGAAAATAAAAAGACAAAGAATCTATAAAAGGAACTTATTTGTGTGAATATAGTTTTAAGCAACATTTTTAAAGAGATTAATCTGAGGTCATGCTAACAGTATACATATTTTATGAACACTTTTTCTAGACTGTATGCCACAATGAGTGAATTATATGAATGAGAAGGGGTTCACTATAAATAATCAAGTATAAAATGTGAGGGGAATATGAAACTGTAGGATACATTTTTCAGAGTTAAATTAGATTCCAATTAGATTCTTTTTTTTTTTTTTTTTTTAGGACTTTTGAATGTGAGGATTGGGGGGTCAAATCCTAGACTTCTTAGACTGTTAACAAATATTTAATGAGCCAAGCTCACAAAGGGCATGAAGTTCTGTGGAACAGGTCTTGTTAAATGTCTCACCATGTGGGGTTCAAGAGAACACATAATGAAGGCCCCAAAGAACTTATGATCAGGAGCTGACTCCTTGTATATATAGATAAATCGAGAAATCATCATAGAAAGAATGGAAATTCAGGAATAGGTGTTTACCAGATGATCAATTTTCTATTAAAATTGCCTACACAGTGTCTCTTGTCATGTTCATGTAACACATCTACTCACTAGAAGCGTTTAACACCTGGTCTAGAGCACTGGCCTCATCACTTACTCGTGAACTTGAGCATGACATTGCATCTCTCTGTGCCACAAATTCTTCAACTCTAATATGGGATGAGAGTAACAGTACATGACTTGTAGAATTATAATAAAAATATAAATGAATCTATCCATAAAGCACTCAGATCAGAGACTGGCAAATACTAATGGCACAGAAACTGTGCTATTTTTATTGTGCCATTTTTGGCCTCGTATAGAAATTATCTGTGTCCTTGCTGTCCCTTTACTGATGGCTTGGTTTTCTCTATTCACTATTAGGAACCCATTTTCTCATATAGAACTCAGTGTGTAGTAGGCACTCATGACGGTTTTTGAATAAATAAATAAAGATAGAATACCTGCTATGTATCAAGCATGGCCCTTAACTCTGAAGAAGCAAAAGATGAAGACAACGAGATCTTTGTGGATTTTTTACTGCACAATGATGTTGTTATTTTGTATGTCCCCATTCTTGTATCTGCTTTGAGAACAGTCAAAATAATTTTACCACACCTAAGTGCTCTACAAATACATATATATATATAAAGTGGTTAAGGCACTTTTCCAATTTATATAATACCAAGTTATTTTGGTTTGTAAGGAAAAAAATCCCCCCCCCCCACTGTAAAGTAGGCAAGAAGGTGTATTTTACCACTGAGGTATATTTTTACTTCACTTTAAAATACAAAAGAAAAAAGACTAGTGTAAATATATCGCATAATTGCTGTGTAAATAGATCTTGTATTAGACATACTTAGAGTTGCTTGACTCCCCACTCTTACTCCAACTCTCATCTGGAGAAAAGAGTAAGATACTCCTCCCCCAATGCAATGCTTGCTGAGTGGCCGAATGGATATATGCTGTCATAAAACTCACAGTCCAATCAATCCTATTCTCCTGATACCTGATATACCTGATATATATAATATGAGTGCACTGCTTTGAAAAGGATCAGCCAGATTCTCTTAGAAATGTATGCTTGGATAACTAAGAGACTGTGACCAGTGAAAGAGCTGAAACCAAAACATTTTACATGGTACATAGTTGAAGCCAAACTAGAAAGGAATGAAAAACACACTAGAATGGGGAAATATGTAGATGACAAGGTTCCTTAGATGTGCCTTAGTTCTATCCTTTGTACTGCTTCCTGGATTCCTTGTATTCCCAATCAGTAAACCCATTTCTTGCACAAAAAAAAAAAGTGTCCTGAAAAAAATCCTTTATGTGTATAGATAGAAAGACCCAGGACTAAGAAATATGTGCCATAATACACACTTAAAACACAAAAGAAAAAAGCACCCACCATACATGAGGTGGTTACAGACTCTAAATAGCGTAGTATTGACTCAACCTAAAATACAGTTTTGATGAGTGCATCTTCTAGGACTTAAATTTTATTAAAAGCAAGTTGACTCATTACAAAAAAATTAAAAATATTGCATAAATTATGCAGGGCAGGACTGGCCAGTTGGAACAGTTCTGGTTCTTACAAAGTAGATATAGAAGGTGTTCAGGAAATACTTTATTGAATTTTGAATGACAATGTTCTTGTTACACTGCATGAACTGCATTAGGGTGAAAAATGGGGTTCTGGGTCATCCAGGCTCTGTTGAATGTGAATGGGGACAGATTTAGGAAAAACTTTTGAGTCTTGCAAGGCTTATGTCTCATTACTCAATGTTTCTTTTCAACCATGTCAATCCTTATGTCTTACTTCAGTCAGTTCTTTCTCCTCATTGTCTAGGCCTCTTGTAGCTGGATTGTATGTGTAACTGGGCAGTAAGCCACCATAGGAACTGAGGATCAGGAATTACAATGTGTTCAGAATCGTCTGACTCTCCTTTCTCTTCCACATTGTTCAGTAGGAATCTGCCCCATCTGCAGGTTGTCCGTCACCCCATTTGAAAACAGGAAAGGCTTTGATAAACCATTTGCCCTTGTACTGATAAACTGATTATTCTCTTAGTGTGACTGTATTTTAGATATAGTACATATATACTAGGTATGTGCATATAGGTATTTAATTTCTATTCAGTAGAATTCTGACTGAATTCCATTAAAGGAATATTAGTCATCAAGAGTGGAGAAAAAGGTAGGATAAATGAAGGAGTCCTAAATTTTCATTTTTCCTAATGCTAATCCTCAAACGGTCTGAATGGCATTTAGCTCTTTGGGTTTTGAGGGAAGGGTATGAAAAAAGTTTCTGGTCTTCTCCCTTCTGATTTTTCATTCATTGACTCGAATGAAAACTGCATCACATATATGGCATCAAGGAAACAGAGGTAAGATTAGTACCAGTAAGTAGAATCTCTATAGTCCAAAATTTGATTTGGAAGTATCAAAACACAGACATAATGTATTTGTCTTAAAATATATAGGCGTATGCGTGTATGTTTTTATGTGTATACTGTCACTGAAAAGGCCCAGGAACAATGGCAATTCTAGTAGCAATGAGCAACTCTAGTACAAAAATTGAGGTCTCTAAATATATTTCCATTAAAAGGAAATGGGACTTCTTGAATGAATAGCTTTTAGGGACAAGAAATGTACAGCCTGGAAAGCTGGAAAGCCATAAAAGTCTACTGATTTTATGTCAAAAGAATTGAGGAGGCACTCACTGGTCAAATATGTGACTGAGTAATTACCTCAATGGATTAAAACACATCAGATATACTTAAATTTATGAACACATACTGATCCTCAAAACAAAGAAGCAAACACAAAAACAAACTTCTCTGGAAGATGCCAGAAAACCAACTAGTTATTTTTAAAACTGTCAAGAACATACAAACAAACAAAAAAGGTATCAAACATTTATCCCATCTTTCCCACATTAAGAGCAATTCAGGTATATAAATCATTGATGAAATTAACTTTCTCTTTATACAAGTATTTAAGCTCATGGATGAAGAAAAAATGATAGAAAATATCACTGTTTGCTTCAAAAACAAAAACAAAGAAACAAACAAAAAAATCTAGATGTTGAAAAGATAAAACCGGATAGATTGTGAGTTGATAATTTGTTGTAATCAGATCATGAGAATATGGGGTTCTGTGTTTGAAACTTTATTAATTTTTTTAAGCCTATTAGTTGTGGACGACATAAAAAGAAAGTGATAATGACAGCAAGAAGCTGAACCAGAATAGCCTAAGGAGCCAGCAGTACAAACATGAGAAAAGAAAGGGGAAAAGGAAAAAAGAATGGTGCAGAGAGAATTAGCTGCATTCCTGACAGCAACGCAGAGTTGCTAGCAGCTTTTGGGTGGTGGTCAATGGAAATAGGAGAAAAATAAAGACAAAACAAATAGGGAGTACCTGTGACACTGGAAAGGAATTTCAAGAAGAATAAAGGTACATTTGCTAAAGTGGCAGGAGGCACAACCCTGCGCTATCCAAAGCACAAGCTTAGGTCATGGACTTTGTTTCCAGCAGCATCTACACAAACTGAGGGATAGAAATGATCCTTCTTTCCTTCCTTCCTTCCTTCCTCCCTCCCTCCCTCCCTCCCTCCCTCCCTTCCTCCATCCCTTCCTTCCATCTCTCTCTCTCTCTCTACCTCTCTATGTAGTGAAAGATATGTACCTATGTTATACCACAGACCAATTGACCAATTTACACAGATGAAAGAGCCTTGAATGGTGGCAATAACACATAAAGAAAATAAATAAAGTAGAGGGCACTTTTTTACAAAGCTTCATTATGGGTCCTGGTAGAATTTACCAGTTCAGAATCTGATATGCAGAGAGACATCTAGGAAAAATGACTGAAAAAGTCGGTGGATATACAGAATTCATAAAATGATGGCACAAAACAGAATGCTATGTATGCATGAGTGTGGTGGATTAAACACATGGCTGCAAATTCTTTGACACCTCTCTCCTTGAGACATGGGTCTTACCCTGATCCTTTGAATTTAGGCAATCATGTGATCTCTTTGCCAGTAGAGTGCAGCAAAGGAAATAACACATGACTTCGGAAGCTAGGAAGGCCCTGCCGCTTCCCTCTTACTTTCTAAAAAAAACTTCTCGTGGAGGCCGGAGGCTTCACTTAAGAGTCTATCTCAAGAGACTCATGCAACAGAAGCCAAAAGGTACCAGACATGTCAGTTGTGAGTAACACTTTCTTGAACTCTACAGACCAGCCCTGTTGCCAGTTGCATATCAGTGGGTGACTTTCGTTGATGCCATAAAAAGTAGAATTCCCCAATAGTGACCTACCTAAATTCTTGTTCCTCAAAATCATGAGATAGGAAAATGGCTACTCTTTAAGCCACTAACTGTTTTGTTAGATAACTAGGCTAGGGAAGGTCACGAGATCTGATCAGTGAGAATAATGAGTCAAATCCATCTACAGTTGATCTTTAAGTTATTATTGAATCAAGTAACACAAAGATACAAGTAACTGGGTAGTTGTAGCCTTCCAATTCCTCCCTGGTTCCTTTGTAGAACACGCACACTAACTTCAATGACTAATGTGGGATACAGGAGCAAAGAAGTCAGTCTCACTCTTTTTCCCTCTTATATGAGTTTTAAATATAATATTTGAACTATACAAAATTATGCACATACACATATCAGTTATAAAGTATTACATAATGAACAAGAGGAATATACCAGCAATCCCAAAAATAGAACATTACCAATAATTTGCATCTACACATATGCTTCTTACCTATTCTATACCTCAATCTCCCTGCCTTTTACACCATTAGGGAAAGGGGAAGGCCATGATGATATCTATCAATACCTAACTGCCACGTAAACAATTGCTGCACTACACCAAGAATTATACAGCTTATAATCTCCACTAAGGAATCACAACAAAAACATAATTATTTTTCTTTATTCATTGTTTCTGTGTGTTATTTTACAAATATTGAAAGACAGGTCATTTGTTTTACTGTTTCTAAGATCTTTAGCATACATGCAATTAAAACAGGAGAATAAATTGGAATTAGATTATTTTGATTATATTGTACATCTACCTCAGCTGGAATAACTGACATTTTTCAGGATTCAGAGATGTACAGTCGTTGCGAGGTTATCTAGCTGTGTGTGATTTTATACATCTGTCAGTTAAATCACATATACAAGTGCAATATCTAGCATTTGGGAACATTATGTGCATTCGTGACACTCCCTAGGGGATTATGGATGTATAAAACCATGAATGAATTACTAGGAGAAAAATATATTGCTTTCATCTATGACAGATATAATCTAGCTGCGATATTGTTCATATTATGTGGAGTAGCTAAATGGAGCTGCCTCATACCTGCAAACAGAAACTTAGACAGTAATGTAGTGCTTGTGGCAATAAATAGGGCTCTATCAAGTTTAGTTAGAGTTTTGAATCTCCAACTTGTAATGTAGTCACAACGACCTTAATAATACTGCTCTGTTTGTGCAAATATTTCAGATATAACACTGTAGCATATAATCTATTTCTTTATTTTTTTTTTCTTTATTTTTTAAGATGAGGTGAAACATTTTTGAGCATATAGTCTAGATTTTATAGACCACCCAGGTCATCACCTGGTACCTATGTGACACTATAGTCCAATACAGACATGCACAAGATGTTATAATCCTTACTGATTACCAATACTTTCAGTAGATATCACACTTATAATAAACCTAAAGACAACTTGAAGAATAAATACAATTTTTAACATTTCCTAAATATCAAGGAGCAAAAGAATGTACTGACCAATTAACAAAAGTATTTCATGCATAAATATTAATTACTAGGAATTCCAATCACTAAATGGGAAAACTATATGCTTCTAACATGTTGTTATAAAACATACCTAAAATTCAGCTTATGTTTTCACATGACACTATACTCCAATTATTTTATGTGCAATATTCTTTAAAATACAGATAATTTTAAAACTTGAGGTCAATTTACTGAACATATACAATCCATTTCCTACTCTTATTTCACAGAAACAAGAAAGTTCTTTGAGAAATTTAAGTTCACCAAAGAGACCACAATTAATAATGCAATATGGTATGTGATGGTTATAACAGAGTTATAAACCAGGATGGATTAGATCAAATGTGAGAAGCAATTTATTTTCACTACGATGGTGGGAGAATCCTACCAGAAGGAGAGTGTTACGAGAGTTCAAATTTGAAAAATAAGCAGTATCTTAATAATCAGAAGTGGGGCAGAAGCGTACTTCAAGCTTCAGTAACAATGCAAGCAAATAGAAGTATTTGAACATGGAGTGTTACACTCTTCCACTCTGGGCTCTAAAGTACATGAGGACATTGTAAGGAAGTTCAGAGCCAAAAGATAAAATGAAGGACCATAATATTATGCCAATTCATTGAACTGTACTTTGCAGATTCTAGAAACACCTTACTTATCATGAATTTTTGGTTTTTATGTTTTTTCTTGAGTAAAATATTAGCACAATCAATGCTATGTTCTGAGAGAGGGACTCTGTCATCAGTATAAGGAATGAAGAAAATTAGACCACTTAGGAGGTTCTTGTAATAGTTCAAACAGGGTATGATAGAGGCCTGAAATAAACTATGTCAAGAAAAATATAAATAAGGAGGCAAAATGTTTATTTATACTGAAGGGCAAACCAATATTTTTTTTGGCTCATTCAATTTTTAGTATATAGTTTTTGGAAAATATTATGTACTACAAACTTCAAAACAAAGAAAGTCCAACAAAAGAAGAATGAAAAAACCCAGAATTAAAAACAGGATTAGAGTCCTTGACCTAAGAAGACTCTTCAACTTCCTATAGCTTCCTATTTATTGTACCTTTGATAATGTCTTCCTAACTTCAAAATGGCAAGGCAAATAATATATACATGCATAATTTCTAAAATTTCTCTATCAACTGAAGTGAAATGTTAATACAAAATTGACAGAAATTTGTTAATACATCTAATGTTAATAGACAAAGGATATAACTGTGTTATATATATGTGTGTGTATATGTATTATAATATATAAATTTTTCACTTTTTTTGGAAATAAAAAAATCATCACCATTAACAATAAATATTTAAGCAATTATTCTGACATTTTTTGAGGAGAGGGTGGGCCAAACAACAAAAATTTATTTTCTCACAGTTCTGGAGACTATAAGTTCAAGAACATGGTGCTGGCAGGGTTGGTTTTTCCTAAGCCCACTCTCCTTGGCTTATAGATAGCTGCTTCTTACTGTGTCCTCACATAGCCTTTTCTCTGTGAGCATGCCTCCCTGGTGTCTTTCCCTCTTCTTTTAAGGACACTGGTCATATTGGATTAAAGCCCCACCCTTATGACCTCATTTAATCTTAATTGCCTCTTTAAAGGCCCCATCTCCAAATAGAGTCATGTTAAGGGTAAGGGCTCTAACTATGAATTGGGGGGTGGGAGGGACACAGTTTAGTCCATAACACAACTCATATGTTTTGTTTTATATTTTATTTAAATCACTGTCGTTGTCGTAACAGATGATAAGAAAGACAAACTACTCCTTAGTCTCAAGACAGATCTGATATCTTTTTAAAAAAACACTATATGTTTAAAAGGATATTGGAAATATCTCTGGAATTTCAAAGAAACAACCAAAAGCCAGTCATCCATCTACTTATATCTATTTCTCAAGACAATATCTTCTTTTCTTTGTAATTTTTCTATAGAGTTTAGGACCTGTAGGGTGGGGATTGGGAGAAGGTGAAGGTATCCTTTCAACCTGTACCACCAAAATAAACTATTGAGCTTGCCTCAGGGAGAATGAACTAGAATTGGAATAAGTACTGAAATCGGGCTGTACACTGAAAGTTTCTTATCTGATAGTTAAAGAAACCCTAATGGCCTCTGGTCCCTAGAATAGAAAATAAGGGTAAGTTATTGAATACCGATTGTATATAAACTGAATGTGTTAGATCAATTGATAGTTAGATTGATCATTTCACCAGACCAAACTTCAAAATAAAAAAAATCAGTAAAGCAAAAGAAAGATTAAAACTCCAGGTTGAAATAATTAAAAAGAAGGACTAGGGGTTAAAATATTTGAACATATTCTAAAAATTGTAACATGCTAATTCTTTTTCTCAATATTTCTATACCTGGATATTTGACTTCCTTTTGTTTTTTTTCTTTAGTGACTTCAACATTTTCTTTTAGTATCATAAAATCAAGATTTCACAAAACTTGCAGCTCAAATCACCTTAATATATACAGAACTGCTAGGTGTTCGAAGCGTGCATTGCATAAGCATGTTTGGCTGAATTTCAACCTGCACCTAATTGGCCAAGACATGGCCCTGGAGCTGGCTGTGTGGAGTCTAAGGAAAGCTTTTCTTTGCTTCTCCCAAAACTACTATCCTCTTGCCAAGCCCTACACCCAACAGTATGCACCTGCCTGCCAGGGAGGAGGGACCTTTTTCTAATTTGCCCTATGGGATAGTGGTTGCTAATTCAACATCACTAATTCATCAGCCCCAATTCTGAGAAAGCTCTACTATCTCCTCTCCCATAGTAGAAAAGTCACGAAGCAACACCTTCCTAATCAACTGCCTATCACGTTCCCCTTGTATCACTCCTTAGAGACTGTCAGCAAAGAACCTCAGTCATCCCTGGCTTCTCTTCTCGTCCACAGCCAATCATATCCAAATGCTGTACTTTCCAATTATTTTTTAGAACCTGCTCTGTTTTTCCATTCCTGTTGTCCCCATCCTACCAAGCTTTTCATTACTTCATAAATGACCTTATACTTGTATTTCATATGTGTGTCTTTGGGAAGAAGAATCGTGCCTTATTCATCATGTTCTCCACAGACCCTGCCTTTAAGCACAGTTGGATTTTATTGGCTATTCCTACACCTTTATAATTGCCTCATAAACGATCTGCTCATTTTCAGTATCTTTTTTTTTATCAAATCTATACCTCAACCTTAGAAATTCCTAAAGAACAGCTCTAAACATGTCATGACCCAGCAGTTCCTTATTTTCAATGAAAAATCCATATCATGATCCAATCTAGCCTCAACCTGTTTTTCGGTACTTATTTATTCTGTCCTCAGTAACTCTTGATAAGCTATGCTCCAGTCAACCATCCTGAACTACGTCATCTTAATTGTCTTCTATGATGCCTCCATCTTAACCTCATTTTATATTTCACTCTCCATCTCTCTCTCCTTCTCTCTCTCTACACACACACACACACACACACATAACACATATATTACATATAAATATAGAATGTTGACCTATATTATGTTTTATTGTTTTGCATTGGTGCCCAACTTTTCATTATTTTATCTTTGCAGTATTTTCTAAAATAGCTTGAGGTATAAAAATTACATACAATAAATTGCACATACTTAAAAAGCCTTCAATTTGATACCATTCTCCTGCCTTTCCCTACCCCTACCTTCATCCCCAGGCACCACTGATCTGTCATTATAGTTTAGCTTTCTTTTTCTAGAATTTTATAAATTGAATCATACAATACATGCTTCTTTTTTGGTCAGGATTCTTTCACTCAGTAACATTGAGATTCATCCTGTTGTTGTATGCGTTGACAGATCTTTCCTTTGCACTTCTGAGTAGTATTTCTTTGTATGAGTATACCACAATTTGTTTATCCATTCACTTGTTGATGGACATTTGGGTTGTTTACAATTTTGCACTATTAAAAGTATAGTTACTATGAACATTTACATCCAAGTCTTGGCATGAACATAAGTTTTCATTTCTCTAGGGTAAATTCCTAGGAGTGGAAAGCTTGGGTCATATGATAAGAGTGTTTAATTTTTAAAACCTTCCAAATGGTTTACCAAAGTGGTTGTAGCATTTTTCATCTCCAGCAATAGTTTGAGTTATAGTCCCTCGACATCCTCACCAACAACTGGTATGCTCAGACTTCTTCACTTATTATAATAGGTATGTAATAGTATCTCACTGTGGTTTTAATTTGCATTTCCTAATGACAAATGATGTGAAGCACCTATTCATTTGCCTCTTTGCCATAAAATATCTTTTTTGATGAAGTGATTGTCCAAGTCTTCTACATATTTTTAAATGTGTATTTATCTTATTGAGTTTTGAGTGAATGTGTATATACCTGGTGCCTATTTTAGATCCATGGCCCACAAGTCCCTGTGTTTTAGAATGGCTAGCTTTCTGTAAAATCAAGCTGAGGAATTCTAGACTGTTGAAGTTGAAGCAGCAGGAGAACTATGCATATCTAGGTGATCTACACATTTCAATTTCATATTCTCACATTGGCGCATTGATTTATTATGCTTTGGAATGTCTTCCTCTTTCAAGGAGTAGAATAAAATAAAACACATCAAATATTACTTATTAATCAATCACAGCATTTATACACATATTTCCTTCTAAGAATGTAAAAATTCCAAATGTCCTTTATTTCCTCTTGAATTATATTATTTCTACCAAATCTTTCATTCTTACATGAAGCAGAAGTCCATTCTATCATATCTTTCCCTTACCACATTTTTAATTACTTCTTTTTCACCATTATCATTTTTATCTCCACAATCTTTTATTTTCTTTGTTTGTGTGTCTCCTAACTTACATAAAGTTAAAGAAGATTATTAACAATTATGAATAAAAGAAACGTTGGCTGGACTAATTATATTTTACTTATTATAACTGCATTCTTTTAAGTTTCCTAACTATAAATCATTTTGAATGTTCTAGTCTATAGGTCAGTAATCATAATTAATGAGGTTAAAATTCAGTTGATCTAGTAAATGTAATTATCAAATATATATACATATTTTACTTGTATGATATATAATACTATTTTAATTCAGTTGAGGGCTATTTTTTAACAAATATTACATTTTAACTAGATATTTGACAACAAATTAGAATATTCTAAACCAAATTTTTGGAACCATACTTGATTATATAAAATGAACATAAATGATTTAAACATTTTAATATTTTAAGTAATTAATTACATAGTCATTAATAATTTTTAAGGCCAAATACTGCTAGCCCTCTAATAGTAATTCTTCTTGGTATAGAAGTCAATATTCAACATCAAAAATAGTGTCATCAGTCACATAAACCTTAAAGATAAATGTATACTTCTAATTTTTTTTTAATTAATTAATTAATTAATTTTTGTCCACATTGGGTGTTCGTTACTGCATGTGGGCTTTCTCTAGTTGTGGCGAGCAGGGGCTACTCTTCGTTGCAGTGCACGGGCTTCTTATTGCAGTGGCTTCTCTTGTTGCTGAGCACGGGCTCTAGGCATGTGGGCTTCAGTAGTTGTGGCATGCGGGCTCAGCAGTTGTGGCTCGTGGGCTCAAGAATGCAGCCTCAGTAGTTGTGGCGCATGGGCTTAGTTGCTCTGTGGCATGTGGGAACCTCCCAGACCAGGGTTCGAACCCGTGTCCCCTGCACTGGCAGGCGGATTCTTAACCACTGTACCACCAGGGAAGTCCTTGTATTTCTAAATATTTAATATAAAAATTCATTAACATTTTAAGGATTTCAACCAGTGTTGTTATTTTAAAAATACATGTAAGGCAACTGAGACCACAAACATGGCCATCATATTGATGTTTTTCAATATGTACATGATTAATGTTGGCAGAAAGTAAAGAAAGATGTGAAGTAAAACTAAAATTAAAAAAAAAGCACCAATGATAAAACTAACTGTAGTCTTCAATGTTAGAAATATATTAGATGCTAAACATAAGGAACTGGGTTGTAGTCTGTGCATTTATGCAGCTAGCATTTGGGCTATAATCAACAGTTGCTTGTATACTTCATGTAGCAAAATGTATGTATTTACACGTATAGAACAGAACTTGACCTTATGCCTTTAAGGAGAAAACAAATAATAATAAGTTAAATCTTTACAGCCAAATAAATCATTTGATTGTTTAAATTGAGGCCTCCTATTACAATCATTATTTCCTATCAGTATGAGATAGGATGTTTGAATTATATAATATATTTAAATTATTCTATTAGAACATGTCTTTGGTCTGAAATTTTACTCAAAAAACAAAACAATATAGCCAGTTGCTACAGTGGTGACTAAGATACATCTTTATGTACCTTATAGCCTATATTTGGAAGTTAGTGATATCAGAGAGAGAAAAATCTGAGAGGCAAAGGAGATGTGCCCAGCTGGAGTCCCTGACAACCACACTGCCATCTTTTAGACCAATGGATCTCAAACACTGATGCACACAGGAATCACTGGGGATCCTTTAAAACAAAGATTCTGACTAAGTAATTCTGAGGTGCAGCCAGAGATTCCACATTTCTAGCAAGATCCCTGGTTTTACTGATTCTGCTTGTAGGGGGCTATTTTGAATAGCAAGGCTCCAAACTATGTTCCAGGTACATAAGACCCTGGAACTAGCTATCCAAAGGTCATCAAGTCATTTCAGAACTCAACTGGGTCTCTCCTCTGGTTTGCCCACTGCTAAACTAATAGGCAATTGTCTTTAAGGGTATGCGTGCAGAACTGACATATGATCTGGGACGTCCACACTTTCAAGCAACGGCTCTTCTTACAAAAGATGTAGTCTGGGGTAGAAGAGTGAATGGATAGGGACAAGGGGCCAGCTTTATCTGCATCACCATGCTAAGTGAGGAATTCAAAGGAATCCGAGTATCCTAAATTCAAACCAATTCTTCAGATCATTAGGGCGATATATTTGTCAAGGTAGTCAATTCAAACATATTTTAATTTACAGTTTCTTAGCATGATTTGAAATTTTTAAATATTAAGACCTATTGTATGTGGGCTTCCATTTGTTCTCTTGTTCCATGCCTTGCAAATGTTAGTGCTCGCCTGTGAATAGGTGTGAACACATTGTATAATATTGTTCCAGTTATATTCAGGAGAAATGATTGCTAGGGGTTTCTGAGGAGGGTAGCTCTCCACTCACAAACACACATAGAGGCATGCAGATCTAGATAATATTATGACATATTGAATAATCGTAGTGATTACTTATCTAAAGGGTTTATTCTCTTAAGAGTCACATGTTGTAAAAGTACAGAGAAAGACAAAAAATTAGTATATCTGGATTCTACTAACATTTCCACTGTTTTTTAAATACCTGAGGGAATAAAGAACATAGGTGAAAGTATAAAAAGACAGTTTTCCTCTTGGCACCAGGTTGGTTCATTATTATCCTAGGCAATCTGAGCATTTTGTCATGTTAAATATTACTATAATTATTCAATAAAAGAATTTGACCTTCAGCGTCACAAAGGATAAATCAGGCATAATTTGGAGAGCAAACTTTAGCCTTATATTTTGCTTTTCACATAATCTTGAAAATATAAGATGTTATAATTTTAAAAGAATTCACGAGAATAAGTAGAGCAAGATCAATCAATATGTTATGTCTGAATTTATTAGATTTCCACTAATGGTTCTATTCATCAAAAAAGACTCCACAGCTCTATTGCATTCATTCTGTTTTTAACCTAAGATAGAGAAAGTATCACATAAGCAAATCAGACAACCATAAAGAGCAATATCATGCGAGGATAATTCTGAATAAATATATTAGAGAACTTTGAGGCTTTTAGATGGAAGAGCAAACTGTCAAAACTATTTTGCCCGCCTCTCCCCACTCCCAACTCCTTCACCTGTATTCTACCTCTGGGGAAAAAAAAAAAAAAAAAAAAGTTCAGTGATTTAGGATGTAGCTCCTTCTAAGATATACTTCTGTGATCATACATACTTACTACCTAAGTGGCACTCAAAGTAAAGATATTTTTATTCTGCTCATGTTATTTCACCCTCACTGTATAAGTACACTGGGATAATGCATCCTACAGCTCTTGTAAATAACTTTTTAAACTTAATCATAAAAAGGAGAAAGTATTGGCACACATTCAATAAGACATGAGATTAGTTTTACCTTTGGGCATGTTGTTCACACCAACCAAAATTTCCCAGACTTGAACATATTTTCATTTTCTTATAATTCTACCATGATTGTGGAAATTAAAAAAAATAACACACAGGAGTCATTAAATGTTCCTCTTGAAACAGTATAAAAGAAAGACATGCAAAACTACCTCTAATAAAGTGGATTCAAGACCATCGTTGTACCAAATACAGAATGCTAATTTGGCTCATATTTTAAAAGGAAGCTTGTGAGTCAATCTCATTTCAGAAATTATTATGACATTCAATAAAAAAATAAGAAAAATGTAATGGTCTTGCCAATTTTACTGTACAAATGATTATTTTTAGCTACCTTAAATTATGTATTTAATATATGCAGTGTCATCTGAAAATATGTAAATTAAACATTCTTCTGGCCTCTAACTTCAGTCTGGTGAATACCTTCACATACCATTCTACTGAAATGAGCTTCCAGTAATGCTCAACAGATAATCTGAGGAAAGATGGAAAATTCCTATTAAAAAATTCTATCACATTTTAAAAATGTGGGGAGATAACCTAATAGATTACTGGAAAGTAGTAGACTTCCCTCTCTCTATTTAGAAAGGCAAAGAATTTAAAGATGGACAGATTTTTAAAGAATTATTTCCCTGTTTTAGTCAGTCACTCAAGACTGATCAAATTAGTGATTTATTCCCAATTTCTTTTTCTCCCAAATAGTTCACCACTTTATTATTCTGGGTTTTTTAGTGCTCACTCACTCCTGTAATGGCAAGCAGGTGCTCAGGCAGACTATGACTTTTAGCTGTATCATTTAATTTTTCAGCTGAGCTTTAGGTAATAAATCTGTTGTCAGCCCGTCTATTTGTGTCACTCAGACATATGAGGAACGTAGCTGTGAGAAAAGCAAACCAAAGCACATTCCTTGCTTCATGGCTAAAAGCAACAGATCAACAGCTAAATAAAAATGCCTGTCTCTTACATATTGCAAAATGCATGTTGAGCCCTTTAGCACATTTTTCCCTACTTCCAAAACAAGTTGTCTATATGAAATAGATCATGTATTTACATAAGCCCACTGTTATGATTTTCCAATGATATTAACCTGGAAATTACTAAATAATAAATAAGGAGCAATGGACCAAAGCTTAATTTTAGAATTCTATAAGTGAAAGTGTGATATTTAAAATTTTTTTCTGTGATAATAAGAAGCTAAATAGATTGGTAGAGGGAGGAAATAATGAAAAAAAAGTTTAGAAATTTATCATGAAAATGTGAGAAATCATTTGACTCTACTGGTGTCAGTTTCATCACCTGCAAAATGAAGCAGACAATTTTAGATGATTTCTAAGGTCACTTTCAGCTCTAACGTGCTATGCTATTCTAATATCATAAATCACACACTGCCTCTCATTCACATATATATGACTTAAAGATGATTATCATTTAGAGAAAGCTGAATATTTAAGGTATGTCACTGCAATTCAATTCAATATGTTTTAAATTTTGTTATAGATGGAAAATTCTTCAACCTCACCTTCAGCACTTAGCTCAAAGATTAGGCAGAAAGTGCTTTCCAAAATATACTTGCAAAAACTGATATTCTTCTTATCTCTCTATATTAATTTAATTCTGAATGTAATCAGCATGCCTAATGAACTGTAAATCTCACACCTGCCTCTGGACCCTATATGGTAACTTTATCTCATGATGCATCTTCTCTTCCATGCATTTTGTTATTAATGTAAATGTTTTATTAATAGTGGCCAGTCATGAAAATCACTGCCTATATTTAGGCCCCAATGTGACAAAGTCTATTCTTGTATGCAGTGGTAGAATTTTTCATGACATGCCGAGTGTTTATTTACAGGGGCCGTCCAGCATCTAAAAGAGCTCTGTTAACACAAACAAGACTTCAGGTTCTTCTCATTTACTGTCTGATGAAAATCGAATAACAGTATGCATGCAAATGAAGGACCATGAATTTTTCATATATTTTGTTCCTTTTTACTCCTTCAAACAAAATTATTCTCTGAAGTGACTATATAGTCCTCTGCCAGGAACCTTATCCCCTGGGTGGCAAGAGGCCAAAGGAACATGAGCTTGAACTGACCTTTTGATAAGTTTGCACCATTTTTGCTGCCTTGGAAGAATATCAGGCTAACTCCAGAAAGCAAGCAATTCACTAATCAAGAGAACGAAGAAACAGCAAAGTGATAGAGATTTTAAAAATTTCCCTAAATTTAAATATTGCCCAAAGTTTTATTAAAATGATATGAAAAAGGCTGTGTCTGTATTTGTACGTATGTGTGTATATATACATATATACATATATATATATATGTATATATGTATATATACACACACACACACACACAATTTGTCAATTTATATTTCAGGGTATATGACACAATTAGGCCTTTAATGATTATTTATTCATCCTGTCACAATAAATATTTATGGAGCACACAGAACACTGATTATATGCTAAATACACCAAGAAACACTTTAGAAAGTAATCTAACAAAATATTAAAATTCAGCATACTTAAGTTGCTGGAGATCAACTGTGTATGGGATATATAGCTGTTCATGGAGGTATTTCATTTACCTATTACAATAAAAACAGGTCATTCCTTTTATGAACTTTTAAAGATCAGTCATTTATTTCTCTAGAAGAAGCTTAATCAAAATTCCAGTTCAGCCCAAGATGATTCTAAATTTTATTTAAAATTATAAAAAAGTGCGTATTAATCATTTTTTTTAAACGTGAAGAATTTTTGAATTCACTGATCTAAATTGACACCTTCACTTCCTTTACAAAATATAATATAAATTCAGAGAGTATTTGGAATGCACCAAAAGTATTCTTTTTAGAACATTTCCCTTTGTCTCACAGGACCTTTGAAAAATTCATCCTCCAATGTTAATAATTGAAAATTGATTCATAAGAAAATCTCAGATTCCAAAGGGTTTTTATTTTCTTTATTATATCTTAAAATATTTTGAGTATTTATATTAGCTTACTCCAAGTTTTAAGTGGATTGTGATAATTCAGGATCTTATAAACCATCTGAATTCTTCATATAGTAAAGTGACTATCTGTCCTAATATTTAAACAATTTACAAATACTTAGTAGAGGAAAGTGGTAATTACTAAGAATTCTTCAGGAAGAATAACATAATCTATAGTTTTTATTCAAATTCCAAAATAAGGCCAGCTGACAAGAAGTGATTTACTAACAGTGGTTATATAAAAAGCTTAGTGCAGCCCCGGGTGGCCTGCAGACACGGTGAGTGCCTGACAAATGGCAGTGCTCAGGCTGAGTCCTCAATGGGAAGCAATCCCTGAATTAATCGGAAAGATTGTCAAAGGCACTACAATTCCCGCAAAGTGGAAACCGGCATAATACAATCTAGAAATTGGATTCCTTGGAAAAATGTACAAGTCAAGTTAGCAAGAAGTTATTGTGTATCTATTATGTCCCAATATTGTTCAAAGTGCTCCATAGATAGAAAACGAATACTGTATTTGTCATGTTCTCTTCATGGGAATCTGAAAACTTATTAGAGAGAAAAGACATATACATAAGACAATCAAAGACCAGCTCCTGTCTCATCTACACACACCCAGTTCACTCTGGTCCATTCCCACTGGCTTTTCTCCTGCTCTTCGAAAGTATAATGTTCCTTTCCTCTTCAGATCCTCTGCACATGCTTAGCCTTGTGAACTCTTATTTTTCCATTAGATTTCAGTTTAAATATTGCTTTCTAAAAGGTTTCCCTGGCACTTCCCTGAAACAAAATCTAAATTAACCCCTCCAGTTTTATTCTTTCATAGCACCCTATATATTATTTTCCATTGATTTATCACATTTAATACCTATGTATTTAATTTAGTGGTTATTGATTTTATATCTGCTTTCCAAACTAATAACAAGCTCTACAAGGGCAGAGATGTGTGTGATTTGTTAGGCATTATATGTGTTAACCTTACATCATGATTCCTCAACCTCAGCACGATGGACATGTGGGTCCAGATAATCCTTTGCTGTGGGGGGCTGCTCTGTGCATAGTAGGTTTAGTGGCGTCCCTGACCTCTACCCCACAGCTGTCAGTAGCCACTCCCCTCAGGTGTAACAAACAAAAATATCTCCAAACATTGCCAAACGTCTCCTAGGGGGCAAAACTGTCCCCAGTTGAGATCTACCATCCTACGTTAGTGCCCAATATATAATATACATTTAATAAATATTTGTTGAATGAGTAATTGAATGAATGAACTGATACAGACATCATACTATCAAATACTAGACTGTGTGTCCTAAAGTTAAGTTGCCAATTTCACAGGGTTTTTTATGAGAATTAAGTAATGCATGGAAGATGTTTGGTCAGTTCCTTATACATGTTAAATCTTCGATAAATAATTATTAGCAATATTACTATGGATGAAATTTACCATCAGTCTATATGGAATAGACATGAGCATAATTATGGATAATTATGGATTCTTAAACACAGCAGTATTTTCAGAAGATTGATCTGACATGGTGTGTTGGATGATTAAAGGCTAAGGACCCCAAAGATGAGTATCAATGGGAGACTAAAGGTATGAAGACTAGTTGGCAATCAGCATGAAATTGGAACTATGAGCCAGCATTAGTTGAAAGGCACCACTCTAGAAATAGCCTGGGCCCTTCACGACTTCTGGGATAGCCAAGCCTCTTAGAGTGAATAAGGTCCTGAACTAGGGTGAGATGCCGTGAAGATGGCTTTCTCATCATCCTCTTCACTCTCCTGTTGCTGTATGTTTCCATGGCTCACTGTCTACTGAAAGTCTCCCCTGGAACATCAATCTTACTTTCATTCTCTGCTTTCAAAGCACCACTCAATTCCCACCTCTTAAAGAAAACGCATCTGATGTTACTGGCCTACATGGATCTTTGAGAAACATGACTTCTTACTTGCCAATTCCAGGTGGTGTGGCAAATCATTGTTTAACATACTACTGCACTATTCTTTCATTTTTGGTAATTTCCTGTGAGGTCAGACTTTATGTTTCTGATTTCTTTGAGATATCTAAGCACAGCTGTAGGTGAAGAGAGCAATGATTTTTAAAAAACTTTATTCTTTACTTTCTTTGTCATAGGATATCAAAGGTAGAAAGAAGGCAGAGGTCAGGTAGCAGACCTGTCAGAAAATTCATGAATTCCCACCATAATCATCAGAAATATGATTAATCAGATCAGTCTATTTCTAGTAATAGGAAGAACACTATTTCAACATACCACAATTTTTTGGAAGTCCTGTCCTTGAACATTTCTTCCAAGATATGCAAACATAAACTCTTCAAGGATGCTTTGTGTAGCTACTCATATCCTGTTCAGAATATCTCCTTAGTTCCCATCCTTTGCCATTCAATTATACATTTTGCCCTTTTGAATCTGCTTTATATTTTTTCAAATATATTTGCTCAGAAATAGTCCCTTATTTTATGTATATATTTTCCTATAATATGTATAAAACATTTCCTAAGACTAGGGATTCACTGCGTTTCTTTTAATTATTTTTTATTCTACTCTTAGCTTACCTTACTATAGTATTATACAATAAATCTTCAATAAATATTTATTCTATAATTTGAGGCTGTTCCCTCATTCATGTTCATGTAAAATAGCTTCTCTATCCTGTTATGCTTATCTCTTAGTACTAACCCGTTCTCATTGCATCTGGAGAAATAAATAACATTATAGAGGTAGGACCTGGGTGAATACTAAGAATGACTTAAAGTTGGAAATAATAAAAAAAAGGAAGCCAAAAATATATTTACATTCCTTGCTTATCAAGTATTTTGTTGAATCTAACTAGATGACAGTACCAAGACCTGTAAAATCATTCCTTTGGTTAAAAAAAAATGCACGTACACTCAACTAAATAAATTTATACTGTAGATAGAAGGAAGTTTAACATAGGTATTTTAATGAGCAATAAAGTCAATGTATATGAAAAATGTGATAAAACTGAAAAAAAGTCATTCAATTTTAGGCTACATTATTGGGAGTGTCCCATGTGGGCCCGGGCAGGCAGTTATAGTCCCATGCCACTGTTCATTGTGCAGACAACATCTGAAAGATACTACCTAATCTAGGATACCACACTTCTAAAGTGATTTAAAAAGGGCGAGGGAGGGTGGTGTGCAAGGACAAACAGGATGACAAGGAAATGCTGAAGCAACTGGGAATGTCTAACTTGGAAAGATAAGATGTTTTAAAGAAAAAGCAGTTCTCAAATAGCAGAAGGATTGTCATGGGGAGAGGAATGATATATGTTCTTTATGAATAGACTATAACAGGTGTAAATGGATTCTACGGGAAGAAACCAAGTATCAACTTGATATAAGGAAGTTGTTTGCAATAGTCAGTACCGCACTCAATATGGAAGGTCCTATCATTTTAGATGATATTAACAACTGACTTCTAAATCTCACTACTCTGTCCTATGCTGCAACAATCAAAATTATATTTTTAATAAACAGATAATTTAAGATAAGTTAAAGAAAAAGAAGAGCATTCAAACTTTTAATCTCAAAATAGGATTACATTTTTAAATAATATACATGGGTTCCTAGGGAGATCTTATTATCAAGGGTGTCATAAATAATATAGATAGCAGGAGACAGGGATTTTATGCCAAATAGAAATCAGCTTCCTATGGGGGTTTGCAAGGAAAATAGACAAGATGAACCTTGCACCCTCAGAGTCTAGATTTCTATGATTTTAAGGGGAATGAATGTAAGCCTGTTTATTATAAAGGACAGAAGCTCCATGGAATTAATGGGCTGTGTTTCAATACTTAGGCATGGAGGTCTAATGCAACAGATCTATCAGTGGGAATCAGGAAGACATCAAAGTGAGGTCTCTGCTGTGGTGTCAATAGCCACGAGCAGCCTGGCAAGTGCGGGCTACCTCGGTGCAAATGGATGCCAAAAGTCAAATGATACTGCATCTTTTTAAAAAAGGATGGGCTCTCTAATTAGCTTATAAATGCTGAAAATCTGATGGTAGTTAAAATATGCAGGGTTTTTTTTTTCAAATTCAAGCTATGCAAATTATTTCTCCTCCCTTTCATTCCCCACCCTCCAAAATAAACATGCACACATACAAGAAAAAAATTTACTTTTTTCCTTTATAAGGTCACTTTTACCTCTACAATTCTGTGAAAAAATTTAGATAACATTTTGGTCACAAAGTTACACCATCCGTGATTAATAAACATCTGTAGTATGGATGGTTTTCCCCAACAATGTCTATGAAATCCTTTGCTAACTTGTCCCACAGAGACACTCTGATTTGTCCATTCCTTCTTCATCTCTACCAACAAATATTATTATTAAATAACTACTCTATACAAAGCACTAGAAAAAAATACCAGGAGAGATGTATAAGACAGAGAATTGCATGTTATATATGTGTGGGCATGAAAAGAGAAAAGATAGAACAGTACATATGTGCATCACTTGGCTTCTAAAAATCAGTTCTCTAATCCACGGTAAAAACACACAACTGTACTTATATTCCCTACTTTTTTCTTTTTACATTTAAATTTCTCATTAAAAAAGGTACGTTGAAAAATAAAAGCATTTCCCAATGAAATTAAAATAGCTATCGTTAAAAGTAAGCATGGATTTTATGGCTAATGGAAGTTTGAGATTTGAAAAACTAAATAAATCCCTGAAATTCTGTAAAATATCAATTAAAATTTAAATATTCTGAAGTAGAAGAGCTAAATATAACCTTAAAATGGAAACCTGCCCAATTATTATAAAAAAAAAAAAAATGGAAACCTGGAACACTCGTATCTGGATAAATCTTTAAATTATGATCAGTACCAAATTTCTTAAAATTTTACAAGTCCTAACAGTATAAAGGAAAAACTAATATCACAGCAAGATCCTTTTTGGCCCACCTCCTAGGGAAATGGAAATAAAAACAAAAATAAACAAATGGGACCTAATGAAACTTAAAAGCTTTTGCACAGCAAAGAAAACCATAAACAAGATGAAAAGACAACCCTCAGAATGGGAGAAAATATTTGCAAATGAAGTAACTGACAAAGGATTAATCTCCAAAATTTATAAGCAGCTCATGCAGCTCAATATCAAAAAAACAAACAACCCAATCCCAAAACGGGCAGAAGACCTAAATAGACATTTCTCCAAAGAAGATATACAGATTGCTAACAAACGCATGAAAGGATGCTTAACATCACTAATCATTAGAGAAATGCAAATCAAAACTACAATGAGGTATCACCTCACACCAGTCAGAATGGCCATCACCAAAAAATCTACAAACAGTAAATGCTGGAGGGGGTGTGAAGAAAAGGGAACCCTCTTGCACTGTTGGTGGGAATGTAAATTGATACAGCCATTATGGAGAACAGTATGGAGGTTCCTTAAAAAACTAAAAATAGAACTACCATACAACCCAGCAATCCCACTACTGGGCATATACCCTGAGAAAACCATAATTCAAAAAGAGTCATGTACCACAATGTTCATTACAGCTCTATTTACAATAGCCAGGACATGGAAGCAACCTAAGTGTCCATCAACAGATGAATGGATAAAGAAGATGTGGCACATATATACAATGGAATATTACTCAGCCATAAAAAGAAACAAAATTGAGTTATTTGTAGTGAGGTGGATGGACCTAGAGTCTGTCATACAGAGTGAAGTAAGTCAGAAAGAGAAAAACAAATACCATATGCTAACACATATATATGGAATCTAAAAACAAAAGAAAAAAAAATGGTTATGAAGAACCTAGGGGCAGGACAGGAATAAAGACACAGACGCAGAGAATGTACTTGAGGACACGGGGAGGGGGAAGGGTAAGCTGGGACGAAGTGAGAGAGTGTCATGGACGTATATACGCTACCAAATGTAAAATAGATAGCTAGTGGGAAGCAGCCACATAGCACAGGGAGATCAGCTCAGTGGTGGTTTGTGAACACCTAGAGGGGTGGGATAGGGAGGATGGGAGGGAGACGCAAGAGGGAGGAGATATGGGGATATATGTATATGTATAGCTGATTCACTTTGTTATAAAGCAGAAACTAACACACCATTGTAAAGCAATTATACGCCAATAAAGATGTTAATAATAATAATAATAATGATATATGAATAATTTAAATTATTCTAGTAATAGGTGGAGTTAAGAGTAAGACAAATAACCAAACATTAGACAAATATTAGCAAATATTTAGTAAGGTGCAAATAAAATCA
Source organism: Balaenoptera musculus (assembly GCF_009873245.2). Classification (NCBI taxonomy): domain Eukaryota; kingdom Metazoa; phylum Chordata; class Mammalia; order Artiodactyla; family Balaenopteridae; genus Balaenoptera; species Balaenoptera musculus. The sequence goes on from NC_045788.1 coordinate 106,561,834, forward strand.
GCTGTGTAGATATTTGTACACTTGCTATACTCACGGCAAAACTTAAGAATGGCCTAGCTAACTCAAAATAGGACCCCAAACACAATTGTTTACCTATAGGCATAAAGGGCAAATATCTTTTCTTAAACAGAAATTCAGTACTTAAATATGAAATGTCCTTTATGATTCTCATAATTCTATTCACATAAATGACACAGAAGTACAGCTGTTTTCACCAGGAAGGACATTAATGTAGTTAGAAAATTTTTATGGCGATATGCAGGCATAGCAATACAAATCATTTAAAAAATACTACTAAAAATCCTGGTGGTTTTATACTTGGACATATTTATTTCTGGCAGACCATGACAACCGTGTTCATCACAAACAAATTAATGATTTTGTCTTCATCTATTTAAATGATCTCATTTTAATATTTCAAAAACCAAGAAGTCACAGCAAGGAAGCTAAATTAAATATAAAAGAAAACAGCTCTCTAGGGCGCAAACATTTCTAAAAGCAATTTTTCTTCTCTGCTTTATTTATATTCCTGGTGACCTCTTTGCAAGATACCTTAGAGATTTTAAAAGATTTCTATTTAGCCAATTGTATCACAGCTCAAATGTAAAACCTAATAATTCATTCTTTAGACAGTCAAAACACAAAATAAAAATAATTTCTACAAGACTATTTGAACCAAAAACACAATATAGAACTCTCAAAATATAAAATACTAATTTGTGTGTAGTAATTAAAATATTTAGCTATATCTTTTAAAGTGTTTACCCATTAATTATAATTTCCATTAATCACTTGAGCACATTCATTTCTAATCTCAGTAAGGTAAAAATTCTAAAAATTCAGATTACCTTTTTCCAAATTATTATTTGCAAACCAGTGTTTTTTTTTGTTTTTGTTTTAATTATCATTTGTTTTAAGTATTTGAGATGATAATAACCCTAGGATGTCATGGACTTTAAAATCACTGTGGGAAACCATCTGGAATCTTTTATTACACTTTACATTCTTTGTAGGTAATGGGAAAGAAAAGGCTCTGAATGATACAAGCCTGTCTACCATTCCACCCTCATCCAGCCCTAGGATCTGTTTCCCTTTGGGCTGCAGGCCTCCTTCTGATGTCTTGGCTCCCTTTCTCCCACTGCTGTACCTCCGTATTGACTGCTCCTGCTGCCTTCCAGTTTATCTCCTCTAAACTCTTCTACTCTCTCTTCAAATATCGTTTTTAAAGATATAACTGACTTTTAATACTGTGTATGTTTAAGGTGTACAACATGACATTTGGTACACATACATACTGCAAAATGATTACCACAATACTTTTAGTTAACAACTCCATCCCCTCACATAATTACAATCAAATACCACATCTTTAAAACTCCTTCCTTGTTCCTTTAGACTAAGTATATGCTTGCTGTGGCACAGAGGACTTTTCCTTCATCACACTGATAGTGTGTTTTTTTTTTTTAATATTTACCTTTATTTACATTTGTGTGTGTGTGTTTACAATAACTTGGTGCCTTTTTATGTAAGTGTTATATTTTTATTAATATCTGTCTCCCCTACTAATACATAATCTTCCAGAGCACAGGAATCCTTTATGTTTTCATTGACAGTTAAATTCCCAACTTAACACAGTGCCCAGCTCTTATCAGGAGTTCATTAAATAAACAAATGACCCCAAGAAGCAAAGAGTGAAGTCTGCCCATATATAAACAACTTGAATGAATCAGGTAGAAAGCATTCCAGAATCTTTTTATTTATAGGTTTTCTGGGTAAAATCTTTCAATGACAATCCCAGCACAAAGGTCTTAATTCAAATAAACACTGAGCATTTCTGATTTAGCACCCTCTTCCCTATATTCCATACATCTCAAAGAAAGTACAAGGTTTAGCAAAATTAATTTGGTTTTAAAACAGCTGGTAAACTAGAGTAGGAAGTATACTGTCTTACTTGCATCTATTTGTCTGTCTCCCATCCATCCTCCCTCCCTCCCTTCCTTCTTTCCTATTAACATCCTAAGTATAGGTCCTTCAGATAGAGCAGTACTGATATCTTTATCACTCAACAGTTCTGTTTGGATTGGAGTTTCTTTAGGTACTTCTTCATACCTAATGGATAGAAACGATTATTTTAGCTTTGAGGGAAGGTTTTTTCCTACAGCACTCTCTTCTCAGTAATCTAGATAAATTGCCAAGCAAGCACATTGTAACCTTGGTAAATTTATCTATGGGAACACTCACATAAGCTTGAAATTAGTATGCCCCTGGAGACTACTCTATTTTTCCTTCTTAATCAGACCTTTAGGTGGATAGTCAGTGTCTTAGAACTGAGCAGACAGAATTTGCAAGCTGAATAATGTTGGCACACAGAATGCATTATTTTACACGTGGAAGAAAAATCGTGACTAAGTGACAGTGAGGTTTTTACTTGCATGCTGTTGGTAACCTTCTGTCCCTATACACAGGCAGAGGGCTTTCTTGGTTAATGGGCTGGGTTTGTGGAACACTTGTCCCTTGATGCTGTCTGAGCCCTGAGGTCAAGACACAGACAATTTACATCCATTTACCTGACATTCTTTATACTCAAAGGCTACCAGTTTAGTCCCAGAAAGCCTGACCCTACCGTGGTTTGATAAATAGGCAGGCAAGAAATATTGCATTAACACAGTTCTTATATTCAGTCAAGGGAAAAACTACAGAAGCATAAGGTATTATAACATTTTGCACTCATTCTGCTTTTACCAGGCTTTTAAACTGCCATTAGTGCTTACTTGTAAAATCTGTTTCAATTTAGATTAAATTAAGAACAAAAATCTGTGTATTTTCTAAATAACCCATCACTTAGATTGCTTAAACATTGCTTTATATACATAGCCATTTCTGCTAACATATCAAAAAAGAAAAGGTATTTTTTAACTTTTTTTATGTTTATGGCATAATTTCAGAGGACTTAAAAATCAACTGAACTAGTGGCTTAATGAATGTTTTCAACTGTAATATTTTTTGATTCATAAAATTTATCAGAAACTCAAGAGAGCAGTTTATCTTTTCTCCTCCAAAGGAGTATTGATCTAAGTGATATGTCACTTTAAGAGATATTGCTATTTAAATAACCAGAGAGCGAAGGCTTATTTTCACCCAGCTAAAGAGTATCAGTGTACTCAGATTCATTAAAAAAACCTTGAAATAAATTTTAGAGTCATGAAGATTTTACTTGCCTGTTCATTTTTCTCTTGACTTATTTTTTATGAACTCTATGAGAATCTCAACTTATTTTCCTATACTAATTTTTTGCTTCATTCATTCAATAAATGTTTATTGAACAATTACTCTATGACAGATACTATAGTAGTTTTTATGGATTCTACAGTGACCAGGAGAGAAAACTTCTGCACTGATGAATGCTTACTTTGAAGGCGTTATATTTTTAAAATAATGAGAGAAAATCAATCAACATAAAATAATGTCAGACAGTTCTAAGGACTATGAAAAACAGAAGGAAATATTAGGGGACAGAGGGTAATGAGTGGTACTAATTTGGAATGAATGATCAAAGAATGCATATATCAGGAGATAAATTTTAATCAGAGATTTGAATAAATTGAGAGTGTATATCTGAGGAAAGATTTTCCATGCATAGGGAACAGCAAGTGCAAAGGTCCTGAGCAAGTGAATCACTTGAAGTATTCAAGAAATAGGAAAAGGGCCAGTGTGGCTGGTGTAGATTTAGGGGAGGGGAAGGGAACGGTAGAACACGGTATCAGATAATGTAGCTTTAAGGCTAAATTAAAATGACTTACAGGCTGTGGGATGCCATGGAAAGGGGGCTATTAGTTAGATCCATCCAGGTTTCATTTCTCACTTTAGTCACTTGCCAACTGTCAATATGTAAATTTGAAATAGGAGTAACTGTCTTGCAAATAGAAGAGCAGCAGAAAACCATAAGAAATTAATGTTTAAATTAATGCACGTTAGAAAATAGGTCCTCTGCTCACCTATAACAATCACTCAATGACAATTATCAGAAGAAGAATAAATAATATACAGTCCATTTCTCTCCTACCCTCATCCCAAGATACACAAACTTTGAAATCAAGCAACAAATGTTTATCATTTTAGTTGATCTTTGTGGTTGCAAACTACAGAGATTCACTCATGTTGCTCCACGTGAGAGATTTACTATAAGTGTAGAGAAGGAAAAAAAAATGCAATTTAATAGGAACACTGATGGTGGCAGATTCTTCCTTCTATGGGAGAATCATTATTCAGCTCCAGGAACTGGCAGCTCTTTTATTCAACAAAGCACTTTAATGCCCAGTATGGCTAAAGGCCAAATCTTCCAAACACACTTAGTCTAAATGGGATTGTCTGGGCAAAAAGATCACTGAATCACTGACACACACACATACACACGCACACACACACACATCACACTTAGACATTTCTTTGTTGGGCTGATAAACTGAGGGGGAGAGGATATCAGTACATGGATGAGAAGAGCCCAAGTAACTCAGCTTGGGAAGGGCAAAAGCAAGAGTAATAATGCCGAAAGAACAGGCCCAAAAGAGAAGTGACCACGGTAGTCATCCCAATGTTCTGCTATGGACAGCGGTTCTCTTCATGTCTCTGCTCTCTTAACAAGCAGCTTCCTTATCTCTCTTCTTTATCATATATGTCTCTGTCTCAGAGTTAACATTCCCACACAACTTCAAATCATACATGTCATCACACTGAACTCATTTTTTCACGTTAACATTTCATGTTGAGCTTTCACTACTATTGATTTATATTCCCGGTGCTTTTTTGGTGCAACTTGCTGAGAAATGAATTTGATTCACTTGGACCTGAGCTGGCCTATGAAGAAAGGCTGCAGATGGATAGAGCTTGGGGAATGGGAAGAATAAAATAATAAAATGCTATCAGCAGAAGAAGCAGAAATTTGAAAATCATGCTTAATGAACACCAAGAAAGACAGAATCTTAGACTAAGGGTTGTATTTGGGACATTTGACATTGGAAAAAGCAAGACAATTTAAGGCATACATCCTACTTGTTGACAGACTAAAAGGAATACATAAGTTACTGTATGATTTATTTCTACTTAGTTATTCTCTCCTGAACAACAAAACAATATAGATTTCATTTTAATTAGAAAAAGTAATTCACATGTGAACAGGAACCTGAGAAAGCACATGAAGAGTATTGCACATTTATCCTTCACTGTTCACTGAGGCTACATTTGTAGGTTCTACGTCCTCTCCACAGGGACCAGAAGTAGGTTTATAACAGCATTAGAATTAGGGGATGTTTGTGCTGAAAAAGACCTTAGAGAGCATCTAATACAATTCTCTCATTTTACAGATGAGGAAACTGAAACTCAAGAAGAGAATCTGAGTTTAGTGATATCACACTTAGTAGTGCAGCTAAGAAGAGAACCCAGGAATCTTCTGTCCCAGAGCAGTATTTCCAGTATACCATCCTCCTCCATCATAATGGTACAGACTTAACAGCAACGACAAAGTAATCTATATAACTGAAAAAGTAGTCTGTGCTTCTGGCCCTATGTTAAGTGCTGCTGTGTTCAGTTGATGCTGCTTATTTAACACTCTGCTGTCTGCATATTAATTGTATTTATATTATCCAGAGGCTTGGGATGCATGAACGAAAGAGATCCTATCCTTTTATACTGTCATATCTGTCTTTTACATATTACTGGTGATTACATGCCTCTTTGTTCTCCAAAACTGCTCTAAAAGACTTAGGCATTCTTCAGGGCAGAAAGCACATATAATTCTTCATTCTGTGACAATAATAATTGCTTTTTGACTGACCACTGCTCGGATTTCAAGAATGCAAGTAAAATTGTGCTTATTTTTTAAAAAGTTATATCTATGCATCACAGCTACATATTCTTTATGTTCAATATCTCTTAATACCACTTACAAAAAAACCTTTAGCCTTTTGCTGCTCTTTTCATTGAATGAAATGCATCAAGCAGTTTTCACATGTGCCAGTTCCAGTTCTTTATGATGTCAGAGATAACTGTTTTGGCCTCAGGGAAAGAATGTGCTTTCTGCTGTAGATGATGGCTGCAGAACAATCTGAGTAAAAAATGAACCAGTTGTGAAGTCTTAGGTTTCTTTATCTTATCAATTATTGAAGAAAGAAACTTTGTTTAGCACAAGGAGAATACTAAAAATGTCAAGATAAAATGATGGAAAATGAAGTTGAGGGTAGGAATGGGTACAGTAAACAAGTTTGAAGTTAACAGGCTCTCTAATGGATGAGATAGAGGATGTGTTAACCACATTTACATTTTATCAGGTGAGATTATTTCTGTTTTTAAAATAATAAAAAGGGAAATTGAATTTTTACTATCAGGGGAAAAGTTGAGACAAGTCTATCATCTGTGAAATCCACATCCATTTCTTCCTGGACAAATAAATGTATTTGACTATTACGACTGTGAGAATAACCAGAGGCATTACACAGAATCAAAAGTATATAAGCTACATGGCATGTGCGTTTACACTCAAGTAGACTGAGATATAACCACACTGTTCATTTAAAAAGCAATAATCTAATTTATGTATGTTTAAACACTAAGTTTATTAGAACTTTTTGCTTGGACAGTAGGAAAACATGATCGGGGTTTCCCATTCTCAGGGCAGATGATGGTAAAGCTCAGAGCTTGATATCTTGTCATTTTCTGATTGTGCTATCAGAAGGAAGAAGAGCAGGAAGCCAAGAAAAGGAAAAGATCACCTCCACCACTGTCCACCACTGTCACATAAGTGGTGATTTTCTAAGGTTCATAAAATATCAAAATAACCAAAACTGGCAGTAAAAACTACCGGACATTTAATTGCTAGGCACTTTCCATAAGCAAATGTTTTGTGACGGTCCACTATGAGCCAACATTGTTAATATACAGTTACGTTAAATTAGCTTTGAAATATGGAAGAATGGATAATGCCAGTTAACATTTATTGAGCAATAATTATTGACAAAGGTGCTGTGCTTATCTCTTACTCTCATGATGTCGTTTAATTTCCACAACAATTCTATGAGGAAAGTACTATTGTGAAACCCATTCTGTGGGTGAGGAAACAGAGATTTAGAAAGTCAAAATTAACATTACTTAGACAGTAAGTAGTTCTCACAGATGACAAATCCCGTTCCCATACGATTCTGCCTGCTCTGAGTAGATTTAAGGCCTTTGGGGCAAGAATATCAGAAGAGTAGCAGTTCCTAAAATCAGAATATTCCCTGAGCAGTGATTGTGCCCCCAACTGAGAGAAAATTCAAGGAGGAAGACTGATCTAGATTTGGCTGGACTCTCTTGGATGATGTGTCTAGATATGTAAATTGTTTTCTTCAGTCAAAGAAGAGTGCTCTTTACTTATATATATTTTACCTTGAGCTACACTGTCCAATATGACAACCACCATCCTCCAGTGGCAACTGAGCACTTGAAATGTGGCTAGTCTGAAGTGAAGTTACGGTAAGTAGAAAATACATATTGCACTTCAAAGACTTAGTACTAGAAAAAGAATAAAAAATATCTCAGTAATAATTTTCATATTGATTATATGTTGAAATCATAATATTTTGGATATGTTGAGCTCAGTATTTTATTATAATTAATGTTGCCTTTTAAAAATACTTTTTAAAGTTTGCTACTGGAAAAATTTAAATATATGTGGCTCACATTATATTTTATAGTACAGTGCTGATCTAAAGTGCTTTCTTCCAAGTCTTGCGTTTTGGAGAGGTTTAGTGAGCTATACTCCCTGTTCGCTCATATGGTAATGATTTTATGAGGGAGCAAGAGATCTAAACTAGCTTCTTCTGCTGTAAGAATGTGAGGGGTTTTGTTACTTCCCCTATGCTTATCTTACAATCTCCTGTTTATTTACCAACTATAATCAGCACTAATCCCTTATGACAAAAATAAAATTGACAGTTTTATTTTAGAATGATAATAATAGAGGGCAGCATGGAAAACTATGTCATCCCCTTAGCCAGGCATATATATATATACATACAGTGAAAAGGAAACCAGATTAATCCTTTGGGTTGCTGCAGGATAGACAAGAGAACCTAGGTAGCATATCTAAATCTGGTAGGAGATCGTGGGGCTGAATATTGTGGCTTTAGGACATCATCATAGATGGCGAAACCAAAGTTACAACAATTCAACACTGAGATGGGCTGATTTGTTTTCTCAAAGAGGATACAAAAGCAAAAGCTTCCATATTACTAGCTGGGAATCAGGATTCCATAACTGACACTTAATTTTAAGAAGATTAGGATTAGTATGGGAAGTAGCAGAGAATCGTAACACCTGGTGAGAATGAGAACTATAAAAATTTAATAAAAAATAGAGAAAGGAAGTTCAATGTAATCAAAATTTGAAGTGAAATATATTAACACAGCTATGGAAACAATGAGAAAATTGCTGATTACCAGAAAAACAAAGGAAACTTTTAAAGACACAAAAGACTTTAGTGAAAAGAACAAAATCACTTGGCAAAAGGATCCTTCTATTTTCATTAACTGTTGGCAGTAAAGTAATGGGGTAGCACAGCCTAGATATCAAAGTTAAATTTCTGCCATTCACTTTCATTTGAAAGAAGCGAATTAAAAAATGAAATTAACTGTTATTAGAAATCTATTTTAAATAGCAACTAACTTCCAGTGTGTAATAAAGAACCGATACATATTAAGAGCAAACTCATACCCATCTTCTGTAGGATAGTATCGATAATGATCCCAAGATATTACAACATTTAAGTTTTTCAAATTATCAAAATTAAATTATACTTAGCAAAACTGGACAGTTAAGTGCATTTTAAGATTTTAGAAATGGCCATTTAACGTATGACAAAGTGAAGATTTTTATAACTACTGAGCATATACAACATGTCAGATGCTGCTAAGCAGCCTTCAAGCAGAAAATATTTATGTTTAATAGAATAGACCATGGAAAAGACAGTTGAAAATAATAACAGCTCCTACTTCACTTATTATTCACAAATATCGAATGAGACTCTACTACATACCAGATACTCTTAAAGATTCTAGAGATTTGGCAGCAAGCAAGGGAGGCTGTTATAAAGACAAGAAGTGGTGATGGCTTGCACCAGGGTACTTGTGTGGAATGGTCGTATGCACTGGACTGATTTGGGTATGTAAAGAAGGTAGAACCACTAGGAATTTTGTTGATGCATGTGAAGTAGGGTGTGATTCAAAGAGGTGTAAAGATGCCTCCATGTCCTTTTTCCTGAGAAACTAAAAGGATGGAGTTGCCACTATGTGAAAAGTAGAAGAATATGAAAGAAAAACATGTTAGGGAAGGAGAAGAAACTCAATTTTGGACACGCTAATTTGGAAACGCCTTTAGACCAGAAGCAGACACTGGATGAATATATGAGTCTGAAGCTCAGAGCAGAGGCTCTCAACTGTAGATACGAATTTGAAAATCACCAGCTTATGGATGGTATTTAAAAGCATGGACTGAACGATATCAACAATTAAATGAAAGTAGACAGAACAGAGAAGGGGCCTAGGGGCTGAAAGACCAAAGATACTGAAAAGGAGCATCCTATGAGGAAAGAGGGAAAATCAGAAGGGTGGGTTTCTGGCAGGCAAATGAATAAAACGTTCCCAGTAAGAGTCAATGATTTACGTACTGTAGAAAATACTTCCATTTAATTAAGGTGAGAACTCAAAAATGTACCAATGACATTGACTAGAACAGTTTTGATAGAGTGGTGGCAATGGAAGATTGGTTGCAGTGAGTTCGAGCTAGCATGGGAGCACAGAAATAAGAGACAGTAGAGAAAACTCCTTTGAAGAGATTTGTTGTAAACAAATAGAGGACAGAGTGAAGCTGTAGCTACAGAGGAAGTAGGGCCAATACTTCTTTAGGTATAGAGAAATAACAGCATGCTGTTATGTTGATAGGAAAGATCAAGTGGGAAGGTGAAAACCTTTTATGCTTAAGAAAACTTTTACGTTGATGTAGAAAAGAGAAAGGATATTGCTGGGGCTCTGCAGAAGCACAGATGAGAGAAGATGGGGTCTGTACATAATGGAGGTGTTGGTTTCCACCAGTAATAGCAATGGCAGTCAGAGAAAATGCAGCATACGTAAGCACAGAGTTTGACAGGTGGATGGAAATACTGGTGGCAGGGTGTGCAAGGTTCAATTCGGATTGCTTCTATTTTTCTCAGTCAAATAGAAAGCAGAATCATCAGATGAAAGTAAGAATGAGAGATCTGTTGAAGGTGAGGAGAAGAGAAGGGTATAGCATGATCATCCAAATGAAAAAGGTAACAGACTGGGAATATAGTATGATTCCTAGAACCCATCGAATCTAGCGGGCATCAATTTAAAGAGAATCCAATCAAAATGCTGTGTGTGTGCTCATTTGCAACTTTATTGAACTTCAGGGGAGTATGGAATAATCTTCACAATAGCCCTATTAGGTAGGTACTATTATGCAGGAACAAAGAGGGGTTAAGGAAATTGCCCAAGATCACAGAATTAGTAAGGGTTAGTCTTTGGATTCTAATCTATACATAGCTTCCATCACTTACCACTATACTTACTGCTTCCATGTAATTGTGTATTACATGTGTATTCCATGAATACACTAAGTATCTGGTCAGGGCAATGAAGTGATCTTAGTGCCACTGTCCAAGATAAAGAGTGCAGAAAAGGGAGAAGGTTTCAAGCATGGGAACAACGGAACTAGGAGATTACTGGAATTTTGTACTTTGGTAGTGGAGTGGGTCTGTGAATTTTTCTGAAATAGAACAAGGTTCTGGCTCTCACAATATTCGCATTTTAGTAGAGAAACAACCACAGTATACCAGGATAAGTGCTACAATTGATGTCCAATGGAACTAGAGAGGAGGAGTGCTCACCACCCTTGGAGGAAGTGGGAAGAAAAGGTGTCAACAAACACCTCCCAGATGGTAAGATGGTTAGTCAGATTCTTGAAGAATGAATACAAAGTCCTCAGGCAAAGAACCACATGTGCAGAGGCATGGAAAAATATCACTTTCAGGGTCCTGTTAATGCTCCATCTGGGAAGAATGGTGCAAGTGTAAGGAGATTACACAGGAAAGATGGGTTGGGAACAGCTGGAGAGCTATTTAAAAATCAGAGGGAGAGAAGTGGCATGAGAGGATTTGCATTTTAAGAAGAAAACGCTGGACCCAATTTGAAGGATATATTGGAAAGGGAGTGGGAGGGAATATTTGAGATGATGAGACCATTTTAGTGATTATTACAGCTGCACAGTAACTGGGAGAGAAGTAGCAATTGTGAGGATGAAGAAGAGGTAAGTCCCTGACTAACAGAAATCTCTTGAAATTGTTTCAATTTTTACCATGCTTTTTAAAAAAATTTTTTTTAAATTAGGAATAGTGTTATTTTATTGGGGAAAAACAAAATGCTATTGGCTACACCTGCCAATAATTCAGCAATCACCTAACAGGCTACAGACCCTGTGAAACTGCTTTTTATATCATTATCCCAGTCTTGGTATATCTAGTACCAAAAACAAAATAATCTACATTTCAGCATTTTAAAGTTAAAAAATTGTTTTAAATTAATCGTTAAACTGCAATTGTATACCAATAATTAACATGTGAACAGATATCAAACTCTTCTATCAAACTATGGCATGTGATATAGTTAGCAATCTCAATTTGAAGACTTAACTGACATAGAATTTTGGTACAGATTGATTCTAACAAACTCTGAAGGGTCCCCAAAGAGCTCAAATATATTAAATCCTTTTGGAACTAAGGTAGATATAAACAAACAAATAAATAATAAAGTTACCTACTCTATATTTAACTACAAGAGAGAATTAATAACATATAATGGCCTCTTGCTTTTAGTTAAAGACAACAGTATATTACAAGTATTTATATCTACTCTATCTGAAACTAAAACTTAAAATCGGTATTGATTATTTTGGTAAAACTTAAAAAATGGCTTTGGGATACCTATAAAATCCAAAAATATCTCCTGTAGGCTTTGGTATAATCTTCATTTTATTTTGTAAAGCTGCTTGAGATTTTCTTCATTAAAATTCTCTTCATTTGGCCATCTGAGCTAGCAGTCATTTACTTCTTAGTATGAAATAGTTTATCCAGAATTGCCCTCTTCTTTACACAACTATAACGAAAAAGGCATAGAGACATCCTGTATCATGAACAACCCTAGCAGTTGGATCAACCAAGATGGGCTCCATCACATGAAGCTCCCACTGGATGCCTCACAGTGGAACATCAGGAACCAGGGCTATGCTCAAGGCAAATGTGTACACTGAAAATCTGGCCTAAACAGCATCTTTTTTCTTTTAGGTCCCTGTGCCAGTAGTTGCATTTCAAATAGCAAACTAGTTAAATTTATTTAAACTCAAAGTCCTCCATGATGTCGTTTAGCCCCAATTTTTTTTTAACATCTTTATTGGAGTATAACTGTTTTACAATGTTGTGTTAGTTTCTGCTGTATAACAAAGTGAATCAGCTATATGTATACATATATCCCCATATCCCCTCCCTCTTGCATCTCCCTTCCACCTTCCCTATCCCACCCCTCTAGGTGGTCACAAAGCACCTAGCTGATCTCCCTGTGCTATACGGCTGCTTCCCACTATCAATCTATTTTACATTTGGTAGTGTATATATGTCAATGCAACTCTCTCACTTTGTCTCATCTTACCCCAAATTTAAAAATCTATAATCAGACAGCATTTCCCAGATCTACAATGAAGTCGGTCCTTCATCTAATATGTTGCCAGCCATATTGAAAGGTCAGCAGCTGATAATCTTCACAGTATTCCCACTTAGAATACCCTCAAAACACCAAAGAAAAAAGCCCATATTTTAATGTTAACTTATTATCAGGGGCAAAGCTATTTCTCCTGAATTACAGCTATGGAACTGCAAATTAACAATCCCCAAGTGGAGGATGAATAACCCAAATTCACAGTAATAGTTAAAATTGCTGCATGCAATACAGTTCAATACCTTCTCTCAAAGAGCTGAATTCTTAAAAATCTCATTTAACAACCCTAACCTTCATTTTGAAAGGGATGTTTGCTCAGTAAATGAAATTTAAAATTGAGTAGTTGTACCTCTTGCTTCCTTTTTTTAAAAAAAGGAGTTTGGTTATAGTTCGTAATAATCTAAGGACTGGAAGTCATAATGTTAAAGAGAGAAAGAGGGGAAAAAAATGCACCATACATGCTGGTCAGTTTTCCCTTTGGAAATATCTGATCTTATTCTGTGTCAAAGTCTATCTGTCCATGATGTTATTTTTAAACCTTGAAGAAGGAGGAAACTGATTGATCTTAAACGATTTCTAAAAACCTATTTTTCCCCCATACTTTGCCCATTATAAGCCACAGGGATCAACCTACCCCCTGCTGATAAACTCCATAGTTTGAAAACACTAATCAAACAAGATAGTGAAATGATCAAAGGGTAGTAGTCTGATTCCTCCATTCAGTGTACGACGTATCTGTGAACTGAAGGAGAGCAGGAGATTTCAAATAAAGACTAAAAGAACTCTTTTAAAGCATTTCTTTTGTACTTGAAAATTTGTTCATTTTGAGCTATAAAAAAACAGGAGAGCTAAAAGCCTAATAAATTCCTTTGATCTGGACATGCCAAGTTCTTAAAGAGAAAGTCTAAAAGGTTGCAGACTGTCTGCTGTTTTCTAAAAATTAAAATCCAGCAAACTATCACCTCATCTCCCCACTGCCTCCCTGCCCCCCACAGAGGGATATTCCATCCATTTTAGGAAGAATAGAAAATATTAGACATGATTAGAGTAAGATCTAAGCTTACTCAAATATTTTGACCAAGAATACAGGAATCTCTTACCATGTTGTAGTCCCAGGGAGGGCACCTCTCATCCAGGGCCTCTCCTGGAAACAGTCAGATGAATCACTGGAATCATTTGGCATGAATAGAGGCAATGAACAGGCATCTAAACCCTAAATATTCCCTGGTGGAAAAGTGATAATTTAAATTTGAGAAGTAATAGATTTTAAAGTAACAAAGTACGAAATGGATAAATGAGAGCATTTAAATCCATAAGAAGGCATTTAAACTCATTTTCAAAAGTTGAAATCCTATGCTGGCTACACAAAAATATGTCCACAGCCAGATGTGTCTGTCATTTTGTGCTCTACTCCAAACCATGCTACTCAAAGTGAGGTCTACACATGAGCTCCATCAGTTTCACTTGGAACTTGTTAGATACATCAAATTTTAAACCTTACCTTACCCCAGATCACTTGAATCAAAATCTGCATTTTAACAAGGTCCTGGGTGACATAAATGGTCATCAAACTTTGAGAAGCACTGGCCTGGACTAATAATGCTTTTGATACCTGTCACAAATTTTATTTCTAATACACACTCTGAATTTATTCACAAATGTAAATACTACAAAGAGTTTTGTAGAAAACTTTCTCTAGAATTCCGAACTAAAGGAGGAAATAAGAATTTCCAATAGCGTGCATTCCTGAAATGATATTTTCCCTTACATTTTCCCAGATTTCTCTGTGCCTCTGTGTGTGTGTGAGAGAGATCAATGTGTGTGTTGTTCTGCATTACCTTTTCCGTTAAATCAAGTTCATCCCAGAACCTTTATAGAAAATTTTTCTTGAGCAATGTATTATTATACAAGAGGTAAAAAGATGAGTAACATATAATCCACATCCTCAAGTTCATAAAACGTTAGGAGAAGACTAACCAATAATTCAAAACAAATATATAGTTAGTGTCTTGGGCACCAGGCATTCATTACAATATTATAAAGGAAGAGAGAGAAAAAGAGTGCACTAGGCATGGTCTAGCATGCCAGAATACCTTCCTTGAGGAAGCCACCACTTTCACTAAATACAGTTCTGAGGAGGCTGTCCAATATATTTTCCAGAGGTGGGCTTAAGACCCAGGCAAGGAAATCACAGTACCATATTCTCCACAATACGGCCAAAACTGGGCAAGAGATTCAAGCAGGGTCCATCAGAAACTACTGAAATGACATAAGGACTCTAAGAGAAATCAACGTTATTTTTTTTTTTAACTGGAATCAAGAAAGATGCACACACACAAACACATACACATACCTACACATTTATATATGGAGAAAGAGAAATATATGCAAATATTTGTTGCTATAAATATTTATTTGTAACAGTGTAAATATCCATCAACATATCCATGAGTAAAAGCCCACATACAGAAGGAAGCTGATTAAAGACACCAGGAGATTGAGAGAAATAACTATAATGACGTAATGCGTAACCTTGGATTTAGACTTGCCTAGACTAGAATCCATTACGAGTCTTTCAAGATACTGAAAAATTACATTCCACTTCTAGTCAAGGTAGTGTGGGTTAGAGTTCTATAACTCAAAAATGTAAGATTCTTGCCTATTACCAGAACTAACATTTACTGGGAATCCTTTATATAAGAGGAATATATCATGATCTGTTAAATGTATTACTTGATTTATTCCTATAATGCACTGTATGCAACAACATAAATATTATTATCCTAATTTTATTGAAAAGAAAATGGAGGCTGAGAGACTAAGTAAGTGGAGATAATTATTCAGATCTGGGTTTAAATCCCATCTCTGTTTGTGTTATCCATATCTGTGTCACCTTAAGTAGTTTGATTAAAAAAGTACCAAAATTTTCTATGAAAGGTTTAAACAGGGAGAGAGAATATACAACTTGCCAGGAATTTAGGAATGTCTTCATAGAGGAGATACTGTTAATCTAAGCCCAGAGGCAGTGGTAGAATTTCAAAAAGACAAAAATAGTCTAGGGAATTGTATGAACACTGGCTTAGTAGAAGATTTTGGACATATTCAGAAGTAGCGCAAACATGTTTTGAACATAGGGAGAAAGAATTGGGAGACTAGTCTGGACAGACTAATTGATATCATGTTGTAAATCTCTAAATTCAAGGTGTTCAGTTTATATTTAATTTATTAGGCATTTGGAATTCACTGAAAATTCTTGAGCTGAGCCATGAACCAATGAAAATTACACTTAAGAGCGATTGATTTAGTTAAGATGTGTAGTTTGGATACAAGAGGAAGAGACAGAACACAGGCTACTAATGTAGGAAGAAATTTTAATAATCTAGGTCCATTTTGCTTATATATTTTAAAGCTCTATACAAATAAGCTATAATTATTGATAATGATAGATTGATCTATGGGACTTTTATTTATTCTATTTTTTCTTTTATAATTTTTTAAAGAAAAAAATATGTTCATACAGTGACATATAACATCAAAGAAACGTAAATACTTAACCCCCCAAATTTAAGATCATACTTGCTATTAATAATATAAATATCTAACTTTTACTTAAAAAATTCATATACTCCAATGTTAGATACGTGAGATGTTTTCAGAATATCAGTGTTTCAAGGTGTGGGGGAGACTGTAGTAGGGAAGGCTGGAGTAGGGGATGAAAGGGTTCAACTAGGATAATGATGAGGAGAATAAAAAGAAGAGGGACCCTTGGAGCAATATGAGGGAGGTATCTGCTGTAAAAGGAAGATAAACTATTGCAGTGGTTTTCAAAATGGGGTCTCTGGACCAGCAGCATCAGCATCAAAGGGCAAGTTGTTAGAAATATACATTTTTGGGCTCCATTCCAGGTCTACTAACTAAGGAACTCAGGGAATAGAGCCCAACAATCTGTGTTTTAATAAGCACTTATGTTGATTCTGACATACTTCAAAGTATGAGAGTCACTATCTTCATCTGGTTAAGAGCATGGTTCTGGGTTTGAATTCATGATTCTTTTACTAGCTGTGTGGTTTTAGACAAGTCATTTATATTGGGTAAGCTTTATATTTTCCATCTGTAAGAGTTCTCAATTGATAGGATTAATGTTAGAACTGTATAAAGTTGTTCTTATACAGTGTTTAGTGCAGTGCCTGGCATGAAATAAACACTAAACAATGACAGCTCTTATTACAAGGTAACAATCAGAGGTTGCTCAGATTAAGGAATTACTAAAATGGATTCCTGATTCTCATTTTTGGTGATTAGAAGATTACCGATAGCTTTAACAGAGTGAGCCAATATGTAATGCAATATATACAATAAAGCGTAAGAATTTCCTCACCACTTTATGATTCCTAATCTGAACAAACGGTGTGACCTTAGGCCAGTTTGTTAACTTATACTGTCCTTAATTTTTTCAACATCATTTACTGTAAATGGATTCAATGATATCCAGGTTTTTTTTTCAATTCTACATTCCAGGTTTTCCCTCGTTAATCACTAAAGCAATAAATTGTTAATCGATCATTAACAATTAGGTTTAAAGCACTGTGACCAATGATTTAGAAAATGTAAGAATTATAAAAAGCCCCCTGTGTCAGTTAGACTTGGAATATGTACATGAAAAATTAACTAACCCTAAAGGCAGTATGGAGTATTTCAAGGGAGTGACAAAAAATATATCTGGGGGAAAAAACAACCAAAGGCTGTCTAATATAACTTTAAATTCATGGCTACTAATCTTGAGTTTTTATTTCTAAGCAGAGTTCCTATATTTCTCTAGGATATTCATTTTGCAAGCCTAGATGACTCTCCAGACCTTCTACTTATTTATCAAACCTCTATCACTTGCTTTACTCTTTCCTAGCTGATAGCCATGCTTCTTAATTTCACTGAGAAAAGGAACACTCAGAAGAGAACTATGGTCAATTAATCTTTGAAAAAGGAGGCAAGAATATACAATGGAGAAAAGACAGTCCCTTCAGCAAGTGGTGTTGGGAAAACTGGACAGACTCATGTAGATCAGTGAAGTTAGAACACTACCTCACAGCATACACAAAAATAAAACTCCTAGAAGAGGAAAGAGGCAAAACATTCTGTGACATAAATTGTAGCAATATTTTCTTAGATCAGGGCAAAAGAAATAAAAGCAAAAATAAACAAATGGAACTTAATCAAACTTATAAGCTTTGCACAGCAAAGGAAACTATAAATAAGACGAAAAGACAGTCTACAGACTGGGAGAAAATATTTGCAAACACTGTGACTGACAAGGGCTTAATTTCCAAAATATATAAACAGCTCATACAACTCAATATCTAAAAAACAAACAACCCAATAAAAAAATGGGCAGAAGGCCTAAATAGACATTTCTCCAAAGAAGTCATAGAGTTGGCCAACAGGCATATTAAAAGATGCTCAACATCACTAATTATTAGAGAAATGCAAATTGTCTGAATGGTCATCATCAAAAAGTCTACAAATAATAAATACGGGGGGTGGTTTGGAGAAAACAGAATCCTCCTACACTGTTGGTGGAAATGTGAAATGGTACAGCCACTCTGGAAAACATTATGAAGTTTCCTTAAAAAACTAAAAATAGAGTTACCATATGATCCAGCAATCCCACTCCTGGGCATATATCCAGAAAAGATGAAAACTCTAATTCAAAAAGATACATGCACCCCAATGCTCATAGCAGCACTTTTTACAACAGCTAAGACATGGAAGCAATCTAAGTGCTATCCAACAGATGAATGGATAAAGAAGATGTAGTGTGTATATATGTGTGTGTGTGTGTGTGTGTGTATCTATATAAAATGGAATATTACTATATATATTCCATATATATAATAGAATATTACTCACACATAAAAAGAATGAAATACTGCCATTTGCAGCAACATGGATGGACCTAGAGATTCTCATACTGAATGAAGTAAGTCAGACAGAGAGAGACAAATATTATATATCACTTATATGTGGAATCTAAAAAATAATACAAATGAACTCATTTACAAAACAGAAACAGACTGGCATAGAAAACAAACTTATGATTACCAAAGGGGAAAGGGGGGCAGGGATAAATTAGTAGTATGGGATTAACAGATATACACCACTATATATAAAATAATGAACAAGGATTTACTGTATAGTACAGTAAGCTATACTCAATATCCTATAATGGCCTATAATGGAAAAGTATCTGAAAAAGAATATACACATAACTGAATCACTGTGTTGTACACCTAAAACTAACACAGTATTGTAAATCAACTATAGTTAGATTAAAAAAAAACAACTATACTAAATTCTCATGAACACATCTACTCACTATTTTGCCCATATATACTTCCTTCCTTTCTTTTAAACTGTTAGAATGAATTAATTTTTCATTCTTCTTTCTAAAGCTTGTATTCCTCTTACACATTAGTTCCCACACCCTCTTGTCTACTCAAAAATATTACTCAAGTAATTGTCACGTTTTACCACTACATCATCAGGTTTTTCCTCTTTATTGGATATTCCCTACTGGCATACAGCCATGATCTTATTTCCCCTCTCTTAATAAATCCCTCTCTTGACCAACTTCCCCTCCAGGGAACATCTAGTTTCTCTGCTCACATTTACTGCAAAACTATTTCAAATAGTTATCTAGTCATCCAGTCTTCAATTTATCCACTCTCATTCTCTTAAGCTGGCTTCAATAAGGCTTCTGTCTCCACAAATTCACTGAGCTGCTATTTTCGAGGTCATCGGTAACTTTGAGATGCTAAATCTAATGGTCGATTCTCAGTCTAAAGTCTTCCTTAAACTACAGCAACATTTAACAACATTGATCCCTACTTAAACACTTGAAACACTTTCTTCACTCGGCTCTTGGGACTGGTGACTTCTGATTTTCCTCCTAAGTTACTGTTTGCTCTTTTTGAGTCTTGTTTGCTGCCTTAGCCTTGTTTTATAAATCTCCTGAAGTTAAAATGTTCCAGTATTTGGACTAGTTCTCTAACAGAAATTACTCCTTAGGTGACACCATATACTCTTATAAATTAAAAAATCATTTATATTCTGATTATTTCCAAATTTATGTCTCCAGAAAGATTTATTATCTGAACTCCAGAATTACGTATTTAACATCTCCTTTTGGATATCCAATAAGCACCACAAAGCTAAACTGTCCAAAATTCCTAATTTTTCCTGACAAATCTGCTACTTCTTTAGTCTTCCCCTTCTCAAAAACCAACAATCACCATGTTCCTGTTGCTTAAGTCAAAAACCTTGATCCTTTTACATTCCTCTTATTCACTCACATACAACAACTAAGCCATCAAATGATTCTGTAAGTTCACCTTCAAAATATACCTAGAAAAATTCCACTTCTTACCCTTTCCACTGTTACTGCCTTTCCCTAGGTCACTATCATCATCATCTGTTTATTTCAACAGCCTTTTTATTGGTTTCCCCATCTCTACCTCTGCCAGTGAAAATCTACTCTAAACATATCAGCCTGGAAGAAGACCACTGTTCAAATCCTTTGTATGGCTTACGTCACTCCCAGTAAAAGTCAATAATCTGCATAATAATCTCTAACACCCTCATTCCTTGCTACTCAGAGTGTGTTTCTCAGACCAGCAGCATCGACATTACTTGGTAGGACATGCAAAATCTCAGGTACCATTCTAGACTTTCTGAATTTAAATCTACATTTTAAAAGATCCCCAGGTTATTCATATGCACATTGACATTTGAAAAAAAATTATCATAAATAATCTTCCACTTCTTTCCCTCTGGCTTCATTTTCTATCACTTTCTCCCATCACTTTCTTTGTTGCTGCCCCATGATCCCTTTACTTTTAGGACCTTTATATTTGCTGTGTTGCATTGAACTGAGTCTTTCAGTTCAACAGTCACTGAGGAACTGAATCCTGCCATTAACCCCCACGAGTGGGTTTAGAAGCAGATCCTTCACTAGCCAAGCCTTGTGATGACTGTACCTGCCCCCAAACCTTAATTTTAGCTTTGTAAGATATTCTGAGTCAAAGGATCCAGCTAAGCTGAGCCTAAGACTCCTAATTCAAATAAACCATGAGATAATCAATATGTATTGTTTGAAGCCACAAAGTTTTGGGGTAATTTGTTAACATTCAATAGATAACTAATGCAGATGTCACATACTGGCTCCTGCTTCTAGAAGGCTCATGCCCTAAACAATTAACATATTTTAAAAACAATTACAAAGACCATAAGTGAGGGTATGAGGGAAGCAGTCATTGTAACTCTTGGCTCTCAATGTATGTACTACTTAATTGGATGAATAAGAATGACATCCTAAACCATTTTTTAAAAAAATTTAGTCAATAAACTAATATAAACAAGTGTTAAGCTTATTTAACACAAATGATAAGTGCGGTCAGAGTTTAGAAAGAAATAGATTGAGGAAGTTTGGGGAACCTATCACAGTTTAGTATGATCTGAACTTCACTTAAAGAATGATAAGACTAATGTAGAAATTTATGCAATCTCTAAAGAAGACAACTCAAAATATTTTATATTCAATACAATCCATTTTTCAACATTTTATTATATCTAAAGTCATTATTTGTCCTTCTTCATCTCTCTTTATTTTTAGTCTTGTTGGAACTGTCTTTATTTCCCTCCTAAAAATCATTTCTATTGAGCTTCTCTTTTATCCAAATTCCTTCCTGTTAACTAATGGTGCCTTTATATTTCCCAGATTACAAAATACAGAAGTAAAACAGCTGTTATAAATCTTTAAGGGCTGGAAAAATTAAATGGGTAGAGTACAAATCCCCGAAGATAAGACTGATTTGCAACTTTCTTTCTTCCTTGTCATTGCTCTTGTTAAGTGACCTTTAATATGACCTGCAGGCATCAATAAACTCAAGAATAATGAGACATTTATGTTGACTTCCAGCTCAATAGAAAGTTTCTTGCCTTTTCCAGAATGTAATTAGTTCCTATTTAAATTTTTGAGATTAATAATTCCATACTTGTGCTGTGGTATGGTTTACACAAGATACATTTTTACATCTGTTGTAGCCCTGAAGAAATGCATTAAAATAAACTATTTCACACTTCATTACCAAAAGTTGTTCAAACCATGAACCTTGATCTTGGTGAACCATACTCAATACATTCCTTTGAATCTACAAGAGGCAGAGATGGAGGTACACTTTGGAGCCAATTTCCATCAAGCTATCAGAATGCATTTATGGCACATAGTATATGCAAACCAGCATTGCGAGAGTGGAATTTACAAAGAAGTATACAACGGGGCTATTCAGAAGGCATCCTTCTCTAGAAAATTAACATTTGCAGTACTTTATAAATTCAAACAAACGACATATTCATCAAGCACCAGGGAGAAAATAAATCTCTTGTAATCACATCATCTAGACTAAAGTACTGTTTCTCAAACTTTAGTGCCCAACAGAATCACCTTGACAGCATTTAGGCTTATTAAAATTCAGAGTGCTGGGCCCTATTCCCAGAATTTCTGATTCAGTAGATAAAATTTGTGTTTTAACAAGTTCCCAGGTGACATTGATGCTGTATGTCCACACTTTGAGAACAACTGGTGGCCACACTGTGAGAACCACTGGTCTAGAAAAATCAGATTTAATATTTTGGCATTTATTTTTCCAAAAGTTTTTTTTTTTTCATTCTAAAATATATGTATAGAAATACCTACAAACTCACAGTCATATATACACACACACAAATCAGTATCTTTTGTATATTTTTGAAAGTTGTTTGAACTTTTTTTTTTTTGGTGTGTCTTTTGTTTTTCTTAGCAGAATATTATAGCATTACTCCGGGTTATTACATGTACTTGCTCATCTTTTCAAATACAATTATTAAAGGCTATTCAAAAGATAGGTTTTGTTTACTTGCAACGTTTGTCGCAGAAATGTTTCTCCCTACTTCCCCACCAGTCTAATGTGTATACATGAAGATCTCAACTTTTTCTCGAGGAATTTTTCACAAAGTTTCACCTCCTGTGCCCCTGGTACAGGGGGAAGCCGAATGCTGAGAACATAACCTTTTGCCATATACAGGATATTCAGTTACCTGAATAGTAACAATGTTTGAGGAACTAAAACAAGTGACTACAAAAGATAACTAACATACAGGACAGAATATGACAAGCTCATTTTAATTATATGGAATTAGTGCTACTAGGATTTAAAAGGAAAGGTGAGGACTCTCTCCAGAAATGAAGACGTTTCACAGAGAAGATACAATTTTAACAAGACTGAAAAGGCCTTACAGTGATGAATATAATGGCTATTGATTTCTTCCTTGCTCTCGTTTCATCCTGACTTCTCCCCAATCCTCTCCAGTACACTCCCTCTCCCACAGGCCTGGTTGTCCTGTTGTACAATATAATGTGACACAACCTCTTTGACCGTAGTTGACCAGTACCTGACCAAATAAGAGCTAATCTATAACTGGACTAAGCCAACCGACGTTTAGAATTTGAACCATGAGACACAGAATGTGAATGAGCTCATAGCTGAGTCACATCAATGGCAGAACTCAACACAACATAATCAATGGTGCCCTTGGTGATATAACAGCTGCTCTGGTGAAGTTCTTTGTTAAGCCTTTCCTTTAATTCTATGAGATACATATCCTTCGAATAAATTCCCTTTCTCTTAAGGTAACAAGTAATTATGATTATTGTAGCTAAAGGCATTTTAAAACAGTGATATCTGGAGCTATATGATGGTGGAGCATAACTAAATATTGCTCGTTTTTAGAATATATTTTCTTCACATATTTCAAAACATGAAAAGTAGAACTTCCTGAAAAACAGAATGCAATATAAAAATTCAGAAGCAATGCATATCTCAGCCATATTTTGTGGCTACTTGTTAACTTTTCTGTTCTATAAAATAGTTAATTTAGAATGAACATCTCAAGGACTCTACAAAAATATTACACAAACCAATGAGCACATATGATTTTTTACTCTTAAATAACTAGAACAAACTCTTAAGAAACAGAAGTGGTCTCAGAAAGTAGAGATTAAGGTTGAGATGGCCATTATAGAAAAAATAATGCTAATCTCTTCTCTTAGGAGTCAGTCAAGTAGTCTAAATTCAAATAACACTTTTTGTAACATACATATTGTCTGAATTGTTTTTAGACAATGCATGTAAAAGTAAAGCCAGTTAGGTGAAATCTCAGTATTAGACAAAATGTTCAATGATTATTAGACGTTTCCTCAGAGTGAATATAACATTAGTCTGTAAATATTTCCTTAATAGCACTCCTATAAAAGTTCCTTTAGGTTTAAACAGATCCAACGTAGTTATCTGTCCCATATCATAAGTGATCGTTATACAATACAGAGGGCATAAAGAATCAGGATTAATTTAAGGACCCTATAGTCTTAAACTAATATTTTATCTATCACATTGTAGTAAGAGATATTATACTACTATTACTTACTTCCTTTGCATTCCATTACCCTTTTCTGGTTCCCAGATATGAAAGAAAAAACACAAAAAACCTTCAAGCACCAATTAAAATTGCTACATAAATGAAGTAAATACTAACACAACACTCAGCTGTTCAAAGACAAGAGGACAATTAAAACATCAAAGTAGTGTCTACTTAAAGACTTTTAATAATTGCTATTTATTTGACAGACTAGCATGACCTGTGTACTGCTTAGTGATAATGGTGAGACATTAAATAGAGAAAAATATGTCATATCAATGAAACTAATTGAAAGTGAAGAGATGGAAAATTTTAATTAACTTTGTGAACTGGCTTTGTCTCTGTCAATTACCTAAATTACACTATCGACACGTGGGCAGAAATCTGTATTCAAGTTCAGACAAGAGCGCTGTGAAACAACTCCTTGATGAGCAGGAGATAAATCATTTCAATTGTATATCCAATCAATAAGTAAATTGAATTAATAGAAATTCAGAATAAATGAAGGAGGAAATATGTATGGGATACTAGGGAAATTATAAAGGTAGACTGAATTAAAGCCCAGTAAGGACCTACTGGTATAAGAAAACTAATAGAGAGTCAGCCTGTCCTTTGATGCTTTGAAGCTAGGCACTGACTCCTCTTGAGAAAACTAGATGGCATCTTCTTCCAGTATAAGGCTGTTTAGTCTATACTGAAAATCTGTTGTTTAGCATAGCCGCCATCACTAATTATCTCAGCTAGATCTTCTGGATAATTTGCTGCAGCTTCTACATCTATACTTGCTGCTTCACCTTGCATTTTTATGTTATGGAGACAGCTTGGCTTCTTTCCTTAAACCTCATGAACCAATCGCTGATAGCTTTAAACTTTTCTTCTGCAACTTCCTCACCTGTGTGAGACTTCACAGAATTGAAGAGATTTAGGGTCTTGCTCTGGATTAAGTTTTGACTTAAGGGAATGTTGTGGCTGGTTTGATCATCTATCCAGATGATTAAAACTTTCTCCATATCAGCTATAAGAGTTTCACTTTCTTATCATTTGTGTGTTCACTGGAGTTGCACTTTTAATTTCCTTCAAGAACTTTTCCTTTGCATTCACAACTTGGCTAACTGGTGTTAAGAGGCTGAGCTTTCATCTTATTTTTGCTTTTGACCTGCCTTCCTTCCTACACTTAATCATTTCTAGCTTTTGACTTACAGGTTATTGTGAGGTTGTTAATTGGCCTCATTTCAATATTGTGTCTGAGGGAACAGGGAGGCCAGAGGAGAAAGACAGATGGGTGAATGGCCGGTCACTGGAGCAGTCAGAACATACATTTATCGATTAAGTTCATTGTCTTACATGGGTGCGGTTCATGGAATCCCAGAACAATTACAATAGTAACATCAAAGATCACTCATCACAGATCACCAAAACAACTATAATTATAATAAAAACGTCTGAAATATGAGAATCACCAAAATGTGACCAGAGACATGGAGTGAGCAAATGTTATTAGAAAAATGGCACTGATAGACTTGCTAGAATAGACGCAGGGTTGCCACAAAGCTTCAATTTATAAAAAATGCAATATCTATGAAGCACAATAAAGCAAAACACAATGAAATGAGCTCACCCTGTAACTGCTTCAACAGTTCTGTCATATTTCTAAAGCTGATTTGTGTTTTAAATGCCTTACTTGAAAGAATCTAAAAATAAATGATATGGGGTAAGAAATAAAACCCTTAAATATTAAATAAAAATCAGATATAATTTTAATTTTCCACAAATCAGAATTTCAATATAACTATAAAAAATGATGTCTAAATATGTCCCACAGAACTCTTTCTAGTGGAGAGAGAGGAATTTGTTTATAATCTATATTTTGAAAACCTAGAAATAACTTTTTAACAATTAAGATCACTAAGCATCTTCAAAAATAGAATGCTTAAAAAATACTTCATGAGGAATATCCTTATATAATTTTGCTAGTATTCTGAGGGAGCCAGAAAAAGGTTTTTCTGGATGTATAAATATTGTGAACCTTCTGGCTTTACCTAGGAAGGGATGAATTACTAAATCACCAAACAAATAGCTGACAGACAATAACGTGCTGCTGGTTTGGCAATTATTGAGACTTCAAAGTTATAGAAATACATAAAATGAGAGTCACTTAGTTCCACATCTGATTTTGGCTAAGAGCCACCATCTTTACTTTTGGACAAAAGCTTGATATCTGTGACAAAAAAAAAAAAAAAAAAAAAAAAACAAAACACCACTCCTAGAGGGTCAACTCCAGAGAGGTAACTCTAGCTCTGCCTGCTTCCTCCAGAGGTGCTGAGGACACGTCAGGCTCTGAAGCCTGCTGCTGGCTCCTCACGCTGCCCCACAGCTGCTGTTAGCACTGATGGTTCCCAGGCAGCAATGATTTTCTCTTCTGCCATTTGCTTTTTCCAATAAGTCTGTTTTGCATAGAAACACTGATCAGTGGTAGTTATGGACTTAAATGTGTCCCCCAAAATTCACATACTGAAGCCCTAACCCCCAATGTGACTGCATTTGGAGACAGGACCGATAAGGCAGCAGGTAATAAGGGTTAAATGAGGTCATAAATGTGGGACCCTAACCTGACAGAACTTGTGTCCTAAGAAGAAGAGGAAGAGACATCAGGGGTTCCCCCCACCACCACTGTCCTGCACACAGAAGAAAGGCTTTTGAGGACACAAAAGAAGGTGACCATCTACAACCCAAGGAGAGATTCCACACCAGACACCAATCTCACTGTCACCTTGATCCTAGATTTCCAGGCTCCAGAAGTGCAAGAAAGTACAATTCTGTTGTTTAAACCACCCAGCCTTTGGTATTCTGCTATGGCAGTCCTAGCTGACTAATACAGTGGTGTACTGTTTGTTTTCCTTTACCCTAATCTAAAATATCCAATCATTTAGTCATGGATCAGTACACCTTGCAAGGCTTTTACATCTAGCAACTGAAAAAATCCTGAATATACCTGACGTATCCATGATTAAACAATGATTCTACATATATTTAAAATGATCCTTAAAAAGTTAACTCATATATAACATTGTATTATATGTAACAATCAAGAGAAAGTTTTATCCTCAGAAAAGTAAAAGTAAAATACTAATATATAGTATTGTAGTATCATAAAGGAACAGAAAAGTACTGTCAGGTTTAGAAAGTACTTAAAGTAGTGAATACCCCTCCTGCCCTAACATAGTAGACTCTACTGTATCTGGAGTATAGAAAACTCCCCTCCCCCATTATTTAAACTGCATAAACTGTAATTTTAGTAAATCAAGCAAAGAGCTAATCAAGTTTTGATTTGCTAATTACTTCTCAATTTGATTAGAGCTGGCAGCTAATCATCTCTAGATATTTAAAGTCAATCTTTCACTCATATTTGCAAATCAAGTCTTCAGTATAAAACAAAATTGGGAATATAGCATAAAAGTTCTTTGTGTTATAACAAGTAATTAATTTCTACTTGTTGCTACAATTTTAACAATGAAGAAAAATTTTCTAGGATGCTTCAACACATTGAATTATGCATGCAGTGTACCATCCTGTGCTGGAGAATTTTAAAAAGGAAGCCAGTTCTATACAGTTTTGTGAAGCAGCCCGCTCTGAGCCAGGGAAGTGTACATGCTACATTAAACAAGCACAATATAATTTAAAATCACAATTCTGTTTTTATGGTCAACAGTCATCTGCACAAGAAAGATGTGCCAAGATACTGAGCCATGAACAATCAATATTATAATTGTTTTTCCAATTAAAACCAATATTTTAAAACATATTTAAGAATTATTAATATACCTAACACAATATCTCCTTGAAAAATATGTCAAGGTAGAAAGAAGAATGTCACAGTCATTTAAATTCAACAAGGGAAAACATTATGATGAAACACTGTGAAAAAGAAAGCAAGGCAAATTAGTTGGTTCTACTTTCAGGGGAAAATGTCTTTCCCAATCACTTCTCAAATACTGTACTTAAATTGTACCCTGTAACAAAGTTTCTTCTATCTTTGTCACTTTCTGCTGCTATCACAATTACACAACTTGAAACTCGCTTGACTGTACTGCACTGAATAATGAATCATCTTTCTAGGAGGTATTTCATTATTACTACGGCCTCATTAACAGGATTTCCAAGCAGTATCTTCAGAAGTAAAGTTATATGAAACTTTGGACAATTATATCTTGTAAAGTTTAGTTGTCTATGCAAATAATAGACACTTGAATTTTTTCCTAAAATTTTTACCATCATAATTTAAATCTTTTATTTCTTTTACCATATTCATCAAGATCAATGAAAAATGACATCAGTTTTTTCATCACTATTTTTAACCTTTCCGTTCTTTTCTTCCTCCTTGCTGTGAGGTTGATATTTTTATTTACTTCTATTTTCAGTCTTTTTATCTTAGCACTTTCCTTATGCAATTCTTTAACATTTTAGTTGCTAATTTTAGTAGCAAACCAGTACTGCTTAGGTTTATAGCTCAAATAATACCTTTACTGTGTCCCGATTTTAGCATTATTCCCTATTTTACCTTTGAATGACTTTGCTAGTGAATATCCAATTTAGCCAGAGATCAGAGAGTAATATTAGAAAATCCTCCACATCAAAGTATGAGGAGACAATCCCCATACAACTCTGCAACGCAAACAGTAGCAGCTTCCATTAATCTTTGCCAAATGCATGAATGACTTTTCTCTTTTTTTTTTTTAATGCATCCATCTCCATCTGAGTTCTGTGAAGTGGGTTTCAAAGTTCTCTTTTGAAGGTCAAAGAGATGCAAAGCTCCAGAACTCTAGAAGTGCACATACCTCATTTACACCTATACTCCAGCCATCATAACTGATATTCCTGTCCTTCAGAGGTTTAATGAAAACATCTTCTTTAAAATATTAGATGCAATTCTACTCGATATTATCTCAAGGTTCCTTTCCTCCTCTCCTAACAATAGAATTTTGTAAAAAAAAAAAAACCCCGAAGACTAAGACAGTAGGCTGCTTCAACCTGATTTTAGTTTTTTTTAGAAAATGCTCTTAATTATTACCCGTTTCACATGAGAACCATGTTATTAGGAAACTTATTCTGGAAACCAACCTATTATGAAGCTTTCTCACTATAGTTCTACGTGTTTTGTGATGCTAGAGATGGGAGTGTTGGGCAAGAAAGAGAATTTTATATAGCAGATGATTAACTGAACTGGAAAAACACAGCATTTTCAACTACTAGTTTATTTTAATGCAAGAAATTAAAACAATAACATGTTCATGACATTTAATTCTGTGATGAAAATTCTAATCTAAATTCTAACATGCTGTATGTTATAAAGCTAGGGTTTAGTAGCCTGAGTCAGTGTCAGGGCTCTGAGCTCAGGCTAACAATGTTACCTCCTCGGTTTGACTGTTCAAATGATGTTTAGCTGGGTGCAGAATTAAGCATAATAGGGTGTAGATTAGGCAAAGACTAAGATCGTATAGACCTACCTGCTGAAGCTAAGTAGAAATGTAGCTCAAAGATTTCCTTAAATTGCTGAATATCCATTAGACCCAGTGCAAAAATCTTGCTTTAGACCTTAAGAACTTTCCTCCTGGATTTCTGCAACAATTCTAAACTTTTCTCTTTCCATTCATTTACCCTCTAAGGTGCTATCAGAATGGTCTTTTACCTAGCTTGGGTAACCTCCACTGACGGGGAAACATCTAGATTCTTTAGCATAGTATCTGAGTCCTTTCATAATCTGGTCTCAATATACTTTCCCAGCCCACCACTTTTATGCTCTAGACATACCAACTCCCTTGCTGCTTTCTAAAAATGTTATGATCTCTTATACCTTGTAGCCTCCATACAAACATATTGACCCCTCCTCTTTAGCTCTGGCAAATATCTGATTATGATTAACTATCACTTAAATGTCATTTTCTTTATGTAAACATTATCAAATCTCCCATAACACACTCTCTCATAATCTCCAAAAACCACACTTTTGGGTTTTGAGCCTTATAATACAAGGGTTTATTAGCCTGTAATCACTTCTTAAAGCACGAATTGTGCTTTGCTCATTCATTCAATAAACATTTGAGAAACTGTGACTGGAAGGCATTATATTTAGTAGTGCAGATACAAAAATGAGATTTGGGATGTACAGACTAGTGGGAAGAAAACAGGGAAAGAAACAGATGACTGCAATACCTAGTAATAAGTTCTGTAGTAGTGAAATGCACAGGGTACCCTGGGACCACATAGCGGAGGCAGATGACCTCAGAGTAGCATGGAGGGCATTGAGGAACAAAGTCCTCTCAGAGAAGCCAACAGATTGCCTGGCACTTAGTAGGTGCTCATTAGACGTTCTTTGAATTAATTAATGAACAACTTAATAGACAAATGCTAAACTGGATGCTGCACTTCTATTTTATGTCACATGTTTTACTTTTTCAAGTTTTGGACCATAAAGAAATTTGGACGTTAGACAGAAAGATTCCCTTTTCAATATTTTATATATTTTTTTACGTCGTCTTTTCAGATCTTGTTTGGAGTTACTATGGTCACTATACATTACATATTATACATTTTTATACCAGGATTCAGGGTTAGGTCTATTAGGACACTTTGCATTTCTTCAAACAATTTATGATTTACTAGGATAAGCCTGAGTCAAAATTGGTAGAAGAAAAATTGTCTGATACTCTCTGTCTCTCTGTCTCTGCCCTGAACCCTTCATCCCTCTGGATGGCATCCCCTCCCTTAATTTTCCTTCATATCAAAATCCACTCTCAAAGTACATCAGAAGAAAATTTGTTTACTCTAAATTATCAATCTAACAGTATCAAAGATGTTTACTTGTTAGTATGAAATTAAATTTGAAGGCAAATTATAGACCTATTTATCAGTTTCTAGAAAACACAAAGATAGAGCAACATGTGAAATGACACCATGGAGAAACTAAGACGAATCCAGGATGTGAAGCATTTTACAAATTAACTGAATTTGATACCTGAGAATGTAAATGGCATGTGGGGAAAAAAATGTTTTCATGTGGCCAGTACCTTTCCCTATACTTACTAAAGGCTGGTCCTGACCTTCACACATAGTGTAACATATTGGAACGAACACATAAATCCAATGTGCAATGTAATGTTTAGGTAACGGTGATGTATAAATCTCTCTTCCAAAATGTCTGATGATTGTAAACTACTTAACACATCTCTAATTTTGAATGCTTTGAGGACATCCACATATTGCCTTCCATAATACTGTTATAACAGAGTTCAAAATGAAAACCTAAGAGAAACTAATTTATAACATCTTTGATATGTCATAACTTTTTAAAGCAAACTACCAATTTGTTTTCAAAACCATAAATTTAAAATAATTTTTGGTTCTTATTTACTCTTTAAAAGGAATTTATGCTGTACCTTCTACCTTTAGAATCACAAATATTGTTGTTTTAAAAAGTGTTCTACTCCTCTCTTCTCTCCTTTTTAAAAATATTTCCTGAATTTACATTGGGGAAAAATATCTTGGAAACTATAGTAAAAAAAAAAATCTTAATATTTGTCTTTCATGTACTTTACATGCATGCCTGTGAGTTGCTGATATTTTGAGATTAAAGAAACAAAAAAAATACTGTTCTTTAGAAAGAAAGAAAATTCCAGGGAATGAAAATATATATGGAGTACTTAAGGCACTTAAATCAAAACTTAAGAAACATTCAGTAGCATTGTCAAATTTTATCTATTAAAAAAAAATCCTCAAAGAATAAGGTAAGAAAATGTTTATAGGAAAAATTTTCTGGAATATATTCTCTGTGCTAAGTGTAGCACAAATATCTTTGATTTGCAGTAAATTTAAATCACTGACATCCTGTGAATTTCTTAAAATATAACTTATAAATAGTTCTACTGAATCATGTTAAAACCGTATGTAGAAAGGATATGCCTCTTGTCCTATACATCATAACTTTGGTGAAATACCATTCAATGTTCGAAAATATATTTTGAATGTTTTCATAACTTGAACTGCATCTATTTTGTAGAGGTAGTTATTTGGTAAAGGAATTTCTGAAATACAGAAATAAAATATTACAATTTTGGAATAAGTCCAGAATTAGAGCAAACTTTTTTATTCATAATATAATACTCTTTCAATGCACTTTAAAATTTATTCATTTTATATGAATGTTTAAATTATAGCTTTCCCTTTAAATTGAAATCTTCTAAAGAATATTCTCTCTGGCTTAATTTGAGTGCTCAGGAGATATCTATAAATCTACATATTCAATTAATAGGTGATAGTGATAGCTGTAAATCAACATTCACTAAACAGTCCCTAACTGTTAATAAAACTCCTTAAGGGAGTTTATTTTTTCAAACAGTAATTTTTTTTTTTTTTGTCACAGGAATTTTACATTATAGAAATGTTATTTACATGATTATATATTCTCTTGTTCACATATAGGATCAACAGAATATAGCACAAAACACATGGCTGTGGGAAGCTTTGGTACCTTTGATTAGATTTGATTTTACTGGGCTAGGAGCTTTGTTCTGGCCTTATTCTCATTTAGAGGTTTGTGATAAATATCTCCTCCTCCATATGTTATTTTTCTTTTAGGGATGAAGTCTTGAATTACAGGGAGATCATAGGTTTTGAAATCAGAAGACATGCACACATGTGAGTTCTGTTACTGCAGTCACTTACTAGGTGCTCTAGGGTAAGTTATTTTTGGAAATTCAGTTCTTCTAAAACATAAGTTTAACAACACTTTCTTCCTTTGGCTTTTATGAAAATTAAATGCAAAAGGAATTTAAGAACATATTAAATGGAAAAAAGGTTATGATTTGAATTAAACTAAGTAATATTTTTGATTAATATTAAAGCATGGTTTATACAATGTGATTTAATATCAACATGTGAATTTCTTTGCATTTCTTTTTTTTTTTTTAATTTTGCTTGTGGCCTTTTTTCAAGTTTATTTGTTTATTTTTGCTGTATTGGGTCTTCGTTTCTGTGCAAGGGCTTTCTCTAGCTGTGGCAAGCGGGGGCCACTCTTCATCGCGGTGCGCAGGCCTCTCACTGTCGCGGCCTCTCTTGTTGCGGAGCACAGGCTCCAGACGCGCAGGCTCAGTAGTTGTGGCTCACGGGCCTAGTTGCTCCGCGGCATGTGGGATCTTCCCAGAGCAGGGCTCGAACCCGTGTCCCCTGCATTGGCAGGCGGATTCTCAACCACTGCGCCACCAGGGAAGCCCCTGCGTTTCTTTATTTCAGATATATAACCTTTGAACACATGTATGCAAGTTTCAGTGAAAAGAGATTATACATGATTGCAGTCATGACCAGGTGATTTGGCACTGAAATAGTACCAAAAAGTGGAGAATTTAAGGTTAATGTTTAGCTTCTAGAAGAATTATTGGCTATTCTGTCTGTTTAAAAAATTATATAATGAAATATAGTAGACATTCAACAATTTCCTATTGAATGAACTGACAAATGCATATATTTTTATTAACATATTTTCCCAGAGTCAAATCAAAATAACTATTGTATAGTAACTAGATTAGTGTGTATTTTATTTACAGCACTGTATGCACTTAGAATTTTTGCTTTATCCTAAAACAGGTCTGCGTGATATAGCAAATTAGTTTATCATTACACTTACGTAACAAGAAAAAGGCAACACCAAAATAGAGAAAAGGAAACACTTAATTCAAAGATTTTTTTTTCCTTTTAGTTGTAGGATTTGGAGCATGCAAAATGTTGAAGAAAGATTAAGGAAAATATTTCTTTAAAAGGAACGAAATTGGGTCATTTGTAGAGATGTGGATGGACCTAGAGACTGTCCTACAGAGTGAATTAAGTCAGAAAGAGAAAAACAAATATTGGATATTAACGCGTATATGTGAAATCTAGAAAAATGGTACAGATGAACCTTTTGCAAGGCAGAAATAGAGACACCGATGTAGAGAACAAATGTATGGACACCAAGGGGAGAAAGAGGGGGTGGGATGAATTGGGAAATTGGGATTGACATATATACACTAATATATATAAAACAGATAACTAATGAGAACCTGCTTTATAGAACAGGGAACTCTACTTATTGCTCTGTGGTGACCTAAATGGGAAGGAAATCCAAAAAAGAGGAGATATATGTATATATATGGCTGATGCACTTCGCTGTACAGTAGAAACTAACACAATATTGTAAAACAACTATACCCCAATAAAAGAAAAAAATCTGTACATAAAAGTATTTAATAGTATGCAACAATCATAGAAATACTACCAAAAACAGTCTTTAAAAATTACTTCAGTGAGGCTACTGTGATTTGCCTTGGAACATTTGACTTAATTCTGTAATAGCAATTTTTCTTAGCCATTTATAAATAGGTTTACCATGTGAAAAAGTGGAGGCGGTGTGATACAGGAGAATATTTCTAAAATTGGGAAAAGAGAATCTAGGTTCTATTCCTGGATGTACCACTTACTGCCTGTGTTCTTGGGAAAATTTTACGTATCAGGCAGAACATGATTCCTATCATTTTAATGAGACTGTTAAAAAACTGTAGCCATAGTCTAATGGAGTTTTAGAACAAGCTACAAAGGAAGAGACCATAAGAAGTATCCACTAATTCCATTAA
This sequence comes from Balaenoptera musculus, assembly GCF_009873245.2. Classification (NCBI taxonomy): domain Eukaryota; kingdom Metazoa; phylum Chordata; class Mammalia; order Artiodactyla; family Balaenopteridae; genus Balaenoptera; species Balaenoptera musculus. The sequence continues at coordinate 106,596,809 of NC_045788.1, forward strand.
TTTATCAACTAACATTAATTTAAGCTCTTATTATGTTACCGTTACTGTGCTAAGTATTTCTCATGGATTAAATCATTTATCTTCACAACATTCCTATGACGTTGAAACTACTGTAATCCCTATTTGATAGATCAGGAAATATGGGCCACAAATTATTGGAATAAATTGTTAAGTATATATATTCACATATCAACACATACTTTAAAAAAGTTTTTTTAAACAAAATCTTCAAAACATTCAAAAAACGTTTGAATCTTTTGTTCCAAAATTAAATGTGTAAACAGTATCTATGTAATTTTTAAATTTCCTATATAGTTTCTGTGATGAAATCTACCTTTGTCTAATCAGAAAGTTAGCAACTTGAAATTATAACTTTACATCCAAGATGAATGATTTGATATACCACACGGAGAACTTGTTAGGTATACATCTCTGATAGACATGCTCAAACACATATGGATAAAATTGTAATATCCACAGATGAATCAATTTTTTAGAGGCCCATATTATAATTATCCCCAGGAAACAATGGTTTGCAAAAATGGTCAAAGAATGTAGCAGTGCACTAACCCAAGTTTGGTTTGACAGCAATATTGCAACATTTTTGACACAGGCTGCTACAAAGAGACAGTTTCCTCTTTTCTTCTTGGGAAGCTATCTAAAAGTCACATAAATTAAAGCCAGCAACTAGGTGCAACTATACGTACTTCTTTTATAACAAAGTAAAAAAATGAAAATAACTTAAAAACAATATTTAAAATGAAAAGAAGTCCTCAGATGTCTTGAATTCAGTGCTCTGCTCATGCTACTAATCTCGTCAAATACATATCTATTTCAAAGAATAAAACTTTGAATTCACATGTTTGCAACTCTTTTAATACATTACATAAAATATTCTCTTTATAAGCAACTTGATCTATGCGAAGGGTAGTAGTGAATTTTTAATACTTTACTGAAAATAGCTAGGTTTATACCTAGTTACTTTGTCTTAAGCCTCTCTTCCCTCCTACGTTCCTGACATCTCTGCTTCATCTATATTCTTAGCTGTGTGCCTCAAAAGCCCCTAATAGCAGTCTCAGGCAAGGGAGAATTTGCCTTTCACCTGAAAAGCCCTGGAATTTGAACTGAAAGAGCTCTCCTTATTTATTGATTAAATTCCAAAACTTGATCATACTCTTCCACAACTGCCTTTTTTTGGGGGGGGGGAGGGGCTCACACTTAAATAAACTCAGGCAGTATCAATGATACTCTAGCAACCACTTTCACTGCTTTACCATCTACTTGGGAAGGTCCCTGTTTGACTACTACATGGCACAAAATTGAATTTGAATACATTTAAAAGCATTTCAACTTCACAGCCTTATTTTAAAAAGGGTTTCATCTTTTTTTAATCTTCTATTTATCCTTTTGCATGGAAGGTCATTCTGTCCCTACAGTGACTGGCCCTATGGAAGTGGAGACTATGAGACTCTATGAAAAAAATGGATTATATATATCAGTGGTTCTTAACCCTACCTTCATATTAAAATCACCTTTGAATTTTTTTAATTTTTAATTTTTTGATGTGGACCATTTTTAAAGTCTTTATTGAATTTGTTACAATGTTGCTTCTGCTTTATGTTTTGCTTTTTTGGCTCGGAGGCATGGAGGATCTTCGCTCCCCGACCAGGGATCGAACCCGCACCCCCTGCATTGGAGGGCAAAGTCTTAACCATTGGACCTCCAGGGAAGTCCCCACCTTTGAATTTTAAGGAAATACTTATGCCCTTGCTCCACCATTAATAAGTCTGATCTAAGTGGTCTGTGGTGGGACTTAGACATTAATATTGTTTGAACATGCCCCTGGTGAATGTGTCAAATCCAGCGTCAATGACATATTCACTGGCAACTTCATATTGTTCAGCTTAATACATTAACATATTTACATCTCAAAACCACTATATTTTATAGCAGTCTGAGATAAGACTATCTCAGTTTTCTAAATTAGGAAATACAGGATTATAGACACTAAATGACTCAACCATCACACTAGGTTGTTTAATCAGAAAGTATTGGCACTTGATGTGAAAAATGCAAATATCATCAATGAAAGATGAATTATCTTCAGTAAGCTAGATTTGCTGAACCAGAAACATAATAGTCATATAGGAAAATGTTCATCAAAATTAGTTATAAATCTGGAAACCAAAAAAAAGTTTATCGTTTTTAAAAAAGTTTTCAGTTTTAAAATCAACAACAACAACAACAAAAAGATAAGTAACAAAAACAAGAATAAACTAATGGTAACAATGAGCCACAAATACTACTCAACTATTAACATTATGATTAATCAAGATTCAATTCTCAAAAGAAACTGAGTCAATTGCATATATTGATATTGTTCCTGGCTATGGAAATTGCCGTAGTTGTCAATAGATTTGATGAATAGCATATGTACCTGACAATAGTCTACTACACTGATTTCCTAAGGTTCTATACTAGATTTCCAAGCATTACCATCTGAATTAACAACAACCTTTCAAGAAAGACAATACTCAATTTATTCTATTGTCTGCTAGGTTTTTATCCACAATAGTATGACAACTTACATTAAATTTCCATGCAAACATAACACATTATATTTTCAAGAGATATAATTTCAAGTCAACATTCCATGAAGAAAAGTTTTGTCTAAAACTGTGACTCTAAAAAAACTGGCTGTGAACTCAGGGGCTGTTGAAGGCATTGGAAAATTTCTAAAATACAAAAGTGTACCATAATGGGAGTAATAAAAGTAAGACATTTACTCATGGGAATCTCTGAATGTGTCCCTGTCATGGGCATAGTCTAAATTTAGCTCTTTATAATTTCTGCACTTATGGCTGAAGTTACAAACCATATGGTGACAGAGAAAATCAGCCATATTTTAAAGAACCAGCCAAAAAGCTTTGCTTATTTCAGCCGACAAAAGTCTCCACCATAAAAGTATCTGGTCACAAAACAGCCCATCAAATGATATATTATTCTGATTTTGGTACTGTTGCTCTTTTGCTTAATTCACATTGGAAGGCATTTAAACTTTGCAGAGAAAAAGCAAAACATAAAATCAAAGTTTTGACACAAAGTTTAAGTCTTCAAACTAAAGGATTAAGTTCCAATCAATTTGTTGACATTTGGCAAATATTAATAAAATCTGTATGGAATTGAAAAAGTAGCACTACCATCTGTTGAGATTTAAATTGGACAACATTTTAGCAAAGGTATATATTTTAATAAATATTGATTGTTCAAAATCTCCCTATTGTTGTTGATTTTAAAAAATAATTTCTATCAGTAATAAAATACAAAAACATACTTAAACACACTAAAGTTTAAAATGATGGTTAGAATTTTATTGCTTTAAAACATTTAGGCAATCAAGTATATACATTTTTTATAAGGAAAGTAGCTGTTTTAATGAAAGATTAATTTGGGGGGAGAGACTAACTGTCTTATTAATTTCCTGCTTCCCTCCTGATTTCTCTTATTTGTATTTTCATATAACTTCATTGTTGGCTTGAACTGAAGAAATAGTCGTTCAAATTGTGGAAGCCCCTATGGTCCAGTTTGCCCTCCTATAATTGTTGAAAGACTTACTTCAATACACAAATGTAAATATTTTAGCTGTAATATTCTGTAATCCATGGAATAAGAATATGTTATAGATAGATAATAGAGAACAGAATGGAGCTTCTATTATATGTAATCCATTCATTACTGAATGCTGTTTAGTGAGTTCTTGTGTGTCAGCTCCTGTCCTAGGTGCTGGACATACCGTGGAGTAGCATGAAAAAAGGCTGAAGGTGATGGGATATACGTTAGAGAGGGTGTTCAGGAATGCCTCTCTGAAGAGATGATGTTTGAGCTGAGACCAAAAATGATGAGACTGAGAAATTGTCTGCAAAGAAGAGTGATCCCTGCCTAGAGAATAGTGGGGACAAAAATCCTTATGGTGAGCATGAGTTTGGTGCTTTTGAGCAATTAAGAAGAGATTCAGTTTATATTTTAAAAGATCTCTCTCACTGCTCTGTGGGAGGGGATTAATTTCTTAGTAAATCACTTTTAATGCCACATACACTGTGCCTACTGAATTATTATAAAGTAGTTCTTGATATAAACTTTACGTTTCCTCCTAATGCAGGGTTTTGTAAAGTATGATCCTGGACTGTATACAAAATAATTCCCCTCAGTTAAAAATGCAGATTCTTTGACTTCATCTCGTATCTTTTGAATTAGTGTCTGGGGATGGAACCTGGGAATATACATTTTTAAATGAACTACTCAGGTGAACTTTATGCATGTGAACATTTAAGAACCACTGTTCTGAGGAGTGGTTGTTCCTACAATGTAGAGATGTCAGTAATGCCAGGTAAGACAAAAGAGAATTCTTGACATGAATCTTGAATGAGAAGTCAGTGTGTGCCAGTTAGAAGACAATGTGGGCAAAGTGGTTTCCATGCAACAAGTTACACAATTAAAGATGATCAGGCATGTGTCAGAATGGAAATGCATTCATTCATTTGAAGACTGTCTTGGAAAATCTTTGTTCTTTCTTTCCTGGTTTTCTTCTCCTACAACCTCTGTTGAGCATTGCTTATCCTTACAAATGCAATTAGAGTAATCTTTGGTTTCTCAAGCCAAGTCTCTGATTTATGTCTATATTTGGTCTTTATGCCATGTTATAGAACACTGATGGTAGTCACTTGTATCTGAATAAAAAAAATTATCGGGAAAAAAGTCAAAGAATCAAAAAATGTGGACATACATTTAAAGAACTCAATGGCTTTTGTGAAAGTATTCCCATGTAATGACCCTTTGAACTTTTGCTATTTGTTGTTATAGGATATTTGCATGAGTTAAATATATATATTTATACAGGTAAATCATGCAGGTATATCCTATAGCAAGCAAATGTATATATGAAGAGGGAGAGAGAGAGAGGAGGGGAGGATGAGAGACTATAAAAATACTTCCTTATTATAGATAGCTATGATCAGTAAATAAAAACTGCAATGGAGTATTACGAGTTAAGATGTTAAAATCCTAGATCAATTGCAAGAGTGAAATAGATGCCACGAGATTTTTTGTTTAGCAGTGAAGTAGAAATAAAAAGAACATAAAATTCTTGGGTTTGATTGATATACCAACACGATGACTAAACAGAGCTGCAAGTAACAGCTGTAAATAACATCAGGTACTTCTAAAGCAGAGCCACCTTCTGCAAAGGCAGAATTATTATGTAATTATATCTACTTTTCCAAGTTACAAACTATTCCCTGGCAGGGATCCACTTCTTCATTCATTACCATTCAATATAATTTGAGCTGCTAAGGTAAAGTGTCTCCCGGCAGGAGGCTGCAAATGAATCCTGCTGATGCTTTTATTACTACCGATTCATACTGTCAGCCCAACATTCAAACAACTCCAGCACTTGGGGAAGCATTTGCAAGTGCTTTATTTTGAAATAGAGCAGACAACCACATCAGGATGAGAAAATCCAGGGAATCCAGTAAGAGTCATACCAATATGCAATCAGTTTGCTGTAACTGTACCAGACTTGATTGCACACAATTGTCCAAATTCTCTAATTAGTTTATATCTTCAATAAAAACTTTAAACTTGATTCCAACTAAAATGAGAAATGAACTGGTGAAGGGCTGACATTTTCTTTGCTGTATATTCCTTTTTTTTGGTAGTATTTTTGTTTTGCTTTGTTTTGTTGTTGGGTTTTTCTCTCTTTTTCTTTTTAGTCCATCAAATTTTAAGTAACAGAGTGCCAGAATTTTATTGCAGAAAAAGTCATAATTATCTTCATTTGAGCACTTCTGGAGAAATTATACCTCATATGCTATAGTTAAATAGTTGGTCATTTCATAGGTTCACAATATAGAACACTAAATTGGCAAAATCATTTTGATTCAAATAGCCTTTTTCTATTACATGACTAGTTAACACTTACTATGGGAAGTATCACTTTTACATATCTACAGGTAGTCTTTAGTGTGTGTATATGTATATGTAAATATATAAACAAAGTATACATATGTACTCACATATGGATATATATTATGTGTATATATATATATGGATGTTTGTGTATGTCTACACACACACACACACATCACACACAATTGGAACTTTATAGAAAAAAACAATCAGGACCCATTCCAAATTAGTGGTCTTTAATAAGCATTTCTGCAGGGAAGGTGGAATGGTTTCTGAAAGGAAGCAGAAAGAATTACAAAGCCAGCATCTAGAAGAAAGCTTCATTGTTCTTGGGACCGAGTGATATTCAGTAATAGGAAGGTCATTTTATTGACTTTCTGAATAGTGCCAGACACAAGATTTCTAAATGCTCACCAAATAATGAAGGGATATTTACTAAAAAAACATTTTAATGAAAATTTAGTTTATTGCTACTATTTTAAAGTGCTATGCAGGCTTTTCTTTGAGTCTCTTACTAATACTAATGAAAGCAATTTAATTAAAATTCCTATACACTGTTCAATGAAAACTTCATCTATAGTAATGGGTTTCATTTCTGCCCTCAGTGACTGAAGCCAAGCTATGTGCACTGACTTGATAAGCCAGCAGGCGATTTCAACTTCTCTTTCATGTGTATCTAACTGCTTTTAGGAAAAGAAAGGGAGAAAATGTGGCATCATTAACAACAGAATTCACAATGTTAAGAGTTAGGGGAAAAAAAGATATTTGTAGTAATAATTACAGTTTCTGCAATTTACAGATTTTGAGTTAATAAGTGATATTTTTTCAACTGCATAAAACATTTCTGCTGTCAACATTAACTGACAAAGTAATCACTGTTTTATTGACAATATTTTTAGAAGATCAGGTAAAATTATAAGAAAATATTAAAAATTAAATAATGGATATAATTATTTACCTAAAAATAGCTTCCATTACTTTCTAAGTGTGAGAACACATAACTCAGTCATGGATGTCTTTTTTTTTATCAAAAGAAAGATAATTACCCTTCATGGATGAGGCATTTGATTTATTCTACTGAGATTCATTTCATTTCTTTGTAAATTAAACTGTTTAATTCAACATTTTCAATACTACCTGCTACTGAAGGGACATCATTGATGACTAAGAGCGAGTTGATGTATCAGCTATATTAATATTAAATAGGGTGTTTGTAATTATTGTCATAAGGTGGGCTGTCACTTTGATATCATTTAATCTTTTTCCTTTCTTATGACCTTTCAATTTAACTAAAAAGCATACGGCAATTGCAAATCTCCAAAGTATACACTGTGTAAAGTAGTACTATACTATTCAGGTTTTCATCCAATACAATGAGCAATATATGTTTAATCTCTAAGCATCTGTTACAAAACTGATACTATTATTAAAAACACAGTAATATGTATATGTTTAGAATTATAATTTGGCCTTATGATTTTAGAATAGTATTGCATCATTTTAAAGAATTTTGCTTTAGATACAATTTTCCAAATTGAATGACAGTCAAGTTTGATAGATATGAAAGTAGGATCAAAGTAACTGTCAATTTACAAAATTTTAAACATAAACAGAGAGCAATACATGAAAGCAGATTTAAAAATCAGTATTTTATTTTTAATTAAAGCACAACAGGGAAAAACTTTGTCCTGATATCTGTCATAGTGTCTCTAGATCACAGCATAGAATAAAAGTTTATTTATATAAAGTTAAAAATCATTATAGGCACCTTCCTCCATACCCTAAATTTTCTCCATTTTCACCCTCTTTTAAACATTGCCTGTCAATATTATGAATAATAAAACACTTTCAGAAAGTTGACATCCTCACTGAGGTGCACATTTAGACTGTTCATCTCTACAATTTTAAAGCGTACATAGGTGCTTTTATTCAATAGGATGCAACAAAACCAAATTATTTTGTTGAGTGAAATTATTCATTGCAAAGCTGACCAAGTAGTTTTGTCTACTTACCCTCATGCATCCCTAGAGATTGTGATTAAGACAACCTCTAAAAATAAATATAGTATAAGATTCAAAAAATGGCAAAACAAAAAAAGAAATTTAATAATAATACTAGAGAAAATAAAATATAGCAATGCAGCTGAAGTCCTCCCAAATTACTCAAGTTTGATAGAGAATTTGGATCTGAGTTTCGAGGGAACAAATTTTTTTTATTTTTAAAGATGTAAGATACATCAGAACAGCAGCAACAGCAGCAGCAGCAAAACTATCCATCGAGCAATTTTAGGGGTTACAGGGGTGATGTTAATTACCTTTACAGGTCAATGTGTTTTCATTTTTTCCTCATGTAAATCCTGTGAGGAGAGTAATATTTCTAGATAAGGAAACTGAAGTTTAGACAACCTAGAAACTCGTCCAATATTAATCTGATATTTCAACCCACATCTCTCTAGTTACGAAACTCATCTATTTCCCCAATCCATTACATGGACTCAATAAATAATGTTCATGAGACAGAAACATTTTTCCAATTGATCTTCACAGGCAAGGAATAATGCAAACGAAGTAGTAGATTATAACCTCTATAACTCCTTAAAGTAAATTTACAGACCAGTGTATAGGATTTGTTCTCAATGTGTCCTTCCATACAAGGCAGGGGTATAATGTAGTTTCTATAACGCTTTCTATGAGGAGCCAACCCATTATGCACCAGGTCTACAAACATCTGGCTTGATTTAGGGATACCATTACACATGTGAATTTTTAAAATTAACTGGACTTTCAACAAAAATTGTTCAAGTTCAAAATTGTTGTCAAATAACCTAAGTGTAGGTAGTATATCCACACACATATTGTCTTCAATTAAGCATAGTAGCTTCTCAAACTACCACGAACATCTGTTACAAAGTAAATCTCTGTATAGCTACATGAATTGGCCTGTTTTCAAATATGCCAATTACGTATTGAAGAATTAGGCAAAATATGAATTTTTGGTTTTAAAGTAGCTGACCTTAAGCCAACACTTCTGACAGTTGGCTACTGACACCACTAAATACAGTCTGTTATTCAAACACTCTTATAAATACTCTTATAACACTCTTATAAAGAAAAAACAGTCTCAAAATAAAGCAATACATTGAACTCTCTTTTCCTAGTAGAGAGTGTCCGTCCAAATAATCCACAATGATTCCATAATTACTTTTCTTAGAAGAAAAAAGGAGACTACTATGAAACCTCCAAATATTATACCGTTGGACTACTCATAAAATAAAACACTCTTGAAATAACACTTTAAAGTTTAAAAAAGAACTGTGAATAGAAATGTTGTCCTTTAAAGTTACTAGGTGATTAACGTTATTTAAATTGACGTTCGGCGTTGTATTTTCAAAATTTTCCAGTTTAGGGATACATAAAACAAGTTCCTACCAAACAAGAACTCAACACAAGAGAAATGTGGTGTCTCTCTAACCTGCCATCTGCCCTCTCATCTCACTGTGTCTTCTCTCAGCTAAGTAGTACTCTTGTCCACTCTTAGCCCAGGGACTTCACACTTTTACTGTGTGCCTGAATCGTTCAGTTTCTGTGCCTACAGTCTGCTTCTTTTACATCTGGGAAGAGAAGACTACTTAGTATTGATGTTGATCTTTATATTGGCAAAATAACACCTTTTATTTAAATACAAAGAATCAAGGATCTTTAGTAAACATAATTAAAGATAGATAATTTTCAAAAAAAGTTTAAATTAACCCTGTCAACCTGAAAAGGCATATGCCTCCCACATCAATAAAGTTAATGCCCAATGCCATCAGAATAAGCCATCTCAGGTACTAAGTGTTGAGTAGAAGTTGTGTGTAGTTAACACGTACACTAAAAAGGAATAAAATGCCTTCTTACCAGTTGTGGTAAATGGCATTTTGTTCTCAATTTTGCCTTCCTTGCTGGCCCGTGCTATGACTTCATTGTGTGCAGAATACACTTCACTGCCCCATTGATTTCGGGCACGGCCATGTGATTTGCTATGACCATTGCAATGTGGGCAGACGTAAGCCATGATGCTACACCAGAAATTTCCAATGTGCTTGTATAATTTGTCTTGGTCTCTCCCACTCCTGCTCACCACCATGAGAAGCATTTGCTCTAGTAACCCACTGACTCTTCAGACTGGACCCAAGAGTAAGAGACATGTGAGTTAGATCCGACCCCAACTCAGAGCCTGCAGCCCATCCCAAACAACTTCATTAGAACCATGGAAAGCCTACAGTCATGAGTGAGAAATAAATATGCAGGCCCCTGAGGCTTGGAGTGGTTTATAACACTTTAATATGTTGTAATAACTGACCAACAGTGGTTACAAACAGATAAATTGAGGTTTTTAAAATCCAGTGGAGAAAGAAGTGGGGAGTATGAATGATTAGAGTCACCAGCATAAGTATGTAAGTTTAAATAGTGGAAGAAAATAAAATCAGTAAGTTTAGACTAACATTTGTTGAAGGGGAAAAGATGGTTAAAGAACAGTAAATCTTCAGAAGAATCAACTACAAAAATCGGCTAAAAGAATTTGTAGAAGATTGCATATGATAACTTTATACAGAAAAATATAAAAACAAAGCAAGAGAAAACATGCACATGATACCAGCAAGTCTAAATGAACTAAACTACCGCAAATTACGTAAAGATACCCTATTCTTAAAATGTATTAGATTTACAACATCCCTTTAATTTGGAGATAATAAATTAGTTTGGTGCAGAAGAAAAGACTAGAATTATATGCAGAGTTTATATTTTATACATCAAGAAGAAATACTAGATAGCAGCTTTATATTTAAGAACAGAATATATTGTCTTGATTATACAGTAAACCATTGTTCTGCCATTCCTCCTTCCCCCCCCCCCAAAAAAAAGTTCCCCAAATCATTATTTGTGGTGGTGGTGGGGGAGGACATCTATCAATAAAATCTATTTGTAAGCATTGAGATTTGGGTTTGTATCCATATGAAAACAGGTCATCTATCATGGAAGGTAAGTAACTGAATGTCTAATTTTCTAAGTTCACAGTTTTATATGTATTCATATCTTTCATTTGCCAATTTTAACATACATACTTTCATTTTTTAAAACTAAAGTAACCCCTGGAGCAGATGTAAGCAAATGGAATGCAAATGGGGAATTCTTTTGTGCTCTTGTTGTGTAGTGTTTACTCACTTTTCACCTTGTTATCTACAAAACATGAAAATGCCTAGGTAGGCACAGCACTTCAGTCTGACAAGTTGTCATCATGCTCAGGCCAGTGCTGGTTTTGTGACTGCTTGATGTGTCAAAAACACTGCGATGAATTTTTAAAAAATCTAAAAAGCCAGTGTTCATTATCCAAATCATAGAATTTTCTCAGATTTCCAAGGGAAAGGAAATAAAAAAGATTTGAAGCAATAGAATTAAGTGGAAATGAATATCTTCTCAAAATAAACTTGAGTCTATTTTATTACAGGCTTTCACTGTTACAACAGAGTAAAGCAATTGCATTGAACCAAGAGAAGATGTATAAAGACATAATACATTTCAAGTATAAATTACTTTCTATTATATGTACTGGGCAAAAAAAAACTAATAAGAATTTAATTCAAATTTTCAAAGTTAGTTATCGATTTTAACAGGTAGCATGTTTATAAATTATTGACACAGGAATATGATGTCCCCTTCGAATTATTCTCTCTCCAGTTCTTTTAAAATGTTTTATTCACGAACAGACATTATTATATTTTATGTAAAAATCAACTTATAGAACTTAAAAGCAGCTTCTGTTCACTGGTTTATATATCTCTGAAGCACAATTCATTATCTTACTCATTTTTTAAAATATCTAATTGTAACACATAGTTTTTGATAATCTGACAGATACTGATTTCATTACAATGTAACTAGAAAACCATTCCATATTTCTGTCAGAACAGAGGACAATTTATGTACTGGTGTTTGACTACAGCACCATTATTAGAGGATGCCTCTCACTGTTGAAGAACATTATCTTGAAAGAGCATACTTTGAGCTTTTTTTCCTTTTTAAAAAAGTAACAGAGAACCTCTTACTTCCAAATGGAAGTCATTGGGAAGTGGATATCACCTGAAAATAACATCTAGGACTAACTCAAAAAAAAAAAAAAAAAAAAAGATTCCCATATGAAATGGTATTCTTTCGAATTTTAGAGTTAGTTGACTCAAGTTAGAAACTATTCATCAGCACAGTCACATAAAAATACAGTAGCAATGGGGAGAGGTGGGGATAGATAAATTTTATGATCTTTTAAATTTTTAATTGTAATACCCCCAGAACCGATACTTTGTGTCATAATCCAGATTACATCAAATCATTGTTAATAACATGATGTTTTAAAGATTGCACAAACATCTAAAATTAAAATTTTCTTTTTAAAAAATATTATCCTGTTATGTTTAATACTTCTGCAAGAATTCCGGCTGGCACTGAGAGAATGGACTATTAGTAGCAATATAAAGAATCAGTATTCCTAATCTTGTATCTGAAATTATGGATACTTCCTAAAATAATTTTCATTAAGTTTTTTCCTTATAATAGTCCCAATGTTACAACTGTCTGTCTATCTATCTATTATCTTTATACATAGGTGTATATTTTGTGTGTGTTTATTGCTTGCTCTAAGAATTTTATATACAAAATTCTATGTTCTTTATGTTAAAGCTTATAATGCCTACTTCTAAGGTAAAATGCAAGCCAAGTAACAAAGCTGTCTTGTTTATTTGACTACATTGACTATTTTAGGTTCTTTGTTTTAAAACAGTACATGATATAAATATTTCTAATTGTTCATTCTAATATCATCTCTTTAACTTTAATTCCATTCCATGTGAATTCATCGCCTTGGTACCCATGGACTTGACTAAAGAGAGGATATTGGGCTACTGGACATGAGTCAATTCTGCTTGCCAATAGCTTAAAGCTTTGGCATCATATTCATAGTGTCTGTTCACACATTTGAGCATAACTATCACTTTCATGAAAAGACATTTAATCACACTTTGTATTTGGTTTTGTATAATAGATTGTAAAATGATTTTTATCAGTTGATGGGTTGGTCTGTTCTTTTTAGAACTTCTGACAGTCTGGGATTTAGGAGATTTAGTTACCAATTCTCTTTGCTCTTATGTTAAGCAATGTTGATTTTAGTTACTCATTGACATGCATTGAGAATAGAGGCAGGAGATAGTGGTGGAATTCTTCCTTAAAGATAAGATGCATGATCACACTAAGTCTCTCTTTCTCAGAGATGAAAAGTATTTTAAGAGTCAACTCTTAAGTATAAAAGAAACAAGTTTTTAAAATGGCAAAGGCAAGGAATAAGTAATCTTCAGGGTATCTTAATCCTCAGAAGTCCTTTCACACCAACTCTTGAAATAACACTGATGGCTCAGATTCCGATAAGCCAGTTTCTTCCCTCAGAGAGCTTATACTCAAAAGACCCAAACTGAATCCAACCTATGATAACAAGTACGAGGTGGTTTATCTAACTGATAGACAGTGATCTGTACTGACCAGAGGATTTCTTGAGTGATATGGCAAGAATACTGGTAAAATGAGGATGACACTGTAGTTGGTTTAAAAGGATAATTTCCTTCCTTCTTTCCTCTCTCCGCTACTCCCTCCCTTCCCTTGTTGACAGTTAAAGTTCCCATAGCAATTTTTTTCCTAAAAAAATAAATTTCCAACAAGTAAATATCTATAAATCTAGGCGATGGTGATATATATGTTTTTCTAATTTCAAGAGACATACTGCCTGAAATGATGTTTATATTGATATTTACATCCACTGAACGTCAGTCCTCATGGTTTCTTCAATGCTGAAGTAACAGTTACAGTGACAGTGTCTGCAATTTTAATAGTCTTGTCTACACCCCCTTTTACAGAGGCATTTTTGTTTTCTTGTTAGATATTGAGGATTTTAAATGTCTAACGTATGTTTTGTTTCTCTTTCCATTTATAATTTAACATGGTGTCTGGCCCTCTGCTGTTGAGTTAATCTTTGTTCGGTTAATATTTGTTGAGTGACATGCAGATATATGTATGAGAAAATAACCATTGCTATCTTTATTGAGCACTTAAAATGGGCCAGGCACTCATATGATATCATTACTATCATCATCTTACCAGGCAGGAAGTTAAGGCAGAGAGAGGTTAAGTAAATTACCGAAAATTAACAACTAATAAGTGGATTAGAACACAGCCATAATTACTAGATTCCATTATCTTAACCACTGTGTTAAGCACTAACAGGTGTAATTTAATGAGTGGCTAGGATTCATATCACACATTAGGAAATGGTAAAAGATAGTTTCAATGCATAATAAAAGGGCTAATCTGAATATGAGTGAACTGGCTCTGTCAGAGGACACCAATATACTATGATCGGGTAGGAAGTGTATAATCTAATCTGGATCTTTATTTTGGGAATAAAGTGAGAAGTATGGAAACTATAGAGAGAGTTCTGAATGTTGCAGTTACTTTTATAGCAATAAATTCTTACTCTGTTAAAAAAAATTGAAAGAAAAAAGAAATTAACTCAAATAGCATTCTCTTGACAAGAGAACCTGCCTGCAATGAGAAACATGACAAAGCGGGTAGCATAGCACAAAAAACAATGTGTTTTTCTTTTTTTTCTGAGGGGAATTCTTGTTATTGTTATTAATAATAGCTAGGAATATGGATGTATGAGTTCTTATCCTGGAATCAGATGCTGCAGAAACTTTAAAACCCAAGAGCCAAAGACTTTAGGTACTTTGATTCCTTTGCCTCTAAAGCTTTATTTAATAATGAGTATTTATTGTTTCCCAAAGTATTTATTTTCCTTGCTTTCTATCCTGCATATACCCCATATTCAATGAACATACATAAAAACCATTTAGACAATTTTTGAAATTGTTACTTATGACAATAGTTTTTTAATTTATATTTCCATTTTTCATGTATTCAAACATTCATATTTTTAAAAATATCTTACTTTTTTTCACTGAAATCATTTAGATGTTAACATAAATATTAAGAATTGTTAATAAATTCTATTTGAATGACATTATTTAATAAACCCTTGCTATAATGGCAGACATACAAATTAATTATAATTTTTATTACTTAGAGATTTTAACTTATTAGATTATGTTATTTTGAGACAGTGTGTATGGTGGAAAGATCCACTGAGATCTAGGTTACACAGACATGGGCTCTCTCATTTCATTTCTGCTAGACTTTGTGTCCACATCTATAGAAAAGTGAGAATAATATCAATTACTTAAGGATTTAATACATAAAAATCACTAATGATAAAATATTCAAAAGCATCAAATTTAAAGCACAGTGTAATAACTATAACCATTAAATGTAACCAGAAGGAAATGCCTTTGTAGAAGTTATTTGTTTTCTGATAGCTTTATTTAATGTGGAAATAATATTTGTGTTTTTTGTGCATCATCTATATCTATGTAAATTGATTTTATGCCATGCTTAAGATTTTGCTTTGAAACCACAGAATTAAATTGGGTAATCTGGATATTAATAATATGACCGTATTAATAAATTTAACTTAAATGGTAGACGTTTTTTCTTGTGAACTGCTTTTATTCCAATACTGATCTAGTATCTCAGATCTTAGTGCGTATCATTACTAGTGACTGTCAAATTTTGTTGATTTTTTAAAAATTTAGATCAGTTCAGTAATAAATGCCTGACAAATGACAGCTTAACTGAACACGCCCCCATTCAGCATAACTTCACACAATCAACTCTGATTTATCAGCTATTACTAAAAGCCAGCTTGCCCTTCCCAGAGTGGACGCTCAGAGCCCTCTCCCGTCTATACTATTTTATTTTTTAGTGGATTTCCCAAAATCTGCTGAATCAATGATTTTCTTGAAATTGTAATTGAGAACACTATCTCTTTTTACATGGTCTGAAATGAGATGGAGGACAACCAAATAATGTTTTAAATTCTGTAAATGTATAAACTGCATAAAGTCAATCTTTTCAGCATGTGACTATCTGTAAATATTAAGGGATTTTGGAATCTGAGAGAACTTTGGATCCATGGGATAACATCATATGGATACATAATTGGTATTGCAAATGAAATCCCGTGAGTTTAGAGAAATTACCTCAGCCTAGAAAAGTGTCATCATTATTTCTATTTCTAGCTTATACTGCACATTTTTTCCTGTCCTCAAATAAAAATGGAAAGAAAGAAAAGAAAAAAGAAATATATGTGGTTAGGAAAAGAAATAAACTGATGAGCATTTATAATATTTGGAATTAACCTGATCTATTTCCGTTTATCAAGACTGTCTTGTTTTGGCAGGAATAAATAATTATTATTCTAAATCTGCTGGATATTTGAGGGTCATTCAAATTTAGTACTGTGGAAGTGGCTGAAAAGACCAAAAAAGTTTACAACGTCACAAAGGTTCACTGAAACAGAAAATTTTTCTAGAGAATATTGGCCCCAGGAAACCAAAGACTTTCTTCTCTGTCTGTCTGTCTCTCCCTCTCTTTAAACAAGATACTAAAGAGAATATCCAGAGGCACAAAGACATCTAGGCCAAAGAACTGAATAACAGATATGAAATTAGAAGTAAATAAGGAACATATCATAAAGATACCTATCTATATATTAACAGTGAATTGGGTATGCAAATGTTCACTCAGTAGTAGTTTTTAACAGCAACCCTAAGTGTCTAAAGCAATGCCACACACTTCATTTAGCTAAAAGACAGCTATATCAATGGCTATAAATGGCTATGACTATATTTTAGAATGAAAGTAGTCATTTTAACATTTACAGAAAAGACACTAAGTTCACTTAGAAATAAAAGGACCTGCCAGGCTCGGTCTGAATGATGCCAACGCACAATAAAAGCAAAATAAAACAAAAAACAAAGTGGCCATGTAGCCACAAATCCACACAAATTTCAACATGCAGATACCTAATATATGCACAAAGTCAACTCTTTTTTACATGAGAAGTTTATATGTTTGTAGGTATCTGGCATTATGTAGACACAGGCCAAAACAAGTGATCATGAACAAGTCACTAGTACAGCCCATGATCCCTGAATATCGGTGGCATTAATAGACTCTGAAATTGATGAAGAAAAGTGTACACAAATTTATGAGAAAAGCATTCTAATGTGAAGGGAAGTAGAATATAAGAAACAATTGCCTTTTTTCCTTCTTTTGCTTTATTCATAATGTAGACCAACTGTGACCATTTAAGTGCTAAACAAGCTCTTTTTCAATCCATTACAGTATTTCTTAATGGAAATACTAAAATTATTTTTCTTAGAATATGAAAGTTGTACCATTTATAGACAAAAAAAAATCAAAGTCTTAGTGAATTTACATAGCAGGCCTAAGGTTTCATTGCTTGGATGTACTGGAATGCTGGTATGTCTGGCTCAGACTAAACACTTTACAATGTTATTAATACTCTGATATTAATAAAAATGTATTTTATTAACAAAATTCTTTTTTAAATTATTTTATTTTACTAAATAGTAAAAGAAAATCCAACTTTTCTTCTTATAACATCTAGTTTTGAATTAGCAATCATTTAACTTTTTCTTAGTAATTTTAAAGATCCACAAAACTAAAGAAGAAATTTTAAATTATACTAAATATTATATCACACTCAAGCCCAGAAAGAGAGAATCAGAATTTTGCTTCTTGAACACTGGCATCTTAATCATTAAAGCTTATAAGCTTGACTGAAATCCAAAGATTTCAGTTAATGAAATCCAAAGATTTCTGTTAATGTTCAGCTGTTTATGAATCTGATACAAGACCTCAGTGTCTTATGGAAAGGAGGGACACTGCACTTTCACAAAGTGCTGCATCCTTGCAATGAACTGATTCCTTTAAAAATCAAAGGCATACTGGGTAGAAATACCACATTTATATAAGGAATACTAACTAAAAGTTAATAAGTAGCTCTAAACTTTTACTCAGTAGTAGTTCATTTAATTAAGCTGTATGCTTTTATTTAATGGGTTAATATGTTGTGGAATTTTCAACATTAAATCCTGTATATATCTGTCTATTCTTTTAAAACAAAATGTTTGGATAGATCCAATTGATAGCATATTTTTTTATTTCCTCACCCTTTAATACTCCCTTTATATTCTCACATTTGATTTATCAATGTATCTGTACGCACTGGAAAGGAACTTTTCGCATCATGAATCCATGTAACTACCTTATTCCTGTGTGTGTCTATATCCTTTTTCTATTCAAACTGTGAAATTCGTCATTAAGCCACAACCAACCTGTGAACTCTGTTATTCCCTCTCTGTAATTTATAGCAAAAGACTCCATGATCAATTAGGACTGTACTTAAACATGTAATCAACAGGATGACTGGTCACAGTGCAAATTAAGAATCTTTTAAAAAAGACTTGATGCCAATTTAATAAGTCAGGTACTTTATTGTAAATACACATCAATATATGATTAACATATTTACTGAGATTTAACTAACGAACAAATAATAAAAATTTGTTGCCAATACAGCTATTTTATCATTTTTCCTATATTATCCTTCAATAAATGTCCCTCATAATAAACCTATTATGTTACAAAGTTAAATTGAATTGGAAAGTGGCTTTCAGATTATCATGGGTGATACTGAATTTTTTTCAAAGTGTTTAAAATTTGGCATTATAGTTTTTAAATGTTAAATTTGCTAACTTGTCTTGTAAACCTAACATACTCAACTTTTGTTTTTGAGCGCATCTTGAGCCAGGGATGACCTTATCCATTTATGTATTCCTTTACACGTTCTATTATAGGTCAGGCACTCAATCCTTGATTAACTGAAATCTGTTGTGTGTGTGTGTGATGTGCTGAGGTCTGTTATTAATAAATCATTTGCAGTGTTTTGGAAGGTTGCAAAAAGAATGATTTTACAGATAATGAAGACATACTTGGTAACATCATCAGCATCATATCAACAATGAGACGTATGTTTTCACTGAAAAAACATGTATTATCTATGATAAAGGAGTGATCAGTCTTAACAATTTGAATGAAGTAGACAATATTTTGCTATATTCAAATCATGAAATGCATGTTGAAAAACATTACATATGAACGTTTCTTAATCCCCTGGATATTATCTCTTCTGATTACTTATAAACGTTCTCATCTCTTTTCCTTTTATTCTATTAGTTTCCATAGGCCAGCAAATAAACTTTCACATCTACATGGTCAGTCATATCTGCTAATCCCAAAGTGAGCAATGGTTAACAACCCACTGATCTACACTTGTCTCATGTTACACTGTGACGCCCAGAGAAAGGAGTACAGGATATTCTCTCAAGTTTCAACACTCTTGAGGATGTGTGATACAAATAACAAAATGAAATAGTCTATACAGATCTTCCTCAACTCACAATGGGAATATCCTGAAAAACTCATCGTAAGTTGAAAATATTTTAAGTGGAAAATGTATTTAATGCACCTAATCTACTTAGGTGTTAGCATAAACAGAGTTTAGCCTAGCCTACATTAAATGTGCTCAGAACACTTACACTAGCCTACAGTTGGGCAAAATCACCTAACACAAAGCCTATTTTATAATAAAGTATTGAATATCTCATGTAATTTATTGACTATTATACTGAAAGTGAAAAACAAAATGGTTGTCTGGGTACAGAATGGGTTGTCAGTATATAAGTTGTTTACACTTGTGATCGTGTGGCTGACTGGGAGCTGTGGCTCGTTGCCACTGCCCAGCATCACGAGAGAGTATCGTACCACATATTGCTAGCCTGGAAAAAGACCATTCAGAATTCAAAGTACGGTTTCTACGGTACGCATATCACACCATCGTAAAGTCAAAAAATTTCAAGTCAAACCATCATAAATCAGGGACCATCTGTATTTAATTACCCTACTGAGAATCAAATGTAAAATGTTGTTTTCAAAGTATTTAAAAACCTTCATTATATTGATATTTTAATATGTCACCTTAATAACTGTAAATTATGAATTTTAAAAACAATTTAAAAATATAATTAATACATTTATTCCTGGCTGCCATAATGAAGTAGTTAAGAGCAGTCAAAGGAGCAATATTTTTTAGTTTATTCTCAAATCTGTTTCTTCCTAGCTGTGTCATCTTGGTGATGATTCTTAAGTATTCTTGTGCCTTAGCTTCCATCTCATTTCACATGAATTAAATGAATTAATACATATAAAGCAACTGTAAGAGTGCTTGATAGGAACTAAAAAGAGTTGACTCATTATCCTGCTTTGCTTTTATTTTAATCAATTGCCGATTACATCTATTAATATCAACTCTTTTTTTGAATTTTATTTTATTTATTTTTTATACAGCAGCTTCTTATTAGTTATCTATTTTATACATATTAGTGTATGTATGTCAATCCCAATCTCCCAATTCTCCCACCACCACCACCATGCCCCCGTCCCCCTGCTTTCTCCCCTTGGTGTCCATACATTTACTCTCTACATCTGTGTCTCTATTTCTGCCTTGCAACATAAACTATTCTGACACCATTAACTGTTCTAAAGACTAATTAAAAAATAAATTGCCAAAAGAAATATTTTATAATTATATATAATCATAAGTACTCAAATATGTTTAAATACTTTGAATTCAAATAACATAATAGGGACCACTAGCACTTTTGTATTCAAAGACCTTCTACAGAAAGATTTCTATGATAGCTTTTATTTAGTCTTTTAAGGTTCAGGCATTATGTTAGAGATAAATATATATCTACAAAGTAGATGGGTCACTTTAGCCCACTAGAAAGCTCCACTTTGAGTTCTGCCTAAAACAATAAGTAGTTTATAAATTATATATATATATATATATATATATATAAAATTTCTATCATAGTGGAATAATTAAAACATATGTTTGGGATTAAACATGTCATAAATAAATGGCAAAAATTATTCAGATAATGTATGTGGTTCCATTCTGGAGCTGTTTCTTACATACATTGACCCTTTGCTGACTTTTCAAAAATATCCTTTTTTTTCTCTATGATTGCTGCTTCTATTATTTTGATTCTCCCTTCTGGAAAATAAAACTCCACTACAATTATCATTTTTTTAAAAAATCAAAACACATTATTATAATTATCAGCTTGGAACCTCAGTTTGTACCAGCACTGCTGACTGAACATTAAAAACAAAACAAAACAACACTTAAGAGGTGCAGACATGATCTCCAAATAGACCTGATTATAAAATAGGTTTATATATCTCCCCATTATTTTCTTCAAAACAAGTTATTTTAGCTTAAAAACAATTAGACAGATTTAGTACTCAAATTCCAAGCTTTAAATACCCAAGGCTTCTGATTTAATCAGTTGACACTTATTTTTGAGACCTCATCTTGTACCTATCACTGTGCCAAGTTCTATAGAAATTAAAGAATCTTCACCAGTAATACTACCAGGTGAAATAAAGCTACAAAATGAGCTGGTTTGTTCAGAGATTAACATAATTTTAACTTTGGATGTGTTTTTAGCACATTGGTAGAAGACAGAAACTCTGAGAATGGGGAGTTATTTTGTGCTGGGTAACTGTATCCCAAGCAAGAAAGATCCTGGGAATACGGCAGGAACATTTTTTTTGTTGTTTTTTGAATGAATGAATATTTTGGCACTACTCCTAAATTTCTGGAAGTGATTATCCATTATTGACCCTACTTGCTGGAGGATCTTTATCTCCTATATGATTCTATGTCATGTTTCTCACAACCTGTTATTTACTATTTCAAACAAGGAAGTAAACTGGGAGCTTCTAACTTTCCATGTATTTGGTATAAGAATATTGGTGGACTCTTTATAATTGTAGCCATGACAGCAACACATTTCTCCAAAACTACATATTTTTTTCCATTATATAGCCTACTACTTATTTTCAAATTATATAAAATATTAGTTTATTTAATTATTAATAGGTCAAAAGTATTTTGGTCATCATTTTTTTAAATTTATTTATTTAATTTATTTATTTTTGGCTGCGTTGGGTCTTCGTTGCTGTGCGCGGGCTTTCTCTAGTTGTGGCGAGTGGGGGCTACTCTTTTGTTGCGGTTTACAGGCTTCTCATTGCAGTGGCTTCTCTTGTTGCAGAGCACGGGCTATAGGTGCGCGGGCTTCAGTAGTTGTGGCTCGCGGGCTCTAGAGTGCAGGCTCAGTAGTTGTGGCGCCCTGGTTTAGTTGCTCTGTGGCATGTGGGATCTTCCCAGACCAGGGCTCGAACCCGTGTCCCCTGCATTGGCAGGTGGATTCTTAACCACCGCGCCACCAGGGAAACCCATTGGTCATCATTTTTAAAAGGCGTTTAGTCTTTCCCATTTTGCAGAGATGTATTAGGTACAACAATTTAAACCAAAATACCAAGCGTTATTGCCTCAATCAATCATGTACTGTTCTTCCCACTTAAGGACTAGAGTGAAGTATGACCTTTCAACTGAAGAAGTAAAAAATATAATATTTTTTGTATTCAACATATATTCAACAATGTTTATTGAGCACTTATATGCTCAGGTGCTTGTCATTTCCCTACTGCCTCTCACACTACAGAAATTCAAAGAGTTAGGATATTATGAAACACAAGTTAGGGAATCATCTTTTACACTGATGGGAATCTAGAGCAATTCCTCTATCTGGTAAGCCAGGGATAGGGCTTCTCACATAAGTTTGTGACAAACTGGGTATTCTGCTAGAGAGGAGATGGAAAGTGGAGGCTAAAAAAGAGCTATTGTAAAAGCACAAAGGAAATTTGGAAGCAGTGTCAATGAA
Source organism: Balaenoptera musculus (assembly GCF_009873245.2). Taxonomy (NCBI): domain Eukaryota; kingdom Metazoa; phylum Chordata; class Mammalia; order Artiodactyla; family Balaenopteridae; genus Balaenoptera; species Balaenoptera musculus. Next base: position 106,619,628 of record NC_045788.1, read on the forward strand.
AACAAAATATTCAACTAAACTAAAAATAAGGAAATAAACATTTTAGATTATGATTTAGGTAAGTAGTATTGAAAATATGGAGTTAACTTGAATTTTACTTTGTTTTCAAACTCAGACATGCTGAGAAAAATTAAACCAAGAAAGCTTTTAAATACACATCTTGCTTGATTTTTTCCCCTCTCATTTGGGGCTTTTTTGTTTACTAGATTATTACTTACCCTAAAGTAACTTCAAATTAAATTTAACTACTAACAAAGCAACAGGACAAGAGAAATCTTAGCAATAAGATAGAACTTCAATTATCCTAGATAGTATTCTACAGTGTATAATTAGTTTGATCAGCCTTGAAGTCTCTTAAATAATAACCTAAAACTGAATTACCTTGACTTTTTAAGCTGACATAGCTGGTATGTTTGGATTCTTTATCCCATGTATTTTACAATGCCATTCATTTGTGCCTGCCTGAATTAACAAAATTCAGCAAATCTCACTGACTTATTTATAACCATTGGAGTTTTAAAAGCCAGTCAATATTGTTCTTAACATGTCCCACAAAGCTCAAATAAATAAAAGGCAAACAAAATCAAGCCTTCTGTATTCTTAACCAGAAAGCTATCTAACATGACTAAATTCAGAAATTCAATGCTGACGGAGAGTGATTGTTTATAATAAATATACCTACCTACGACTTAATTAATAGGTGATCCTACTCAAGAGACTATCTTTTCAAGTCTGAGATATTTACTGAAAATATATTACTTTGTAAAATATGAGTACATACATTTTAAAAAATATAAATCTTATTTTTAAAAGAAGGTTTTATCAGATATCTGGTGACAAAGAGAAACTGTGAACTAAAATTACTTAGTTAACATATGCATAGATTCATCACACTCACACAGTTTGAAAAGAGAACACTGAAATATTAGGCAGTGTTAGGCAGCTTTATATGTAGTGGCTATGATAGTAACTCTATTATGTATCATTTTAACTATTAATTTAATTATGAATTTATGAATTGAGAGAGGATTGGTTTCAAATAAACTTATGGTTGCTTGAGTATTATTAATTTTTCAAAAGTCTTAATTCTCTAAGGATCTCTCTTAATCTTTCACTACCTTTTGACTTCCCTTGTGACACTTGCTTAACCTATTTTCCCCTTCCTACACCTCCAGCCATCAAGTCATTCATTTCCATGTCTTCATGAACACACAAGAATCCCTTAGCTTACTATGTGACCCTGTCATCAAATATTTATTCATTTATGAAAATAGAATTTCATTTTTGCATTCTTTGCTCTGTTTATAGCCTTCACCCCTGTGAAGAAATTGCTTACCAATGACCATTTAATCATCAAATGTTAATCACTCTTCATCTTCTTAAAACTCTCAAAAAGCTTCCTCCTTTTTAAAACTCTTATGACCTTGGGCAAGCTATCTAACTCCTCTGAATTTCAATGCTTTTATTTGTTAAAAAAGTTGATACCCTATTTTTAGAGATGTTGAAGTAATAACTGAAATTATACGTTAAAGTAGCTACTGCACAAAAGCTCAATAACACTAGTTATTATATTGTTTGCTATCATAGCTTTCTCACTGGCCTCTCCATCTTCAATTTCTTTCATATTCCATCATTAAACTTTCTCTCTGCTAATAATTTGAAAATACTATATCCAAGCTCAAATCTCTTCAATATTCCCCACTTCCAAACATGCAGATTCGATCTTTCTTTCTAGTTCATTCACACACTATTCCCCAAAGATACTCAGAAAAACCAGGATGTTTCATATAGCCTTCAACTTGTGCCTATTACTCTGTATTTGCTTGAAATCGGTTCTTCCACCTCTTCTCTTCAAAATCCTACTCATGCATTTAGCTCTGGCTCAGAGACGAACTCTTTCATGAAATCTTCTTTGATCACCCCAGTAAGAAATGAATATTCCCATCCTCTGACTGCCTGCAGGACCCTGCAATACCCTCAAGACACTTTGTCCCAACTTGCTTCACACTGTAGATATCCTATCCTATCCTTCTTCAGCTCCACAAACCTTCAGACTTTATTTTTATATGTCTCATATCATTTAAGACAATGGCTAGAAGTAGGTGTCCCAAAATATTATAAAATATACAAACCTCTACTACACATATACATTAGTTATTAAAATACTATATTCTATAATTATAATTTATGTATTTATTATAATAAAACTAAAAGGTTAATTCTGTTAAGTCACAGATTTCAGTGTGATTCTTGGCCAAAAAATTTAATATCTCAACATTCCACTATGTGTATGTGTGTGTGTGTGTGTGTGTGTGTGTATGTGTATATATATATATACACACATATATGTTTACTGTATATTATTTCAAAAGTGAGATATATTAAAATCATGAGTCTATAGAAACTAAGATGCAGGCTCTAGGATTTTGTTATGTATATATTAGCTTTCAGTTGTTGGGGAATGGGAAATGTAAAGACAGGGAGCAAGTGTGATGGAGAGAATTCTACTACATGGAAGGTAGTGTGGGGTAGTAAATACTGCATTAGGAGACTTTTAATATTGCATTAGGAGACTTTTAACACCAATAGATGAGAGTTCAAATCCTACTCTGATACTCAATAGCTTTAAGACCCTCAGTGTCTTATTTAACAACTCCACGCTTTCTTCATATATAAAATAGGGATAAAAAAGACTGTGTAAAGAAGAGAAATTTGATGCCTGCAATATTCTTAGTACCGTATTCAGTCTCTATTACATTTGTGGCTGCTGCTATGATTATTGAAGCCAAATTTCCGAGTGTGCCTAAGAAACCACCTCTAAGAGATCAGTTGAAGCAAGGGAAGGAAGGCATGTCTGCCTCACAGACTCTCTTGTCCGATTCTTCTTTAACCATTAACATTTCACAATTAGACTTATCCTGGGGCCATGAGGCTTTATCTTCGAGGCTTGTTACTCAGGAAAGAGTTTCCAATAACTCTTAACACAGGTGAGGTGATCGTATGTTATTGTGCACAGATCCTTTGCTGAAATCAGGTTTAGCAAAAAATTAAGGGGAGTGGGAACAACATGGCCTGAAGGGCTGGTCATAGAGAAGCTAAGAAAAATGTGAGAAGTCAAATAGTCAAATGTGCCTGCATCACGGCTTTACTCAGAATTAGGGGTGCTAGAACTGATATAAAGGGGATGCGGTATGAGTTCTCGCAAGACGGATCCAAGCTGGTTCTTTGTTTACGAGCCTATGTTTGCGGAGACAGGACAAAAACAGAAAACACAGAGCAACTGGAGGCCTGGATTCTAGTCTTTGCCTAGCAAGTTGCTATACGTATAATTTAACCCCATTTAGCCTGCTTATCTATCAAATAATTGGTTCGGATCATATGAGCTCTAAAATCCCTTTCAACATTTGAGCTTGTTCACTCTGATTATACTGTCTTCAGAAATGACAGAAGTTCTTAATGATACTTATACTCACATTCTAAAAATCCTTCTCTTTTAATCCTATGAATATTTGTTCCCTAGATTAAATTTCAAGATTATAAACATGAATATATGTCACTGGAGAGACAAGAAGAAATTTGTTTCTCTGCGTTTTTATAAGATCCTTCAGTCGTACCTTTGTCATGCTCTTTATAAGTTTATTCTTCTCATTATAGATGCTGGAGGCTCTTTAATTTCATTCTTGGGTTGTATACACACATTACTGGTATTTTTAGAAGTACTTTATGAGTACAAAATCTATTCCCTGTGCCCTCATCAATATGAAATTACCATTTTAAGGCTGATTAAATAAGGATTAGCGCCAATGTTCTACTTATTAGGCTGTGTCTTCAACTGGAACTGATGATGTAGTATTTGTCAATAACTAGTTCACAGCCTTAAATTCCACAAAATGAAACCTTTGCATCAGAGTCCATCTGTCTGAAAATTTTGAGGCACGCTTCCATGAAGAGGAAAGCCATCTATTATATGATATAAGCGTAAAGTGGCATGTATCACAGCTGTTTGATTACTGCTGGGGAGATGACTTGCATTCCCCCTAAGCCCTCTATCAGAATCCAACAGTGATGGATTGAATTCCCTTTGCCTTAGCATGATGATGGATTACTTTAGGAGGATATATAAGAATGGTGGAATCTAGGCAGAAACTAATTAACATCACAATGGAAAGATGCTAACATTGATGTTTACCATGATATGAAATTGATCTAAAGAGTTGGTAAAATGTCCACTAAACTTTCTCAAAGTATAAATGATCAGTTATTCATCTGAGTTTTTTGTTCAGTGACACCTAGTTCATTATCGTGTAGCGATTGCAAGCTTCAAAATTTGTTATTGCCAGATGTTACATATACGCACACACACGCACAGATTTCTTATGGATAAACTAATACAATGTTCTTGATGTATGGTTCACAATGTACATTTGGTAGTAGCAGTCTTTAGGAATGACACTGGATATGTGAAGGAAATGAAAGGATTTGGTGGTGGATACATTATGAGGTAGATGAAAAAGGCACCAAATATGAGATGAGATGAAATCAAGCCTTCACACCTCAAGACAGACATGTTATTCGCCTCTCTGAGGATCCTCCAGTGCAAATACTGTCATCTTCTCTACCTATCTCACTGGGTGAACATAAAGATTAAATAAAATATTTTAAAGTATAATAAGTGCAAAGCATTAAATAAAACAGGTGTACACAAAGAGTATGGTGTTTACCCTTTCTCTCTTACATATGATAATTAGGTGAATGAAAGAAAGGAAGCCAGAGAAGTATAAGAAAAATAAAACATTTTGAATACTTATAGTAATATTCTTAGTTCTTTAAGTGGAGAAAATGGTTTAAGAAAATATTTTCTAAATCTCTACCTTCTCCTAACTAAAAATGCAAAGAAAAAAGAAACCAAATGATAACTTTAAATACTTTCAATAACAGAATTTTCTTTTAAAAGTAAGGATTAAAAAGAGCAGAAAAGTTAATAGATAACTGTTTTATTGATGAGAAGAAAGTCGTTAAGAAGCCTAGTCTACTTTTGGTTGTACTGATTAATTTGCTTCCCCATTTCAAAATCTGCAGGGAACTTTTAAAACATGTCTCAAGTATATTGCTTGAAATTCAACTCCTCAAGGTGAAATGAAATCAGACCACAACCAAGAACAGAGGAAACACAGAAAGTACGAATAAAACTAAAACTGATCTGCCTGGGAGACAGGTGCTGAACCGGTGAAAAGAGGTTAGTGACTAACAACAGCGCACAGCCCCTCTTTTTTTCCCCCATTTTTTTTTTTTCAGTTCAGTAACAGCAAGTGAGTTCCTGAGACAATTATCCAAGAAGGCTGATAGAGTGCTGTGAGCCAACACTTGAGTTTATTCTTGGAACTGATGAAAAACAAAGGTTTACAGGCCGAGATCTTCTGGAAAAGAAGTCATTTAAAAGTGCTTTGTTTGCAAAGTTAAGTAGTTGAACAAGTGCCCAAAGACATAAACTACAGACCCCGTCTCCCATACTTCCCAAGAGAAGTACTGTCAATACAGCGATTGGAAGACCTGCAGCCTGGAATGGAGTTTAAGCATGACTCAGTCTCAGGGCTGGAAGACTTCTACTCCTTTATGCATTCAGGGTTTAAACATGTATTTCAGATCCATTATGTGATAGACATTATGCTAGGTGCTAAGGATATAAATATGAAAAACATACTGTTCTTGACATTAAGAAATTCATCACCTCATAGGGTAAAAGAACATAACCAACATAAATAAAACAACATGATTAGTGACATAGTAGACAACATAACCTAGTGCATAAAGAGGCTTTTGCTTAACTCTGCTTATGTACGTCAGTACAAAGAGAAGAGACCACCAAAAAAGCAAAAGCAAAAGAAAAAAACACTGCAGAGGTGAGACCAGAAATCTAGGAGGTTCTGAAGAAAATAGTTTCTTAAAAACAATGAACTTAAGTATAAGAGAGTGAGTGTTATCAAGGGTCAAATGCAAATTATACTGAAGGGATGTTGTGACTGAATACCTTTGCTAGAATTAATTGCAAAATGTCACATCTAAAAGTGCCTTTGCTGATCTTGATGATAGTGTTGCTGACACTTCCACCACAGTATTTTTCAGAGTTCTACTATTGAACTCAGATTAATTTGGTTCATGAGAATCAAATATGAGCATTCTAAAATATAAAGCCTATTTTAAATCACATGCTCAGCAACCAAGCTGAGACTCATATTCTGTTTGTCCTTCAATTAACAAATAAGCTAAAATTTTATATAAAATAGCAAATTTGGAAAAAAGCAATGCCTCAAGATTTCAGATGGTGCTATATGATTTGTTATTTAATATGGCATGTGGACACCACAACTTATTTTGCAAAAATGAATGAAGATTCCTGTAATCTTTTCCATTTCTCTCTCAATCAATATTCAGTTACAAAATAAAGGTTGTCTGACAGAACTCCATTGAGCAAAAGCCAGTTAATTTAAAACCTTTTTGTCCTAAATTATGTTCTTATATTTCCTAGGGTAATTTGTCACAGAATTTTATAGCAGTCATCAAGATAATTAAGTTCTGAAACAGGTTCTAACAGCAGGGAGCAACAGAACATAAATTAAAAGGGTTTTAAATAACCACATTTTATTTAAATCCCCAACTGTACACTCTTAAACAAATTTACCTTTATAGCATTAACAGACTTACATTGCTACATTTTAATGAAGTCAAAATTGAAAGCCTTTAATCATAATTGCTTTTAATTCTAAGTGAAAGTTTGAATTACAATAGTAGCCACTGAAAAGAAAGGGTGTTTGAAGTTGTCTCCTGCTGACAGTTTTAATTTGACTTGCTTTGAATTTCTTCTGGCTGTTCTAAGATTTCAGCTGACGTTGCATCAATTTTAAGTCACACTTCTGTTTAAATAAATTTAAACACATAAACAGAAGATGTGAGGATAACAACTAAAGAAAACAGAAATGGAAAAATTGACACAAAGAGAGAATTTGAAGTAATATGAACAATAGACTCATGAAAATTGCTGAGTTTAATGCATAATAAATGAATACAAAGAAAGAATTCCAAAAGAGAAGTAGAGAAATCACATAAGGATACGCTCTAGATAAAAAAGTAAATTAAACAGATTCAAATACACATTAACCTGGGAATAAAGGTTTAAAAAGTTAGTATAAATTAGTCTAAAGAAGAAAAAACTGAAGAAAGATTTTATTGTCTACAAATATGATGATTTTAATTGGGTCTGTGAGTTGATCTAAAATTGGAATTATTTAAATAATGAAAATAATAAAAACATTCCACGGGATTCAGAAATATCCTATTATATGTGTTGTTACAAAACTCAGATAGTTTGAAAAACAACTTACATGAGTAAATGGGTCATGATTGCAAAAGAATGGGTTATTTTCAATATTTTAAAAATAAATACCCTTCTAATAAATAGTCATATTTCAAAAATATTTCCAAATATTCAGTATAGAAAGACATCATTTTCACACACTCTTATGTCTGCTGTATCTCATTTGAGAGCAAATGACAAATACATATATATACATATGCACAGTATACTGATTCCTAGTTTCCATCCAAAATGAAGAGATAGGTAGAAAGATGACAGATTAGATAGACAGACAGATACAGAGAAATAAATGTAAACATATATATATGCTCAATGATTTCTAGGGCATTTACCTCTGTTTCTATATACCTCCATGTTCTCTAATTTTTGTGATCGTGTCTGTGGAACTGTTTCAAAGTCAAGCGATATGACCATAATTGCTATTCCTCCCCCTAATCTAAGTATCCTTCCATTCTGTTTCAGTAGTAAATTGAATTAGATCGAAAAAATTAATCTTTACAATTCTATAGGGTCAACACAAAAGAATCTATGCTAATAGAGTACAGCAGTGACGCAGATGGATAAAAATGTTCAAAATAATTCATATTGGTTCAAAAGGCATGTTTGAACTACATTTGTATTTGGCTATGTGTGGTATTTAAAGATTAGTGGTATTTCAAAGAAAAACTACATAGCATTCAATGAATCACAGAACTTAAAAACTGCCTTACCTTAGCATACTAATTCCTGATCAACTCCTGTATGCAAATTCCAAGTTCAAAGTTCTAAGAACCTCAAATGGATATAAACCATAAGCATTCTAGCTATCATGTCTCTTAGGGAGTAGATAAAATACTTATTTTCATTCGTTTTAGAGGCCTTATCATTGGGTTCACTCATTCACTAACTCATTATATCATGCTACAAATATTTAATGAGCACTTACTCTATTTCTGCATGCAAGGCACGAAGGAACAAGATTGCCATGGTCCCTGCCCTAATGGAGTTCACAGAACACAGTTCCACCTAATCCCTTAGGACCTCAACTAGTTCATCTGAAAATGTCTAAATTAATCTATGATTGTCAAAGCTCCTTTTGGGTCTAGAATTCTTGATTAATATGAAGAAGCAGGCTATGCACTGGCATTCAAGCATATAAGGATGCTTAAAATGGCAAAAGATATCCTAAATCAGGACATACCAAGGAATAATTTGTATTTGGAAGTAGAAAAACTTTACCAAGTAAGCTTTACTGTCCAATAGGACTGTGTCGTCTTAAACATTTCTATTACTTTAAAGATTTTACTGATATACCTCTGAATGAAATTATTTTTATTTCATTCTATATGTGGAAATAAATATTTTTAAAATTTCCAGAGTTGTCCTGAAACTTTGTAAGATGAAATTTAAATTAACCATTCATTTAGTTTCTAGTCACTTTAAAAAATAAATTATTTTTGTCCTGTGTTAAGTTCAGCTAATTCTAGTTGTGCATTAGAATAAAACAATGAGACTGAGAGTGTCAGTCATCAGCTTCATAAAATAGTCATAAATTTTGTGGTTATTTCGCTGTTTTTACATTCACCAGACTCTTGCTTATCTACAACAGAGATTCCACTATTCTCATATCTGATAATAATTTTGTTGGTAACTTAATTTTTTAAAGCATGTGATTTTTTTCAGAGAATATAATTTTGACAGAAGATAACTATGGGGGTCGACATGGTTAGAATACATCACATGCTATACCAAAGCAGTACACTGTTAACATTAGGAGCAGGAAGAAAGATGTAAGGAGGAACCATGTGGGTGCATATATATGATGAGTTTTGTGGTCAGGAAGAAAGTAGAAAGAGCTTTGGACCCTGAACATAGTTCCAGCTCTGCTACCAAGTGACTATGTGACCTTGTGCTAGATGGTTAAACACCTTGTGAAATTATAGGATAGTACTAGATGATCTTTATGATCCATCTCAGGTAAAAAGACTATAATTCCAACCATAATATAATGTTATAATTTAGCCCTTAAAAGATATCCAAGTCCTAATAGTGGCCTCTAGTCAGAGTAATTGCTAACCTTTGCTCTGTAACAAATATAACTTTTATGGCAAGTAATTCGAAAAGGTAAGGAACTCAAAGGATAAAAGAAAATGAATAGGTTACATTGCGGAAAAGAATCCTAAGGTGGATAACAAATCATGTATCTTCCCTAAATGCAACATGACAGTAAAGAAAGGTCATTGCTATCATGGGATACGCAACAGCAAACCTAGAGACAATAGTTCTCTGTTGTGCAACTCAGCACTGAAATAGGAAGCTCAACATGACTCTAAAGTGTTAGGAATGATTTGTTTAGTAAAATTCAACAATAAAATGAACATTCGCTTGCGTATTATAGAGGTTCTCGTATATATTTATAATACATTTGGATTAAAATATCTATCTATCTATCTAAAGTATATGTATGCATAAAAGACAGATACAGTAGATACATATACATATGGAAATTAAGCAATTTCCACAAGGATAATTGCTAGGATATAAACTCATTAAATGCCAGAATTTTGTAAATTAAGTTTTCTACTGAATCATCAGCACCTAGAACAGAAAGTCTGGCACATACTAATAATATTGATGTCAATAAATATATTTTGAAAGATGATCAATTAAATACACACATAACTAGTGCTAGCTTTCAAATTTTGTAATTACCAGAGCAGTACTCTTTTCACTATATCTTAGTGCTCTTTTTTTTCAATTAAATTATTGTTTAAACTAAGGAAATTTTATTCCATATGTGGGATATTTAAATGTTTTACAATAGAACATGCAAATAGAGCAACTGACACAAAATGGAGAAATAAGTGTTGTTTAAAAACTTCAAAATAGTATTAAGTCTGGAAATTCCAGAGATAGTAGTATCCTGGAAGAGCCTGGTACTTATCTTTAGGTAAATTTCAAGACTGCTTCAAGTTTCTACATCTCTAATCTCGTTTTGGTTAGATGGGAAGATCTGAGGTCTGTGAGAGTTTCTAAAGCATGATTAAAGCCCAGCCTCAATGTTGAAGTCAACTAGGATCTAATTCAAATAAATAAATAAATAAATAAATAAATAAATAAAGGGTCTTCAGAATGTTCATCTGGTGGTTTTTTTTTGTTTGTTTTTCTTTTTTCTGGCAATTAGCACAATACAAATTTACAAACATCTACCACAGTGTCAGTCTTAAGTCTCTTAAAATGTGTCTCCTAAGGCACATGAGAGAACCAGGCTAAGAGATCAAACTGGCTAGATCTAGGATATAATCTAAAGTGATATGGGAAATGATTAAAATAATTTTACAAAAAAAGAATCCGTAAATTTAATTTATTCCAAAACCCCTATCTACAAGTTATTAAAAGTAAATGTTTAAAGTTTCTCAAACTTTAGACATATTTTCCGAAGTAAATAACAGATGGTTTTAAGGAATATTAAATATATTATGAAAAGTACTATTATTTGAGTTTTTAGCAGACAGTGATTAGATTTGTACTGTTTTTTATCAAAAAGAGGAATAATCCTCTAATCAACTTTGCTGCTTTTAATGATTTTTTTAATTGAAGTCTGATAAATCTTTCTGATAGCTTCACATATTAAGATACACTTTTGACAAAAATGTCTTTCATTATGATTCAAAATAGCACATTCTAACGGCTTGATTGAGTACCTGTAGCATTGTCTACATTTCAGAAGTTGAAACTAATAATTAATTTTAAAAGCAGAGATTTCTAGCTCCTGTAGGTATGAAAACATTGTAATTGCTTTGATAATTTGTTTTCCACTATCATGCAATCTCTTGAGAATTGGAAACTAAAATATCGGTGTTACACAGATAAAGCATAGAAGCAGGATGTAGAATAAAAATGTGAGCTGCAAAGAGATAGATATGTACATTATATACAGACTTGTATTAGTAAACAGCATTTAAGACATGCACCTATCTAGACAAGCACATTTAAGGCACAGTTATCTTGCACTATTGCACAGCATTACTGTAGTGCTAAGTAGATTTAGATAAATTTAAGATGATACCTAACCTTTCAAGTACCACATGGACTTGAGAGTTTTACAAGCTTCCTGTATTGAGTTACTTCTTGTATAGAGTAAGTTTTAATCTCTTGACAATCTTGTACACCTTTCTAGTGTTATATAAATTATTTAGTGTTATATAAATTATTTAGTGTTTATTTTACATAAATTAGTGTTTCTAATGTTATATAAATTATTTCTTTTCTCCTCTCTCCAAAAACACCATAGTATCTAATATACCACTAGAATCCTGGGCAATACAAGGCTATAATTAACATATAAAGGAAATTTGGAAGGTTTCTGGGCTATTCCAGTTTATATAGTTAGAGTATATTCAATAGATGAATAAATCAAACTACATTAAAGGAAACAAAATGTACATATTACAAAATATATCTCCTATATCTGAATCTGTATAACACAGAAAATGAAGCATATACCACTGAAGCATTGTTTTAAAAAAGTAGCATAATTACTTGCTGCTATCATATACAGAAAGAATAATTCCCCACTATTCTGCCCTTTAATGGAACTGGACAAAATGTTTCTCAACATATTTTCAGTTGTTTGTCTCTAATAACTTTTAGGTCACTTTTTTTGGTCCAAAGACATATAGTATAATATTAAAAACATTGATCAAAAGATGTGATTTTAGTGTTATCATTGCCCTTTTTCTTGCATGTACAAAACTTCACTTTTCTAAATTTCAGTCCCCTTAGCTATTAAGTGCATATGGAAAAAATCAGTCATTATATTTTTCATTAACCATTATATTAAAACTTGCTTGGTTTCAATTAAGACAAACCAAAATGACCTAACTTGAGAGAAAACAGGGGAATTTGTTGTAAGGATATAAATGCCTCATGAATGCAGTTGAACTTCACATGAGAAGACTGGAATCTGGAGTCAGGACCTGGAGGCCACAGGACTCCATCTGTTTCTTTCTTCAGTAGGTGGGTGCTCTTCTCAATTCACAGAGTAGAATATGACTGTCCTACTACTTCTGACTTTACATCTAACCATTTTAGCCACATGTGTAGGATATTTCTATATACCAATACCAATTCCCAAGATGAGAACTGGATGGGTCAATTTGAATACAGTTAAACCTACACTGATTAGCTAAGGACATGGAAGCAGATAAGTCATCACTGTGTGGACCCCAACCCTGGCAGTCAAGGAGCAATTCTCAAAGAAACAGGGATGGAATCCAGGCTGAGAAGAGCGCCTCAAAGCTTGTGAACTCCACTACTGCCTTGCATACAAAAAAAAAAATAGGAATCACATGGAAGCCTCACTTTATTGAAACCTTTATTCATATATTTATTAATTATACAAATGTCTGTTGAGCACCTATTCAAAGTTAGGTAGAGGGGTCTCAGAAATAGAATGATATAGTCCTTTCCTTATGAAATTTTCACTGGTAAGGGGTTCTACTTTCTACCATCTTGCTTGCGGTAACAGTGCTTGAAAGCATGTGCATTTTCAATGAGGAATTGGTATAAAGTTTTAGTTACTCAAGATGATAAAGTCTATAGATTTGCTGTACAACATAGTGCCTACTGTAAACAATACTGTATTGGGCACTTTAAAAAATTCGTACAGGATAGATCTCCTGGTAACTGTTCTTACCACAATTTAAAAAGGGTGAGTATGAGAAAACTTTCTAAGGTGATAGATATGTTTATTACCTTGACTGGGGTGATGGTTTGATAGGTGTGTGTATATATATATATGTCCAAACAAGTCAATTTGTAACAGGAAATTTGTACAGTTTTTTGTGTATCAATTATACCTTAATAATGCTGTTAATTTTTTAAAAAGCAAATGCTGTCAGTTATGTTTCAGGGACTATTATTTTCTTATCAACATTTTTCTTTAAAATCATTACTATAAAATATGAAATTTCTACATTATGATCTGAAATTTTTATAAGACTTTATTTTTTAGAGCAGTTTTCTGTTTACCTCAAAATTGAGAGGGAGGTACAGAGCTGTCCCATATACCTCCTGCCTTCACACATGTATAGCCTCTCCTGTTATCCACATCACTCACCAGAATGGTACATTTTTCTTACCAAGGATGAACATACATTGACACATTATAATCACCCAAAGTCCATAGCTTACCTTAGGGTTCACTCTTGGTGTCTGTACATTCTATGGATTTGACAAATGTAAAATAACATATATCCATAATTATAATATCACATGGAATACTTTCACTGCCCTAAAAATCCTCTGTGCTCTGCCATTTTATCTCACTAACCTCCCACCCCTAACAATCACTGATCTTTTTGCCCTCCTCTTGTCCCTTGTACAGTTCATTGTGCTTATACATAAGCATATGTACACATACATATCTATGTATAAATGTATACATATACATAGGCATACACAGTTGAATACATTGTTATTATTCTGAACACATGGTTATCTGTTAGATCAATTAAGAAGAAAAAAACATTTATTTTACCTTCACTTTTTCTTAAGCACTTGTACTTTATGTAAATCTTAGTTTCTGAACTATATTATTTTCCTTCTCTCTAATGACCTTCTTTTAAAATTCTTATAAGGCATATTTGCTGGCAACAAATTCCTTCAATTTTTGTTTGTTGGGAAAAGTATTTCACTTTCACTTTTGAAGGATAATTTTACAGGGTACAGAATTCTAGGTTGGTGGGTTTTTTCTCTCAACACTTTAAATATTTCATGCTCTTCTTGCTTGCATGTTTTCTAAAGGTAAGTCAGATATAATTCTTATCTTTGTTCCTCTATAGGTAAGGTACTTTTCCCCTCTGGCTTCCGCAGGAAGTTATCTTTACCTTTTATTTTCTGTAGTTTAAAGATGATATTTCTAGGTATATTTTCTTAAGCTTTTATCCTGCTTGGTACTCTCTGAGGATCCTGGATGTGCAGTTTGGTATCTGACATTAATTTGAGGAAATTCTCAGTCATTATTATTTCAAATATTCTTCTTTCCCTTTCTCTTTTTCTTCTCCTTCTGGTGTTCCCATTAATACTTTTGTAGTTGTCCTACAGTCCTTGGAAATTCTATTGTTTTTTTTTTTCAATCTTTATTCTTTTTGCTTTCCACCTTTAAATATTTTTTATTGAGATATCCTCAAGCTCAGAGATTCTTTCCTCTGCTGTGTTCAGTCTACTAATAAGTCCATCAAAGGCATTCTTCATTTCTATTATAATGTTTTTATCTCTAGTATTTCTTTTTGGCTCTTTAACATTTCCACTCTCTGCTTCCACTGACCATCTGCTCATGCATGCTATTTACTTTATTCATTGGCACACTTAGCATATTAATAATTGTTGTTTTAAATTCCTGGTCTGATAATTCCAACATCTTTGTTGTGTCTAGTTCTGATGCTTGATCTGTCTCTTTAAATTGTGTTTTTTGCTTTTTGTCATACTCTGTGATATTTTTTCTTGAAAGCTGGTCATAATGATTATGCAAAAGGAACTATAATGCAAAGAGGCCTTTAATAATCTGGTGGTGTAGATGTATAGGGAGGGGAAGCATTCTATATTCCTATGATTAGGTCTCAGTCACCCAGTCAGTAGGGATCCTGTACCTTCTCAGGGTTGTTTTTTTTGTTGTTGTTTTGTTTTTTCTCCTTACTTAGATGGGACAGGAAGGGTTTTTTCCCTTCCTCAGGTCAGTTAGGCTCTGATCATACCCCAGCAGGTTTGGCTCTAGTTAACCAGTTTTCCTTGAGGGCAGGCCTTGTTAAGTGCCCTGTATATTTCAAAATGGTTTCTCTCACCTTCCCCATGGGAACGGCAGGGAGTATGTGGGGAGGGAGTACTTTTCTCTGTTTGCCTGGGGGTACTTTTCTCTGATATTTACTGTGGGAATCTGGTCAAGCTTCTGGGGGGTAAAACCCACAATACTGTGAGGTCCTCCTTATGGTTGCAGCCCCTGGAGTTTTTTAATTCTCAGACTTGTACACACTAAGCTTCAGCATTTCAACAATTATAGTTCAGGTTTTCCTATCCTGGCATCGATTTTTCAAGGCGATTTTTGCTTGTGAGTCTCTGCTTGGGTAAGTCTCAACATCCTGAATTTGCCTGTCTCTCCAAACTTGAGAACTCTGCCTTGTGTTTTTCCCTTTCTTATGGATCCAGGAAGAGTTGTCGATAGATTTTTACTTGTTAAGATGGAGTGGTGACTTCCAAGCTCCTTACATGCAGAACCCATGATCTGAATTTAACTGAAAATAATTCATTCTTGATTTGTGAATTAGTCATTTGGTTCCTTAGTGACAAACTTAGATCAAGGTGGGAACTATGCTTCATAAGAGAGCTCAAGTGTGTTACTCTATTGGACCTTGATGGTAAAAAAATGAAATAGGTAATAAAGTATGTAAATAAACCAACAGGAAGACAGAGTCACAGAGATATATGTGTGTTAAGAATGAATGATATGTATTTTGCAGATAATTAAATAAATATGCCAAAAACAAAAATATAAAATAATCTCATAAGAAATCAAACAGCAATTAATTTAAATAGCCCCCAAATTTACTTTAGGTTGAAGAAAATGCAAGATATAACTTGGTATGGTGATAATCTAGTTTAGAAATACAAATACACATGATAAAATTAGTTTCATATTTTAAATTTGCTTTAATAATGTATAAAATTCTCTCACAGAAATGGGATTTTTTTTCATTTACCAGAGCTTCCTGGCAAAAAAAAAAAAAGGTAATACTTGAAGACCTCATCACTGACAATAAACCTTAGTTTAGTAGTTTGATTAAAAGAGGGAATTACTACACATTGTGTTTAAATATGGCTTTTTAAAATTATGAGCAAGATAAACATATTTCAGTTCTAGAGGAGAGAAGTTACTAGACTATAACAGAGAAATCAGTAGATAAAATGAAATGATGTATTCTAGCAAGTGTTCAACTTAGACTGTATGGTCCCTCCTTCTCACAAAAAAGATTCAAGAACTGTATAAGGTTCTATTTTCATCACTGGTTTTATATTACATTGGACAATTATAATCCAGAATCTGAAGTGTTTAAAACAGGACAATTCTTATGGTTCTCACCCACTTTACAGGAATACTATGTAATACTATGCATGGTAACTGTTTACAATTACATTTCCAGTATAACTAATTTCTCACAAGCCATTAACTGAAAGACTACTTACAAAGTGGTAAGATTAAGGATATGCCAAATATTGGTAGAACTATGGAAAAACACAGTAATTTAATATAGTTCTGTAAGTGGTTTGCATATTTTGCCAGTCTAACCATGTCCTTCAGTTGGACAATATTAGAATTTTCAGAATAATTTTCAGTGGACAAAGCAGAGCAGTGAATATACTATTAAATAACACAAAGATATCTAAAGGTGAATATTAGGGCACATACCTCCATGCCTAGCTGTAGCTGCTACACTAATAGATAAATCCCTATGATTTATAAATCATCTATAAATACTGCTGCTGTATTCAGCCCCAAGAATGATTTGAACAGACACTTCAGTCCTGAAATGCATTAGTTCCTACTATAATTTATATCATCAACCAGCAGAATGAATAGAAGTAAAAAAGGATTGAAAATCCTTGGGAGAAGTACTTATTAAATGTAACCCGAAAGCAGATTTGAAAATTTTCCCCTTTTAAATTTATTTTCCCATGGTCCTAATAAATGAAAGCTGGGCTGCTATCCAGGTTCCAAGTCACTAGAGCCTGATTGTTTTCTATTTGTTTCAGTGTTTAAAGCCAACAAAAGCTGCATTAAAACTGACGGTGCCAAGTAGTAACAAGCCTACTTTAAGCATGGCTAATGTATGAACCCACAGCCCCAGGTTATAATATTTCAAATACAACAGAATTTAAAGTCTAGGCTCTTTGTCATTGCGTTTTACAAGCAAAACATTTTTTTAATACACCTTGTTTATTAAAAAACAAAAATATCTCCCTAATCACAGAATAACCTGTATTATTCTATGTTCTCTATTTTTTGCATTTCTAGTAACATATTGCTTATACCTACCCCATCTTCTTTAAACAAAAACTTAAAAATATATTATCTCTTTCATATTTCTTTTACTTCAAACACACATACACACAAACACATAACTCACACACAATTGGTTCTTGTACTTTCTTCCTGACTTTTGAAAACATTCCTAATTTTAACCATTCACGTCCCTGCCAGCCACTCTTGAGCAACAAAACGACTCCCTACTGCCTCCATTCCAAAGCATGAAAAATATAATTACCATATTTAAAATGGCTACTGAATTTCCTGTGAGTTCTATTTCTATATTTTCACTTAAGTAAATAAATTAAGTCATTTTGGTTAATTAATCCTTAGAATTTTTATATTTTATTATTCC
This sequence comes from Balaenoptera musculus, assembly GCF_009873245.2. Lineage (NCBI taxonomy): Eukaryota > Metazoa > Chordata > Mammalia > Artiodactyla > Balaenopteridae > Balaenoptera > Balaenoptera musculus. Next base: position 106,637,415 of record NC_045788.1, read on the forward strand.
TAATTTTATATTATTCATAACCAGCCATGGCCAGAATATGAAATATATCCTCGGGATATTTAACTATAATCTGTTTTACCTTCTTTTCCCCTCCACTCTATCTGGCTGATACAACTCCAGTGTTAATCTTCAATTAACCTATATTAATTTGTCTAATGATAAACAGAAATAAATCTCTATTGTGTTTCTGCAGTTGTGCCTCCCTCTGTTCATACTAGGAAACAGGTGACAATGAGAATTATTTCAAGTATTTGGAAAGAGTCCTTGACCCAGCTAACAGATAATGTAAATTCTCTCATTTGATTCCTTCCTGCTTAGCATTCCATAATGTAAAGATTCAAAGCCCTTTAAAGTATAAAAATCCCTATTTGAGCATCAGAAATTTGACAGACATCCAAATTTGTTCATTTTTTATATCAGATATTTTAGAAATTAGTAATTTTTATTTTATTAATTACAGCAGCACCCATGGTCTTACATATGTGCATTTGTTTATTCTGTCTATACAAAATGTCTCTCACACATTTTTTTACATATATTTGCTTTTTTTTATTTTTTAAGATCCCAATGAAGATTTCTCGAACAATTCCTTTGTTCATACGAAATACTCTAAGATTCTATAGAAATCCCTCAAGAAGGCCAAGAATACAGCTATGTAAATTTTCTAATGATCAGTATATCAATAATCATCTGATCCACTCTGTTCATTTTATAGATGAAGAAACTAAGGCTCTGGAATTTCAATTGCCTGGATTGTTACTCAAGGGGGAAAAAAGGATGCTGATTTTATTTTTCTTTTTATTCTATTGCCTACACTTTCAAACAAACAGAATCTCATTTTTAAAAAGCTAAGCTTAGGCTGTATATTGAGAAAAATCCCTGAAAAATTTAAGAACTATTTTCAAATGATAGGAAAAAATATTCTTTCAAACCAAGGTGCTATATGATACTGGCCACAGGTAAAGCACTTGCAAGCAGATGGAGTACAGGCTCTATGAAGTCCCTTTTAAATGTAGGACTCATAAATTCTTATTAAGGCAATTTCTCTAGTTATAGTCATGCCTAAATCCATGGCTATGAGACTATCATACTCACCACAACACATGCTTTTTCTTTTTTATAAAAGGCCTAGTTATAAAAGTATTGCTGACACAAAACTATGAAAAAGAGTTAAATTCCATGCTCCAACTTGTGCTTCCTTCGGGCCAAATATCTGTTTGGTTGCTGATTTTGTGGTTACAGTTTTTCCTTCCTTTCATATCACTGATGGTTTGAAAGCAGCTTTTTTAGAATCTGGTATTGAACAATTAAACTGAGACATCCCTTAAATGGCTCAACTGTGTTGCATTTTTCTTAGTAGTGGATGTGACACTGTAGGTGTTGAGCAATTCACTTGATCTTCAGTATATCAAATTCTTTGTAATAAGGATCAATTACAATGAACATCTGTGGTCATTAAAAATTATCTATAATTTTTCTCTTGTGTTGGTGTTTGTATTACATAATAATATAGTTTACTAATATTTGGTTTTCTATTCTGTTATACTCAATGTACAATTTATAATTTTTAATCATATTATAAATTTCCTCTTTTCTAAAAGTTTTCTGGATGACTCTAAATTTTTTAAATTATACTTTATGTCTCTTAAAATAATCATTTTTTTCTATTGATATTTTCTATATGTTGCAATAGATTCAAAACATTACCTAAATGTTTTTGACTTGGCTTCCTATATATTTGATTGCTTGGTCTATGCCTTTTCTATTGTCTTACTGAATTTCTATCCACAAGTCCTCTACTCACATGCAAATTTCTCCTCACCACTCCTTTCCATCAAATACAGAGATTATTTTCTCTATATAGAATTCATTGGGAACAAAGTGTACTTTATAAGTATTATTAGATCTTTTGGTGTGACTCACTCCCATGCAGATGGTACACATCTGAAGGGGCTCTATTCTAGCTAGGAAAGATCCAGCTGATGCTCTGAAAAATTATTCTCTCTTGGTGAAAAGTTAGCTTGCCACTGCCTTCCCTGCTGCATTATTAAACACGAAGGAGTGATTCCCTTAATCCCAACCATCTGTTCTTCCCCTACTAAAAAGTGAAAACATCCCCTTGTGTTTACAAATGTTGCTGCTAAAGCTTCACAAATTATAAGAGATGGTTGTGAAATTTCTGTATATACTACAAGATCAAAACAAAATCCTAGTCACCAAAAATCTGTAAGAAATAAACCAAATTTATATCACACGATGAACCCAACTGTGTTTTAATGTAATGCAATTATATTTAAACTACTGTCTCAGAATGTAAATTATTTCAGCATCTCAGTATAATATTTGCATCTTAAATATACTCCTACTTGTCCAGACTTTCAAAAGTACAGACACTAAAAAAATGGATCATCTTCAATTCTTTTTAATTTTCGCAGATTTGTAGAGTGTACAGAATTTTAGCATCCAGGAAAGGTTCAGTTTTGTTGGAATTAAGGGCAAAACAAAATATCTGACTGCTCAGATGAATAACAGACTCAAAACCTCTAAACTAGAAAAGCAGGGACAAGTGTTCCACTGTCCCTGTTGATTTTCAGGAAAGTGACTTACACTGAAGTATTACCAAGCAAAACAGTGCTACTGCTTTGCAATGAACTCATCTTTTCCTTATAAAAGGTACCGCAAATCAGAATCATCCTAGCTTAAGAGCTCCAAGATACCAATCAACCAACTCATCAGAAACATTACAAGCAAAGGAAAATTTGAATTCCCAAATATTTTAATTTGATGTTCATTTAAAAAAATATTGGGTATAGTGTAACCTAAAAGTTCTTCCTAGTTCTCTTTTGCTTATAGTATGAAAATATTTCAATTAACATTAAATTTATTTTTGTTGAAGACCAATTGCTTTAGCTTCCTTTTAGGACACTGTCTTTGTCAACAGGCCAATTTCTATTTCATAACATTTATTCCTTTTGTGCTTAGCAAACAACTCCTTATCACCTATGTTCCAGACCCTTTTCACCCATTTTTTCCCTCAATGTTTTTCCTTTCTTTCCCCCATACGTTCCTTTTAAGTCTACAACATTTCTGAAAACATTCATTCTTACTTAAAATGGAATTCATATAATTAGCTGTTTTATTGTCACAGTACCCAGTAAATAAAATTGTTTTCTTTGTGAGTCTTTCTTTCAAATATTCTTTCAATTCACTCTAACATACCATGTGTTTACTTTTCTAGTCCATTTACCTGTCCTAGTGATTTTCTTGCTTTCATTCTGAAAGTTTGAATTATTTAGGTAATGAGTTCACCGTGGTCAAGCACAATGAAACATTTACCTTCTTACAGCTTCCACACTTGTTGCCTCGAGACTTCACTCCTTGATATTTATGACCAATTATTTTCTGTACCAAAGCATGGTCTTTGGGAATATGTCAAAGGCTACTTCAGTATAGATGTAACTAGCAGAATATATTTCCCTAGATAATTTTCCAGTCCTCTGGTTGGCTCTACCTATTCTAAAAGTGTTTTAACCTGGATTCTGGTGAACTTTACAGAAAGGTTCCTTTTTATGTGAACTTTCAGTGACCACTAAGCTAATAGCTTCAAATCAAATTTATTCTCATCTAAAAAAAACATACACTTCATGAGTCTGTTCTTAAATATACCTTTCATGAAACTGTCTCTTAAGATATACTTTGTGCCACATTTCTTTTTTCTTATCCCTAGTCTTGGAGCAACACTCATACTTCCTAATTCTCTTCTTGGGCCCAGGCTAACCTACTGGCATTTACCCTTAAATCTGATAAGTTTATTTCCATTTCTACATTTTATTCACTTTTACATTAATATACATTCAGCTTTATGTTCTTACTCCTTCTTCATATTCACTGTCATTTCATAAATTCTCAACCTTAACTCTCCTAAGTTTTATATAATTTGGCTGGGATTTTCCTGATGATTATAATTGTTCCTATTTTTATTTTTAAATAGCAGCAATGCGTTTCAAAATAATTTAACATTTTTTTCTTTACAGAGGCAAAGAGAAAACTGCAAATATATGTCAATGTTAAAATTATTCTTTTTGTTTTCATCTTTATGTTTTCAATGTGTATGTTCAGATGTTATTGTCATATTTATACACCAAGTTCAGCCAAGGATCAAGACCAGTGGTAAACCAGCATAAGATACTGGCAAAGCACATGGTATCATAAGCAGGAGCAATTGTGAGATCTGGAAGTCATGTGCCAGAAGCCTGATCATAGACTGGTTATAGTTAAATGGTCCTGCAGCTAGGCAATAGTGGAACTGGTTATTACTTTATTATGCTTTCTACTGGACCACAACTACTTTCCAGAGTGAAATGATTCAACTCAAAACCATTTTGTCTAAATAATTCAGCTTTTAGAATCAAAAACTCAAATAATATGGCAGCAAAACTAGGAATACATGGGAGCTCCCAAATGAGGTTGCAACTCTCACTTCTGGGCAGTTCATAGAACAGTGAAGTAATTAAAATGAAATGTTCATTACATACCCCCTACACACACATGCACTGATGCACAAACACATTTCTCTTATTTATGGTATTCCCTCACCACTTCCCTAATCAAAATCTTCTCTCAGGACTGGCTCTGATGAGCCCATTCATATGAAATTGTATGTGTCTAATATAATTTATAGCCTTTTAATCCTCCCTGTGGCGTTTACATTTTAATAGGGATAGGGATAGCATTTTCTGAAACATAAGACTAAAACGGATGAACTTTTACCAGTAAGGTATTTAATGCATCAGCCAGCAGTAAGTGGAATGCACAGGCATTCCCAGGGCTCTGGAAATCCCACCAGGTGGGCAGTTACCCACCACTCAGTGTCCTGCTTTTACAGTCTAATCTAATTGGTTCTCTGTGCAGGTGCACTATTTACACATACCATAGTGTCTGCCCTAATGCTGCTATGTACCTTTGACTATGGCCTCAAAATCTAGCTAAAGTAATCCCTCTAGCATACTGTTGCCACTGGAAACATAAGTTTAAGCTCTATGATTTGCTGAGTAGGGCTGCATAAAAAAAATCAGTACACAGCAGAGCTAAAGATGATGCAGAGGTACTTAGATGAAAACAGACAACTTTGCAGCAGATTGCCTAACATATTGGCAGTTCTCAAATCATATCTCAAATCAGATGAAGTAAGTTTCAGAAAGTTATTTAGCATGAAGAATACATTATTAAATTCAATGTATAAAATGTTAACGCAGATCTGCTGGCTCTTATTGCTGCTTGCTTTCAGTCCTCCCTCTTGCAACACTGGTATCATAAACTTAACTGTCAGTGTGGGGTGAGCATTCTCCCTCCAGTCAACTAGCAGGCATGCTTTTTAAACATCTGCATCCTTAACCACACATAGTTCACCTTCCAGCTCTACTGAAATTAAAACATCAGAGTTTTAGAATAAATTTTTTCTATGCACCATCAAGAATGGCCAGATTTTTAACAAATTGTTTGTATCTTTCTGCTACCAATTCAGGTTTTTTAGTCATATTTTGTGGAAATTACATTGTAATAGGTGAAGGATGCATTATTTACTGTGATGCATTTTATTTCTGAATTGAGTCAGCTTTGGATTTTACAAATTACCCACTCTTAAGATTTTGCCATTGAATTTAGATCAATTCACACAATTTTATGGGCATGCTATTTCTTGCCATTGTGGATATTTCTCAGAAGAGGCACTTCTTGAAAGGCAAAGAAGCTCATGGGATAGGGACAGCCATTTGATACCAGGTTAAAGCAAGGGAAGCAAAGACGTGCACCCTCAAGGATCAGAGAAGGTACTATTTAGTGTGACTCACCAGTAATTCCAATATTGTCACCTTACTTCAGTAGATGTTCAGGGCAAGTTATACCAAGGCAGTTTTCCTAAGACTGTAAGGTCTAAATTCTTTACCTAAGACACTTAATTTGGTACATGAATGAGGTGACACCTAGCTTAAATTCATGAAAGAATGCATTACTTAGGAATACACCCTAGTTTTACTGGAGCAAATAAGTTTTATCTTGTGTGCTCAGTTTTTTCATGATGGATTAACAATGTCTGCCACGGGTAGCTTTATTTTTGACATCTGGTCTTGGTTTATGTTGAACTTCCTATCTTTTCCCAGAGATAACCACCTAGTAGCTTCTATTGACAACACATTTCTGCCAGGCACTATCTCAGCCACTTTATGTAAAATATATTTTTAGTCCTTACAGATTCCCAATGAGGTAAGTGCTTCTATGTTTATTTTACAGATTTGAAAACTAAATCTCAGCAAGATTGGTAGATATAAGATTAGAATTTCATTTGCATGGTACCAAAACCACTTAATCACAATGAATTCCATGTGCTATCCATTCTTCATTTTTCTTTCCATATACTGGAATCTCTCTGTGGCAAACTTCCTAACTTTCATAGGGCCATTCTCATTGATTACATATAGGCTGAAAGTTAATTCCTGACCTACTGGAAAGCCATTAGGCCTACACACCAGAATGTGGAGACAGACTATTTTCGGATACTTGCTTAGTACAAGTACTATTTTGGGTACTTGCTGCAGTGTCTTATAGAAATTTTCTCTTTTGTAATGAAATAAACAATTATTCAGAGATAATGCTTAGCAATGGATTTTCAAAATTATCTTAGATTTAGATTTTTAAGATGGTATTTACTGAAGTTGTGTGGCCAAATTGGGAGGTATATCTGTACTTCTTCTAGCTTTATTAATATATGTGGTTTTGAAATAATCATGTTCGTCTTATTTTAATTGATATTTATACTTCCAAAAATGAATTTTATTCTCAGCTATTGTAAAAGTTGAGATATTTGATGTATAACTGATTCACTTTGCTGTACACCTGAAACTAACACAACATTGTAAATCAACTATACTCTAATAAAAATTTTTTTAAAGTTGAGATATTTGTAACTGCACTTATTTTTCATATCATCTTTTCTAATGAAATCTAAATGGGAAATAGTTTTATTATGAAATATTGTGTTTGTAATTATCCTTTTATCTTACCTTGTTTCATTCACATTTTCATTAGGAGAAAAAGATACATTTGATTTTGCATAGAAATTCTCTGTGCTTTATTATTTTTTTAAAAACTAGGCTTTTTCTATGAATTGCTTAGTATTCGGTTTACCCTGGATAAGTGGAAAGTAATTCTAAGAAATTCTAATTCCACACTGTAAGAAGACTGTGAAACTGTTTTGTCTCAGCAGGCTCCATTGTGAAAACCCAGCATGAGCTAGGGGGGTGTGAGACAGGCCATGCTGCAGTAGACTGTTGCTGTCCATTTTAAATGTTCATGAATTACTATCAGTAGACGATGGGTAAAAAACTGGACAAATGTGAACAGCATGAACTTCAACCACACTTTAATTAGCAGTGCCTCCCCAGTAAACAAAATCACACATTAGATTGTAGAACAAAATCCCCAGACGAAGCATAGCTAGGTCTCACTTTATTTTAGCTGCGATTCATTAAGCAGTATCATATCCATTAAATGAATGGTAACATTTATGTTATATGGCTAAAGTTTTACAAAGAGCTTTTACACACATATTATCTCATTTGATTTTTACAATAGCCCTGTGGAATAAATAAGGTATGTATTTTTCTTCTTATCATAAGGCTCAGCTGTGTTAAGTGACTTACCCAATATGGTAATTAGAAGAGTTGGGTTTCAAACCCATGTCTCCAAACTTCAAATCTTTTATTATTCTGGTTCTGGTACCATCGTTAAAGTCAACGCACTCTGAATACAGATATGCTACACTACAAATTTTGATAAATTCTAAAACCACTAGATTTTATTTGACAAACCTTTATGCAAGTTCATTCTCTGATAAAGATTATACTTAATTGATAACATCTTTAGAGTGCCCACAAGAAGTTAGCTTAGAAGCACAAGATTTGAATTTCAGGAATAATGGTATATGAGACCACAGGTTCCTGGGATAATTATATAGGAAGTGTCTGGGTTATAACTTTCAGATGCTACAAGAAGACCCAGTCTCTCTCAGAATCCATAAAAAATTTTAAAATATTGTGCTTCCCTCACCAAGAACAATGCATGTTCCAACACTACCCTGTTTCCTTTGCTTGGCTTTTTTTTTTTTTTTTAAATAAACTTTGGCTATGTGAACATTTGGGACAAAAAGGGAGTGTTACTTTTTCACACAAGTATCACCAGATATCACTAGTTGGTGCAAGCAACTTAAATGTCACATCTTCAGAAAAGTTGAGAAATCCAATTACTCCCTTTTGATGACAAATACCAGAACATATATTTATAAACACATAAAACTAAGTAGTTAAGTATGGGAATTCCTTTGGATTCCTGTAGATAAATGAATAGCGTAATATTATTTGCATACTACTTGTATTTATATTTGAACTTTATATCTTGATATAAAAATGAACCCCAGTAGACATGATTAAGGTGGAGGGATTAATTTCCTACAGACTGAAATCTATAGAATGTTCCAGTGGAACACTATCAGTATTCTACAGACTGCTTTCCTGACACCTGAATTTTTCTTATTTTTTATTTAAAATGTAATGCTCTTAGAACTAGATTATTAAATATTATGATTAAAATGCATATACATTATGTGTATATGTATGCATAAATGCTAGATAATCATTAAGCTAAATTTACCCTCAACAAAAATAGCTCCTCAATTATGAAGACAAATTAAAAATATTCTTGCATGATTTCAATAACATGCCATATTATATTAAAAATAGATGGTAGAAAGTATATGTGTGATGCTATAGATCCTCACATGAACAGGTTAAATAAGCTAAATAAATACATACATTTAAAAATGATGTGGTAGCCATTATATTGGAAAATTTCCCATATCTGAAATCTTCAAATTTCATTATATTTTAAAGTCCCTGTACTTCATAATATTGTGATCCTGATAAGCATTCTACCGATCTCTGAATAGTTCTCTTTGGAAAAAATATATCATTTAATGCTAATATTTCTTATTTAAACACACTGATTTCAAGGGATTCTTAACATATGGAAATGATTAGAAAGTAAACCACTCAAATGTATTACCCATTTCAAAATATTTTGTTACTTGAAGCATTATTTTCTGCCTCATTTACTTCCACACTTTAATAACAATCTATTAAAACATAAACATCTTTCTCTACAATCCTAGTGATATCTTTAAACTTTAGGTTCAATCCTCTAGAATGATTCTGATGTAATCCTTTGCTCACTTTCTACTGTGTCTTGAATGCTTTTCATATATTGAGTTTACTGTTTGTATGACAATATTTTAAACATTTGAGATATGCACAAGTATTGTTTTAACTTTCTGCCTCCCTTGGTCCCTTACTATTGCTTTAGCGGGAAAGTCATTTCCAGAAAGGAATCCTTAACTTAAAACTTCAATTCTAATACAATTTTGTGAATCTGGTTAAATTAGCCTTTGCTAGCTGATATATTGTGCTTATATTTTAACTTCAATAAAAACCTAGTAAAATATCTAATTCTGTCTTTCAAAGACTATTTATACAACTCTGACTGACTAAATGAAGACTCCATTAATTAAAGGAAGTCCCAAATCCATAAACTCACACAAATCTGAGACACGTTAGAGCTTTTACAATAGTTGCTTCTGCGGTGTGGGAGACGTTCAGGTTCAGAGACTGCCAAGGGATACCTTAAGTCGGTGAGGGCTTTGAAAGTGTTCTGGTTAAAGTTCTCATAAAGTTTAGGCATTCATTTTAATTACTCTTATTAACATATAGGAAAAAAAATTAAATAATTAATTAATAATAAACATTTATCTAGCATTGCCTATGTTCCAGGCACTGTCTAAACACTTAAACACTTTATCTCTTTCAGTCCTAAGCACTTTTTTGGTAGGTATCATTATTACCTTTATTTTATAAATGAGGAAACATGCCTAGAGAAGGTAGACAAATGACTTGCCAATGATCACCAACACACTAATTCACTCTACTAGCTCTCCATCTTCTGTCCAAAGACTTCCCAAGATAACTAGCTCACTCATGCTGATAACCCTACTTTAAGTGCTTGCTATGGACTGAACTGTATCACCCTCAGATTCATATGTTGAAGCCTTACCCATAATGTGATGGTATTTGGCAATGAAGCCTTTGGGAATTAATTAGGTTTGCACGGGGTCAGAAGGGTGGGACAGTCACGTTGAATTAGAATAAGAGAGACACCGGAGAGCTTGCTCGCTTGCTCGCTCTCTCTCTCTGCCAGGTGAGGACACAGAAGAGAAGGCAGCCACTTAGGAGCCAGGAAGAGAGCTCTCCAGAACCTGACCATGCTAGCACCCTGATTTTGGACTTCTAGCTTCCAGAATTGTGAGAAAATAAATTTCTGCTGTTTAAGCCACCCCTGTCCATGGTATTTTGTTATTGCAGCCCAAGTTGACTAAGACAGTGCTTACATACTACCTTTGTAATAAAAGATCTTAAAAATTCTGTTTACCAAGCATAACACGTTAATCATTTACCACCTGCTTGAACAACTTTTGGATTCATTTGATTTATCTAATTATTATTTCTAGCTCATTGTTACCTTTCATGCTTTATTTTATTCTATTTTTTCCTCAAAATATTATTGAGTAACTCTGAAATAACTACTGCAAATTAAATACCACGGTTTAAAATTCATCTTAACCAGACTACCTTAAAACCTTCAGTTCACCTTTCTTTGAAGCCTAAATACTCATAAAGCTCACTAAGCATTTGCAATATCTAATAGCATCTTTATTTGGCTCTACTTTTGTCTCAAAATTGTCCGGGTAATTATCAAATCACTGGGAAATAAAGGTATGATAGCCCAGCTTTTCCACGTGTAAGCAAGTTTATTCTGCTCTGGGGATTATTGTGCAAGCTCTCAAGTGTTACAGAGTTCAATTCCAAAACCTTCTTAAATGAAAAGTAATTTAACAAAGGATTGTTTGTAATTCTGTTGCAAATATATATATTAAAAAATCAAGCTCTTTAAATGACTAGATTTCTTGAAACATGCTTTCTTCCTAATATTTCCCTTCATTCTTCTGCTTTATAAATTCCTACTTACCCACAAGACCTTCCCTTTTCCTTGAAGAAACTCTGACTTCTTCAGGAAGGATTTGTTCTAATTCTTATATACCTCTGCTTAGTAATTATGACAAGAGATGATAATTATTTTTACTCATATGTTTCATTCTTTAGATGTTAGCTTATTTCCTAAAAGGGATGTTATAAATATTTGTTCACAGACAATAGATACATAATATCTACACAGATATTCAACACATAATATCACTGTTGTTTGTTGGTCTGATGAATGAAAGAATGCAATGAAAATATTTTGAAAAAACATTCAAATATAGATATTAACTACTATTAGAACAGATTTATATACAATGTAAATTCATGTGACTGAAATTACTGCAGAAAAATAGACATGTTTCTAAAAAGTAGTATGAAAAGGAATCACTTAAAAAGTAATCTATGGAAATATTCCATATAATGATAATTAATGATCAACAGTCTGAACATGTAAGAGCAAAAAACTCCAAAAGCCATGCTGGATACGTAATATACTACTCTTTTAAAATGCTTATGTATAGAAATGTACACCTTTATATACTGGAATGAATCTACACGTAACTAATAATAATAGCTAACATTCTGAGCACTTAGCATTTGACAAACCTTGTTCTAGACTACTTTACATGTACTAACTCAGTTCTCACAAATGAAAGATGAAACTCAAGACTATCACAAACAAAAATTGAGACAGCATTTTGCAAAATTTTTATAATTAGATTTGCTATATATTATAGTTTAAAAACATAAATTTGTTAATAAAATAATATTAGAAAAGTCACTTGACAAATTTCCATTTATCAAAAATCTTTTATTTGATACCAGAAATGATAGCAAAAATAGGCCAATATTTAGGTCAATTATACCAAGACGCTCCCTGGAATAAATCATATCTATATTTGAAAAAGGAAATTTGATTAGTAATTTATTCAATGCTAATTAGTTTCTAGCCACAAGCCACCTTTACCACCCACGTCACCCCTTCATTCCAATACCTTTGGGTTAGTTCCAATCTTATTCTGAAAGTTGTTTAACCTAAAATGTCTTTAGGGGATAATTTTCTAACCACCTTTTAAACTACCACCCACAGTTTCTCACAAACTAAGATGCATCAGAAAAGTTCTTATTTTCTTTTTCTTTTTCCTAAATGGAACAAAGAAAATATTAAAATAGAAGTGGCATATGACAATTTGACAGTTTCTAGTGGAGATAATGTTCTCCTACATATAATACGGGAAACTGCATCTAAATTCTAGGTTGATGGCATTGTAGAAAACAATTAAAATGATTAAATGGGTCAATAAATAGCCTAAATTTCAAAGCTTCCCAGTTTTAAATAATATGATTTATTATTAAATAACTGGTATAAACTGAAAAAGATTATGTAACTCATTCTTTGCTGTCTTGATAATTTTGATGTCAAAGCCACTGACAATAATTCAGTTAAGTAGAAATATTTACCTATTTGAGGTATTTGTAGACCAAGAAATCTGATTGATGACTCCCTCTTATATGTGTATTAAACACATACATATACTACAGAATGTATGTGTACACATACAGATATGCACACACAAATATATAAATGTATTTATTTCAGTCAGAGATATACATTGAGCTCCCCCTTTTCTTTTTGCACAAGATCATCAATTATTTTAAATGCATTTTATTAGGAACTGGCTCTTATATTACTTCTTTAATAATTTCAGTAACTTTAAAAATTTTGAATACTCCTTTTATTACAGATCTCATATACTAATATAAAATCTCATATGTACTGAATATAAAAATCTCATATAGATTGAAATCTTATTATCTGTTACTTTCATTTTTCACCAAGGGCATTACAAAATATTTGTTATTTAAAAGGTGTCTAGCATCTGATAGAGTTTTAAACATGGCCTTATTGTGACAATCAAATGGCCTGAAATATCTGAAAATATGTTGTCAGCATTAAATGATTACGGACTCTAGTTTTTGCTAGATTCGTAGTGATATGACATCTCTTTCTCATTTTCTCCATTAGGAGGAAAGTCAGGTATTACAATCCCCATTTGACAGATATAGAGACTAAGGGAGCAAACAGGGAAGGGACTTGTCAGCTAGTTAAGGGGAGAAATGAAGGAGAGTTAGTTAAGGGGAGAAATGAAAGAGAGTCAGTTTATCACCCAGCTTCCTGACTACCAGCAATAAGTCTGTTGCCTTACACAGAAAGAGGGACAACCACGGATTTAAAAAAAATAATAATTTATTTGTTTGTTTGCTTGTTTATTTACTTATTTATTTTTGGCTGTGTTGGGTCTTTGTTGTTGCACGCGGGCTTTCTCTAGTTGCAGAGAGCGGGGGCCACTCTTTGATGTGGTGCACGGGCTTCTCATTGCGGTGGCTTCTCTTTGTTGCAGAGCACGGGCTCCAGGCATGCGGGCTTCAGTAGTTGTGGCTCGCGGGCTCTAGAGCGCAGGCTCAGCAGTTGTGGCACACAGGCTTAGTTGCTCCATGGCATGTGGGATCCTCCTGGAACAGGGCTCGAATCCATGCCCCCTGCATTCGCAGGTGGACTCTTAACCACTGTGCCACCAGGGAAGCCCATTGTCTTTTTATTTTTTTTTTTAACATCTTTATGGGAATACAGTTGCTTTACAATGGTGTGTTAGTTTCTTCTTTATAACAGAGTGAATCCGCTATACATATACATATATCCCCATATGTCCTCCCTCTTGCATCTCCCTCCCACCCTCCCTATCCCACCCCTCTAGGTGGTCACAAAGCACCGACCTGATCTCTCTGCAACCACGGATTTTTGAACAATTTTTCTAATATACAGATGTCTAGTCTAATGCTGTTAATTATAATGAGATTTGGTCTGTGCTGGTTTCTTTGAAGTAGTCAAAACCTAATTAACATCAATAGCTACTTCCATATTTACTTCCTACATCCTTTGGCTTATGGCATTGCTTCAGTAACTCTGAGACTTAATTTTGCCATTATGCTCTCAAAATCAAAGTAAGTATAATTACCTGGAATAAATCAATAGCTATCTCATTCTATTTTCACAAACATGACTTTATCATTAAGCAATGGGGAGCCATGGAGTGCACTGACTAAATTTACGTTTTAGACACGCTGATCTAGCAGCCTTGTCGAGGATGAATTTGCTAGTCAGAAATGCCATCCAGGAGGATGGTGCAGGCAGAAAAGTAGAGACCGTCAGGCCCTAAACTGAGGCAGTGAGAGTAGAACCAAATGGATATGGGAGAGATAAGGAAGAGAAGTAAGGAAAGAGTCCTAGAGTCAATGGATGCCTGGGATCCAGTAGGCTACAAAGAAAATACAGGGGAAAAAATGAGGAAAGATGAAGGTTTGCAGGGAGGCTTTATATTTTTAAAGGATTAGGTTTTAAACACTATACATTAAGTTCATGATTCAAATCTATTAGCTCAAATCAATTTATCTTTAATATAAATATCTTGCAAATCGTTGTTTTAGATATTAGCATAGAATTTAAGGTACTTAGAAAATCTTTTATTCATTCATTCATTCATTCATTCATTTTAAGGAGAAAATAAGACACAACTTGAAATCAGCTCAAAACTTTTACCAGCTATAAACTTCAACATACAACCTTGTGCTTGAATGTTTAGAAAACAGTGGTTCTTAAGTTGAAACATTTCACACTTAAATTTTAAGAGATTTTAATCCCTGTAAACTCAGAATACAAATAAATATAATGGAAATGTGTGAATGCCTTGGCTTTATATTCACAGATGGGAGGGTATAAAGCTGACATCAATAGCAATCGAAATTAGACACTAATCACCACTCACTAATGTTAAATAAAGATGGCATAGAACAGAATATCTAATCTGACTTAATTGAAATTTAAATTAATAGTATGCAAAAGAATAAGAATACAATCATCGTTCCTCTTTTATCAGCACACACAAGTAATATCAGGTTGCACAATCATTCCATTGCAAAGTATCATAATGCTATTTCATGAAGAATAGCTAGAGAAAGTGATGCTGACGAATAAATTATGGCTTCAAGTGCTTGAACTGCATATAAATTTACCTTCTAGAAGAGCTGTTAAACAAAAGAACTCAAGTCTTCATCTATTTAGAGAGTTATAAAAAAAATTGTATGGCCTTTGCCCTGTCTTTTACCTCATTTAACTCTCATACCAAAACGTCTCTATCATATCACTATAAAAACCTATTTTAAAGGAAAACTCAATGCCTAATCTCAGAATGATACTGCACACAATCCATTTGATGTTATGGTAGAGGGCTGGTTGGGGATGAGTGGTGTGTCTTTTGATTTACCTTTCAGAATACACTCTTTCACACTTTTAGTTTTGTTTTGAAACTACTACATAATCATCAGCACATCTAACAATGCTGATTTCCTGTCAAGCACTTGAAAGGTATAATGGGAAAAATGAGGAGAGATTAAAAAGGAAGGTTTATATAAATCCTGTAATAGCAGAGGACAATTCTTCAGTGGAACAGAGGTCCTAATTTGGGAGACTAAGTGGACATGTATTTTCTAAACAGAATATATATTGTTTTCTAAGAAATGTCTTCTATTTGTCTGATTTAACACAGGGCTGTTTATAAAAGAATTACTGCAGGATACTCAAGAAACTCTATTTTTTAAAAACAGCAAAACGACCATAAAAAATAGACTTCACAGCTTCAATGCTAAATTTAAGATATTTAAAATATGTAAAATACAGCTAAAAGGAACTCAAATTTGTAAGTAGTTTATAAATGATAACTCCACAATGTAAACTGAAAAATCCATTGTAAGTCAGCAAAAATGGAGAA
This sequence comes from Balaenoptera musculus, assembly GCF_009873245.2. Lineage (NCBI taxonomy): Eukaryota > Metazoa > Chordata > Mammalia > Artiodactyla > Balaenopteridae > Balaenoptera > Balaenoptera musculus. The sequence continues at coordinate 106,653,382 of NC_045788.1, forward strand.
ACAATTAATAAAACATTCAGATGTATTATACAGACTTCACTGTCTATATAGAAAGTTTATCAGTTCATTGATAGAGACAAATGATATTTCCTAGACTTGATATCTAGGAGAATTTTGTTACAGTGGTCTCTATTTTCGTTTACTAAATAGGATGTTGTTCACAAATATATCTATTGTTACTATCTCTTCTTAGTGGCTCTTAGTGAACACAAAGGACCACTATAAAATACAATGAAGGAGATTTTTCACATGAGGAGATCAAATACTTTCAAATTTTTGGTTTGCAGAGAAAGTATAATTTTGAAAGAAAATGTGAAAATTGAAACAGGACTGCTAACTCATCCATTTGAAAAGTTAGAACATTAAATCCAAATGAATAATACAAACACATGGAGGCTAAACAATACACTACTAAATAACCAAGAGATCACTGAAAATATCAAAGAGGAAATCAAAAAATACCTAAAAACAAATGACAATGAAAACACGATGACCCAAAACCTATGGGATGCACAAAAGCAGTTCTAAGAGGGAAGTTTACAGCAATAAATCCTACCTCAAGAAACAAGAAACACCTCAAATAAACAACCTAACCTTACACCTAAAGCAAGTAGAGAAAGAAGAACAAAAAAAACCCAAAGTTAGCAGAAGGAAAGAAATCATAAAGATCAAATCAGAAATAAATGAAAAACAAATGAAGGAAACAATAGCAAAGATCAATAAAACTAAAAGCTGGTTCTTTGAGAAGATAAACAAAATTGATAAACCATTAGCCAGACTCATCAAAAAAAAAAAGGGAGAAGACTCAAATCAACAGAATTAGAAATGAAAAAGGAGAAGTAACCACTGACACTGCAGAAATACAAAGGATCATGAGAGATTACTACAAGCAACTCTATGCCAATAAAATGGACAATCTGGAAGAAATGGACAAATTCTTAGAAAAGCACAGCCTACCGAGACTGAACCAGGAAGAAACAGAAAATAAACAGACCAATCACAAGCACTGAAATTGAGACTGTGATTAAAAATCTTCCAAAAAACAAAAGCTCGGGACCAGATGGCTTCACAGGCGAATTCTATCAAACATTTAGAGAAGAGCTAACACCTATCCTTCTCAAACTCTTCCAAAATATAGCAGAGGAAGGAACACTCCCAAACTCATTCTACGAGGCCACCATCACCCTGATACCAAAACCAGACAAAGATGTCACAAAGAAAGAAAACTACAGGCCAATATCACTGATGAACGTACATGCAAAAATCCTCAACAAAACACTAGCAAACAGAATCCAACAGCACATCAAAAGGATCATACACCATGATCAAGTGGGGTTTATCCCAGGAATGCAAGGATTCTTCAACATACGCAACTCAATCAATGTGATAAACCATATTAACAAATTGAAGGAGAAAAACCATAGATCATATCAATAGATACAGATAAAGCTTTTGACAGAATTCAACACCCACTTATGATAAAAACCCTCCAAAAAGTAGGCATAGAGGAAACTTACCAACATAATAAAGGTCATATATGACAAATCCACAGCCAACATCACTCTCAGTGGTGAAAAATTGAAACCATTCCTCTAAGATCAGGAACAAGACAAGGTTGCCCACTCTCACCACTATTATTCAACATAGTTTTGGAAGTTTTAGCCACAGCAATCAGAGAAGAAAAAGAAAGAAAAGGAATCCAAATCAGAAAAGAAGAAGTAAAGCTGTGACTGTTTGCAGATGACATGATAATATAGATAGAGAATCTTAAAAATGCTACAGAAAACTACTAGAGCTAATCAATGAATTTGGTAAAGTAGCACAATACAAAGTTAAGGCACATAAATCTCTTTCATTCCTATACACTAATGATGAAAAATCTGAAAGAGAAATTAAGGAAACACTCCCATTTACCATTGCAACAAAAAGAATAAAATACTTAGGAATAAACCTACCTAAGGAGACAAAAGAAAGTGTATGCAGAAAACTATAAGACACTGCTGAAAGAAATTAAACATGATACAAACAGATGGAGAGATATAACATGTTCTTGGATTGGAAGAATCAATATTGTGAAAACGACTATACTACCCAAAGCAGTTTACAGATTCAGTGCAATCCTTATCAACTACCAATGGCATTTTTCACAAAACTAGAAGAAAAAATTTCACAACTTGCATGGAAACAACAAAAGACCCCGAATAGCCAAAGCAATCTTGAGAAAGAAAAAGGAGCTGGAGGAATCAGGCTCCTGGACTTCAGACTATACTACAAAGCTACAGTAATCAAGACAGTAAGATACTGGCACAAAAACAGAAATATAGATCAATGGAACAGGACAGAAAGCCCAGAGAAAAATCCATGCACATATGCTCACCTTATCTTCTTGATAAATGAGGCAAGAATATACAATGGAGAAAAGACAGCCTCTTCAATAAGTGGTGCTGGGAAAACTGGACAGCTACATGTAAAAGAATGAAATTAGAACACTCCCTAATACCATATCCAAAAATAAACTCAAAATGGATTAAAGACCTAAATGTAAGGTCAGACACTATAAAACTCTTAGAGCAAAACATAGGTAGAACACTCTATGACATAAATCACAGCAAGATCCTTTTTGACCCACCTACTAGAAAAATGGAAATAAAAACAAAAATAAACAAATGGAACCTAATGAAACTTAAAAACTTTTGCACAGAGAAGGAAACCATCAACAAGACGAAAAGACAACACTCAGAATGGGAGAAAATATTTGCAAGTGAAGCAACTGACAAAGGATTAATCTCTAAAATATACAAGCAGCTCATGCAGCTGAATATCAAAAAACAAACAACCCAATCCCAAAAGGGGCAGAAGACCTAAATAGACATTTCTCCAAAGAAGATATACAGATTGCCAACAAACACATGAAAGGATGCTCAACATCACTAATCATTAGAGAAATGCAAATCAAAACTACAACGAGGTGTCACCTCACAGTAGTCAGAATGGCCGTCATCAAAAAATCTACAAACAATAAATGCTGGAGAGGGTGTGGAGAAAAGGGAACCCTCCTGAACTGTTGGTGGGAATGTAAATTGATATAGCCACTATGGAGAACAGTATGGAGGTTCCTTAAAAAACTAAAAATAGAACTACCATACGACCCAGCAATCCCACTACTGGGCATATACCTGAGAAAACCATAATTCAAAAAGAGTCATGTACCACAATGTTCATTACAGCTCTATTTACAACAGCCAGGACACGGAAGCAAACTAAGTGTCCATCGACAGATGAATGGATAAAGAAGATGTGGCACATATATACAATGGAATATTACTCAGCCATAAAAACAAGTGAAATTGAGTTATTTGTAGTGAGGTGGATGGACCTAGAGTCTGTCATACAGAGTGAAGTAAGTCAGAAAGAGATAAACAAATACCATATGCTAACACATATATGTGGAATTAAAAAAAAAAATGGTTCTGAAGAACCTTGGGGCAGGACAGGAATAAAGACGCAGATGTAGAGAATGGACTTGAGGATACGGGGAGGGCGAAGGGTAAGCTGGGCCAAAGTGAGAGAGTGGCTTTGACATATATACACTACCAAATGTAAAACAGATAGCTAGTGGGAAGCAGCTGCATAGCACAGGGAGATCAGCTCGGTGGTGGTTTGTGACCACCTAGAGGGGTGGCATAGGGAGGGTGGGAGGGAGATGCAAGAAGGAGGAGATATAGGGATATATGTATACGCATAGCTGATTCACTTTGTTATAAAGCAGAAACTAACACAACATTGTAAAGCAACTATACTCCAATAAAGATGTTAAAAACTATCCAAATGAATAGACAAACAAAAAGAGCCACAATGTACCGTTATTATCAGTTTACATAAGACAGTACTTCCAAGAGATGAAAACATATTATACAAACAAATATGTAGAGGTATGTGTGCATATAATGAGATCTCACAGTTTTGAAGGTGGCTTTTAGGAAGCACTGCTTTAAACTCATCTTTAGAAATATCTGTCAGACTCAGGACTTTGAGAGAACCTATATGGCAAGAATTCAGATTTGATGTTTCCAGCAATTGTCAGATGTTCTTTGTTCTCAAGTGAAGCTGTCATGTGGTTTGAATCTGGCACTCCTTTGAACCCTTTCTCAACTATGAGGACTGTATGTCTGCAGTTCTAAGATACTACCACTAGAGGCCAGTCTTGCCTATCTTCTCAGACAAACGATAATGCAACAGATGATCTCTAATATCTTTTTATTGAAAAGATTCAAATGTACTGCTTACATAACTAGTTTTTATAATACAAAAATTGTACTTAAAACAAAGTTGACAATCTGGGGGATATACTAGGAGATTCACATAAATTCATTATCCCTATAAATAAATGCAATACCATTTACTGAGCATTTGGGTGAGCACTTTCCATAAATTGTATTAAGGCTCACAAAACTCTACAGGAAAGATATCATTCTTATCTGCATGTTCTGAAATGGAACGAAGGTTGAGAGAGGTTAGAAATGTCTTCATATTTTGACTTCAGCTTACACTGAGTGTAATCTTTAGTCCTAAACCCACGCTATGCTGAGTAATATTTGCAGCTTCCTGAAAATTCTTCTCACATATTTGTGCTTGTTATTTTAAAAATATGTTTGTAATATATTTCCACTCACAGTCCCCCTTTCCTTTCCTCCACTCAACAGTTTAACATCTTACTATCCTACAAGTGTCATCTTAAATCATATTTTCTATGGAGAAACCTATCCTGTACACATAAATAGGTTACATTCTATAGAGCTCTTGTAAGTTATAATCTTCCATAATAATATTATCAAGTATGCAATTACAGATAATCAATATAATCTATCCATATCATGTTAAAAGATATATCTCATATGATCTCCTTTTATCATGCATGAAATTTACCAAACAATTAGATTATCAAACTATTAACAATCATTTCTAAAGGGTACTTTTTTGGCAAGTCGAATTCTCTTGCTTAAAGGATTCTAATTGAAACTAGGTTAAGCAAACAAAACAAACTTCTTATTGGTACATGTAAATGGAAATTACAGGAGTAGTCTCATTTAAGAGCTGGCTGGATCTAGACATACATACCTTTTTCTTCATCACCAGCTATATTTCATACTCAGGCTGGCACTGCCATGAAAAGAAGGGCCATTAACTAACAAAGAGTTAACTATCCTTATGGAAGGTGATTTTAATAAAGAAGAGATGCTCACTCCCTTAGCATCCATTTAATCTCAGTGAGGGACTCTATCCAGCTTGGGTAATAGGTCCTCCTTTAGAGAAAAGGACGAGGTTCTATGACTGGCTAGGGCAGGGCCAGTTGAGCCCTCCTGTCACTAGAGAGCGTACAAAGTGCAATAACTAACAATTTCATCAGAAACACCTGGAATGAGTGAGAGGCAAAATTTCCCAATGCACAGATGGGGCTTCTAATATTAAAAATAAGAAATATCCACACCAGATGTATAGCTAAAGAAATATATCATGCATTACAAGATTTCATGTTGAGCATGTATTTTCTTTTGCTCTTCACATAGACCCATTTGAATATTTCTGTGCTGCTGAAAGAGACGAAACAGCTAAGTTCTTAAAGGTTAGCAATGTCGTGGGAAGCTGAACAGATTGTGGGTCTGTGCATGATTCAGCCAGGGAATAATTTTTGTAGGTGATCCTGCGCTAGAGACAACAGGAACACAATCTTGGGACTATGTATCATTTTACAGAATTGGAACAATGTAATGGACTGACAATAAGTGGACCTAAATTGGAGAGAATAAACCAAGTTGCTACAGGCAAAGCACACTTGCAGACTAAAATCCTCATTAGCAGCACAAAACTAGAAGCCAAATTTTTGCTGCCTTATTAGCAGCACCCCAGCCAAGGATACACTAATTAGATAAGGAGATAAACTGTGTTGCTAAAGCCAAGGCATCCTTTGTTTATGATTAGGCATTGAGTGACAGCAGTGAGCCTCAAGATCCAAATTCCAGTCATCATGGATAAAGAGCAAGGGAATGTCTAAGACTAAAACCCTTGCCAGAACTGAGGATGAGAAACGTAGTCTTTGCTTGAACTTCAAGTGAACAAAGTCTGACCCCACATAGGTGAGGAAACTAGGTGACGTGGAGTAATGCACAGAATGATAAAGTGAGTATTTCATGGATACATTAGAGCATAATCTGGAATAGCCCATCAGACTATGGGGACAGCTGGGAATAGCAGAGGCTGAATTTTAGAACTAGTTTTTACTTCCTACGTAAATCATGAAAATAGACTCTCAATTGCTATCAGTGATATGGTGAGGGATGGCAGGGACTGGTCATTGTCAGTAGAAGTGTCATGAAGACTAGTACAGTAAAATGATTAGACATTAGTAGTGACAAAGATTCTAAAAAGGGTAAAGCAGGGAACAAGATCAGATCAACTTGTAGGTTGTCAGGAAGCCACTGTGAATGTCATGGTTTCTTTATAGATATCTTAGATCTGGACCCTACTCCAGCTACTTCATTCAATGGACAAAAGATGTGCAAGAAAAATTACCTTCCCAAGATCACATATTTGTGCAAGATCATAAACTGGATTAGAATTCAAAAGATTTCTAATCCAGTGTCTTTCATTATATCATGAAAGGTTATAAGCAAAAGAACTACAGTCACTAAAAACACATTTTTCTACATTATATTGTTACTGACATTTGGGTCTTGAATTCAACTATATTTTTGTCTAAGGACAATAATAACTTTCCCACTTCTGGCAAGGAGATATTTTATTAAAATGTTATTTACTAAAGTCATTGCATTTTATGTATACTCTTTTAGAGCACCACGCACATGTATTTAAGTATATGTGTGTCTGAACACATAGATTTAAAAAGCTTCTTTACTGGATCATACTGTAGTTCTATTCTTAGTTTTTTAAGGAACCTTCATACTGTTCTCCATAGTGGTTGTACCAATTTACATTCCCACCAACAGTGTAGGAGCGTTCCCTTTTCTCCACACCCGTTCTAGCATTTATTGTTTGTAGACTTTCTGATGATGGCCATTCTGGCCAGTGTGAGGTGATACTTCATTGCAGTTTTAATTCGCATTTCTCCAATACTTAGTGATGTTGAGCATCTTTTCATGTGCCTTTTTGCCATCTGTATGTCTTCTTTGGAGAAATGTCTCTTTAGATCTTCTGCCCATTTTTTGATTGGGTTGGTTTTTGTTTTTTTGATATTGAGCTACATAATCTATTTATATATTTTGGAGATTAATCCTTCGTCAGTTGCTTCATTTGCAAATATTTTCTCCCATTCTGAGGGTTGTCTTTTCGTCTTGTTAATGGTTTCCTTTGCTGTGCAAAAGCTTTCACATATGATCCAGCCATCCCAATCCTGGGCATATGTCTGGAGAAAACCAGAATTTGAAAAGATAAAGGCACCCCAATGTTCATTGCAGCAGTATTTACAATAGCCAAGATTTGGAAGCAACCTAAATGTTCGTTGACAGAGGAATGGATAAAGAAGATGTGGTACATATATACAGTGGAATATTACTCAGCCATAAAAAAAGAATGAGATAATGCCATTTGCAGCAACATGGATAGACCTAGAGATTATCATACTAAGTGAAGTAAGTCAGACAGAGAAAGACAAATATCATATATCACTTACATGTGGAATCCTAAAAGATGATACAAATGAACTTATTTACAAAACAGACTCACAGACTTTGAAAACAAACTTATGGCTACCAAAGGGGAAAAGGGGGGAGATAAATTAGGAGTTTGGGATTAACATATATACACTACTATATATAAAATAGATAATGAACAAGGACATACTGTATAGCACAGGGAATTCTACTCAATATCCTGTAATGACCTATATGGGAAAAGAATCTGTTAAAGAATAGATATATGTATATGTATAACTGAACCACTTTGCTGTACACCTGAAACTAACACAACATTGTAAATCAACTATACCCCAGTATAAAATAAAAATTGAATTTAAAAAAAGCTATTTGAATTCATATATTTTATATAAACTTTGTAACATAAAAATTCACACCAAGTTTTGAATTAGAGCTCTGGTAAGCTGGTTTGTTATTAGTTGCACAACTAACAGATTGAGAAGTTGGCCTTATCTTTGACATAGGCAATGTCAAAGCTCACTGTGAGCTATGAGTAGACTTCTTTGTCTCAAGGCCATGCCTTTCATGACTGTAGGTCAAGTAGGGCTAATGACTGTATGATGTGAGTTCAACGCTATCTGGAAAACAGACCTCCCTCATAAAATAGTCATTATCTTGCCCATCAATGCCAGAAACTCATTTAACAAATGATATAATCTATCAACATTAGAGGTAAGAATTACATTCCAAACATCCTTGGGTAAAATAGTATATTAAATTCTCAATTAAAGCATGAAAAAAATTATCATAGTCACCACAATGGGATGTAAGAATCCAGTATGCTATAGACATTTATCCATAAATTTAGAACATAGAAATATATATTTATACTCATCATTAATAACAAGAAATTTTAATTTTTAAGCCACCAATTTGTATTTTTTTTTTTTACCAATTTGTATTTTTAAACTTCTGTTTTTTCCTTTAATGTTTAAACACACACACACACACGCACAAACATCTCAAGCTAAAATTTCCCTAAATGAGTAGACTACAAAATTTCAGCAGGAAAGAAAACCGGAGAATTATATTGCAAGTTTTCTTAAGTGTAAGAATCCAAGCCCATAATTCCATTTTACTAAGCTTTGTAACTGAAGACAGTCATTTGAGAAATTACATAAAATGAGACTACCTGGCATAAATTATTAACATCTTGAAAGTACATTCATATGGATAATTTATAAGTTTAATGTTCTTTGCAGATTCAATGGTAAAGTTATTAGAATTTTATGTCAAATAAAGATCTTTGTGTGGAATCATTACTTCAGAATGGTATAAACAGAAGTACAGAGAGTAACAAATTCAAACAGCAACCTTGTGTGCAATAGACAGGAACTCTGTTTTCTAGAGCAGCCTCTTAGCAGCTCCATATAGGTACCCACATTTTACCATCAGCTTTGCACAAATAACAAGGATGAGAAAAACAATGATCATGCTGCTAATATTTAGTTATTCTTATAGTAAAATAAAAAATTCTCAGGTAGTTCTTTAAAAATCTCAATTCAAGTTTCCCTTTTATGAGCTGCAACTCTTACTTTTCAGTAGCACTCTACACCTGATTAGATTCACACAAAATCTCCGTAATACTTTCACTGGAAGATGGTATAGAAGGTAAATTACCAAGTAACCATTTACTCTCCCAAAACAAGTTTTACTGATTTTCAGATTTGTAGCAGTAGGTTCTATCTGTAATGGAAGAACCCAGAATTCTATATTTTTCCCTTAGATAATAAGACAACCATCTCTAATAATGTACCATATATCCAATCACTGTGTAAGTTTATGTATTTTTCAATACTCTAATTTAAGTCTCAAAATCAGTTTTTTAAAAAGCTACCTAATTTTGTACTCACAAAAATACCATATGCCAGAAAAGAATTCATGTTAGAGCATGGAGAACTTTAATATTAGAATTTGGATATTAATGGCTTTGTGTCTATAAAAGTGAAACTAAATATATTACTATAGTTTGCATTGATAAAACCTATTAGTTCAGCTCCTTAAATAATTATTTTACCCGTTTTTTGATTATTTGTATTAATTTTTATTAGGATTTCATAAACTTATTACTTGTGTTTCATAAACTATTTTCTCTGTAATATTGGGTATTCTCCCTGGTAGACTCCATTTTCATGTGTATTAACTATTAACCCATGTTTATTTAGGCTTCTGTTGGGATTACAAAAATTCCCAAGGCAAGTGCAATAAAAAGCAAAAAACAAACAACTGGGACTAAATCAAACTAAAAAGCTTTTTCACAGTGAAGGAAACCACCAACAAATGAAAAGGCAATCTACTGAATGGGAGAAGATATTTGCAAATGATATCTCCAATAAGGGGTTGATGCCCAAAATATATAAAGAACTCATATGACTCACTATCAAAAAAACCACCTGATTTACAAATGGGCAGGGGACCTGACTAGATATTTTTCCAAAGATGACATACAGATGGTGAATAAGCACATGAAAAGGTATTCAACATCACTAAGCATCAGGGAAACGTAACTCAAAAACACAATGAGATACCACCTCACACCTGTCAGAATGGCTGTTATCAAAAAGACAAGAAATAACAAGTGTTGCCAAGGATGTGGAGAAAAGGGAATCCTCATGCAATGCTGGAGGGAATGTAAATTGTTGTAGCCACTGTGGAAAACAGTATGGAGGTTCCTAAAAAAAAACCCACAAAAAATAGAACTGCTATACAATAAGTGAAATAATTCTGGCCGAGAAAGATATCCTTCAATGGTTTAATGATTAAGTACATTGTAATATATTCTTACCATAGAATACTAGTCAGTGATTAAAAGGAACAAACCATTGAATCATTGCAGCAACTTGTATGGATCCACAGAAATTAGGCTGACTGAAAAAACTCAATTCTAAAAGGTACATACATATAAATCCATTTATAATATATTTGTTATTGATAGCCATGGATCAGGAATAGGAATGGAAGGGAGGTAGGTGTGGCTATAAAAGGGCAACACTAGGGATCCCTGTGGTGATGGCACTGTTCTGTGTCTTGACTGTATCAAGTCAATATCCTGGTTGTGATATCATACCCCAGCTTTGCAAGATGTTTATTATTTGTGTTCTACTACTGGATAAAGGGTATATAGGATCTCTCTGTATTCTTTCTTAAAATGTCACTTGGCTCTTTATCTCAAAATAAAAAATTTTATTAAAACAAACAAACAAACAAAAAGTGACAACTTCATAGTGCCTACAGAAAGAAGTACAAACTCCTCAAAATTATACATAAGGACATTCAGAATACAGCTTTTGCACATATTTTATCCTCATCACTCTTTACTTGTTCTGCTTTCCCTCCTTACCTCTACCCTATATATTTCATACATGTTAAAGTGTAAAAATTTTTTCTTGCATCACTCTTGTACCACTACCTAGAGTGAATTTTGATTTTGTGTACTGTGGTCTCAATCATTACCAGTGAATTCTAAGAACACAGTTTCTGCTCATAGCCTTCATCCTCTTCTCCTGGAAAAACAATACATACTAACAAACAACTGAACCATAGACAACAGGAAGAAGAGAAGAGACATTTTTAAAAAAACAGTGGGTTTTTTTTTCCCTCTAAAGAAGTTGTACGGTATATAATCTAGTTGTAGGGGAAAATAATCTCAATTTTGATTTCTTTAATTATTTGTGCTCTAGTACAAAAAGAATTTAAGATTGGTATCAAAATGCATGCAATATAGCAATTTTAATACTTTAAAAGAAGTAAGAAAAATGTGCTAAAGGGAAAAATACTAGAAGAAAAATAGAATCAGGTTAGGTATATTGCTGACATGTTCTATATTGCTCACCTCCAGCAGGCATTATTTATAACATGCACAATCATGCAGCAGCCTGAGGAGGTTTGCACACAACAATATGTTTTCAACATTTCCAAGAATCAAGCACTATAGTATATGCTTCAAAACTGTCAGTCCATTTAATCATCAATGATTATTACCTGTGAAGTAATTATTATCTCCTTTACATAACAAAGAAATTGAAGCTCAGAGAGGGAATGTGACACATTCAAACCCAGGTCTACTTGACTACAAAGGTTATACATTTAACCTTCTAAAAATGGGAAATGTATCTGGCTATAATCTTTCTAGGAGCCAATTCAAAAAGGAACATAGACTCACGTAAAATGTTACAGTGTTCATTATGTAAAATAAAGTCGTTTGTGAAAACCACCTATGTTCCTGACACTAAGGACAGATTAACCTTACCTGTTCTTCCTAATAGAAGGACACCACTAAAACAATGTGCAGCATCCTCAACAGCATCCTTGTCATTTTCAATTGCAATTAACTAGGGTATCAAATGATGCTGCATAGATCACTCGAAAGTACCAAAAATTTGTAACCTACTTCAACTGAAATAAACACAAAAATTCAACATGTTCAGATTCTAATATAATGAATAGATTTTCCAAATTTTGAGGCATTAAGGTGAGGTGATTTTATACCTAATTATCCCTACAGCCTGTTAGTAGTTAAAAGTCTCAGCCTAGCATGAATGCTGAATCTCCACTTTCAGAGACTACTTTTTCGGGTCACTGTCTTGGCTAAAAGCAGAAACAGTGCTCAACAAGACATTTCATGTGTTTGAGGTTGGAACTGAGTAATAAATATGTTCTGTGGGTTGCTTGTCCTGTATAAGTATTAGAACACTTCTAAAAAGAATTTTAAAATAAAAGTTCATATTCTCTCCTCAATCACTACACACAAAAATAATTTAAAGAAGCATCTCGCTATGAGATAGTTTCACTTATTAACAAGTTTCCAGTATTTTTTAGAGAGAAATGTTTTGTTTAAAATATTTTCACATTGACCCCAGAAAAGGGAGATCAGGTTACATACACTCAGCTCTAAATATAAAAAATAATCGTTCATGGGCTTCCCTGGTGGCACAGTGGTTAAGAATCTGCCTGCCAACGCAGGGGACATGGGTTCGAGCCCTGGTCCGGGAAGATCCCACATGCCGCGGAGCAACTAAGCCCGTGTACCACAACTACTGAGCCTGCGCTCTAGAGCCTGCGAGCCACAACTACTGAGCCTGCGTGCTGCAACTACTGAAGCCCGTGTGCCTAGAGCCCATGCTCCGCAACAAGAGAAGCCACCGCAGTAAGAAGGCTGAACACCTCAACAAAGAGTAGCCCCCGCTCGCCGCAACTAGAGAAAGCATGCGCACAGCAACGAAGACCCAAAACAGCCAAAAAATTAATTAATTAATTAATTAAATCTATATAAAAAAAATAATTGTTCAAATTCAAGTCAACTTTTACAATGAAAAGCAATGATTCAGAGATTAAATTATTCTTTTATAATTTCCCATTTATGTAGTTGATATTTTAAAATACGGTTCTAGTTACTTACATTTTCACAAAATGATTCATTTTTCACTTGCCTTTAGATTGTCTGGGACTTACTTCAAATAAGATTTAAAATATGCTGTCATGTTAAAACCATGTAAACATTTAATGGACAGATTACTTTTTAGAGTAGATGAAAAGAGTAGAGATTTTTTTTTTCATAACTTAAAATATACTTCAAGTGAATGTGATAGACTCATAAATTATCAGACTTAAAAACTGAGAACCAATTTATCACTTGCCTTTGAGACATCTAAGTAAGATGCATCACTTCTTATTTTGTACTCTTATTACTAACAAATGTTTTGATGAGATCTTACATAGAATCTGTCTTGAAAAAATCCTTGGAACTAAATGCAAAAAAAAAAATGGCTATGTATATTGAAGGGCTTGTTAGCCATTTGTAAAATTAAAACTTGGAATATTTTATTAAGCAATAATTTTGATTAGTTAACAAAATGAAGTCTTAAGCAATGTTTTTTAATAAGTACTGGTGCCTTACTTGTTATTATACAACTCAAGTGAGACATGGAGAGAGATGGTTTGCTATAGTCAGCTAGCATTTCCTTTTGAGTCATATTCCATACTCTACATTTTGGTGGACAACTAAGTACTTACTTATAAACAAGTTGGGATTCCTAAACCAAAAAAATGTAAGTAAAAAAAAAAATTAAAGATGAAAGGTTTTGGGCATTAAGTGTAAAATAATTCCAAAAAAACAATTTAGTTTTGAGTATCCCTGTCTTAGAGCCAAGAAGAGATTGTCTTTTCCAAGTTTACACACCTAATATGTGGTAATTTAAAATCTGCACTTTTTTCCATTTAGGGAGAATAGAGATATGATTCACAAAGAGACACGGGGATTTTTTAAATCTAGAATTTCTTTTTAGGGTAGAAAAGTTGACATACATCAAATGCAATGAGTTTACTCTAAAAATAAACAGTTCTGTGCTCTAAAATGGATTCATTTATTTCATTAATAATTGGCATAATTTATAAGTCTAAGAGGTACCCTGAAGATGTAACATTCCTTCAGCAGACACTATTAGCAAATGTCACATTGCAGCTTTCTTCATATATAAACAGAAGCCTCAGGAGACAAAGATGAAACTTCTTACATGAAAGATTATGCACTCTAAATGTCAGTCTCTTAAAATATTCTAAACCCGTCGTAAAGATAGTTAATGCAAATAGCCTAAAATGTGCTTCCAGTTATATTTCAAAGTATTTTTTCCCTGGACAAACAGGTTGGCAGATACATGAACAATTTACAAAGCCAAACAACTCTATGAGCAATTAAAAACAGTGGCTATTCATTGACCATAAACATAAGAACTCCATGAAGTATGAATAAATTGTCATGATACCATCTGCAATTAAGAACACCATAACCCAGCTAATTGTTTTGTTCATGCTGGCCAGTGAATCCATGTCCAGCCCCTAAAATTGCCAGGTGTACCCTCCTGATTAGCATAAATTAGGTCTCCACATACGTGAAATTTTGAGCTATGTATCTTACATCTCTGCAGAATATTTAAGTTTTTTTTTTTAGCTTACATCTCAGTACTCATCAATGGAATAACCATTCAACATATGTAGTCCACAAATCTCAAAGTCCACATTTAGAAGATAGGTATTTCTTAGGTGAGTTATTTCTTAACATGCTAAGGCAGTTTCCATTTTTCAGTCATGAATTAGTATATCAGTACACTTCTTACATATTTCGATCCTCCCTTCCTATAATTAATAATACCTAAATATTTATGTGTAGATATTTTTTAAAGAATCCATCAATATATTTTCCTGATTTATAGAAAAATACATATGCATGCATATTAAAATTATTTCCAGTGAGCACATGCATATAAATACGTGATTTGACATCCTGAAGATAAATTCATCACATATCTTACTAACGCTGTGCAGTTAAAATGTAGAATAAAGATTCTATAAACTTTTAAAATCAAGCAAAAGACCCTAGGAGGTAGTTTCCCTCTATGTTGAGTTCGTAGGAGTATCAATATAGGGACAGGACTGTGGAGTGTTAGAGATGTTTACTGTCTGAGAAAACTTCACCCTTTTGATAAAATAAGCATGGGAATATCCATGCTAAACTCTCCTCTGGAACTTCTCATCTCCTAGAGGAGGGATATCTCATCTCCAAGATTTCTATCCTATGATTATCATTAAAGTCCAATTGTTTTAAGAAAGAATGCCTATCAATGTGAACATACTTCATGCCACAGAATTGTACACTTACAATGAATAACATGTTAAATATTATGTTATGTATATTTACAATAAAAATGCTAAAAGGAGAACACATCGTGCTTTCCACATTATTTACATGCAAAATTCAGCTAATAGCTTTGAACAACTAAGTTTTTTAAACCACACCAAGGAATGTGAATAGAGTCAAAAGAACATACCCAGTCGTGAAATTATTAACACTTTTATTTTAAAGGCAAAACAAACAATTTAGAAAAAATTAAATGTTGCTAAAGGAATTTGGGGAGGATATTGTTAAAATATTCTTGGACCAAATTAAAGACTTGAATGAATACAAAACAACTATTATCATTTAAGATCTAGCTTCTGTTGGTAAGGGAAGCATGTTTATAATAATCAAGGAGGTCCCTTTCTCTGTGCTTCCTGAGGTACATGGCACCACTGCAATCATCACACATGACACTGCTTCGGGAGCAATAATTTATGTGGACAATTTTAGCCACTTGCTTCATTTTCAACTGCCTCTGTCCTCTGTGGCTCCACATGTAAACAAAGACCTTGACACAAAGTCTTGGAATTCTGCTTCCTTTTCTGAAGTTCCCAGGAAAATGAGAGTTGCTCTTAGAACCCCTTAGTGACTTCTAGTGGTCCTGAATAGATCTGGGGTTTTGTTCAAGGGGTCATGCTGGCCTGTACATATATATCAAGAAAATATAGCTTATCTATATTACAGCCTCTTTTTTAAAAAAACTACTTTGCTGGCACTTTTAGGGAGAAACAAAACTAGTGGTTTTCCTCTTGTCTTGAAACAGCTAATACACTGCTATTAAAGTCTTCAAATATAATAAATCATGTATTTTTAGCAATGTAAAAAATTAGTCCTACTATTGTCCTATTTCAGTCTTATAAAATTTTACTTGGTTAATTTAAATTTGTCATGCCTCGCTTTAAAGTATTTACTATTTTTGGTTTAATTGCAACTAGATGTAGATTTTAAAGACATGGCTTCATTCTAAAAATGTTACATGAAAATAAATATCTATGACATGCACAATTTTACATCTTTAGGATACTCCAGTGTTTCTCTTCCTTGTATTTTTTTTTTGCCTCATTATAATTAACATCAATTGATCAGTTTAGTTTTGGTCTCATGTTTTAACTAAATTATTTTTTCCCCACAAAATTTCCCTGTTCTTGCAATATATGGAATCATTTTCTAAGTCATCAGAGATCCAAAATGGTGGTGTGAGTAGGTAGGTTTTTTATTTCGTATCAAATTTCCACTTTAGTCTTCTCACTCAAGTCCTGAAAGTCAATATTATCATAAGCAGATTTTACTGCAGGTACTCTGCCAGATTTGCTACTGTTTGAAAGAATTTTATGTGATACTGTCCTTCTCTTAACCCCAACAGAATTTCATGTTTTTAATAATTTTTTAAGTTCATTTGCTAGGTGACTAACATTCTGGCAGAATTGTGTTGCCTAATAATTTTCTAATAAATAGCATCTATTTTCCCATGTGATATTATAGCATCAGTTTCAACTTATAAATTGAGAAAGATGATAGAGACCAAATGTTACAGTATGGTGCTGTGTTCACACTTCAAGGAAACTGATTAGAAATTGTAAGGACATCACTGCCATTCATGTACAATAACTTTCTTGGAAAAATTTTATTAAGTCAAAAATTAGGTATTTCTGCACATCAGGTAACTTCGCAATGAAGAATAAAATAGAGACTGTGGCATAATTACATGTGGAGAAGTTTCTAGGATTTAGGCAAGGGTTTGTAGTATAACAGGAACAAACTATAGTAACCACATTTTATTGTCTGTTTGTGCATTTGTTTCCCCTTTAGTCCCCAAAAAAGTGAACAGAGGAAAAAGATGAGTGCATGTGTATTTTAGAAGAGGCTGTAAAATGTGGAGAGAAATGTATTTTCCTAGGAAATTAATAAAAAGGGAACTAGGAATTGTTAACATTTTACGTGTTAGAATTATGCTAAACACTTTATGCATGTCTCCTGAGTCAAAGTAGGTATTATTATTCTAACTTCACAGTCAACAGCCATGAGAAGTTTCATAAGACTAGTAGTCAGACTCACATCTAGATGTTTTTGATTCCATGCTCTCATGACTTCACATGTGCCTAGTGAACACTACCCAGCTTCAAGTACCAAGGCTGACATAAATATATGGGAACACCTTTAGTCTTACTGAACCTGTTCTTTCACCTATAATCTGAAGTGTTTTGTGAAATTATCTTCAGGTTTTTCGGATTATTATCACCTCCTGACCAAATGGTTTTATTCTTTCTTGTTTATTTCCTGCTTATAATCAAGAAGTGCTACTTCTTTAAAAGTGTAAAGCTGGCCTAGTAAGTAGAAGCAAGATATTTAGTAAATTTGAGTAGAGTCTTAAATTAGATGAACTATAAATGCCTGTATATTATTTGCCTTTAACATTTTAGCACTCAACACAATACCTGTTCACAAAAAAAGGACAGGAATAATATATTTTTATTGAATGAATGAATGAAAAGATGAACAGATGGTTTTGTTCCTGGCTGTATCCCCAATACCTAGAACAGTAGCTGGTAAATAGAAGGCACTCAAAAACATATGACTTCCTCTTGTTTTGAACTCCTAAACAACTTTGTATAATTCAAGGTCTCACTATTATGGAGGATCAAATCAGGAAATATGTATTCCTCTGGGAGATTGAAATTATATGTTCTCTGAAGTTATTTTTTTTTAAGTGGGAATTTCCTTACCTAAGAAATCCATTTAACCTTTATTAGATGACATTATTGCTGATAATGATGAAAACGGAGTAATATTTATTATTCCAAGAAATGTAACATCCTCTAACTGAGCAAAAAACACTGCATATCTTAAACATGGTATCAAGGTATTGATGGTTACCTTAATTTGGAATTGGTTTAAAGATTATTGGATACTCTGAAATAGTAAAAAAAAAAAAAAGAAAAAGAAAAAAAGAAAAAGAGAAAAGAAGCATCGTAAATGGACATAAGGGTGATTAAATAAACTGTTGTATAGTCACACACTGGACTGCTACCTAGCATCTGAAAACATGAATAAACATAAAAAATGTTATTGAATGAAAGAGAAAGTTGCAAAGGGATAACATCAGTGCATCAGCACTCATTCAGTCAAAACTTCTGATTCCCTTTTTTGAGACTTTCTAGGCAGAAGCTCCTATTCTAGGCAAGGGGCATACTACAGTGAACAAAACAATTAACATACATTTTGAAATAAATAGTTTATATTATCATGAGAACACAGTAATGTAACAAAATTCAAAGATACATATGGCAGTGATAATACTAAGTTTCTTTCATTTTTTTAAAATCTGAAGAAAATATGGCAAAACGTTTGCATTTGATGTTTGGGGCTGGGTTCATGAGTGACTGCCATTTTATTTTTCTTTACATTTTAAAGTTTAATTATTTTACAAGTAAAGCTATTTTAATAATTATATACATATATAACTGTTGTATAAATAAATAACAAAACCGTAGCAATTTGGTGACTGAGAGTTGAGAACACTGATCTTTGATCTAAACAGAAGGAAATAAAAGAAATGCCTCATTATGAAAAAAGAAAAGGAAAACATCCTGTTCTTGCCCAATTCAGCATCTGAATTGGCAGTTTGCTTTCAGTTTCAGCGTTGACTTTTCAGTCCTTCCAACTCCCTCCACATGGCGTGTCTGCCTCTGGAGTGGCAACAGCTCTCATGGCTGCGTTGGCTGTATTTGGCAGTCATAGTATAAGAAATAAGCCAAGTGCTTGAATCTGGGTCTTCTTCTTTTTTTTTTTTTTTTCATTCATTCTTTCTTTTCTCTATGTTTTTAAAGCAACATCTAGTACTTCAGCTCATTCCTTGGCAAATTCTATCTTGCTTGGATCACCATCAATAATGGTGTTAACACAAAGTGACTACTGCCAGAAACTCAGGTTCTGTGACACTAGTGGCCTCTCTGGTCATCAAGCCAGTGCACCTGCTGCTGGTGTAGAATCAGGCTGCTGATAAAACTGTAATCCCCTCATGGTTCACCAGTTTAGCTTTGAAAGCAACCACAGGCATGTAGGAATGTTTCATGGAAAGAGTAAAGACATTCCCAGGAATATTTTTTTTCTATAAGCTTTCTTCTACATTTTCCTAATCCATAAACAATTACTTTTATGCATTTCAGAACTAGCAGAGGAGTGAGTTAAGTCTGCAAACTGGAACTAGGACTCAAAGAACTTCTTCTCTTTCCAAGACAGTTCAGCTGTCAACATGCGCATGTTTATATTAATTTCTTTAGGGGCACATATTAGGAGGTCTTGGCTTGTTTTCAACTCAAAGGAAGTGAAGTTAGAATTGTTGTTGGAGAATCACTGCTCAGGTAATAAAAATAATTCTCTAGAAAACTGTGTGTTCTGAATGCTTAATGCTCCCGTTAAAACAAAAGTAACTCAACTAAAACCACACTTACTATGTAATTCCTCACCAAACCTCAGTCTCATGGAAATAGCTGTGGCTTATGAGTGTGTTAATATATACTAAATTTAGGAGCTTAATAAAACATCGATAGTTCATGTCACGATAAAATATAGACTGCATTCTGATAAAACAGAAACCTAAGAAGACAGGTCATTTCCATTTTGATCTTGAATAGGAAAATGTACAAAATATTATGTTTATCAAAGTAGATGTCTTCTCACATATAAAAACAAAATCTAAAAAATACATTACTTTTACGTATTAAAACCATTACTAATTAAGATTTAGATAAAACATTGATGTATATGCATACATAGATGTATATATGCTTATATTTAGTATGTATATAATCGGACATGTTCACAAACATGTTTATATGTAATATATAATGTTTATATATTATTATATGTTTATAGTGTGTAATATATAATAGCATAACAAATAAGTAAATAAATGGAGAGTAAAATCCAAAAGGTCTCAGAAAACAGACATATTTTAAAGTTATTTTACAATACTCGAAAAAGTATATGCATAAACAAAAATAGCATAACCCAAACAAAGATAATTCAATCTAACTCTCATATAATCAGATGTATACTTTCCAGTTTTTTCCTTGGCCTTTACAAATGGGTTTGGCTGTCTGTTGACTAAATTTCGTTTTTGGCAAAGATTTTACACACAAGAGATTTGGTTTATTTTGATAAAATTTAAAGACCACTTCTTTCCATGATTGTTTTGGTGCCTGTAAGACTTCCAAATGAAAGAGATGCTTTAAACATATGGATGGGGTTAAGATGCCGTCTGTACCCTGCATGGGACCTCATACATACTAAATATTGAGATAGCTTTTCAACAACACTTCTCCTAGCTGAAAAGTAAAAGAAATGGATACTCAATGGATACTCAAATTATTATTACCATGTAGCTGCCAGGATATAACGTATAAATATTCACACATTTATGTAGAAGATATTCTAGAAAATACTCCTTTGTAAAACTGATGGGATTATCAGAACCGTAAATTTAAGTATGCAGAATTTTGAATTAACTCATTATATACTTATAAATTAAATTTGGCAAGGAAAAAAGCATTATCATATTAAGTATACTGGTAGATATTTTGAAAGCCATTTTGAAAAGGAAATTCATTCCAGATTTTATATGGTATTAATAGAATCAACATCATTATTACTACTTCTTTTTTATTCCCCAAACAGAGGCACCTATCTTAGCTATTATTTGCTGCAAACCATGAAATTAGCCCATTTTTACCTTAAGGTACAAAATTTAGATGCAAAGCAATACAGTGAGGTTTCTTCCACCAGATATATTTATATTTCTTATAATAATTTGATTCTACTTAATGAGTAGCATATGAGTAATTACAAATTACTAATAAAAATACTGTGGAATTGAGAAACAAAGAGAACACGATTCTTCTCTCTCTCTCTCACACACACACACACACACACACACACACACACACACATCAGGAACATATTTGTGGTCTGCATTCCTAAGGTATAATTAGGACTGGTTTTATGAGCAGACAAGTAAATATGAGAAATACCTGAAAGCACGCCATCTGCTTCTTTTTCTTAGTCTTCAAATGCTTTGTCTCAAGACTGGCTTTTTGTTTACAAATAAATATTTATGTCTATGGGATTAAGCGTGAAATTGAATTTTGAGTAACATCTATTAACTATTATCATCATAACAACAGTGAAATAATTTCTTATGAAGGATCAAGTCTTGTGGGTAGGGAACATGGGATACAGGATGAGGAATGGACTCGATAGATTAAGTGCTCTCAAATGCCTGTAAGTAGCAAAATGAGCATATGTTTATCTGTGGCTTTTTTTTTTTTTTAAGTAATGAGGATTGACTTTCCTACAACTAAGTGAATCATTTTATATGTCAAAACACTAGTTACAAAAGTGCAAAACTACTGTTGTTACAATGGAATACATTAGATGCATGTATTATCTTACCCTTATGAAAACCATGGAGAGGGATGCATTTTCTATTTAATTCTTAAACAGAACCACAAATTGGGTTCTATACTAGTGAGAATTATATTTAATTATCTTTGGTTTTGCTAAGACACCCAGGCTCAGAAATGGAAAGAAGATTTAAAGGAATAAAATCAACATGGTAAACACCAACTTAAGCTTTTCTATTACTTTGAAAAATCGAAGGTCTACGACTTCAATAATCATTGGTTGTTTATGTTATTTTCATTCCTATATCATTTCTCTGATCTCTCTGTTCTCTCCAAATTTGTAAGTAGCAGAGATAGTTTTCATCTTAGTTGCAATTAGGTATATATATACACACATGCACACACACATAAATACATATATACATATATGTGTGTATACATTTATATGTTGTTTTTAACCTCAATTTTTAATTTTTGTCACCTCAGCTCACTTTTATAGGCAACTTTTGAAGCATTAAAGCAAATCTGATTATAACATAAATTTTCCCCTACCTTCTCTAAAAGGAAAAAAAAATGTACTTGTTGATTTATAACTCTCCATCTTGCCCTGCGCTGATCTCTCTTTCTAGTTTTTGCTATGCAAAGTCACAAGGTTACCACAAAGTGACAGGAAAACGGCATTAAAATAATAAAGCCAAACATTCAGAGTAAATGGTTCAGGAGTCCTGCTTGAATACCTTTCAAATTTGTTCAAGGATAAAGAACCTTATTTTATTGAACTAAATACATCGTCAAAATCTAAAAATTTATTCACATTGACACTGTGAATTATTTTCTAAGTTCAGTAATTTTGATGCCTGTCCTGATTTGTAAATTGCCATATAGTTGCCTAAGCATGCACAGGATCTTATGTGCATTGTAAAATGAGCAGTAAATGATTTTCTGTACCGTTGTTCCTAATGAGACAATACAAAGTTATTCAGAAAGCGACAATTGTGAAATAAATAGTTTCTCTGCTGACGTAGAGCAATCTGTGCTCTATCTCAACTGAGTTGATAAAATGATGTTGTGAGATAAGTTTCAAGATTTTTTTCTTTTAAGTTCATAAGCATTTTATTTCCTTAATTTTTTTTCCCCCCAAAACAACAGTCCATTACCACCATAACCTGGATTCCTGGCTCACAGGTGATGCTTGTTGCTCTAAGGCATTGAAACATTCTAATGTCCTGGACTTGGGGAAGGATGTATTAGGAGTAGCATAGGACTCAGATCTCCCCAAACCCCCCCAAACCCACAAATCCACTAGGACAGTGAAGTTTCAAGATTTAAATAATTACTACTACCACTGTAAATTGCATGGAATTTTACGATTTATTTATATTGCATAGTTCTTTTAATTTTCCTTAAAACATTCTGAATAGTAACATTAAGGTAAATCTATAAACATTTAAAAGGTTACGGTGCAGTTTTTTTGTTTTTTTAACATCTTTATTGGAGTATAATTGCTTTACGTTGTTGTGTTAGTTTCCGCTGTATAACAAAGTGAACCAGCTATACGTATACATATATCCCCATATCTCCTCCCTCTTGCGTCTCCCTCCCACCCTCCCTATCCCACCCCTCTAGGTGGTCACAAACCACCACCGAGCTGATCTCCCTGTGCTATGCAGCTGCTTCCCACTAGCTATTTATTTTATATTTGGTAGTGTATATATGTCAAAGCCACTCTCTCACTTTGTCCCAGCTTACCCTTCCCCCTCCCCATGTCCTCAAGTTCATTCTCTATGTCTGCGTCTTTATTCCTGTCCCACCCCTAGGTTCTTCAGAACCATTTTTCTTTTTTTTTTTTAGATTCCATATATATGTGTTAGCATACGGTATTTGTTTTTCTCTTTCTAACTTACTTCACTCTGTATGACAGACTCTAGGTCCATCCACCTCACTACAAATAACTCAGTTTCGCTTCTTTTTATGGCTGAGTAATATTCCATTGTATATATGTGCCACATCTTCTTTACCCATTCATCTGTCAGTGGACACTTAGGTTGCTTCCATGTCCTGGCTATTGTAAATAGTGCTGCAATGAACACTGTGGTACAGTATAGTTTTTAACGTTATATTTTTAAGATACATAAACATAACACACTTCTACAAATATAGAAGATATGCAGACAATACATGTTATTTTTTTTTAACATCTTTATTGGAGTATAATTGCTTTACAATGTTGTGTTAGTTTCTGCTGTATAACAAAGTAAATCAGCTGTATGTATACATATATTCCCATGTCCCCTACATCTTGGGTCTCCCTCTCACCCTCCTTATCCCACCCCTCTAGGTGGAATACATGTTATTTAAATGTTAGGGCTTATGATGGGTTTTAGTTAAATATAAAAATCTATACATTTATAAAACTATTAAATCTTAAAATATTTAAATATTAAAAATAAATATTTTAAATATGAAAATATTGCAAAGGGGGGGAGGGATAAATTGGGAGATTGGGATTGACATATACATACTACTATATATAAAATAGATAACTAATAAGGACCTACTGTATAACACAGGGAACTCTACTCAATACTCTGTAATGACCTATATCGGAAAAGAATCTAAAAAGAGTGGATATACATATACATATAACTGATTCATTTTGCTATACACCTGAAACTAACACAACATTGTAAATCAACTATATTCCAATTAAAAAAAAATACAAAAAAAAGAAAATATTGCAAATCTCTGTCCAATTTCTAAAATGAACATTAAAATCTGACCTATAACTAGGTGTGCATGTGTGTGTGTGTGTGTGTATATATAGTTGTTATTGTTGTTAAGAAAGAATAATTGAAATGACAATATATGAATCCTGTCCTACATGTAACTTTGGAGATTTGATTTAAAATAGCTTGTGAAGCAAATGACAACCTGAAAGTATATTCAATAGGAAATTATAAGGTATTTCTATGTCTTATATAATTTACTATTTTTTTTTTTGTAGCAAACATATTGAACAATTTAAAAGTGCAATATAGACTTAGGGTAGAAATCAAAATAACACAAAATTTCAAAGTAAGAGTCATTTCTTTCCTGCTTTCATGTATATCACCTTACAACATAATTACTTTTGGTTATATAAAGTATATTTAAATTAAATCAAGTTGAATCACAATGAAAGACAAGAAATACTACTATATATTCCACCTTTCTGTCTTTGTCGCTATTTTTGTCAGTTTCCTGACCAAGGCAGTTATTTTACATCAAGAATAACAGCATCTAAGATCTTGGGGGGAAATTGTTACCTTGCTGTAAATGCCAACCAAGAAGCAAGGAGTGTGTTGGAAGAAGCATGCATTACTTTAAACTGTTGAAAAGCATCAACTAGCACTTATCTAAGACCATGTTCACACACACTAAGTACAGGCTAAGCCACCTATAAAATAAAATATTCATACAGTTCGTATAATTATAAAATATTCATACAGTTGGTATAATTATCATACTGGAATGACTTGCCCTAACTCCAAATTTTACTTTACATGTAAAAACACAGTGAAAGCAATGGTATACATATTTTTTTTAATAAAATCACCAGATTTTAAGTTGAGCAATACAATGATTTGAATTATGTTTTAAAGACACGTAGAGTTAGAATAAACTAATGTGAACTTTAAAGCAAATTAAATTTAAAAATCCTGTATGCCCTTT
The DNA here is from genome assembly GCF_009873245.2 of Balaenoptera musculus. Classification (NCBI taxonomy): domain Eukaryota; kingdom Metazoa; phylum Chordata; class Mammalia; order Artiodactyla; family Balaenopteridae; genus Balaenoptera; species Balaenoptera musculus. The sequence continues at coordinate 106,678,875 of NC_045788.1, forward strand.
TATTTAGATGTATATTTTAGCAAAAATATGACAATTTTCATCCCTGTACGTCTGTGTGTAATGCTGAATTTTAAACAAAGCTCTTGAACCATACTCAATTTGTCATCCATTTTTAAAAAATCTTCTCATTCACTGATCTCAAAGATAATAAAAAAAATCCTAGAACACAGATAATATTAATTTTGAAGTATAAACAGTGGATCAATGTACTACCTATTTACCATATTGAGGTTTTATTCCAACATATACATGAGTTCCTTTTAACTCTGAATAAATACTCTGGTTCTTTTCTGATAAGGTAACTGTGTGAATAATCTGTTCCATGCCTGTTGAGGATAGTTTATGGATGCTTATTCCTAGAGCTAGGAAGTGAAACTTTTATAATACTTATGTTTAATGTTCTGATAGTTTTAAGAGTTTAGTTCTATGGTTTTCTTAATTACTAGGAAACTGGGACCACCTTCACTCCTGGATGTGGATATAAAATGCAGACTACTGGGCCCCACACTAGTCCTGAATCAGAATCTCTGGCAGTAAGTACTCATGAGAACGCATTTTGAAAGTGCTTTCCTGGAATTCTTAGGTACACGAAGTTTGAGAACCACTGCCTTATATGAGAACATTATAGTTTAGAGTGATTTACATATTTCACACGTATCAGTTAAGCAGAATCATAGAATTCTAATGTTTTATAAAAAAATTGAGACCAACTTAAGTAATTTTCCCAGGTGACAGTAAACAGTTTACTATTACTACTATTAGTAGTAGTGGCTCAAATCAGCTTTTCTCAAAATCAGACAGCCCTGCAGCACTGAACAATTATACAACTATGGGAACTCATAATCCTGGCAACTCACTTTTTTCCTATATATAGGTACGAAAAACAGTATCTGCCTCTCTCCCTTTTTTTTAAAAAACAGAATGCAATAAATTATCTAAAGTGTCTGATACATGGTAGATGCTCATTATCATCATCAGCATCATGATTTTTTGGTCCTAATTCTAACTCTTCTGTAGAAGTACATCTATGTTTTCTTTTCTCATGTTCACCTATCTACTGACTTAGCCACCCCTAGAGTTGTTTATTTAATTATGCAGGTGAATAATTTTACCTTAATTATGGAAAATAAGAAATTATACTCCTAAGAATACAACATTAACCATATATAACCAAGCATATATAGTCAAGAACATAAAATCTTTTTTTAAAAACTCAAAAACAAGATGCATTCCTAAAGGAACACATAGTTGTAACGTTCCATTCCAATGAGATTGGCTTGCATTACTTAAGTCTTCTTAAAAGGTTTTTGGAGTGATTTAATTATTATAAACTTTACTGATTCTGATATATGATAAAATACACCTGTCTCCAATTTATTTTTTAAATGCCGTTGCCAAATGTCATAGAACTAAACTCTAATTTTAGTTCTACTTCCTAATTGTTTGATGTCTAATGAGTCAATTATCACATTTAGACCTCAGTTCCATTACTTATAAATAAAATGTTTGGATAGTTAATGTCTAAAGTCTTTCGTACTTTTAAAAGTTTTAGAATTCTGAACATTATATTTATTTATCCATGAATTTTGCACCACTTGTCCCACTGATTGACTCTGCTAAACTGAAAAAGTAGTATGAATAAAATTTTAAAATATTGATAGTAATTACAATGAATCTATTTTTACAATTTAAGAAGGATACTGCAAATTTGAAATATTTCATTTCTATGAATAAAAGTATGTGTGTATAATCACAAAAGCATTTTAATCTAATTAATTTAGGATTTACAGTCCTTTTTCCAAATTAAGAACTGTATGTAAAACATAATTCAAAACAGGAGAGAATGTAAATTTCATAGGACAAAATTATCTAAAACAGTATTTTTATCTAGACTTCAGGATATCTGATTTCTTTGAAATTATATTTAAAGTAGAAGTTCTTTTTGAAGAGAGGGTACAGAATTTTCTTTAGATTTCCACAAAGATACTCCAAAAAGAACTGCATTGTGTGGGAACTGATATTAGGAAAGCTGGGTAATACTATGAGTAATACTTTAAATGACAGGGTTTTTTTTGCTTGTTTGTTTTTTACAAAATAAAAGAAAACATTGTTTACATACACGATTCTTTAACCAATTCTTGAAAAGACAAAGATATCGACTTTCTAATTCATGAACAATCATGTCATGCTTGGAATTTAAAGAAATAAAATGGAAGTAACACATGCATTCCTTTGTTCAATGAATCACTGTAGAAACAAAGGCCACTTATGGTACATTCGAAGCTCACAGTCCAGTGGAGGGGACAGATATTAATCATATCAGTAATTATAAAAATGCAACCACAATACTATAGGCTTCAAGAGAGAGGTTGCTGCAGCTATAAGATAAAATAATAAGGACTTGCTAATCACAGCCATCAGTGAAGGATTTTCTAAGGAAATGACCATTAAATTCAAATCTAAGACTGTTATAGAGTTTCGTAGAGAAGATCAAAAATATTATTATTTAACTTTGGGAAAGGCATGTACAAATGGCCATGGAGTGAAATGACATGGCCACAAGGGACTGAACAGACTGTGCCTGGATTAAAGAGTTCCAAGGGGAGCTTAGTTCAAGGTGAGCCTGGAGAAGAAGGTAGAGGAAGAAGAAAGCAAGACTTTTTAGGTCAAGTTAAGAATTTGTTCTTTTGCTTCATAATAATGGAAACTTTTTTGGTGGAAAGAGGGTTTTTGGATTTAGCAATACAATTAGCTGCTTTTAAAATCTTGCATACCAGTTTAGGAAATTTAAAGAATAAGTTTCTTTGATTTGTGATAATCTAATTTACCAGTAAGAAAGAGCTTGTGTTATCTAGAAGTGACTCCCAAATCTGAGAATGTACCAGAATTAAGGAGAGAAATTGTTACAACACAGATCGCCAGCCCTAATCCCAAATTTCTGATTCAATGTGTGTAGGTTAGGTTTTGAGAATCTGTACTTGTAGCAAATGCTCAGGTGCTGTCATGCGCTGTTGTGGGGACAGAAAAGCACTGATCTCAAGGAACGGATCACAGACCTAAACTTCTGAATCTCTCTCCCACATCAGATTCTTATGTGAGTTTTCCTTAACCACATCAGAACCAATTCATAGCTTATTGTCTCTGAATCTAAAATACACAATGCAGCCTGTATCTTTTCAGCCCCAGAAATATTGGATAGTTGTAGTACAAAGTAATCAATTAAAGCATAAATGCTGGGACCAGACCACTTGGGTCCAGATCCTAATTTCACCAAAGTTTTGTGACCTTAAGTTACTCACTCACCACTCCCTACCTCATCCATAAGAGGCTATGATAATAGTTGCCTCCCAAGTCTGTGGTGATTATTAAATAGGTTAATATATTATATAAGTACAACACCTGGTACGTAGTAAGTGAAGTAAGTGATGTATGTTTGCTATTATTATCATTTTTTATTCTCATTTTTAGTAAGAAGACATTAATTTCAATGTTTTTAATAACTAAAGATTATGAACAGTAAACATGTTTATTAGCCATTTGTGTTTCCTCTTTCATCAAGTATCTGTTCTTATTCCTTAATGTTCTTCTACTGATTATTCACTTACTAGAAAGTATATGGGGGACTTTCCTGGTGGCGCAGTGGTTAGCAAGCCGCCTGCCAATGCAGGGGAAATGGGTTCAATCCCTGGTCCAGGAAGATCCCACATGCCATGGAGCAACTGAGCCCATGTGCCGCAACTACTGAGGCTGTGCTCTAGAGCCTGTGAGCCACAACTACTGAGCCCACGTGCCACAACTACTGAAGCCCGCACGCCTAGAGCCCGTGCTCCGCCAACAAGAGAAGCCACTGCAATGAGTAGCCCCCGCTGGCCGCAACTAGAGAAAAGGCCATGCACAGCAACGAAGACCCAACGCAGCCAAAAGTAAATAAATAAATTTATTTATTTATTTATTTAAAAAACTAAAAAATAACACAAAAAAAGTATACGGAAAACTCTGTTATGTGAATATGTGTGTATGTCTATAGTTCTCATTATTCCTTTTATGCATGTAACTGTTTTTAAGTACAAGAGCAGTTCAAAATAAACTAACACATGTATCATGCATATGTCTCCAATTCAGTGTTTTTCAGACCAGGCACTCCTGTTACATTTGTCATTTGTGTATTCTCTATCTTAACATTAGTTTATATTCATTATGACTTTCATTTCACTACTGTTAACTCTGCAGGCTGCTTTGCCCTTCTCTGTGTTTCCTGACTAATTTGATTCTGGTATCAGAAAAGGTATTCCACAGATGTAAGCATGTCATTAACCAAATACTTATCATGTGCTAATACTGACCCCTTGAGACTCTTCCTGCAGATCTCTACCTAGAGGGCTTGCATTTATTGATTATGCTTACTCTATAGGACCAGGTTTTCTTTCAGGTATTTATCCAATTAATTTATAGGCAACTATTATGTAGCACTATAACAAATGCCTTTCTCAAACCTGAGTATGTAATATCCTTTCATTACTTTTATCTCCTAAGTTAGGAGAGATGCCAAAGAAGGCTATTACAATGTATGACGTGACCTACTTTTAACTAATTCACATTTGCCACTTACTTTATTAGACACCTTTCTCCCCGGTGTTCACATTTGGACTCTTTAATTATATGCTCAGCCAAAGACTTCTAATACATGAAGGCAATTTAGGAAGCAAGGACGTAAAGCTCTGCAGACATTTCAAGATACAAAAATAAAGACAAAAGGAGGGAAAAATTGTATTGCAATTCTTGAAGAATTTGCCTTCCTGTAACCTTCAGCCTTAAAATTGTCTTTAAGATCCTAGGTTATTTCTAATTTTGGCCCTTAAATTACATCCTACACATTCCAGACAGCCAGGACAGTCTCCTTCTGCTTTTCCTTATTATTATTCTGATTGTTTAATGCACTGCAAATGGGAACTCTGGGACTCTAGATTTCTTTTTCCCCCTTGAAACCTCTAAATAATTAATTAGACTGTCGAGCTCTCACTGCTGCAAATTTCCCCTTCATGTTGGCCAGGGTGGCGCACATTTACCCTAAGGCAAAGCCACGGGCTAAAACAGTTTCATATTAGCTAAACATAGACTATGGCATGTTATCTCTGAGGTCATAACATGAAATCGCTCAAGCCCAATGAAAGAGGGTGAAATCAGTAGAGCTTTCGGATAAATGTGACGATTAAATGAGAGTTCCAAGCAAGCTGCCAGCAACTTGAAATCCAAATCACCTGTAATTTAAAAAGGCAGTAAGCGTTTAATAGTACCACGGAGAAGGTCGGAGGCCCACAGTCTTACACAACACACTGTCTAAAGTGTTCCAAGGGAGCAGAGGTAGATGGTGGCTTATTTGTTAATTCCTCCTCCAAAATCTTAGAAGTGTCCATTACGATCCTTTTTAACCTAAAAAAGAAATACTACAGAAAGGGTCGGAAATTCTCCAATGCATTGTATACTCTATATATTGGCTATAGGTTAATAATAGGGGGCTCTCTTGGTAGGTCTTCCCACAAGACAGACGCAAATGCTGTGGGACAGTCCACTTCTCAATAGTAGGGAGTTATCAGTCATGCTGCAGCACCACCCCTGAGAGCCGGGGAGGTGTTGGACGGTAAATGAGTGGCAGTGCCCTTCGGGCAGGCCACAGCGCAACAGCAAAGGAGGCAGGAAGAAGGTAGTTTTCTGGGCCTGTGTTTTCCCTGGTCTGTGGTTAGACAAAGGGTTCACTTTTCAAGTGTCTTAATCTTCCCAAGCAGAATTAGAGGCTTTCTCTGTAATAGTCAACACTCTTATGTACTGTATGCTGTTCTGTGGAACAAAGATAAGCTATTTGGTCTAACTTAAAAAGAATGCATAAAGCTTGAGTAAGCACACTGCTACCAGACTCTAAGAGTTTACTCTTGCATTTTTGTGAAAGCACAAAACACAAACAAATGGAAATGAGCCGATTTGCTGGGAAAAAATATAGAAACTCCAGGGATTTCATCTCCTCAGCAGCCATCATTTAGGGAATATGACAGGAGAGGATGTGCATTAATTTATCCATGTCACCCACTCTTCGTCTCTTATCCTTCTTTCCCTTCACAACCAATACTTTGTCATTATAATACTGAATTCATTTACTGAGTACTTATTGTCTGGTGAGCACTATGGTAAGTCCACTATAAAGTGCATTATTTCTTTAGTCATTCTAAAACACTATAAAGTAGGAATCATTTTACAGATAGAGAAACTAACTCTTAAAAAGTAAAATAACTCTCCCTAGTTAATGTAACAAGTAAGTGGCAAAGGCAAGGCTAGATTGCAACTCAGTTCTGGTAACTGAAATCAGTTTCATAAACAAAGCATGATACTACATTCTCTGTTATGTCCACATTGCGTACCAATTATCCACATAAAGTTCATGTCCCTGGCCCTGCCACTGAATGGCAGAATGAATCTTTTTTTAAATTTTTTTTAATGTTTTATGTAATCCATCATATCCAAAATATTATCATTTCAATGTGTTACTAATATTTTTAACAATGAGACATTTTACTTTTTTTTTTGGTATTGTCTTAAAAGACCAATATGTTTTAGATTCTCAATTTGGATAACATTTCAATTTGGACATTAAATTTTCATGAGAAAGACCTGATCTGTAGATTTAATAAAATGTACAGCTGAAAAAAGATTCAGATACCCAAGTTCCTAACATACTTAAAAGTTTTCTAATAACTGAATCAAGTTAATAGTTGTGAAACTTAAAGAAATTAAAACTAAAAATTCAGTTCCACCGTTTCACTGGCTCCATTTAACGTGCTCCATAACATCTATGGCTAGTGACTGCCATACTGTTCAGGAGAAATGAAGAAAACTGGTTTGTCCAAGTGTGGTACACAGACCAGCCTTGGCCCTGTCACTGAATAGCATTGGGCAATTGTTGCCTTACCTATCTAGGCCAACTTATTCTAAAAGCCAATTCTATGAATGTGGAGATGACTGTGATCTCCATGCTAAAATCTTTGCTGCAGTTTTCAATGTTTGTCCAAATACTGACTGTCTTAATCATAAAGGGTACCAATGATCCCTTATGTCACCCTAAATGATACTTAACATGTTGGGCAAAGTAGAGCTTCAACTCTGTAGCTGTTTTTTTTTATAGGTATTACAAAGACTCATAACATTTTCTGAGCTGGAAAGGACCCGATAATTCATCAAATCCCTTCTTATTTTAAAGCCAAATAACCTGTGATGAAATCAGACACTAATAGGTTAGTTTGGGAACTGACAGTAGAACCAAGGGTGCCTAATTTCTAGGTCAGCCTTCTTTCCACAATATCAGACAGCATCCTATGACAAAAAATAAAGCAAGTCTTGCTGAATTATTAAATGTTGCAAGTGGATTTTCAATATGTAATTACAGCTTAGGCTCTGATTTAATTATTTGGATAATTCACTTCATATTTTCTTGGTTAATTGCTGCCATCCATCGCACTATATAATTCAAACAATCATAAATAGCAGCTTGAATTTTATGAAATCACCATGCCAAAATTTCCAAGTGCTTAGCACTGAACAAATATTTGCAAAGAACTATCCATTTGCTGGATATTAAATTACAGATGCACTACCACTAGCTTGAAAAAAATTCGTTTTCAAATGAAATTTTACATCAAAATAACAAATACTTAATTCATTTTACATGTATTCATCAAAATAATACACATTCAACAAAAATTTTGTTTAGGTGTTTGAATCTCTACTTCCAGACTTACTTTAAAAATAAGAAAAATTAAATTCCTTTGTTTTCATTTTAACCACAAAAAGCTTACAAAATAAAAAAGAAGAAATACTTTATATAGACAATGTGAAATACAAAATTTCTTGATAGAAAAAGATGGTGTTTGACATATTTCTCTCTGCTAAATATGAATAGAGTCTTAACTTTTATGTCTCAATTTTTTTTTTTTTTCCATTGACTACTCCTTGAATTATATAATGCTCCATTTACCTTCCTTGGCCTCATCTGACTCACTTCCTTCCATTTGACTGAATGATCTGTGCTACCCCAGCAAAGAAGACAGACATTAGCAGGGAAATAACCTCACTGAAGTGGTTATCATTTTAGGATTCTGAATGACTGTGAGTTAACTGCAGCTCGTAATCTGCAACTCAGTTTACTACCTCTTCTATCCTTTTTCAGTCTTTTTATCCAATTAATCTTTTCTGCATACAATTTCACATTCTAGTATTAACAAATGCTATGTTGTATATCTTTAGGATATCTTTCTTCTGGTCAGCTTTTAAAACAAAAGAAGAATAAGCTGGGAAGGATGAAAAAGAAAGAAGGCAGAAATGCCTCCTGCATCTGTCATCAAGGGGGAAGAGAGGGAGGTGGAATGATTATCTGTTTTAATTGTTTATTTGAATTCCCATTTAACTAAAATCTAGATGATGCTATCAAAGAAGCAACTCAAAATGTAAAAATTCCAGGCAAACCTTAGTATCTCTGCAGGCAATTAATTGCCTTAAAAAATGAAAGAGATGTCAAGATTGACAAACAACAGGCCTACTCAAGATTTGCTCAGCATGATGCTAGAATTTTGAAGAACATCCTTATCAGATCACCTTCTTCGGTATGTAAAAATCTATACATCCCAGTGACTTGACCATAAAGGCAATGGAGTAATATAATTTAGGACATTCCTAAGAGCTATTCCTGTGTTATGAGCTGCCACAATCAGGTATATTTCAGATAATCACATTACTACCATCTATAGTATGTGCTATTTAATTCAAAGAAAATAAGAACTTCCCCTAAGAAGTGCAAATTTCTCCGTATGTGGTTATCTGTTCTTGTGTTAGGAAACTGGATAGAAGAGAAACTGGACTGAAACTAGAAGCCATTCTCATCTACATATCCTCATCCCAAGATTTAGACGTCTGGTATGCTGAGAGTCTAAGACAGAGGTCATGATTCTTATTCATCCCACCTAGTTGATTAAAAGTCAGACCTCAGCTCCTTTTTTTTTAAGGAGGTTGGAGGGGAAAGAAAAAATGCCTTGGAAAGCACCAGGTCTCATAGTTCTGATCCTAAGCCACAGTAATGGCCTCTATTTGGGATATGCAGCAGAGATGATGGGTCTGCACAAGGCTGTTTTGCCAACAGTGGATGTATCCAACCTAGATGTGACAAAAAGACCTTACAAATTGCAAGGCATCTAGGTAATATGGGATTGAATGGTTGAATACAGCATATCCTTCCTACTCCCTTTCCTTACTCCCTTTATTTTCTTTCTTTCTCTATTTTTTTGACACATATATCATCAAGTTTGATGTTAGCCATAAGAAAATTCATAAATGTGATCCATTGTCTATTATGCCCAATCTAGGAATTCCACTCTGGTAGTAAAGTTATCACATCACCTGGCCCATTTTCTTGCATCTCTCTTTGATCCCTTTCATGGGCTTCTGCACTTTTTTTTTTTTTTAACATCTTTATTGGAGTATAATTGCTTTACAATTGTGTGTTAGTTTCTGCTTTATAACAAAGTGAATCAGCTACACATATATCCCTGTATCTCTTCCCTCTTGTGTCTCCCTCCCACCCTCCCTATCCCACCCCTCTAGGTGGTCACAAAGCACCGAGCTGATCTCCCTGTGCTATGCAGCTGCCTCCCACTAGCTATCTATTTTACATTTGGTAGTGTATATATGTCCATGCCATTCTCTCACTTCCTCCCAGCTTACTCTTCCCCCTCCCCGTGTCCTCAAGTCTATTCTCTACATCTGCGTCTTTATTCCTTCTGCACTTTCTGATTTCATTATAAAGGAACTGTAATAGTATTTAGCACACTGCCTGGAATATAATCACTAATGTTTGGAGTTTTTATGAAAATAAATTGCATTAATGTTAAGGTAAACTCCTTGATGGGAAATAGAAACAACTCTCATGGCAGAGATTAGACAAATCTGGCAGTAAGAGATGTCTTTTCTCCTGGTGCTGCTCTGGTACTGAGAGAGCTGGCTTTTACTGATCTCCTACTATGTGCACATTCTAAGGCAAGGTTAACATTTTTTGGTTCAATGAGTGAGAGACAGCTCTGAAATCTGGGAGAGATGTCACTAGGCATCTTAAGGTTTTTTTAAGAGCAGTGAAATTTATGGGCTGTCATAATGCAATCAACTCATGGGAAGAGGAAAGCAATCAGTCATTCTGGAAAATGATAGATTATGTCTTAGTGGAGAGCAACTAAGTGAGAGCCACTACTATACCTTTATGGGAGAATATTTGGAGAAGCTGATTTTCTAAATTACTAAGAAAATATTAAACAGTGTACACTCTTTGTTGTCCTTCTCTTTGCTCAGTTTTTATTTCCCCTTAAACCCACAGATAATAATAAGGGATATTTAGAGTCCTCTTCACATATATTACATAATTTAATTCCATTAGGAATTTAAGTGATTACTACTATTACTAGTTAGAGGAAGAATTAATTGATCTAGATTATACAATCTAGATTATACAGGTGGAGCCAAGGTTTAAAACTATTTAGTCTACCTCCAGAACATGGCACCTTCCATCCTGCAGTACTGCCTCTAGTCATTTTTAAATAGACAGTCCTCTTACCTTTCCCTTCTAAATCCTTCTCTAGTCCTTATTCTCATTTCTCTACCTATTAATGATATATGCCTAAACTCTGAGAAAACTTTATACTTACCATAAAGAAGATACCCTATAATACCTTCCAAAATTTTTGTGAATATGTGTACATATGTGTGTGTTTATGTGTCTATATACACACACACTACAAACATAAATGTCTATACACACACAATGTATATAATGAAGATATAAATACATATACTTTTGCTAAATTGGCTGGTGATAATTGAGGGCAAGATTATATTTTAATAGTCATTTTATTGGATTTAATATTTGTTATGAACTGAATTGTATCACCCCAAATTCTGTGTGAAGCCTAACCCCAAATATGACTGTAACTTGAGATAGGGCCTCTGTGAAGATCATTAAGTCTAAATGGGTCAGAAAGGTGGGTTCTAATCCAAAAGAACTGGCATTCTTATAAGAGGAGGAGACACTAGGAGTATGCGCACAAAGGAAAGCCCAGGAGAGAGGCCTCAGAAGAACCCAAACCTGCTGATACCTTGATCTTAGACTTGCAGCCTCCAGAACTGTGAGAAAATAAATTTCTGTAGTTTAAGCCCCTCAGTCTGTGGTATTTTGTTATGGTATCCCTAGCAGACTAATACAGTATCCATCAAATTAAATGCTTTCAATAAAGTAATTATTTGACAATTGTACATTAAAATCGTAGGGGATGATAAATGGGACTCATCTTTACGCCAAATATAAGAGTTTGGAAAAACCTCTGTTTGATGTACAGAGTAGTACTCTGAAGCCAGGTCTAGACTCAACAATACTGTGCTTTAAATGTTGACCCCATTCCCACTGGCATAAAGTTGAGAATGGCTGCATGGATGAGCATATTTGTCATCTCTAACCTATTTTACAGTCAATATGTTTTAAATAGCCTCCAGTCTAACATGAAAAGAATGTTTGTCCTTAAAGATGTCAATGAAATATTGAAGGATCCTCTATTCACTTCTGTGTCCATCAAAAACCTACAAAAGAATCCAGAACCTAAAATAGTCAAAGTATTTTGCAGGTAGACTGCAGGTAAAAGGCTCTGGTGTATAAGTCTTTGGAAATTAAAAGAGATTTGGGTGCGCCTTGCATACTACAGGTGATAACCTAGTATGGTTTTAGCCACCTTTATCATACAGATTTTGATGAAAATGAATATACTCCTAAGGGATTTCATTTGGCTTTCACGATAATACAACTAATATCATAATATGCAATTTGAAAGTAAACATTTCATTAAAATCACACTTAATGGGAGGGTAGATTTATCATGATAAAGATCCCAGACCCTGGTCTTTCTCTTACTCTCTCCTGAGAGTATCATATCTGTTCCACAAATTGGATATTATTATTTCTAGTGATATTTCTTTTCTAACTCTAGACTTATATATTGAACTTTCTAAGTAACATTTCTACTTTGAAGTCACAGAGACAATTCAAACGTAATATTTCCTAAGCTAAACGTTTGATTTTATTCAATTTCACCAACGTCTATTTATTAAACTTCACTTTGTCTATTTTCCCCTATTTTAGAAAACAGTACTGGCATCCATCCAGATGCTCAAGTCAAAAACATTGGTCATCTTTAATTGATCCTCTTTTTTTATCCAATGCATTTCATTTTCACCTCTCATTTCTACTTGAAAAAAAAAAAACTAATGAATGGAGGAATATTATGACAAAAAAAGTATCAGTCATTGACAAGAGCATGAACTGTTTATAACGATTTGATTAAATTACCTGGTGGACTTCCAATAGAATAGAACTAAAGACAAATATATCAAAATGAAATGGAATAGGGAATGATAAAGCTGGAGTATGTAACACCAGTAAGTCAAGGAGTGGGGAGCTAGGGACAGAATTGACAAGAAATTCCTATACACTGGGTATCATGAGAAGCTGGGAAGCAGAAAGGAGAATTGAGGAAAGTGAAAACTTCAAGGGTTTCGTATGTTCTGGAAACATTTCACAGCAATAACTGAAAATGGGAAGGCTTTGTAATAATTTAGCATCATCTTAAAATATTCTATTTTACTGATAAAATTAGGGCACTGTGACCTTTCAAGAGATGTTGATTTATGTGTCAATATGATTGATCTTAGTCACACTGATCTATGACATTCTTATGTGCCAGCCTACTTAGCAAAGGTGTGAAATCACAAGTCAAACTTTGGAAGAATCTCAGAAACCTGGGTTTTTGTTTTTTGGAAATGAAATCAATAATAATTTTGATCTAAATGGCTGTCATTATGAAAGCTCTTTAAGTATCATTCAAGCCAGGAAGGTGATGCTTATGAATCCATCAGAGAGACAGTAAATCCAGACTTCCCCACCTAAAAGAAGGCAAAGCAACTCATAATCCATGTTGTTTAAAAAGCTTTTCCTACTCACAAGTATATTCAGTCTTGAAAAGTATACATTTCAAATTCCTCTGCTTCCTCCACACAATGCCATATATAGCTCAGCAATATAATGTATTCACTTCACGACATTATCGTCCTTAAAGGTCAGTGTAGCTGATTAGGCACTCGTTCTTCTATCCCAACCATCACCTCTCTCACTTCCCACATCAGACTGACATGGCAGAAACCCAAGTACATCCGACAGAATCAAATCTTCTAGAGAAGCAGTGAATGTGGAGTGATTTTAACACTATGATTTTATTATAAACAGTCTAGAAACTGAACCAACAATTTCCTGACAATAGTATTCTTGAGAAAAATTTCATACAGCACAGTGTCTGTCATCTGACCCTGACCTCCAGACCTACGGCTTTTAACTTTGAAATCTTTACCAGCATCTCAAAGTTCTCAGTGATTTTTTATTTTCTTAAGCATTAAAGTAAGCATGAACAAAGCAGACTCTTTCCTCTTTCATTCATGAAAGCAGCTGTGGGGAAGACGAAAGGGCACAGCTACTTTCAAGACCTGGATCCGAGTCTCAGCACAGTCCCTTCACACCCATGTACCCTTGTACAAGGACCCTCAGTGTCTCCACCTGTATCATGGATCTAATGAGACTCTCACTTCAGAGAGCTGTTAACAAGGTCAACAGGATCAAAAGGAAACCATGAGAATGAAAGTGGTTCAGACACTGGAAATGAAATGGTATGCTATTAAAGGACTATATAGGTGAGAGTTCTTGTTAGAATTGTGTCTCAGCACTTGAAGAAACAACTTCCTACACCTTCTCTCTAATAGGTTAAATAATCACCTCATAACCCCACACCCAATGAGGATCTACTGGAAAGAAAATTAAAAATTGCAATATTCGAACAAATCTTACATATCTTGGTTTTCATTAATAAAGAATGATAAAATTTTTAAATAAAACAATGTAGAATTTGGTTTGAATGAAGCTTTTGTCATGGGTATCTGGGTTCAAATCTTGCCACTGCCACTTGCTATCTGTGACCATTACCATATTAATCAAACCTCTGAGTCTAAATTTATCCCAACTATAGAATATAAATGTTACTTATAATTCAAGATGCTGATAAGGCTGGAGTAAGATGATGTTAAATTTCTCACACATAATGAGTTCTTACTTGACAGTAGCTAGTATTATTTTGTATGGAATCAGGGGATGAAATCATTAAAGCAAGTTTGCAATCTATTTTACCTCAATTAGAATACTACTCAATTTAACTCGTTATAATCCTGACACATTAAAATACTCACCATATAGTGTGATGATTCTATTTACGTAAGGAAAAGCATTTTCTTCTTATATTAATATTGTATTATCACAAACACACATACACACTTGTATTATCACCAATCTGCCTTTATAACCGTGTAACATCTTAACATATATTCTACTTTATATATAACATCAATTAAACATAGAATTCTGAATTGCTTTTGCTGGTGGAATAGAAAATTCAATTCTGTTAATCTCCTAATTTTTAACAATGTTCTAGCAATGGTAATATATGCCAAGGAAGATAATTCCACATACACTGAATACTTTGAAACCTTTTAAATACTTGTTAGAAAGTCTTGATATTAGTGATTTCAATATTCCAGTATGTAAGAATATGTATAATTCTGCTTAATTTAAAACATATTATCTCTTGAGAAAACATTACAGATTGTGAGAACCAAGCATACCTTTTCTCTCATCAATTATTTTATTAAAGATTCAAAAAACAATTCTTAGAAGTGTAAAAAGTTATTTACATAATATTTTACATAACAAACTCCTTATGAGAAATGAGAATATTAAAATTTCAAAAGTACAGTCACAGCAAGTGGTAGGCAAGGCATAAAGATAAATCAAATCCTATTTTTTGCCATGCTGTGAAAAGACTGCTGGCTTTTAATCATCCTGATGTGCCATATGTAAATTCCATCAAAAAAGAAGTTTGGTAAATGTTATATTACAAAACCACAGGGAGCAAAGCTATTTATAAACATCAATTAGATTATATACAATAGTCTAAAGTCATTAATAATATTCTTCTAATCTAGCAATATATATATATATATATATATATATCTCATATTTACTAAACCTTTCCCCTGCTTTGTGTGCAAACAACACATCTCTGAAATACCAGATGTCTTCCTACATACTTCTAGTTTACTCAAGGTCACTACAAATTTCCTCAGTGAAAAAGCTACAAAACTCCTTACTAAGAAATTCAGTGGAAAGAAAATGCAAGTAGTAACAACCTCAGATGAGTATCTTATATAACACTTGATGTAATCAATGAGAAATAAGAATCATTCTTGCTAAAATTTGGAAAGAATAAATATCACTTATGATCTTAAAAAAAAAAAGAAAAAATACAGTAATTAAAAGTATCAAAAAAAAAGGCCCATCTTGAACATAAATATCAATTAAAAACCAAAAAGAATATTTAGCTGCTAAAGCATTATCAAGCCAATTACCATGATTTATTACACATTCTTTTTTATTGGACTATTTAGTGTTCCTCTGAATTCCCCTTTCCTAATGAATCCCAGGTTTGTGTTATCCTTTCTCGCATTTGAATACTTATTTAACTAATCCTCTCTTCTCTTCAACTCTTCTCATATTCTTATCATTTTTCTTCAAATTGGTGTTTCTCTTCTATCAGTTAAACTCTTAAACACTAAATGTCTTTGTTTCCTTTCCATATTTTGCTTTCTCAATACCCCAGAACTTCCACTATATCCCTTCTTGTGTGCTGCAATTTCCCATAGCATTGCTGGGACAAACAAGAGTCCCTAAGTTTTACTCTCTTTAATAAACTGTCCAGTTATGCCACAAGGACCACATGAGGACACAAGTCCATAGTCCTAAAATATCATTCCTTCTACACACAGCTTTAGTGTGTGAGGGCCAACTGACCCTATAGGGTTACTCTGCTCAAGGGTTGCTTTTTTCCACCTAGCCATGCTAATTTCCTTCTGTGGCTTCCAGGAATAAATTCTCGCCTGCAGTGTCATGCTGTACACTTCCCCTTTCCCTAAAGCTGAAAGTCAGTGGACAGAAGGAACGGAAGCTGCTTTGAAAAGAGGAAATATGGCATCCTACCAGGGAGACACACAGCACCAAGTATCACAGGGGTAGACAACATAATTATCCTTATCATTCCCCATGACCAGAGGCAATGACAAGAGGAAACAAACTCCTTCAAAGGGGATGGCATCTTGTTAGATACAAGCACTTACCATAAAAGATACTTGCAAAGCAATGTTTTATTTATATTGTACCTCAGACTTGCAAACAGAAATTGCCTAATTCACAAACTACTGCAAACCACATAGAAAATGGAATCAACATTCTCAGGTGTCTATTTTAGATGAACAATTTTATTACAGAGAGTTTGTTATTTAGGGCCCATGAAGGAATTGATAGCAGAGAGTTATAAATCCCCAGCATATCCAGTAGTCATATGTGCATAAAGTGAATCCTGTCATATCTGTCTTCTGATTAAGAGAAATTTAATGCTTCAGCTCTTTGTAATGTTTGTTGTTTTGTTATAACTGGTGTGTAGATTGAATGGCAGGTGATATTTCATAAGATTTAAATAAGGTAAGAAATTAATCAAATTAACATACTGCTTTTCTAAAGTATAATGAGTCATTTGCATATAAAGTGCAATCGAGTCTGTAAATACAAAATGAACTTCAAATTACTGAGGAACATCATGAACTTCATTTGTTACATATTATAAGACAGACATGAAGAAAGAGGCTTGTGAATATTTCCAGTCCAAACTGATTTATGATATATTTTGTGGCTGTAATGGCAGGCTTAGCCATTGTAATACCCAGCATTCCCTGTATCTGCAGAATTTGTGACTTCAATTTGACATAAACAACAAAAGTAGCCATTCCTTGCAATCATTTTCCTGCCTAGATCTGAAAAAGCACTTCAGGCTATCACTCTGCAAGGAGAGCCCAAAAGAGGAGAAGACAGGGACCTTGAAACATATTTACATAAAACATAAACTACATAAAAATTAAAAGAATGGACAGCAAAAGTCAAGAGCCACTCATTTTTATAGCTCTTAAAAATGTACTTTAGGGCTTCCCTGGTGGCGCAGTGCTTGAGAATCTGCCTGCCAATGCAGGGGACGCGGGTTCGAGCCCTGGTCTGGGAAGATCCCACATGCCGCGGAGCAACTGGGCCCGTGAGCCACAACTACTGAGCCTGCGCATCTGGAGCCTGTGCTCCGCAACGGGAGAGGCCGCGACAGTGAGAGGCCCGCGCACCGCGATGAAGAGTGGCCCCCGCTCGCCGCAGCTAGAGAAAGCCCTCGCACAGAAACGAAGACCCAACACAGCGAAAAATAAATTAATTAATTAATTAACTAATTTAAAAAAAAAAAAAAATGTACTTTAGACAATGGTCTAAATCAGAGTTCAACAGACACCTTTTGCAAAGGTCCAGACAGTAAATATTTTAGGTTTTGTGGGAGATACTGTTATCTGTCACAAGTACTCCACACTGCCTTTGCAGAGTGAAGCAGCCATACATAACACTTAAACGAATGGGCATGGCTGCGTGCCCACTAAACTTTATTCATAATAATAGACAGTGTGCTGGATTTGACTAGTGGGTCATAGTTACTGACACGTGGTCTAGAACAGTGCTTTCCTATAGCACTTTCTCTGACAATGGAAGGAATCTATATCTACCATGGCTTTCAGGGACTTGAAATACAGCCAGTGTAACTGAGGAAATGAACTTTTTATACTTTTTATTTTAGTTATTTTAAATTCAAATTTAAATAGCTACACGTAGGCAGTGGCTACTGTACTAAACAGTACAGATATAGAATGTTCTATATGATAGTAACAGTTGAATAACAAGAGTTATGGGAAACATTAACATTCCAAGACAATGGAGTGCTTTAAGAAATCAGATGTCAAAAATTTAATAAATGCTGTTTAAACAGAAATAAATTTAGTATTTTCCTAAGTGAATAGTGAACTTTTTCCTAAAGAATACAAAAAAGAAAATATCAACATACGGTGCACATCTGAGTAAATATGGAGACTTCAGATTTGCTAGGGCTGAACATATCATTTTGTATCTTAGCTTCTATGACAGTGGTATTTCTAAAATGATAGGCTTAGAATATTTTACAATAATAGCAAGAGATCTGAAGAAAGGGAAATTCCCAGCTTTACAGAAAGATATGCTTGTCCTAGAATTTAAGGACTTATTCCAAGTTAAATAAAAATCAGTGACCAGAATTTAAACTAACTTTCCGGCATCCAGATGGCCTCCATGGTACAGGGCTTCTGATCTGGCTAAAGATCAAACTAACCTTCTGCTTCTTGATCTGTCTGTAAGCTGGCCCTTGATTATAGCTAATGACCCTCAGCTGTAATAATTCCTTAACATATTATTTGTCCTATTTCTGTCTGGATTCACAGGGCTTTACTTCTTTCAGGAGAAAAGCATTTGTAACAATCACCAAGACTCTGAAAAAAAGGATGCTTGGTTTTTTTTTTTTTTGGTTTTTTTGGAGAAAGGGTCATGTCTTGGCTCATGCCACTTGCCATTTGAATAAAATTCATACAAGCCAAATTTTCATTTATGTCTAAATTTGATGAAATCTCAGAAAATCTGTTCTGCTGGAACCATATTTTTGCTTCCTCAGAAATATTTTTTTAAGTTTTCATTTATGTGTCAATACTGGATATTTTAAAGTATATAAGTAAGTTTCTCATATAAATCATTAATTAAGCTCATCTGCTGTGCTATAGATGACTGCATCAGAAAAGACCACCTCTATTGTCTTTTGGACATCAGAGAACAGGAAATATGTGGTTTACGTACAAAGGAAACTACATAGACCAAGTTGCCTAGGTGACTCATTCTGGTATGGCCAACATGCAAAGAACCAGCTGCCCAGAGAGTTTCTAAGGCTACAATGTTGCTTGAAGAACCAATGAAATCTAGAGGCTCCAGCCATTTGCCACCAATCATTGACACTTCTATTTTAAAAACAGTAAAACAGTCTTTACATGGGTAAAGATTAATAAGCATGAGTAACTAGAGCAGAGTAGGGTTAACTACTGGAGGGCTGTAGTTCACAAATAGTGATTTACTCTACTGAGCTATTTAAAGATTTTTAAAATGCAAAAAGGCTATGGAACGCATTTATAAATTTAAAGAAGGAACAAAAGATGAAAATCTTGCCCTAGGGAACAGGGATGGTGCACATATGCTTATGAAGATGAAGCTTTTCTCAATTTCATATATTTCAAGTCAACAGTAACAAGTACTTTGAATTATTACAGTTTGAGTAGGGAAAATCCTGCTTGTAGTTTCTTCAGTATTAACATCAAAACACTGCCTGCCTACATTGCTACATATTTTTATTTGTATAATTCATAAAATATTAAAACATAATTATGTACCATAATCACAGCAATTGGAGGACTGACCTATAGAGAATGCCTATTTTGTTTCATTTCATATACATTTTTCTGACCTCTCCACTTCTCTTTCTTTTCTTTATAGATCATGGATATATCTTTGGACATGGGAAAAAATCACTTTCTTTGCAAGTGAATATTTTCCTAGCTGCCTTTATTGAATAAAACATTTTGAGGGAAGGAAATGAGAAAACAGATCAGGAAAGCTAGAGAGTTACAAACACAGTAGGAGGAATACTCTTGCAAATGTTAACAGTTACTTAAATTAAAAATATCCCTCTGAGTGAAATTTGGCACTAATATGCACTACTTCACAAACCCTTAATCTCTTTTGTTTATGGCTTTACACTCACTCTTTCAAGAGGTAAATTATCCTCAGACCACAAAAAACTAGCATCTCCAAATAGTTTATCAGAGTTCAGACTGCCAAGAAACACCACTTAAAACAGAAACAACCATGACAACACAAAGCCTCCTGACAGCTTCTTGGTTCTCATCCTCAGAGGCGATTGAAATCTATTATAATCATTCTCCAATTTACTGAAATCAAGAAATTAACACCATATTTAGTCATGAGCTTGTGAGCAAAAATAAATAAATAAATAAAAAATAAATGAATCAAAATGATGACCAATTAGAAGAAAACTAAGGAGCTACTCTTACAAGGCAACTGTGATTTTAGTGAGAGGATGTCCAGTGAATAGCATTCACATGTAAAAATCAGTACTAGGTATTGAAAGGAAAGAGAAGGATATGAACACATACTGAGCCAGAAGGTTTAGACATTTCATTCTCAAAATGTTCTGATAAACAGGGTGTGTTTATACCCACGTTACTGACAAGGGATCTGAGTTTCAAGAATACTGACGAATCTTCCTGAGGTCACACACAGTAATGAGCTTTGGGTTTTTTTTAACATATACCAATTTGATTATAAAACCCATATAATTTTATTTGTTAAGATAATCTCTACTTTTTTATTCACGTATTTCCTTATTAATAATTATTTATTAGGTGCCTTCTATGTGTCAGACTCTGCCTGGTGCTGAGATTATGATGGTAAACTTGCCCCCACAGAGTTTACCAGGTGGAAAACTCTTTACCAGGTGGAAAACTTTTCCTTTTTCATCGATGGTACTATCTCTTAGTGTTTTAAATTGGAACATACCTTGCCTCATGAAGCTTTAAATTAGTTATAAGTTTTTCCCCAATGAAGTGTTCTTGTCTAACATTCGTTTGGAATCGTGCCCTGCTAGTTCTGCACCAGCTGTACTGTCCTTCCAGGATGATTTTCTGTTGAACCTTGCAACAGAAGTCATTGCATGTAACTCACTTGCATTTAACTCATTGCACAGATAAATGCTATTAAATGTGTAATTATATATTTTGATAAATACTATGAAGAAAAAAATAGGACTTTATTTATAAGATATTGGAATTCAGAGGGGGCATCTCTAGGAAGTAACCTTTGAGAAGGAACCTGAAGATGAATTAACCAGGACGAGCGTGAGCATGAATAGAAGGAACAGCTCCAAGAAACACCATTCCCTGAGGTGAGAAACACATTCCAAGGGCTGAGGCAAGGTCAGCCTGGAGAGGAGCAGTGAATGACAGTGAGGGGCTCCACAGGAGGCTGCAGTGATTGCAGTAGCAAGTCAAGGAGAGCAAGGTGGAACACACTTTATTACAAAAGGCAGTCGTCGAAGAGTTTGAAACAGAAAAGCAACATGATTGTTATGGACTGAATGTTTATGTCCCCCCAAATTCATACGTTGAAGCCCCAACCCCCAGTGTGATGGTTTTTGGAGGCGGGGCCTTTGGGAGATAGTGCCGTTTAGTTAGTTGAGGTCATGAAGGTGGGGCCCCATGATGGGATTAGTGGCCTTATAAAACAAGGAAGGAAAAACAGCTCACCCTCTCTGCCATGTGAAGACACAGAAAGAAGACAGAGGTCTGTGATTGCGAGCCAGGAAGAGAGCTCTCACCAGGGTACCGTGATCTTAGACTTCTTACCCTCCAGAACTATGAGAAATAAATCCTTGTTGTTTAAACCACCCAGTCTATAGTATTTTGTTATACTAGCCCAAGCTAAGACAATGATCTAAACCATAACTTATGTATGGTTTTAAAGAATAACCTTCACAGCAATTATAATTTAACATTAAGTGAATAGTATACTAAAAGAACAATAAGGTCTCATATACTGGGAATTAATTAACTTAATGAATCAATGGA
Source organism: Balaenoptera musculus (assembly GCF_009873245.2). Taxonomy (NCBI): domain Eukaryota; kingdom Metazoa; phylum Chordata; class Mammalia; order Artiodactyla; family Balaenopteridae; genus Balaenoptera; species Balaenoptera musculus. The sequence continues at coordinate 106,700,673 of NC_045788.1, forward strand.
TGTAAGACAAGAGCAGCTCTCTTTGCTCTGAACTGAAAAGACTAGTGTGTGCCACCCTATCTACTGCCTACCTATTTAACAAAACTTGAGAAAGCCCTAGAAACATAAGGTTATCAACTACAAGTAGAAACTGCAGGTGTACTTAGAAAATGTCCAATCACACCAGCTGCTCAAAATACCTTTCCATTCAGCTAGTGTTACTCAATCAGAAATTCCAGGCTTGGACTTAAGACTTCATTTCTCTATGTGGAACCAGAAAAGACTGGACTTGATATTTAATACCAACTCTTACTTTATATCTGATCTTGAACAAACTATTTTACTTTTTATGAACTTTAATAACTTTATTTGTAAAATGGTACAATAATATTTTCTTGATAGGGTAGTCGGATTTAAAAATTGATACATGTAAAGTTTTGCAAAGCTTAAAAATTTATTTAATAAAGTTATTTATTTCCCTTGTTTGATTGTCCTGCTGTCTAAAAAAAAAGTAGAAAGCTTTTAAAAGTAAATATTATTTATTATCATGTTTAAAAAATCATGTTTTATTTTTTGCTTTGTTTTGTTTTTCCTAAGAGAAGATGTTTATGGTAAGAAGGAAATAAGCAACATTAGTAAGGATGCTCTAGATTTGGGGTCAGTGTGGGAGAGATACATGACATGGCATCACATAAGTCTCCAAAATCAATACTTTGCTTCTGGCATACTTTTGCCTAAATGAATCTTTACTTTTACTATGATAGTGATGCAAAAGTAATGGTAGTAGCATTAGCTGTAGCAGTAGTCATAGCTAACATTTACATGATAACTATTACACATCAGGTCCTCTTCTAACCATAACAACACTCATAGGTAAGTACGTTAATTACTCCCATTTTATTACTAAGAAGACTGAAACACAACAAGGTTAAGCAGTTTGTCAAACGCTACACAACTATTTTTAAAAGAGCTGGGATGTACAACTGAAACTAACACAATTCTGTAAATCAAGTACACTTCAATTAAAAAAAAAAAAAAAAAGCTGGGCTTTGAACTCAGAAAGCTTACTCCAGATTCTGAGCTCTTAAGCTATAAAGAGAAAGATTTACACGTGCTTGTCCATATGTGTATGTGGGTATGTTGACGTTTCCCCACTGCTTCTCTAGTACTAAGCTACTCCAAGATTTTCTCAAAATAGCATGGGCAAGCATGGCAGTGAACTGGTATGTGGCACTTAGGGTGCTTACAATGATTACATGAGTAGGGTGACAGGAGAGGTTCCTGAGAAGAGAAACATGAAAAAGTAACAAGACAGATCGCTGACTACTTGGCCAGTGGAAAAATGTATAAACCTGGAAGGTGATACAAAGGTGGATTTCTGTGCTTGTGAGATTGTGGAAAAAGCAGCATGTGTCTCTAAGCGCAGATAGGAGACATGGAATCAGACTGAGAATACAGTCTCAGAGATCATACATGAAAAATGGTCTGTTATAATGTTTTACCAAAGAATATTTGACAGAAAAGGAGATCAAGTCAAAATAGACTAAAAGAAAATGTTACACTGAAAGAGCCTAAGTTATTACTACTAGGGGGGAAAAAATGAAATCCTCACTATAATGAACCAGAGTGTTTCTAATGCAAAACATTATAAAATACTATCATAAAATAGTAGCATGTGATTTTAAGAGTGGTTATGACATTTTCCAGTCCTCAAATATGCTGCTTTTTTGACAATGTCAATTTGTAGCACACATGACAGAAATTTATATCATAAAGAATAACCAAAACATACTGAATCATAAACTATAAAAAGTGGTAGCTGTTTTGTCATGGGTGTGCATTTTGATATTTTTCCAGACCTTAATTAAGAGCCTTTTGCAAGTGTGATAGCCAAAAATGATATTTTAAGGAAAACAATAATAGTTTAACATATTAATTTTGTGTATAAAATTAAGCAACTTACTGAGAAAAGCATTTTGAATATTTATTATAATGGAGGGTTTGTGGAAGTAGCAGTACATAACTATAGGTTTTATAGAATTTTAGATATATTTAGTGCATGAAATAGCAAATGACAGTCAAGAGTGTTGGAAAATTCTGGTATTAGATTCATATCTCTAAAAATAAAATATTCTTGGAAATTATTTTATGAAAAGAAGGCTAAACTCTGCAGGGAGAAGTAAAAAAAACAAAACAAACAAAACAAAACATGGATCAAAAATGAACTGAGTTCAAATCTTACAGAAAATGCATACTCATTTTGTGTATTCAGCTATAATCATGTTATGGAGATACCATTTCCTTAGCTATAAAATGGGATGGTAGTTTATTTTTACAGAGTTTCAAGATGGTAAATTATTATACATACTAGTATCTTGACATATTGGGCATTGAAATTTATCCAAGTTGATATGGAATCACAACCATGTTAATGCAGAAATAAACAAGCATTTTAGAGGCTCTGTAATCACCTAAATAGTGTGCTTGGTGTTTTGGTTTTCAGTATAATCTTGTGAACTTGGCATTATTAATTTGGCTTTTCATATGAGAAAAACAAGTCTAAGACAGACTACCTCATTTGTTCAGTCACAGAGCTACATTCTTGGAATTTAATCCAGGTCATCAGACCCAAGTCTTGTTTCTTCCTATTATATATATCTCATAAGTACATAACATTAAATCTTTGCTTTGTTTTAAATATACTTCCGTAATTCCTAGTACAAGGAGGCCTGGGATTTGAGGAGATAAACTCGTCTGTGTGTGTGTGTTTCTTCCCATGAGGTTCCAACTTTCTGCTAGAGTACTTGTAAAGTACCACTATTCACATGAAGTATTGTACTCTATTTTAAATGGCCAAAGTGCAGTAACAAGGACAAGATTTACTCTCCCACTGGAATAAAATACATGAAGTAGCATTTTGCAAAACACTGTTCATCAGACAACAAATAAAGGACAGTGAGCCCTGAAGATGGACAAACAAGGTGAGACCTTGAAATACTCCAGATTACTGTACTGAGAGAATTTCCATGTTTCACTGCAGGGATAGGAAACCCAGGAGGATCCTGGCTGACTCCCAAGGTGGCCATAGTTTTCAGAACAGAGTGCTGGAGAGAAAAGATAATTGAGTTTTTGATAAAAAATGACAACAATATAGTGTGAAGTTTATAAACAGTAAAAGTAAAATGTGTGGCAATAACAGCACAAAGGTTGGAAAAGGAAAAATAGAAGTATACAACTGTAAGGTTCTTTTTCTCTCTGTAAAGTGGCATAATGTCACTTGCAAGTACACTGTGCTAAGTTAAAGATGTAAACTATAAACACTAAAGCAATTACTATAAAAATAGAAAAGAGCTACTGACAATTAACCAAAAAATAGGAAAAACAGAATCATAAAAATACTCAATCTTAAAGAAAGTACAAAAAGGGGAAACAAATTAAAACAATAGAAAACAAATAGAAAGATGACAACTTAAAGGTAACCATATCAATAATCACATTATATAGGAATAACTTAAAAAGTAAAGATTGCCCCCAATTAAAAGACAAAGATTGTCATCTGGAATAAAAAGTAAGACCTAACTACATGCTGCCTAGAAGAAACATACTTTAAATAAAAAGACATAAATAGGTTAAAAGTAAAAGGATGAAATAAGACACAGCATGCTAACACTAATAAAAGGAACCTGGAAACTATCACAGCCAAGAGAAACCCAAGGAAACCTGACTGCTAAATGTAATGTGGTGTCCTGGATGGGATGCTGGAATGGAAAAATGACATTAAGTTAAAACCAAGGATCTGAATAAAGTATGGACTTCAGTTAATAATAATCTATCAGTATTGGTTTATTAATTGTAAGAAATATACTGTACTGTGGGGTATATGGAGCCTCTCTGTACTCCTTTATAATTTTTTCTATCTATAAATCTGAGAGTGTTTTAAAACGAGAAAGTTTATAAAGAGCAATAAACATGAATTGACGATATTAACATTAGACAAAGTAGATTTCAGATAATGAATATTATCAGAAAAGAAGAGTATCATTTCTCAATGATAAAGGTGTCCATCAGTCAGGAGGATATAAAAATCCTAAAAATGTATGCATATACTAGCATAAATTCAAATACATGAAACAAATACTGACGCAACTGCAAGGAGAAATAAACAAATCCACGATCACAGCCTGAGTTTTACAACCCCTGTTACAGACTGAATGTTTGTGCCCCCATACCAATTCATATGTTGAAATTCTAACCCCCAATGTGATGGTTTAGGAAGCGGGGCCTTTGGGAGGCGATTAGGTCCCTGAGGGTGAAGACTTCAGAAATGGGACTGTGCCTTTATGAAAGAGACCCCACAGAGCTTCCTTGTTCCTTCTGCCATGTAGAACACAGCAAAAAGATGGCTATCTATGAAATACGAAGTAGGTCCTCTCCAGACACCAAATTTGCCAGCACCTTGATGTTGGACTTCCTAGCCTCCAGAACTGTGAGAAAAAATTTCTGTTGTCTGTAAGCTACCCAGTCTATGCCAATCTGTTACAGCAGCCTGAAGAGACTAAGACAACCCTTTTATCAATAATTGATTGAACAAGTAGACATAATATCAATAAGGATATAGCAAATATGAATAACCGTATCAATCAAATTAACCTAACTGACAAATTTGGAACATTCCATCCACAATAGATTACACATTCTTCCCAAGGGCACACAAAACACAGATCAAAAGATAGAACATATACTAGACCATGCAACAAATTTTCATAAATTTAAAAGTATTCAAGCCAGATAAAGTATATCTTTGAACAAGTAAAAAAACAAAAACAAAAACAGAATGTTTTCTTGTTAAATTAGAAATAACAAATAATATTTTCCCAAATATTAGAAAATAACAAACATCTAAATAAATGAATAAAAATGAAAAACAATATATGACAATTTTTGAGATGCTGCTAAAGTTGTACTTTGGAGGGAATTTATAGCATTAACTACCGATTGATATATTAGAAAAGGTTTGATGATTTCTTTACAACCTGGATGGGTCTCTACACCTTGGCATTCATAATTGAATAGCCTCCTCAAATTATATCTGTCCCCAATTATTTAACAATATATTAAATGTATTTCTGATTTGACCAACCAATAATCAGTTTAATTTTCTTGTTGGGCTAAGGTATACTTATGCACCATTGCTCATTTTCTGCTTATCTACAAATAGATCAACAAAAGTCTATTTAACTATCAATTCCATTTTAACTCTCTGTAGTCATGCCTTTCTCTGTAACAGACCCAGCACCTTCCTACGCTCCAATGCTTCCTCTCCAGCAAAAGAGAAAACAAAAAAATCAGTTTCTTATACATTTCACTCCTATTGATATGTTATCTCTTTTACTAAGGATATTTGCAATTGAAGCTAGAGGAAAAATTTCAGATAAGTGAGCAATTAGATTTATATTTAGGAAAAGAAGTACTTTTCCTTGCCAATAAGAAAATGCATGCATGTGTGCACATACCTAAATATATCCAGTTGCCATTTTATTGATTGCTCAATATACACGTTAAGTCCTTTATCTATATATTTTCATGTTCCAATTGTCCTGTGAGCTATGTTTGATTATTAATCTCTTTTTACCATAAGGAAAAAGAAACATGGGTCATGTATCTTGCCCTCGTTCATGTACAAATGATGAATCTAGGAGTCAGACATACTCTAATTTCTTCTATGATGCTGCCTTCCTTCCTCTATCTATGATTAATATGAAATTAAAATATGTTTGGTCATTCATTAATTCACTATATATTGGAGGCTATTTCCAATATGCTCTGTTTTAAGTATAGACAAAAAAAAAAAAATACTGTCTTTAACAAAAGAGGGGTATTTTCCCAAACCTATAAGCACTCATTCAGAGCCCTGGGAAGATGATTTGCTAACTGGTATCCTTTGGAACAATGGCTATCACTACTTCTCCTGGATCCACACCCCTGAGGGAAGGCTTGCTTCCCCATTAGCAGGAGTGGTTCATCACAGTACTCCTTTTTTTTTTATTCAAATCAATTTTATTTTATTTTTTAATTTTTTTAACATCTTTATTGGAGTATAATTGCTTTACAATAGTGTGTTAGTTTCCGCTTTATAACAAAGTGAATCAGCTACACATTTACATATATCCCCATATCTCTTCCCTCTTTTCAATTACGTACTTGGTACTTGAGTATCACCACACAAGTATACAGGAAAAGAATGTTCTATATCATATCCTGCTCTTTCATTGTTTGTTTTTTTTTTGAATGACTTTCCATAAATCTCCTAAACTCTCTGCCACAATTCCCTCACTTGTCAAATGTGAATGAATTCTGCGGACTCACTGAATATGTAAATTAGCTACAGGATTTGAATTTTTGCGAAGATTGGTTATCCAATCTATCCATTGTCCTTTAAATAATAATTAAGGAGCTTTTAAAATTTGCTTATGTGCAAATTTATTTGTATTTGCTTACTTTTGTTAATCTTTAATTACTTTCCATTTTCAAAATATTCATTTACAGAAAGGATTTACTTTCAGCGAAAGTTATGAGCTTACAACTGTTAATGCAAACAATTCCTAGAGTGTTTTGTTTCAATAAACAAAAATGCAAACGTGAAAGAGTGACCTAAATCATCACACTTAAATGCAAATGATGTTAATTAAGTATATAGCCATAAGTAGCTGATAACGGAGTGTAAAAAATGGATATAGATAGCAAAGATCTAGAAAGCTTTCATATATGGATACGTAGTTCTTTTGGGGAAAAAAGTTAATTTCTTGAGAAGAGGTCATTTATTGTAGTTGTCTTAGTTAAATTATATAATGGATTTTCCTAAAAGTAGGAAAAAATATATATATACATACACCTGTGGTACAACTCCAAAGTTAAGCAGAGAACACAAATAGCATGCAGAAACCTGTTCTAAAGTAGTCACGTTTTTTCAATTTCTAGATAGTTTAAGGAAGACTGATTAACAATTGGCTTTTTCTAGACAATTACTTTCATTTTCACTATACTAAGAGAAAACTGATTATATTAGGAAAAGTAGATCACTGAAATAATTCAAGAGTTAACATGGAAATTATGTGGTATGTCATGTACCTTGGTGGTAGATAGTTAATCCTTTTTGAAGACAGGTTATATTACACAGCATTTTTAATGGAATAGAACTTATTCCCACTGGAAACTGGAAATGCCCAATCTAACTTAACTATCAGAGCTTAGCATACCAAAAACTGCAATGGACAATAATGCTATTCACCTCTCCATCTACAATGATATGGAAGTAAGATGTTTTTTACTCCAAAAACAAAACAAAACAAAAAAAACACGCATTTACTAGCTGGTATGTCTAAAAATTTCTAGTTCAAATTTTCCTAAAATCACTATGATTTTTTTCTTTAATGTATACATTTAAAGGACTATATTAAGACAACCAAACTAATTTGTTTTACTTTTTCCTGTCTGACCTAAGCTAGAGATGGCCGAGAAGTGTCCAACAGAAAATGAATCCATGCAAACATCCAAATGGCCAACTCTTTATAATCATGATTCAAGTATAAAACTGGGATTATTTGACGTACCTAACAAGATAACTGTAAGAACTTACTGAAACAATGCAAATAAAGTTTCTATGTCACAGTGCATCGCAAAGAATAGGTGTTTAAAAACATTAGCTTCCTTCTTATTTGTTGGCTATGAAAATTCAAAATTTGTATTACATACATGAAATAAAGTGACTAATGTATTTATATGCATTCTTGCAAAAATTATTTTGGTAAATAAATGATAAAGTCTGCTTTATTTACTTGTGTTTTATTCATATATTAAACACAAAGAGTATTACACAAATAACAATTTTCAACAAAATACATAATCATCACCGGACTTCTATAAAAGGAGACATTTGATGAAAATTTTTGGAACTTATATCTATGAAAATTCACAGGCAGTGCTGTTCACTCAGTTCTAAATGGAAGAGTTAAAGTTTATATCTGTTACAATGTCCTTTAATTAATCATACACACTAATTAAGCATGTCATGCATAAAAAATTAAAATGAATAAACATATGGATATTTCACATACGTCTCCAGGGACAATAGCATTGTTGGCATATTTTAGTGCGTATGATTGAGAAAATTAATATTAATTGTTAATAAATACATGTTCTGTTTTGTAATATATTTTGCATTTTTTACTCAGTGAAGTAGAACCTTCTTTCATTATGCAATCTCTTTCCAAATTCAGTGGGCATAAAAAAAACCAACCTGTACTGAATTGCTTTCTCTAAGTTCTCTTCATATATTTAAAATAATACCAGGAACTTTGCCAAATAATGTAGTATTTCCTCCAAATTGAAAACCAAGCTAACTATCATTTAACTCTACAACTCAATGCTGTTTCTGTGGTTATACTGAATTTCAATCATAGACTTATAGTCCAAGCTCTCCACAGGACTTCAACTTTCCAAAACAAATATAAATTTGATATCATGCTTCTAAATACCTTAATGAAGCAGGTTAAATGGCAACAAAAATAATAATGCCTGACCCCATTAATAAAAAGTTAGTCATACAATATTGGATTTTTACAATGAACATGCAAGGTAGGTATTATTCTAAGGTAAAGAAGAAATGCTAAGCCAGAGATCTAGTTAGTGGAAGAGCCAGATTATATAATAAAAACATTGATTTAAAGTTTTCCAAAAATGCAATTGAGTAAATAATTAGCTGATAATAAAATCCAATAATACTTTTATAGAGGGAATCAGTAATATTATAAAGAAGAAAATAAAATATTAACTTGAAGGGGCAGACAGTGCTTAAATACATATTTATTTCTTATCCCTTATTTTCCAATGATCATCAGATTATCTTTCATTACTATAGTTGACTATGAAGGGCAAACATGAGGTGACTGGGCAACAACCCCACACACACTTCCAATTAAGCCTGGATGTGGACTTGAAACCTCTTCTTAATTGAGCCACTACCATTCAACTGGAATTGGACAAGGAGATGAAAAGTTTCTACTATGCCTAATCTAGACTATTGGCTAATGTTATGTTATAAATATATTCAAAACACACACTTTATGTGATATTCAGTAAATATAATAAAAATATTAATAGTCCCGAAGTACTTTGAAAGATATATACAACTGTCTTAGTTATGGGAAGTGGTAAGCAGAATTCTAAGATGCTACCTGTGTAAGCTGAAAATGCCCCCTGGAGATAGCATGTCCTAAAGTTACTTTATAAGAAAAAAGGGTTTTTGCTGATGTGACTAAATTGAGGATCTTGAGATGGAGGGATTATGCTGGATTATCTCTGTGGGCCTTAAATGCCACTGTAGTGTCTTTACGAGAGACAGAGTGAGATTTGAAACACAGAAAAGACGACGAGGGAATGTGACCACAGATGCAGAGACTGGAATGATGCAGCACAAGGAATGCCAGCAGCTACCAGAAGTTGGAAGGGACAAGGAATGGGTTCATTTCTAAAGCCTACAGAGGGGCCGCAGCCCTCTGGACACTTTGATTTTGGCCCAGTGATACTAATTTCAGACTTCTGGCCTCCAGAACTGTGGGAGAATACATTTTTATTGGTTTATGCCAACACTTTTGTGGTGAGTTATTACAGTGGTCACACAGGAAACCAATACAGATTTTGATACCCAAAAGTGGAATGTGCTGTAAAAAATACCTGAAAATGGCAAAGTGACTTTGGAATCTACTAATGGATAGAGGCTGAAAGACCTCTGAAGCATTTGATAGAAAAAGCCTAGACTATTTTAAACAGAATGTTGGTGGGAATAGGGATTTGAAAGATGTTTTGTTTGAGGGCTCAGAAGAAAATGAAGTACATGTTACGGAAAACTGAAGAAAAGTTGGTTCTTGTAATATAGTGGCAGAAAACTTCACTGAATTGTCTTATAGCTGTGCATTTGTCTTCCAAAATAATTAAGAAGGTAGTATACTCACTATCATTAAGAGTGCTGTTAAACAGGAGCAAAAATGAACATTGTATTCATCATATGCCTACTGCCATTCTTCTATCCCCCAGAACAATTAATTTGATTTAGTGGTTGAATCAGAACTTACATAAGAAATAGTATTTGGCTCAGTGAGAAATAGATGGTGTTCTTAATTGAGAAACTGTACTTGGCTAGTGATATTAGTCTTCACCACTGTTTGAAAATGGATGCAATATAATATATACACTGCTTTCTAAATAATTTACCTTTTATTATTCTAGTTGTCATTAAATATTTTTATTAAATGAATGGGAAAAGCGTCTGGAAAGCATTCTTGATACTATCTGTAGAACTGTGCAGCTAAAAGAGCAAACTAAAAGTAAAAAAAATTGCAATACAGAGTCAACAATAGTCGTGGCTGTCACGTTATTAAAATCATGATAAAGATGTAATTCTAATATTACTGACAGCCCCAAATTCCTGATGTAAATGACCTGAATAATTTAGGCTGGAACACAGAGGGTATGTTTTCAGCTGAGAATGAACATATGGATTGAAGTAGATTCCCACTGATTATGCACTGGGCCTAGAAATAATTTATACTAGAGTTTTTCATTTGTTTTTTAATAGAGAAGCATATATGTTGAGAAAAGTGTTATTTTTTGCATTGTTTCAGTATATGAATCCCAGAATGTATTCAAAATTTCTTAATATTCAATAGTGAATGTTCTAAAATTTAAAAAATGGATTAATTTGAAGTAGCTCCAAATCTCTAAGTATTAAAGCTAACCACAAGCAGTTGTAGCATCAAGAATTTTATAGGAAGCTTTTCTTAAATCGCTTTATGTAGAAAAAGGAGAAAACTGAAATTCAAATGTGAATATTAAAAAAAAACCCTAACCATCACACTATCATCATTTTTTTCTTGAGCTAAGAGACAAGATAATCATATATCCACGCTTATGATCCTACAGGAGAATTCAAAGAGCATTATTTTGAACTCAGAATAACCTGAGTGGTCTGTCTACACACTAGTATATTTTTAGAGAACTATGCATGAGAAATGAGGACAAAACCTTCAAAGGAGTAACAGGAAACAAGTAATCTGCAATATGTTAGAAAAATAAAGGAAGAAGAATGGGTTTAGGTAAATGTATACTGTAAATGGTGTTAAACAAATAATTTTCATTTAATTTTGAATTTACCCATGCATTTATTCAACTGCCAATGTCAAACCACTAAACCCGTTAGTTCAAAAGTAGAATTTTGGAAATACGATTTTTTAAAACAAAGTATTTTTGTCCATTTAGAAGTTATTTCCCCCAATTGGACCATGTTTCTTACATCTCTTTTTATAGATAAAAAATATTTATTTTTGTTCTACAATAGATCATTGACTTTTTTGGGAATAGTTTCATGCTGTCTCCCTTGTATATCTCAAGAACCTGGCATAGGTTCTGGAAGAGAAAAAAAGATTGCACCACTGAATATTTACTGCTATTAAGAAAACTACTATGTAATATTAATGGTTATACTTCTAAAATCTCTGGTAATCTAAAAGACTTGATACTGAACAATTATTTTTTTTAACAATGATTCTTAAACAATTATCTTTCTTATCTTTCTATCCATATATGTATATAGGTAGGCAAATAGGTAAGTAGGAGGTAGTATCTCTCTGCCAGCCTACCTACATAACTCGCCTTGCCTCATTTAAGAAGGAGTTTAAGACAGATAATTTGTAAGAAATAATTCATGAAATTCCACTATAGCTATATTGTATGAAATTTGGCATACAGTCAAGATAGAGTTTTTCTCTGTAAAATAATCTAACAAATATGTATGTCAACAGCAACAACAAAAATATTTGTAAGCGACTAAAAATGTGCCAAGCATTAGGCCAGGTAAAGGGGGATCACAAAGGGAAACGGGACACAGCTTCTCCACTCAGGCAACATCCAATGTCATGGACTAAATTTGACCATCCACTGCTTACTCAAATAAGAGCTTCAAACATTTGAGGACTGTGGCAATGAGGCCAGGATGATCACGAGTATTATCAAATTTTTTTATGAATGCATATCCACTGCCCATTTGAAACTTTAAAATACTTAATCATTTTATCATGATTACATTTGATTTCCTTTCCATAATAAGGATGACAAGTTTGTGTCACTTAAAAACTAAACTTCCCACCATTTTATAATTACAGGGGAACACAAAAGTTAAATTGCCTTATTTTATTTTTAGAATAAGAAAATGTGCATTGTCATTGCTTCATAACTGAGCAGGGAAGAGAGTATATTTAAAGAACAATGCATTTAACTTTAAGGATGGGATGACATATTCAACCTATTCCAAAGAAACACTTAGGTAGAAAAAGAATATCTAAAAGGTAATGCTGGCTTTGTTATCTGATCTTATTCTCTCTCTCCCCTAAATTATGAGCTAGATGGGGTTGGTTAGCTTAATTGTTTAGAGTACCATTCTGAGTAAACTAAGGTCACAGCTTTGATTTCCAAGTCAGTCTCCTAATAGATGTTTATCTGTTGATCACAAAAAGGCTGAGTTAATAAGAACCTAATTGAGATGGTGCAAAAGCTTTTATTACCAAGTAAACACTACAAAGTGTATATTCTACTATTACACTATCATTAATTTTGCTTCCATATGCAAAGGGACAGCACATCGTTGAATGATCTCCATGGAAAATTATATAATTCTCTTCCAGTGAATGAGAGTAAGAGAATAATGTAATAAAGATGTACTTTATCATATTAAATTTATCATGTCTATGTTGCATGAAACCCCCTAGAACTTTAGTAGAAAAGTAAAATCATGGCTTACCAAAATAGGAAAGGATAAAATAGTGAAGAAACAAAAGTTAATTTCAAGCTTCAAAGAAGATATTACAAGTAATGGAGGTTAAAATAAAACTGAGACTATAAAAGCAATTAAGAATGTCCCTTTAAGGAGCAATGCATGAGAGATTGTGATAGCCTCAAATTGTTCATATTTGCATAGAAAAGGTCACAAGATATCACTGGATTGTTAACACTAAGCAAGAGACTTCCTTAGAAAAGGGGTATCAGATGCATAGTCCATTACAGGACATCAGGTCTCCTTAGAATTACAATGCACATAATCACTATTATGGTATTATATAATGTTCACATTTTTCCTAGGACAAATACACTTTTGCTTGGTTTTCATAGATATTTTTCTGCCCAGAAAACCCTTGATCAGACCTTTCTAATCCTCAGCATGATCACTCTTATATTTATCCTAAATCCGTGTGCCCCCATATAAACTTTGAAGCAGTGTAATTCAGTTAAAATTACGTTGGTTTTTATTGTGTTGCTGCATATTACAAAATGTGAATAGAGAATTAAATAAACAGCAGTGTCTGTCTCTGGGTATATTTCTTATTACAACTGTATAATGTGACAGGTTTGAAATACAATGACAAACACAGGAAAGAATATCGTTCTGATAACATATATTGTTGTGTTTTCATTAATTCTCCAAGAGCATTAAAAGAAAGGATTGCTAATTGAAAAAATGACTCTAGATGCCCTGAAACATAAAAGAACTCTACAACAGTTTATGGAGTAAGTGATTCAAAGTGTTTGCCCATTGTTGTTCTGATTAAAGTTAATGATGTTTGACCCAGTCTATAGACATTTGCTTGACCAAAGACACATACAACTGTTAATTATAATACCTGTGTATAAACAGCAATAGTATTCTTCTGTCGAGGTTATGTGTCATGAAAGTAAATCGAATTGCATGTTGAATTTCAAGGAAGAGCAGGTGCTTGGAGTACATCAAACAACAACAGATGTTGCTAAATCAAATAACTATCAATCTTAGACTCATGGTGCCATTGTTGGGTGTTCACATTCAAAGTGTAGCCTCAAATGGACAAAGAACATATATCATGTAGTCTGGAATACTAACATTAAGTAAAGCACCAATTAGTTGGAACTGAACTAACAATAAATGTCAACAAGTTTGTTCTGCTGTTTATTTCAGAGAAAATGCCAAATGAAAAGAAAATAACCTAATTTATGGGATGGTTAAGAATGTTTTATGCTTTTGTTTTTGTTTTTTGCTTTTGTTTACATTTTTTCTTTGTTTTGGTAAAAGCATCCTTACATATACCTTTCACTCTTACAATGTTCTATTAGACCATTTGTTGCATTGGACCCTGATACATGGCATAATTCACAGTCATCAGAGAAAGATTTAAGTATATTTCTAATTCTGCAGTTAAACAGAAAACTATACTAAGTTTAAAAATGTTTTTCATCAACAAAAGTTTAAAATGTTTTCTGTTTAAGATTTATTTAATCAAAAACATAAGATTCTTCACTTATTTCAGGTTTCTGAATATGGAACAGTAAGTCAAACTATTTTGCTTTGTGGTCATAGAGTAGTTTTGATTGTATATTTCTATAAAATTATCGATATCTCATTATCATTATAAACAGTGGTCACATTGACAAAAAATTTGAACTCTTTCTCCCTACCAGATACATTTTGAGATGAAGGAAAATAACTTTTTGACTTAAATGTATGATTTTAAATATGTACTACAATACTCAAACAGATATTACTAAACCTTTCCGAAGAAACACAATTACGAAGCACTTAAAAAGTTGCCCACACTTCCTTACATTGTAGACATTTATCTATGCTAACAGAAAGAAGTCTCAGTTTAACCCATTAAATATTAGTTTCTAATTAAAACAAAAAGCACATCTTTTAACAAAGAGTCCCAACAACTCACACTAAAGGAAAAGCAAAAACAGTAAAAGAGAGTAAAACAATAGCCAAACAAGCCTTCTCTCTTCTCAATCCACTGCTATAAATGATCAGTTGGATCATATTGACATTGATATATTTTTATTTAAAATCATATCAAATTATTAAATTCAGAAAAATAAACCACATCTTTAGCATGATTATTTAAAAATAAAAGTAAAATTTAGCCTACTTACTAAAGATAAGGTTCACTTGTTTGTTTGGAGGAAGGAGAACACCCTTGCTGCATCAATTAGAACATTATTTACTTTGAAACTACTATAATGAACAATGATGGCACTTCTTCTAATTAAAAATACTTTGTTCTTTTCTGAGATAATGAGACTTCCAGTGCTGCTGGGCTCAAAAGTACTAAACTCTAAAGCCATGTAGGTTCCTGAACCATCAACTTGTTGTCTTTGTTCCAAAAGGAACTAAATTTGGTTATGTGTCCCTAAAAATGCCTACTAATACTGTACAGGATATGCTCCTACAAACTTGAATTCTCTTGGCCTTCAGTGCAAAAAGCCAAAGAAGCAAGCTAAATGGAAAGTAATTATAAACACTCTTTTATTTGAAATAAAAGATACTGGAAATGAACAAATTTCATACAATATATGTTTAAATGTTACACATATTTCTAGAAAGTGTTAGAACTTATATTACCCTATAACTATGATTAAATTTGGCTTTTTCAGTTGTGAATACCAAAACAGCATGCTTAACTATGATTTGATTTATTATGGAAAAAGTAATATGAATTTTACGGACCATAGCATATTTCTCCTAGAAAAATAATTTATTTTCTGGAGAAATTTATTTCTAACTAAGATTGATTGATAATTAACCTTCAGAGTGACAAATAATATTGACTAATACTACTCTATTTTTTCCTAGTTATAAGTATATTGCATACAAATGTATATCCTTTAAAAACAATATGTATTAGAAGCATCTTCTAGTATTTGAAAATCACTTGTTATATTTATTTTTAAATCCAATATGTGCGGCAAATATATTAATTTGCATATTGATAACAAACTTTCTTACATAATGTTTTGTGTGTAAAATTTACTCTGATTTGCATTTCTCACTTTAAGATGTGAGAAATGTCCTAATAGCATTAGAAATTAATAAATATTTTTAATACTCCAAATGACACACATTTTCAAATATTGCAAGTTTACGGCACTGACATCAGAATAAAACAAAAACTCAACATTTAGATTTTCTATTTTCTAAGGTATTTCCAGTATTTAGTTCCAAATGAAACTTGATTTTAACTGTTTTTTCTAAAGTTTCATATATATTTACATATTGATCATTGTTACATTTTCTTGTTTTACCTTGGTGCAGTCTGATTATACCAGGAACAGTGAATATGCTTACCTAAAACAGAAAGAAACAAAACATGCTGTTAGTTTCAAAAGAATATTTGTCTGAAGTTTTCAGTAGACAAAATAAGGCGGCAAATAAATAATCACAACTCTCATTCCAACCTCTATTTTCCTTTGCACCCCAGAGATCTTTATGCTTGTGACAAAATCAAATGGAATAAGTTGTTTCCAAAACTGCATAGGCAAAAGAGCCTTTATAGATGACTTGGTGGTGACTACATTTTTACTGAGTTGAAGACTTCTATTTTTGTCATTTCTTTTCTGCCATCAGCATATAAGGAATCAAGTAAAAATATCAACAAAAGCTTTGTGGAACTGTATTAGTTCCCAAAAGATCTTAGAAACATCTTTACCACTGATGCATTGTTCATGGTTCTACTACAGTATCAATCATACTATCCACATTTACTTGCCTAGGAGATTTTAGAATTCAGATCTGTTTAAAGATTTTCTTTTGATGTGGACCATTTTTAAAGTCTTTATTGAATTTGTTACAATATTGCTTCTGTTTTATGTTCTGGTTTTCTGGCTGTGAGGCATGTGGGATCTTAGCTCTCCAACCAGGGATCAAACCCGCACCCCCTGCATTGGAAGATGAAGTTTTAACCACTGGACTGCCAGGAAAGTCCCCATATCTGCTTAAAATCACGTTTAGTAACAATGAAATGGAAATAATAAAGTATCTAAATAATTATACTATGTCTATGAATTACAAATCATATTACATGTTGCATGGCATGTACATTTTACATGTCTATGAAATAAAAGAAAATTATAGGACTATGATAAGACTGGAAATGTCATTTTTTTTCTACTTATCTTAGCAAACTTACAGGTAAAGCTAAATAAAGTGTTGAGATCTTCTAAAATAAGAGCATTCATGATCCTTAAAAGTTGACATTTTTCTATTTTGAGAAAGGATCCTAAATCATAGGGCACCTAAGACTCTTCTGACAGGTGAGGTATCATTTTAAGCAGAAGTAGTTTACATCACCTGCTATAAATAAAAAGAAGGATTGTAAATGAAAAGAAGATACACTTAAAACTCAAAATATAATTTGTGAAATGATTAGCTGCTTATTCTCATATGTTCCTTAGGAATCTGTGTTTTACATTGCATGTTTCAGACCAGAGTTTATGAACTCTCTTAGGATTCTTTTTTTTTTTTTTTTTTGTCTCCATTCTTTTTTGAGCGCCATGAGATCAGAAATCCTATGTACTTTTTGACTCTAACATCTAGCAGTGTTAGACTTGTAGTAGAAACTCAAAATGTTTTTTGTAGAATGAATAGATGGATGAAAGAATATGTGAATGAAACACATATACAAACTAAAAATTGGAAGTTAAGCTACTGCCCAATAAAATCCAGAACTGGATACTAGACACACAAGGTATCTTTGTTTATTTGGTTATTTAACTTTTACTTGGTTAAGCTCAGAGAACAAAATTTCACTAAACTTTTTAAAAATTAAAACTAGAAATAAAACAACTGTGTTTCGTGGTTCAATAAACTGGAATGCCACATCAACAGGACATTAGGGAGCAACTTGGGGCAATTTCTGGCATGTAAAACAGTAATTCCAATTTGCTACTTACCAATAAAAATGTAATTCATTTCACATAGTATCTGTAGTAAGAGGTAGAATTTCTAATTGGAATATGCTGATTTTCCAATTAACATAGTTAAGGCTGATTTCCACATTTTAGGTAAATCACAGTTTCCTTGGATGATATTTCTCCTACATGTAAAATGGTGGAAAGATAGGTAAAAGCTTCCTTTGTTTCCTATGTATTTATCTCAAAGGGACTTAAGAAAAATTCTAAAGAAAAAAAAATCTTTATATACAGATACACGTAGCTTTTCATAAAAGAGATTCATGTGAGGCCTGTAATTGTTTTTGACCATGGTTTTAATGAATTACTGTGCTTTTTTTTCCCCTCCTCATGGAGTCAGTTGTGCTTATAAGTATTTATTTTCTTTCTCTGCTCCATTATACATATTTGTGATAATCTGGGCAGTGAGCCCAGATTGATTTATTTTTTGTTTATTATTTGTAGACTGTCCTAGATTCTTTTGAAAGGGCATATTCTAAATTATTATTACCATAATTATAGGAAGATTGGCACTCTGTGAGATTATAAGAAGATTCTCTCATTATTCATAATGAGCTAAATACTATACCTTTTTTTAATGAGTGATGCATTACATGGATAGAGCATTTTAATTTTAATATTGCCTACATGTCTAGACTGTGTTCAGGACACAATATGATTTTAACTGTGTCAGGCTATTGTCTGAAATCAGACACTTATCTACAGACTGGTTTTATTTCATTTTTTATGTAATTATTTATTATTACATAATAAACACATGTTCCATAATATTCCTCTTGAAAATATGTGATTGCTAACAAACTAAAACTTTTAATGCACTATAGACTATCTCTCCTCTCACAGACAAAACCACAATTAAATTTCTTTAAATTATAGGTATGGGGGTATAATATTTTAAAACTGAATACAGGGAGAGGAGCTTCAAGATGTCAGAAGAGTAAGACGCGGAGACCATCTTCCTCTCCACAAATACATCAGAAATCCATCTACATGTGGAACAACTCCTACAGAACACCTACTGAATGCTGGCAGAAGACCTCAGACTTCCCAAAAGGCAAGAAACTCCCCACGTACCTAGGTAGGGCAAAAGAAAAAATAGAGACAAAAGAATAGGGACAGGACCTGCACCAGTGGGAGGGAGCTGTGAAGGAGGAAAGGTTTCCACACACCAGGAAGCCCCTTCGCGGGCGGAGACTGCGGGTGGCGGAGGGGGGAAGCTTCAGAGCCACGGAGGAGAGCGCAGCAACAGGGGTGCAGAGGGCAAAGCGGAGAGATTCCCGCACAGAGAATCGGTGCCGACCAGCACTCACCAGCCCTAGAGGCTTGTCTGCTCGCCTGCCAGGGCGGGCAGAGGCTGGGAGCTGAGGCTCCGGCTTCATAGGTCAAATCCTAAGGAGAGGACTGGGGCTGGTGGTATGAACACAGCCTGAAGGGGGTTAGTGCACCACGGCTAGCCTGGAGGGAGTCCGGGAAAAAGTCCGGAGCTGCCAAAGAGGCAAGAGACATTTTCTTGCCTCTTTGTTTCCTGGTGCACGAGAAGAGGGGATTAAGAGCGCTGCTTCAAGGAGCTCCAGAGACGGGAGCGAGCCACGGCTTTCAGCGCGGACCTCAGAGACGGGCAGGAGACGCTAAGGCTGCTGCTGCTGCCACCAAAAAGCCTGTGTGCAAGCACAGGTCACTCTCCACACCGCCCCTCCCGGGAGCCTGTGCAGCCCGACACTACCAAGGTCCTGTGATCCAGGGACAACTTCCCCAGGAGAACGCACGGCGCGCCTCAGGCTGGTGCAACGTCACGCCGGCCTCTGCCACCGCAGGCTCGCCCCGCATCCGTACCCTTCCCTCCCCCCCGGCCTGAGTGAGCCAGAGCCCCCAAAGCAGCTGCTCCTTTAACCCCATCCTGTCTGAGCAAAGAACAGACACCCCCAGGTGACCTACACGCAGAGGCAGGTCCAAATCCAAAGCTGAACCCTGGGAGCTGTGCGAACAAAGAAGAGAAAGGGAAATGTCTCCCAGCAGCCTCAGAAGCAGCGGATTAAATCTCCGCAATCAACTTGATGTACCCTGCATCTGTGGAATACCTGAATAGACAACGAAACAGCCCAAGTTGAGAAGGTGGACTTTGGGGGCAAAGATATTTTTTTTTTTTTCCCTTTTTCTCTTTTTGTGAGTGTGTATGTGTATGCTTCTGTGTGTGATTTTGTCTGTACAGCTTTGCTTTTACGATTTGTCCTAAGGTTCTGTTTTTGGTTTTTGTTTTTTTTTTACTTTTAAAAATGTTTTTCTTAATAATTATTTATTTTTTATTTTAATAACTATTTTATTTTATCTTCTTTCTTTCTATTTTTTGTCCCTTTTATTCTGAGCCATGTGGATGAAAGGCTCTTGGTGCTCCAGCCAGGCATCAGGGCTGTGCCTCTGAGGTGGGAGAGCCAACTTCAGGACACTGGTCCACAAGAGACCTCCCAGCTCCACGTAATATCAAATGATGAAAATCTCCCAGAGATCTCCATCTCAACGCCAAGACCCAGCTTCACTCAATGACCAGCAAGCTACAGTGCAGGACACCCTAAGCCAAACAACTAGCAAGACAGGAGCACAACCCCATCCATTAGCAGAGAGGCTGCCTAAAATCATAATAAGGCCACAGACACCCCAAAACACACCACCAGACGTGGACCTGCCCACCAGAAAGACAAGATCGAGCCTCATCCACCAGAACACAGGCACTAGTCCCCTCCATCAGGAAGCCTACACAACACACTGAACCAACCTTACCCACCGGGGACAGACACCAAAAAAAAATGGGAACTATGAACCTGCAGCCTGCAAAAAGGAGACCCCAAACACACTAAGTTAAGCAAAATGAGAAGACAGAAAAACACACAGCAGATGAAGCAGCAAGGCAAAAACCCACCAGACCTAAGAAATGAAGAGGAAATAGGCAGTCTACCTGAAAAAGAATTCAGAATAATGATAGTAAAGATGATCCAAAATCTTGGAAATAGAATAGAGAAAATACAACAAACGTTTAACAAGGACCTAGAAGAACTAAAGAGCAAACAAACAATGATGAACAACACAATAAATGAAATTAAAAATTCTCTAGAAGGGATCAATAGCAGAATAACTGAGGCAGAAGAACGGATAAGTGACTTGGAAGATAAAATAGTGGAAATAACTACTGCAGAGCAGAATAAAGAAAAAAGAATGAAAAGAACTGAGAACAGTCTCGGAGACCTCTGGGACAACATTAACTGCACCAACATTCAAATTATAGGGGTCCCAGAAGAAGAAGAGAAAAAGGGACTGAGAAAATATTTGAGGAGATTATAGTTGAAAACTTCCCTAATATGGGAAAGGAAATAGTTAATCAAGTCTACGAAGCACAGAGAATCCCATACAGGATAAATCCAAGGAGAAACACGTGAAGACACATATTAATCAAGCTATCAAAAATTAAATATAAAGAAAAAATATTAAAAGCAGCAAGGGAAAAACAACAAATAACACACAAGGGAATCCCCATAAGGTTAACAGCTGATCTTTCAGCAGAAACTCTGCAAGCCAGAAGGGAGTGGCAGGACATATTTAAAGTGATGAAGGAGGAAAACCTACAGCCAAGATTACTCTACCCAGCAAGGATCTCATTCAGATTTGATGGAGAAATTAAAACCTTTACAGACAAGCAAAAGCTAAGAGAATTCAGCACCACCCAACCAGCCTTACAACAAACGCTAAAGGAACTTCTCTAGGCGGGAAACACAAGAGAAGGAAAACACCTACAATAACAAACACAAAACAATTATGAAAATGGTAATAGGAACATATATATCGATAATTACCTTAAATGTAAATGGATTAAATGCTCCAACCAAAAGATACAGACTGGCTGAATGGATACAAAAACAAGACCCATATATATGCTGTCTACAAGAGACCCACTTCAGACCTAGGGACACACACAGACTGAAAGTGAGGGGATGGAAACAGATATTCCATGCAAATGGAAATCAAAAGAAAGCTGGAGTAGCAATTCTCATATCAGACAAAATAGACTTTAAAAGAAAGACTATTACAAGAGACAAAGAAGGACACTACATAATGATCAAGGGATCAATCCAAGAAGAAGATATAACAATTGTAACTATGTATGCACCCAACATAGGAGCACCTCAATACATAAGGCAAATACTAACAGCCATAAAAGGGGAAATCGAAAGTAACACAGTCATAGTAGGGGACTTTAACACCCCACTTTCACCAATGAACAGAACATCCAAAATCAAAATAAATAAGGAAACACAAGCTTTAAATGATACATTAAACAAGAGGGACTTAATTGATATTTATAGGACATTCCATCCAAAAACAACAGAATACACCTTCTTCTCAAGTGCTCATGGAACATTCTCCAGGATAGATCATATCTTGGGTCACAAATCAAGCCTTGGTAAATTTAAGAAAATTGAAATCGTATCAAGTATCTTTTCTGACCAAAACACTATGACAATAGATATCAATTACAGGGAAAAATCTGTAAGAAATACAAACGCATGAAGGCTAAACAATACACTACTTAATAACCAAGAGATCACTGAAGAAATCAAAGAGGAAATCAAAAAATACCTAAGAACAAATGACAATGAAAACACGACGACCCAAAACCTAAGGGATGCAGCAAAAGCAGTTCTAAGGGGGAACTTTATAGCAATACAATCCTACCTTAAGAAACAAGAAACATCTCAAATAAACAACCTAAACTTACAACTAAAGAAATTAGAGAAAGAAGAACAAAAAAACCCACAAAGTTAGCAGAAGGAAAGAAATCATAAAGATCAGATCAGAAATAAATGAAAAAGAAATGAAGGAAACAATAGCAAATATCAATAAAACTAAAAGCTGGTTCTTTGAGAAGATAAACAAAATTAATAAACCATTAGCTAGACTTATCAAGAAAAAAAAGGAGAAGACTCAAATCAATAGAATTAGAAGTGAAAAAGGAGAAGTAACCACTGACACTGCAGAAATACAAAGGATCACGAGAGGTTACTACAAGCAACTACATGCCAATAAAATGGACAACCTGGAAGAAATGGACAGATTCTTAGAAACGCACAACCTGCCGAGACTGAACCAGGAAGAAATAGAAAATATGAACAGACCAAGCACAAGCACTGAAATTGAGACTGTGATTAAAAATCTTCCAACAAATAAAAGCCCAGGACCAGATGGCTTCACAGGCGAATTCTATCAAACATTTAGAGAAGAGCTAACACCTATCCTTCTCAAACTCTTCCAAAAGATAGCAGAGGGAGGAACACTCCCAAACTCATTCTACGAGGCCACCATCACCCTGATACCAAAACCAGACAAAGATGTCACAAAGAAAGAAAACTACAGGCCAATATCACTTATGAACACAGATGCAAAAATTCTCAACAAAACACTAGCAAACAGAATCCAACAGCACATTACAAGGATCAGACACCATGATCAAGTGGGGTTTATCCCAGGAATGCAAGGATTCTTCAATATATGCAAATCAGTGTGATATACCATATTAACAAGTGGAAGGAGAAAAACCATATGATCATCTCAATCGATGCACAGAAAGCCTTCAACAAAATTCAACACCCATTTATGATAAAACCCTGCAGAAAGTAGGCATAGAGGGAAGTTTCCTCAACATAATAAAGGGCATATATGACAAACCCACAGCCAACATAGTCCTCAATGGTGAAAAACTGAAACCATTTCCACTAAGATCAGGAACAAGACAAGGCTGTCCACTCTCACCACTATTATTCAACATAGTTTTGCAAGTTTTAGTCACAGCAATCAGAGAAGAAAAAGAAATAAAAGGAATCCAAATCGGAAAAGAAGAAGTAAAGCTGTCACTGTTTGCAGAACATGATACTGTACACAGAGAATCCTAAAGACGCTACCAGCAAACTACTAGAGCTAATCAATGAATATGGTAAAGCAGCAGGATACAAAATTAATGCACAGTAATCTCTAGCATTCCTATACACTAATGATGAAAAATCTGAAAGTGAAATTAAGAAAACACTCCTATTTCCACTGCAACAAAAAGAATAAAATATCTAGGAATAAACCTACCTAAGGAGACAAAACACCTGTATGCAGAAAATTATAAGACACTGGTGAAAGAAATTAAAGATGATACAAATAGATGGAGAGATATACCATGTTCTTGCATTGGAAGAATCAACATTGTGAAAATGACTATACTACCCAAAGCAATCTACAGATTCAATGCAATCCCTATCAAACTACCACTGGCATTTTTCACAGAAGTAGAACAAAAAATTCCACAATTTGTATGGAAACGCAAAAGACCCCGAATAGTCAAAGAAATCTTGAGAAAGAAAAACGGAGCTGGAGGAATCAGGCTCCCTGACTTCAGACTATACTACAAAGCTACAGTAATCAAGACAGTATGATACTGGCACAAAAACAGAAATACAGATCAATGGTACAGGACAGAAAACCCAGAGATAAACCCAGGCACATATGGTCACCTTACCTTTGATAAAGGAGGCAAGAATATAGAGTGGAGAAAAGACAGCCTCTTCAATAAATAGTGCTGGGAAAACTGGACAGGTACATGTAAAAGTGTGAAATTAGAACACTCCCTAACACCATACACAAAATAAAGTCAAAATGGGATTAAAGACCTAAATGTAAGGCCAGACACTATCAAACTCTTAGAGGAAACATAGGCAGAACACTCTATGACATAAATCACAGCAAGATCCTTTTTGACCCACCTCCTAGAGAAATGGAAACAAAAACAAAAATAAACAAATGGGACCCAATGAAACTTAAAAGCTTTTGCACAGCAAAGGAAACCATAAACAAGACGAAAAGACAGCCCTCAGAATGGGAGAAAATATTTGCAAATGAAGCAACTGACAAAAGATTAATCTCCAAAATTTACAAGCAGCTCACACAGTTCAATATCAAAAAGCAAACAACCCAATCCAAAAATGGGCAGAAGACCTAAATAGACATTTCTCCAAAGAAGATATACAGATTGCCAACAAACACATGAAAGAATGCTCAACATTATTAATCATTAGAGAAATGCAAATCAAAACTACAATGACATATAATCTCACACCGGTTAGAATGGCCATCATTAAAAAATCTACAAACAATAAATGCTGGAGAGGGTGTGGAGAAAAGGGAATCCTCTTGCACTGTTGGTGGGATGTAAATTGATACAGCCACTATGGAGAACAGTATGGAGGTTCCTTAAAAAACTAAAAATAGAACTACCATACAACCCAGCAATCTCACTATTGGGCAAATACCCTCAGAAAACCATAATTCAAAAAGAGTCATGTACCAAAATGTTCATTGCAGCTCTATTTACAATAGTTAGGACATGGAAGCAACCTAAGTGTCCATCAACAGATGAATGGATAAAGAAGATGTGGCACATATATACAATGGAATATACTCAGCCATAAAAAGGAACGAAATTGAGTTATTTGTAGTGAGGTGGATGGACCTAGAGTCTGTCATACAGAGTGAAGTAAGTCAGAAAGAGAGAAATAAATACCGTATGCTAATACATATATATGGAATCTAAGAAGAAAAGAAAAAAAAGGTCATGAAGAAACTAGGGGCAAGACAGGAATAAAGACACAGACCTACTAGAGAATGGACTTGAGGATATGGGGAGGGGGAAGGGTAAGCTGTGCCAACGTGAGAGAGTGGCATGGACATATATACACTACCAAACGTAAAATAGATAGCTAGTGGGAAGCAGCCGCATAGCACAGGGAGATCAGGTTGGTGCTTTGTGACCACCTGGAGGGGTGGGATAGAGAGGGTGGGAGGGAGGGAGACGCAAGAGGTAAGAGATATGGGAACATATGTATATGTATAACTGATTCACTTTGTTATAAAGCAGAAACTAACACACCATTGTAAAGCAATTATACGCCAATAAAGATGTTAAAAAAAATACAACTGGAAAGGGAAAAGAAACAAAACAAAACAAAAACTGAAAACAGTAAATGTAACTTGAATCCTTTAATCATGCTACCTAATTGTGTCTATATCTATTTTT
The DNA here is from genome assembly GCF_009873245.2 of Balaenoptera musculus. Taxonomy (NCBI): domain Eukaryota; kingdom Metazoa; phylum Chordata; class Mammalia; order Artiodactyla; family Balaenopteridae; genus Balaenoptera; species Balaenoptera musculus. The sequence continues at coordinate 106,726,573 of NC_045788.1, forward strand.
TTTAATATATTCACTGGGGAAAGCTAAATAGTACATTAATTTCCTAACCAGACCACAATGGCCTCCTAGGATATAAACTGCAATGTTGTTTGGACCACAACAGAGATAACGATATCATCAGGCATTATGTTTCCAACATACTCTGCTGTCTGGCTCTTATGGAAACCTTGTACCAGTAGTCCATGGTTATTTCCACTTTCCCTTATTAGGGTTTATATACACCCCTAGTTCTTGGATGCTTGGATAGATACATAAATATAAGATTGGTAGGGACTTTAGGTATGTTCTACTTATTAAATGTGAAACAGTTTAGAGAGGTTGAGTGATTTGCCTAGGGTCCTACAGATCTTGATTTCTAGCCCAATGGTCTTCTCCCTTTTTCTGTCTTTCAAAATAAATTATTTATGAAAACATCAAATATGATTTAATATATTCACAGCATACTTGTGACATATATAATGTGGCTTCATTTGGGCAGTGATCTCTAGCCACTCTTTCTAGAAAACATGCACACACACAGCCCAAAATACACACACACACACACTCTCCCCCTCTCTCACATACACACACACACACACACACACACACACACACAGTACACCAACATTCTTTCGAGATCAGGGTGTTTATTTCGAATTCACTCTGTTCATCAACTCTACTGATTTGCTCTCAAGTATTAAAATCTCTCACGTTCTAAACTACTGGACTTAAGTTCTTCTTTTAAAGTTCAAAATAAGACCGAGGAATTTTTCATTTTACACTTACACGATTCCCACTGTACTTGTAGTCTCAAATAAAGAGCTACCAGTCTTCCTACCTCGATCAGTTCCCATTAATTTATTTTCCCTTTTGAATTCTTTCATTCCAGAAAACTTTCTTTTCACTCTAATTGAGGTCTTCATTGTCACACCAACCCATCTCAGGTTCTAGGCACCTTCTCAAGTAACTATAAGTTGAAAGTCCATTTGTCTTTTTAAAGCATAATGTCTGTTTTTGAACAAGATTTGGTAACAAACATTTTTACGCACAGAGCAACTGACTTTCTCTTTATAGAATACACATTATTTAGAACACAGCATTAATCAGGGATCAGCAAATTATCTCTGTAAAGGGACATATTGTGCTGACCACTGGTATTAGCTATTTTGGAAAAGAATGATCTAATAATACCTAGTTTACCAACTCATGATACTGTGGTTATCAAGTGAAATAATGTGTCATCAATAGCAAAAAGATATAATACAAGAAACAATATGTTTGTGGAGGTCTGTTTCAAAAATGCCATGAAGGCAACTCTAGAATCTCACCTCTTTGTACTTTACTTCCTGATCCATATGTTAAAGGAAGATGGCTCAGATAATCTCCAAAGATCTTTCACACTGAGACATGGTGGGAAATGTTAGAAATCATTACCATTGATAAAGAGACTTGTTATTGTGTAAAAATGAGCAAAAACTTACCTAGGGAAAAATTCTGCAGACAACTATAACTCCTATAACTTGGCTAAACAATAATTGCACTTTAAAGAAATGCTAGAAAATTTTATTTGTAATTGCATATCTGGATGTTGTCATGAATGTAAAATTGGTTATTGGTTAAATTATCCCTAAAAGACAGATATACTTACTAAGATTTTTTGTTACATTTTTGAGACCAGGAGAAGCTACTGATATGTAAAACTCCATAAATACCATATTGGTGAGGAAGCTGAAGTACTAAATTCCTCTTTTCTTTCACTCACTCATTTAAACATCATGGGAGGCCCTAGAACTATGAACACATATATTTTGACTAAAATTCTGTTCCTTGAAGGAGAATATTGTCTAATGGAGGAGCTAGACTTGTAAATTGACAAATCATATGGATTTTAATAGGATCTGAATACAAAGAATCCTTCGTAATAAAGATATTATCCACCTTGCCCTATTTAAAAAGAAGTAGATATGAGTCTTTTTCACAATAATAAATAGGTTTTCAACTGCACCTGTATAGCATGATTCAAACATTAGCTTTGAAAAAAATCACCTTAGTTACCTTCATACATTTCTTACTATTATAATTAATATTTTTTATACTTTTTTGGATAAATTATGTGGGAAATTGTTTTAAGGTAAAGAGCTTGAGTGATAGGTTGTCTGTGCTTGGGTCTGTTACTTTTAAAAATGTTAGACAACATATTTTTAGCATTTAATTCTATGAAGATAATTTTACTTTTAATAAAAGAGATGAATTGTTTTGCCACAACTATTGAAACCACCAACCCAACATTTATTTAGAAATTTGGCAATTAATTTTTCATAAAGTATATATCAGTTAAAGTATAGTTAACACAAAGGCAAAACATAAAGCTCAAACAGACTCCAGAATAAATATCAGAATTTTGTCAAATTAATACACAAAGTTTGAAATTATTTCCTTTCAAATTTGGGCTGTGTTACTTTATATTTCCACACATGCTGCTGGAGACTGACCTGTTATTGAAAACGATCAGCACTAAGGCCGGAAAGTTAGCCGTGCAGATCCTGGTCCTGCTCACACATTCTAAATAGATGTCAAACTTATTCACATCACTTGGGCCGGTCAAACTTGTTTATATCGTTTAGATCTTCTCTGAATTTGACTTTCCACTGACTTTGAGAGTTACAAGCTAAAGAGCAGCTAAATTAAGCAGAACAAAACCAACTGCACCAGAAAAAAGGAACACTGAAATACAGATCTACTCATTCACTTAGCGTATGTTGACTCTTCTCTCCAAACTTGAGCCACCTTATGTACAGAACAACAGGTAGCAAGTAGTGGTTGTGAGGGACAAATGCAAAGAAGGCCAGTTTACTTCTCACAGGTATTCAGTGCCCTCAATCTCTGCACATCTCTATACTAATGCTAGAAATTTCATAATCATTACAATAAAATTTTGTCATTCACCTTGAGTGAAAAACTAGAGTTGACTAAAAGAGGAAGAAGAGAATATAAGCATTTAGGATTCATAAAAGTTGACCTTTAAGTGAAAAAAAAGAGGACATTCTGAAACTTTCTTTAATTACTATTTGACTAAAGCTAACAAACAATTAACTGAAAGAGGATGGAAAATAAATTACAACATTTTTAATGTGTCTAATACTTATACTCTTGATCATTTAACTGTACTGCTTTTCTCTATGACACTCCTCTCACTGACTGGTACACAAGTAAAAATTTGTATAAGCATAGAATATATTTATAATATATGAAAATCCCTTACATGATTTTTATACTTGTCCCAAGTGTCCCTTTTCATTTATTAATTTGTAGTTTTCAATGTCTAAGTATTCTCAAACCCTAAGATATCAACTGTCAAAAATCACAAAGTGAAAGCAAAAGGAAAATTTTTTTAATTTATCATGATTGCTACTCTATGGCAGAGGTTCTATAACTTGGCTTCATGTTCTAATCACCTGGAGAGCCCTAAAATCAAAACAAAACGCATCTACATGGTCCCACACAAAGTGTGGGGATTTACTGATCTGATTAAAACCATTCATCTATACGTTCCAAATATGTCTCAGGTAGTTCTAGTAAGCAGCAGAGATGAGAACCCTGTCCTAAGGTCTTAACCTTCTCAAATGGGGGCTTAGTGTATTTGCTGTTATTATGTTAATCATTGATTCCTCTCCTGATCACTACACTGGCAACTTTTACAGCCTTTTCAACCCACAGTACAGAAATGTGCTGTGTGATGTGATCCTATGAACATATTTGCACGTATGAATATATGCATGTATATGTTTAACTAAAATGCAAGTTGTATAAAGCATTCATTCATATACTTGAGTATTTTTATTCTCTTTTATTTTTTAATGCTGGTTATAAACATTTAAACTGTTGTCATGACTTACTAATGGATCACAATCTGCAGTTTGAAAATCACTGCTCAGTTTTCATTTACATGGAACACATTACGTATGCAAGGACATAGTTATTCTAAGAAAATTAGAAAAATACAGGAGAGATTTTTGTCTAGGTTTGTAGACTCCAGAACATAGTCATTCATTGTGTTTCTTATGTACACATAATATTTCAAAAACTAAGCTTCAATGAACATGTGTATTGATCAGGAGGTTGTGAGTTTCATAGCTGATCACCCCACACCATCTGGACACATCACATATTTTTTAAAGGCAGAAGTGGCAAAACATTAAGCATCTACCTACATATTTATCATTTGACCTGATCTATTATCCAAATAGATGTATGAAGAAGTATACAAGAGTACTGGCAACGCACAATTACCGTTCAACTGTTAATGCATGCATAAATATAAAAGTACTCAAACTACCTAGAAAATAAAATTTCTTCAAAGAAAGAAGAAACGATGCCAGCATGATCTAGGTTGTGTTACATTCACATGAAATAAAGAAATATACACACAACAGTGAAACCCAACTTTCTACTATTTATTTCTAGTTAATGACAAAAAATCTTAGCTTTACATTGTTCTTTATGTAATATTATAAAACCTGGTAGACATTTTTACAACCTGTCCTTAAATAGTGACATAAAAATTAATGCAACTATTTTGGCAATGCCTTTGATTTCCTGGTCATGTTTTCCAACAGCAGCAATGTTATACAGTTGCAGAAATGTTCTTAAATGATTGTTTCGTTAAATAAATTTATTAAGAAACTTAATACTTGGTGATTTAAATATTTCTAGCAATCCACATAGTTTTCTTAATTCCATTATTTTTCCCAATTGCTCATTTTTCAATATAAAAATATTTGAATAAATAAAAATATATTAGGAATATGATTAAATATGTGTGGCTACTGTATTGTCTAAAACTTGGACTGGAAACACATCTGAGAATCTTTTAAAAGCTGGGTAACTTACAATTCCTGTAAAAAAAAAAAACATAAAAAAAAAAACTTTTCTGTGATCTATATTCCCTTTCTAAAAAGTCACTTAAATAAATCCTCAAAAAGAGGTTATATCACAAGGGAATAGAGGAAGTACCTTCTGTTGACATAAACAGTAATTGATAAGGTTTTCTTGAATACTTTCATGGAAATGCTGATGTATTACATTTAGAATTACTAGTTAGCTCTCATTTCCTCTCAACTTTTGCCTCTGGATAAGCTCAACAATTCCCAGGAAGAAACACTGATCAAGTACATTTGTCATGCAAGCAACTATAATAAGGTAATTCATCATAGTCTGTCAGAGTTTTATTCTAGAAAGACTGCTGCATTTTTATCCTTACTTAAAAATCTGCTGTCACTCCTGCTGAAAATTTGGTAGACATTTTGGACATGTTTAAAAGCCCTTCCAAACTGATAGTGGCAGATAATTAAGTTATCAGCTAACAAAGCTCCTTTTTTTCTTTTCCTTTTTCCTACAATATATATATGACACCATGAACCCATCTGGCTAGTTTAATCTGACCTGTTCACAGAGCATGATCCCTTGTTCCCTTCCCTTTTCCCTCCTTAATAGTAGCCAATGACCAAAGTAATTCACAATGACAAATGAAGCCTTTCTCAAGAGTCTAATTGAGCAATTTTGTTTTCCTTTGCAAGACCTGAAATCCACAACATTCTGAACTTCATTCACTAAGGTGGCAAGAAACAGTGGTTATGTGGAAACTAGGTGGATAAAAGGTTTCTAAAGAACAAATAAATAAACTCAGCCTAGGTGTACCACGTTATATCTCAATAATATTTCTTGTCATTCAATTCATCTACTCACTTACTTACTCCATGTGTGTCCTTTACTTGAAACCACTCAATGAAGTTTCATTCTGATGGGCACTTTATTGAATCCTAAAGCCTTGGTTACTTCTCTCTCTTTCTCTTTTATAAGACTTTCTACATCTTTCAGTGTTTACATTTGCTTTTTTTTTTAAAGGAAGAAATACATCAGACTTTTGCCAATTTTATGACATTTTTTATACTATCTTAGAAACAGATTTTGTATGGCTTAAGGAGAAGAAAGGAGACTTCATAAGTATGTATTAATTTGGCTTCCTTTTCACACTCATTTACATTATTCTCATGGAATATACCTTTTATATCATTAATTATCACATCCAAGAACATGCCCTCTTCAGTACCAAAGCACTGCCAGCATAATTTAACATAGGCAATACGCATATGTGTGTATGTGTGTATATATGTGTCTGTATACATATCTGCTAAATGCAAAAATCATGTAAATACAAATACACATAAAAATATAAATGATATAAATATTTTATTATCTTCTAGTAATTTGTATTTTTTCAAGCTAATCAATGTTTAAAGTGCAAGTTTTATAAAATAATCATTCATGTACTTGAGTATTTTTATTTTCTTCTGTTTTTAAATGCTGGTTTTGAACACTTAAACTGTTACCATGACTTACGAATGGATCACCTTCTGCAGTTTCAAAATCACTGCTCAGTAATTTTGAAAATTTCACAGGGCTCTAGTGATAATTCTTTGTTCTCTCACCCCAAAATATTTATTGAGAACCTGCTATATTCCCAGTACTATTTGCATCTCAAGGAAAGCTTTGTAAGCTTCTATGAAAAATATTATTTTTCCCAACTTAACAGGGGACAAAGACATAGGTGAAAGTGATTTACTCTACATCAGTTAGCCATTCACATAGAATCATTCTGCTCATTCTTCCTTCCATCTCTCAGAAAAGAATTTTCAAACTTTTTAAGCAATTGTGATTTAATACTGACCTTCTAAATAAAACTGATGTTAAATTACTCTCATTATCACATTTTTATAAATCCTCAGTATTTACTTTGCCCAAATGCTATAGACTTGATACAAAGTGTTTTGGTTTGTTTTTCCTTTTTTTTTTTTTTTTTCTGTTTTTCACTTGAAGAAAAAGTAAAACTGAATTGAAGTAACTGCATGGATACTTCATATTTCTGTTTGGTCCCCAACTCCACGAAGCATCATTTTCTGCTTAATCCCTCCAAACATGTTTAAAATGTTTGAGAGTACCTAACCAAAGATCACATACAAACGCATGGAGTCTAAAAATAAATGGTACCATATTTAATACTTAGTACTTCAATAAATTTAAATATTTAGCATTTTAATAATTTGTGAGAGTATGTACAAACGTATGCATATATTTTTTGTTTATAAACGTCCTGAAGTTTGAGTTGTAAAGAAGTATAAGCTCTGTAACATTTGGAAGGCAACTGGGTTCTCATTCTATTTTTTTTTGCCCTTTGTTATTTCCCTTCCCAACTACCTAAATACATCGGGCATTTTTATATTATTAAAAGTGCTTGAATATTCACAGGACTTCATTATAACTCTAAGGCATCAGGAAAAAATAATTTTGTAACTTGTAATACTAGCCCACAATTTTCTCTTCTTTTTTTTCAAACTAGCATATCCTGACATATAAGTTAAACAAAAACCAGAGACAGCCAAAAATGTGCTATTACAAAATACCATTACATAAAGCAATTGTAAAGGTAAACTCTAACTGCTTTGGAATATGTTCCTTGACTCTAAGTATTATTAAGTCTTTGATAATATATCTGGAATTATCATAAGGGAATTGCCCATGTTTGGCTTTTACTTTCTAAGGACTGAATTGCAAAACTCACTTTGAGGAGGCAAGACCTTGAGAAATGTAAATGATCAGATGGCAAACATAATCCCAATTACAGGAACTCCTCAAGTCAACTCAAAAATAACATTTCTCCCACTTATCAAAAATGTGTCAGAAGTGGAATTTATTTCATCAAAACCAATAAACCATCAATTATAAGACATATCATAATTTTACGTATCACTATGAGAAGAAACTTAATCAATTAAACTACATCATCTATCATCAAACACATCCCAATTTCAGAGATGCAAAATGTTGCCTCTTAGAATTGATGAACTATAACACATGATTTTCTTAGAAAAGGAATTCTTAATGATCCCTGAATACTAAATATTCTACATTTTTACTCTCTGGAAAAAAATGTTTTAAAAAGCACTGGATAGGTGTTACAAATTGTTCACCAAACTTTTCATAGAATTAGGACAAACTGAATTGGAAAGTGTATAGAGGTAAAATAATTGCAGGGTGGGGGATATACTTAAAGAAATATCATTGTATCAGGCCTCTATTCACAAAAATACCTACTGATTAATAAATTAAAAATGGAATCTATAAGCTAAGTCTTTTTTTTAATTTAATTTTTTTATACAGGTTCTTATTAGTTATCTATTTTATACATATTAGTGTACATATGTCAATCCCAATCTCCCAATTCATCACACCACCACCCCCTCTCCACTTTCCCCACTCGGTGTCCATACGTTTGTTCTCTACACCTGTGTCTTTATTTCTGCCATGCAAACCGGTTCATCTGTATCATTTTTCTAGATTCCACATATATGCATTAACATATGATATTTGTTTTTCTTTCTGACTTACTTCATTCTGTGTGACAGTCTCTAGGTCCATCCACGTCTCTACAAATGACCAAATTTCGTTCCTTTTTATGGCCATCGTACGTATGTACCATATCTTCTTTATCCATTCGTCTGTCGATGGGCATTTAGGTTGCTTCCATGACCTGGCTACTGTAAATAGTGCTGCAATGAACACTGGGGTGCATGTATCTTTTTGAATTATGGTTTTCTCTGGGTATATGCCCAGTAGTGGGATTGCTGGGTCTACAAGCTAAGTCTTTCTATCACAATATTTCTAAATAATATCAATAAAGCCTGATTAGAGAATTAAGCAGCATCCCACTCATTTTATCAGTTCTTCTTCTTAAAACTTGAATTTTATCTGGTTTTCTGTAGATTTTACCCGTTCTCCACATACAGTTTAACCTAAAGTACATATATTTTGGAAACCCCAGTAAGGACTTCCTGGCTACCAAAAAAGTAGTCTCAATTTTGTAGCTTGCTAGAGAAATTATATAATAATAAAATTTTAAAGAGACCCCAGAGATGCTCCATCCACAATGTGCCTGCTACTATAAGCATCAGGAAAGAATTATGTAAGCACTTTACTTTCTTTTCACGAAGGAATATGGAAAAGGTATGTGAGCCCAGACCAAAAAACTACATCAGTTTTATGAGAAGTATGTTCATATTCAAATAAACTAAAATCAATGTCAATTTTCACACGGAGATAAGATGAATTGTTATTACCAAGACTGCCAATGAGAATGCCAGATTTTAAAGTTGAGACAATTTGTATGTCAAAACAGTAAATCTACCAAGGGAGCAGTAGGACAGCTAAACCAGTAGGGGACCTTTAAATACTTGACCGTGGCCACGAACCAAAACTCACGGTGCCTGAAAAACAAAACACTGTCAGATTATGAAATTCACTAAAGAAGAATTCAAATATCCTGTGAGAATGCTCCATCATTCCCTGTGATTATTTTTGACACCCTGTCAGTCACACTGTGTCCTTGGAAAATAGCAGTGTGCTTTGTTGTTGCCATTATTGTGATTGTTGTTAGTGTTTTTTGCTGTTCTAGGAAGAATCAATGAGAACATTCCAAAATTTGTGATATAATTAAAATGTATAATTACAGGAGTTCTAATTATATTCAAAATATACAACTGCAGATACTATGAGCTCAGAACTGGTATCATTATACATATGTCAACACTGTGGCTTCAGAATAAAATTTTAAAATCAATGAAATCTGGTTCCCTGATTCTAATATACCTGAAAACACTGTAAGTTCTTAATATATAAAACATTATGCAAATATCAGTTATTACTATTACTGCTCTTAAAGTGATATATTGGACTCTCAAAAAAGTCAATAAAACTGAGTAAAATATGTATATATATATATGTGTGTGTAAACACATATTTATATATTTATATGTGTGTGTATGTGCTTGTGTGTAGTCAGTTCTCATTATTCATGATAGTTATTTTCTATCGAGTCACTGTGTACACTGAATTAGTAAATACTGAGCCACTGCTCCCAGGAAAAATACAGAGTTAGGTTCCTGTGAGCCTCTGGTCACAACATTTTTGTCAGCCAATCACTATATAACATTGTTTTATGTGTGTTTCTATTTAGACAGAACTTATTGAATATACAGTTCTTATAAATAATAATGTACAGTATTTATTTATAATAAACCACTCACTAGCTGTAGAGGGTTTAATGTTTTCCTGACTCTGGGTAACATGACCATACATTTCTTGGCTTTCAACCCAACAGTGCTATCCACTGTGCATTTTTTAATGTCCTAATCTTATGAATCCATAAATTTAGCCACATTTCCATTTTTACCATAGTTTCATCATATGATATAGATGTTACTTTAGCACTTTTATGAGAGGCCTCATGTACATATCATATATTTCCTCTTCCTTTTTCTGGATGTACCATATTGTTGATTCATTAACATTGAACTCAAGACCAACAGCACTATAACTCATACCTGACATTTTCTCCATACTGCACATTACAAGCTTCTTGTACTTAGGAATACTAGACAGCACTTCAGCACAATGCTTGGGGGGCCATTTTTATCCAACAAAACACCAACACCAACAAAACAACACAAAAATGCAAAATATATGACACTAAATAGACCATGGAAAGGACTCATTTTACAGTATGAGAACTGAAACAAAAGGCGGAGTATCATCTTCTTTGAACTTAGCTGAGAATACATCCTGGTGGTGGCTCAAATTTTTCACCATTCTGCATGTCCATGAGTGAGCAAGAAAGTGTGGTGGGTTTAATTTTGGTGTTACAAATAAATTTTAGTGAGATTTCACAAATATGAAAACCATGAATAATAAGGATGGATTATGTATCTGTGTGCATATATATAAATTGTTTGTGTTTCTCTAAAAGTTGAAGATATTGAAGGCCAATTATCTTGGCTATTCTCTCAAATGTACAATAGCCCTTGACCTCCCCAATGTCCCTTCCCTAAGAGAATAAAGTGTTTAATGTAAAAAATGATAGATTTTTAGGAAATCCTATTTGTTCTTAGATAAAACATATCAGTGTTTTTGAAGTTATATTCCTAATTCAATAAAAATCATAAAATAATTAGAATTACAAAGTTTTAAAAAATTACAATAGCTTTTAAACACACTATTTTTGCTTTTCCAGTATATTCAGAAATTAAATGAATAATTTAAAATATATTGTTCTATATTCACTTTTAACTGAATGAAAATTTATTATTCCAATATGTAGACATAAAAGCTTGTGATTCTTTGGAACTCTCTATTACTTTCCCAAATGAGTGGAGAGACTAAAGCCAAATAATTTAGCTTCATTTTCTATCAACTCCTCCTCATACTTCCTGCAATAGTCAGGTGCTTTGAGTTCTTCATGTTTTTGCACATGCTAGTTGCTCTGATGAAAAGTTTTACTACCTTCTCTTCACCAGATGCATGGGTTCATAAATAATTCCTGGTTATGACCGTATTAATTGGCCTAAGAGCAAAAATAGATGTTTTGGAGACATAATTTGTTTTGACATAAAATAATAAAGGTGCTGGATATGTAGACCTGGGTCTTCTTATTCTTTGCTTTGACCCACAGAAACTGAATGAAGTTAAGTGCAAAATAATAATAATAATTTCATCCATTAATATAGAGGACTCTAAAAAATAAACTAATTCTAAAGACAACAAAAATTCTTCTATAATATTTAAGAAAAATGCTTAAACCACAATAAAGCATAATTTTGGAAGAAAATACTAAAGATTAATGAATATTGTAGTATCCTTAGGTTTTATTTATCTTTGAAAGCCTTGAACTTAAACATATAAAATATCCAATGTTTGATGAACAAATTAATTAAAGAGTTAGAGGTTCTACAGTTTTCAGAAGAGGGTGCAAGATTAACAGATGAAAAAGAAAACACAGTTGCTTAACTGTTATTTTGCTTTGATTTTCTCAAAAAGAGAAATTTAAGGTAGAAAAAATAGGGGAAATAAATAATAATAGGGAAAAGGATAAGTTTGGTTCCAGAAAGGTGGGGGGGGCCCCCAGATACTTTAAAGATTTTTCAGTTTTCTAGTCCAAATAAAATGAATCATAGTATGTTGCAAAACTTATTGACTAGTCTTTCAGAAACCAAGAAACAACACTTACGGTGAGAGATATTTCAGGTGACATTTTTTCAATTTTTAAAATGGAAAAAATAGTGGGTTTTAGATACTGTGAAACTAATCCATGATTAATTGGTATCATATTACATTATTCAAGGAATAATATATACCCCAAACTAATTGTTTCACCTTTTGTTTGGATGTACACTAAGCTACTATATCTAAAGAGGATTCCATAAACCAAACTACCATATCCAGATTTTTATAAATAATGGTATCAATTCTCTTTTGTTATCTTTGTGAATAAGATGAAGCAATATGAGTTGAAAGGTCTTAAAACAACTCTACAGCAATTAAAGAATTCTGGCAAAAATGTGAATTATTGCATCAATATACATTTGAAGGGAACCCCTATTTTCTTATTTTAGCCAGTCTTTGACAAAAGAGGCACAACCATCAAATTCTCTTGGAAAATTCCAGAATAAGAATAAAGTAGTGATAAGAAAGTCAGTCCAATCAAGCAAGATTCAAAAGGGAACTTATGATTACATAGAGCTTATGGGGACTGAAGGATTCAAATGTGGATAGCAGTGATAGGGAGGCTGCTGAATGTCTTCAGTCACTAGCTTCATTGAAACACTAAATCTTTATACTTAGAGGTATGAAAGAAGAAGAATGTTGAAGAGTCTGATGGTGTTTACCTTAAAAAGTAGAAAAATTAGAATGAGATGAAAGCACCCTTCAAGTATCTGAAGGATTTTTCTAAGGCTGAATCAGGAGATATACTCGACTTCAGTCCTAAAGGTATATAACAGGGACAAATGTTTAGAAGCTACTGAAAAGTAGAAATTTTCTCTAAAGTTGAAGAAAAATCTAAGTCCAGCATGTCCAATAAGGATTGAGCATTTGGCAGAGTAGTGAGCTATATATCAATAGATGAATAGGAGAAAAGTGAAATGACCGTGTGTTTCAGATGGTTCAGAAAGAATTCCTCCCATGAGAGGGATGACTTCTAAGCTCATTCCAATTTTCTCTCTTTTTTTTTTCTTTTAGCACCTAATGGTTTCCAACAAACTTCACTTTCAAAATACATACAACCCAAAATTATTCTATTCTTTAGTAAAATGCATTTCAGTTACGATTTTCACTGTGCAAACACATTTCAGAAAGAGCAGGTAATTATTGGGAAGGGAATTAGATAACAATTGGTAAATTTCATAAAAGTAATAACTATCCTACTAACTGCATTAATAATAGAAAATTTGGGATGACTAGTCTATAACAAATACACAATTATTGGTGGAACTAATTTTGTTGATTGGCAAATTGAGAGTCTAAGAGATAATCTTAAACAAATTTTCTAATTAATGAAGAAGTGACAGCATTACATAAGAAAATTTATCAGATAAATTATACATAATTATTTATTAGTTTTTCACAAATATATAAAGAAAATCTTCAAAATTTTTCTACAAAGTATATATAAAACAAATAATATTTCTACTTCCCTAGAAAGGGAACATGGTATGTTAAGCACATATTTAAAATTCAATCCAGAAATAAAATCAATCATATTTTTATTTCCTGGAAAAGAATGAATGGAGAAAAAAATTTCTTAAGTTACTGGTTATTATCCAACATTTTATTTAAACTAAAACAGAAAACGGATAAAAAACCCCTACTTCCTAAAAAGATAAACTATTTCATCATGGCTTGCAAAAGGTAGCTCTAAATATTCCTGTACTGATTAGTGAAAGTGCACTACCTGGTTTTAGACTTTTAATGAGAGTCCTTATGTGTCAGAAATCAAAAAGAAATTCTAAACTTTTTAAGAAAATAATGTATATTACACTTTGTATAAAATATCTCAAATGGGATATTCAGACTAACATCTCCCATGCCACTTAAAGATGCCCCAGACCTTCAAGATGGCAGAGGAGTAAGACGTGGTGATCACCTTCCTCCCCATAAATACATCAAAAATACATCCACATGTGGAACAACTCCTACAGAACACCTACTGAACGTTAGCAGAAGACCTCAGACTTCCCAAAAGGCAAGAAAATCCCCAGGTACCTGGGTAGGGCAAAACAAAAAAGAAAAAACAGAGACAAAAGAATACGGATGGGACCAGTACCTCTGGGAGGAAGCTGTGAAGGAGGAAAAGTTTCCACACACTAGGGAGTCCCTTCACTGGCAGAGACGGGGATGGGTAGGGGGGAAGCTTCAGAGCCACGAAGGAGAGCACAGCAACAGGGGTGCAGAGAGCAAAGCGGAGAGATTCACACACAAAGGATCAGTGCTGACCAGCACTCACCAGCCTAAGAGGCTTGTTTGCTCACACACTGGGGCAGGTGGGGGCTGGGAGCTGAGGCTTGGGCTTCGGAGGTCAGACCCCAGGAAGAGGACTGCGGCTGGCGGCATTAAGACGGCCTGAAGGGGGCTAGTGTGCCAGAGCTAGTCAGGAGGGAGTCCGGGAAAAAGTCTGGACCTGCTGGAGAGGCAAGAGACCTTTGTTTAGGGGTGCGTGAGGAAAGGGGATTCCTTCCCAGTGTGCCCACAGAAGGCAGAGCACTGCCTAAGCAAGCTCCAGTGACAGGTGCGAGCAACAGCTATCACCTCAGACCCTAGAGACGTGCATGAAACACTATGGCTGCTGCCACTGCTGCCAAGAATCCTGTGTTCAAGTGCAGGTCACTATCCACACCCACACCCCCCAGGAGCCTGTACAGCACACCACTGCCAGGGTCCCGAGATCCAGGGACTACTTCCCTGGGAGAACACACGGCATGCCTCAGGATGTTGCAAAGTCACGCCAGCCTCTGCAGCCTCAGGCTTGCCCCGCATTCCAATTATGACTACCGTACCCCTCCCTTACCCTCGGCCTGAGTGAACAAGAGAGCCCTAATCAGCTGCTGCTTTAACCTCCTCCTATCTGGGTGGGGAACAGACACCTGAGAGAGACCTACACATAGAGGCAGAGCAAAAACCAAAGCTGAACCCCAGGAGCTGTGTGAACAAAGAAGAGAAAAGGAAATTTCTCCATGCAGCCTCAGGACCAGCAGATTAAATCCCCACAATCAACTTGATAAACCCTGCATCTGAAGAATATCTGAATAGACAATGAATGTTCCCAAAATTGAAGTGGTAGACTTTGGGAGCAACTGTAGACTTGGGGTTTGCCTTCTGTGTCTAATTTGTTTCTGGTTTTATGTCTACCTTAGTACAATATTTAGCGCTTATTATCATTGGTGGATTTGTTTATTGGTTTGGTTGGTCTCTTCCTTTTTTATATATACATATACATTTTTTTTTCCTTTTTCTCTTTTTATGAGTGTGTATGTGTATGCTTCTTTGTGTGATATTGTCTGTAAAGGTTTGCTTTTACCATTTGTCCTAGAGTTCTGTCTGTTCGTTTTATTGTTTTCTTTTTCTTTTTCTAGTGTGTGTTTCTTTTTCTATCTTCCTTTTCTTCTGAGCAGTTTGGCTGGCAGGGTCTTGGTGCCCCGGCCAGGTGTCAGGCCTGAGACTTCGAGGAGGGAGGGCTGAGTCCAGGACACTGGACCACGAGAAACTTCCCAGCCCCACGTAATATCAATTGGCAAGAGCTCTCCCAGAGATCTTCATCTCAACACTAAGACGCAGCTCCACCCAATGGCCAGAAATTTCCAGTGCAGCATGCCCCATGCCAAACAACTAGCAAGACAGGAACACAACCCCACCCATTAGCAGAGAGGCTGCCTAAAGTCATACTAAGTTCACAGACACTCCAAAACACACCACCGGATGTGGGCTTGCCCACCAGAAGGACAAGATAAAGCCCCACCCACCATAACACAGGCACCAGCTCCCTCCACCAGGAAGCCTACAGCAGACACTGAACCAAGCTCACCCACTGGGGGCAGACACCAAAGATAACAGGAACTACGAACCTGCAGCCTGCAAAAAGGAGACCCCGAACACATTAAATTAAACAAAATGAGAAAACAGAGAAATATGCAGCAGATGAAGGAGCAAGGTAAAAACCCACCAGACCAAACAAATGAAGAGGAAATAGGCAGCCTACCTGAAAACAGAATTCAGAGTATGACAGTAAAGATGATCCAAAATCTTGGAAATAGAATAGAGAAAATACAAGAAACATTTAACAAGGACCTAGAAGAACTAAAGAGCAAACAAACAATGAGGGACAACACAATAAATGAAATTAAAAATACTCTAGACGGAATCAATAGCAGAATAACTGAGGCAGAATGGATAAGTGAACTGGAAGATAAAATAGTGGAAATAATGCTGCAGAGCAGAATAAAGAAAAAAGAATGAAAAGAACTGAGGACAGTCTCAGAGACCTCTGGGAGAACATTAAACACACCAACATTCGAATTATACGGGTCCCAGAAGGAGAAAAAGAAAGGGTCTGAGAAAATATTTGAAGAGATTATAGTTGAAAGCTTCCCTAACATGGGAAAGGAAATAGTCAAGCAAGTCAAGGAAGCGCAGAGTCCATATAGGAGAAATCCAAGGAAAAACACGCCAAGACACATATTAATCAAACTATCAAAAATTAAATACAAATAAAAAATATTAAAAGCAGCAAAGGAAAAGGAACAAATAACATACAAGGGAAACTGCATAAGGTTAACAGCTGATCTTTCAGCAGAAACTCTGCAAGCCAGAAGGGAGTGGCAGGACATATTTAAAGTGATGAAGGAGAAAAACCTACAACAAACATTACTCTACCCAGCAAGGATCTCATTCAGATTCGATGGAGAAATTAAAACCTTACAGACAAGCAAAAGTTAAGAGAATTCAGCACCACCAAACTAGCTTTACAACAAATGCTAAAGGAACTTCTCTAGGCAGGAAACACAAGAGAAGGAAAAGACCTATAAAAACAAACCCAAAACAATTAAGAAAATGGTAATAGGAACATACATATCAATAATTACCTTAAATGTAAATGGATTAAATGGTCCAACCAAAAGACACAGACTGGCTGAATGGATACAAAAATAAGACCCGTATATATGCTGTCTACAAAAGACCCACTTCCAACCTAGGAACACATACAGACTGAAAGTGAAGGGATGGAAAAAGATATTCCATGCAAATGGAATCAAAAGAAAGCTGGAGTAGAAATTCTCATGTAAGACAAAAGAGACTTTAAAATTAAGACTATTAAAAGAGACAAAGAAGGACTCTACATAATGATCAAGGGATCAAACCAAGAAGAAGATATAACAATCGTAAATATGCACCCAACATATGAGCACCTCAATACATAAGGCAAATGCTAACAGCCATAAAAGCGGAAATCGACAGTAACACAATAATAGTAGGGGACTTTAACACCCCACTTTCACCAGTGGACAGATAATCCAAACAAAATAAATAAGGAAACACAAACTTTAAATGACACAATAGACCAGATAGACTTAATTGATATTTATAGGACATTGCATCCAAAAACAACAGAATACACTTTCTTCTCAAGTGCTCATGGAACATTCTCCAAGATAGATCATATTTTGGGTCACAAATCAAGCCTTGGTAAATTTAAGAAAATTGAAAGCATATCAAGTATCTTTTCTGACCCCAACACAATGAGACTAGATATCAATTACAGGGAAAAGTTTGTAAAAAAATACAAACACATAAAGGCTAAACAATACACTACTAAATAACCAAGAGATCACTGAAGAAATCAAAGAAATCAAAGAGGAAATCAAAAAATACCTATATTCTATTGTTACTATCTCTTCTTAGTGGCTCTTGGTGAACACAAAGGACCACTATAAAATACAATGAAGGAGATTTTTCACATGAAGAGATCAAATACTTTTAAATTTTTGGTTTGGGGAGAAAGTATAATTTTGAAAGAAAATGTGAAAATTGAAACAGGACTGCCAACTCGTCCATTTGAAAAGTCAGAACATTAAGTCAAAATGAATAATACAAACACATGGAGGCTAAACAATACACTACTAAATAACCAAGAGATAACTGAAAATATCAAAGAGGAAATCAAAAAATACCTAAAAACAAATGACAATGAAAACACAATGACCCAAAACCTATGGGATGCAGCAAAAGCAGTTCTAAGAGGGAAGTTTACAGCAATACAATCCTACCTCAAGAAACAAGAAACACCTCAAATAAACAACCTAACCTTACACCTAAAGCAAGTACAGAAAGAAGAACAAAAAAAACCCAAAGTTAGCAGAAGGAAAGAAATCATAAAGATCAAATCAGATATAAATGAAAAAGAAATGAAGGAAACAATAGCAAAGATCAATAAAACTAAAAGCTGGTTCTTTGAGAAGATAAACAAAATTGATAAACCATTAGCCAGACTAATCAGAAAAAAAAAAGGAAGAAGATTCAAATCAACAGAATTAGAAATGAAAAAGGAGAAGTAACAACTGACACTGAAGAAATACAAAGGATCATGAGAGATTACTACAAGCAACTATATGCCAATAAAATGGACAACCTGGAAGAAATGGACAAATTCTTAGAAAAGCACAGCCTTCCGAGACTGAACCAGGAAGAAACAGAAAATATAAACAGTCCAAACACAAGCACTGAAATTGAAACTGTGATTAAAATTATTCCAACAAACAAAAGCCAAGGACCAGATGGCTTCACAGGTGAATTCTACCAAACACTTCAAGAAGAGCTAACACCTATCCTTCTCAAACTCTTCCAAAATATAGCAGAGAGAGGAACACTCCCAAACTCATTCTACGAGGCCACCATCACCCTGATACCAAAACCAGACAAAGATGTCACAAAAAAAGAAAACTACAGGCCAATATCACTGATGAACACAGATACAAAAATCCTCAACAAAATACTAGCAAACAGAATCCAACAACACATTAAAAGGATCATACACCAGGATCAAGTGGGGTTTATCCCAAGAATGCAAGGATTCCTCAATATACGCAAATAAATCAATGTGACACACCATATTCACAAACTGAAGGATAAAAAACATATGATAACCTCAACAGATGCAGAAAAAGCTTTCCACAAAATTCAACACCCATTTATGTTAAAAACTCTCCAGAAAGTGGGCATACATGGAACCTACCTCAACATAATAAAGGCCATATATGACAAACCCACAGCTGACAGCATTCTCAATGGTGAAAATCTGAAACCATTTCCTCTAAGATCAGGAACACGACAAGGTTGTCCACTCTCACCACTATTATTGAACATAGTTTTGGAAATTTTCACCACAGCAATCAGAGAAGTAAAAGAAATAAATCAAATCAGAAAAGAAGAAGTAAAACGGTCACTGTTTACAGATGATATGATTCTATACATAGAGAATCCTAAAGATGCTACCAGAAAACTACTAGAGCTAATCAATGAATTCGGTAAAGTAGCAGCATACAAAGTTAAGGCACAGAAATCTCTTGCATTCCTATACACTAATGATGAAAAATATGAAAGAGAAATTAAGGAAACAATCCCATTTACCATTGCAACAAAAAGAATAAAATACCTAGGAATAAATCTTCCTAATGAGACAAAAGACCTGTAAGCAGAAAACTGTAAGACTGATGAAACAAATTAAAGATGATACAAACAGATGGAGAGATATACCATGTTCTTGCACTGGAAGAATCAACATTGTGAAAATGACTATACTACCCAAAGCAATCTACAGATTCAATGCAATCCTTATCATACTACCACTGGCATTTTTCACTGAAATAGAACAAAAAATTTCACAATTTGTATGGAAACACAAAAGACCCCAAATAGCCAAAGCAAATTTGAGAAAGAAAAACGGAGCTCGAGGAACCAGGCTTCCCGACTTCAGGCTATATTACATAGCTACAGTAATCAAGAAATTATGGTACTGGCACAAAAACAGAAATATAGATCACCTTATCTTTGTGATAAAGGAGGCAAGAATATACAATGGAGAAAAGACAGTCTCTCCAATAAGTGGTGCTGGGAAAACTGGACAGCTACATGTAAAAGAATGAAATTAGAACACTCCCTAATGCCATACCCCAAAATAAACTCAAACTGGATTAAAGACCTAAAGGTAAGGCCAGACACTATAAAACTCTTAGAGCAAAACATAGGCAGAACACTCTATGACATAAATCACAGCAAGATCCTTTTTGACTCACCTCCTAGAGAAATGGAAATAAAAACAAAAATAAACAAATGGGACTTAATGAAACTTAAAAGCTTTTGCACAGCAAAGGAAACCATAAACAAGACAAAAAGATAACCCTCAGAATGGGAGAAAATATTTGCAAGCGAAGTAACTGACAAAGGATTAATGTCCAAAATATACAAGCAGCTCATGCAGCTCAATAGCAAAAAAACAAACAACCCAATCCAAAAATGGGCAGAAGACCTAAATAGACATTTCTCCAAAGAAGATATACAGATTTCCAACAAACACATGAAAAGATGCTCAATATCACTAATCATTAGAGAAATGCAAATCAAAACTACAATGAAGTATCACCTCACACTGGTCACAATGGTCATCATCGAAAAATCTACAAACAATAAATGCTGGAGAGGGTGTGGAGAAAAGGGAACCCTCTTGCACTGTTGGTGGAATGTAAATTGATACAGCCACTATGGAGAACAGTATGGAGGTTCCTTAAAAAACTAAAAATAGAGCTACCATATGACCCAGCAATCCCAGTACTGGGCATTTACCCTGAGAAAACAATAATTCAAAAAGAGACATGTACCACAATGTTCACTGCAGCACTATTTACAATAGCCAGGACATGGAAGCAACCTAAGTGCCCATCGACAGATGAATGGATAAAGAAGATGTGGTACATATATACAATGGAATAGTACTCGGCCATAAAATGAAACGAAATTGAGTTATTTGTAGTGAGGTGAATGGACCTAGAGTCTGTCATACAGGGTGAAGTCAAAAAAAGAAAAACAAATACCGTATGCTAACACACATATATGGAATCTAAAGAAAAAAAAGAAAAGAAAAAAAAAACCATTCTCATGAACCTAGGGGAAGGATAGGAATAAAGACACAGAGGTAGAAAATGGACTTGAGGATACAGGGAGGGGGAAGAGTAAGCTGGGACCAAGTGAAAGAGCAGCACTGACATATGTACACTACCAAATGTAAACAAGATAGCTAGTGAGAAGCAGCTGCATAGCACAGGGAGATTAGCTCGGTGCTTTTTGACCACCTAGAGGTGGTCAGGGAGAGTGGGAGGGAGGCACAAGAAGGAGGAGATACAGGGATATATGTATATGTATAGCTGATTCACTTTGTTATACAGCAGAAACTAACACAACATTGTAAAGCAATTATACTCCAATAAAGATGTTAAAAACAACAACAAAAAGATGACGCAAGAGCTCATGGCCTGTAACCATTATTTGGTCTCAGGCTAAGATAAATCAGCAGAACAAAAAAGATCAAGCAGGCGATAGATTCTTAGCTAGAGAAAAATGCAGAATGACCTGATACAAATCCACATATGCATAATCTGAATTGATAATTCTAGAAGTTTCCCTTTCTAACTTGAATTCCTTTGGGATACCTCACATTGCACTTTAATCTAAATGCAGAAATAGTTAAGAATGTGAATCTATCCTCTGTCCAAGCTTTATAAATCTTTCAAGGGCATATATAAATGATTTAGGGGGTTTTCTTTTATTTTAAATTATCTGCCCCACTGATCCCTTACAAAAATGCAGCTCATCAAGCACAGACTGAATAAAGATATTCATGGAAGAACAGAACATTAACATTAGTTGTAACTCTGAAGAACCTGTCATTGTCTGCTTTACCACAGCCATCACCCATTTCTTTTAAACTACTTGCAGCCTACTTAGTTGGAAGTGTAATTAAATCTCGCTGTGTTTAAACTCACTTGACTGTCACCTGCAGATTTACCTGATTGGGAAATGTGCCACTTCATGCGATGCACGTACAAAATTACACACAACACACACACGCACGCGAGTTAGAAAAAAGACACTATCAACTACTAATTGGCATGCATGATGGTAAAACAAGAAAATATAATACTTTTTAAAATATAAATCATGTCTAATGCTTTCTTTCTCCCTGTTCAGCCTTTAGTTGATTGGCGTTCTCATCAGCAATGTAACATCAGCAGTGACCTACAAAGAAATTATAGCAATGCATTTTCCCTAGGGCCTCCATTTATACTATAAATTATGAATGCATTATTATGCTGCCACTTTGGTTTTGAAGAACTTATGTTAATTAAAGGCTAAGAAAGCACACATGCAGCACAATTATTTTTAATTAAGATTAAAATAATTCAGTTTGTCAATACAGTCCTCAATGGGAATGATGGCTTAATGTGTCACAATTTCTTGTCTATGTAGTACAGCCATGTCTAATACTTGTTTTTAGTTTCTTACCTTTTAAGTATATAAACCTCAAGGTCACCCAGAGATCAACCTCATGCTTGAGACAGTGCTCATATAAGCAATTCTGGAGTGAACATTATGTACCAAAAACTATCCTTTCTGAAATGGATTCTATATTTTAGGAATTTGCAAACGTGTTTTGGATGACCTCTGAATTTGTTACTAAAATGGAGGCTAATTATTTCTGTATAAATTTAAGTAGAATAACAAATGGCACACAGCAAATGAATGAGACCATATTATAAAACAAATATATTTGACCATGATATTTTAAGAAGTGAAATTTCAGACTTTTTCCTGCAATTTAAAGTTAAAGAACTGGGAATTAACTTTAAAAGTAAGCCCAACTAATTTTTCTTTTTAAATTGTTAAAAAAATGAATATTACACAATTGAGTAAAGTTTGTCTCTTTAATTTAGAATAATTCTAATTTCCCCATGTCTGCCAAGTTTATAAAAATCAATAAAAAAGTTGATCTTGCAATGTATTTTACAAATACTCTTACTTCAGAAAAACACTAAAACCTCCAACTCATGGCATTTCTAGGCAATAAACATTTCAGTCTTGCTACTGTGTTGTTACATGTGAGGGTTTGTTTCTCCATGAAATAAGACTTGTCATAAGTATTTAAGGGCAGTTTCCATAAAAATGGAACTTTTATAATCTATCAGTTAGGAGAAGTCATACCCCACACAGGGATATGCTCAGGTGACATTTTCTTTTATTCCTGCCAGGAGTGCAAATCTTACGGCTGACAAGAAATCTAAATGTTTAATTTTGTCATAATAGCAAACCAGTAGACAGACAAAGCAATGACCACATTCCTGAAGACAGCTGAACAACAGAGATTCCTCAGGGAACTCTGGGGCTGAATCATTTAGAGAAGCAGGCCCAAATTGATGTTGTTGGAACTCTAGTACAATGACAAGACAAAGTCAAAATGAAGAAAGTATAATTAAAATTTTTCTTTTGACCGTTTACTTCACTTTAATTGGCAACTTAACACCTATGCTCGTTTCAGTGGCAAAGTTCCATTTTTAACAGGAGACAATGTCCCTTCACAGGTAACTCTAAATTACATAAGAAAAAAAATGTTCAGTGCCTGATGAAAACATTAAATTCTATAGACATTGATCTATACTTTATAGAGTATTCATATTATTTAAACTGGGCACTTTCATAAGGATGTAATTAATAGTTGTGTCAAAACAAGAGGAGAAAACTGAACACATTGGGGGATAACAGAATTATACACACAAGGAAAAGGACCTTTAAATTTCAGTTAGTAACCATAAAAATTTTCTTGGAAAAACCTTAAAACCAGAGTTTCTTGAAATACATCTAAACTTATTTATTCTATGCTGTTTTTATTGGATGTTAACATATATTGAAATGATACTAAATGATTGTGTTTGTGACTGTTACTAACAATGCTTGCAAAAATACATTTTAGCATATCCAATAAAAGAGCAGAACCAACATTAAGCAGGTGGTTTTGATTTTTTATTGGATAGAACTGTTTTGCCTGGGTAGCCTAGAGACATAACTCATGGCTTCCCTTCTAACCAATCTTCCCTCTAGGTCCTCCTTGATGGGTTAATATTTCCTAATTTTTACAGACATTGAAATAAAATTAGTCTAGTACCAGAATAAATAAGAACACATATGCTGCCATTTCTTACTTTCCTGTCCTTTCCTATAAAATCTGTCTTACACTTTGATGATGCCTTTATGGTTTGACAGAATCTAAGAATCTTCAGTATTGTTTATTTTTTAATTTTTCAGATATAAGCCTTTATTGATAGCCATAATTTTCAATGATGAACATTATCTTTGCTAGAGTAGTAAAAATAGTACGCACATAATTCTATTCTGAATGGAATGTCTGTGTACCTGGAAGCAATCAATTTACAAGGAGAAAAGCTTTGCTTACTTGTATGTATGAATGTATCTGTATGTAAAGGAGAGGGGGAAAAAACCTATAAAGTGTATCCCAAGTATAAAGATTTTTAGTAAGTTAAATGAATGACTTATGAATTTTATTTTAATATTTCTGTTGAAAAATGAATATGTAGGAGCACACTGTTATTTCTTAAAATATGAAACAATAAGAATTGGTTGTTTTTTTAAAAAAATAGTTCCTAAAATTGGAGTATAATGAATTAATTAAATGTAGAACTATGATTAAAAGAGTAATTTTCTTTCCCCCTTTAGAGATGCCTGGTATCTTTTTATAGAGGATGATAACGGAGCTATGCAAATGAAACCTCTGAGTCGCTAGAAGAATGGATGTGTGACCACAATCGGTATATTGCCAGGAACAGATGAAGCAAAGGAGGAGACATAATTAAGCTTTTCACACATTTTAAATAAACATTCTAAAATGTTTTGAAATAACTTTTGAAATTTCAAGTTATTTATGCCATATATGCTCTCATGTTGTACTGTATGTCTTGGTTGTTTTTATAGCTGTGATTTTATTAGAAAAAATTATGAAGCAGATTAATTCCCCATAAAACAGAAGCTATAATTCTATGGAAACAAGCTCAAGTTAAGCCAAGTAAGCAACTCCCTTGACATTTTTATTATACTTTTTTTCCCCATTTTGACGTATTACTCAAAAACATTTTCAAATCCACACAACTCCAATGTACCATTCCATTCAGAACGACACAGGTTTCTATCTCAGCTCTCATAAAACTGCAGGCATGGTTGGTCTATATTCCATACTTTTTACTGATCTAAGGCAAGGGTTTTCCATGTTTGCTTTGAAAATGAGCAAAATATCACAAATCATCAAACATCTATCATCTGCACAAGGCATTCTTCATGTTTCAGGTTATATGGCACAATATATGCTTTAATGCTTTGACTTAAAATGACAAATGGTGATCTAAGTATTCTGAGAAAAACTCAGACAAGAAAAATTTTATATATTTTTAAAATATCTAAAAACACATTTTAAACAAAAATATTATGAATTAAGTCTGTACCTGTCTAGATAGGGTCTGTAATTTTTTTTTTTTTCCTGAAGCTAACTTAATTCAAGAATAGTTGTACTATGTTATTTTTCTCTTAAAACTAACAGTTGTGATGACCTAGATGGGTGGGATGGTGGGGGAGGTGGGAGGTAAGTCCAAGAGGGAGGGGATATATGTATACATATAGCTGAATCACTTCATAGTACAGCAGAAACTAACACAACATTGTAAAGCAATTACATGCCAATAAAAAAAAATACGCAAGATAAATACTGGAAAGAAAAAAAGAAACTGAGTTGATATTTTTCCTTGGTAAAAACAAATCACATTTTAGTGATTTAAAAACTCTGAATTGCAATTACCCTTGCAAGGTATTTATGGTGAAAACACCTCAGAAATGTTCAATTTTCTATGCCAGATATCAGAAATAAGAGTGGGTCATTTAAACACAGCAGGCTTTTTATTAAGCAGAATACTGAGTGAAAGGAATACTGTGATTAATTAAATTTTCTTTGAGTTAAAAACATTAAAAAAATTGTTTTGACTCTTGAAATAGATTTTTTTCCTAAAATGTCTCTTAGCAGATATATTATAACTTGTGCAGCCAAACATAGGGGAGATAGAACTTTGAAGTCAAAGGACTTGAGTTTAAGTCTTGTATCTATGACCTTAGGTATGTACCTTGAATCTAGGACCTAGGCAAATAGTCTAGTCCATTTGAGTTTAGTTTCTGTATGTGTATAATAGGAATACCAATATCTACTCAAATGATTTTTGTGTGAATTAAATAAGAAAATATAAGTAGAAGTACGTTATAAAAAGCAAAGGACTTTAAGAAGCTAAGGTATTACAAAATTTGCTAGTGGATATAATCAACTCTATTAGATGACTCAGAATTTTTCTAGTATTTCAGAATTATGATTCAAAATAAAAATCTGCATTATACAAAATTTCAGTGATGAATATAAAAAGTATATGGGATTTGTTTGAACATGTACTAACTCTAGGAAGACATAGGGTTATATTTGTACTTGTAAATCTACATATTAGCTTGGTTCAATATTATTTGTTTCTTTCCCCCAAATTGAGAATATATCCTCTTTAAAAAAAGATAATTATTTAGAGACTCATTAGTTTACAGTTATTTTCTCTCAATTACTAATGCTGATGTATTAATTGATGTTACAGATTACAAAAAGATTTAAATAGTATGCTTAGTTTAATAGATTCGTACATTTAACAAATGCATGTTAAAAACTGTAACATCATTACTGTAAATTTACAGAATGAATCTGTTATCATGATCTCAATCTAAAGAGAACAATGTAATATAAATAAATGAATCCTTTTATTTTAGGAATTTTATTCTCCATTACTCTAATTGCAGAAGAACAAGGTTAATTTTTACATAGCCATTCATAGCAAGACAATTTTATTCTACGCTGCTGTAAACACAGAAGCCTCAGTCTTCAAGTTACAAAAATTATATAGGAAGTAATGTAAGATAAGGTTTATATTCCTCTCTCTTACAATGTTGTTAGTTTTAATTACTCTGAGATGACAATACCAAAACAGAAGTCTTTAAATTGCTGAACAGATATGGCCCTTGAGCAGTAACTGCACAAGATTCTCAAGATAGTACCCATGGAAATATATAAATAAATAACCATAATATTCTGAATAAATTTATTAAATTTTATAGTGATACATAGAAAAAAACATTTTCTGTTATTAAATTCAAGTTCACTGTAATTATTTTTACTGTATCTTTCATGTATGAGGTACAGACACCACCTCAATTTTCCCTCAGTCATACTGAAGAAAAAAAAGAAAAGAAAAAAGAAAATCATCCACATCATTCTCAGAAGGGCTGCATCTAAAATACACCAAATGTATCATTATTATCTGAAATTGTGTTTTAAGAAAAATTGCATTAAATGCTTTTTGATACTAATGGTTCTTCATAAGAGGTATAACAAATTAGGAATAAGGAGATCTAAAAAAATAAAATAAAATAAAATACACCAAATGCTGACTACTAAGTATTTCAAAAGTCCACTCATGGCTACTACATAAGTGTGTCTGAAGATGTTTCAGTATCTGAAATATACAATTATAATATAAAATATTTAATATAAGTAAAAATGGTTTTCACCTTGTTTTTATTCCTTGTGGAATAAAAGTACTTGAATTGAAAAACCTAATTTAACTTACATGTGTACTTCTCTTCCTCATCTAACAGTCAATATAAATCTGAACAATGGAGAAATTGAGTGGCTCTCAGGCTTAGTTGATTCAACCTTACTTCACTACTGTGTGTGATTTTTAATGCCTTTAACAGAAGAAAGATTCTTCACTATATAAATAGAAAAAAATAGCATTTTAATTACTTTCAGATAAATGTCTATAATTGGTTTATTACTGACATATAAAGCACTCTTAAAAAGTTTTATATCAATGAGATTGTGGATAATATCTTTCTAAAATGGATGCAAATAAAGAGAACAGGTGAATTAAAGGGAATGTTAGATCCAGTGCAAAATAGGGTGTGCAATTTGGAGGGGCAAAAGAAGCAAAATTTTATACTAACCAAGGATGGGACTGATGGGGAAATTAGATCTTAGCATCGATGATACAAGAAAAGAATAAGGTGCCATTTCCAGACAGCTTCTGTTAGGCATTAAATGCCTTGGTTCCCTGATAGATTCTTCTTATGTTCATTCTCATAGTGCATGCACACACACACACACACACACACACACACACACACACACACAGAATAAAGGTTCCTTTGAAAATTTCCAGTCTTGCATCTACCATACAAGGGGGAAAGGACTGTTCAAACATAGCTCTGGCAAGCTAGAAAGATCAGAATATTTTTGGAAGCCAAGACTTGGTGATATCATTGACTACTAACTAATGAGAAATTAAGGTAAGAGTTGGTGGAAATGAAAAAAAAAAAATTGAGGCCAAAAGGTGTGATATTTCAGAAGAGATTTTCAGCCCTATAAGTCTATAACAGATGATTTCCTATTCTCAAGGAGCATCCATCCATTCAATCAAATAGAAGGGATGCTCCACTATGAATTTTTATTTTTAATTAAAACTACTTGTGTTCTATTTTTAAAGAAAAATACTTAAGGATTATATTTTGATCTTACATTCCTTTGGATTTGACACATACCATAGAAATTCATGTTTGAGAACGGCATTTGTTAGCTTCTATTCTTTTAGGATCAGTAAGCTACTGAGATTCAGACATAGTTCTCTCTGCCTACTGAGAATTTTCTACCATAAAATAACTTTAAAATACATGCATTCCAACTGGTATCACTATTGTACACGTACATCTCCAGGATAATCAAACCTGTTGGAAACCTTTTTAATAGAACCTATTGGAAAGTATTTGCTGTTCTGCAGTCAGTTGCCAGGACACAGTTTGATATTACAGAATAGAGAATGGGAAACCATAGCTTTTCCTCAATAATAGTTAATTTTTTCCAACTATTTAAAGTAACAGTGGAAATAAATTTTAGATTTCATCTAGTTAGGCATTTATGCCTGAACTAGGTTAACAATCTTTTCTCCCAAGCTATTATAACACATTTTCAATATGGAAATCAAACATATTTATGTAAATAAGATTATGACAGACTTACAATATGACTTTATGTATTTCCATTATTGGTCAAAAATGTTTTCATTTCTTATTATTGTTCCCCCCATAATTGCCTATAAAAACACATGCCTTTGCAATGTAAATTATATAAACTATAAAAATTAAGATGGCATTCATTTCATAATTCTTACAGATGAAAGATTTCAAGAAAGTATTTTCTGAAGTACCAGTTTAAAATCTAGATCATTTAAATACTCTGCAATATAAAAAATTATAAATCGTATGTTTGAGTAGCAAATGAGTTTTACTTTAAATGTGCCTAAGTTACCTGCTGTGACCCTGATGTCATCATTTTCTACTCTGCTATTCTGTTCTTAACTCAGCAGCAATATATAAGAGCAAGTTTTGAAGGTCATTATTAACTTTTAAGTGTGATCTGTACTGAATGTAAAATACTGTTCCTGATGCTAGCAGAGCCTTTGAATTCTGAAACAGTACATTATGAGATTCTGTATTACCACATACTCATCTTTTTTCCATAAACATCACAGAATTTCCAATGAATTACCCATAGGCACAGAGTTAAACATGCCTCCTGGGGTAAAACCTTTTATTTCTTCTTCTTATAATGACTCTTAGAGAAGGGAAAAAAAATGAATCAAAGAGCTTTTTAATTTATAGGTTTTATTTAATGCAATAAATGGTTACTTTTCATGTTAGTAAAATATAATTATGTTGATAAGAGGGTAGTTTATAGGCAGTTAACTTTGATTTTGCTGATGTCAATTTGAATTCTAGGGCCTCAGTGAAATTTACGGATGCCACTGCTACATGTAGTTGCCCAAATAACTGTGGCCTACCACACATGCAGGATGATGATGTGTTTGATTTATTCCTATGGACATCGTTATTTTTCCAGTTATCAATCACCTGCTGGTTTTCTTTAAGGAGTAATTTGAAGCCTATGTCTGAATATGTGCAGTGAACCAGGAAGTAAAGGAAGTTAACAATGCTTTGGGTCTGGGCCGATTTTCAAACATGAATTTATATAGAGTAACAAATCCAAAGGGTTATAGAGTCAGAACGTATTTTCTTCAAATGCATAGTAAATTATTCTCAAAATATGAGAATTAAAACAATAGTTTTAATTTTTAAAAGATGTAAATATGTTACATGGGTACCTGATATGTCTGATTCCTCTTTATGATCCTAAACCTTCGATAGTGCTCAACATGTAACAGATTCTCACTGAATATTTATTGGATGTTAAAGCATATTTTATTGTTAATTAGGAGGGCATAAATACACACACTGATTATTAATCCCATTTTGCATTCTGCAGAATATAAATTATAATCTATTAAATTATTCTGGATTGTTATAATGTTTTAAAAAGATGTTACCATTGTTTTTATTCTTTAAATGTTACTATATTGACAAGGATTTGTGAGTATTAAGTCCATACAATCACTGCTATGTTATATTGGCAAATCACATGAAGGACAATGAATGACTACTTCTGCAAAATATAAGTCAAAAATACAAAGTCTGTTATATGACTATATGACATGGGAGATGCCTAACTGTAAGTTAGATTAAATTTGAGTTTTTAAAAATAATTTGATAGAGGATCTATGAGGCCACTAAACGATTAAGGATAAAGAATGTCAGAGTAATTTATAGTAGTTTCATTTTTAAGATATGAAATTAAACTCATCCTCATGCTGATAAGGTCAGAGATGGTGAGGAGGTAGGGATGTGGTTTATAAAGGTATTGTAGTGAGAAGTAGACTTCTAATTTGAATGCAGCAGTGAGGGTTAAAAGGAAAGGTAGTTATTGGTCACATATCAGACCCCCTACAATAGAAAAAATCTTGTCAGCATGAATGTAGCTGATGGTACTTCATAAATACAAATTAAATTCAAAAGATAGGGAAGGCTGTAGAGTTTGATTTGGGAAAAGGGTAGGCTTCTAGGCAAGGGGTGTTGACACTTTCCCTTTATCAAATACTTTCTCTTAAGATTTATATAGTTCTAAGAAATACGTATCCTATCCATTAGTTATACATAAAGCCAAAGGCCTTCAGCTTAGGGAAAGGGATATTCCTATGTCAATAATGAGCATAAGCAGCACAAACCCAAGAAAGCTTCAGTGCTAAAGTCAGTGCCTCCTTAGGGGCATTTTGAGATGCACAATAGCATGTAATAACCAATTCAAAGTACCTTGCTCAAACACCTCCAGGAAAGCAGAAGTTTGTAGTCTGGTATCTTTGTTAAAATAAAGTTGTAAGTGCAGAGAGAAAAGCCATAACTTATATATACACTGGATCTGCTTCCAAGTTACTCAAGGCCATTGAGGAAGAAACTTGGATATTTTCAGAGCAGACATTTTAATGGAAAAGGGAGGAGAAAAACAGAATACTGAATCGTTTAAAAAACAAAAACAGTAGGATCTAACAATAAATAAGTAGATAAATTTAGTAACTCAATTTCTTGGGAAATTACATACCTTAGAGTTTTTTGACATAGAAAATGCCACGAGATAATGGTAACTTCTATTAATGAGTTACAAAATCAATTCAGGGAGATTTTTAAAAGTAAAAATTCCATTTGTGTAAAAGTAAGAATACCATTTATTTAAAACAGGATATATTATTTTTTCTTTAAAGTTATTTAACATCAATATATATATCACAATATGACATTAGAAATGCTCATATATACAGATCTTTCTTGACTTACAATGGGGTTGTATCCTGATAAACCCATTGTAAGCTGAAAATGTTGTAAGTAGAAAATGCATTTAATACATCTAACCTCTTGAAAATCACAGCTTAGCCTAGCTTACCTTAAATGTGCTCAGAACACTTACATTAGCCTACAGTTGGGTAAAATCATTTAACACAAAATCTACTTTATAATTAAGCGTTGACGACCTCATGTAATTTATTGACTACTATATTGAAAGTGAAAAACAGAATGGGTATGTGTATTGGCTATCTACCCTTGTGATTACATGGCTGACTTGGATCTATGGCTCACTGCTGCTGCCCAGCATCAAGAGAGAGTATTGTACCGCAGTATCACTAGTCCAAGAAAAGATCAAAACTCTAAGTATGGTCTCCACTAAAAGTGTATCGCTGTCATAAAGTTGAAAAATCTTAGGTTGAAACATCGTAAGTTGGGGACCATCTGTATACAAATTTTTTATATATACAGTACATATATCTGACTATATGCCCATAAAATATATGGGTATATAGTTGAGCATATTAGTATTACACAAAGAACTAGAAATGCTTTGTAATGTGTCTACATCTGATGCACATAAAATGTCATATAAAATTCAGTTAATTCTCAAAATATGCAACACAGTGATGTACCATATGATCAACATGTGGTTCTTGATATTTTATATATGTATACACACATACACATGTGTATCTATATACATGTACATATACATATGCAAAATTACAGAAGACATAATTATTCCTACACTACTTTATAAATTATATAAATTTAAATTTCACAAATTCAAAAACTACAATATTTTAAAACTTACTATGTGACTAATGGGTAGAGATTTTCTGTTTAGGGTGATGAAAAAGCTGTGGAAAAAGCTGTGAAAAAGCTGTACAGTATTATGAATGCAATTAATGCCACTGAATTCTACACTTAAAATGGTTAAAATGGCAAACTTTTGTTATATATATTGTACCAAATTTGAAAAAAACATAAACATGACTTAAAAAACATACTATATCATGTTCCAGCCAAATCATGTTTAAGGCAATATAGAAAGGGCAATTTTATAAGTGCTTGTTAGTCAAGACTGAATATGTCTATGGAAGGAACCTAAATGTCCATTGACAGAGGAATGGATAAAGAAGATGTGGTACATATATACAATGGACTATTACTCAGCCATAAAAAAAGAATAACGCTATTTGCAGCAACATGGATGGACCTAGACATTATCACACTAATTGAAGTAAGTCAGAAAGAGAAAGACAAATATTATATGATATCACTTATATGTGGGATCTAAAACAAATCATATAAATGAACTTACTCACAAAACAGAAACAGACTCACAGACATAGAAAACAAACTTATGGTTACCAAAGGGGAAAGGTGGCGGGGGGGATAAATTAGGAGTTTGGGATTAACATATACACACTACTATATATAAAATAAACAACAAGGACCTACTGTACAACACAGGGAATGCTACTCAATATTCTGTAATAAGTTATATGGGAAAAGAATCTGAAAAATAATGGATATAAGTATACGTATAACTGAATCACTTTGCTGTACACCTGAAACTAACACAACATTGTAAATCAACTATACTCCAATATAAAATAAAAACTGAAGTAAAAAAAAAGATTGAATATGTGTTTAGATTCTAACAATAAGGTCAAGGAAATGATTTAATAATTATTTATAATGTCCTTAAATATTTATGGATCCATAAAATAAAAGGCTTGTTAGAACATACATAACAGAAGTTGTCTCAATATATCTTTAATATTATTTTCAAATAAAAATTTACTTTAAATATCAAATATAAAAGTTAAATATTTCCACTTTCATTACTGTTTTACTCAAAATATGTATCGTTCCTATATTAAAAAGATATAGAATATAAAGATTGGAAATGTACTCTCTAATTTATAATGCCCCTTATATCATAATAATCTCATGAGTATTAACCTAAGATGGGACCACTTCTTTCATTATGAACCATCAATAAAAATGCACTAAATTCTCTTTTTGAAAAATATCAAACTAAACACCACACACATGTTTAAATTCATCTGTGTATGAACACCTCACAGCTGTAGGTGGCCTTACTCCAGTCACATGTCCAACGTGGCTATTTGCTTTTCAAACATAAAATTACTCATCACAATCAAGGGTAGAAAGTCAAGGAGATTGCTAGGTAGGACAAGGCCTTAAAAATCAACTTAAGAGAAACTAAGAAATGGCTTTAATTGTTCCACTATTTCTGGAAGTCGCCAACACATTCCCCAAAACTATTATGGAATATTCAGACCCCCAGAAATATGACTGTAACTAAAATAAATCCAAAATGTTTCATTAAACATAGAACTTGGAACTTTTAACTAGTTGGCTTCCATTTCTCTGAGTGTTACGGTACTTCTTGGTCCTAGTGATACCACAGAGAATTCCTCACACCTACAGAAAAGCTACAAACTCAATACATCAGCATAGGATATATTAAATGCACAATAAAAGAAATATTTTGAATTTCAATAAACATTTACAAAAATGAAGTCTTTTTTTCTCTAACATGTATTCAAGTAAGTCAATCGTCTTGTACACTTTCCCCTTTTACATTTGTAACACATGAAATTGCCCAGTAGTAAAGAACAGCGTACACTGTCCCATTGATCTGTTTATTGTTTTGCATTTTCAATTCTTTCTGATTTTTTTTAATTAATTAATTTATTTTTATTTTTAGCTGCACTGAATCTTCGTTGCTGCATATGGGCTTTCTCTAATTGCGTCGAGCGGGGGCTACTGTTCATTGTGGTGTGCAGGCTTCTCATGGCAGTGGCTTCTCTTGTTGTGGAGCACCGGCTCTAGGCACGTGGGCTTCAGTAGTTGCAGCACGCAGGCTCAGTAGTTGTGGCGCACAGGCTTAGTTGCTCCGCGGCATGTGGGATCTTCCTGGACCAGGGCTCGAACCCGTGCCCCCTGCACTGGCATGCGGATTCTTAACCACTGCGCCACCAGGGAAGCGCTCTGACTTCTTTTGAAGTACAACTTTTTCCTCAACTCACAAAGAACACTAACAACATCAACAGAGTGTTCATCAGGGTATTTATATTTTAAGAGTAGGAAAGAAAAAAAACAAGTTCTTTTGAAGGAATAGTTGAAAGAAGAAAGTTCTACTTTGACTATTACCTTTTTTTTTTTTTAAACATCTTTATTGGAGTATAATTGCTTTACAATGGTGTGTTAGTTTCTGCTGTATAACAAAGTGAATCAGCTATATGTATACATATATCCCCACATCACCTCTCTCTTGCGTCTCCCTCCCATCCTCCCTATCCCACCCTTCTAGGTGGTCACAAAGCACCAAGCTGATCTCCCTATGCTATGCGGCTGCTTCCCACTAGCTATCAAGTTTACATTTGGTAGTGTATATATGTCAATGCCACTCTCTCACTCCGTCCCAGCTTACCCTTCCCCCTCCCTGTGCCCTCAAGTACATTCTCTACATCTGCAACTTTATTCCTGTCCTGCCCCTAGTTTCTTGAGAATCATTTTTTTTTCTTAGATTCCATATATTTGTGTTAGCATACGGTATTTGTTTTTCTCTTTCTGACTTACTTCACTCTGTATAACAGACTCTAGGTCCATCCACCTCACTACAAATAACTGAACTTCATTTCTTTTTATGGTTGAGTAATATTCCATTGTATATATGTGCCACATCTTCTTTATCCATTCATCTGTCAATGGACACTTAGGTTGCTTCCATGTCCTGGCTATTGTAAATAGAGCTGCAATGAACATTTTGGTACATGACTCCTTTTGAATTATGGTTTTCTCAGGGTATATGCCCAATAGTGGGATTGCTGGGTCGTAGGGTAGTTCTATTATTAGTTCTTTAAGGAACCTCCACACTGTTCTCCATAGTGGCTGTATCAATTTACATTCCCACCAATAGTGCAAGAGGGTTCCCTTTTCTCCACACCCTCTCCAGCATTGTTTGTAGATTTTTCGATGATGGCCATTGTGACCGGTGTGAGGTGATACTTCATTGTAGTTTTGATTTGCATTTCTCTAATGATTAGTGATGTTGAGCATCCTTCCATGTGTTTCTTGGAAATCTGTATATCTTCTTTGGAGAAATGTCTATTTAGGCCCATTTTTGGATTGGGTTGTTTTTTTGCTATTGAGCTGCATGAGCTGCTTGTATATTTTGGAGATTAATCCTTTGTCACTGCTTCATTTGCAAATATTTTCTCCCATTCTAAGGGTTGTCTTTTCGTCTTGTTTATGGTTTCCTTTGCTGTGCAAAAGCTTTTAAGTTTCATTAGGTCCCATTTATTTTTGTTTTTATTTCCATTTCTCTAGGAGGTGGGTCAAATAAGGATCTTGCTGTGATTTATGCCATAGAGTGTTCTGCCTATGTTTTCCTCTAAGAGTTTTATAGTGTCTGGCCTTACCTTTAGGTCTTTAATCCAGTTTGAGTTTACTTTTGGGTATGGCATTAGGGAGTGTTCTAATTTCATTCTTTTACATGTAGCTGTCCAGTTTTCCCAGCACCACTTATTGAAGAGACTGTCTTTTCTCCTTTGTATATTCTTGCCTCCTTTATCAAAAAGATAAGGTGAGCTTATGTGCGTGGGTTTTTCTCTGGGCTTTCTATCCTGTTCCATTGATCTATATTTCTGTTTTTGTGCCAGTACCATAATTTCTTGGTTACTGTAGCTATGTAGTATAGCCTGAAGGCCAGGAGCCTGATTCCTCCAGCCCCGTTTTTCTTTTTCAAGATTGCTTTGTCTACTCGGGGTCTTTTGTGTTTCCATACAAATTGTGAAACTTTTTGTTCCAGTTCTGTGAAAAATGCCAGTGGTAGTTTGATAGGGATTGCATTGAATCTGTAGATTACTTTGGGTAGTATAGTCATTTTCACAATGTTGATTCTTCCAATCCAAGAACATGGTATATCTCTCCATCTGTTTGCATCATCTTTAATTTCTTTCATCAGTGTCTTATAGTTTTCTGCATACAGGTCTTTTGTCTCCTTAGGTAGGTTTATTCCTAAGTATTTTACTCTTTTTGTTGCAGTGGTAAATGGGAGTGTTTCCTTAATTTCTCTTTCAAATTTTTCATCATTAGTGTATAGGAATGCAAGAGATTTATGTGCCTTAACTTTGTATGCTGCTACTTTACCGAATTCATTGATTAGCTCTAGTAGTTTTCTGGTAGCATCTTTAGGATTCTCTATGTATAGCATCATGTCATCTGCAAACAGCCACAGCTTTACTTCTTCTTTTCCGATTTGGATTCCCTTTATTTCTTTTTCTTCTCTGATTGCTGTGACTAAAACTTCCAAACCTATGTTGAATAACAGTGGTGAGAGTGGGCAACCTTGTCTTGTTCCTGATCTTAGTGGAAATGGTTTCAGTTTTTCATTGAGAACGATGTTGGCTTTGGGTTTGTCATATGTGGCCTTTAAGATGTTGAGGTAAGTTCCCTCTATGCCTACTTTTTGGAGGGTTTTTATCATAAATAGGTGTTGAATTTTGCCAAAAGCTTTTTCTGCATCTATTGAGATGACCATATGGTTTTTCTCCTTCAATTTGTTAATATGGTGTATCACATTGATTGATTTGCTTATATTGAAGAATCCTTGCATTCCTGGGATAAACCCCACTTGATCATGGTGCATGATCCTTTTAATGTGCTGCTGGATTGTTTCCTAGTATTTTGTTGAGGATTTTTGCATCTATATTCATCAGAGATATTGGCCTGTAGTTTTCTTTTTTTGTGACATCTTTGTCTGGTTTTGGTATCAGGGCGATGGTGGCCTTGTAGAATGAGTTTGGCAGTGCTCCTCCCTCTGCTATATTTTGGAAGAGTTTGAGAAGGATAGGTGTTAGCTCTTCTCTAAATGTTTGATAGAATTCGCCTATGAAGCCACCTGGTCCTGGGCTTTTGTTTGTTGGAAGATTTTTAATCCCAGTTTCAATTTCAGTGCCTGTGATTGGTCTGTTTATATTTTCTATTTCTTCCTGGTTCAGTCTTGGAAGGTTGTGCTTTTCTAAGAATTTGTCTATTTCTTCCAGGTTGTGCATTTTATTGGCATATAGTTGCTTGTAGTAATCTCTCATGATCCTTTGTATTTCTGCAGTTTCAGTTCTTACTTCTCCTTTTTCATTTCTAATTCTGTTGATTTGAGTCTTTTCCCTTTTTTTCTTGATGAGTCTGGCTAATGGTTTAACAATTTTATTTATCTTCTCAAAGAACCAGCTTTTAGCTTTTCTAGCACAAGAATTTTTATATGCTTGATAGAAATTGACATTGTGCTAGGGGATATTAAATCTTTTTCCCCCTAATATCTCAGTGGTAATCCTCTTCATTATTACAGAGCAAAACCTTCTTGCCCCCTATCTCCCATGTTTATGAGTGGGAATCACAAAAGCTTTACCAAGTTGGTAACAAACAAAAATGCCCTTTCTGACTTGTTAATGAAATCCTTCCAGCATTTTTATTCACCATCTTAGTAGTCATGCTGTTAGTAGATTATATCCAACTAAAAAAGTTGTTCACTTTAATAAGAGTCTATTCACTCTTATAGAATTCACAGAAGAGGCTTAAGTAATACGAATTAAAGTGGAATTACTTATCTGTCAATATGGGAGCACTTTTCTAGATCACTGGTGATAAAATAACCATTTAAATATGTACTTTGAGTTATTTTCATCACACACATAAATACTAAACACTGTGGATTGATTCCATGTCAACACAAAATGTAAAAATATGATATACCCATCATATACAATATACATATATGCCATATATTTGTATAATAGCCATTTAAAAGATTTATATCATTAGATTTAAAATTTGCAATTAAATATATACTGAGAATTAAAAACATAGCTACATTTATTTCTATTTTGCTATCTCCTCTTGTATGATAATATAGGCCTTAGATCTTAAGATGAAAGATGAATCAAGTTCAGACTCCAATTGTGCTGAGTGAGAAAACATACAAAGCTTGTGTTTTATGAGACAAAAATGTACTCTTACCAAAACTAAAGGAGAGCATTATTGATGTAAATATTTTGAGAAAAAAAAATAAAACAATACAAGAGATATGAGATAATTTTGCTTTTAAATAAAATGTTGTATTCATCTGTCCTAAAAAGTTGCTATTCTATATCTTGCTCATCATATATCTAAGCATATGCAATGAATAGCCTATAGAAAATTGCCTATGTCATTATCTTTCTCTCAAAAGACAAAATGCCTTGGTCATGAGATTCTGCACAGGAAGTAGTATACATTATATTATATGGATAGGAGTTTACAGCTCAATCTACTCAAAGAAGACTGTTATATCCAGAAATACAAAGAACAAATCCTCTATAATACTTACTTATTGGATAAGTGGGTAAAAATAATTTGATTAAATTTTCTTTTTGATAGAATGAAAGTTGGAAATACCCAGTGGTATAGACAATGACCCAAATGACAATATCTGCTTATATTAATCTTTGCAGTTTGGTCAAGTCTACTATCAAAGTGGTAAAATTACTTTTAGCTTAAAGCCATGAACTCACATTAGGAATATCTTTGAATGCTCTACTCCCTATGTAGGGTTTTAAAATTAGCATAAAATATATATAAATGTTCCCTAAAATTATGTCCCCTAGAAACCGAAAGGTTACATAATAAACCAAAAATAGCAAGACTCCAAATCAAATAACTAGACAACTTAATCTTTGTTTACATTCTAAATTTAGCTGGACTTCAATCAGAAGTTTGGGAATTTGAAGTAAAATAAAATAAATCACTTTTTCTCAAAGTTTAGGAGTCAAGGTTGACAGTAAAAGTACACTTTAGTAAGTTACTGCCTAATACAGTGCCACTTAACTAGGTAATTAGGACAGATCTACTGTATAGAGAGCTGACAAATCTGTGCCTTAGAGTGAATAAGTTAGAAACTCAACATTTTGGATAAATGACATCTGAAATCAATCCAAGGCAAAAGCAGTGATGGGGATACACTGAGGTATCATGAAACTACAGAGGCATGTAGAGCTGACAAATCTAGATCTGAATCCCTGCTCTAGTACTATCTTGCTATGTGATCTTAGGGAAGTTATTTTTTTTGAGTCTATTATTTCTCTCATCTGTAAAATCAGAAAAAGTGAATATCACCTTTGAAAGAATGTTGTCAAGAATTATGTAATACAATTATATGGAGCAGTTAATACAGGCTGGCATATCATAGCAGCTTTGTTCCCCTGCATCACTCCACTTTTGTGAAACTTTTGATGCTTGTCTTTAGATGGGAGGTGCCCCAACCAACAGCTATCTTTTTTCACTGTGCAATGGCTTAAATACTTCATACTTTACATATGCGATCCAGGGAGTAATAAATGCTTATAAAAAACATGGCATAAGGCTGGGCACATTGGAAGTGTTTAATAGCTTAAACAACAACAATACACTATTTCCTACTGCCGATTTCCCTTTGGCCATGTCCAGTGAGTGGCTCCTCCTTACTCCATCTCCTGCTTCCCCTCTACCCTGCTTCTCTAGCTTTACAATTCATCAGATTTCAATGTAATCTCAAGACATTAGGAAAATGAAAGAGTTTCATTTCAATAAAACATTATAGGGCTCATACCTTATTAAACTTGTTTCTGTGATAATTAAAGTCCCTAGGTTGCTTCCTACCCTAGGAAATGGATAAGTTCCCTTTTTTAAATTTCTGGTCAATTCTTCCAACCAATCGTGAAGATGAAAGGAAGTACCAAACCCCACTGCCACTTAATCCAACAAAACTTTTTATCACTTAAAAGCATCTTCTTCAATCACTATATTACCACATTCATATTTTCAGAGACATTATAAATATAGATAATGACTCAGAGTTAAAAATAAAATCATTAATAACAAGGGCTCAATTTTTTTATTTAAGGTAAGCCAAAAGTGTTTCATGTTGCTTAACACATCACTGTTGTTGCTATTGTTGAAAAATCACAATTTTCAACATCATTACAAATATCCCACATTTAGTCAATAGAGTTCCAAACAGAGAACTTTATATTAGTGATTTTGCCTTTAGACTGCTATATATTATGATGTGGAAAAGACTTATCAAATGCATGAAAAGAGTTTTATAAATAACTAATATATAAAAGGTCTCCATGGCCAGGAAATGATTCTAAACTAATCATACTATCTAGAGCTTTCATTTCAAATTGTCATATAGTTAAAGAAGACATTTAAGCCTTATTAGAAAACCCATATTGGGTTTTAATAATTTAATATTTCAAAATAGCTCTTATTTTGAATTATGATGACTTGTTAATAGTTTCATAACTATGTTTTTAAAATAAATAAAACCTTAAAATAGCTAAGGATTTTAATATTAACATCCATTGGAGTGATTTATGGGGATATAGCCAGAAGGAGCTGCTGTTAAATTACTCAGGGGTCAGATTATCCGACCTGTTCATTGTATACATAGTCCAGGGTTCTTTCATCATCCTTGTAGAAGGTAATAGGAAACTCCAGTACAATATCTAGATAACCCAGAAAAGATCATTCAAAGAATTGTTAGAGAAGGATATATGTTTCAGAAAAAGTTGACCTAAACCATTCTTTCTCATTCTATTGTTTTATCATAACACTTAACACTATACAACATCATCTTGTTCCTTCGTTTTGTTTTGTCTTGTCTCCTTTAAATATAAGCTCCATGAGAACACAGAAAAAGATAATAATACATACATGGGAAGAGGGTCTAACCTACTCTTCCACAATCTATAAGAGGTGCTATATATATTCTAAACTACCTTTAGTTACAGTTCATAGTATTTAGTTCTAAGAATTTTAACACATTTTTTTCTTATATTAATCGTCTCTTGCTTAAATCTGTCCCTTCCTTGGATATATAAGGATGTTGACAAGCCAGGTGTTGCAGTAAAGGGCTATTAATAGAGAATTTTCTATAAATAACCAATACTGGTATGCAAAAAAAGGATGAGACCAGTTAACCGAAGAAAAGTGAACTTTTAATGTTTTTTAGCCATTAAGAGAAAAGAAACATGATTTTTTGACAGTGTGGTATTCTTGCCTCTTAAAGTTTGAAAAACATATACTAATGGTTATGCCTTCAGGCAAAAGTCTTAACTAATCAAGCTACTAATCTGCTATCCAATGTAACATGCTGCAAACCATGTGACCTGAAAATAGAATGTCATTAAAGAGGTTTTCTATATGGTCATGTTAAATTCCAAAATAGAGAGGAAATAAATTCCTAAATAGAGAGGAAATAATTATGTGTCAGAAACATTGTAACTGCCCCCTCCAATGGATGGGTGGGGGTGTGTGTCTAAAATCTTTGCTATTACAGAAGTATATCCAAACTCTTAAGGTTTTAGGCATGCTCACAGATATAGGTAGGTAGGTAGGTAGGTAGGTAGGTAGGTAGACAGACATACAAAACTAGCACAGTGTATATTTTAAGGATACAGAGTTTCAAAGTAGATTCTGCTCCTTCTGTGGCTCTAAATTATTTTGCAAGCCAAGCACTAAGAATAATAGTCTACTCTGTGTATGGCATTGATTATTAAAAATGAAGGAACAGATTTTAACAGGTTGAGCAGTTTGCAAAATCTGCGTTTTCTCTGCTATCTTTGTAGGGTGCACTGGCAAGTCCTTGACCTTGGTCTGCAATAGATAATGTGTATGTGACATGAAAAAGTCTTAAAGGAAAGAGTGAACAAGAAACAAAACAGAAGCTCAGTTTATTCATCTATCCTCTTCAATTTGACATTTCTACACTCTCTCTTGCAACCCTCCTATATTCCTTTTAAACAGTATTACTTTTTAAGTGGAGAAATATTTTCTTCAATGTGCATACTATTAAAAACTGGAGTAAATACTTTAGCATACACAGATAGCTTAATACTGGAAAATGTTTACATGTAACTGTAAGGCTAGAATAAAATTGTGCTACTTGTCTCTTCCCCATTTTATAAAAATTTATGAAGAAGCTCTCTCTTTATAACAGTTCTCAAAACTTTGTATGTCAACATACTGATACAACTTTACCCAATAGATGCAATTTATTTTTCAGTATGTCAGGTCTGCTAAGGCAAATATCTTTTTTTAAAAAAAAACCAGATATCTCAATAGATTGGTGAATCATTTGAGGTAGTGTATAATTAGATTGAAATACAGACAACCTGCATACAATTTTCCTTCAGTGATTCATTATTTTGTCTTATTTAGATGATAGGCAGGAACTCAATATTCTGTTATTTTTTTTCTTTGTAAGTACCTCGTGTGCA
This sequence comes from Balaenoptera musculus, assembly GCF_009873245.2. Classification (NCBI taxonomy): domain Eukaryota; kingdom Metazoa; phylum Chordata; class Mammalia; order Artiodactyla; family Balaenopteridae; genus Balaenoptera; species Balaenoptera musculus. Next base: position 106,769,739 of record NC_045788.1, read on the forward strand.
ATTAATAGAGCAGACATTCCAATCTGAATATTTTGAATATTTCTAGCTCTGCAAAATAATAATTATTTCAATTGATTTTAATTAAAGTCATGAAATAATAATAATAATATATTTAGAAAATTAAAACAACTAAAAACAGTGCGTGGTTCTTAAAATTTCTTTCATAGATGTAAATTTCCATTAATTTTAGAAGATAAATTTTTTTAATCTAAGCACTTTAAATGATTAAATAAGCACATTATTTTGCTTCCAAAATATTCATAAATAATTAGGTAGGTCTGTCTTTATAGATTGATACAGTCCTTAGAATTCAATGCATTATTACATAAAATCCATGGTAGTTTAGCAAAAACTTACACCTATTCTAGACACATAAGGAATGATTACATTCTACATTACATCTACATATAGAATGATTACATTCTATAACCAAATCAGATAAATGTAGCTTTTATGTGGGCCCTCAATACAAAGAAGCAGAAGAGAAAAGGTGAGTCTTTTTTCAATTTCTTCCCATTACAATGATTATTTATAATTCAGGATTATTGCGGGAATTGATTGCTCAATATAAAATTTAGCATAACACAATACACCAATTGATAAAGTCACGGAGCTGAATAGATTACAGGCCAGGTCCACACTAGCCAGAAGCAGAGCAATGCCCAGGCACACATCTGTTTCTTCCTATTGCAATTAGATAACTGAGACAAACCTCAACTGGAAAGGTCTGAATGCCTGAGTTCTCTACTTTCTATGTGTTCTCTACTTACTCTGTCAATATTAAAATCATCTAAAAATAATCTGAACATCTGTCTAACCCTTATACTGCCAAATGAACAGCTGAAAAACAAACTTGCAGGAGAGGAAAAATTCCCTATGCCTTTAACCAGAACCTCCCTGGTCTTTTCTTTGTTATTCTTCCCAAGAAGATTTATTTTCTCAATATTAAGGTAGATTGGAGAGTTTAGTAGGTGTGTGCCAGTCATGTGTTACTATCATGTCGTCTGGCACACCTGTGAAATCTTTCCTTGAGCTCCAAGGATGGTGAGTCTGCAGTTTAAGAAGATTATCAACACGTGGCCAGGAAGCAGGATAACATTTACTGTTGTGGCACATGCCGACTAAATCGTTTTTATGATAGTAATAATTTATAACATATATAGAGTCCTACAATTTGCCAGGACTGAGTCAAAAGCTTTCCACAGACCCACTCATTAACTCTTCAAAACAGCCCTCTAAGTGGATATCACCTCACACACACCCACACACACTCACATTTTAAAATGTGCTAGTCTGTCACTATTATATAAATTATAATATAAATCCTGATATTTCTACTTTGAAGGTGCATGTTTCAAACTTGAAATACGAAGTAAATACTTGAAATATTCATAGGAGTATTTTAATCATCCAATGAAGTAACGTGATGGTTAACCATACAGGTCAACTTGGCTGGGCCACAGGGCCCAGTACCCAGATATTTGGTCAAACATTATTCTGGATGATTCTGTAAGGTGTTTTCTGAATGAGATTAACATTTAAATTGGCGGACTTTGAGTAAAACAGATTATTCTCAATAATGTGGATGGCCCTCATAAAAAAACAACTGAAGCCTTAAAAGAACAAAGACTGACCTCCTCTGAGCAAGACGAACTTCTGCCAGCAGACAGCTTTTGGACTCGAAACGCAGCTCTTCCCTGGGTCTCCAGCCCCCACAGCCGTCCAAGCTGAATTATGGATTTACCAAGACTCCGCAATCCCACTGCCTTTTTTTTTTCTTTTTTCTTTTTTTTAATAAATCTCTCGCCTCTCCTCACCTCCCGTCTTCTCTACTTTTCTCCTGTTTCCACCTCCCCTCGTCCTTCTACGGCGCGATCTCGCGAGATCTCGGGAGTTCTACGGGGCGGCGGGGAATCCCGCGATGAGAAACACCTGGTGCCCCAGCTGCCGCCAATCCTCGTCTCACCCGGTAAGGATTCTGTCTCAAGTTACTTGTCAAGCAAACCCTAATCCTCATCAATACCTTGCCCCCAACCCACCCCCTCTCTCTCTATATATATACGTCCTGTTGCTTATGTTTTACTGGAGAATTCTAACATGGGTAAAGAAGATATAATAATAACTTCGAATATTACGTGTCATCACTTAAGAAATCTTACTTTCATTAGTAAAAACTCACTTGATCTTTGCAACAATACTTAAGGAATGAAAGGAAGGGATTATATTTAATAATATTGTATAAATAAGAGAACCGTAGCTAGAGAGAGGTTAGATAAAACGCCTGAGAGACACAGTTTCGAGGCATTGCTGGATCTGAACTCAGGTTCTCTGACTGCTTGATAATGGTCTTTCGTTCTTGGCCTCCGTAAACCGTTAATCTATTATACCTAGTCGTTGGTCCTCCGCCACTTTTCGGTTTCCAGTTCTTTAACGGAAATGGAAACTCAGAAGCAGGCTCCATTCAACATAATTTCAATGACTCTTACTTGGCAAATAAAAGAGTACGGAGGGCAGAGATAGAAATAAGTGATGCCTCATACTTTTATTTCCTCTTTCCTCCCTGGATTGAAAAAGAAAAAAAAACAAAACAAAACTTTTCATACAATAAAGTTAAAGCTTATTATTAAACTTGACTTTAACAAAAATTATCAGTGAAATTTGAATGGGTATGCACAAAAAGTATGAAAACTAATACCATCTCCTCTCTCTTATTTTATATTGTGGGAACAACCCTGACACAATGAATTGTAAAACGAGGTTAAATTTTGAAATAGAAATTGCTTCCTCCACATTTAATTGAAATTATATAGGAATTCTAACTCCAAGGAATGTCAGCCTTGCTTATGTGGCCTAAAAGGAGCAAAGAAAATAAAATATATTTCTCCATATCTTAAACTCTTCGACTGCTCCTACAGTCTATAAGCAAGATGGTTCAAAGCCTAATGCAAAGGAAAGATAAGGGCATGTGTGAGGCAGTGGCTCTCAAATACCTCAATCATCAGGGCCTCATGTAAGCCCCTGGTTAGGATAAGTGGTTGCCTGAAAAAGATACAGTAGTCTGTGTCTATATTTTTGAGCAATATTCACCCTCTAAGGAGATGGAAAATTTGGCAGAATATCAGCAGAGTTTTTTATGAAACAACTTTAAATCTCTCATTAAATATCCTCAATTATTTTTAAATACTGTTTTGAAAATTATTCTCCAGGCTTTGGGGTCAGAATGCTTGATTGGACACATTTCCTTTTTACTTCCTCCTCAAGCCCTATGAGAAAGGTAAATAATGTTCTAAAAAGGCATAAATACTCAAATTAAGGGAAATAGAAGAGAGAAGAGAGGGAAGAAGGGGAGGAATATTTGTAAGCTGGAAAACAGAGGAACAAATGGTATATTGCTTATCAGATCCTTGGAAGAAACAGAATCCTAAACTGGTAACTGGTACAGTTGAGAACCAAATTGATTTACAGAGCAAAATGTCCCCAAAGCTTGGGCTTTGGAGGAATCCTCACCATTACAAATGCAAGTGGGAGTGAAAGGGTTTAACGTCTGTTCAGGACACCAACAAAAGCCCCTCTCCCATTCTACCCATGTAAAAACTGGTGGTTTATTCTCTGGAAAAGGTGAACAAGAGAGTCTCTGAATTGAGAGAGAGTCTAGAGTAGAATACTGCAATGTCATAGATGCTGGATGTAGAATACATCCATGTCATAGATGCTGAAACTGAATTTTGACCTCTAAGATTTAACTATCCCTCCTAGGTGGTGTCCTTTCCTTTGTATATTTTTTGTTAGATTGTGGGGAGAAGACCCAACACTATGAAAAATACATCAGGAAAGCAAACTAAAGGAACCCAATAGTTAGCTCTATTCGCCTAGAAACAATACTCTAAGTGCCTACCATTTGCCAGGCACTGTTCCAAGAACTTAATCTATATTAATGCATTTCATCAACACACCCCAATGAGGCACAGATTATTATTTTTATCCTTCAGATGAGAAACCTGGGGCAAAGAGATGTTACAGAGTTTGTCCAAGAGGTAGAGGCTGATATTTCTATCCAGGAAGTTTGGATCCACAGTCTTTACACTTAAAAATTACCCTTTACTGCCTGGTAGAAGACAATACATTCTCCAAAACTGAACCAGAGAAAAAAACTGAGAAACAGAAGGACTGTGAACTGCCCCCAGGAGTTACCATCAACAGACTTAAAGATCTAGAACTATCTCCAGAAGGTAACTAACTACAAGATAAAATTGTTCATCAAAAAATATTTTGGTCATTATTTGAAAAAAACTGGAATTAGACCAAAATAATTTTGTTGGTGAAAAAATGCTCATTTGTACTCCTTTTTCATGTAAAATCTTGTCAAACAGTATTATTTTAGCCACTTTAAAATATATGGTGATACTGACTGCAACATGTTTAATTTTTCCAAAGTATTTTCATCATGGTATATATTGATATGTTTTATTCACAAACATTATGTTAATATGCTAATCCCCACAACATGATCTACCTTTCATTATCTTTGCCATCACTAGAAGCCCATCCAAATCACAGAAAGGGGGACTTAAAAACAGCCCTCTCCGATGCATAAAATGATGAAAAAAAATCAAAGGTGTTAATTAGATAGCATCAAGTCATATTTACCTTGGTCAGTTATATCTCTGAATTCTGAAATCATAAATTTTGATTCTGAAATCAGTACTTCTTATGAAGTATCATAATTTAAAGTGTTGGTAATGGGATAATTATGAAAGTGGATCAGTTTCTCAATTTTCTAAGGTATATTTTCAAATTTTATTAGCATGCAATAGTAACAAAATTATTTGCATAAGATCAAATATACTCTTAAGATTCTAAAATCAGTTTAAATTCCAACACAAAAGTGCTTCACCACCTCGTTTCACAGGTTGGATAATAAAGTTGCCATTCTTTGCCAACCATGGTTCAAGACTTTTTCTAGTTACACCCAACATTTCAGGATTGAGGATTAAAAATTTAGTAAACCTGATTAACTGAAGGTCAGTTGTCACTTGCTTTTAAAATATGAACATATTTCCTTGATACTGTACATGGAGGAATTTCCAAAGCGTGGAGCTATTTTGAGTAGCTTCCAGAAACATCTCTTTGTAACACCTTCTTAACTGTGATATCCTAATCACTATGCAGATGATTTCACTGCCTAATTAAAGGACTGGTGCAGTGATGAAGATAAAGAATACAGAGCAGGGCTGCAAGCTAATCTACAAGCAAAACACAGGAGCTACTTGTCAACAGTAAGGGCATATTTTATCGACAGCTATGTCCAATAAGAATGAGTTAAGCGGTAAATATTTAATATTAATGCATTTCTGCCATGATTGTTACCTCCTTCATTATCTCTCACTGTGCTCAGTAAAATAATTAATAGTCATTTATTGAACTTGCATTTTAAATGGCAGAATTTTTGAAGAATAATATTCATTTTCAATGGAAATGTAACCCTCATTGTAGTAACCAACAATATATAAATCCAATGAAATAATAGTTTATTGGTAAAATTCTGTTTTGAATATATGAAATAGATACAATATTAATTACACACATATGATAGAGAGACAGTATTGAAATAATTGCCATCGCTATTGTGTAAGAAACTAACAACTCAATATGTAAATAAAAATTTAGCAGTAATTTACAAAGGCAATACACATATTGTGATAGAATAGAAGGGCCCAAACTTTAAAGCCAGATACTCCACCAGTTGTTAGCTCAGTAGAATTACCAAGTTACCTAAATCTCTCTGAAACTTAATTTCCCATCTTTTAAAAAAGTAGGGAGTAATAATACTATCTACCATGTGGGGGTTTTGTAAGCCTAAATAAGAGGTATATAAAACACATGGGGCATACTAGGCTTTTAATAAATGTTTGTTTTCCCCAAAATAGATAACATGATACCAGCTCCAAACTATGCAAGCTGAAAGAAAAGAATAATGAACATTTTAAACATAATCACTGAAGTTTATTATCTAAAATCTTTAATATTTAGATTTATCATTTCAAAAAGTGTATAATGCATTTTCTAGTATGACCCAGGTTCTGTAAATATCAGTGGCAATGTCATAATAAATTAGATCTACGAACAGAGTAGAACTGTATATATCTACATCCATGTCCATATTTCTATATATATCTATATAGATTTCTGTATCTACATCTACATTTCTGTATATTCTGTCTCAAGTATATCTCTGTGTGTATAAAAATCTAAATTTTATACATTTCCTCCAGGGCAAGTGAGAATAGTTAAGAAAAATATTTTGCATAATTTAAAAAGAAAATGTTTTAGCAAGCAATTAAATGAACAGAAGACAAATAATTGAGAAATGAAAAATATACAGTAAATACTAAGTTAAAAAGAATTTTTGAGTAGTAGTGGAATACTGTGGTGTAAAAATATATTACTAAAAAGAAATCATTCCATTAAACTATGTCACCAGAAATAAGAAAAGTCTGGATTACTTTAAAATACTTCAAGCTTCTGCCATCAAGTTCTATACAGTCTATAAAGAATCCTCTTACTTTAAAATACTTCAAGCTTCTGCCATCAAGTTCTATGCAGTCTATAAAGAATCCTCTTATGCTTGCCTTGAGATTGAAGGCTAAATTTGAATTTGGATTTTCTTAGAACCCTAAAGTAGAGAAAATGTATGAAGAATAAAATGACCTTGTGTATTAGGATTAGGAGATTTTTCTTTTATGTACAAAGTGATATTAATCTTTAAAATACAGATATTACAAAGACATTTTAAACAAAAAAATTTTTATATTTCTAATGCCAGTTAGTTCTATTTCGTCTCAATCAGAGACAAACTTTCTCAGTAAAAGCATAAAGACACCAAAAACTTAACCAGGAAAGAAAATGGGGGTAGATTATCCTTAAATCAACTAGGGTAATTTTCATATTCCTTTGTTTACCAAAAGATGACTAATACTCTTAGGGAAATGTAACTTTAAAAAATTCAAACACCCTGATGATTTGAGTAGGTTGATACCTCATGTTCTGCCTTTTATTTTGGGTTTTTGGCACAGATTGCTTGTGGTTCACCTAATTTTGGTTTTCCATCTCTACTTAGCAACGTATTTGTAACAGGGCAGATGGCTGCCAGCTTCCCTTGAAGTTCAGTGTAATTAAGTTTTTGCTAATAGAATTAAGCAGAAGTAAAGTGTATCATTTCTGAGCCTGGGACTTTACACTTTGATCTTGTTTTCTTCCAAGCTTTTTTCCACTTTGTGGAAAATGGACCAATGGATTCACCACTGGGACCATGTGGAGAAGAAGTCAGCGTTCTTAATATGGCAGATGGACAAGACTGATGAAACCTGCATCCCTGAGTGATGATATGAAACTGAGATCCCCAACAGCGTGGAACATTTCCTCACTTTAAGGGTATTGCATGAGAGAGACATAAAAAAAATCTATGTTATTTAAATCACTGTATTTCAAATGTCTTTTAGAGCAGCTTTAGCCTCTGCCCTAAGTGATACAGGTAACCACTGAATATCATATCAATTAAAAACACCATGAGTAAAATGAAAACTCTGCAGCATACCACTGTGGAATTCTCAGTATTCTAAAGTTGTTTACAATCTATCACGAAAAAAGGATATCATTTCAAATTAATTGGGTATGACATGTTAAACATTGGACTTTTTCAAGGGCTAAGAATACGCCGTGTAATTTTGAGAGATAAGTGAAGGAGCTGGAAATGAAGAAATCTTCTTTTTTGTCCTTTATTTCTGACTTTCTTGATTTTCACACCAAAAGTTTTCCTGCCTGTGGCCACTCCAGTCATCTCTTCATCTGAAATCTAATAACACATTCATGAAATCATGAATGTGTTATGAGATTACAAATAACCTTGGAAAATATTTTTTTACTATCTACGATTGCTAAAAGTTTTCCCTTACAATCTCTCTGAAAACTCATCAGTCACTCTTTGAACATTTCCAGAAGAAAGATTACCAATTCATTTTTTTTTTCTGTTTTAAACTACTAAACTCTCACAAAACCTTTTCTAAATTCAGCTCTAGTAAAACTCCATGTAATTCCTTCCTCTATTCCTCTTTTGTTTCCTTTTCTGTTGAATCACAAAGTCCACTTATATTTCAGCATACAGATTTAAGTTTTTTTAAGTTTTGAAATTATCCCAACATCCTTCTTTTTTACCTTTATTCCTAGGGCATAATTATTCTAGACCAAGTGGTCCTTGCTTGCTAACTCCTCATATTAATTTCTGCATCACCACCTCATGATGTACATATTTTTTGCATTGTTATTTGATTGTGTGAAAATACAAACATATTTTTATATCCATAAAAACTTGGTGAGTTCTTTGAAGGCAGTGTTAAATAATGATATGCCTCATTTTTCTAAGATTCTGAAATCTAAACCTATTAAATACTTCCATTTTATCCAGGGTGTAATTCAAATAGGCAGTTTGAATATAAAAAGACATTATTAAATCCAACTAAATCCAATAGAAATTTGAAGTAAGTCACTTTCCAGTACTGAGGATTGAATGATTCAGCTGAATTCCTCTTCTGATTTTCTCTAACACCACCTCCCTTTCCAAAAATGTTCTTTGCCTGACTGCAACATGTTGCATGTTGCATGGACACAATGACCAACAAACAAATTGGAGTACCCATTTTGTCCATTCTAATAATAACTATATAGCACCGTCTGTATGTCAGATACAGTTCTAGGCATTTTTAATACATTTATGAATAAACAGACCATCTTTACTCTTTGATTTAAATGCTGTAGTCAATTCTAGCCTTACTTGAAAGATTGGGACTTCTGTTCAGTTTTTCTGTCTTTAATTTTTACTTGTGATATTGCATGGTACACCACACATTCTCTCTTATTGTGAGCTTCAGCCCATCCTTGAATCACAGCCCATTTGATATCTTTCCTTAACTGAAGTTGAATTCTTTCTTCCTTTCTCTTGCTTACAAAGTTCCTATAGTGCTAAATTCCTGCCTGATTCCCAAGTAATACCATACAGATCATATTTGATGCTGTTTGAATGAACCCAATTCTAACCACTTCTATTGTTTGAATTAAACTTTTGGGTCCCCTTGAATGCCATTCCTGCATGGCCTGCCTGCCCACATAGGACTGTGTTACATTTCCATACTTATTTACAATAACGAACAGCTTCCTGTTTGACTCCAGTTCAATCACATTCCTAATAGAAAAGACGTTGCCGAGGTACCATTATGTTTGTTTAACATTTGAATTTAAATTATCACACTACTTTAATCCACTTCCACAAATAATTTTATCACGCTGTCTTATCATATATGCTAAATAGCTATCTGTAAATATGATATTTTTCTACTCTTCCCATGTGCATATCAAAAACTTAGTCCATGTTTAAGAGAAGCTGTGGATACTTTGCTCATATATCCACGGCACTCACTGACCCCTCACACTTTTCATTTTTGCTGTAAACTCTTGTAACATTAAGCCTGAAAGCTTTTTCTGACTTTCACAGGCCTGAACTGTGCAGTGGGGCAGGAAAGAATGGCAGGGAATTAATGTCCCTCCCCAGGAAGAGTCTTCAACCAGTGACAGATGGGGAGGTGGCCTACTATCCAGTAACCCTCAGCTTTCTTCACCTTGGATAGGACAACTCTGAGCCAGATTCTACACATTCCTCCAGGGGTTGCCCACAAGCTTGAGCTCCAGTTGCCCACAGTGGTAAACTGCTCATAAGCACACCTTCACTTTAATTTCCTTTCCTTAACAGAGTCACTTCCTTATTCTATAACCAGTGCTTCCTGCTATTACCACCGAAATCAATTACTTGCACACAAGTCTCTACATCAGGGTCAGGTCAAGTTTTGCAGAAACCCAAACTAAGACAGTGCTTAAGATAAGAGGACGTGTGTGTCAATATATTTGACCAGTCCTATTATGTCTTTCATGTCTTTCAACATAACTTAACACATTGGAGAAAACATTCTTTTACCGCACAACTAGTAGTTTCTTTAAAGTACCAAAAGAATATTTAAGAGAGGTGAATAGAATGTTTTAAAAAATCAGCCCTTAATTTTTTATGTTCTATAGTTTTGGTATATGCTCAGCTTTCCTGATATACCTATTACTTCTCAAGGATTTTGGTCATATTTTCTGGTCAGGAAAATTTGAAGTAAATATACAATCAGTGTAGCATTGTTGTAAGTTATCAATGATAGCTACCATCCTTAAATTTTCAGTATTTGAGTTATTCAATATTATAAAGTATAATGCATTTCTTAGAATCAATATAAGTAGCATTTCTGAACTGCTTCCTTATATTTAACTAGGTGATAATTTGATATAAAAATAATTTTAATAAATACAACATACCAAATTATAAACCGTTTGTTAATTTAATGTATAACAATTATACACTAAATGACAAATTGTGTCACTCAAAAAATAATTTATAAACATCCAAATTCTTCACCATTTTTTGTTAGAATTCGGTTTGTTTTTAACCTACGAATTCTGGCTTGGCACACTTGTACATAAAAAAGAGACTATATATCTTATTGCCAACAAAGGGCAGTTGTTATAAGAATTTAGGTTGTGTATCTAGCTAGGAGGGTTTTTAACCCCAACATATGTACTGTGACATTGTTTTCCACATAACATTTAGAGAATTCTAAGAAAAGCTTTGAAGTTGGCAGTTATTCACAGTATTGGCTACAGGAGACCAATTCTCTGCTGGATCAAAATGTTAAGTTAGTTCCAAGAGAGAATGTGGGAGGAAAGTAAAAGCAATTTCTCTTTCTTCTGAGCTCTAGGAGTTCACATTTTCCAAGACTGGCTGAAAACATTTTCTATCAGTTGGTACCATCCAATGGGAGAAAACTGATGGAAAAAGGAAACTACAGAAAAGTAATATGATTTCTGTTTAAAAAATTAAAGAAAAGACCTAAATTCAATATTATTTTTATTAGCAAAATATTTAGCCCTTAAACATATTTTTCACCTAAATGTTTTTCTTATACTTATCTATGTAATTAATCTGATACTACTCCACAGATCATTAAAGTCCAATGTTTTCTACTGAGATTAAGACAATTCATAGTCTATGAATTAGGATGACTGGCAGGGAGTAGAGAGGACAGGCTAGACTCGATGACTGCTGGATGAGAATATGGACAAAAATGGGAACTACATTTTTCTACTAGAAAAAAGTCAAAGCTTTTCTTCAATGCCTGTCTTATAATTCCATTTCTGCTAAAAATAGTTTCACATGGATATATTTCCCAAAAATTCATGCTCTACTTATTTAATGTTGAAATAATTTGGAAAAACTCCTCCTGAAATTAACCTTTGATCAAATTATAACCCTCAAATGACAAAAACGTATAAAATTGGCAAAGATAAATTTAGTCTGAAATTACTGAAAGCCTTCATTAAGGCTTAATATATGCTGTCAGCTTTAAACTAAATAATAGATGAGATTTTAACATAATCAGAAGAAAACTGCTGCTACCTGCCTCTGTTACTGTCACAATGAAATTGACAAGATAATTTTGAAAATAAGCCTTTCTCCAAGTCACTTCATGATTCTGACAAGCACACAGTATTTAGAACTATATCTATTCATACAGAAAAAAGATTTATCTACAAGGATATAAGATCACTGAATGGAAGATCAAATATATTCTCCTTTAGAGAATGTGGTATCAATTGCTTTAACAAATAAATACAAGTATTTTCATATGTTAACAATTCTCTGCTTTCAGAACAGATTCCATTTTCCGTTCCTTCTGTAATGGTCTTTAAGTAATCTTTACGCAGTTAGATAACCTTCAAATAATCAACAGAGGCATAGCCTATGTATGTTATACTGAGTTACTGTGTTCATTTGATCTCTTAAGCTTTTCCTTATATTATTAATATATAGAGCTCTAATTATGAAGACCAATAGGAAGCCGTTGACTAGTTCTCTCATTGTAGGGAAAGCATATAAAATAACAAAGAAAAACTGTATATGCCTATAATCTTCAAGGATATGTATTAGGACAAAGCTACAGTTTAAGCATAAAAATATTCTTACCTTTCTTTTCAACTCAGTAAAACATAAAATCTCCAATGATTTATCTTTTATCCAGGTGAATACAACTCGTAGAAAATAGTGACATGAATTTGGACTCCATATACATAGAGTTGGAGTTGGTGGAGAGGTATTATGAACTAAAAGTTGTTTAGTTATATATATGACATGCATTATTTGACAATTTCATTACTCATGAGTTAATATTTTGATCATAAACCGTTACTTCTCAATTTCACTGCATGCCCAGATGCTGAATGGTGGTGGCAGGTACTTGTGATTATTTTATTATATCTGAAACCAGATATCCCTAGCTATTTGAAACAGTATTTAAGTAAAAGTGTTTATATGACTGTGTCTGTTAAGCTTGTTAATATTGCCTTATGAATACACACAAAAATCTAGTATGTCTTAAAAACAATGGATCATTTATTGGTGTTAGAGCACAGGTTAATAAAAGAAACAGAATATTGCTGTAATACACGGAATCAAAGAAACTAAAGTTACCTATTTTAGGATTAAAAAGTATTTTCCACATTAAAACACTAAATATAACTTTATATTTCCTTTAGATACGGAGCTATAAGCTTGTATTATCCAGATATTGCACTTTGTTTTTCAAATGATAAAACTAACAGCATCCTCAAATAAACTATGCTGTTAAAACATAGAGAAAAATCATTGCTATTATTCTTCCATCTGCCTAAAATGGGACAGGAAAGAGACACAGCAGGAAGAAACTCATGAACTCACCTGAAAGTTAAATACAATAGACAGGTCACATTTTTGAATTGCCAACTTTGATGTGCCTTTACTTCTATATTACAAATCATGTCATATTCAGAAAGTTTAAACGTTGAGGGATCTATTGAGTTCTGTCCCTGATCTTCAAGAAACCTGAATTTCCAAAGAGACATACAGATGGCATTTTTTTTCTTTTTGTCCTTTTCATTAAATGTCTCCAAGCAAAAAGTTCAAGATGCAGGGGGAAAAAAGAAAGTTTTAGGAGCTTGATCTAAAGTGACCATTTTTGTATCAGAATAGCAAAGAAAAAAAATCGGTTTGAAAAAAAGACGTATAATCGCATTTCAAATCTGTCTAAATTTTATACACATGTGGAAAGATACAGATTTTTTTTTAGCGTGTCATAGTCATTCATAAATATCTAAAAAGCTTTAGTAATTAGGTTTCATTACTCACCAAAATTCTTTTCAGAGCTTCATATCCAAAATATGCTCATTGTGAGGGGAATGTAAAATCTTATGCTTCAATGCTCACACCCCATCTTGGAGAATTACATATTGATCACCAAAGTAGAGAAAGGCAATGTATGCTATACCAAAGTTAAAGTAAAATTTACATTTGTATCAAATATTGTACTTCAATAACATTAAGCCTATGTAAATAATATATTTAAAAATTTGAGGTAAGAGTAGATGTGAAATCTATTACAATTTTTGAATCTTTGCTTTCCTTTGGCAGGAATATATATAAAGAATATAGTAGCATAAAGGTTTTGAAGAACTAAAGAAGAACTGAAAATGATAAAACAACATTGAACTTTTGTTTGAATCTACTTTTGAGATCTCCTGTAAAATAATTTCTTGAATAATTTTTAAAGCAAATTGTTTACATATCCCAGTGAAACGGCACATCTCTTCATTGAGGGGTCAGGCGTGGAGGTTCAAATATAGAGAAGATATCTTTATCTCACTCATCTGTACATATTTATTGATGTACATTTTGAAAATTTGTAAACAATTAGAATCCTTTCCTATTAAAAAGAAAATAGGACACTTTGACAAAATGTATCCATTGGGGCTGAAAAGCAATGGATCTCCAAGTTTGCTCCGACTCTGAGTCAATAGAGAATTCTTAACCCAAGGTCCCTGAAATACTGGAAGGGCATTCATTGAGAGAGAGAGATTTGTTCAGACCAGCTGAATCCAAGCCAGGTAAAGTTATAGTCACTCTCACCTTGTAATGAAAGCATATGAGAAGAGCCACTTTGAGAGAATCTGCCATTCAAAATCCGTTAGAACAATGGGAAAATATTTTAGCATGCTCCAACCCCCAGAACTTGTTTTACATTCAAAAGGCCCATGAAATGGGCATAACTCTAGAGGTCTCAGCAAGTCACAAAGAAGTGAAGCAAAAAATCTCTGACTTCCAAATCTGCTGCAGTAGCCAGCATTTGAGAATACATAATCACAAGAACTAAATTTGCTATGTGTAATGTTCTAAGCACTCTATATGTGTTAAATAATTTAATCCTCCCAACAGGGTACTATATTCTCCTTGGACAGAGGAGGAAACTGAGGGATTGCGTGGCAGAATACTTGTCCTATGTCAGAGGTGAAACTCCAACCAAGTTCTCTAACACAAATATCTGTTGAACTTCACCTACCAGGTTGACACTGAGATAGTTTTTCAGCAAAGTGGTCATATTACTTTCACAATACAAAAATTTTACATTATATGAGTCTGGTTAATGGGAGTATGCAATGCATACCAAAGACACCAGAGTTCGATGTTAATGCTGTGGAAGCTTTTATTTTCTAGAATTGCACATATTATTTTAGACTAAGACTAACATGAGCTTTATTTTTACATAAGAATTTACTGATAGGATCTTTCTGAAGTATTATTCCCAAAGGTACTGATGTATAATGTTAGTGTTTTGTATCTTTAGTGCCCAGGTGTTGGAATGATTTAGAACAAAACTAACCCAGACTAATTTTCGCAGCAGGATGAATTATTTTGCTGAAGTCAGCATGAAATAATGCCTAACACAGATTCCAAAAAGGGTCATCACCAAATCGAGCAGGAGCTTAAAAGATGTTTAATAACTTAATTTTTAAATCTGCGGGTGACTTAGGCTACTTTTTCAGGATATGCCTCAAGTAATATATTTTAATGCAATTGCCATGTCTTGGTGTAGATTTAGAAATGTAGATTTGTCAAATTGCTACAGGTGTTCTAGTCTTAGGGGAGCAAGTCACCAGAGATAAGTTCACCTGAGGCTAATTCATAAGCTTGAATCCCAAAGTTTTAAATTATATTGGAGGGATATTCTGGGGCTTGACTACTGGGACCAATCATCTGCAAGGGCATACCCTCCTGGGTAGGTAGGTTCTCTGAGGAGATGAAATTATAGATTAGATGCTTCTCTTGAGAGCACAGAATTAGAACAAAGGGAATTGAGTGGTGTTAAGGGATCATTTTATCAGACAGTAGTAACCTGATTAATTGCCCTTCCTGCCTGTTCTGCTGATGTTTCTATCTAAATAACTGGGCCAAGGTGCTATGGAATCAGAGCACCTTTCTCCAGCTCATTTCTACAGAAACAGTGGTGACTCCAGACCCCTCAATAGTCATTACTCTCTTCTACTCCATGATGTTCAACTTTGCTATATATTTATTAAATGAATTTCATCTGAGTCTACTATTTCAGGACATAAAATTTGATATCGATAGCAATAGAGGACAGGAAGACAGGCAATGGAAGTTTTATTCTTTCTGTCTTTCTTTCAAAGTAGAGAATTGGCTGTGTAAAATTCGTGATTTGGGAATATTCATTGATGGTATTAAATGGAATGGATCAAAACAGGTCAGGATTGAAAAATAAAAGATTATTGTAAAACCCAGCCCAAAGTCATGAAGAACTTGACATGGGTTTCTGCGGCAATTAGAGACAGAAGTAAAAGAACAGGTGCAAGAAACATTTTGAGAACAGAAAGTTAGAATTCTTTTCTCCTGAGTTATAATATGACTGAGTACTCAGAGCCAGAGACTCATTGCAGCTTAAGTTTTTTTCTAAGTAAACTAAAATATCAGTAAAAATTTCAATACAAGTATCACTAAAAGTGTATGTTATAAGAAGTTGTAGGAAGGAAAGTAATAGCGTAAAGGATAATAATTTCAAATTATTGTAAGGTACTCTTCACTACCTTTCCTCTTAATATGATCTCTTCTTGTCTTTGCTAAACTTGCTGACTTGTGTCTGAAATCTCATAGAGATTATCTGAAAAAGTGTAATATTACAGTTTGTTGGGTTGACTGGATGAGGGAGCAAGCCTTTTTATGCGTTAAACTGCTGTGCTTAAACTCTTCTTTAAAGTGTGGACCTCTCATGCCAAAACAAGAGCAAGTGCTTGTTTGATAAAAATTGAAAATGAATGGGCACAGGGAACTCTCTGTACTCTCTCCTCAATTTTCCTGTGAACCTAAAACTGATATAAAAATAGAGTTTATTAATTAACAAATAGAATAAAACAAAACATGAGAGTGAAAACACAGGCAAAAATAATACAATCTTTCTCCTCTCCATTCTCAGATCTCTCTTTTTCCCAATCCTTGAGGACAGAGCTCATATTCACTGCAACAAGAAAAAATATATTTCCTTTTCTACTTTAGTACTTTTCTCTAGAGGGGTGCTTCAGTGCTTTGCCTCTCCAGAAACTACCTCAGAGCTTTGTTCTTACTTCTCACACATCTGAGCTCCCCTCCCTCCCCTACCAACTCTCTTGTTTTGTGAGGAAAATTCCTTATGGAGTGGTCACATTTGCCTTGAACATAACATATAACACAAATGTGAATAAAGTACACCAAAAGCATTACAGCAATTTTGTAGTATACATTTTCCTTACCTACCTTTCAAGGGAGTGGGGATGGTAGTGGGGGGGGGGGTAGTTTTATATATTCATATACTACATTAATAGCAATTCAAAATGCAATAGTTAAAATTGATATTTAATTTTACTCAACTTCCTATGTACTGTTACCAAGATGCTTTTTAAGTGAAAAAAATCATAATGATAAAACAAAATACCAAATCTCACAATAGAAATTTAAAGGCATCTACATGAAAACATGGATTAGAGGGTATGCTTGCATTCTTTCAAACCTCCTTCAAAAACTTAAGATTTCCCTGCATTCTAAAAGTTCAGTTACATTTTGGAATGCAAGACAGCTTAAAATTAGCTTTTGGAGGTCTTTAATTATAGATCAATAAGTGTGTCTGAGTGCAAAATCAATTATTAATTTATGTAAGCTGAAAAATTGGCATATTTTATAAAGTTGGGTTCTATCTTTAGAGTGGTCTTTGCTTTTAGGAAACAAATGGATAATACAATCTTTCTGAACCTCTGATGTTTCACTGTTTTAAGTAGTGTTCACTGCTGAGTTAGTTGGAAACTCTGAACTTTGACATACGTAAAATATAGTACAAACATTAAATGGAAAAATATAAATGCTAAGTTCTCAGACAGTAATTCTACAAGCTGGTTTACTATAGTTTAAGGTGTTAATATACGGTGGAAAAGAGTTGAGGTAGAAGAGATGAAAATATTTTCCACAGTATCTAATGTTTTTTCATATAAAGGCTAAAAATGATTTATCTTTTGGTTAAGTAAATCTCTTTAAAATATGTTAATCTTTTTTCTCTGGCAGATGTAAAATAGAAATAAAGAGATGAAACAATGCAGTAACAAAGGGTCATGCTTGGTGGACTTAAAAACAAGCATCAAAAAAGGGAAAAATACAACCACATCTTGATTCACACTGCACATAAATGGCACCAACAATCAAAACTGCATGCAGAATTCAAACAGACTTGCTTTTAATCTTTCTTCAAAAGGCAACGTAGTAAATGAGAATCAAATATGAATAAACTGAAAATGAATCAGCAATAAAACAAGTGATATACAATTAACCATTTTCAATGTTAATATTGTAAGAGAAGGAGAATCATAAAATGATGCAGTTTTATTCAAAGCAACTGCTTTAAATATAGTTTATTTCAGATTTCTGGTTCAATTCATACTAATTTAATATAGATAAGAATCTGGCTCATTTTCTTTTCTTTTTAAGCATTCCTCCTCAACACCATTTCTCCATTGCTATTTGGTACAAAGCAGTCATTTCGCTGCTTTCTCCTTGCCAGAAGGATTCACCACCCTTGATAGACGCTGAAAAGCCTACATGCTCACTACAATTTCTAGTCTTTCTTGATAGTAGAGTGTGGCCATCAACCCATACCTGAGGAAGGTGTGCTAACAGCTTCTGGGAAATTTTTGCTCCCTGTCAAAAGGTGAGTGAGATGTGAGGAAAAGATTTTTTTTCCTTTTTAGATTTTGGACAAAATCATGAGAGGATAAGATGCTTAGAGCTGCTGCAGCCATCTTGCTCCAAAAAGAGGAAGATGCAGAGACTCCCAGGGAAGATGGGCCATTGAACCACCAGGAACACTATTGTTTAAGCAACTTTTAGTTGAATGTTCTTGTACCAGAAAACAACTAACTGAGTGCTGGTTTACCTTTTTAAAGAAATTCAACCTTGCATCTATCCTAAATTATTTGGGCTCCAGGAACACTATACCTTATAGAAGCATGCCCAATTTTCTATAATATAAATGATATAAGTTCCTTTAAATTGTTTGTAACATTGCAAAAAAAAAGTTCCATTTTGAATATGAACAGTGATTCATCACAAAAGCAATGCAATAGAGCAATGCCATATAATTCACCTTTCTGAGGTTGCCTTCTTTTTAGTACTGTGTTTCTTTCCACCTTGGTTTTCAATCGTATTTTTGTTTGTTTTATTCCACAAATGAAAATGTTTCTTTTTTACCCAGAATTCCAATAATAAAACAAGAAAGAATGTTAGCATTGTCCTGGTTAATGAGGAAGAGGGTAGAGTCACAGAGCTTGCTCCCCACTTGGCTCTCAGTTCTTTTTCCTTTCAATAGCTCCTAAATGAAAGTGCGAAACACACGTTCAAAACCACTTCTCTAGTCTCAGAGTGGAAGCAAAAAGGCAATGAGAGGAGAAATCAAATTGATCTTTTACCTACATTCTGGGGAAGAATGGCAAAATGCAGGTCAATATGACCTTTTCTAATTCTCTACTTTCCAACTCAGGTAGTATACAGATAACCACAGGGGATCAATACATATTTGTTGAATGAATGAAGAAAACTTTTAGACCACTGGGTTGCACATTGAGCCCAGGCTTATTGTTGTTTTTGTAGCAGGACTTTCCATTATGCAAAGATGTCCTTCCCACAAGCAAAGGAGTGGTATAACATAAAATAATAAATGCATATATTTGTGAAGTCCCTGTTATGTGCACGGCATGAAGCTAGGCATTTCCAGGGAACAATGAATAGATAAGATTCAGTCCCTGTCAAAGAAGAATGTTGTTTAGTAGGAGAGACAGGATACAATGTGTGCGGCCACAAGATACATGCAGAAAATAAATGCCACAAGAGAAGTAAAAAGCATTTTAAAAGTTCAGAAGAACAAGTGTTTATATCACGTGAGGAGGATCATGCACGAAAAGACAGTTGAGATTGACCTTGAAGGAGGGATTGAATTTCAGAAGGAGAAATGTAAAATAAAGAGTTTTTGATGGAAGAGATGATAGAGTTATCTTGAGTTAAATAGTAGCCCACTTTTCCTTAAACATCAAAAACATAAAGAGAGCCAAGGGAAATAAAAGTGGAAAAGTACTTGAGGATTGTATTTTGGGAATCTTTGAATGCCAAAAAGAATTCTGTTATGTCTGGACATCCCCCCAAAACATGTCCAAAATCAATTCAAAATACTTAGTCTAAATGAGAATTTTGAAACATTTTCCAAAAAATAAAAATCAATTAAAAAGACATCCTTTGATTTTTTTATCATCTATAATACAATAGTGCCCACTAATAAACATAAATGCTGTTTCATTAGACTTCAATTTGTAATAGTTGTAACTGAGTCCTCAACTACCTTAGTTAAGTCTTTAAGAAATAAGATAATGGTTGATATGTTTGCATATACTGTAAATTGTCAGTAAAAATTGTGATCATTTGATGCTTATTTTTATGTAGGCTGAGAACTAATTAATGTTAAACTGGAGAAGGTGAAATACCTAAAGTAAGACATACTACTAATATTTTAATTCTTCCTTTCACACTAGCACTCAAACATAAAAATATGAGATTCATAATAAATCTTTTCTTTTAAAGAATCTGATAACAGATTTGAGGAGGATCAGAAATAATGTCCAAAAAAGCCTGACTTTCAGCAGTCCATCTTAATTGGCATATGTCTTAAAATAAAAATTGTTCAAAATCCTATAGAAATAAATTGCTCTAATTTGCCTCTACACTACAATATCAGCTGTTTTTAAAGTGGAAACATCTATGTTTGTCATTAAGCCGTTTGACAGCTTGAGTCCTGCTTATTATAGAAAGGGAGCTCTAACACCAATGTGATCTTGTGAGGAAAACTTGTAGTTTTTTACTGAACGATCTAGCATTCTTGAATACAAATTTGTATACTACTTTGTATATGTCAGCTTTGTCCCGTGTCTGAATA
This sequence comes from Balaenoptera musculus, assembly GCF_009873245.2. Classification (NCBI taxonomy): domain Eukaryota; kingdom Metazoa; phylum Chordata; class Mammalia; order Artiodactyla; family Balaenopteridae; genus Balaenoptera; species Balaenoptera musculus. The sequence goes on from NC_045788.1 coordinate 106,790,204, forward strand.
AAGCTGGCCTTTAGATTTGACTATTTCTTGGGTTTCATAGACAGTATCATGATGAAACTGATATTAAAAATCAGAGTAAAATTTATATCTGAGTAATCAGTAAAAAATTCTCATCAATAAAAATTCAAGAGAGTTAGATTATACTTTCACCTTTTAAAAATGTATTCTGTATAAAAATAAAGTAAAAATAACAACACTGTAAACAAATGTTTTACTGTTGTTAACCTTTGGTAAAAACTTAATAAGTTATATTCATTATTATTAGCCATGTGCATATATTTAAATTTTATATCAGTTTTCTCATATATTATATATACCCTGGCAACTTTCAAAATGGATATTCAACTGTTCCTAATAAAGTCATCTAAACTATAAAAATATTAATGTACAATAAGCAGAGAAAAAACCTAGAAGTTTGAGCACAAAATTATATCCGTGCATCCTAGAAGTCCATGTAAAAGGGACAACATGATCAGAAATGATTATCTCTTAATTATTATATAATTATAATTGTATGGATATTCAGATAAGGAAAACAGTGATATTTTGTGCAATGTCTTAAATAGATATGCAAAAGCTTCATGAATATTTTTTATATTCTCTATTCACATCTCTATTCACATTTGAAACCTAATAGCTAAGTGTTACATAATACTGTCTATATGGTATTGTGTGGTCTAGAAATCTAACTTTATAGTGACTCAAGTAGGTACAGGTCAGAGCTTAGACAATGTCTAGGAATGGCTGCCAAATAGGCTATCAATCTCAAGTATCATTTGTCTCAACCAGGCTTAGGCTGTCTAGATAATGGATGATTCAAAATGGTGTCTGCTGATACCAAACAATGCTGACTTTTTGTTATAAAAATGCTTATGATCAGAAAATTAGCCAATATCAGCAGAGGTGTGTTTTGGATGCACTCACAGGGCAGATCCAAAACACTCCTTTGAAAGCAGCTTCTGATCTCTCTGTGGGTCAAAACTAGTTAGGTAAAGACCCAAAGTTCTGCACCATTGAGCTTGGAAGGAAGATCATTTGATGTCATCTTATTATTTTTGTCTGTGGCAGTCATTATTTTTCATTTCATGTATTTTTAGATGATATTGGTCTTGTTTGGGTTAGTTTGGATACTTTACTCTATCTTTGCTATCATGAGGCAGAATGACTCTAGAGATTAACCAGTATATTTTAAACACATGCACGCACACACACACACACACACACACACACACACACACACGCAATTATTTTATTCCTGTGTCGAAGCCAGTCATATAATTGTTTGAGGCTTATGGGCTTTGAGTTTCTACTGGCTGCTGTCCAGCACTTAAAGGAGAACTCAATCATTAATAGAATCGCCCTTCTACTGGGAAGAACCTTTGTGAAGCTTCCAGTTGCATCTACAGGATCCTGTGATATTAAGAGTTATAATGGACATACTAAAAATGAGCATCCATATGCCACAGACAGTAAGAATTGTGTTAAATTAGTTTCTGTTGGAAGTCTTTCTTTGAATATTTTTACCCATGCTATCAAGTCCATCCAGACCTTAGGCTTATATTCTTCAACTGAGACATTTTTCTACTTATCAACTTACGAGTTCTTTATTGGTAAAACTGTGACAGCACTTTCTTTGAAGACATCAGTAGGGTGGATGTAACAGAATATTGTTTGATCACAATATAAAACCTGTTTTTGCCACTTAATTACTCATGCTATGAAAGATGAAGGTAATAAATGTGACAAAATAATAATTAGTGCAATTAGCGACATGTACTGAGTTACTTAGCAATATTTCCCTAAACACCCTTTACTTTTGAATTCAAAGAGAATTTTAAATCTTCTACATTTATGTTTTATCGTGGCTTAAATTTTTAAACTTTTTCTTTTTTAGCTAAACTAACTTAATGAGGTAGATTATCCTCATGGAAAAACTACTTTGGGGAAAGCATATATTAAAATTTCATTAACTCATTTAGAATATTATTTAGACTACAGCTGTGCTGACCACAGCATAGCTTGTCAGTACAGTGAGGTTGTTTTGCTTGTGAATATGGATCAAGCAGTTTGCAATGACTTATACCAACCAAGGCAACCATCAAAAACCATGGCAGCTTTGAGTCAATAAAGCATCCTATGAAGATATGACCTATATTGCACTATTGTTTTTTATAGCACATATCATAATTTATGATATGTGTATATGTATTAATATTTGTTTAATAATTAATATTCCTCACTCAACTGTAAGTTCCCTAAATGCAAGAACAATGGTTACTGTACCCAATGCTTAAGCACTTCAGATTGGTTCATAGTGGGTGCTTGACAAATATTTGTTGAATTAGTGGGTAAATATTGTTGGGTGAGTTTTTAATGTCTACATTGAATGTGAACCTTTATTTTGTGTAGAGCATTTTGACACTATCATTTTAATGTAGTGGATAATTTAACTCCAATCTTTTGACACCAATGGACACTCTGATTCATCTCAAATATTAAACTCTTTTGCCCCTTAAGACCTAGGAGTGGTAATGGTTTCATAATTTTTCAGTCCCTGACCATTAGCTCCTTCACTTCCTCAGTAGCACTGTTTCAGTTTGATATCTGTTTTCTTAGTGGGACTCTGGCTACTAAAAGTGTTATTTCTCCTGTATTTCTAAAAATTGAGACAGCAAGCTTAGTTTAATTTGGATACTTACTTATATTTAACACATTTTCCTTTTTTAATGTTTAATATTACCAACTACATGTAACATTTTTTTACCATATGAAATACTGCCATTTTCAGTTTTAATTTTTATGGTTGTTTCTACCTGTAATATTGTAGTGAAATGGATAAGAGACTAATATCCAAACTTTCAGAGTACTCAATCTATGCAAAAGTTGTGACTATTTTCTTTCATACATTGTAACTATTTCCTTTTCATATATCAGAATTTCTCTGTCATTTGGATCAGTATACTACATTTTAAATCAAATTCTTTCATACATCTCCTATAACTTTTAAACTTGTATATTAAAGAAATTTTTAGGTAAGTAAAGATAAAAAATAAATATATTCTGCATTATTTTGAGTCACATATAATCATTTTTCATACTATCTTTATTATTATTTAAAGTATAATATAACTGCTAAAATCATACAAATGTAAGTGCTTATGATATACTGAAGGAAAACAGACACAAAAAACAGTAATAATATATGAAATTCATGTTAAAGGGGTTAAAAGGAGTGTAAAATTATTTTTTTAAAGAAATACCCTCTTTTTTATATGCATTTATTTTATCACTGCATATTAGGAAAAAAGTACACAACAAAAAATTAAATGAAATAATTTGTGTCTTTAATTACCTACTTATATATGCTAATAAAGTTATTTTACAGTAAAGAAGTAAAGGTTAACTATGTGTTTTTTTTTTTTTAAATACTGACATTTTTGCAATCTGTGAAACACCAAGACACTTTAAATTTTAAAATGTTGTTTTGACTAGGAAGCTTATTAGTTTACAAATGACTCTTCTAACCAAACTGTGAGTGTATATTTGTGTGTGTGTGTGTGTGTGTGCGTGTGTGTTAAGTCTGCATGTTTCTATGTGTATATAAGTGTGATTCTTCTGTTTCATAAAATTATACTATCATAACTTTTATGCATTTTTTTGTAAACATTTTATTAAATTCCCAAAATGGTCACTGTTTAAAAAATAGAACAATGTGCAGTACATCACATCTGCTGCAAGAAGACAACTTCCAAAATTGGAACTGCCCCTGACATTTCATCTGAGGATTATCTCTTGGGATGAACGAGGGGAGAATTTCTACAGAGTCCAAAAGAAAGAGAATTTTTAAAAAGCTCTTTCAGAGAACAAAGACTGATAGCTTGGTACAACTATTTGTCTGTTTTTTAAAATTGCCTTAAACAACACCAGTATGTGTTAAATACATTGGAAAACATGCAACAAATTAATAGCAAGATTAAAACAAAACCAAAGCCAAAGAACAAAAACAAAACACAGAACCATAAAGCAAGGGATTTTATAGACTTTGAGGACATCAGAAAGTTTCCTTCAATCCAAATTGTTCTCTTTCTACCTTATCTTTAAATATCCATTGTTGCTATCGTTGTTCTAGTAATGCTGTTTTTATATCATCTTAAAGAGAAGAGTATGAAAGGGCAAAAGCACGATACTGCAAGTCTTGCGTACCAATTCTCACTCTGCCACTCATCCAGCATGTGAAACCTTGGGCAAAGAAGCTGAGACTCTTTCAAGTCTTGGATTTTTAATCTATAAAATGGACGTTTAAAAAATTCCCTTAAACAATACTGTGCTGTTCTAAGAATCAAACGAAATAATAACTCTGAGAGCTTTTGAAACTGCCACATGCTAGGAAAAGTGTTATTTGAGCCACAAAAGCACGTGAGAAAGTGTTGCAGAATGTAGATGATATTTCAAGTTAGAATGTGAGGAAGCATTGCTCTCTAATTTAAAGCCAAAGTCATCTAGACTTGCCAGAGAGTGAACTAGTGAAGCATTTACCTTCGAAATTGAGTGCTTTGGACTGCACATAAGTACTTTAAAACTCTTTCAAATAAATGCTTCCATATCATCCATTTCACAGGATGGATCCCTGGTGAAATGACACTTCACATTAATAGCTAAATTATTGACCTCTGTTAATATCTTCCTAAATACAAAATGGATTTAAAGATTTTTAGAATAACATTGTTGGGTAGTAATTTAAATAAAATGTCATTTTAAAGACATCAGCTTTGTGCACAGAATAGCAAACACAAAACTGGCAATTCATTCATTCGCTAACCAAAAAATTATCAAGAGCAAACAGTGTGAAAGTCACTGTGCTAGGCACTCTAAGATTTTCAAAAGGAAAAAGACAATGAGCTTATGGACCAGAAGGCACTATACTATTGGTCTGCAATCCCTATTTTACAAGGGGGTAATTGAGGTATGCAGAAGATATGCAACAAAACTTTGTGGGTTTTCAGAGACAGAACTGTTACTTCTGGTTAGGATAAACAGGGAATATTTTCTGAAGGAGTTGTAAAAATGCAAATTACAGATGATTATTAAACATCTTTGAAATATCTTCCTTTTCCTGAAATAAGTATTAGTGTAATCATAAGTAATTTGAGTATTGTGTTATTTCATTTTTGTCCATTGGATCTCCATAAGTTCTGCCAATTTTTAAAAATTCTTAAAATATAGAAGTATTCACATTCTCTCTGACTGAAACTGCAGAATCTTTTAATTATCCCATTTTTAAATGTTCATTTTGTGTTGAGTACCTTATATAAATAAAATGTAAATGTAAATTAAAAGACCACAATCTGTTTTTCTTCAGATGTATGAAAAATGTGTGTTTACTCTTAAGAAATTAGAACCCTAGGCTTCAATCTTCAATTGAATGTTTATCTACCTGTCTTTATTTGTTAAGATTTATAGCCAGAGAAAATATGCTGAAGAGTCTAGAGTTTATTTTTTTAAAAACTTACTGAATTAGCCTATCTGCTTATATGTTATCTTATTGAATCTTCAAAACTATTCCAGTTAATGATGTGTAACCAGGAATTAAGGAGATTAGGAAATTTACTCAAGAAATATACTTGGATTCAAGTCCAGTACTATTTGAATTCGAACTTCATACTCTTCCCACTTTTTTTTTTTCAGGCATGATGTTTCAATTAATTATTTACTATTACACAGTACTTAAAGGAAAACCTAAACTATGATTAATAAATTGAACATGTATAGATAAAATTATGATTTGCTCGTGTAAACGTACCAGTGAATCTGTAGTCAGAGGTTTTACACTTTTGTGAAATCACAAAATTTCAGAGCACCTAAATATCAAACTTCATGGAAGTGTACTTTCAAATGGTAAAATGAGTCATTCATTCTATATTTTTATTTATTATTGCATTATTCTATTTATTCTTTAATTAATTATTTATTCTGCATTTTCAATGTAAATTCTAAATTAACTGTTAGCCTAAATAGCAGACCTAAATATATTGTTCAACATAATTTTCTGTAATTTAATTTGAGATTGAAACTCATGTATGTGTATTTGTATGCATTTGTATGCAAGATTATAACAGATAAAATCAAATAAATTAACTTTCCCTGAGTTCTAGCAAGTAGATGTGGTGATATATTTATTTTCATTTACTTATTGAATTATATTTCTGAGACAGGTAAATTAGGTTGTGATTATACATGACATTAAAAAAATTTTACTCTAGATGCTTTTACCAGTCCCCTACATAATGCAGTCCAAATACACCAAGAGTAAACCTTTGGTTGATAGGTTTTTCTTTACTTATTTGATGTTTTTGGTTTCATTGGAATAGAAATGTTAATCCTTCAGATCTTCTCACAGGAGCCAGGCAAGCAGCTCATTTATTTTGATGGTAACAACTTTTCAGTCTATTTCCTAACCTTATTCTGACATCCCAGGCCCTTTACTTGCCATCCATAAGGCAAGTACTCATTTAAAAATTAATCCACTGGAACCAATTTGCACTGAAAGTGAGGCAGCCTGGTATGCTAGAAAGATGACTGGACTGGGACAAAAAAAGTCTAGTATCAACTCCACTACCATCTAGCTGAGAGACCATGGGAATCTACTTCTATCGATTTTCCTTCATTTTTCCATTATCTGGAAAATGAGATATCTGGATTAGTTAATGTCTAAAGTTTTCTTAGCCCCATAATATTCTTGTGAACATATGAGAATTTTAAGAGCTGATAGTCTGTTTTCTACATTCACTTTAACATAAATTAATGGAATTAGTTTTGGAAAAAATATTTCATATTTAGAGATTGTATTGTATCTGAAAAACACTTTTTACAATCAGGTTTTGGGGTCATGCTTCCAAATATTCTCCAATTCTATTCTGTAACTTAAAACTATTTAACATATAGGGAAACCTCATTCAAATTAATTATTCCCAAATTTGTATGAATAGCGGTGATGCCTCTCTTGACATTGATAATTCATACAAGTGCACTTTGACATAATAACAGGAACACTTTCTAAACCTCCACAAACTATTTCACTGGGAAGAGCTAGTCTTTCAGTAAAGAAATTTTCATCCAGACCCTTATAAACTAACTTTACCTTTCATGAAATATTTTTAATACTTTAAATAAAAGGCCTTCATTTGATAGCCCTCATGAAAAACTATAAAATGAAATGCTAAAGACTGGTTTATCTCTAAAAACAAACAAACAAAAAAATCCATGGGAATCAACATACAATGGTAGAATAATACAATTATAGAATTTTTCTTATTATTAAAAAGCTATAGGAGACTTGAGCAATCAGTCTGTCCAAACTTCCTGCTTGAAGAATGAGACAACTGATGCCTATGTAGATTAAATGACTAAGTGACTTTGACAAGGTCATGAATCTGCTTAAAGGAGGACTCAATATGTGGCACTATATGTGTACACACACACACACATAAACACACAAACCCCACACACAATGTCTACTTTAAAGGGAGAATCACTAGGTTTGGCTGTGTTATACACAAACTGGCACACTGCCATGTAGGATTGAATTTTTCAATTTTAGTTTAGTATATACAAGTGTAGTTTAGTATATACAAGATAAATAATACACAATAAAAATTTAAATAGCTTTATAAAAATCATAAGAACACCAGTTGTGAGAGTTACATACAAAATAGAGGTAGATTCATTTGCTAAGATTATGTACAATTAAACAGTCACCTTTTGTTTTGTTTTGTTTATTTTCTTTCATAGAATACCTAACACATAGATAAGCCCAGGATAGCAAATAAAGTTTTTGCTTTGCCTTAGCTAAAAACAAATAAGATATACTGCATTGTAAAATACATTGGCCAATGTATAATTAGTAACTAGATTTTAACCTTGAACAGAATTTCATAGACATGATGGAAAAAATACATTCAACTCATGTCTTTAAACACAAACAAATATTTAAACGCCGTAGGACCCCTGAATCAGAAATGCTTCTGATACAGCACAACAGACTGTGATGTACTGCTGAATGTCATTTGCTTAGTCACAGCACTGGGACTTGTAGGTAATAAAACTTCCGTGAGCATGTTTGCAAACTATAAATGCTTAAGCAATTCTTTGTAGCCACAACTTGTGGTGTAGATGGATTGCAATCTTGAATAAACAAGATGATGAAGTGAAGAGTAACTACTGCTTTATCATTCTTTATGTAGACTACAGAATCCATTGCTTGTATGTCTAGGCGTCAAAGCTTTATGATTCTGAACAATGGGACTATATTTTAAAACCACATTAAAAGCAAATTGAATATTAATCTTAGCAGGATGGATTACTGAATGGAATCTAAAATCAAGTAATTTACTATAGAACTTACATTATAGTAAGGCTATCTCAAACTATAATATCTAAAACATAAATGGCAATGGCTGATTGTCTAAAATGTTCTCTTACATGTCATATTCCATTTCTCCATGTACAGTTTTCCCAAATAGTTTCTAGGATGATGTAGATTTCTGTTTTACGGTACCTGTCCCCAGGATTTGACACTTATTCCTCGAATTGTAGATCTTTTGCTCTGGGGCCAATATGGCACTTCAAAAAACCAGTTCAACCTATGGCATAGTTTCAAGCTTTATTACTGTATGTATTATAACTATGAAATAGACAAAACATATATTAATCCTAAGTCATTTAAATATTTAGCTGCCAGAAGTGATGTATAAACATATTACTGAAGAGGCACTGAAAATCTTTCATAAAATATCTAATAACCTTTTTATCCTTATCTTCAAACACTAATTCTTTTTCAAATAAGGAAAGCTGAAAAGCAGAGCAAATGTTTAACTTTCTACCAGAGTCAGTGGTTAAATGATGCTATAGGAAAGATTTTCTGAAATCAGAGGAACTCATTCAGAAAGATCTTACTGACCATGGTCTTGCTGTGACATAAACAATACTTTGAAAGTACAATTATTTGATATTTTTAGGTCTCTTTGTGGATCTTGCTGAACACATAACTCTTCTGTAAATTTTAATTAAATTAATGCCCTAAGCTCTGATTACACCTTTATTTTTACAGTGAATAACAAAGTTCATCATTTCATTAACTTATTAGTTCACTCATTATTGACTTCCTTCTATGTTTAAAACATTCTGATAAGTACAGTGGAGATACAGAAAAGGAAAAAGAAACTGATATCTGTTCTCAACGAACTTACAGTTTATTGGAGAAAGTAAGAAGTACCAAATAACTGTACCACAGGGTAAAATGTAATAGATGCTCATGTGAGGTAAAAATAGTATGATGACTACCTAGGGTACTTAGACCTCATTTTCACTTATTAAAATCAGAGAAACATTTGTAGAAGTTCACCATCTGGTCTGTACTTTTGAGGGTGAGCATATTTGCAATAGAGTCTCACACATTACAAGCATTCTGTAATACATTTATGCAACATATAGTTTTATATTATTTCAAAAAGAGTTAAAAAAAAAAAAAAAAGAGTTATTACCTTTCATTTAGTTAGTTTTTTTTTAATGCTCAACTTTTATGGTCACCCTTTCCAAGAAGGCAACCTGTTCTCTCACTGCACTGTGTTCATACTAAAATCATAGCCTGTATCAAAATGTAGTGTAATCATCTCTTCATTTCTGTCCCTCCCTTGAGATGGGAACTCTTGGCTTCCTATTTCCAAAATTTAGAATGCATCTGACATATTGTAGGTATTCAATAAATGCTTGTTAATGGAATAAATAAATACATAAACAATCTGAGTTCCTTAAGAAAACATATTTCCTATCATATTTTAACAAATATTAATTGAATCAAATTCTCTCTGAGATTTACAAATGAGAATGACATTATATTTTTATACAACAATTTTTTATCTACTTAAATCTCATTACAGAGGACATATTAATATACCATTTGACACATTAAGAATTTTGCTGGATTAAATTTCACATCCAGGGCATAGCTTTTACAGTTTTACAGTAGAATATTTTTCTACAGACTAAAATACAAATTCATGACTAAGTACAGCATACAGTATTTTATTAGTAAATTAAACTATTTTTGAAGCAAAACTTATGGAAATCAAGTACAGTTTAATGAGAAAGTACAAGTGCTACATGCAGGCAGATCTAAATTTGTATATTAACTTTGCAGCATACTAGATGTTTCCTTCAGCAAATTATTGAAATTCCTTAAGTTTCAGTTTGTTCATCAACAAAATAATACCAAAAACTACTTTCTTTCACAGTTATCGTCGGGACTACAAATACATTAGATGTACTCATTTAATAATATTTATGATAATGATCATGATGACATGAATAATAGAAGACGGTAGTACTGATAACAAACACATAGCACTTATTACATTCCAGGCATTGTTCTAAATATTTATATCTACTAACTCAGATTCAATGGGAATATGTCAAGAATGTCTCCCTTGTTAGATTGCAACCCCTGCTGGAGAGGGACAATACCTGTATTTTCTTCCCTAATGCTTTGTATTAATTAATTAACTTAACAAATAAAAATTGTACTAGATGTGATCATAGAGCAGGATTTAGTCTTAAAAAAAGCCAAACACTCATAGGGCTTAGTTTCTAAATTTTGGAGATAGACAATACACAAAACAAATAAGCAAATTGTATAGTATAGTTATAAAGTATGATAATAGATAGATGCAGGAAAGGAGGACAGGAATTGTGGGATGGGGATTGAGGACTACAATGTCAAATGACATGCGACGGGAGGCTTTATGCAGGGAAGTGACCTACCCTTACTTATGTGTTCACAGGATCACCCGGGTTGCTGTGTTGCAAATAGATTTAGGGTAGCAAACCTTGAGAGTAGAAGCCAGAAGGTCGATCGGTATGTGGCGTTTGCAGTAACCCCATGGTGGTAGCTTGGATCACAGTACAAATTCTGTAGGTGTTATATAATTTTTTAAGCTTCATATATTTTAAAATAAAGCCAATAAGATTCTTAATAGGTAGTGTGTGGGGTATGAAAGAGAGAAGTTTCTTGGACGCAAACAACTGGAGAGTTGGAGTGACCAATACTGAGGTGGGAATTGGTTGTGAGGATGGGAATTAGGGGAAAATTTTGGGACTGATTAAAATTAAGATGACTGTTAGACATCCACATGAACATGCTGAGTAGGCAGCAAGGGAAAGATCTGAGCAAGAAATATAAATGAGAGTGTTGTCAACATATAGATGAACTTTAAAGCTATGAGACTGGAAGAGATCATCAAGGGATGACAAGGAGAAAAAGGGTTCATCGGCAGACATTGGATGCTTCACTGTCACCAATCAGTGAGATGAGAAGGAAGAAAGTGCCAGTTAAGAAGTGGCCAGTTAGGTTGAAACAGAGCCAAGGTGAAGTTTTCATGGAGGGGACAGAGTCATCAGCCAGGTCCTAATTGCCAATAGGTCAAGTAATATGAAAAATAGAAAAGTGGGTTTCACAGTGTAGAAGGCGTTGGTGATTTTAACAAAAACAAAATTAGTAAAGTAGCAGGGATAAATGCCTGACTGGAAGAAGCTTGAGAAAGAAAAGAGAAGAAAGCACTGAAAATGTCTCTTGAGGAGTCTGGCTGTAAATGTCTGCAGAGAAATGAGGTGGGACTGGAGAAGATACCGGGGCTACACAGTAGCCATTCAAAAGATTAGCGAGTTGAATTGAAATATTGGCTAGATGAATATTATATATTTGTTTATATTAAACAAATATAATTTGTTCCATGGTACCAGTTCAGTAAATTATGTTTTCATATAATTTATGGGCAATATTACAGTAGGTTCGTGATATATATAATTTAAATTTACTTAATAATTCATAATTTAGTTAAAAGAAACAACATGACATAATTGTGCAATACGCAGCCTTTACACCACATTTGAGGTATACAAGAAGTCAAACTTGCTCTGAAATCAACCCGAGGTCATTAATTATAATGTAGCCAGTTAAACAATTAAGTATATTGGTTTACTCTACAGGATTGTATCATGATTATTTATAGGATGGATTTAAAGAACTTATACACTTACCGTATTTCATGATGTAGATTTAAAAGATTTTTACTATATCTATATATGCCTTCATATTATAAGTCGTCTATCTGAACAATAAGAAATGCTCAGCAAACACTGTCTTACAAAACAGAACCCATATTCAACTTTATTCAAGCAATGCCTGATATTATAGCAATTACTTGAATAACTATTTTTTACTTTTCCTATTTCTCACTGAAAGTTCTTTTCAAAATGTTCATGCAAGTTATCTTTGGTCTTAGACAATATCTTAAATGTATCCTTATGTCACTTCTCTAATAGTATATTTAATACCTAAATGACTGCAAAAACAAAACAAAACAAACAGACTCTCAAACTCTGAAATCTGATCTCTTGGCTGAGGGCAGCAATCACACTGTCAATTGACCAGAAAATGTTGTTGATCATTCAATAACTAAAATCTCTTTGGTGAAGATGAACAAATATATCTACATATATACATTATATATATATACATATATATATATATATACACACACACATACACCTATGTATTTGGAAAGCATTGTTTTTAATAGAATTTGGGCTTTTACTTCACATTTTTAATATTCTTAACCATTCTATTTCCTCTCATTCTGCTTTGAAGCAAAAGAGAATTATCTACCTTCTTCTTAATCTATGTATATGCACTTGTTAATCAACATCTTTGACATCTTGGCAGGCTTTTTAATATTCTGTAGCCATTTACTCTGCTATATTCAATCAAATGGCATGTAGTATAGATTAGTGTGAATTATTTTAAAGTTCATTGGACGAAGGTTGGGGGCTGGTTTTCTCAGTATGCAAGAACAAAATGAGAGGAAATAGGGCTAAGGTATTTACAAATCACCAACAAGGAGAAAACATCAACATTATAATTGTCAGGCTAGGGAGAGGGCAAGGAAAATATAACTATGAGATGACCAAAATAGTTCATCTTTTAAGAAGTGCAAGAAAAGTTTCTTGGAGCATCTGTATCATATTATGGGAATAAAATTTGGCTGATGGCAGATTGTGTCCACTTTCAACATGCTTTCCCTGGTTTTGTCTACATGAATTAATATTTACAGGCAGCAAATATGAAACATGTAATATAACATTAGACTTAGAGTAGGTCTCTGTCTCTGCTTACATACATTTTCAATTAATTTATTGTTCTTTTATTCTCTCTATGCTTACAATTTGGCCATTCTCTCTGTTCCTCACTTTCTCATCTTTTATTATTTCTTTCTAGTCAATTCTATCAATTCTACGTGGTTTAAAGTTCTCTATGAACTCCATGTGGTTCTTCATATATTTTTGTTACCTCCTCTGCCATGACCTGCTGCCTTATTCCAGTCAATCTGCTTGATTTCCTTCACACGTAATTTTCTTTTTGCCACCACTGTGTCTTTCTACTTTAGATAGTTGGCTTGTAAAAATATTTTTAACTAAGTGTGGTTGGTTGTTTTTTCTCAGCGCTTAGGCAATATTGCCATATTTGGGGGGATTTTGCACCAAGATTATAAATTCAGAATGTTAATAAAGAGGGAATTAAAATCAACTTCATTTTTATCTTTGTAAGCAGTGTTAGTTAAAATAAGGAAAATCAAATTTCGTAGACTATATTAAAATATAACTCTGCCTAGTATGAGGACCAATGAAATAATGTGAAACATGTCATTAATGTTAATTTCATTGATTACCACATCTATCTGATAATAAATGAATTTATAAATGTTATGTTTATTTGTATTTATAATACTGACAATAATCTTAATTATAAATGAGTGTACAACTTTGAACAGTAATGTCAATATCGATCCATGCATCTTAATGATAATGTTAAGTGGCATTATTACAGATATGGACATTAAAATCCAAGGAAGGAGAAACAAGTTCCTACTGTATAGCACAGGGAACTATATTCAATATCTTGTAATAAATTATAGTGGGAAAAGAATCTGAAAAATAATAAATATATATATACATATATATATGTATAAAAAACTGAATCACTTTGTTGTACACCAGAAACTAACACAACATTGTAAATCAAATATATTTCAATCCAAGGAAGAAAACACTGAAGGCAAGCAAAATATGTGAAATACCTGACTACATGTGAGAATTATTGTTACGTGTTTATGTACATGAAAAGAAAATAATATCTAATGTTTAAAAACATTGACTGTCAGAAAGCAAATTAATAAAAAGTGATGGAAAAAGTGCTATACAATGTCCTTGTATAGAATTCACATAGCTCCTTTTTTCACCTAAGAGAATCAAAGTGCCTATGTTATCATCGTGGATATTAGACAGAAAATAAATCTCAGAGATCATGAGACCATCATTTAAAGGTGATCACACTGAGACCTAAGGTCACATAATTTTTCAGTGGCAGAACAAGATTAGGAATCTAACCTTGTGGTTGTACTTGTTGCCCCCTGCTGCCTCTTCATCCAGATTTTTATACTCACTGTTTTTGTAAAGTAGATCAATAGAATTTTAGATTTAGAAGGATTCCTATAAAAGGCTATTAATTTTACAGACAGAAGCCTAAGACCAGGAGGGGCTAAGGACCGAATGCTCTGGAGGGGAATGAGAGGCTGAATAACGAAGTGGGACATGTTTCATCTCTGGGTTTTTACAACCTTGAGTAGCAACCAAGTTTCCTAATTATGAATAGAATGAAAATGGCACATTTTTTGGACCTGGGAAGCAGATCAAGTGATATCTTGTAACTCCTTCAAACTCAGACACAAGTTCATACACCTCTGACAATTTCTCTACTGCTGTAACTCATGAATTAAAAGTATATCTCCAAAAGCCACAGAAATACATTAACTCTAAGGTACTCTGACTTATAATTGCAATGTATTACTCTCACATTTTAATCTTAAAATATATTGCATGTAAGCAATTCTCCTAACAGAATTGCATTAGATTGAATTCCTCCAAAAGTAAGGTAATAAAATGAAATAATTACTTTGATTTATAAGAATGTTTTACATTAAATAAAACCACCTTGATTTTATATTATACAGGTAAGAAGACTTTGAGTCTGACTTTAAATTGCTTTAATCTTTTACTTTATGTTCCTGATAACTGAGTATTTTGATTAGAAAATTTCTAGTATGCAAATACCATCACTACATTGCCCTTTTAAATACATATTCTTTGTTTGTCTTAGTAGATTATCCATAAAATTTCAGGGGCAGTCAAGTGGCTCAAAATGCATGGCATATTGGAGGATAAAACTGTTGATTGAGTTAATTGACTGAAATTACTTTGGCTGGAGAAATTAAGGTGATTAAATATGCTGATTTTCTGCTAAATTGTTGAATAGTTTCAATATTACGTAGACAAAAAGGAGAAAAATTTGTTTGCAACTCATAGAGAAGGTGACAAATTAATTTACATTCACCAGAATTTCACACTAACTAAAATCAACTCATTAGTAAGTCATACGTAAACTTCCCTCCTATTCCCTCAAAATACATTTTCTAAAATTCATTTCAGATTCTTGTTATATATTAATTATCTACTGAACTTTGTCTTTGTGAACAGCAGGTATTAAAGTGCAACAATACTCACTGAGAAAGAAAATGAAATATCTATCAATCTATCCTTCATGACTATTTTTGTATACTCAGTGCATATAAGAATTAAAGTAAACTTTTTTTCAGAATATGTTACATAACCCTTAACTATCATTCCTTTGTCTTGTAACTAGGACAGGATTAAAATCTATGACTGCTTATAAGAGGAAATCATTAACCATAATTTTGACTAGGTTGATTGCCAAAGGATGCACTCACTACTTGTTCTCTAGTTAGGTTCATAGAAAATTATTAAATATGGTTGCTTTCAAACACTAGGAGTTGGAAACCCAACAGACCTAAGGGGCAGATAATCATTTGTACTTAAAGGTGCTCACTGTGACATTATACATTCTATAAAAATAAAGTATTGGAAGCCCACTGAATGACCTAAAATAAGAGGATGATTAAATAAGTTTTGTTTAAAATAACCATAGGGAATTTTTGGTAATCAAATTATATTTTTGATAATCAAATTATATTTTTGATAAATTTTTAGTGGTTAGAAATATGCTCAAAACTAACATTAAGCAAAAAAATAAGAGCAAAAAAAGAATTCAAAGTCATCTATTTGCCTTGATTCCAACTTTACATTATTATTACTATTACTATTATCTCCTATTGAGAAAATAACTGGAAGTAAACATGCCAAGACATACTGAAGCGTTAACACGTAATTTTGAGTACAATGAGCATAGGGTACCAATGAGCACTGCTGATATTTTGCACAATGAAGTAGTGATTTTTTCCTTTGTTCAGTATATTTTTCTTAATGACAATGTTTTCTTTTTACATTCAGAAAATAATAAAATTTTACTTTAAACTCGATGTGTGATTAATAATAACATGGCTATTTAAACAAATATATTGAGTTAAGAAGGAAAGACTCCTATGGTCTGTTTCTGTTGCAGTTTCATAAAGGAGAAGGAACTGGAAGGGTATGATGGAAAGTAAACATAAAATCTCTGATATATGGAGGTGTGACTGTCATTTAGGTAAGAGGGATGCCCACCTTCAATGAGAAGATTTATTCAAGGAAAAACATGTTGGTTTTCTAGAATATTTACCTTTATTTTCAAATTCCTTCCCATTTAATTTATTTCACTCTCAACAAAATTTTTAAAAAATATTTATTCTTTCAAACAAGTATTTTTAAGAGAAATTTTGCTATAATGCACTTTCTCAAGGGAGATTTAGTTGAATTTTTTGCTTTAGTAAAAGTAAAATCACATGATATCTACCCATGGTTGCCAAACTATACTCTTTGGAATACTGGTAGGATGCTGATACCTGTTATATGTCTGTATGATATTTATTTTATTATTACTTTTTTTTACTAGAAACATGTTCAAATAAAATAGAAAAAGAAAAATCACCTCCACTTTCCTAA
Organism: Balaenoptera musculus; assembly: GCF_009873245.2. Taxonomy (NCBI): domain Eukaryota; kingdom Metazoa; phylum Chordata; class Mammalia; order Artiodactyla; family Balaenopteridae; genus Balaenoptera; species Balaenoptera musculus. Next base: position 106,807,268 of record NC_045788.1, read on the forward strand.
AACCCTATTAGAGGCTGTGTTTAAAGAGTATGTACCAAGTGGTTGAAAGTCTCTTAGCTTCTCCAGCAAAGAAAAAAATTTCAAAACTCCTACTCAGTGCTACAAGAAACCACATGGCTTATTTAGTTTACTAAATAAATTCTCTCATTAATTCGTATCTTTTGGATATATATATATATTTTTTTTTTTTTCAAATTAACCCCTGTATTCCATAGTTATTCCCATTTCATCGGGCTTTAGAATCTGGACTAAGCTGGTAAAATAAAGAGTGTGGTGCTTACTTACATCGGGCCCAGCCTAATCACAGAAATACCGAGGCTCTCTCTCCATATTTATCTGATCTAATCACACATTATGTTTTCATTATCTTAAATCGAAGTGTGCTGCCTCGTCCCTCTTCATTTTATTACTGGATTGAAAGAACCACTGGCCCACAGTATGTTAAAGATTCAATGGTTTAATATATAAGAGCCCCATTATGACTCCTACCATTTATTGGGTATCAGCTGTGTGCCAAACACAGTGCAAAGTAATTTATACAGTTACCCTCTGAGGGGAGAAGGAATAGTTTTATGACAGATGAGGACACTAAGGGTTAGAGAAGTTCAAACTTGCCCAAGGTCATCATGCTGCAAAAGTCACAGAGCTCTTTCTGAAAGCTGGATGTGCCTGACTCTAAAGCCTGAGCTTTTCAGCTCTTTGATGTGGCAAAAAACATGCAGAAAACTGAAAATCATAGGCAAGAATGGCATGTGAATTTAAGTATTGAAGAATTTATGTGAACAGTAATTATGCTGAGTTGTCATCTATTATTTGAATAGCTCTGAGAAAAGGGCCTGAAAAATAAAATGATCAAATCTAGGTTTGCACATAATTCCTAGATGTAAGTTATTGGCTAGTTAGAAACAATCATTATATTTTAGTATACCTTATCATTTCCACTGAACAGTATCTCTACCCCTAAGTGGATAGAAAATACCACAGACAGACAATGAGACAGTAAGACAGAAAGACAGTAAGAGTCTATTCAGCTTTAAAATGGCTCATATTAACATGAGCAAGTAATTTAGGCATTCAGGGATCATGGCCCAGTAATTTTATTTTTGTTTTTAGATAATACTAAATTAAGTAGAGTGGTTAGAATCTCAGAGGATAATATTGAAATTGGTTTCAAAATGACCCTTAACTTTAGGTATTGTAAGAAATATACAGAATGAAGTTTCAGTAAAATAAGCAGACAAACAAAACAAGAGACATGTACAAAACCAAAGCAGAATGACAATATATAATTTGGGTAGTCAACAATCCTCATGGGAATGTAGAATTCAAAGTGCAGGTAATAGTATAAATAAAGCAGTAATTTGTTTTTCCATAGCTGTATTCCCAATGTGTATAACAGTTTCTGAAACATACTGAGCTATAATTTGTTGAATGGATGAGTGAATGAATGAATGTATGGTTATATTGAAATTTTGCGAAAAAATCTTAACTATGACAATATTTTAATAACAGTTCTTGGTTTCTAGTATTATAAATTTAGTTTGGAGGTTTAAAACTCAAAAGAAAAAGAAAATTAAAATGTTAAGTCAGGTTAAGAGACAGGTAAGAGATATTATAAAATTAAGAAACTGGAATCTAAGTAAAAATTAAATTACACATTGATTTTAGTTGATAAAATAACAGTGAAAATATTTAAGAATATAAACTTAGTAATACAAGAATAATTACTGAAAGTTATTTCTTTTTACTGAAAAGAATAGGAGGAAATCTGCTTAAATTGAAGAAGAAATTAGGAAAACTTCATAACTGTGACCTTGCTAAACTATAGCAAAGGATAAATTTGGCAAAATTCATAAATAAATTGATATATATCATCATTTATTAAACAAATATTTACTGATTGCCTACAGATGTCAGGAATTGTAATAGGCACTAGAAATACAAAGAAAGCTTAGAGGTATAACCTGGCCCCAGCGTTCCAAAAGAATGATTCTGAACCCAGCCAGAGAATGAATTAGATACTCTTCAAATTATAATCTCTGAGTGCTATGATGTATGTGTGCTGGTATGATTCTAAGCATCATTTCCTGTACAAGTTCTCTTTTGATTCATTCAAAATAATGCAATTCCCAGAGAAATAGTTAAACTTGTAGCTCTAAAGCACTATTCAAAGAAAAAAACTGATTGTTAGTCTAGCCATATGTCTATATAACCTATAATTGGAAAAAACAATTCCAATCCCTGGGTCTATGGGGCAATATGCAAATCAGAATTCATCTGCACAACGGAGTTTTGTGATTACTCTCAGCATAACCTATCTTTATTTGTTATCTCCTTACATGACAGAGGGTTCAAAAACCCCCACTTCTCCAGTGCTCTGGCAGAGGAGCAAGAGATTGCTTTCCAGGTGGGTAGTCACAAGTAAGCAATTTCAGGAATCCTCTAATGAGGCAATCCATAATGGTTTTCCTCACTGAGTTTGTTCACCAACCGCAGGGAAAAAAAAAAAGAAGTAATTCTAGCAGCTGTTTGAAGGAGGAAAACACATACACACACACACACACACACACACACACACATACACACATACACACACTTTCCTTGTGTTAAAAAAGAAAGAAAATAAATGCATAGATGAAATGATCACTATATAGGGCTGTCTTGGACAACAATTTATGTAGGTCATTTGCTATAGTCTCTAGGCTTTGGCTAAATTTGGACTTCAAAGAGTAGCTCATTGTTTTAAATTATATTTCACATTTAATATTTTATTAGCATAAAAATCCTCCTTTTTGGAAAGAAAAAGACCCAGAAGTAAATGTGTGTCTTTATTTTAAATTGAGATCTTAATGTACATTTGGTCAATATATATCTATATATATATTTATTACTTATAACTCAATAGAATTAAATTCATCACCTCAAGTATTTATTGTAGCCGCTTAGAATTTTTTTGGTCTCTTTTGCTCTCTCAAAGGAATAGTGAACGCTATGATCAGAACACAGTGAATTTTTTTCCTAAGGTAGTGTCAGAAAAGTGTTAAGTAGTATGAGATGAATATGACCTTGGAGATACAGATAGAAATATTAGGGTGATATTAGAGATTTTAGGACTTAGTTTATATTTTATAGATCTACTTATAAAGCTTATTAATTGCTCTGAGGAATACTTTGTCTAAAAATATAAAATGTTATGGCCCTTTCAAAGACACCTAAACCAATATATATAGGATTGGGGTCTGGAATTTGTATTTTGAGCACACTCTTTTGGTGATGTTTTATGTACACTAGTATACTGGTACAATTACACTAAATAGGCCTTATCTCTTCCTCCAAGGCATAAAATAAAACCCTCTAATTACTATTATTACTAGTATAAATTACCATAGAATTCTAGAATTGAAAATGACCACAGAATTCAACCATTCAAATCCTCTCCACAATTTGGGAGAGGGGAACTCACCCCAAATTTCTATTCACAAACTTGAAGCTAGTCATTTCTACAGAAATTCTTAACCCTGTTCCAAAATGCAAGCCCCTCAGTCAATAATTTTCAGGTCACTCCTTTCTTCTGCCACTGTTCTGTGGCTTCTGCTAACTCTATATTCTCCCACCACAGCTCACTGAAGACATTGATATCTTACTCCCATGGCTGTACCTAGAATGTGTCACAAGCCGTAATGGATGTGATACTTCCAGTGGTATCTTTGACGCCAATTACTAGTTCTTGGCCAAGTCTTTCTAGGTCTCTCACTCCTTCATTGCCAATCCCCATGTTCTTCAAATTCACAGAGAATTCCAAGTCCTTCGACCCTCTATTTTTAGGAAATTTTAGGAAAGGTACTTCCAGGCATTACGCTATATTCATAATCAAGATACTAAGTCATCTCACAAATAAACCTATTACAAAGCAGAAACAGACTCACAGACATAAAGAACTGACTTGTGGTTAGCAAGGAAGGGGCGTGGGAGAGGGAAGGATTGGGAGTTTGGGATTAGCAGATGCAAACTATTATATACAGGATGGATAAACAAGGTCCTACTGTATAGTACAGGGAACTATAATCAATATTCCATGATAAACCATAATGGAAAATAATATGAAAAAGAATATATATGTGTATACCCTGGTGGCGCAGTGGTTGAGAATCTGCCTGCCAATGCAGGGGACACGGATTCGAGCCCTGGTCTGGGAAGATCCCACATGCTGCGGAGTGGATAGGCCCGTGAGCCACAATTACTGAGCCTGCGCGTCTGGAGCCTGTGCTCCGCAACAGGAGAGGCCGCGATAGTGAGAAGCCCGCGCACCGTGATGAGGAGTGGCCCCCACTTGCCGCAACTAGAGAAAGCCCTCGCACAGAAACGAAGACCCAACACAGCCTAAATAAATAAATTAATAAAAAAAAAAGAAAAGAATATATATGTGTATAACTGAATCACTTTGCTATACAGCAGAAATTAACAGAACACTGTAAATCAACTATATTTCAATAAAATTTTTTAAGAAAGATACTATGTCATTTTATACATCAACAATGCCCTCAATTTCACCAAAGACTCTGCCCCACCTTATCCTGCTTCCTAGTTTCCTCCCTGAAACCTCACCCCTTCATTTATTCATTTAGACTGAAGAGAGAGAACGGCTGAAAAAACTATGCAATTAAGCATAAGTCAGTGGTTTGCAAACTCAGCTGGTCCCTCAGCTAGCTCAAAAGTACTTTCATTTCTTTTTTATTTCCCCATTCAATAGTCACTCCAGAATTTCAGTTTCATTCTTAAACTGACTGTGTACATCTCATGCAAATTATCAGCAAGCTTAACTTATTGCACTGACAGATGAATTATCAACATCAGCAATCATTTTTTCTTCCATTCAGCTTGTTTGGGCTCTAAATTAATCTTTTCATCTCCTCAGGGTCCCTTCCATATCAACCAACCACCCTATCACATGTTTGTAGCTTCACCATGTCTTTAACACATCTACAGACTCCTTCCTCTTAGCAGGTACATAATGTAAATTGTGTACAGGGGTTAAGTAGGCAGGAATGTATGTGTGTGTGATATACTGGGGAGAAAGGCAGAGAGAAGACTCAAGAATGAAAATAAGCATCACTTATTGAACAACACTAACTGAGAACGAATCTTGTGATATAATCTCTTTACAAATATCTCCCTGAAAACTCTAAAGATGGGTATTATTATCCTAATTTTAGAGAGCAGAAATCTGAGATTCAGGTTCTGCAACTTGTCCAATTAAGTAATAATAGCTATATTAATTTAGTTCTTAGTACTGATTGGGCATAGTTCAAACCACTTTATTCAGTAACGTAATCTCGATAAGCTTATTAAGTAAATAGTCATATAATCCCCATTTTATAGTTGACGAAACATCACCCAATCCTACCTTAAGAGACCAAACTCTTGAAAGCATTGTCTGTCTTCAAGATCCCTTCTTCCTCACTTTACATGGACTCTTATCAGCTGGAGTTTTCCCATCAAGCCCCTTTCGCTGTCACAAAGGTGCAACACCAAACCATTCCTGTTTCTAAATCTATTGTTTCTCTATCTCCTTCTAGTCTCTCTGTCTCTGTTTCTCTCTCCATCTGCTTATTCACAATTCTCAGTTAGATTATAGTGATAGTCTGCTACCAGTATTTTTATTGTCTTCTGAGTGTCCCTTCTAAAACAAAAACATGACCATAATCGGTTTGTCCTTGTTTTGCCCACTACTGGATTCCACTAGCTTCAGGATAAAATCCCCCAGGCAGGACATAAAAGGCTTGTACTCCAACCTTCCTGAACTACCTGCAATTTTCTAGACTTGTCCTCACCTCCCATGTACTTGAACATTCTCTCTGCTTTCCTTCCCATCCTATCACACACACACACACACACACACACACACACACACACACACACACACAGAGTCACATTCCGGTCTATTTAACTCTAGATATTAATTCACATTACAGGATCCATGATCCATCACATACTCATGCAGATTTTCCCTAACTTCCTTTACAAAGCACCTATTCAGAGTTCATTCACTTTGATCATCATTCTGGATCAGAGCTCAACAAACTTTTTCTGTAAAGGGCCAGATTTTAGGCTTCGCGGGACTAGAGGCAAAACCGAGCAACTCTTTTCCCAGAAAGGCTAATAGTCTGTTTAAATTTACACTTTACACTTTACATTTAAAAATGTAAAAAATCATTTTGACTTCTCAGGACATACAAAAACAAGCAGTGGGCCAGATTTGATCCATAGGGCATAATTTGCCAATATTTGTCCTAGATTATAATCATTTTATAATTTATCTGTCTTTCCCATTTTTATAATGAGAATGTAGGGACTATACTTTTAATCTTTTTATTTTTACTGATTAACTCAGTATTTGGTACACATTGGTCATTTAGTAGATGTTAATTAATATCAAGCAAATAAGTGATATTTAATCCTGAGTCCATGCCAAAAATGGAGGCAATCATTTCATTTTATAGAAAAAGAACTTGCATCAAGAAAAATGTTAAAGTGACTTACCTAAGTTTATAGTAAGTATAAATATATACTTATATTAACAATAAATGGTCAGTGTATTCTAGCATAGTCATTTGTGCATATTTCTTACTCATTGAGGCAAAAGATTGTGTCTTATTCTTTTGTTTGTCCTAGGTCGGCGCTCAGCATTGAGTAACATAATTTATAATTGTGAAATTGCTTTCATCATGTGGTGCATAAAATGCTTTCTAATATATTATATAGCATTGCATCATAAAAGAACACTGTGTAGGAGGTATTGTTATCATTATATTATAAATGATGAAACTGACCACAAAGAGATTACGTGACTTGTCTAATACAACACAGTTGGAACATGGCAGAGTCAGGACACAAACCCAGTCTTCTGATCACATATCCAGGACCTTCTCCTTATAAATTTGCTGTTTCCATACCAAAAGGAAACATTTGTTGAACTCTCTAATGAAGTTTTTTCAAAATTCAAATGATATTTTATTGCCAAAATGACAGTCAGTTAAATCAGGAGCTTAAAACTTTTCAGCCAAAGGAATAATTATCTCCCTGAGCTTGCAATGTTTATCAGAGAAGTTAACTATTAATGTCCCTGAAAATGTTTTTCAATTCAGCAAATAGGGGATCTGTCATGATTAAGCTTTTAAGGCAGCCCCTAATATTATCAGTAAACCTAGTAACCTAAAGGGGCAAAATAACGTGAGGAAAAAAACTACATAAGGCCACCAGACAATGGAAATGTATGATGGATGCAGATTGTCAAAAAAATGCCTTTCAATTAGTTTTGTATGATGCACATTCCTTTAACTGATATATATTTTTTTCAATTTTTGCATCTTTAGAGAGAAAGTTGTTTAACCATTACTATTTAAATGTAAGAGTGTACATTTTTTATGAATTTGTTTACCATGTGCCTTTTACTTTTATCAACGTAGATATAAATTATACACATATTTATGGTCAATATAAATTTTATAATATGAGAAAGCACTCAATGTTTAATAGTGAAATCACCAGCATTACATTAATAATGGTCCATTTTATAAAAAGTGACTTGGAAATCATTAATGGAGCAGCACTATGAGAATAACAACAAGAGTGAGTACCCAGCTGCAGCTGAAATGATACAAAAGCTACCCCTGAGGTATCTAGAATAGAAACAACTTGCTTCATGGCTTCAAATGACATATCGCAAATCTTGCAATTCCACTGGAGTTATAGATGCACAAAGTACAAAACAAAGGTTTCCATGTTTCCTCTCTAAGAACTGAAAAATGATTATTTCCTCAATGTTAGACTTAACCAAAGCAAAATGTAATTAACTACTAGTAGGAACTTGTTTTCAATAGCCTTTACATGGAGATTTAAACATATTCAATCTGATGACAGAAGTTTTTGCATGAAATTATTTGCTGGAGATAATGCTGGCACTATTGTGACTTTCATAAACTGCTGGAAGATAGCAGCGGTTTCCAAGGATGATTTGATAATAGAGCTGTTAGGTTCCGAATGAAGGATTTCAGACACAAACAATACCTGCTGTGTCATTTCCTAATATTTTAGTATGAATTCAGAAAGTAATGACTCTTAAAACTGAGTGCTTTGATAAAAGGAATTATGACATACAGTGTTGACTTTTAGACTATTAACGGATTGATTGGCCAGCTATTATATTTTATGTTCTCAAGAAAAGGCGAGCTATCAAAAATCTGGAACCTAGTAAACAAATTTCAGGGAAGAGAGTGGTGGATAGTTTCTGTTCTACTGTTTGATCTTCTAATCAAATAATTTTGACTCATAAAATACATTCAGCTTCAACATTCCACCCACAGTCTGAATTCTTGGACTTGGATAAAATGAGCTACTATGTTTTGCTTATAATTACTATGCAATTTAATTCGTAGTCCAGCCATTTAGTCAGCTGTAGTTTCTCTATTTTGTATTTCTCCAAAAGTATTTGGCCATTTACCACCAAATTATTGTAGCTACAAATGTATTATCTAGTTCTAAAACATAAGTGAGTAATGTTACAACTTAATGAATGATTATTGGTTTTAGGGGTCACTAACAATGATTCTGGAGATTAAATACCATGTAGATATATAAATTAATAATAAACATGGAAACAGTTTCATGGATCATTCTCCTCTTAGAAATAAAGTGGTAAGCAAGGTGAAGTATTATAATTTTCAAAGACCAGGCCCATTAAATTTTAAAGGCCTAATTCTAGAAAAAATAATGAAGAAAATCACAGATTAAAAACATGATCTCAGTTTCTCCTCTTTATAATCCTAACATGTTCATGCATTTCTTTCTGAGAGCTATATTTGCATTCCAGGTCAAGCAGGAGGTTCTGGATCTTTTTCCCAGACTTTTTCTGCTTTACAGAAACTTACTGGGAAAACCTATTACACAAAATTCTTAAAAGATAGTCTACCAAATGTAAAATGGATGGCTAGTGAGAAGCTGCTGCATAGCACAGGGAGATCAGCTCAATGCTTTGTGACGACATAGAGAGGTGGGATAGGGAGGATGGGAGGGAGGCTCAAGAGGGAGGGGATATGGGGATATATGTATATGTATAGCGGATTCACTTTGTTGTACAACAGAAACTAACACAACATTGTAAAGCAATTATACTCCAATAAAGATATTTAAAAAAAAGATAGTCTGAAATCAAGATATCTCTGCTGCTTTATGCCTGTGCATGGTGATTCAAAAAAAAAAAAAAAAAAGCTGAAAAGAGGGCATGAGAAAAGACAAAAACACTGTACATCTTCAACTCTTAGCTAGCCATTATCGTTCCCAAGAGGGAATCATTAAGTCTGGTAATTTGTAGCTGAACATTCTCTTTTGAACCTAACATCAATTTCTCTACTTAGAATTAATTTGTTTAAGTATGCCTGATAGAGAAGGGGGGGCAAAGGGCAAAGGTACTGATTAGAAATGTACCAACTTATTATTTGAATAAACAGAGTATGCTTGTGACCTCTTACATTTATATCCCAATAACACATGTGTTTCTCTTATTTGGAGGAATTCCAAATGAATTACTTTTAATTTTTTTTTTTTCTATTTTAGCACTCTTAGCAATGCTATTCTTAAATCTTGTGGATCTTAAAAAATGGAATCTTAGATTAAACAGTATTTATCAAATTTTACCAAAATATTACTATGTCAAGGCTAGCATATATTGGGGAAATATATTTTTTAATTAATATGTTAATTACTATTTTCAAAAGTTTATAAAAATATTTTATATAGGTTAGTATGTACCACTTTAGTCACAAAAGTGACAATTTAAACATTAGAAATCATATAAAATCAAAGAGATTTTAAAATAAGCATAAGAAAAGCACACCTGCCCAGTAAGAACATGAGAATTTACACATTTAAATATATTTGAGACATTTTTGTTGTAATTAGACAATTTTCCTATTTGGATTTCATAGGACACATTAACACTTGCCTTGAAGGACAGACCCAACCTTAAAAACCATTTAGAAAGCCAGACCTAGACCCCCCCAAAAGGGGATAATGTTTGGAATATATGGCAGGAGAACGAGAGCCCTTTATTTTATTTTAGCTGTGTGTTGGTACTTGTCGATTAAGACAGATAGATAGATACATAGATAGATAGATAATGTGTATATATACATACGTGTGTGTGTGTGTGTGTGTGTGTGTGTGTGTGTGTTCTGTTTCTCTGGAGAACCCTGACATACCATGACTATGTCCCATCTCTAGCATGTCAAATTTTTGGTAATCTGGGGTCATATATGATTTGACTGCCATATTTATTCAGCTTTTGTCCACTAGGAATGTCTGATCTTCTGATTTTTTTCTGCAATACTTGAATCTCTTCAGACATGAATTAATAGCTGTTTTATCCCAAGTGCATTTAATATGTTAATAAATGCCAAATTACATACTCTCAACTTTTCTTACATTGAGGAACATTTGTATAATCCTTTTTATAAAAATGAGCCATTTAAAAAATAATATTTTTCTTACTTAGGGTATTAGAGAGGGAGATTCAAGTTTTGTAAGAAGATGAAATAAAATGATTTTTCAAGTCCTTACCAAGTAGAATTTTTGTTTTTTAGAGTCTACTATCTCTATATGGTTTCAAATATAATACAAAATAAATATTCTTTTAATCTCAAATCAGTTAGATTACAAATGCTACTTTGAGATTCTGATGAGTAGTATTTTAAAAGCCTGAGCCTAACTTATTTCAAAATTTCTCTAAATAAATAAAATACATTTCTCACAAAAATTCTCTAGTGCTGTGTTAACATATTGGCAGTATTCTACATGTTAAAATATAATAATAATGATAATAATAATCATGATAATTTCTCTTTCTTGTGTTTTTAAAACATAGTGTACAGGCAAGCAGATTTTATTCCTACCAGGAACTGGATGACAAAGGATAAGGCAGGAAAAGGTTAAAAGAGGGTTCTGGCAGATATTACAGGCTCATGTAAATAAAAGACAAGAGTTGAATCTGATAGGGAAGACCAAGTATAAATTTTCAGAAAAGGAATTAGTGTCTGAGATGTGTCAAATCTGCTGATGCAGAGACCAGCAAATTATTAGACTGTAATTAGATTCATACAAAAAATCTAAAATTCAGTAAATGAAACTAAGATGGAGAGAATGCATAGCGATGAGAGCTACATGCTATTGAACTTCAAAGGGGTGACATCAGGCTCAGGTCACTGGCAATCACAAGGACTAGGATAATTCTGGTGAAAAAAAAAGCATTGCTAATTAAGACAAACATCCAATAGCCACTCCCCAAATTCTGTTTCCTGACTAAAAAATACATGCTTTTGTCCTAATACCGTTTGCTTCAGGGAAAGCTGAGTCCTTCCATAGTCTCAGAGGTGAATTTAGATTATTCTTGGTTGGTCTATTGTGATACTTTATTCCCATTTCCTATCGCTGGTTTACAAAGAGACATGAGCTAAGATTAATAAATTAGTCATATACTTCTGAAATGTATACAAATATGCAAAAATCTTTATATATGAATAGCCCCATTAAACATTAATATAAGTAGGAGTGAAAGAAGCTATAATATGGAAGTATTTTAAAAGACTGATATGTTATTTTAATTGCAAATGATTAATCTTGCTTCTGGCATTCAGGAATAATAATGAATTTTTGTTTTCGGAAGAGATTTTATAGGAAATTACAAAACTTTAAAAATATTGTGAATTGTTATCACAATCCTATGTGGTTCATGCATATTTATAGATACATTCTAAAAGTCTTATATATGCAGATTGTAATACATAATTAAATAACACTTTTAATTGAAATGTAGAAGTGAAATATGTATGTACACACAAAAACTTGTTTTGAACTCTAATGTCAGTCCCTTAGGGAAAGAACAAAGACACAAACTGAAGTTATCAGTGACAAGTAAGGAAAAACAAAGTGTCTAGGTTTTGTTTTTTTTTTCCAACTTTTTCAATAAAACAATAGCAACAGAAAATGTCAAGAAATAGATTAAATGAGTCTTTGTTTTGATACTTAATGCCACCATACTTGTTAAACAGAAAGGGAATTGTATGCCATATTTACTTGCATAATTGCCGCCCTTTTCTTTCTTGTTTTGTAAGCCACTCAATACAAATAACCTATGCAAAAGTGTATGTACAGCAATTATGCATGGTGACCAATATGTGAGTAAATATGACAAATGAACCAAAATACTGTACACATCAACAAAGCACAAATACTGTGCTGAATTTCAAAAAAAAAAATCTTAACTGGAAATGAAAAGGAAAAGATGCAAGGCCATTAGGTATAGGTAATCACTTTACATGTATCTTTGTAGGACATATGGCAAACTTACCACAGAAGAATAATTCTTAGTAATCAATATGCAACTTGAGAAGAAACATAAGAGAGTAAATGTTTCTCATCCTTCTTGGGCTTTGAAAACACGACTCTTCTGCATGAATTAATTTCTACATGTTAAATAATTAATTTGAAGAGATGACAACTGTAATTTAAGTTAGCTCCTAAACATTGCCTACACTCTTAAAAATAGAAACACTTGTATACAGAAATACATTAAAACAACAAGCAATAACTGATGATTACTTTTAATGACAAATGCTCCATCTTTAACAACAGGAACACATGCAAGGAGAGTGTAATAAGAGAGGATGGACTGAAAGTAGATCCCATGAGGTAAAACCCATCCAAATTCCCCAATATGCCTCAGCTCTGCCTGTCTTGTAGTCTACAATTCTTTGATCATGCATACACCTTTTCTCAAAGTCACATTATAGCATTTCATCTTTACCTTGAGTCTGATCTTCGAATCACTAAGTCTAAAATTAGGGACAGGCATTCATACAGTGCTTTGGGTAAAGAGTATATTAATTTTGATTCTTCTGCTAATTAAATAGCAACAAAAATTACAAATATTTTACTAATGTCATGGCAAGTGAGATTCTGTGAAATCAAAACTGTTAGGAGGTCTGTGGTTCACAAAATTACCCCAAGATATTTACCTTGTCTTTAAAAAACTGAAAGCCAATACAACACATCATAAGCCAACAAAGGTACGAAAAGCATTAACTCTTACAAATTAAAAATGAAACCAAAGAAATTTCATTTCGCCTCATTGTGTCATCCTTTTCTTTGAAACAAAGTTTAATTTCTTCTTCTTTTGTTTAAAGTAATGTGATTGACAGAAATGTTTTATGGCTCTCTTTACCTAGCTGTGAAGATTTTCTAGTTCAGTTTTTCAATATTTTGCCTCAGTTATCAACCGTTTCTAACAATTTCCAACCTGAAAAAAAAAAAAAAAAGGATCCTGTTTTTGTCATGAAACACATTGCATGTTTCTTTGAAGAGAAGTAGTTTGGGCTATAAATTCTTTTCCTTCCAAGGACATACAAATAGAAACCCTGCAAATTTCATCATCATTTTACCACATATTTGTTGTGGAAATTAAAGTCACCTATGTCCTGTCTTTCATTTTTTAATGCTTTCTTTTCTAATATGAAATTGTAGAACTAAATTTAAAATATATTTTAGAGATTAATGATTGGGAGAAATGTCATATCAGAAAATGTTATCCATATTAGACATGGGTAAGTAGATACATTCAAAAGGTCAAAGAGCATGCATTAGGGGTTATTTCTAATTTTAGTCCAGCAAACGTTTGAAAGAAAACTGACTACCAATGTAGACATGTTAAATAACAAGTAGTTCTTCTTTCTTAGACTGCTTTCTTTTAAAACTATCTCAGGAAGAAATCTTGATACATGCTTAACTGTCATAACTGGACTCTCTTCCCACTATGAAAACCTTTTAATCTCTTGAAGCTTTGGCAGGGTTTGTTATCAATGATTTGATTTAGTATGGGGGTTCTCAAACTGTGGTCCGAGGTCAACGACACTGGCGCGTCTTCTGTGAGCTTGCTAGAAATGCACATCGAATGCAGAACATCAGAAATCTGGGTTTGAAGACTCTCCAGGTGATTTTAAAACACATCAAAGTTTGAGAATCACTGGTTTAGTAGATACCAAGCTTAATGATAAAAAAGGCGGTTTATTATTATATTATTATTATTTGTTGCAGTAGTACTAGTCATATTTCTATAATGGGTTGTAAGATATATTTTTTGCAATTATACAGGGTACATGCAAAATAAGCTGGGAATGCTAAGTGGCATCTGTCATGAGGTAATAGAGGACACTCATCATAAGAAGAAAAGTGAGTCTTCATTCCATCCAGCTTAAGCCTCTATAGTTCAATATTCAAGATTCAAAGTGGCCTCTCAAACTTGGTATTCTAGAACCAAAGAATAGCAGCCCATAACAATAAGAGACACATATCTTTAGCCCATGTTTTATTTACAGCATGTGGTCAGTATTATATGATGAATAGATGGTCTACATGAGTGAGGCCAGACTTGACAATGTAGAAATATCAGTATCTATATAATAGGTCAATCTAAAATAGTGGGCAATGAAATTACTGATTGTACTTCTCTGGAATCTTGGCACTCTTAGTTTTCTAACCCTTCTCATTCTTTCTCTCAAAATGAGCTAATAAGATTAAAAAATTAGGGAGGTGGATCAAACACAGTCATAATAGAAAAAGTGTAGACAGAGAACCTAAATGCTCTACTATTGTTAAATAGTGACTATCTTTTATTTCTAAATTATTAGAAGATGAATTTCTTTCTATGACCACTTCAGTAATGCCCAGCTCCCACTGCAAATGCTATTTTGAAGAGAAGGAGAGTGCAGTTTCAGTTTTACATCTGAGTTTATTTTTTCATTTCCTGACTGTTTCAATTGTTATAAGAATTACTCAATTCACTGGAAATATGAACAAGTCATGTATTTTTCTTCTACATAAAAGTGTTTTTTAGGCAGAATACAGACTAAAATACAATGCCAGTAAAAGGACCATAAGGAAGATTTTATCACACTGATCACTTGCTGCGTCTAACTCCCAACTAAAATAGACCTATGACACTCGTCGTAAGTAACATAAGCAACACTTGCCTGGCTCAAGTTTTTTTAATTAATGGAATTTATTTTTTAAAATACTTTCAAGTTCGCAGAAAACTGAAAGGGAAGTACAGAGAGTTCCCATATATCTCTCATCCTCTTTAATATCTTGCAATAGTATGGTACACTTGTTACAATTGATGAACCAATATTGATACATTGTTATTAAATAAAGCTATAGTTTACATTAGGGTTCATTCTCTGTGTTGTACACTCCATGGATTTTGACAAATGTATAATAACTTGTACCCACCAGTATTATACAGAATAATTTCACTGCCTTAAAAATCCCCTGGTAAGACTTAGATGTAAATTATGTTATACTGGTAAAGACAGTTTAAAATCCATTTGGAATAGGTATAGGAGATATTTAATGCTTGTTCTTTACTGAAATCTAAAGAACGCTTCCAGTAAATCTTATATGAAAATATATGGTTCAGGCTCTAGAACCTTGCCACTTGCCTTGGTCTGCACTGGCTGCTAAAACAAATTCCCTGGGTGGCTTAAACAATTATTTCTCACAGTTATGGAATCTGGAAAGTTGAAGATCAAATCTACCTTCCAACACCTTGATTTTGGACTCTCCAGCCTCCAGAACTGTGAGAAATCAGAGTACAGTGTGAATGAACAAGAATGAAATAAAAGGCAGGATTTGCAAACAGGTTTAACAAATGAATTTAGTTAGTTTCCATGTTGATTTTGTCTAAACACACTATGCGATATGCAATAGCTAGTAAAGAATGTATGGATATAAAATGTAACTTTTTATGACTTTAAAATTGAAAACTCAAAGATTTACTGTTTTCTTTCTGCATTTGATGAACTTTTTTATAAGCTCTTCAATTATCTACACCATTGAATGTTTTTCTGTAGGTTAACATTTAATTATCTTATGCAGAACCTCAAATTGGAAATGCACATCACAGATTTTTTATAACCAAGGCCTTTATTTGAATAAAATCACAAATGAAAAGTAAAGCTGAGATAGTCACAAGTCAAGACTCAACCTACTTTTCACTATCCTTTTAACTTAGTCTAAGATTAACTTAGCATAGTCAAGATTTTGAGACTGCCTGGGATATAGGACATTTTTCTGACAATATTTACCTTCAGAATCATTAATGAATGATGGTTTTCAATTTATGTATTTCATATATATGTATATACAGTGATATTAATCATATAATACAGTACTATTTAATTAGAAAAAATAAATTATGCAGGCATAATTTTTGAAGCTTTTTTTCATATTTAAGACCTGTCCCTGATCCCCACACAACTGTTATTGACTGCTATAAGCAGCACCCTGATTTCTTTCTTTCCATTGCTCATTTGGGACCAGGACATCAGGGGCAAAGCAGAGCCCTGAAGAGCAGTGGTAATTTTTTTTTTAATGTTTTTTTTTTTTTTTGGCTAAGTTAGGTCTTCGTTGCTGTGTGCA
Organism: Balaenoptera musculus; assembly: GCF_009873245.2. Lineage (NCBI taxonomy): Eukaryota > Metazoa > Chordata > Mammalia > Artiodactyla > Balaenopteridae > Balaenoptera > Balaenoptera musculus. The sequence continues at coordinate 106,823,792 of NC_045788.1, forward strand.
GGCTTTCTCTAGTTGTGGTGAGCGGGAGCTACTCTTCGTTGCGGTGCACAGGCTTCTCACTGCAGTGGCTTCTCTTGTTGCAGGGCATGGGCTTCGGTAGTTGTGTCACACGGGCTCAGTAGTTGTGGCTTGCGGGCCCTAGAGCTCAGGCTCAGTAGTTGTGGTGCACGGGCTTAGTTGCTCCACGGCATGTGGGATCTTCCCAGACCAGGGATCAAACCCGTGTCTCCTGCATTGGCAGGCAGATTCTTAACCACTGTGCCACCAGGGAAGTCCCAAGCAGTGGCAATTTAAGACCACTTACAAAATGCATGGGGCCCAGTTCAATAAGCCTTCTCTGTTGTATAAATCATTGTATGTGAAATTTTCCTATTTTCTAATATCTCTGCAGGATACACACTGAAATCTTTATTTTCATGGGTCTAAGTTCTTCTCCGTCTAACAGTATTTTAACTTTTCAAACAGAAAATATTGTGAGTTAATAAATATAATTATGTTTGATCCTATTGGTGAATAAAGAACAATTTAACTTAAAAATTATCAAAAGTATAAAAATGATTAAATAATGAAAATATTTCTAAATATTATATTTAGTTCTTGCTACAAGTATATGAATTTCCTATTATATAGAAAACTCTGAAAATAAGGTTCGTTAGGGTATCTACTTTTTTAAAATAGATTTTAGAAATCTGGGTTTCATTCCTATTACAAAATAATAATATTTTATATCACAGCGCATGGTTCATCTAGCTGTTTTATAAAGAAATACATATAGGAAAAGTTAAAATTTTAGCAAAGAAATATTTTGGTATAAAATAGCAAGATTTATAATGATTTTCTGTCCTTTGGGGAGTTCTATTTTAATTCTTTAGCTTCTAAATGGCACTGGCATTACTATGATGTTGCTTAATCTAGCATGAAATGCCACAATAAATAATATATTATACACTGCTCCCCCCACAAATTTGCAATAATTAAATATTCTTGTTGCTTTATCCCTAAGAGAAACTCTAATATATTTATGTATGAAGCTGACAACACAACTTTCCCTTACAGGCTTTGATCCTACTGCAGATGAATCTTAAATCCCTTATTTGTATACAAATCATAACTTTAAAATCAAGGCATTAGGCTAAAATTTTGTTTGAAGTACATAGCTTGTATCAGAAATGCAATTAATAGCTCTCATGAACTCATGCTATAAAATGTGCAACGTTAGTAATATTCTGTAAAGTGTGTTTAAATGTCTTTTAAAATAAACTATCACTAATATCATCTGAAAAACAGGAAAAGTACGTGAAGAATCTGTCTAGAGGAGTGATTTTTATCAACTATTTTATCTTGTCAATTCATTTGTAGAAAAAATAAAGTCAGTGGAACAGTCTGATAGATTTTTTTTCTTCACTGAATTTACTATTTCCTAGGCCAGGTTTTGCAAAGCCTGGACATCAGTCCTCTTGCATGCCTTCCTGAATTGGAATTCCTGGGTGAGAGGACCCTGGAAATACATTTAAACAAACACTTCTGGTGATTCTTAAGCTCGCCAAATTTGAAAACCATGGCCTTGGACGATATATGTAAATGTTTTCAAATGTTTAGTACCAAACAACTCTCTTTCTACATTTCCTGAAGATGGAAAGTATAAGCAAATTGACACCAGCTTCTTTGAAAGCCAGTAGGGAGACCTCTGCTTTTATGTCTGATGATAAGATATCTGTGTATACATAGTTAAACACAAGATTTTATAGTGGAGGTACACTTCATATAGCAAACCCTCAGTGGTTCAGAATGAGGTTCTTTCAAATTCATGACACACCAAAACTGCCTGGTCAACTGGTGAAGGCATTTGCACTTTACCGGCTTCGTTCAGTTTTGCACAATTTATTTTTCAAAACTAAAGAACACATGAAGTCTTCAGGCTAATAATAAGAATTTCAGCTAACAAGTCAAAACAACTTGATAGAGTTCTCAGGAAAAGTATGCCTCTAATATAAAAACAAATACCTGGTGCTTGAAGGAGAAATAGCACTTCCACTCCACTCTTTCCCCCAAAACCCAGAGGCAGAAAGAGAGTTTCAGAAACATACGAGAAATGACAGGCAATGTAAAATAAAGTTTGAATAGAAAATGTGAAAAGCTTGAAATGGTTGCAAAAATCCGTAGGGTAACTGGTAAAGTGCTTATTAGAATTATCAGCTTAAAAAATTCTATGATAAGAATGTAAATCAAAAGCTGCCCCTGGATTGCTTAGCCAGCAGAAAGAACTGAGACTAGGGGATTCCACAGTGTTCCTTAGATAGAAAAAAAGAAAAAAAAATCCACATGTACAGGTTGAAGAGAGAGAGAGGGGAAAAAAACAGGGAAAGAGAGGACAGAGACAGAACCTAAAATGTTTCAGAAGTTTGGGGGGGACTATCCCCCAACTCTAATTTTACTTATATAATAAACATTTTACTGTACAGATCAAAACTACATAGTTGCTCTGACCATTGAGTGGCCACAATTTATATCCATAAAGTGCTAATTTTTTCGACTTTTTTTTCTTCCTTATAAAGAATTTACCTAAGTAGATTCTGCAGCCCAACTTTATTTGTTGACTCTCGTAGTTTTTGGTTTTGTTGAAGACCATTTCACTGTGGTGTTAATTAATCAGCAAATTTTTACAGTTAGAGGAGATTGTCTTAAAGGACATGATATGATTAGCTATGATCATTCACTAATATCACAAGTGAATTATTGGGGTTGGCCAAAAATTTAGTTCGGGTTTTTCAGAAAACCCCGAATGAACTTTTTGGCCAATTCAATAATTTATCAAAATATCTAGCCAGTCTCCTAGCCAGCACCTGAATCTATGAAACACAGAATTTTGTTTCCATACCAGCAGGTATGAATGAAATGGAAGCCCCTGTATCAACACTTTCACTATTTTTGCCCATTTTATTTTCTTACAACTGTACTTTTCTTCACCTCAATCATATGCACAAACTAAGGAAAATATACTTGTTTCTGAATTTGTGCCTATATAAATTATACATATTGAGAAAAAATAAATCACTGTTGCTAAAAAGCAATGAAAAAATTTTGTACTAGCTTAAAAACTTTCAGGTTTTTCTTGAAATGACAATTAAATAACATTAAAAAAAATCAGTGTTTTAGTAATGAAAACCCGTATCAGTCTTGCAATCCATGACTACCCTTTCTCAAATTATCCATAATTGTAGTGTGATGCATTTTGCTAACTACCTGTACTATGTGACCTTAAACAAATTTCATACTATCAACCACGTTTTCTTAATTGTGTATTTCTCCTTTTTATTTTCAACAGCACGGTAATTTTGCAGTAAAGAATATTTCTAATCTCCCCTAGAGCTCCACTTGTCCCTTCAGTAGAGACTGCATCTGGTTGACTTAATTATGACTTTTTCATTAAGTTTATAATACAAGAGCATAACAGAACATTGAAATAGCTTGGGGCTAGAAGACCTGTTATAGTCTTAATACAAACTGGTCATGTGCCATGAAGAGAATTCATTTTATGGTTTTGATTGGTGACCTTCTGTCTCTAAAAACTCTGCCAGTTCTAAAATTCTAGAGTTTATCTACTGTGTTTTTTTTTTAAATTTATTTTATTTATTTATTTATTTTTGGCTGCGTTGGGTCTTCGTTGCTGCGCGCGGGCTTTCTCTAGTTGCGGTGAACGGGGGCTACTCTTCGATGTGGTGTGCGGGCTTCTCATTGTGGGGTCTCCTCTTGTTGTGGAGCACGGGCTCTAGGCGCGCGGGCTTCAGTAGTTGTGGCTCATGGGCTCTAGAGCACAGGCTCAGTAGTTGTGGTGCATGGGCTTGGTTGCTCCGCGGCATGTGGGATCTTCCCAGACCAGGGCTTGAACCCGTGTCTGCTGCACTGGCAGGCAGATTCTCAACCACTGCGCCACCAGGGAATATTTCTTGATTTTCATTTAAGAAACCACATTTTCAATAAAATTATTCTGATTCTAAATTCCCTTTTCTTTGTAAACTTCTTACAGAAAATCATGATATGACATCTTTCTTGAAATGATGTTTTCAATCTAAATTCTGTGGTGTTCTGGAGCTGGTTCCTACCAGACTTGTAAGAGCCTACTGTATGCATAATTTCTCAAAACTCTGTGTTCAGTTATGCCAATTTATCTTGAAATCAGCTATAGTTGAAGTATTTTAACCATGGAATTTGGTAAATGCTGCAAATCATGGCTTTTTACCCCCAGAGAGCCCGTTGTTAGGCTTTACCAACACACCACTTGGATTGGACCTAAATGATCTTTATGATGCCATTCAGTATGGAAATTGATATTTTTTATTACAGTTATTTTTTATCATAATCCACGATTTAGTAATAGTTTCTCTCAGAAAAAAAGACTCCACTTATTTAGATAGGTATGTTTTAAATCACAGAACCTAATTTAACACACTAAAGTGTATTGAAATTTTACTGATGTTACCAGTACTACAGAGTTCTAAACTTTGAAGTTTCTATGAACATTTAACCCAGCAGGTAAAGCACACATGGTTTGTTGGGATTTCCAGTCATGTCCATGAATCCTATTGCAGCTCAGTGCAAATTCATCTTTCCCGAGTCTTATGTTTGCTTCCTAAGCCTTTATATACTCTAGTAAGACGCCTAGAGTAACCTCCTTTCTAAATCATATTGCTTTTCCACTCTATCACCACCATACAATAGATCAGTTTATAACAGCATGTCTTCTTGGTACCATGTCAAACTGTATATAACCTACAGTAACACATTTTTCAAAGGCAGAATGCATTATTGTACTTCAGGGTGCCCCTGTCAAAGTATGGCTTGAACAGTTATCCACTGTATTGAAAAAAGACACCTTTGCATCCTTTGCATGGGATTGCCGTTGATAAGGCTATTGGCCTACACAATTTGGTCTGCCATTAGAAGCAGACTATACCACCGGCTCTCAGGTGGGTCACTAGATCTGTTATTTGAGGCTGCTATTTCTTTGTGGTTCTGCCTCTTTCCTTTCCTAATATATGTTCTTCATCATGATCATTATATTTCTTCTGTACACTTGTTTCTTTTCTGTTACTATCACCAACAAAGAGCTTTAATTCATGATGTACTTCAATGTCATTTTGAAACATTTTTTCTTCCTTCCCTCTGATGGTCTTTTTCAGTGTATAACTTGGCTGTTGCTAAAAGCAACTTGTTCTCAATGGAGTTAACTGTTTTTAACTATTTTGCAAAATCAGACATCATATGGTTTTTCTAGTTTGTTTTATTTCTTTTTTAAAGCAAAGTCCATTTAAAAATTTCCTTGATTAAAATAGAAAATAGAAAATTATGAAGGCAATCTAATAATAGTGCATATGCACATTGCAGAAAAATGGCATATATGTGTGAAAGTAAGCTGTATGAGAAAAATCAGCATATAATAATAATCAAAAAGTAAAAGAAATAGGTATAAAATAGAAATGGGTGAAATCAGACACAGTGCTCAAGAGTACATTTGCCTAAAAGTTTCCCTAATGCTAGAACACTAGATTAGTTTAGCATGACTCTAGAATAAACATAAACATTCTTTAAAAGTCATTTGGTAAGAATTAAAATTCACAAATCATGGGATATGATGGGCCTCAGGGGTGGTATGCATACAAATGCACATAGTTATGTACTTTATTATTTTAACTGGGGTTTGAAATGAGAACATAATTTGGAATAGCTCTGTTTTACTCCTTTTATTGCTGGATCAAACTTGGTAACTAACATGAGTTCCTTCTTGTCCTTCTCCCTTTACTTGTTAAGTACAGTGATTAAACCAGGGAAGATACAAAGAGAAGTAATCAGCAGGCTGAAGGGAGAAAAAGAGTGATTACAGAGTACTCAGGAGACATCACTAGTGCAGAATTTATATGCAAAACTGCTCAGAAAACAAAACAGGGTGTTAATATCTACACATTTTCCACTCTCACATCTATCATCAATTCTTGAGGTTTTTTTAAAAAAATACAGTTGTCCCAGAAAATTTGGTGCCAACTAACTTCTGAGGTATCTGCAACCTTCACACCTAATCACAAGGTTTGCTCAATTTAATTTCATGAATATGTCTGCATTTAACGTTAGCTCTTCACGGTGGCCTTTATCACATTTAACCCAAGTTAAGGCAAAGGTCTATTAATAGGTCTCCCTGCCCTATTCCCTTCCCTCTCTAATATCCTCTGCCATGCTTTCCAAAGTAGTCCTGCAAAATTTACATCTTGTCGTATCACTCTTCCATTTAACTTCCTTGGTGAGTCATTATCACATTGTAATGTCAAGTCCAAATTTCCTGGTATAGCACAAAGTTTCTTTATAATGTGGCACCTGTCTACATCTCTGTAATACCATGTCTCCCCTGAACCACCTAGCAAACTTCTCAACTCTGAAACTCATTAGGACTCAACTCTAACATCACTTTACTTGATCCCCAGTACTTAATATGATGCTAATAATAATTAAATTTCAGGAGAATTCCATTTTGATGTCTCCATTTCCCCAAGTAAAACCTTATAACATCAGTTATACCCTTCTTCTGGAAGATGAGAAAAAGCATTTTGGACTTTACCAAGAATAATGTGAAATATTTGTAACTTAAAATGTCAAAGGACTTCTGTGGAGCTTGCAAACATTAAAGTCTCTATAATGTGGGTCTCTGGATTAAGCCACAAATTGTGTGAAAGCCACAAGTTGGCTTTTAGCTAAAATTTTGTGCTTATTTATTTTTAAACTCTATGGAAAGACTATTAGTTGTATTTTTTCTATATTCCCAAATAAGCCTGTGGTAACATCTAATTGGAGCAAGGTACTTCCTCAAGGGGTTTTCAAATATGCTTGCTCCTACAGATGTAAGAAAAAAGAAAAAACAGATGCTCTTAAGAGACAGAAAAAGGCCCAGTCCCCTGCAGAGAGAACATCTCCTACTTCATGCACTCCTCAGAACAAGGAGGAAAACTCTATTACTTAGACACCTGTTATGTGGGTGCATCTCAGATTAGGATTATGGACAATCTAACTCTGGTTGGATGGCAGAAAACAAGGGTGATATCTCTGTAGTTTGTATGGTAGAAAACATTTTTTAAAAAGTATTTTGCTACTCTATTTAACCTCTTCTACTTTCTCAAAATTCAAAACATATCAAATTCAGAAATTATGGAATAACTGGTCCATGAAAAAGATACATTGAACTTTAAAAAAATATTTTTGTCATCTATTCCAGAACTATGTTAGAGTCACCTTCAACTATTACTTTCTTGGCTTTTACATTCAAACTCTTATGCATTTTTTGTTCATTTAACTGAACACTTAGGGTTAGTATTTTCTTCTATGGGCAGTCACTCTGATTCTCCCAGCTATATTTAGTGCACTGGATATGTCCACTCTGGGATGAAGTAAGAGAGTAGCACTGACATATATACACTACTAAATGTAAAATAGATAGCTAGTGTGAAGCAGCTGCATCGCACGGGGAGATCAGCTCAGTGCTTTGTGACCACCTAGAGGGGTGGGATGGGGGGGTGGGAGGGAGACGGAAGAGGGAGGGGATATGGGGATATATATATACATATAGCTGATTCACTTTGTTATACAGCAGAAACTAGTACAACATTGTAAAGCAATTATACTCCAATAAAGATGTTAAAAAAAAAAAAAGAGGTGGCATAGAAACACCAGAGTAAGATAGGTGTAGATCAGTCAAGAAATGACAGTTCTAAAGAGCGAAAAGTAGAAAATTGTGAATGATTTTCAGGAGGTCAAATGGACAAGCTTCATGATGGAGCATGAAGAAAAAAGTGGTTTCAAGATGATGTGTATGTACATAGAAGGTAGTCTTATTTACTAAGACAGAGAACATTGGAGGAGGACCAGATTCGAAGGAGAACATCAATGAGTTCATTCTCGGACATGAGGAGAACTCAATTAGGTAGTTAAGTATATTGTTCTGACGTTTAGAGAACAATAATGCAAACAAACATGGCAACAGTTATTATTATAGCTATATATTAAATTTGGTTTTGAATTTTATCAGAGGTAAGATTAAAAAGCAGTACACACTGTATTGAATAATTATTGTTCAATTAAAGAAAGCTCAGATATTTTTGTGTAGAATATTTCTCCAATTTTATTGGAATTTTTTCAAATGACTTTTAATTATATATACAAAAATGGACAGTATATTTTAGTAAAAATTTCAGATAATTAGTAAATATTCTTCAAACAGAACTTCCTGGTATTGCTTCTTCTCCAAATCAAAGGCCATGATGAAGTTCTAAGGGAAAGAACTTTATAGAGGAATTGAGATGATGCAATCCAATTGTGCAGCATTTGTATAATCAATACAGCAACAAAGCTTAATACAAATTTAGTCAAATAGATAGAAAAGTGTCTCTTGGATGGTTCCCCAAAATAAACTATTTCAAAGACTTTTTTGCAAGTGTTTTTTTATAGTCTATTCACTACTAAAACTATCTGTGAAGGCCTGAAATGACTCTCTCAATATATAATGGCTTATATTTTGTGCAATGTTCCATACAGAGGGATGTTTAGAGGTCAGGGATGTAGAATCTCATTCTACTTGAAAACGTAGGAGCTTTTAGTTAGTGCTAGCTCAGAAAAGGCTTTTCAATTTATGAAAGAATGTTAGTTTCATAATTCATGTGAAGCTAACATTGAGAAAAAAGAAATTATTGAATTTGTTAAGAAATTTGAGTCAGAGAAGCAATATCACAGAGATATTAAAGATTTGATGTTTGACTAACTGGACTTCAAGTTGCCCTTCCACTTGTAGAGGGCACCATGGATGGTTAGTTCCCATCTCTGGCTCTCATTCTCTCCTACTGCAGTACCAGGATAATAATAGTTGTGCCATGAGGACAAAATGAGATAGCAGTAGAAATCTCTTAGCACAGTGTTAGGAACAGAGTAGTGACTCAGTTAATTTATTTGTATTATTATCAATCAGTAATACTAGGTCAGGTCACTAAAGCTTTTATAGTATAAAGAAATAAAGAGATTTTAAGTAAAATATACTTAAGGATTTTCTAAATGGATGCTGTATTCTGATAGACCTTTCAGAGTGACCAATTGCAACACAACCCAAAACTCTAATTTGTCTCTCAGGTTCTCTAGTATTACATATTTAACTACTGAAGATGTCTAAACATTTGCATTAAAGATTTATTCAACAGTTAGCTATATCTTAAAATCAGTCCTACTTCTTATAATTTTTCATGACAGAAGCATATGTCCAATACATTCTATATGTCTATCACATATAATACAACTTAATATAAGAAGACCTATGCAAACTGCTGAAGTGTTTTTTACTACTCCAAAATGTGTCAAAACCATTTTCTCCCACATTGATCTTGGCAGTAACAAAGTTTAAAAGAGCTGAAGTTTAGTAAAGATTTTATTCAAAGCAAGCAAGCAAGCCTGATAGCAAATTTTGTACATTTACAATGTTTATCTTACTATAATCTCAAGATATGTAAAGAAAAAGCCATCAATATCTACTCTATGCAGATGTCCTAAAATTTATTTTTATCTTTTATTTTTAGAAGTATTTTTATTTCTATATTTTTTATATTGAATATTTTAGAAATATTTAACTCAAGCAGTCATATCTCAAAATAGAATTAAAAGAAGGTTATCTTCACTTAGATTTTCCTTGAAGGTTGACTTTTTTTCCCTAAAATATATAGAAATTTATGGTTTGTAGAAGGTTTGGGACAATCAAATAAATAGTCCAAAAAAATACTTAACTCTCATAATCATCGGACGTGTTTTCCAGCATAAACCATGAAAATATCCTTCCTAACGCTTCTCCTTTACTCTTTTTCAAACTCTGAGTTTATTAAAAATACCCAATTATCTTTTCATAATTGACTGTTTCTTATGAGGAAGACAGAATGTACACACACATATGCAACAGACGAATTTGTATGTAATCACTAAAATTATCACTAGGTCATAAGGGCCAGAAGATGGAATGAAATGGACAAGACAGACATCTTACAGAGAAAGAATGCTATGCTGAATGAAGAGAGGGAAAAGGGTGAGATGGCCTGATGATGACATGTAAAATTTCCAAAATAAATTCTTGACTCTTTCAAAAGTTTAAAATTCCAAGGCAAACTCAAGCTTACAAGCTAAATAAAAGAATTCAAAACTAGCACAATAAACAAAGGTGTAATCTATATTTAAAAATTTGATTACTTATATCTGTATTTAAAATATGCATGTCATATATCCATACATAAAATATATATTATACATAGGCCTAACTAAAATTATTAATTTGATTTCCACTTCCATGTAAAATTCCATGCTTTTTTTTACATCTCAACTGGTGGAGGCCAGTTTTTGAACATTTGATTAGTTTTCACACAATATGTAATTCAGTTATGGAACTTGACAAAAAATACAATACTTAAAGATTTTTTTAAATTAAATGCATTTTTAGCATGTCATATCAGCAGAGCCTTTGTGCTCAGCACTTTTCTGCTAAACACATATGATAGCTTAGGGTAGATAAAAGCGTGATAAGAAATGCTTTCCTTATATGGAATCTTCTAGAAGTCAGAAATCTAAAAACAAGATTATATGTACATGTCAAAATATATATATTCCCATAAACAAACTGATGTATATGCATTTGAGTGTTTGATAATATCTAAGTTTCTTACATTAATAAAAATGCTTCTACTAAGTTTCCTATTGTCAAAAACAGAAAACGTGACTTATCAAAAATAAGATCTCTCCTAAGATGTTTCTATATTATGTTATATGCAAACTGCATGTCAGAAGAAATCCTTACTGACTCAGATGGCCAAGTTTTTTTTTCCGTAAAAGCGTTCCAAAAAATATGCACAGATATCCTGGTGTACAGTATTAACTACTGAGGAATTAGGTACAAGCAGAACTTCCCTTGAGAAAGAAGGTATGAATATCAACACGTGAGGATCCCACTGTAGTGTTTGGTCCAATGCACTTTCCACTCAATTTCACCGTCTGATATGCAGTGAAGAACTACATCTTTAAAATTTAAAGAATACAGTGTCATTTAATTCACATAGAAACAACTCAAGCAATATAAAATTGGCATGAGGTAGGCATTAACATCTAGTAGGGCTCTAGAATATACAAAAAAACTAAAGAAATTCATGCACCTTTTCTTAAAATATAGTACCACAGAAAGTCAAACAGAATAACTACTAGTTCAAAGCAAAAACATCTCAAAAAGTAAAGTTTCATCTTAGCCTTTCAAGTATGTTTACTGTGAGGTAATGATGCTGAAAACATGGTTTCTAGCAAATCATTAAATTATTCATTACATTATCAAAACAGATTATATATATATGTGTATATATATATATATACACATATATATGTAAACATTAGACATCAATTTAGAAATGATTTACTAGTCCTTCAGGATGGTTGAAACACAATTTCTTTTTTTTTTTGCAAGGTTCTTGTCCCAAGGGATTGAGATTGATTGCTTTGTACAATTCATGGTGACAAAAAGATTTACAGTTTTTGATCATAGCTCCTAGTACAGGCATTGGCATCTTGAGGTATTACTTGAAAAACTGTGCACATTTTAAGATGAATTGGTCCAGAGGAGGACCTCTGGTGAGTTCCTGCACTCGTATTGCAAAGTCACAATATGTTTTGACATTCCGTTTCACTGCTTTGGTCAGCCCTCCTAGTTCATACATTTAATAACAAGTTGATGGATTTTTTTTATATTAGGTGCTTCAAAGTTTTATTAAGAAAAATATTCTTTTGTGATCCACATAAAAGTAAAATATGAAGAACAATACCCTATACAGAATTAAAAAAAAAAACCTAAGACAAAAATCTATAAAGGAGGTGACCAATAAATGAGTAAACCTATTTAGTTTGTTGTCCTTTCAAATATGAGTGTAGTTATATAACAGGAGCATAAATGTAGGTAGGAATTGAACTCATAACTGAATTTATCTAATTTTCAAAAATCTACCTACTATTACTGTGGCAAAATACTACCATTTTCTGTAATTATTAGTGGCTAATTCTGTGGAAAGTAGAATGTGCTTCTAATGTACAATTTAAGGATCCAAATAGATTGGTCTGTTGTTTATACTCCTTCTTTTTTTGTAAGTTGTTGTTGTTGTTGTTAATAGAAATGGTCTTTGTTTCAAATGTCTCTATCCATGTCAAATTTCAATGATGGTTTAAATAATAGTGGTTATTTAATTTAAATAAAAATATAATACTTATACTATCTAATTCTGGAAGGAACAATGAAGTGGAAATAATGTATTCATAGAATTATATTAAACAAATCTGTATTTGAAAAATACTATCTTAGGTATTATACTACTATCAAAACTCAGTAAGAGCAATTATAGCATCAATTAAATAACGATAGTTAAACTAAAGATATAAATCAAAATTACTTTTAACGAGAGAAAACACAAGCAAATATGCTGTCATCATGGCTGTCCAGGGTCAGCTACTGTGAAAGCTGAATTAAACCTGCATGTGACCCTGAATCCTTGTGCCCTTCCAACATGAGTGACCCTTCTTCTTCCTGGGGGGCCTGATGATCCAGGGGATCCCTGATACTTGCAGGCCTCTGTGGGCTGTGTGTGGAACTACAAGAGCAAAAGGTTCACTTGAAAAAGGATGGAACTTAAACTCGTATTTCACTAGTATCTTTTCTTTGATTGCTAAGCTTTCTCTCTGTCAACAGAGCTGCCATCCAACTTTCTTGAACTCCTTCCTCATAGAAAAGAGTCTGGTTTTGATAGAAGGAAATGGTTCTTTACAATTCTTTTTCCATGTCTTTGGCCATCTTCCTGTAGAAGTTCCCCTTCAAATATGTGCGTTCATGTTCTTATACACTTTGGGAAATTTCTTCTTTATGTCTAAGCAGTGAATTTCTTCCTCAGTTGATTTTCTCTGAAGTTGTAATCCATTTTCATACTTCAGGCAGTATTTGACATTTCATTTGAAGCTTCTAAATCTCACTTTCAAGCTGTGCATTTTCAGACTTAAGATACTTGCTCAGTTTGGAGACTTATTTCTCCTGTACACTCTTCATTCATTTGATTTTCTTCACCTAATTTTCTGGATGTTTCTTGGGTTTTTTTCTTTCTTTCTTTTTTTTTTTTTTTGGCCTTGCTGTTCGGCTTGCGGGATCTTAGTTCCCCGACCAGGGATCAAATGGCATTGAAAGCTCTGAGTCTTAACCACTGGACCACCAGGGAATTCCCATTTCTTTTTTTTCTTTCTTTCTTTCTTTTCTTTCTTCCTTTCTTTCTTCCTTCCTCCCTTCTTTCCTTCCTTCCTTCCTCCCTTTCTTTCTTTCTTTCTTTCTTTCTTTCTTTCTTTCTTTCTTTCTTTCTTTCTTTCTTTCTTTCTTTCTTTCTTTCTTTCTTTCTTTCTTTCTTTCTCTTTCTTTCTTTCTTTCTTCTTGTTAGGAAACAACATCATCAATGAGTTTCTTCAAACCAAATCCTGACTCTAGGTGAACTCCATCTTCTGATTTAATCTTTTCCTCTCATCCTAAGTTGCTCTCCATGCAATCTTCTCTAAAGAGATCAGGCAAACTTATGATATTCAGCATGGCTTCAGTCACAGATTTGTTTATAGCCTCTCTACCACAAAATGTGTTTCCCTCACACATTTTCAGTTTTCAAGCATTTCTTTCTGTTCCTTCAGTTCCTGTACTCTTTGCTTCCATCCTGCATTTTCTTGAGCAACCAGCTGCAGACTTTCCATATGATGAGTATTTTCATTTGAATCCTCCATTATTTTTTTCTAAAGTTGCTCTACGTTGGTCTGAAAGGCTTTCAAAATGCTTTTTCCATTAGTCATTTGGGATGGGGGGATTTTGATGCATCTTTGAATGATTTTTGTCTGCCCTTGAAGACAAACCATCATCAGTCTATGAAATGAAAGTGTAGGGGCTCACTTTTCTCTCCTTTTTTTGAGAAAGTCTACTGTGTCCTAAAGTGATGACCTGTTCAGATTTTTAAGTGCTGCCTAACACAGCATTTATAACTTTGGAGTGTTGGCCCCCACCAGAGGCAACTTGAGTGCTTCATAGGCTTGTGTAATTAGTTCAATCTTCTCACAGATTTCTTCATACTTCTACCCAGGCAGAAAACCTTTAGAGTAGCATTTTTATCTTGAAGTATGTTAGTTCTTTAATATAAAAACCACCATAGCAGTGAATACCAGAATATTCCAGAGACCTGAGACATGTCTCATGAATTGACAACACTAGCAGAGCCCTGCACAGGGCCCCAGAACAAACTGGAAGATATTTTTGTGGCAGTCAGCAGGCCCTCCATGGCTCTGAAGGCATAGCAGCTCTGCCTCTGGTTTCCAGTATTCTGTGAGTCACAAGTGACCACGTGGAACCCTGTGGAATGTTTTATCTCTAACAAGGTAAACAAGTGCCAGACAACCAGGACAGACTATCACTTGGGTTGAGGTAGAGGGAAAGTCATCCAGATTCTAGAAAATAGTTCTAATTTGCTCTGCTTACAGCTCAAACGGAAATAAGTAAGAGTAGATATCCAGTTTACCAGCACCATTTGTTGAAAAGACTGTCCTTTTCCCATTATCTTATTATTTCAAATGATAAACATCTTTTTTTCAAATGATAAACATTGAAGGGTATTTTCATAATTTTGAAAAGTAATGAATAGTACTAATATTACTTATATTTATAGACTGTATAACAGGGAACTTCAGTAAATATTGGGTAACCACAACATTTAGACATTGTGATCTGTTGCACCAATAAAATAATAATCATTACCAGTCTCATGAGAAATACTAAAACTAAGTTATAAAATTACTGATGACGTTATCAAAGAAAGGAGGCTCAAGTTACTGCTCCTGCTGTTACAGTAAATGCAAAAATAGTGAGGCATAAAAAATTTAGATATTAGTAATAACATAATTTACCAAGAAAAATTAAATTTGAGCATCTCCTATACCTATTAAATAAACAAACAGCAAAACATTAAAAATCTCCAATTATGTAAAACTAATGGTTAAGTTCTCAATATGGTTAAGGAAAAACATTTTTGCAAGGTTGGACTTTTGACTACAGAAACAATATTGAAAATATAAGTGAATATTTATCTTATAAACCAATTAATTATCATTTTATCACTAGTTTAAAGTAGGTTAACTATATGTTTACTCTTCATGGCAGATGAGCATTTAAAACATGAGCATATTTTTTTAATTGCATAAAATGTATAATCTTAAAGAAATATCAGAAATATCAGAAATATCAAGAATAGCTTTCAGTCACTGTTGTATAATTTGTATAACTGTAACTCAAATTATGTAAACTTCACATTGATTCCTTATTATCATTTGAGAATCTTAGTTTCAATGGGATTTTTTTCTAGCCAGTACACGAAATATTGTTCTCATTACACAGAACAGTTTATAAACTCCCTTGTATTTTTACTCTTCTCTAAGGAATACACAAACTTTTCCAGAGAGGCATATAATTCCATTTGAAGTAAAGTTTCAACCTCATCTGTTCTGTATGCATCTTAATGCTGGAATTATCTTCATTTATATTTATTAAATTATAGCTCGGCATTTATCAATTTTGAATTATATTATGCTTTTTTATTTATTTAAATCTGTATTGAAATCAATTCCTTTTAAAATAATTGCATTAAATTATTTTTAACACTAAAATAATCAATTTTTCATGACCTTTTGAAACCATACATATATACCTCATTATGCATTCCTTTTTATTTGGGTGTTTCTGTTTTCCAGCCATAAGATGACATTATAAAAAAAAGTCACAAACAGCTGCTCTTTACCTGAATTTTCAAAGCATCATATGTTGAATGTTATGGTCTCTTAGGAGAAAAATATGGGAAAGTAATTTTGTGAAGATCAGTAAATATAAACTTATAACCGGAGATTGTGTTTTTGTCTTTGCATGAAAGTCATCTTCTTATAATTCTACATGTTAGATGTGCTGAGCATTTCCAAGCAGAAATGGGGATGCGAAAAGATAAAGAACTTAGCAATAATAATACTCTACAATCTCTTTACTCAAAACTCTGTTCTTCCCTCTGACACAAACAGTAGTTTATAAATAATGCTCCAATACATATATAAATCATGATAAATGAAGTCTGAGGAAGAGAATACAAAATGTGGACTGGCTCCAAATTAGGCCATGGTTATATGGGTATAATGAGTCCAGTTAACTTTATCCAGATTATTAACTGTGAGTGTCAGGACTGAGATTTAAAAAAGCAAAAAACTTTTAAAATTAGTGTCGAATTTAAGGAGCATAGTAATACACAACCTCTTAAAGATAAAGGTTTGAAAATAAAATGGTCTAGTAATAGGTAAAGGCAAATATATCACCATTTTTAGAAATAACTTAGTGAAGATTTAAGTAACAAAAGAGGTTACAGTTTATCTTGAATCTTTTAAAATTAATATCAGAGAACTCCAATAGCAGAACACTTGAAAGACAAGTTCAATATTTTCTGTTCTGTATCAATTCATCTCTTTCTAGAATGTTAACTCTTCCATATGTTTTCATAGTTCTTCCTTGAGATTTTTCTCCCTAGGTTGGTATACAACTTCTGGTAGCCATGAGTTTATAACTTTATAAAATGTATGGCTCTTAGAAGATTCTGAGCCCTTCTTTGAGCTTCAGATATCATTTCTGCATAGATGACTATTAAGTATCTACCTTTAGCATTCACCTTAGTTCTGTGACTCATAACAGCCTTCTCCCATCACCTATATGTACTTTGGAAATTTCTAATTGTTTATACCACCATCACTTCAAAATTAATTAAAATTTAATATCTAAGTCAAAATCTTCAACCTTCTTTTCAACCCCCTTTTCCTTTGGGCCTCAATATACCTGTCATATTTACTATCAGGTTCTAAATACCCAAACTCAAAATGTAATGGTCCAGTCACTTTTTGATTCATTCCTTTTCCTTAGTACATACATCTGGTAAGCCACTATTTTTGCTAATTTGCATTTTTACTGTTTCTTTTTTTTTTCTTTTTTTTATAGCCTTACTTACCACTAGCATCTTAGTCTAGGACTGTTTCGCTTAATACCTGGACTACTGCAGTTATTTTCTAACAAGCCCTCTTGCCTCCAATTTTTCTATACTTCATCTCGACCTGTACATTGCATCCCTGAAAGAAATTGTTCATGAAACTCAGCCTTGCGAGTTGATCAAAACCTTATTTGCTCCCAATGTGCTAAATGGAGCATGGAATCATTATCCGGATAGTTCTCAGTAAGCTACAAGGAAGAACCAAAATTAAAAACGCTAATAGCTAATAAGGATAAATATGAAAACCTCCACGTGGGTAAGAAAAACACTACTACAGGTGAGGAGAAGCTGGTTGAACAGCAATATGTGTTTTGTTTCAGTTTGTTTTTTAGGTATAGGATTTGAATTGACTCTAAATTTACTAAGCATCTTTGTGAAATGATGCTACCCACAAAGAGAGTTAATATAATTCTTGTGTCCAGAAAAATAACTTCGCTTTATTTCATACGGGCCAGAATTTAGCTTGAGAATTGTTTTAAATTTGGGGGGCTGATTTAATAACCTAATAAACTAAATGTCATCAGTGGAAGTGTTAGAAGGATGAATGTTCTGCCTAAAGAAGAGTAAGAGGGCTCACAGTAACTGTTGAAATATTTAAAGGCTGTCATGTAGAAGACAAATTAAATTTATTCTGTAGACTCCAGAGAACAAACTAAGATATTAGTAAACGTTTTTTTTTGTCTCAACATGAATTAAAAATTGATAATAATTGTAGCTGTTAGTTCCCATAGCTTGTGTTGCAGTTAAGTCTCTGCATTAATGGAAACACTTCAGGTTAATATCTATTAGGAAAGTTATCTCAGCTCTACAAAGGGGGAAAACATCTACATGAGTGAAAGGGACTTCTGCAGTCTCTTTTCAAGTACTTTGGGTATTGGATTTGGATACTTAGATTTAAAAAGATCATTCCTTGATAGATCAGGAAAAATCTAGCAAGACATGCGTGCTTAGCTCAATACCTTCAGCTTTACTGAATATTTAAAAGTACAGTTCTAAGGTCCTGGGATCTGTACTATTTTATCTTTTTAAGTTGTTTTGCATGACTATTACTTCTTCTCTACCAACAGTTGAATGTCTTTTTTTCTTTACAACTCCCAATTTTCTCTTTTTCCAATAATAATACCCTTCCAAAGTATGATGCACAGCTTATAAAAATAGGTTTTATGTCATTTGCAACTGTATAGAGGCTGGTATTTCTCATCTCAAATTCATTGTAGAGGGAATTCTTTCCTAGTGATGGATCTGAGAGTGATCTGGCCACAACCCCTTCAGTCTTTTGATCATCAGTATTGATGCAGCGAATCCAAATGACTGGGGAGAGATGATCAGCTCCCTCGCCCCTGCATGTGTATGTTCTAAAAGGTCTGAGAAGATCACATTTTCAGGCAAACAATACATAAACAGATATGTAACGGATCTATGTTTTAGCGGATGAGATGGTTATGCTTCCTTGCTAAGAATGGCCTGCTTGGCTGGCACTTAGACCAAGACATTTTTAATGTCTTTATCAAAACCAAGATTACAGTACTATATAGTATAGAATAATTCCCATTTGCATCCTCTATCTTGTCAAATCTGGACTACTCATTTTCCTTTAAGCATGCCATTTTCAAATGGGGCTCAAGTCTTTACCTTTACCTAAAAGCCCTGCACTTGGCTTGTCATTCATACCAGTCCACCTATGCCCACAAAATCTGGGTTAAGTCCTGCTTCTACCAGAAAATCTTTTCTAATTACGCCTAAACATCACTGAACTCTTCCCTTTATAAGTCTTCTTTGTCTTTATTTATCTATGGATACACCTTTGGAACTAATTGTCTTTCATTTAAAAATTTCTGTTCACTCTTTTCACAACTAAACATACTATTTCTCTTCCTCTCTACTTTTTTCTGTCTTCCTGTTTTTAGTCATTTTTTTTTTCATTCAACTAACATCAATTGATCTCTTTATAACTGTGTTAGGATCTAGAGTTACAGAGACAAGAGACACATTTCACATCCTGCTGAAACTCTCAACCTATTGGGAAGGAGAAATAAATGACTGTCAAATTCAGTCTGATCATAGGTACTTCAGTGGAGGTATCAACAACTACTAATGAAGTCCAACCACTAACTTTTTCGACTCTAGTCACTACGCATTTAAACCAAACCTGGTTTTTCATAGGTGGATGTATGTGTGGCTTTCTGGAACATCTTTCTTCACCCTCTTCCTAATATCACATGACTATAACTAGATAGCTGCCCTAAATAAATGGCAGTGACACTGAACTTGAGACAAATAAGAATTAACCTTTACAATTTGGCTATGAATGAAGGAGACTGTTATGTACAGGATAATCATAAAGCTGAGAAATTTTTAAAATGATTTTTAAGTTGGTTGAGACTTGAAAATGTTTTTATGCTTAAACAAAAAGTCAGTAGAGATCATTTATCCTTGCTCATGCACTTGAATACATTTTATGCTTATTCATTTTTCAGAACAACAATTGGTTAGTTTAGGTTCTTCAAGAAGCAGAAACCAAAACAGAGTTAAACCTACAAGAGACTTATTGGAAATATCAGTGAAACATAAAGAAGAGGGAGCAAGAGGAGGCAGGGAGAGTCTTTGGATCAGATTCAAGTCTCCTACCTCTGAAAACAAGAAGGAAAAGAAAGGAGAATTGGGTAGGAAGAGCCTTAGAGTGCAACACAGTTCTAAAGGAGTTTGGGCCAGGCTGACACACTGAATGTAGAGAGGCATCCATGGATACTGAGGGGTGTGTGTATGTGTGTGTGATTTTCTTCTTCAGTGCTTTGAAAAGGAGAGAGAAAACCAAAAGATCCATGGTTGAAGAGCAATTGATTAAGTTAAGGATATCAACAAAGAACTAACCAATGATTTTAAAAGTGATGTGTTTTTGAAATGGAAGTGAAAGCAAGTAGTGTTGATTGCTTCTTCAGAGGATGATAACGTAAGCAAACTATTTTTAAATTAAAAAAAAATTCTTTTTCAGAGTCTAGCATGATGTCTTGCATTGGATATTTGTTAAATAAATATTATCTGGAAAACAAATGTATAATCCAATCTTTGTGACATATTTTTCAAATCATTCTTCTGTTCCTTCTTACAGGTAGTTTCAGGTTTGATTTACTGTGCCAATTGTGGCTTCAGAAATTACAATGCTGACTCATTCTTTTACTTTAAAAGAATTTGTAAAATATGCATACATTTTTAACATTTACTTGCCCTTTTATCAATAATTTTCTTCAGAAAATCATTAAATAGGGAGAGTAGAAATAACATGAAATACATTTATTGATAAAGTACTTTGCAAATATCAAATGAATAGTCACATACTTGGCCTTGGAATTTTGAAGGCAACCCATTGTTTTTCCATTTGATTGCACACACATTACATGGAATCTAGAATTTTTATAATGCATAAAATCATAAGAGGCAAAGGAAAAATACTCTACTAGAAAAGTGCCGTTAAGAAGAATCAGAAAGATAGAAAATATTTTGGTGACTGTAAATACCCTGACAAAAGAAGGATTTGAGGGGCACAGATGGTATATTCTGAATCTAGAAGACTGGGACTTGGGTTAGAATACATAATATAGGGTACATATAGAATACTGGACATAGAATACAGATAGAAATGTAATATAGAGAAAAAATATAGAAAAAAAGAATAAAATTAAATAGTTGGGTCATTTTCAAGAACATCTCACAAGTATATGTTGAAACTGTCTGACTACAGACTTAATGAGAGCTGTAAAGGGAAAAGGGAAAGGAAGGAATAACAGTAAAAATGTCTAGGACTAAAGATTTCAGGAAATTGTGGTAATTTATTGGGCAAAAACAACTGGAAGGCAATAGAAATATATGTATGGCCACACATATAAGGGCATAGTAATGGCATTATTGTAAGACACAGGATATGTTATTTTTTTCCAAACAAGTAAGTATTAATATACATATACTACTGGGACCCAACTGGATTAGAAACAAAGGCTGGAAAACTTTGGTGAAGAGGTAACTCAAAAACATGTTAGAAAAGTATATACTAAAGAATTTAGCTTTACCCAAAGCAGTCTGGTCTTTATCCTTGGCTTTTGAGAGGCAACCTCTAAACCCTTGAAATTCCATAAGGTAAGTGATAGGAGTGTCTTTGTTATTCAAGGTGAGTCCCTCTGACCACACCTAGTAGTTTATGGGAAAAAGATGATTCAGGTTGAGGCTGACCTCACCTAATAGTCTTAGGGTAGGGGCTGGCCACAACAGAAAGACTGGTCTTATGAGTTAGGGTGGGGTTTTCGACCATGTGATATCAGTTCATCCCTCCTGGAAGGTGTAGGGGGTACTGGAGATTGAGTTTAACCACATGGGCAATTAAGCAATCAATCATACCTATGTAATTATGGAGCATAAAACTCTGGATACTGAAGTCTGAGTAAGTTTCCCAGGTTGACACTGTATATATATATATATATATATATATATATAATCACACATTGATGGCAGCAGGGAAGTACACCCTGAGAACAATGGAAGCTTTGTATTTGGAACCCTCCCAGACTCCGCCTTATAGGACTCTTCTTTTGGCTTCCTCTAATTTGTATCCTTTCCCTATAATAAATATTTAAATCAGGAGTATAATAGGTTTCAGAGAGTTCTGTGAATCTAGTGAGTTACTGTACCTGAGGGTGGTCTTAGGAAACCCCTGGAAATGCAGCTGGTATCAGAAGGGAGAAGAGTCATATGTGGACCATTCCTTCTAACTTTGTAGTTGAACCCTAACTGCTTGCAGTTGAAATCACAAGTCTTAAGTAGACTTGGCAGTCTGAGGGACTGTGCCTTTAATCTCACAGTTTGGCTAACTCCAGATAACAGAGAAGTAGAAGAGTCCTCAATTTCAAGATGAGACACACCATTATGCAACATCTAGTTTGAAGCAGTTTTGGACAATAAATATATGGGCAGAAAAGAGTTCACTTCAACAGCTTAAATTTTTTTATACGGAAAAAGGGTATTCTATTTATATAAATAGTATCAAGCATACTTATACATAATAAATATGTACACAATGAGAATATGATAAAATATAGAGTCAATAACCCACTGAAAACTACATTTTTGGGAATAAATCTGAGAGTACAAATAGGAGTTAATGTCTTTTCCCTTTCCTGTGGTTAATCCTTTTTTTCATCTATACATTTTATTTCATTCACTCAATTGTTGTCTAGGTGCCTAGAACAGTATTATCTCCTCCTCTTTCATCCAGAACCTTGTTCAAGGAATAATTTCATCTCCCTCATGCATGTTTCACTCAATATCTCCTTCTAAATGGTTACTATGCCCTGTGCCTACTGGTGCACTTGCATAAAACTGACTTGTGACCTAAACACTTTTGTTCCTTCAAGCTGCCATGGGATCTCTTTCTTTCAACATCAAAAATTTTTTTTAAATTTATAAAATTTCAGGTTCTTTTAAATCCTTTTTTGTTCTTGGTAATCCACCATGCATACAATTTCTATACTTGTTCTTTATAAATCTTGCCAATATTTCATTATATTGTTAACTGGGTCAGATAGCATTGATTTTTTTTGATATCTCTGCAGCACTGGGCTATGTTGACCACTGCCTTGTTTTTGAACCACCTCTCTTGGCTTCCATGATGCTGTACCACACAAGTAGTTTTCTTCTTAACTACATTTTTGTTGCCCTTCAAAATAATTTTTTTTTCCTTTGTCATTTCCTATATACAAGTGGTCTCCAGGTCTTTTCTTTGTTCCTTTTCTCCTTTCTCTATAATTGACCATTTGCCACCTCATTCATTTGCATGGCTATCTCCTGTGCACATGCTTCCTAGATCTACAAATTCACCCTCAACTTATTTTATAAATTCTTCTTGTTATTTTGAGGAGTTTATATACACATCCTCTCTTGGATGTCTTGTCACCACAGATTCAAGACATCCCAAAGTGTCCATTAACTTTCTCACAAGTAAAATATTCTCCTATTTTTGGATCAACTGAAAAACTTCCACAGTTTCATTTCAATCAGAGAAAAAGTATGATCTGGGTAAAAAATTTAAAAAAAACTCTTGGTATCAATACAACTTTTGTCATTTCACATTAGTTTCCTTATGCCCTATTCATCTCTGTCATGTATAGCTGTGCTTGACAGCAAGATACTCAGGAGATAATTACAACTTGTATTACTTACTCTGCGTTTAAACTTTATTGTTGTAGTCAGGTGTTTCTAGTTTTTGACTCACAGTGTCACAAATAAATCTCACTTTTCTGCCTAGATCTTTATAATTGGCACCTCTGTTAGATTCTGCAGCTCTTGTTTTACCCATGGATTTACTCTTAGATCACCCACAACTCCCAAGGTCCAGGGTTTTCCTCATATCTTCTGTAAATATTAACCTCCTTTAAATATAGACCATTATTGAGTAATTCAACACTGCCCTGACATTTTTTGCACATTACTTATTATACTATTTATGGTATCGTATTACTGGAACAATTATATTCAACAATATGCCCTTCTACTCTGTTCTGATTATGACTATTTTACTTAGCAAAATTATGGGCAAAAAGTGGACATTCTAGAATAATTTTTGAATGATTAATCAATCTAATTACTATATGGTACCCTAGAAATGTATCTGGGTGATGTGCAATGCCTAAAAGAGGGCATTCCAAAGCTTAGCTTTAAATGAGAGAATCAATGTGCAGAATTTGTTTTAAATAACACCTGAGAAAATACCCCAGTGTCATTGGAAATATATCAAATCTCTCAGGTCACAGGGGAAAGGATATTAGAACTTCCGTTTGTTCAGTTCCTCTAGTAGGTCTATGTTAAGTACTTTCATTAAAACATATATTGTCTTTAGAAGGCAACTTACTGTAAAATATTTTCTAATACTTAATAATTATTATGGTGTGCACAGGGAAAAAATCAAAGCTCTTGATGCCTTTTGAAAAGGGACCACATGGACAAATATGATTTTTCTAATGTGTTTTTTTTAATGGTGGAGGTGGGGTGGTTGTCAATTTTGATTTGATTGATGGTTCTCCCTTTCCTCCTTAATTGGCCAGAATTTCCTGGCTGTGGTAAGGCTAGACTAGCTAAAACATCAATCACTCTGGCAAGTGCTGTTCCTTATGATCAGAAATAACATATAATAGGGTTGTATATTCCATACATTGCATAGTTTTCCTTGGTTTTCTGAAAAAAGAAATTAAAGTGAGGAGTGCTCTCATCTCAAAAAGACTTCACATATACTATATACATACATACATGCATATATATATATATATACACACACACATACATATGTAGTTCTTTACTAAAATTTTATTTATTTTAACCTTTAAAGCTTCAAAAATTGTGCAAAGAAACCAATAACTGTCTTTGAGTCTTTAAGGAAATAACCTATTCTCAGAGCAACTCCACTCTTAGAAAATTACTTCTTCTCTCTTGATTTTTTTTACCTGCAAGGTGATCTGATTCAAAACCATTAGTGGGGCTTCCCTGGTGGCACAGTGGTTGAGAATCTGCCTGCCAATGCAGGGCACACGGGTTCGAGCCCTGGTCTGGGAGGACCCCACATGCCGCGGAGCAACTAGGCCCGTGAGCCACAACTACTGAGCCTGCGCGTCTGGAGCCTGTGCTCCGCAACAAGAGAGGCCACGACAGTGAGAGGCTCGCGCACCGCGATGAAGACTGGCCCCCGCTTGCCGCAAATGGAGAAAAGAAAGCCCTCGCACAGAAACGAAGACCCAACACAGCCAAAAAAAAAAAAAAAAAAAAAACAACATTAGTAGATTCTTCAGCAACCAAAAGTGAGAATCAGAGGATCTTATAAAGCAAAAGCAAAGTGGCTATGTATAGACTCCAGTATCTCCAATGTTATATCTAAGCTTCCATCTTTAAATTTCTGTGTCCTTAAATCACACACACTAAGTAAAATAAATAATTCTGAAAGGCATCATGACAGAATTTTTAATTATTTGGAAAAATACCTATAATGGTATGTGTTTCATAATAATAGTTACCTACATAATTATTAAAATACAAAATTTGATTTTAAAAATATTTTATATATGAAATTGCATGAAAAATATAGAACCAATTAATATAAATTTTCATTTTGAGACTTCTGCCTCCAAAAGGTTATAACTAATTTTAGTATTTTAACTATTCAGTTATTTATTTGTCAGTATTAGAAAAATAATTGCACCAGTACATATTTACCACTTGAAAATAAATACCAACTTCAGCTCAATAAAGGGCATATAACTCTGTTTAATTGTAATAGGATTATATTTCTAGGTAACAAAATGATAAGAGAAGTAGACAATTTAAATTGAATTAAAGAGAATTTATAACATTTTCTTTTATTTATACTAAATAGTATTTATTTTTCTACATTCTCTCCTTTAAAAAAAAATCTGCAGTAAACATGCCATGTAAAATAGAATAGTGAATAATAATATGATATCAGAATCACATGAATGACTTAGGGAGGGGAATAAATCACTTTTCCAGACATCTACACTAAATACAGTGCAGTAGGCATGGTTTGTTAGCTGGCCTGCTTTCACTCCCTCCTTGCTGCTTTCTGCAGAACCTTAATTTGTGTACCCTTGCCCCAAGTACTGGTAGTCCATCCTAGCTCCCAGAGCTTGCCCTGGTTAAACTAAAACTATCTCATTTATACCATTTAAGGAGACTGCTTTAGGAACCCTGACCTTAGCCTACAGGTAGGGCCTGCCTGTGGAACTGTTCGAGTTTGTGGGGTGAGGGTAGAATTCAGAGACAAAGGGATGAGAAAGACAGAAACCTGCTGAAGGGAATGATTTTTGGGAATACAATGGAGAAAGAGGCCCCCTCTGATGCATACTGGATATGAACAAGGAAACACTTTGTCCCAGGTTTTGTTTGCTGTGTTTTCTGGCAAACGTGGAGAGTTTCTGAATTAAAAGTTAATGCTCAGTAAATTTGTCAATCCTTCCATTTCCCACGACCAAGCCTCTATTTTTTTTTTAACATCTTTATTGGAATATAATTGCTTTACAATGGTGTGTTAGTTTCTGCTTTATAACAAAGTGAATCAGCTATACATATACATATATCCCCATATCTCCTCCCTCTTGCGTCTCCCTCCCACCCTCCCTATCCCACCCCTCTAGGTGGTCACAAAGCACCAAGTTGATCTCCCTGTGCTATGCAGATGCTTCCCACTAGCTATCTATTTTACATTTGGTAGGGTATATATGTAATGTTACTCTCTCTCTTCACCCCAGCTTACCCTTCCCCCTCCCCACGTCCTCAAGTCCATTCTCTACATCTGCGTCTTTATTCCTGTCCTGCCTCTAGGTTCTTCAGAACCACTTTTTTTTTTAGATTCCATATATATGTGTTGGCATGCGGTATTTGTTCTTCTCTTTCTGACTTACTTCACTCTGTATGACAGTCTCTAACTTTTTAATAGTGATCTTTATCATGCAAAAGAGAGTATCCAGGTGCTCAGACTCCATTATCTGCAGTTCTAGTTGTCAGATTAAAACAAAAAACAAAACAAAAAAACCAAACTAAAGCACTAAAACTTTAATTTTCTCTGCCCATAAACACAGTTCTGATGAGAAGCACAGCCAAGGTTTGAAAGCATGTTTTCTTATTCTAGCTGATTCCACCTGAACAAGGATGAACTGAAAATCTGGGTCCTCAGACACACAGTCAGTTAAGGAACTGACACTTAGAGCCCCCCAACCCACTGCCTTGATTTCATAATTCATAGCTTGCTCAGGTGCCCTGTCTAGTGGCTGTTCTACCCCATCCCTATCACTCAGTTTCCAGATGGTAACCTCTTCTCCTTAGTGTCCTAGGCTTTCTTTTGTCCTCTTTTCTAGGAGATCACATACCCCACACTCTCTGCTAGTTTATGAAAGATTTATTGACTAAGGGCATATTCCTCAAAATAACAACCCCTCATAATGACTTTCAAATTAATTTGCTACCTCGAATTTATCTATGCTGCATCTCCAGGTGTGGAATGACTCCTGAAATACCTGTATACTCTGATCTTTGCAGCCTCGTGAGCACTGGGGCAAAGATGCAAATAAAGTGTTAAATAGTTAAAAGAAAAAAGAGATTCCTTCAACCAAGAACTCCTCATAAAGATGATCTAACTCCATACAACGCAATTTTTCTTACGGACCTTGGTCCTATATTTATATTACATGTTTTAAACATTGATACAAATCAGAATGTCTTCATTTACCCTTAAAATGTGACTATAAATGTGACATACAAAATCAGTGTATTACATCCCGCAGAAATTTTTTCAGAGTAGCATATCCAATTTTAAGTCAAAGGGAAAATGTTGTTCAATTTATACAATCTTAAGGCATCCAGTTTGTCAAAGATGTTCTCCATCCAAAACATGAAAACATCTGTAAAATTGTAAAGTGTTTCTTAAAGGATATTTTCAATTACAAAAAAGTCAATGCTCCACGTAATTAAAAAAATCACATTCTCTCTCTGCTGGAAAAAAAAAAATGGGAATCTCTCAAATAAGTGGCTCTTAACAATGTTGAACCTATCAAAAAATCAATTCTTTCCTGTGCTATTATTCATTTGATAGATTTTACTACATCACAGCTCAACCTCATGAAACAAGGATGAACAAGTTATTTACCAAAACATATCCATGATTAAGTTTTATTTATTTGTGTAAAGGCATAGGACATGCACTTCTAAAAATTAACAAATGGGCCATGTCTCTGATTCTCTCTCCTGCTGTCAGTTAATCTATTCATTCTCCCTCCCTGCTCCATCTACCCACAAACATAACAGATATTGATTTTGTTTTGGAAAATTCAGCATATTGTTTTTGGATTTTTTTTTTTTTTTCTTTTCTGCACGGGTCAACCTGGTTACAAATAAATAAGCTTTTTTATCAGGGAATATAGGAAACTATTTCTGTGCACCTGAAGGAAAAGATCAATAAATTCCACTACATTGAAATTTAAAATGTGTATTTATCAAAGGTTATAATACAAAAAGAAAAACCACATCCTATGGAAGACAGTTGCTATATATAAACTAGTATTATTTTCTTAAATGATTTGACTTTGTCCTATAAATTTGAATATTTGCCTATTCTTTAATCTAGAAATATCATTCTTGGAAATTATTGTACAGGTACATCATTTATAAGACTTTTCACAAAAGCACAGTTTTTAAGAGAAAAAAAAACTGGAAACAACTCAAATATTCATCAAAGAAGGAATGGATAAATAAATTGTGGTAAGTTATATTCATTAAACAAAATACTATATAGTAGTGAAAATCAATTAGTGAATAAATGAATGGAAAAATTGTCAAAATGAAATATTGAGAGAGAAAAGAGGGTGTTGAAGAATACATACAATTTAAAATCATTTATATAAAATTAAAAATCATAAAAAGCTTAAATATAATATATATATAATAAAAAGGAAGAAATGATAGAAAAAAATAAAAGAGTGGTTAGCCTTAGGAAGAATGAACATCGGTGGAGAGAAGCATGTACCCTGTGCTGTTTTAATGTTATTTCCTCCCATCTCTGTTTAAGGGAGTCTATCCACTGCTTATTGTCTTATGTGACTCCTGGCCTATCTTTATGCTTATTGTTTGATAGTCCTCTTTTTTAGCACAGACAGCCCTAGAAACCTTCTAAACACTTCTCTGCTAATGTCACCTGTAGCCAAGAATGATCTTAACTCATTTTGAATACAATTAACTTTGTTTTTGTGTTGTTGTTATTGTTTTAGATTGTTTTATTTTTGTTTCAGAAATAAGGAATTATTATACAGTAAGTCTCCAAGAAATTATTATACAATTATTTTTAGACAGCCACACTGCAATGTTTCAGGATTGACTTTTTATTCATAACTGATCATACTTGATTTTTAGCACAGATTGCCATGACATGAAACAATGGGCTTGGTAAGATTAAATAAGTGCATGGCAGTGGTTTCCTGCTGATTCCAGAGAGAGTAAAGTGTCTGCAGCAATATTGATACCTATGAAAGTCCTTCCTGCCTTAATCACCTTACAGGGGCCCACACTGCCATTTCCACAGCTAAAAAAAGGCCAAGTAAAGAAGGTCTTATCTTCCCCGACTCTCCAGCACTCTTTCTTTGGCCTGCCTTTCTGATATCCAGGCAATGGTTTTCTGAGTTTTTCCAAGATATCAGCATTTTGAAAGAGCAATGAAGATCAAAAGGCCAAGGTTATGGCATTCCCTGCAGAATCAGCCCTTGGATGCCAAGGATTTACCCTGCATCCTGCAGAACTGCTCAGGCCACTGAAATGTCCTGCGGCAATCCAAAACTGACAAAATCAAATTTTTACTTGGTTGGATAAAGTATAAACTCTCAAAAATACTTCATTATTAAAACCATATCTCATTGCAAGCAGACTTCTGGGAAAATGCTATGTGTGTTTTAATGAAAAAGAATGAATACATAAAATTCTTATCTCTAAAATATGTATTGTAGTATCTAAAATAAATTGCCAAATACTTTATACTTAAAAATATTGTACAGATAATTCAGACTTACAGGTTTGACCCTTCTATCATCCATTACAGCTCCCAGGAAATCAGAAGCCAAAATCTCACAGATCCAATACAAAATGAAGCATGGTTTTCATCAGTTATATGTAATGCTTAATCAGCAGAAAACTTAAGAACAAAGGTGGTAATTGCTCACAGTACTGTTATCTGTACTCCCAAACCTGCAGAATGCGTCATTCAGAAATAAATTCCAATCAACCATATATGTCTTTGCATGCTTTATATTACTCCTTTGTATATTTGATACACACACACAAGTTCTATGTTTATAGAAAGAACAAAATATATGGGTATGGGTATTTAGCAAATATGAATATTTACCAGTAAATACTAGCTCTTCACTTATTTAATGATTTCATAGCTATACTTTTTCATTTTGCCTTTATTTTCTAAAATAATGTTTGATGTTGGAAGCTCTGATCCTTGCCTTCTCCTTTTAAGATTACATTATTACATTAAAGTGTTAGTTGGGTAGCTACTGTATGACATTCATCTGAACTATTTTAACTTCCTTTAATTAATTAGAATGAAATCTATTCTACAGTTTTTTTTCTGTAGCTTTTTATGATTTTACTCGGGTCTTAGTATCTGTCTTCAAAGAAAAGTAATTGATGATCTGAATCAGAAGAAAGTGTGAATTGTAGGAGATCTAGAATTAAGAAAATCAATGATTTACAAACAGCTACACTTAAATTTGATATTAAAATATGAATGTGTTAAAGTTTAACTGGATTTTTGTCATGCAGTTATTTGGATGAGTGTGTTTGTGCTCTAATTCATAAACAGAAGAGGGAAGAAAAATAATAGACTTAAAAAGTAATACATACATTGATATTTTCCTGAGTATATTCTTGAGTTTAACAAAAGTAGACACACTTAATTGAAATTAACATTGTAAATAATTTAAGATTAGATCCCAAATTAAATATACCTATTAAAATAGCTTTATGGGGCTTCCCTGGTGGCGCAGTGGTTGAGAATCTGCCTGCCAATGCAGAGGACACGGGTTCGAGCCCTGGTCTGAGAAGATCCCACATGCCGCGGAGCAACTGGGCCCGTGAGCCACAGGTACTGAGCCTGCGCGTCTGGAGCCTGTGCTCCGCGACAAGAGAGGCCGCGATAGTGAGAGGCCCGTGCACCGCGATGAAGAGTGGCCCCCGCTTGCCGCAACTGGAGAAAGCCCTCGTACAGAAACGAAGACCCAACACAGCCATAAATAAATAAATAAATAATTAAATAATTTTAAAAAATAGTTTTATATAATGTACATGCAGATTAACTTGTTTACTCTAAATCTGTTAATATGTTTGATATTATTTTTCTGATTCACATAAGTATTGTAGACTGAAATTTACATTGATTATAAAGCAAAGATATATTGATGCTTTATATATATTTTTAAAATCTATGATTATCTTTGATAAGACATTTTAACGTTACCTTTAAAAGATGTGGTGATTCTGAGTCATTGGTATAGGATCACCTGGCACATTTCTCCTACTTCTTACTTTTCACGGTGGTCAGGAAAAACTTTACGTTCTTGAATACTTAAATACCACTGATAGTTTCAATCAATATTTATATTTTATTAACTGCATACTATAATAATATGCCTAAATATTATTAATCTGTTTATAGTATAATCTATATCATATTATATCTACATTAATGCATAATATAGATTTAATGTTATAATCCTATTAATGTGCATATAATAAGTAAGGTGATTTATTTAATATGGGGAAAATATTTCATCTCTACTCTTTGAAAGGGGACTCAACACTCTGCTTATCATTAAACATCATATTTTCCAGAAATACTTATCCATTCAGCTGCTGCTGACTTCTACAAACAGATTGGAAAGCAAGAAAGCTTGCCAAAGCTTTCTTGCATAGAATGTGCATTTTTCAAAAGATGTCAGAGAATAAGATGGGTTACAGGGAAGAATGAAAGCTGAATGTGGCATTGACTCCAGTTATAGATTAAAAGACACTGTTTTAGTCTCTATAGGGTAACAGTTGCCAGTAGTATAAAATGAATTTATGCCAGTAGTATAAACCAAAAACATACCAAGTTGAATAAAATGTATTTTTGTTGGTGAAAAAAGAAAACAATCTTGCAGGTCACAGTTTCTTGATCCTGTGAATTCAGATTCCTTTGAAGGGTATAATATTGATTTGTGGAGTGTCTTTTTATTACTAAAAGCTATTCCCTTTACTCTGATGCTTTTCTCTTGCAAAAAAGAAATGAGATTATACAGCTGATATCATTAAAGCAAGAGCAAAATTGCATTAAAATGAAATGTTTTGAAAATTCAACATGAAAGTCAAAGAGTTTGCCTCCCCATCTAAATTTCTCAAGCCTAGAAACATATCTCAGAGTAAACTCAGATCAATTCCCAAAGGGAAATAAAACACCTGACTTTATTTTCATAGTTCTTTCTCTTCAGTTACTTAGGAAAATACAAACATTTATTTTTACTTCAAAACCTACAGTTTAAAATACATAGCATTACATTTAAAGGATTATATTACTTTAAAAGTAAGTTCTAGAAGAATCCAAAGCTATCTGATATGACAAGTTTTACCATATTATTTAGATAACAGTGTTTTCTGGTTAGAAACACTCAAGCAATCTTCATGAAATTGTGGTAAATAAATTTACAACATTAACTTTTTGGGTCAGTTTTGGATTTTGAAAATACTTGTTTATGTTATTATTATTATTATTATCATTATAATAATTATTACTATTATTATAAATGTAACCAATCCATGCTGCTTGATTCTCACTATCTGTACTTTTAATCATTCTTCTTCACTACATTTTATTATCTTCATTAGTAAGAGCTTCAAAATACTACCTTATCATATTTAATATTATATTACATTGATGGTTGCTTCTAATAAATATTAATCAATGCCATTTAGTTCCTAAAAGTAACTTACTCAGTTTACTTTGTTTCTTTTTTTGAGTATTTACTTTTTAGGACAGAATGAAAGGAAAAAGAGATGCTTTTCCTCTTACCCAGTTTTCCTCAGTTTGTATGAGAGAATCATGAGTATTCATTCAAGGATATGTTCAGAATACCTACATTGTGGCAGGTGCCATCAGGTACTGGGGATTTGATGGTGAACAAGATAAATAGAGCTTGTCTTCACACAGCTTATTGTCATATACAAACTTAGTTTAGAAAGTGGGAAGTAACTACACAGGGTGCTGAGATAGGTACCAGCTGGAGCAGTAGACTTTAGAAAAGACAAAGGGGAGGAAGATCTCTCTGAAGAGAGAAAATTGACACGGAGGTAAAAAGAGAGCCTCCTGCCAGGAGCGAAAGAAATTAGAAAGGTGTTGAGGTGCCAGAAACTTGGCATGTTCAAAGGAAGAAAACACCAGCATGGTTGAGGCAAAAAGCAGACTGATGTGTATGTGGTCAAGCACTAAGGCAGAGCTGGGCCACAAACCTTCCTATTTTTCACAGTAAGGAGT
Source organism: Balaenoptera musculus (assembly GCF_009873245.2). NCBI lineage: Eukaryota > Metazoa > Chordata > Mammalia > Artiodactyla > Balaenopteridae > Balaenoptera > Balaenoptera musculus. Next base: position 106,857,071 of record NC_045788.1, read on the forward strand.
TTAGCTTTTATTTTGAGTGCAAGAGGAAACCATCAAATTAGAAGGGGTGGGGCGAATGGAGATTTATTCCATTTACATTTTCAAAACACCAAATTGTGTGTGCAACAATGATAGAAGAACATTTCTATTATTGTTCCATGGGAAACTAGCCACACAAAATGATTCCTGAAAAATTTAGAAAATACTAGATGCCAAATTACCCTTTTGGACAATCACAATATCTGTACTCTCTCAAATACAGAACATTCCCAGAATGCCAAAACCTGCTTAAACTTTCACTCAAATTCCCAAATAAATCAGACCTAAAAATCTGGTTTTCTGATGGTATCTGACATCTCTTTCTGGGACCACACTTTGTAAAATATTTATATAGAAAAAAATGATCAGTATTACTCAAGTGAACCATATCATTGGAATTGTCTTGCTTTGTTTCAAAATTCCTCTAACTAGTAAAAATTTAAATTTCAAAAACTTACATTCATTTCAAGAATGTGCCTTACATTCATTAGTTTATACACACCTGAAAAAGTCACTCGTAATGCAACTAACCCTGTTTAAGGCATGAGTGGGATAATTTCTCCATGACCTGTATTATATTTCATGTTCCCATTAGGCAACTTTAGCATTAAATATGGATAAAGTAATAGTTTTCATAAGGATGTCCAGTCTTAGAGTGTTAGGATGATTCTAATTAGTCTCCATCAGCAGGATAGGTTTACCTGTGTGCTTGTCCATGTGAAGTGCATATAATCCTGGAACATCACCTATGAATTTAAATCAGAAAGCTCATCAACTTCTGTTGGCAAGGTGAAAGATAAAAGCCACAGAAGGTCCTTTCCAGCCTCTGTCACTAATGATAAACAGCATTAACTGCTTCTGTAGACACTAATGCTGCTATCTTGGGAACACAGGCAGCTACCATGAGAACTTTACAGCTTCACTAATCATAATTTTGTTTGTCACAAAACAGAAAATAAAACCTCAACAAAGAAGCAATAAATATTAGCATTTATGAACAAAAGAAGGTCGCATAAATATGTAGATCTCTAAATACGCAATGCATTCTTCATTAACTAAATATCATGTTCATTATTATACGCTCTTATTACAGGAGAAGGAAACAACAGAAAATAAGAGCAAATTAAATGAAGGCTGGGGCAGAGTCTGTTATGCAGCAAGTGTTTTCCATGAAAAGATCGGGTGACTACAATAAAAATCAATGTTTTAATGCTGTGAAGTTATTTATTTGCTTAAAGGAATTTTCAGTAGAAATGAGTATTCCAAATTCTGTGATATCAAAATACCAAACTTTTCTTCTAGTTCATTGAAAAACTTATCTTTGTGGCATTATATTGATATTTTAAATTCAAATATTATATTAAAATTCTAGTTTTTTCATTTTAAAAGCAAATTATTCATATTGAATTCACTTAATAATGTTGCTTACAAAGTTCAAAGAACATGTGTGGTAATTTTGATATTTAATATAGAGATAGCCAAACAATATTCTCCTTTAAAAACATACCAGGATGGAACATCATTAAACTAAGAAAACACTAGCAATTTCAAAAAAGAGAGTAAACCATCATACATAACTTTTTTCAAAATACATATGCTTATATAGTTTATGTGATATCCAGCTTATTTTTCATCTTCTTAAGCAAGAATATTAAATCCCTAGTTCTCTGAATGATTTCTATTATGTTCAATGGTTTTGTTTTATGGTTTTCCTTTTTTATACTATATTTCTAACATGTGTTACTCTAATTTTTTTCTCCTCTGCTACATTTCCAATGTGATGAATAAGGTGATGGTTCAAGTAGTTTAGATTAATCAACTGATTAGTTAACTATGCTACTAATTATACAAAAATCTTATCTTATGGTCCCTGCTGTGAGTATGTATTAAAAATATCACACTGTTACTTCAGTTACTAAAGGCTGTTGGGATATAATTAGTGATGTTATGTTAAAACTCAAGTGCAGTTAGGTAACATGCTTGTAATTTAGGAGGTATGTATGACAAAACAGAGCATGTCTTTTAAAAGTACACCTAACAGACATGTGGACACAGTGGGGGAAGGGGAGGGTGGGTCGAATTGGGAGATTAGGTTTGCCATAAATACACTACCATGTGTGAAATAGATAGCTAGTGGGAACCTGCTATAGCACAGGGAGTTCAGCTTGGTGCTCTGTGACAACCTAGATGGGTGGGATGGGGGTGGGAGTTGGAGGGAGGTCCAAGAGGGAGGGGATATAGGTATACATATAGCTGACTCACTTCACTGTACAGCAGAAACTAACACAACATTGTAAAGCAATTTTACTCCAATTAAAAAAAAAAAAGTGCACCTAAACCACAAAACAATCTAGTGTAGATAATCCAGAGTCCAAGGGCTTGGGTGTTCTTTCATAACCATTAGTTTTATTACCTGTAAAATGGGTTAATAATAGTACCTATTTCACATAGTCCCTATGAGAATTATTACATATGCATATGAAATCTTTGGATGAAAACTGATCACCCAGGGACTATTAGTTATTATGATCTACTTGGATAACTTCAAATGTGGTTATTGAAATATACAAAATAATAAAAGAATAATCATAAATGCATTTATTCACTGGTGCAAATATACTGTAATATGTTGTACAAATATCATATAATTGCCTAGGGGATATGGTATTGAAGTGTTTATAGTGGGAGGGGTTAATAGGCTAAGTTATCTGGAGAAAGGAATTAGGAATAAAGTCTTTTATAATTTTAATAAATAGAAAGATTATGTAATTGAGAAAAAAGCATATTATACATTCATTAATTATTAGACAAGAAATCAGTTGAACTGATCTCCAATTCAAAATCTGTTTTTCTGTTTTTTGTTTTTTTTTTTTTAGTTTTTATTTTCAGCTTACATAATAAAAAAACTGTTTTTTCATTTCCTTATTGGGAGCTGAGAAGACAGTGAACTGTCTTTATCTGGAAAGAAGAGAATACAGATTGGAAGAAAAACTGAAGTCGTATAGTGGAAAGAACTTGAACTGCCATCAATTAGATATGGCTTCATACACCACCCCTATGACTAACTGGTGGTATCTATTTGGTCCAGCACGTAGTTTCTCTGAACTTGAATTTCTTCACCTTGAAAATATAAATATATACCTAAATTATAGCCTTGCTTAGAGCATTAGGAAGTAGGTATTAAAGCGCATTGTTAGCAATCTTTTTTGGGCACATTGTAATGTCTCAGGATAACGCTTGTTGAATATATGAATGACTAAATGGTGTTTTTTACCTGAGGAAGCATCAAGAATCCATTAAGTAACAATGTGGAACTAATGAACTGGAATGGGTATATAACACTGCAAAAGAATTTCTAAATCAGACCCCAAAATATCTGTTCATCCCAAATATAGGCCGAAATACCTGGATGGTAAAATTCTACTCAATTTATTTGCCCTTTAGCCAGTTAAAATTGTCTCTAAGTGACTTTAAGAAATTAGTGTGGGTAGCTATAAAGAAGTTATAGCTTTAAAAATCCATAAATTTTGATCAATGTAGGTATAACTTGGCATATATAACACTGACATTATAAACTTAGATATAGTTTTCTCCCAGACATATTTACTTTTCAAATTCTTTTTAAACAAGAATGTAACTTCTCTTACAATCCTTCTTTTGATTTTGCTATTTCTTTAACTAAAACATTCCTTTCAATGCATGAGGTATATATTGTCAAACTATATTTTGTATCATCTAGAATCAATTTTTTTTTCCTTAAACATTTTAGGGAGTTCCAGTGGTGATTTCCTTTAGAACTACTGTACAGAATTAATTTTTCTTTAACACAGGAATGCTTGAGGGATTCATCAAAGACTGATGGGATACAGTCAATGGATTATCCAGGTACTTTTCTCCATCTCCTTAAAATATATTTATACAACAACTCCCCATCATTAATCTTTGGTCCAATTCTCCATCATTAACTCATTGAGAATCTTACTCTATTTACATTCAGAATTTCAGTACAATAAGTTGGTCGTTTAATTAGGATCAAAATCTTTTAAAAATTCTGTCTTATTTCAGTAACATCATAAACCTTAAAAAAAGTTCACTACAAAAAATTATTTAGAAGGAAGAAGGGTGTATGAAGAGAGAAATAAATCACAACTGCTTAAAATGATTTTTTCTTTATATTAGATTTTATTTTCCCCAAGATTAGGTAAGACAGTCTACAGTTTTTGGCCTAGTCCTTTTTTCTTGATGGGGTTGGAAACTGGTTGGGGACAGATTGCATTATAACCTCAACCAGTGGATAGGTTGTGCAACTGAGACACAAACGAGGTACACTGAATGGTCTTTAAATAGGGAGAGATTAATGAATGATGATATTCCCTTCTTTGTTCATCTGTATATGTTGAAACTCTATGAAAATAATAAGAAATGTATTATCTTTCCTGCTAGGATAAAGTGTGTTCTGCTTAAGAAAAGGATCCACATAGGTATTTATATTTAATATATATTTATAGAATATATGTGTATGTATATGTAAAATATGTAGAGAATGCAAAATAAGTGTAGGTTTTACATTACTAGCTAAAATACTTCTTTCAGGTAGTGTATATGACTTTCATCTATATACTCTATCTAGAATAAGTACTCTAACTACTTATTCTATTACCATGGAAAATCAAGAATTGCCTGTAGGGAAATGTCTGGAAATAATATTGGTCCATACAATGTGCAGCCCACTCCCCTCTAACCATTTACTTGTACAATAGCTAAAACACCACTTTCAATACTGTATTTTTTGCTCTTCCTTGTAACTATTGTTGAAGATGAAATTAGATCATCAGAAGCTAGTGGTCTGTGAAGGGCACAATGCCTCTCTGTCATCTGAACAATAGTTAGTGATGTGTAACTGAGAGTCTAGAAACTGAAAAGTTATAAGTATTCAAGAGCTCTAGTCATACACAAAATTCAGTTGATAATAGCTTTAATAATTACTAAAATTATTGAAAAGACATCTTTGCTAAGGGGCCATAAAAATGTATCCAAATTAATTTTTGTAGATAATTCATTAGTGCATTTTTAGTTTAATTACTTCTTCAATGTTGTAGCCTAAACATACCCCAAGATACAAATTTGGAGAATGTACTATTCCAGCTCTCATCACACTTTTGAGAAGGTCATATTAATTGATTTTAGGTACTTTCTAACTGCAGATTCCTGACTCCCAGTTGTACCCTTTTATAAGTATGTGGTATATATGGGTGTAGTAGGAACCTTAGTGGCAGATAGGTATGAAATAAATATTTATGAAACTGAAATAATAACATAAGACATTTTGCTTATGTGTTGGTTGGCAACAAACAAATGCTGACTGCAAGTAAATTTAAAATACTTTACTTTTATGTAATTGGTTACCCAATAGGAAGGAAAGTCTTCCTCAAAATTAATGTGATATTAAAATGATATAATCAGAGGGTACATGAATGTGAAATATATGGATGTTACTTAATTTGGATATTACATATCAGAATTGTCCATCATGAACTGAATGTAGCAATTTATGATATATTATGATATATTTATTCTCTTTTTCACAAAATATGTTTCCTTTGAGAAATCAGTTGAAAATACATGCCAGAATACTGTGTAAAGACAAGCCAATGACATACTTAAGCTATCTGTAATAATTTTAAATCTAGTTAATTCAATGTTTATTTTAAATAAGAACATTGGTAGAAGATTAAAATTATTCATTCCATGACCCAATTATTATACCTGCTATTTGGTAGAAATCTAAGATTCAGTTATAAATAAAAAAGAAAGATAATAGAAAAGATATATATGAAATAATATAGTGAAAATATTAATTCTTCTATTAATTATATGTCATCCATAGAGTGACAGATGAAAATTTTAGTAATGTTTGACACAAGTTTTTTTAAGAAGAGGCAAATTTAAGGCATTTAGATTAAATACTATTATTAAATTAGTTTATTTACTTTGGTCTGAATTAATTAGTATACAAGCAGTCTTATTTATATAATATGGTGACATCTCCCCTGTGGTTAAAATTTTTCTGATAAAAGCCTTAGAACTTTCTCCTTTCAAAGATTATAAATGAAACATTACAACAAATAACAAGCCTAACAGAACAACTTTCTGACTATATTGTCATATTTATTATAAAACACTTGGTTCACTGCATTTTGGCATTTTATACAACTGGTTCTGACAGTGATTAACATGGTTTGGGCTTCTGCAGTTTCACCCAAGAGAAATAAAACACCAAAATCTCCGCAGGTGTGTAATGGGCCAGAGATTTACAATCTGTTCTGCAAAGTCAGACTTCAAAGACTTGAAAAAAATCTTAAAGTTGGCAATGCCTATATCATCACTATTATTTAAGGTATTTTCTATATTTCAAAAGGAACGGTGTGGCTAATTGCAAAGATTTCATCTCTAATTTGACTTCTGCGCAAGTCTCCTCAGAAGACCATTTTCATTATACATCTGCACATTCCAGGTGAAGCAGACAGCTCCTTTATGAAGTAGCAAACTAAATAATTATGTATTTACTTGTACTTCCAAGGAGACTTCACTTGAAGTATGTTGCATCCTTTAACTGATGTTAAGGAGTAGTTGGGAAGTACCAAGGTAATTACCAAATGACAATCAGGCAGCAGCACCTGGGCTATGGCAGCCCCAGGACAAGCGCCCATAATTGCTTCCATGATTGCTTGGTGTGAACCTAATATAAAACTTACCCAATTAGGGTCAGAATACACATGATGATTTCAATTATAGGAATGTTCATCTGCCTGAGAGCTGAAAAAGTTCAAATAGTGCTATTTAAATTTTTAAATGTGAGAGTTTACCCATTTTAGTGGATATCAGGTCTATGTGTGTGCTTGACAGAGTGTAAATTGTTCCATCTTTTAGAATTTTCCACTTATGTATTTTCAAATGTCATCTCCATAGTTTACCATTCCATGAGTAAACAAGGAATGAATAAACAACACAAAGGGATATCATTTTAATGATAAGTCTCTCAGAAAATCAGTAGTAGATTACTTTCTTTAAACTTGAATTCTGTTATACATTTCAGTGAAAGCACCCAGTAATCTCTCTGTCAACCAAGGGTATTACTAACAGAAGTGAGATAAATTGAATAATGGACCAATATTTTTAGTCAATTTAACCACCAAAGGTTTTGATTGCTATGATATTTTGCCTGAAGTATAGTTCTCTTCAAGTATGTTTGCTGAAAATTGTCAAGGTCATAGATGCATGCATTAACCATATCAGTTAGGGTGGCAAAGAGAAAAGCTTTCTTCCATTACAGCAGATTGCAGCCTTCATTCGAATATTTTCTATCATCTCATCAACCTTATTTAAAAGAGGGAATAATGCAAAAAAAAAAAAAAAAAGAGAAGGAAAAAGGCCTTCAAATTCTTGATCCATAAAGGACTCCATATATAATATATATAGTATGTATACTATATATACTATCTCAAAATAGAGTATATATATAAATAATATATATATATATATAGTATAGATATAAATTTGAAAACCATCACATTACCCATTTTTAAGTTTTAGTTTTTTAGGATATAAATAAGAATAAAATATTCATTTATCAAAATTGTTAAAAATGGAAACAAAGGATCTAATCACAAATGTGCTACCAAAGTTTGCATTAGTATGTGAACAATAATATTCTGTCATTTAACAGTGTTATACAATTCTACATTTGATTATCTTTTGTTCCTTCTAGGTTTTTGCAGTAGGAACAAGCATACTATCCAGAACAAGCATCAGAACCACAATGGTATGTTCCTCTGCTTAGTTTCTTGACTGAAGTTATTGCATTGTATCTACCAGGATGCTTTAGCAAGTTTCAATCAATAATGTTAACCTGAAGCCAGCATTGACCTCACTGAACTTGAACTTACTGTAATGTTTTATTACAAAGATTGGAGGCTGTAATAATAATTCATTGTTTTAAAGTAAAAAGTAGATCCTTTTAGATTTATATAAAAGCCATAATTTATGTTGTGATGTTAATTTCCGGGGTATGATGTGCTTTAATCTCTCATTCCACTTGCCATTTTGTCACAGAAATGCTGAAGCCATCTGAAGGTTACAAACAATGTTCACTAATAACGAGCTCTCATGTCCTTGTAGGTTTCACTTTGATGGATATCCGTAGTGTTTCCCCATGACATAATTCTACTGAGGAAAAACACATCTTGAAAACACAGCTTGTGCTTTCACCTTCAAATATAACAAGCGTGCTATTAAAAATAAACTAAAAATGAGAACTAAATGCACATTTTTGTCATAGTCCTGTAATCATTTTTATTACAGGTACTGCCAAATTTAATTGGCAAAAATAGACATGCTATAGAAAGAAGAGTTTACAGAGTGGAGTGCTTCCTTGATTGTTATTTTTAAAATCTATCCTTTTAGTCATAATACAGTAATGCCACTCTAACGAGACAAATACAGCACGTTTCTCTGAAAAAGCTATCTGTTTTTTTAATAAAGTCTTACATAAACAAGTCTCCACATTTCAATGTCCATTTTGGTGGAGTGTTTATAGTTAACCTCAAGAACCTTTTCCATTTCTATTACCTGTCTGTTCATATTGTAACCATAAAGCAATGAAAAATGAAAACAACCAAAGGCACACAAATAAGGATTCTCTCAAATGCTTCTATTGTCCATACAAAAATATAGAATCAAGGCATTACAGTCCTTTACCTAATCAATAGTAGAAAACTACAAATGTTAATATGTACATGCTTTGTGTAAAGGCTAAACTGGGATTTCAAATGAGACTTCTGAATTGTTAGTATTGGCAAATCTTGGTGTTTGGGAACTTTAATTCTAATGTAGTTCAACATGAAATGTTATCAATTGAACCCACGGGTGTTTTAAACAGAAGTTAGTATTCAATTTGCATCATATTTGGTTCCCATGCATTTTCCCACAGATTTCAGTATAAAAATGATCCCATTGATTTACCTCTAACAGATGTCTATTTCAGTAAATTATGTATGTTAGTTAGCTTTCTCAATATATGCAGACTATGAAATGACCTTATAAAAAACTTTATACAAGAAGGATTAAATTTGGAAATCCTGTTTGAGATGATCACAGAAATCCATTATTTGCCTAAAAAGTTTATGTCTCCACCACACGTACAGTGCTGTGTAGCCTAGGGATTCCATAAATACAGGATGAAACGCAGGTGTTGATGAGACTTTGAGTACTCAGGCAGAAAATAGCTGTTGTAACTCATACACAAATTTAGACTATCCATGACACCATGTCAGCATAAATGATTTACTGAAAGTATGTAATGAACTCAAAGAAGATACCCTGAGAATCTTCACATGAAAAACTTATGTTCCTTGTAGACATATGTATGAATTTTGGTATGTCCTTAACTATGTATTTCTTTCTATATTGTAATACAATTATCTCAATGTTAGTGCAAATGTGATACTAGAAACTTCATAACTGTGTAAGACTCAAAATGTGAAGGAAACACCTTTACCCATATACAATGATGACAAATGTATAAATGATATAAACAAACAGGATAAAGTTTCAGTCCACATTTTTTTAATAATGGCAGAACAAATTGAAACTATCTTTTTTTTTCCTTGCCAAGAATGTGCATTTCATTATGTAAAGGATTTTAATGTTGATTTATAGGTGAACATAAAGAGAAGTTATCAAGGACAGTCTTTCATTAGGTTTTTGAAAAGTAGTTTCTAAATATATGCATGTCACTTTAATGAAAAGAGTGATGATAGTAATTTCTAAATGACCTACAGATGTGTTTATATAGCACCTGCCTATCTCTATTGGGCAAATTTTTTCATTTAATTTCACATATATCAAATGTGTGAGTGTGGGCAATTGCAGATATAGTTCTTTGATGTTCATATGAAGAAATCTAGCAATTTCTTCAGAAATGATGTTTTTGATAAGTGAAATTTGAGCACTATCTTGAAAGGTAGAAAAGAGACTTTCTTTTTTATTCCAAATTGTAGTGTGTGAAAAGTGGAACTGTTTAAAGACACTCCACCTGCTTCAGCAAACGTGCAGCTCTCCCTGTACTGGGGAACATCTGGTTTTAAGACAGTAAAATGTAATTACTGCAGGGAGATCTGAGCTATTACATATGCCTAATCTCATTGGGCAGGTCCTATAATTTGCTGGATATCCAAACAAAAGTTGTATGGGCTTAATTATTTTTGAAAAGCATTCCCAAGGCTGATGCTACCTCAAAGCCCATCCAGAGTTGTTGGTAACAAAAAGTTATACCTAAGGGCCTATTCCAGACAACTGAAATCCAGAAAATGTTAGTTTCAGAAAATGTTAGTTTTTGCTGAAATATGATACATATGTTCTTGCTTTCCTAAGTCGTGGGGTAGAGATGGCTAGCTATCTCCCAAATATTAATAGTGAAGACTTTTGGTGGATGTAGCTTCCCAGACAATGACTATTTTTCCTTGTTCCACTTCAGTCATGACCTTGTGACTAGTTCTGGTTAATGTAAGGTTTTTAAGAAGTGCTGGTTCTTTTCCATTTTCTTTTCCATTTTCTTAAATTCCTTCCGCTGATCAGAAAAAAAAAAAAAAATTCCAAGACCCTGTGCAATGGTGAAGCTGCAAGATGGAAGGAAGTTGTGTCTTGAAAAGCCACCCTCTGACATGCAATGCTCAATTTGGACTGTTAGGTGGCATAGAAAGGAGGTTCTATTCTGTTGAACCACTGTAATTTTGGATTATTTGCTCTAGCTTGCGAGTATTATTCTCAGAATGTCAGCACCATCATTATGCTTGCCAATTATGACTCAGAAAATCCATTCCATAACCATTTAGCACTTGCTATAGACCAAGAACTGTGCTAGTTCTTTGGAATAAAAGATGGCTATGACACAGGTTTGTTTTTTTTTTTTTTTTCTTATGATCTAAACAAAAAAGAGATGAATAAATGCAGAATTATAAATGATATAGTGTGTGCTGGGGGAGTAGGGGGATAAACCTGCAGGTGGTAGTATGACCAAAGGCAATAAATCAGAAATAGCTCATAATAATATGAGCTCAGGATGCTAGATGATTCTCTGTAGCTACAGGATGATTCTGAGGGAAGGGAGTGGCTTGGTGAGCTCTACAACAGGTGAATGAATGTACTGAGGGGAACAAGTCTAGAATTGAGAATATCAGTTAGTAATCAATGCTCTTGTACTGCTCCAATAAAATGTAATGAGGGTCCACACCAAGGCAGGTGATAGGAGTGATTAATTTGATTAATTGGATTTGGGAGAAAGGCAATACAGATTTAGCTTACTCTAAATGGTTGTACTAAAAATTAAATGTTCAAGGAGAGGCCAATTTAGTAGAAAATATGATTCAGTTGTTATTATCTGTTTCAACTGTCCATATGCTACAGAAGTTGTGATGACCAACCAGTAGTTAGATACATAAATCCAAAGGTCAAAAATAAGTCTGGCTTGAAGAGCACATTTGATTTATGGGAGTCAGAATTGTGTTTTTACTTACTTCTAAGTTTATACCTATGTTTTGAATATTGATGTTGTCAAAATACTACCTTTTAATATAATAATAGATAGATCATATATTTTTTAACTTACTTTACACTTGCTGATTTATTAGGCAACAATATTAAATGAGTCACTACTATTGTAATTCCTAAACTTCATCAGAAATACACGTTTTCTATGTTCTGCTTACTAATGGTTCTCAATGCTATCTTTAGTGATAACCTATAATATTTAATCTGCTTAATTTATTGAAGTCACTTGTCTACAAACTGAGAAGTTCTATTTGATATTTTCAAAAATGAACAAACTATTTTGTATTTATCTTTTTTATGCGTATATGTTTACTTTTTTACTTTAATTTCATACACAATATAACATAATTATCATATTATCAGAAGCCCTGGGTACAATGGCATTATAGGAAAACTGAATTTAAATGCTTTACTGAAGAGTTGCAGATATGATTCCCTAAACAGACTTTGATAATCTGCCTAAAAGAATATTATTTATGCTTAAATATAGTAATTTGGTTTAATTTTTAAAGGAAATTTTTGTTTTCACGGATCTAGGGTCACATTTTTTGTAACACTTACAATATGCCAGGCACAGTGGACAATGTTGCAGACCCTAATAAAATAGTGCTCTCTCAATTCACTTATTGTCCATTAGCAGAGTTACAAGAATCATAGTCTCCCTCTTTCCCCCTCTCAAATCTATGTCCACACTGGCCTGGAAAAAAGAGAATCACAGAGAGAATCATTATTTCTGATCTAAAAAAGAGGTGTTTGTTATTAGTACTACGTCAGGACCCTGCTCTATCCCAATAGGAAGAATTCCATTCACTTACTCATAACTTGGCCAAAGATTACTCTCTAGAGCACATCTTCGAATATCTGATTTCCAAGAGGTTTAGTCCTTAATTCATTTCCATTCCATGCATATTGCCCCTGCCCCTTGTTATTCCTATCCTTGTTCATTTTCAGCATACCTGTTGATAAAATTGCTCTGTCTCACTTTAAAGATGCAGTGCAATGCTATACTGAGAATGCTTTTTCATGGATTAGATTACTTTGAAAATCTCAACAAAAGGATAATAAGAATAGACAGAGATTAATCCATTTCTTTTAGAAACGCTGCCTTTTAGTCCCAGGGAAATATGCTCACATGCATGGTTGAAATATAGCATACTGAGTTCCTTAGCCCCTTCCACCCTTCTCAGTCAAGCCTAACACCCATGAATCACTGGCAAGTGTAATGAGGCTGTAAAAGAAGACGTCCTGGTGGAGAGATTGTGCCAGGTCCCTTAGGACTCTTGAGACATTGATTTATATTTGTTTGAGTTTACATAACACCACTGTTGCACTATAAAGTGGTTCAGAAATGGCCAAACGCTAACCTGCAGTTGATTTTGCACAATTTCACATTAAGTGCAACCCACTGTCTACAAGCTTCTTTCCTATTTGCAGCTTCAATTTTTCATCAGAATCAATGTTTGTTTAACCAGGCACTAAAATAGCTTCTAAGTCTAGAGTTATCCATTTCTGTACCACACATATATTATACTCTTAGTTTACAGTTTACTTAACAGCATGCAGTGGATATGTCTTCATAATGAATATTTCTCGCGGATGTTACACAGAAACAGCTTTTCTAAGATTGGTGCTCACTTTATCCCAAATTTGTTATCAATTTTATTGGCTATGCAATTTCTTTCCTTTGGTCAGTCACTCTTTAAATTGGCTAGTTTAATGCATCACAGCAAATGATTTTCAGAAATCATTAGGCACATGAAAATGCATATTCAGCTCACACAGTTTTAACTGACCCCACTCACACCTACCAATGGCACTCCTACACAATCTGCCTACTTTGCTGCTCTTCATTTCATTAAACTCTGAGTGTACAAGCTACTTGTAAAAATCTTTTCCCTGGATCTGAGTTATATTATCTCTTTGGAAAGGATTGATATGGCACTCTGTTGTTAATAAGGCTGGGTTTGGTTTAGCCAAATTCTTAGATAAGTGAGTCTAGAAAGCAAAACTCAGAATAGTTTACAACAATGATTTTCAGTGGGGTGCGTTTGCTCCTCCAGGGACATATTTGCAGATGTTTTTGATTGTCACAACTGGGGGAGGGGTTGCTACTGGCATCTAGTGGGTAGACGCCAGGGATTCTGCTAAATGTTCTACAATGTACAGGTCAGTCTCCCACAGCAAAGAATAATCCAGTCTAAAATGCCAATAGTATTAGGTTGAGATACTCTTGTCTACAGTATCCTATAAAAATGCATTTGATTTACATAAGGATAAGGGCTGGTCACGGAATCTACTGTGAAGTCAGAGAAATCTTAGAGCCACTTTTCACCTTATGCATAGTAGTTAATAACTTTAAATAATGCAATCTGTAGCGGAATTTTTTTTGCCATTGATACATTTACTTAGTATCTCTTGGAAGAGTAGACATGGCAGTTTCCTGCACCATCCTACCTTCCAGGCTCTGAAATGTGAGTGCATTTTAACATGATTCTTGGGAAGGGAGTAGGATACAGGTGAATAGATTTGGGAGTATGACAGACAGGGTTAAATTTCTAGTTTTGCCATTTATCAGCTATGTGATGTTGCAGAATTAGAGTTTTCATCTGTAAATATGTAAAGTGATTCCTTCCCAATAAGACTGGTGTAATAATTAAATAGAATAGTATGTGTTTAAAGTAATAGGCTATAATATGTACTCAATAATCAATGTTTATTTTCTTACCTTTGAGAGATGGTCTGAATTCAAAGAATGATTCCAGCAGTAAGAATTTGGCCAAAGTTAGGTGGAAGAAATACAAATAATTATGTGAAAGTCAGGTAGAAGGAATATATATTCAAAGATGAGTCATAGAGACACCTATATTAAAGTCTTTTCTTTTTCTTCTGTGACAGTTGATTTCTGGAGTTTCAGCAAGTCATTTTTTTCCTGAGTTTGGTTGTGATTTCTATAATTTGGCACTGAGAGTGATGGAGAGTGCTGACAAACAATTTAAAAAATTAAGCTAGTAATGACTACATCTCTCTTACTTTTAGTTTTTTTTCACAAATACGTTGAAGTATACATGAAATGAAATAGAATATTTAGTTGAAAAAACTAGAATAACAAAATTTAAATTTACAATGACCTCAATGCAAATATAAAATTAAAAACAAAAACTTTTCCAATAGACTTATTAATCATAGAAAAACTTGTGTTAACTAATCCCTGTAACTCTATGTCAGCAGAGTGTGGAAATACAATGATATCATGATTCCTCTGATTCAGTTTGTTTTTAAATCAATTTTGCAGAATTTTATCTTGGAGAGCCCATTTAAAAATTGCCAACACTTTTGCTTAATTTTGTGTTTATAAATAATTGTTTTCTGTCACTGTGTCAATTGCCCCTTTCAGAGGCTTCATAAAGTAGTAGGAATTGAGTATAATAGTGGTAAAATAAAAGTCAAATGCAAATGGAAAACTGAACAGACTATTAAAGGCATAGCATTTGAACATTTCTAGTTGAACTGCTTCTATCTGTGCTCTGGAATTTGTTAATGTACCTTGCAAAGGAATATTTTGTATGTAATTCTCTTTTTCATACTTCGTGAGCTACTGAAAGTCAGGAATTTACACCTTACATGTCTTTTCAAACTGTAGATCCCATCATACTATTCTTGTACTGAAAATCTTTCACTACATTCCAATTGCCAAATCATCAGAGGCCTTCTCAGGTCTGCAGATTCAGCATGTGGACTGGCCCTGGACTAGCTCTCCCACCTCTTTTCACCCTCTCCTGGAGCTCTGTGCACCAGTCACCCTGGGCTCCATCCCACCACAGGTCTTTCTACCATTCCTTAGTATCTTTTTTCCTTATGCTTTTCTCCATGTTATTTCTCAATCGTTCCTCAAGATTGCTTGTAGAATTCAACTGGTTGTATGGGAAGACATCCCTGAACACTGTGGCAATGGGACATTTTTATCTAGCTCACTCTATCATTATGCAATATCTTCTGTTGAAATCATTTGATAGTGTATCTACATATCCACTAGATAGGCAGATGTTGAGGACTGGCAGATGGTCTATTCAAATTCTGACTTAAGAATCATTCATTTTGTATATAAGACACGTTCCACAGTATTAGAATGAATTACATAGTTCAAAACATGGTTTAAAATGACCTATTCAGTAGACCACAGCATTCGTACCTCTACTTAGGTTTAGGGTTGACCCTCTATTTTTAGACCAGACGTCTTATTTCCAGCTCATGTTACAACAAAAATGGAACCTGGGCAGCAGTTGTCCAGATTTGTCCAGAGCAAGTTGAGTAAACAAATAACTAGCTTACTCTTTTTCTTCTTCTTAAACTAGACCAGCCCTTTCATTGTAAAAACAATAGAGCCACTCTTTCCTTGTGTCTTACCACTTGCTAAAATATTCTTTCCTCAGATACCTTCAAAACCCACCCTATATAACATCACAACTCCATCTTTTCCCTGTTTAATTTTCTCTTTAGCTCTTACCACAATACTATACTACATATGTGATTCACCATGTTTTATCATCTACATACCCACTACAGTGTAAATTTCTTTAATGAAGTGAGCTTTAATTCCTTTGTCCCTGAACCTAGGATAGTACCTGGCATATAGTGAGCACTCAATAAACTCTTGTTAAATAAAATGAATGGACAAAAGGCCTAGATAAAATTTCTTGTTCAATTATCCTGAAAGAAACTAGCCCAATCTGTTTGAAAGTCAGGAATATACATACAAAGTCAGTTTAACTTTTGTGATCTTAGCAAAAGAATAGGCTTGTCTCTCTCACTCTGTTTGGTATTTTTTATACAGTTACATATGTATTTAAAATGCACACATGCACACAAAAACATGCACACACATTTATTTGCCTCTGAAATAGACTGTACTTTGATATATTTTGAATATGAATAACTAGTTTTCTAAAATTTCATATATGAATCAACAATTTTATAAATATTGGTTACTTTAACCACTATAAAACAATTATTTTGTTATGTCAGTTTACCTAAAGATAAAAACCTCTTTTCATTATATCGCATAGTTGGATATTTAAGAAGGTATATTTTAAACATCGATATGCCAAAATCTATAAATCTGTTTCATTCCTGATTCATAATATCTTCCTAAAAATTATAGTAAAGGATATTTGTATTTAGATTTAAATTAAGAAAAAAGTACATATATATTTATGTATAATTGTATCCCTTCTTTGCCAATAATAATCTAAAATTCATTAAAATTAAAAGTATTCTCACTTGTCTTTGAAACAAAATTAATTTTTATTCGTATAATTCAAATGGTCTAATTATCATTATAAAACAAGGATAAGTGATTTATTGCTTAATCCTTCACTAACTTCAAGTACATTGATTTTGGAAATAAGATTTTTTAAAAAATATTGAGTGGAAAGAAAAAGTTAAGCAAGAAAGATATCTAATGAATGTGCTTTACTATTGACATAGAAATCAAATTCCATTGAAATGCTATAACCAAAGATATTTTGAAATGAGTGCAACTTAGGGGGGAAAAAAAGATCCGAGGAAAAAGAAGTCAAAAATGTTCTGATTAGTGACTCACTATGATAAAATAACTTATTGAAAAAAATCTTTGATGCCAAAATATCATATAGAATTCATTAAACTGAAAAATTAAAGGACAAAAATTATGTCCTTGAAGCTCTAAATATATGTGTATTTGTATGTGAAAAAAGGAGTGAGGGATGAAGTTGAAGGGGCAAGAACAGATGAAGGGAAATATACAAATTATAGAAGCAATTGTTATTTTCATAAAGTTTCCCACATTGCAATTCAGATGGGGGCAGTTGTCTAACTGGGATTCTTTGCTGAAGTGTTCTAATAGGATGGAATCCTGTTGCATGCTTCTTCTCAGTTATAAAAGCTGCCAACTTCAAGTTTGCTAAGGGTAGGCTGAACTTTGGAATTCTTCTGTCCATGGGATATGCCTTTTCTCCTCAATTCTTTAAAGCATAAAAAATATACAAAAATATTATTATCTAGAAAAAATGATAGGTGTAACAAATCACGTTGTTAGAAGATCCCTAAGAATAGATTAGCACTCATTCTAGAGCGGCTCAAGTGGAATATGTTCATAGTGTAGAGATGAAACTTTCAAGACCCCATTTGTGTAAAAAAAAAAATCAGTGTATATTGGTTTAAAAAACTTCTACTTAAGGACTCACTAGTATTGAATTAAAATTTCTGTAAAGCTTCGCATGAGTCTATAAGCAGCAGCATAGCACATTATCTGATTCTTTGAGGAAGACCAATTCAAGTGCATTAATGACCAGAACCACATAGATGCAGTAGGTCAAGAGAATATAACATTATGTGAAAAAATAAGCTGGATTTGGCATGGTCATTCAGTCACTTTAGACAGAAGATGATATTCTCTTTAAATTTTAAAATTACAAATACTAAAAAGACATGTAAGTGGTCTGGATACTGTGGAAGTAACACTAGTATTTTACCCTCTTGCCACTGTGAGTCTGTACGCCACCTTCCAAATCAGAAAATAGGAATACAAAACAATAATAACAATAGCAACACCTACTAAACTCTAACAAAACCCAAAAATAGATCAAGTCAGTTCTGGTTCCCCAAATAAATAAAACTGAGGGGTTACCATTTAAGCCTGAATTTCCAATGAAAACCACACTTATCCCTGACTTTAAAATGTGATAATTATACAAGAAATTTGCTGTTTCCCACCATTAACTTATTAATGTAAACTTATTAACTTAGATAACCTTGCAGTTATTTTTCTGTATTTTACTTGGCAAGACAGTTCTACTAGTCAGATTCACAACTTAAAAAAAAAAAAAGTAGACTGCTATTGTTTTCTAAATGTGTTTGTCTTCAAATGTCACTTCCACAATACAGAAAATGACAACACAATTAATATGTATAGATCCTATAAAGTTACTTTGGATATATCAGAATAACATATCATTATAAGATGAACTATAGTGCTTTAATTATTAACCTTTCAAGAACCATTCAAATTACACAAATATGTGACTTACATGCACTTTTAAATCAAGGGATAAAATGTCATAATCTTACATCATTGATGTGTTTAAGGAGATAAAGTCAACTTCAAGGTATAGATTAGCCAGTATTTCTAATAACTGCCATTATACATATATTTAGGATACACATATTAATAGATATATACACACACACCTCACACACGCACATAATCTTTTCACTTTTTTTCTAACAGGGAGCTAGCACTGTATAAATACTCAAGAGAGCAAATATACAAGGAAATCAGTGACTCACCAATTAGGCAAAACTCTCTCTACAATTTTCATATAGTCTCCTTTGAAAAGACAATCCCACCCGAGAGAACAATATTCTAAATTTCATTTTAAATGGCACTACTCAAATACAGCCAGAGTCAGTCCTTAAAAACCGTTGGCTCACTGAGAATCACTTTCCCACGTTTTTAGGACTAGACATACTTGCCAGCAGCTGAGCAGTTCCCGCATTCCTGCAGCCTGTGCGGTAAACTTCACATATGTGGGAAGCATACTCTTGTCAAGCCTTACCCCGGCAGCTTTTCAGAGTCTGTGCATTCCCTGATCAAACTGAGCAGGTGGTTAAATATTCAAGGTGACTTGAGGGACAAAGTTTAATGTAGTGCATGGAAAAACATGGAGAACATGAAGAAAAAGGCAGCAACACTTTATTCCTTTCACCAGCTTATGTCCCTTCAACAACCTAAAGAAGCATCAGCTATTGCTTTAACTATAAATTATGCCTATTCTGATGTCATACCATTTTGATATCCCTGTTTGACTGGACAGAGTAAAATATGAAATATTTCCTCCAATGTGGTAAGCAATACCAGCTGGTAGGAACCACCTTTTAAGTTCAATCAAAAACATTTTAACTAGGTTTCCCTGGCGGTGCAGAGGTTAAGAATCCACCTGCCAATGCAGGGGATATGGGTTCGGGTTCTGGGCAGGAAGATCCCACATGCCGAGAAGCAAGTTAAGCCTGTGAGCCACAACTACTGAGCCTGCGCTCTAGAGCCCGCGAGCCACAACTACGGAAGCCTGTGCGCCTAGAGCCCGTGCTCCGCAACAAGAGAAGCCACCGCAATGAGAAGCCCGCACACCGCAACGAGGCGTAGCCCCAAGTCGCAGCAACTAGAGAAAGCCTGCGTGCAGCAGCAGAGACCCAGCGTGGCCAAAAATAAATAAATAAAAATAAATTTATTAAAAAGAAAACAAAAAAAGCACTTTAACTTGGCAAAGATGAGCCTTTTGTTTAGTTCAATCATGCCAAATTTAGGAATATTTTATTTGAGTACACATTTGGAATACAGTGCCTCAAATAATCAGTCGATTTAATGCATATATGTATCAAATGTTCACACACTCTTCTGAGGAAGGTACTAAGTGATAAACATGAAAAGGTAGAAACAGCCTATTAAATCAAATACTTGCTTCAGCATATCTGAGATTTGCCTTTAAAAATGACTTTTTGAGAACATTTCTTTCTTGTCCTTTGAAAATATTTTCTGTCTGATCATAGTATTTATATTCAAAATACTGCAAACATTCTTTCCATACTAACTCATGCTTCAAGTAAATACCCCTTGTTTTAAGTTACCCCTTGTTCCACAGGGAAATATCAACACATCTTTCAAGACAGCCAAAAAAGTCACCTCTTCTAAGAAACGGGAAAATTATCTAATCCTCCTTCCCCATTTTTTCTTGCTAATAACCCAAATTTTCTTTTCCCACAGAATGGGTACAGTCTCCTTACTGAACTGAATATTCTGTGAGGGTATAGATACGGCTGACTCTCCTCTCCATGCCCAGACCCTAGTTTATATTAAATACATAGTATTTTTGACCTTCTGAATGATATAACTGAATAAATGAAAGACAGATACTACATAGGTAAATGCTGTTACAGTAGTGTTAGGAATGGGAAAAGAAGAGAATAAGAAGTTTTGGGGAAAGATAATTGAGTAAAAGTGTACTATGGAAAGATGCAAAAGCACTGACTGTAGAGGGGTTTTAGGTAAACTAGGAATAAATCCAAGTTCATAGGAAAATGGCAATCTTATCAAAAAGAATGATAGAATACGTATTTGATTTTGTGAATATTAATTTCAAAAGTAGCCTCATTATTGGACATATATTTTGTTATGGAAGAAAGTTACATCAAATTTAAAATAATTTGTATTCACTTTGGATATGAAGCAAATTCGCATAAAAGAGGTATGAAAGCATTTATTAGATATTATCTGAGAACCAAATCTTTTAGTCCCATACTCAGCCTAGACACTGAGAACTGAAACCACATCTTACTGTCAATGTTAACAGGACTTGGTACTACTCCTCTGTCTTTTTTATCTTGACTTCATTCTTCCAGAGTCTCCTGCCCAGGCAAAGGGTTTTGATTGTCCAATTTTTGTTTGAAACAAACAAATGTTTGTTTGAAACATCCAATTTTCAGTAAATTCTGACCTTATCTTCGCCGCTCCAAGACACTATACATTATCTAGGTTTTGTTAAGTTTTGTGTTCTCCCTCACCAAGGTAAGTAATAAGATCACCTTTGTCTTATCTTCTTATCAATAAGTTACATTGGTGATATTTGGGTAGTAAGTTTTTGACATACTCAACATATATTCAAACGGACTTTTGTATATTCAAAAAAATTTTAAAAAAAACAAAAAAAAGTAAAGATAGTAATTCTCAGGACCTTATAGGAACATTTCTTTCTCACACTTCAATGCTGAAAGTAAATATAGATTGTTGAGGAAGACAAAAAGGGGAAGAGGTGGGAATGAGAAGTAGAAAGGCTTAGCTTTAGAAATAAACACCTAGGATAAACATCAGTGAACAATGAAACCCTGAAAACTACAGTATCTGTATTTAATGTCCTAGTTCTGACTTCACTTAGGTTCACAAACAAACACATGAAGAAACAGAAGAGATTGGAGTAGGCAAGAAATGCCACTTAGACCAAGAAGACAACTTCATTTCATTTACCTGCTTAATTTACGGTTAAACCTCTGGACTCTGAACCTTAATAAATGCTGAGAGGTTGTGTGAAGAGAAAACAATCTCTGGATTTTTAAGAGAGCGATTGAAATCTCTGAATAGGAGATAAAATATGCCATTTAGAACAGTGTAGGTAATGATTGCATTACAAATTTCTTGACAGAGATTTCTAGAACAGAGTCCATACTAGGTAACACTGAAAATGCAAGATTACACGGAAATTTATGATTAAGAAAAAGAATATTGAAAGACTCTTGTTATCACAGCAAATACTAGCACGGGTGTAATAGGGCAAGTTTTTTTCTTTGTATTCTCTGTTCTCGAATCAAAACAACTGAAGAAATATACTGAAATATATTGAAAAATAAATTATTTTTGTATGTATCAAATGATATTACTTAACAAAGAAACAGAATATTTTAAAATCATTTTAGTAGGATTAAAGCTTCTCATGAATTTTTTTATTAACAAAACCTATCATTTTTCAAGTTTATAGGTAAAACTCACATCCTTTAACCTCTGATTGCCTAATTCTAACTGAGCTTCTTGGTATTTAAATATTTCACAGGTCTTATTATCATACAGATCGGGTCATACACTTGACCGGCAATTCATAGAGTAAGATGGGCTTCTGAGTGTACGTTTTTGTTTGTCTGTTCATTTTGTCTCATTGCATTTAAGGATGCTTGTCGGAAAACAGCTTCACTACTAAAAGCTGATATCTCAAGAGGCTTACATGAATTTCCTTTGCTAAGATATGATGGTTAACTTTGTCACTTGATTGGGCCATGGAATGCCCAAATATTTGGTCAAATATTATTCTGGGTATTTTTGTGAGGGTGATTTGGATGAGATTAACATTTAAATTGATATATATATTTTTAACATCTTTATTGGAGTATAATTGCTTTACATTGTTGTGTTAGTTGCTGCTGTATAACAAAGTGAATCAGTTATACATATACATATATCCCCATATCCCCTCCCTCTTGCATCTCCCTCCCACCCTCCCTATCCCACCTAAATTGATATATTGAGTAAAGCAAAATGCCTTCCATGATATGGGGTAAACTTCATCCTATTAGTTGAAAGCCTGAGTAAAAAAGAAAATATGAATAAGAGAGAATACTTTCTGTCTAAAGACATTTTGAGTGAGATGTTGGCTTTTTCCTGCCTTCTGACTTGAACTGAAGCATCAGTTTTCCTCGGTCTTGAACCTGCTGACTTTTGGACTGGATCCACATCATCAGATCTCTTGGGTTTCCAGCTTGCCAACTCACCTGAAGACCTTGGGACTCACCAGCCTCCATAATTATATGAGCTAATTCCTTATAATAAAGAGCTCACGTGCTCTTTTATTGGTTTTGTTCCTTTAAAAAACTGTGACTACTAATACATAAGGCCAAATAACAAAGAACTTTAAATTTAAACTAATTTACACTACTAGGTCAAAGACTAGTTGTTAGCAATTGACCCAGCATAAAGACTGAGGAAAGCAAATCTCAGAGAGAATGGGGACAAAAATCAGTTATTTCTGATAATGTCAGAGGAACAAAAGGAATGGGGCATGTTTGCAGTTGATTGGGGACTGCAGAACAGGATACTGCACATCTGGTGATGACATGATACCTTCAGAGGAGATAGTGGGATGCAGGAAAAAGAGAGGGAAGATGGTAGGAGAGGCTGAAATATGGCAAGGATTCATTAGAAGTAGGGGCTAGTGGAACCTGATGACCACTTTCCTTAGTTAATATTCTTGCCTAACAACATCCTGGCTTAGAGGTAAGCTGCCTGGAAGGAAATTTTCTTGAAGATACAGAGGTAAATGTTTTTGCATTTTTGTACTAAAAGATCCTCCTCTATTTCCAGGCTTAGTAACTTTTCTGGACATAGGTCTGTGGGTAGAGTCATCAGTGCCCTACAGTCTAGGACACTTTCAGTATGTAAGTATGACAGTCATTGCAATATAGTATTTAGGATTTCTATGTCATTTTAAAGCACTAGGAAAATAACAGAGTTAAGATTTGGAAATATCTTAGGAATATTTTGAAGTTTATAATCCATGCTTCAGTAGCCTTTATTCAACATCTCTACTCAGTTTTGACAGTGTGCTTTCTCTATATGCACATGGGGACCCACATCTGCTTGTTGAAGCACGGCTTAGTCAAATGGTGTGAACTGTAGAATAAAACAATTTTGAGTGTGAATCCTAGCATGGCTACT
Source organism: Balaenoptera musculus (assembly GCF_009873245.2). Taxonomy (NCBI): domain Eukaryota; kingdom Metazoa; phylum Chordata; class Mammalia; order Artiodactyla; family Balaenopteridae; genus Balaenoptera; species Balaenoptera musculus. Next base: position 106,880,985 of record NC_045788.1, read on the forward strand.
TTCTCTCTGTGTAACATTGGCCTATTTATCTTACCTTGTTTTTCAGTCTCTGAATTTTTTAAATGTGGGCAATAATATTTTCAATCTTATTGTAAGCATTAAAGATAGGAGATGAAAATGTAGCCAACAATGCATGTTTATGGTATCCCAGTCAGCCTAAAGCTTCACATGGAAGCCGTCTCCCTGTCAAGCTCAGCACCTTGCCTGAACTCTGCTCCCCAGCTCCCATCCCTCAAACCTTTCCATTCTGTGTCATGCTGGCTAAAAGCCTTGCTCATTGGTTGATTATGATAACTGAAAAATACTTGCTGAAGTTCTTAAAGGCCTAGCATTTATGTCTCCTAAGTACAATATTTGCACTTCGTTTTTAAGAATTTAAATGAACTAATCTGACACAAGCAATGCAGCAAAGGCGGTGTCTTCATAAAATAGGGGAAATAAGAGCCCGGATGTACCTTAAATTACACCACGTACAGCCATTGATTTTATCCAGAGGAGCTTCCTTTGCTACCAATTACGTGTGTGCGTGTGCACGTGCATGTGTGAGACAGTGGTTGTAAGAATATGATTATGTTTCTGAGCATACCTTTACTAAAATAAAAATTGTGGGTGGTCCTTGTCATAAAAAGAGAGAATTAAGTCCAGTTTTCATGTTTTCAGTTTTGACTCAAAGTTGTTCACTGAATGAAGCACAGAGGTCCAAGGAGCACAGTTAGAAATCTCTTCTTTGGCTTTTGTACTCACATAAATATTCTGGTATATTTAATGTAAAATAAAAATTTTATAATACAAATTTAATAACAAATGCTGGAGAGGGTGTGGAGAAAGGGGAACTCTCCTACTCTTTTGGTGGGAATGTACGTTGGTGCAGCCACTGTGGAAAACAGGATGGAGGTTCCTCAAAAAATGAAAAATAGGGTTGCCACATGATCCAGCAATTCCAATCCTGGGCATATATCTGGACAAAACTATAATTCAAAAAGATACATGTACCCCTATGTTCATAGCAGCATTGTTTACAGTAGTAAAGATATTTAAGCAATCTAAGTGTTCACTGACAGATGACAGAAGATGTGGGGTGTGTTTATACATATACATATATATATAGTGGAATATTAGTCAGCCATAAAAAAGAACGAAATAATGCCATTTGAAGAAACATGGATGCAACTAGAGCCTGTCATTCTAAGCAAAATATGTCAGAAAGAGAAAGACAAATACCATATGATATTACTTATATGTGGTATCTAAAATATGACACAAATGAACCTATTTACAAAATAGAAACAGACTCACAGACACAGAGAACAGACTTGTGGTTGCCAACGTTAGGGGGTGAGGAGAGGGATGGATTAGGAGTTTGGGGTAGGCAGATACAAACTATTATATATAGATTGGATAAACAACAAGGTCCCACTGTATAGCACAGGGAACCATATTCAATATTCTATGATAAACCATAATGGAAAATAATATGAAAAAGAATGTATACATATGTATAACTGAATCACTTTGCTGTACAGCAGAAACAAACACAACATTGTAATTCAACTATCTTCAATTAAAAAAAATAAAAAATTAAGCCTTTAAAAGGTGGCATATCCTTTCAAACTAGAAGCATACATTCTTATAACATAAAATCAGTTTTCCTTGATATCTGAAAGTTACCTCAAATATGGTATTATCTACACTTCTGAAGGTTTGAAAAGTTGACATGTGCAGTCAAACCTTGCTTAATGCTCACTCCTCTAATGTAAAAATTGAATAATTCTCACAAAATCCTCCAATGTCTCAATACTCTTCCCTGAAACTATTTTAGGAAAGGATTTCATGATAAATTAAAAACATAAGTTTTGTAGAAACTTTAATGAAAGTAATTTTCCATATTCTATGATACAATATATTTAAAACAAATTATAAACAAAAACTGAAGTTTGAGAGTTTGAACAGATATGTTTGTTGCATTCTTACACACAATGGCTGTACCCAATGAGTTAAGTAAATGTTAAAACGTTACAGTACTGTCCTAAAAAATTAGCTTCTTGATCTTCTTTTTCTTTAAGATAGTTTCCTTTTCTTAATTTTTCAATGGCATTTTTAAAAGATCATGCCCCAAGTTATTGCTATTGCTTAGTAAGCAAAAAGGACTAAAAATTACCTCTAGCTTATAGACTAATTGCATCATTTTTCCTCTATTTTTGTTATGTTTTAAAGTATACACAATATAAATAATCTGACTCCTGGTTTAAGTTGTATCTCTTTAACAGTAAACTGTTGATATTATCTAAATTCAAATTTAGTTTGAGTAGTAGCTGTAATATCCGACAATATGGAATTGACAGGAGCTAGAAAAAGGAATGCACACTTTGTGTTTTTAAATACATATTTTAAAATCTTTGAAGATTTTAAAAGAATTTGTGTGTGTTATTTTGTAATTTCCCAATATCTACCCTCTTCCTACAGTTATATGACAACCATTAGTGAATACGTGTATTTATTTTCCAAGTTTAAATGCACAAAGAGTAATTAAGACCTACTACCTTTCCTCAGTACTATTGTCCTTATTCAAAAAAAGTGCTTTGTGGCAACAATTTCACTATAGACTATAGAATAAACTACAAGTGACTTTTACCTGACTGAGAATCATTATCATGCATCCGACCACCTGGGCCATTCAAAGTTTTCACTGAAAAATATGTGTGTTTGCATATTGCCTGAAGTGGATATAAACAAAGAAAAAAAGTGTTTCATCTTATAAGCATAGGTCCCTTCTCCCATGAAAATTTCAAAGTAACACAGTAGCAGATCTTATTTGTCTACTTTATTCTCTATAGGAAGTTATTTAAAATAAATTCATATGGTGGTGTGAAATTTTCATGGCAACTTATCAGGGAAATGAAGACAATTTTAATAAAGAGTTCAACACCTTAATTTAAGTGTAGATTTAAATTATAGCTGGGTTTCCTTTAAACACAATTTATTTTTTCCATAGTTGGCTGAAATATCTTCTCTGTGACTTGATTTTATGATGACTTTTTTTCTAACCTTTTTTATTATAAAATAATCTCAAATTTACAGCAAAGTTATAAGACCAATCGAAAGAACTCCAAATCCAGATTCCACAGTTGTGGACATTTTATACTATTTGCTTTATAATTTTCTCTCTCTATATAAATGTATACATATTATTATTTTCTCTGAACAAGTTGATATTACCCTGAATACTACAGTGCATATTTTCTACAGATAAGGACAATCCTACACAAAACTACAGTCCAGCCATCTAAATCAGGAAACTGATGTTTATAAATGATCCAATTCACAGAACAATTCAAATTGTACTAATTGTCCAGTAATTCCCTTTACAGCAAATAGATCCAAACCAGTCACACTTGGCATTTAGTTGTTAGGCTTCCTGAGTTTCCTTCAATCCCAAACAGTTCTCAATTTTTCTTTGACTTTTATGACTGGCATTTTAAAAAAACAATTAAAGACTAGTTATTTTATAGCAAGTCCTTCAATTTGAGCTTGTTCGATGTACCCACATGATTAGATTCAGGTTAAGCATTTGGACAGAAATGCAACAACAGAAGTCATGCTATATTTTCACTGCATCCTATCAGGTGTTGCATGCTTTTGATTTTTCCTACTACTGGAGATGGTCACTTTTTAAAGGTGTTACGTTCCAGGGTTCCCCCAAAAAAGATGTAAAGGGATACTCCTTATCCCGTTGCAATTAATAAATATTTGGGGGGGGAGATCCACTGAAATTATATAATTCTCCCATTCTTCATCAAACTTTCACCCACTAATTTTGGCATCTGCTGATCTGTTTTGACTGAAGTCAAAGTGATATTTTTCTAATTCCATCTACATTCATTAGCCTGTATCTTCCTGTAAGAAAGGATTCATTCATTTATTTATTTACATCAGTATGGATTCAGGATTTCTTATTTTATTCAAGAGGCTTTAATCCATTACATCCATTATTGATTTTGATGCTCAAATTATCCTTTACTTGGCCAGTGGGGGCTTATCATTCTTTGAGTCCTTCCTTAGTTTCTGACACAACAAAATGGGCTAGGCTCATCTTATACTTTTCCTGTTTTAGCTCTAGAGTAAGTCACTTGTCCAAGAAGAACCAAAAATCTGGATGTTAGGTATTGCTCTTTGCTACTGGGATATCTCTGCTCCCAGGCCCTCTGAAGGGGGAAAACATATGCACACCCATATACACATACATATTTATATATATAGTTATTTCTTTTTCAATCTATATGAAAAAATCACAATAAATAGGGTAAAGGTCAAAAGCCTTGGCGGGGGGGGCTTCCCTGGTGGCGCAGTGGTTAAGAATCCGCCTGCCAATGCAGGAAACATGGGTTCGAGCCCTGGTCCAGGAAGATCCCACATGCCACGGAGCAACTAAGCCCGTGAGCCACAACTACCAAGCCCTCGTGCCACAACTACTGAAGCCCATGCGCCGCAGCTACTGAAGCCCGAGCGCCTAGAGCCCACGCTCCACAGCAAGAGAAGCCACCTCAATGAGAAGCCCGTGCACCGCAAAACGAAGAGTAGCCCCTCTTGCCACTAGAGAAAGTGTGCACACAGCAATGAAGACCCAACACAGCCAAAAAAGTTTAAAAACTAAAAATAAATAAATTTATATGTATATATATATATAAAAAGTCTTGGGGTTTATTCAAGCTTTTCATATTTGTAATTTCTTACTCCAATTGTGAGTATTTTGACACACACCAGCCTCAAATATATTATTTACCTTATTTGTACCCAGTCTCCTAACAATGTTAGGCTGCTACTTGACTCAGCCTCCTTCCTTGATAAGTGCTGACCTGCACTAAGCAATCACATTGCTGGGTCACCTTCTTTGCTTGGTTCCTATACTTCATAGACAGCTTTGGGCCTCTTTTCTTCTTACTTTTCTTTTCTTTTTTAATCAGTCCTTCATTAGAAATAAGAAAGGAAAGAAGGGAGGAGAGGAAAAGGAAGGAAGAAGGAAGGAGAAAATAAAGGAGGAAAAGGAAGGAAGGGATACTGGAGAAGGAAAATTGCTTGTTTAAAATAGCAAGTTTTTTGTGTTATCCTTCCTTCCACATTCATCTTCTCCCTGAATACTCTCCAATTTCCTTGAGCAACTTTGTATCTCTTAAAGGTCCTGTATTTTCTTGTATGTTATAGTCATGTTCATTTTGTTCCTTCACTGAGGTTGCAAAATTATTAAAGCAAAAAAGACTTTTTTTCTGGAGCATTACTCTCCTCCGTAGCATTTATTACAAGACTTAAATGGTAAATGTTCAGTGTTTCTAGGCTGTGTTTACTCTTTGAGATGATTTGAATGAGTAATTGGTTCTCAGAAAATTATAATTTTGAAAGGTTAACATTTGAAAATTACTAAAAATCACTTTTGGAATCAGGCCTTGCTCTAGTTTTTAAAAGCCAAGCAGTCTCTTTTTTCACCAATAACTGAGTATCACATTAAAGAAAACAAGGTGAAATGGCTTCTGGAAATTGTACAAAAGTTATCTAAGAGCCCGAGTTATTTTCAACAAACTTTCTGTCTTCACAGGGATCGGGTCCTAGAAAAATATGTAAAATAACTTGCTTGATTAAATACCACCCTGCATATTCAGATAGATAGATAGATAGATAGATAGATAGATAGATAGATAGGCATGTAGAGTGGTGGGAGGAGCATTAAGGAACATTAAGTATTACAGGTCATCTTTATTGATCTGTTATTTGGAAGAAGAAGTTGTTAGATATACTCAAATGAAATTCTAAAAAATAATCATAATACTTTATCTTCCCAGTAAAACCAAATTACTTAGTAAAATGACATTTAAAAAAAAATTCACTTCCCAAGATAAATTCCTCTGTGAGGGTTATCTCAAGATGTATAGGCTTGTCTTGTTCCATGTGTATACACAGAATTTCTTAAAGGAAAGTTTTGTATATACCTTTTGTTCAGAGGTGAAAACTTAATACTTTAAAAAACATGTCAAATTATTAGAAATTCTAAAGTTTTGAACCAAATAATCTCCATATTTATCTATCACCAGCTAAACATGAATTAATAAAACCTGTTAAAATTTTTACATTTTTGAAGTTTTAGAAACTTAGGATTGGCTCATTATCATTATCAAACAAAATAAAACGATTTTAACATGTACTGAATCTTTACCATGCAGTAGACACTGTGCTACATACTATATTTTAATATTCACACTATTTTTTATAATTCTGTTGCCGATTTTTGAGAAGTAGAAACCAAAAGGGCTCATTGGGACTTAAACACTTTAGTCTAACTTCAGAGCCCTTCCTCTTAACTGTTAGAATAATCATCTTTCATTTAGACCTATCTCCAGAGATATTATCTGACAAATTATCTGAGTATGTTTGATATATATAAATTACCATATTCTTACCAGACGTTGTTAGATTGCTAAAGCGGAGAGTGTTTCTAAGCAGGTGAATTTAGGAACTGGATCTATCCCTAGCTTCTCTGTGTCCTAGGTTATTGTTCATGGTAAAATTATATAGTTATGGTTTTCTTACCTAAAACAAATCCCGCAATCAATAGTAAGAGTTCATTGTTTAATGAGCAGGTTAATCTACATATGGAATGTGCGAGTGTATCAAAAGCTAACGAATTTCCTATAAGCTGGCCGATGCAAATATCAGGGTGTGAACATGTCTTTTACATTGTGAACGTATATTTTGAAATATATATTTATAAGCCACTTTTTACAAAGAAAAAGAGAAAGTATTTCAGTGAGAAACTGTCATGCTCACTTTCACACTTTGTGACTTAATCCTGGTTGGTCTTATGGTCTGGAAAGCTTCCCATTCCCCATTCACTTACAGTAACTGATCTAAGTAAGTCTAATTTACGCCCTATCTCCACTCAAATACTTACCTGCTCTTTGTATTGTAAAAAACAAAAAGCCTTCTGTATTTTTGGACTGAGGATTTTGCTTTGTTTTGTTTGACTATTCATACAATTATTTTAACATTCAATCATATACTACTTTAAGGTTGTTCATATTTTTTTCTTTTACTGTTATATAACTCTTAGTATAATCATGCCTTATCTCTTTAACTAGATTTTTATCATCTTACAGGCAAAAGCTCTGTAAAATACTTCCAGCAAAGTGTATGGCAAAGAGTTAAATACACAATACGTTCTCAATAAATATGTAAAGAATGTAATCAAATCAAAAATTGAAAAAGGAAAGAGGTTATGAGGGTGAAATAGATACAAAAAAATAATAATTCAGAAATAAATCAAGAGCACTGTAAAAGTCTCAAGTCCAAAATAGCTTCCTCTTTGAAGTTTTCCTCCATGATTCAAGCATTCTATGATTCTCTTTTATGAACTGCCTTAGTAGATGCTATTAAGCCAACACAATTGAACATTGGTTTATCTTACTTATATTTTTCATCTTCTACCCTTTTTTTAGTCTACAACCTAATATGATCCTGAAACAGAATAGGGACTCAGAGAATGCTGATTGGTTAGATGGATGATTTATTTGCTGCACTGTATAGACGATTTACCAATTGATTGGAGAGGGGAAAGGGGATAAAGAAATCCTTATATTCCCATTTATAAAGAGTGCTAGAATGGTTTGGTGCTCAGTGAATAACTTGAGGGAAATAATTCTAGAAGATATGTAGAGACTCTAGAATAGTGTTAAGCAAGAGGTTTCTAGATTCAGATTATATGAGTTCCTATTCTAGTTCTATGAATTTGGAAATTTTGCATAACCTCTCTTTGGATCAGTTTTATTAGCTATAAAATTTTGATATATTAGTATGTACCCCAAAGTGTTGTTGTGAGGATTAAAAGAATTATTACGTATCATCATGTAGAACAGGGTTTCTCAACCACAGCACACTTGACACAGATAATTCTTTGTTGTGAGAAGTTGTGCTGTATATTGTAAGATGTATAGCAGCAGCCTGGACTTTACCCATTAGATGCCTATAGCACTCCCACCCCCAACATTCAACAATGTCTCCAAACATTGCCGAATGTCTCCTGGGGGCAAAATCACCCTCAGTTAAGAACTACTGGTCTAGACTTTGCCATGCATTATGAAAAAAAGCAATGCTTATCTATTATATATTAGTACTAGTTTAAGCTCAGGAGGTTGAAAAGTCTATAATGTGAAGCACAATTTGTAGAACACGGTCCCAAAATAAAGATTAGGATATTTTTCTTACTAGTCAGACAGTGATGATACAGTTGGAGAATGCCAAAATTATATTCAATTTAATAAGTATTTAATCAGTGGTTCCAGAATTTTAGAAAATGTGATAGCTGAGTACATAAAGTGCCATTTATATATAAAGTATTATATAAGTTGAAATATTGCCTCACTTGGCCAAGAAAAGATACAGGGAGATAATAGATAAAAACAGTAATTTAGGTGTTTATTTGTTAATGCAGGTAGTATTACCCTAAGTCAGTGGTTATCAACAGGGTATTTTCATGACATAAATGACAGCTATTGAGAACAGTTTTGTGGTAGGATATGGTCACACTAAACAACCTACTGATGTTGAAGGAAGACTGTCCAATAGTAGGGTTAAGGAGTACAAATAAGAACAGACTAGAGCTTGACTGATCAAAGAAAGGGAGAGAAGCAATGCATTATAGGAAACAATTCCTACTCCCAGCCCTCAAATGACTTACCTATTATTCTCTTCTTGTGGTGTCATAGCTTGGGGTGGAAAGCTTCATACTTTCAGATATGCTTGTGGCTGAAAAACTCATACCCACTCTTTCTCTCTCACTTTCCATCTTGTAAGATTTGGTTTTAAAAATTCAGATAACTCCTCTTAAAAGGAGAGAAAACTAGCTCAAAAGCAGAGCCTGCCCAAATACAACAAGGATCAAAGACCACACCCAATACCACAACTCCCACTTTAATCTTACAAGGCCTGTCAAAGAATGTCCTTTGAGAAAAACTTCAAAATTATTCTCTACATTCATTTTGCTTATGTAACTCTTTCCCCAAATGAGATTCTCTGTTGTGTCATGATTGTCTCTAATCTAATATCTGACTTTTAATCAACTATTGATTATTAATTAATAAAGGCAATAATCTATAGATTGATATTTTATTGAATAAATACAATTATAATATTCTATAATTCCATTTTTAAAAAGTAATTTCCCTATTAAAAAGTAGATTTTGCCTTTTCCACTATGAACATTAAATTTTTTACTAAGTGCAAATGCATTCTTCTTTTTTTTAAGGTGATCAAATTTCTTTTTCAGTACAAACTATGTGTTGGGGTCTTGTATTAATTTGTATCTCCAGTGCCCAGCCCAGTAACTGACATATAACAGTTCTATAAATGCTTACTAAATAAATAAATAAATCCTATTTAAACTCCCTTATTCTTCCTGTCTTTAGAAGTCATTACTTTCCAGTTCATTTTTAAGCTTCATACATACAAGGGATATTATTTGCTCTGATTTCTTATCTTTCATAGGATTTATATATGATGCATTTAGCAGTTCTTCTAACTTGTTTTTTTTCAAGTCTTGTTTTTTTTGCTAAACATAGAGAGAGACATAGTTGAGCCAAACACATATTGTCCTAACATTTTTAGAGTTCTGTAAATTCATGTCTCTTTTGATAATAAAGCATCTTTACACTAATCAAGTTTAACACTATCATTTAATCTTTAATTGTATTTCACTTCCTACTCATTCCTCTCTTTAATTCAAAGTCTTGATATAATAAACATTTGTCTAAAAATTCTAATTAACTATAACATTTCAAATTTCAGATTCTTCATTATCAGTTTCAAATTTTTTGTTCAGTGTTTTTATATTCCATATATTACTGATTTATTTTGTATCACTTTATTTTGTGGGAAGCTTTGAAAAAAGGAAAAGAGAGAGATAACTGAAGCATAAACATAAGGGGGGAAAAAAAGAGCCTGAACAATAAATATTCATATCATTGTTGAATTGGGACCTGAGACCTGCAATACAATGACTGAGTTTTTACAAAAATGTAAATTCTAGCTTTTTGCTGATAAATTCCCCAACCTGTAAGCCTTTAACTAAAGGTAATTTGATGGTAGAGGGAACTTTGCAGAATATATGCAGGATGAGTTAAAAAGTTTCATCAATGACAGCAAATAACACAATAATTAATCTCCAAAGACAGTGATGATTTTTCTTCAGGGATTTCATAAATCCATCACCTCAGAAGATTATTAAATTCTGTAGATGGGCTTTCAAATAAGAATAATCATGTAAACTGACACTATATCCTGTGGCTGCCAGAGATACTATTTTAAGGAGGTAAAACCGAATGTTTTTCAACTCATTTTTTATCAATCTTGAGGTGCTCAGAAAAGTTCTGTTATCCCATTTTTAATAAACTAAACCAATAAAAGGAAAAAGAAAAGGCATTGTGGAATACACATACAAGATACAAGTACTAATTAAGAAAAACAGGTTTTTTTCAATATATACAAACATACATATATAGGTACACATATAGTTACGTATGTTTGTGTATCTATATATGTATGTATACTTATATATGTATGTACACACACACACACACACACACACACACACACACACACACAAAGGCTGTAATTTTATTGAATTAGCACTTAGTCTAGAAGCAACCACAAGGAAAAAAATGTTCTTTACAATCCCTAAAATTTCTTCCTGCGGAAATTGCAGAGAACATTATGTGGTTGTAAAATTTCCTGCTAAACATCACGTAGCAGAGGCTTTCATTTTTAGTGGTTTTATTTCTTTATAAAGAGTTGTAGCCAAATGGATTCTACTATTACAAATTCAATATTTCCTAAGCTATATTCATATCATTATATACAATGGTTTTAAAAATATATGTAGCATTAAGATGTACTTTTTCAGATAATTTAACCCATTATTCAAATTAATATCCCCATCTCCACTGATGGATTTGATAGGGAAAACATTCATATGCTTTTCTAGTATTCCATTACCTTGACTTCTCTATAGAAAAATAATAAAATATATTGTATTTCCCTACTAATAAGTCCTAAATATATTTTTCCTTAATCATAACATTTATTAATTTTATGCATTATAGGCATATCATAGATTATAAAAATAGAATGATTAAAAAATATCAGAAGTGATCTTAGAAATATAAGAACTGGTAAAGATACTTTATCTATTGAAGAAATATTCACTGATTACTAAAGAACCATTGGTTATACAGCTTTCCATATTTTTTTCACTACTACTACCACCTCAGAACAACAGGGCCCAGAATTTCCTTAACAGAAATAACTATCCTAAACTTTGGGTAAACTTAACTTGTAGTCAATTCCTTAGAAGCAATTAGCACAGCCTAATGATACTAAGTCACTAAAGGTATTTTGGAAACTCAATTATGCTGACAAAATTAACCTAGTGACTTGGGATAATGCCTATAGGTTAATGCTAAAGAAAATATTAAAAATAATTAAATAGTAAAATGAAAGGAGAAAGAAAAAAATAATGAAAAGAAGCAAAGTGCACAGAGAAAAAAAGAGATTAAATTGTTTGTATAAATTTCTATTCCTGAGGAAACCAAGAGATACCATTAATGAGAAATGACTCAAGAAATAGACAAAGTAAAATAGATACATTCCTTGTTTATTTAATATGCACTATATGTAATTATACTACTCTCTTAGAAGTATATTTTTCTTTCAATATTTTAAACCTATCCTTTAAATAGCTCGTCTTTAGGTTATTAGGGATGATTTTATTTTTTAAATACACTAGGCTCATTTGTCTACAATATTTATTTTTATTCAAATAGTAATATCTGACATTTGATACATATTTACTCTGTGCCAGATGTAGTACAGAGTGCTTTGCACATATTTTAAAATGGGTTTATTATCTCTGTTTTATAAATCAAGGCTCACAGAAGTAAAGTTGAATATTTTACACAGTCTCACTATACAATAAAAGTTAGCTATTAGATTTAAACTTTTCAGAGTGGTGCAAAGGCATTTTAAATGATCTCAGATATGTAAAGTTCTTCTTGGCCTCATCTAGTTTTCTTAAGTTCTAAAGACTAGATAAAATTTAAAGACATTATTTAAAACTTAACCATCTACTACTGCTAACTCTCCTGGTTTAGCACACCTAGGCATAATAAATGCAACACGCACGATGTATGCTCAACTAGGCCCCTTTGTCCTAGTTAAGTAACTGAAATTTCATTGGGATTCTTGAATAATCTAGAGCCAAAATCTAGTGTCCTTCGTCATCATTGTTACTGCATTTGCAGTTCCTATAGTAGTCAGTGGTAAGAATATCAGGAGTCAGAAAAAAGAATACTTAGGAGTCAGAAAAACTGTAGTTTTGTTCAGGTTTTGCCACATCCTAGCTTATGACTTTAGGAAATTCAATAATCTACTGAAAAGGGAAGAAATTATCATTTACTGAGAACCTGCTACATAGCAAAAAATATTACCTATCTCACAGGATTTTTATTGAATTAAATAAACTATTGCAAATATAAAAACCTTATTGAAACATTATACAATTTAAGTTGTTGTTAGAATAATGATAATTATTAAATTATTACTATATTACTGGTCTGTCCAGGACTACTGTACAGATTACTTCATATGAAGATGGTGCCCAACTAATATAATGGTTAATTAAAATATACTCTCAGAAATATATCTAGGTATAAAGTTGGATTGTATTAAGCAGTTACTAAATTGTTTCCATTAAACAGATGAAAATCAACATGTATCTAATAAGTATCTTTTCTGCATACAAAGCGCTAGACTTTGCCGGAGACATGGGACACACAATTATAATGTGAGAAAGCTTATATGTAACCAGCTGATAAGGTTTGCTGTTCCTGCAGGCACACACATCTTCTATGCAAGTCATTCCCCTACTATACTCAATCAATTAATTCAGTCTGATAAGGAATGTTAATATCACTTTAGAGTAAACAGGCATCTGTTGATAGATCTTTCCAGATATTTGGCATATGCAGAGGCACTGATGGAGGCAGTGATGCTTAAGGCAGTATTGTGAATGACTGTAACAAAATGCAGTATGTTTCAAACACAGGAAATATCTCTCTAAAGTATAATGTCTAGATACTAATATGGAAATGGTTCCAAGAGATTAAAAATACATAAGACTACATGAATATCACAACATTATTTATAAATAGGACCTGTAGGACAAAGAACCTATGAAACAAGGAAAAGAGTGAAGGTGGAGAAAAAGAAAATTCTATTTTAAACAAATGCTCATCTAGCCTGCTGCCTGCACATCTATTATGCAGGATCTAGGCTTACACTCTTTGAGTGTTTAGAATTTTTTCTAAGAATGCAAAACTAATTAGATCTTGGCCCATTTGCTTCATTTACACTAAGGCTGGACTGTCAAAGTGGCAACTAGTATTTAGAAAGAGAAAGTTTTAGTTTTCTTGTTAAGCTCAGTTTCAAGAATATAGCACGTTCACCTGAGGGCAAAAATCCTAGGATAAACAGTTATCTGAAGGTCAGAGAGGGTAACTAGGTTATGTCCTTCAGTCACTGGGCTTTAAAAAATATATAAATTACAGTAATATAAATATTTCTTTCATATTTCTTTCTATACCACCAATTAACAGTGATACATATGACAGCTCACAAAGCTATTTTTTGAGACAATTAATATAGTTGGAGGAATCTGTGAAATTGTAAACTGTCTTCCTATTTAAATTATTCATCAATATTAAAATTAGATTTAAGCCATATCATTTGCACTTTGCCACACATAAGAATTCAGATAAATCATCACATTGAAATATGAATGTTTGCCTGAGTCTGAGGCTAAAGATGTGACAGTTTAACATTTTCATTTCTTGACTTTTAAGCCAGTTGTTATTGGCCAGTGCCATGTTGGGAGTGAGATGGTAGATTGATGGCCAAAGTATTAAGTATCTTTTCACTTAAATAGTAAAATTCTAATAATGAAATATATATGTAAAGTTTATTTGTAGTAACTATTCCTTATTATGATTTTGATTTTGATATTTTTATCAAGTTTAAGAAAAATTGTATCTTTAAAATGGCAAGGAATTATTAAAACCCCTAAAATCTCTCCTGTTCAAAATTTTCATTTTTAAGTCTCTGAAGGTAAACTATGACAATTTCATATTTACCCTTTAGTAACATAAAATTCTACCTTCTTATTATAATACTCACTTCTTGAACAAAAATCACTGATATTAGTTGCTGAACGTAATAATTTCTAGTTGACTATTCTAGTTAACAGTCCAACTTTACAGTTGATAACACAAATCTTACATTTTACAGTAAAAGATGAAATTTTGTTCAGCTCTGTTAATATATAATATTTAAAGCATCTTTTTATTAAAAAAAAATGAAGTGAGGAAAACTAACTAGCTGTTTGCCATTAAGCTTTATGAAAACAATTCTGATGGTCTAAACCAGGGATCCCCAACTCCCAGGCCACAGACTGGTAACGGTTGGTGTCCTGTTAGGAACGGAACAGCACAGCAGGAGGTGATCGGTGGGCAAACCAGCGAAGCTTCATCTGTATTTACAGCTGCTCCCCATCACTCGCATTACTGCCTGAGCTCCACCTCCTGTCAGATGAGCAGTGGCATTAGATTCTCAAAGGAGCACAAACCCTACTGTGAACTGCGCATGCGAGGGATCTAGGTTGCACGCTCCTTATGAGAATCTAATGCCTGATGATCTGAGGGGGAGCTGAGGCGGTGATGCCAGCGCTGGGGAGGGGCTGCAAATACAGATTATCATCAGCAGAGAGGTCTGACTGCACAGAGACCGTGATAAATCAACTGCTTGCAGATTCGTATCAAAACCCTATCAGTGAGTGACAAGTGAAAACAAGCTCAGGGCTCCCACTGATTCTGCATTACGGTGAGCTGTATAATTATTTCATTATACATTACAGTGTAATAACAATAGAAATAAAGGACACAATAAATGTAATGTGCTTGAATCATCCCGAAACCATCCACCGCCCACCTCCCATCCGTGGAAAAACTGTCTTCCACAAAACAGGTCTTTGGTGCCAAAAAGGTTGGGGTCCTCTGGTCTAAAGTATAAATTAATACTCAAATAATTTTTTCATTATTATTAACTTTAAATTACTAATTATAATCTAACCAGTCTAAAACCAATAAAATTATACCATACTAGTATTAAAGCTTTTGTAAATATCCACAAGGAAAAAAAATGCTTTTATTTTAGTTGAATTCAGGAAAATGTCAAGAAGTAGAATTGAAAGGTAGGATGAAGCAAACCTGGAAAGCTCACTATGTTCTACTTGACAATGGGGAGGCCCTGAAGGAGGGGACTTTCAAGAAGGTGAGCGATGATAGTTAGAAATTAATGTTAATGGCCTGAGGTGAAAGAAATGGTATTGAAAGATAGGACCTGATAAAATAAAGACATGTTTAGAAATTGGGAGCTATGAAACTGGGTACTGGATACAGTATGGGTTTATAATCAGTTTACAGTGAATGAGAAGGACAAAGACACCCAAGATTTTTATTTTAGAGGTTTTGTGCACACCAACACCATTCAAAAAGCAATGATCCAGCAATCCCACTCATGGGCATATATCTGGAGAAAACCATAATCCAAAAAGGATACATGCACCCCAATGTTTATTGCAGCACTGTTTACAATAGCCAAGACATGGAAGCAACCTAAATGTCCATCGACAGAAGAATGGACAAAGAAGATGTGGTACATATATACAATGGAATATTACTCCGCCATAAAAACAAATGAAATAATGCCATTTGCAGCAACATGGATGGGCCTAGAGATTATCATACTAAATGATGTAAGTCAGACAGAGAAAGACAAATATATGATATCACTTATATATGGAATCCAAAAAAATGGTACAAATGAACTTATTTACAAAACAGAAATAGAGTCACACATGTAGAAAAGAAACTTATGGTTACCAAGAGGGAAAGGGGAAGGAGGGATAAATTGGGAGATTAGGATTGACATTTACACACTACTGTATATAAAATAGATAAACAACAAGGTCCTACTGTATAGCACAGGGAACTCTAATCAATACTCCGTAATGACCTGTATGAGAAAAGAATCTAAAAAAGAGTGGATGTATGTATATTTACAACTGATTCACTTTGCTGTACAGCAGAAACTAACACAACATTGTAAAGCAACTATCCTCCAATAAAAAGTTTTTTAAAAAGCAGTGAATGCAGAGAGGACAGTTTGTCCTTTTGTGGTTTTATTGTTGTTTGCTTACTCTTTTAATTTATACTGCCAAGGGAACCAGAAAATAACAAATTCACTTAACAGACTCTGAAATGCCCATACTGCCTCCAAAGACATGAACTACTCAGGGAAATTGGTGAACCACTGAAGAATCAGATCTTGCTAGAAATTATAGATAGTGGAAGTCATATGAATGGACAAACTCCTCACAGAAAAGCAAGCAGATCAGAAAGGCAAAATAAAAAGGCAGAAGCTATAAACTTCATTGCACCATCTTTTAAGAGTCGCAGAAAAAGATGACTCTTGACAAGGAGAGGATAGAGAGGTCTGATTAGTATCAAGCAGGAGCTGGTAGTAAAATCAAAGAGAGTATTTAATGGAGAGAAGTGCCAAACACTAAAATGATATGAAATTGGAGGTCACTGATTCTGGAAATTAGGAGCTAATTGCTGTCTTGTGACAGCTTTTTAATATATATATATTTTTTTCAATGCTGGTGGAGAATGTGAGCCAGATTGCAGTGGATTGAGATGTCAACTGAAAGTGAATGTGTCAAAATAGGTTAGAAATGGTAAAATCATTTGCGGTTTGAGAGAACAACTTATTCTCAAGAAGACTAAATGGGTTTTGTTTACAGTATTTTGTTTATTTACTTTGCATCTTTTTTGATGCATATCTACAACATAGAAGTAATCCAATAAGTAATTTTTCCCATTTTTCCATTTTGATCTAGGTTACTTTCCTGTCAATCTGGTTAATTTGATAGTTTGATTTTGATTAAGTTTTGAAAATATAATTCACTGAATTACAGTGGATAATCTATTTCGGGCATCTCTCTTTATATTATTTTTCACTCTTAATGTACAACTACATTAATGATTGGAGTGAGCCACACCTCCTAATGGCTTTTTCATGGTTTAATTTAACCTCAGTATTTGAGGGGAAGCTAAGTTAGTACCTACAACTGAAAAAATTTAAGATATTAAAAGTCTAGTTATTTAGGTAGATAATCCAATATTAAGGCACATTTTTAGACCTTATTGTATATTAACATTTAAAAACTCATAGAAACAATATTTTTTCCTTTTCTAAAAGATCATAAAATGTAGTTAAGTTTTAGACTCATTTTGCTAAGGGGTCTGAGAATGATAAGTGCTTAATCAAGCCAATGATGATAATAATACATGTGTATGCTACCTGTCATTGTACTTTATCATCATGATAAAATTAAGTTAACCAGTAAAAATGCACTATTACACTATGATACAAACATTTTTGTCAAAATCTTTCCAATTTTCCTTTTCCCTGAGCTGGCAATTGCTATGTTACAAACTATCCTGCAGTAAATATCTCTCATTGAAGTCAACCTAAATTATTCTGATGTCCATATGTCATTTTTCAGATGTAAGCCTGAGACATCATTAGCACTAATGATGTGAGGCTTTTTTTTGTTGATACCTATTGCTATTTAATGACCCAACTACCTGAGGCAGTTTTGATAACTTGAAAAAAATGATAGAAAATCATCCAGCATTTGCTCCAGGAGAGATTTGATTACAAGTTGTTGACTAAGCAAGCCTACATAAAAGGTTTTCTGCTAACATAGCAGAAATGATGAAAAGCCCAGGCCTTCAAATTATTTTTGTTTGCTTCAAATGCAAATATTAGGTATTACATTTCAGTTATAGTTACTATGTTATTTACTTTTTTCATATTTAATGGAAATGAAGGTCATATTTTATTATCAAGATATTTTAAAAACCCATTCGTTGATGCACACACTTATAAGGAAATTATTTATATGTGCTAAGAATTTTCTGGCTAAAAAATTGAATAGAATGTGGCCATAAGTACATGGACTACTTCAATATACCACCGGGACAACTAGTACTTGTCCCGTATTATTAGCTGTTCTCACCTTAAAACATGATATATTTTTATGTATTAATGGTAAACCTTTATAAAATGATTTCCTTAATGAGATGTATTGACCCAAGCAACTGTTTAAATTTTAGTTTGTAATCTGTGTCCTCAATGTTGGAAGGCCATGTTAAAAACATTTTCAGTAGCAATTTCAAAACTGCAGCGGGAGCAGAAAAACATGTTTCTTCAATAACAAAAATTATTTAAAATCATTAACCTAATTAACATTTTCACCTGGTCTTCATTTAATGCGCAAAGAGGCAGTTGACGATAGTAATTACTCAACTACAAACTAAGTGATCAATTAGATACACAACTACCCAATTTGCATGCACAGAAGTGAACATTATCACTACAAAGTTATTCCTAAGCAGTATAGATATAATATAGATACAAAATTTAGTCTGTAATCAAACAATGTAACCATTACTCACTTTTTTCCAAATGTTACCTAGAGACATTTTCTCATACTCAGTATTAAAATGACTCTCACATTACAAATAATGGAAGAATGATGTAGATATTCTGAGAAATTAAGCTTATTGTGTTTAGGTATATCATCATTTCAGCATATCATAATCATTGAATTTATTCAAATCCATTCATACAATTATTCATTTATTCCTTTATAATTAATATGTATATGTTAAACACTGTTTGAGTCTTCTACTGCAAGATTCTATTGTGTGTAATGCAAAGATTAAGACTCCCAGGGGCATTATGTTAAGTACCAAGGAGGTGATATAACATACATATGGGTCTAAAAAGAAGACAGAGAGTGCTAAGAACCATAATAACAGCAAAAATAAAAGTATGTAGGGCTTCCCTGGTGGCGCAGTGGTTGAGAGTCTGCCTGCTAATGCAGGGGACACGGGTTCGAGCCCTGGTCTGGGAGGATCCCACATGCCGCGGAGCAGCTAGGTCCGTGAGCCACAACTACTGAGCCTGCGCGTCTGGAGCCTGTGCTCTGCAACAAGAGAGGCCGCGATAGTGAGAGGCCCGTGCACCGCGATGAAGAGCGGCCCCCGCTTACCGCAACTAGAGAAAGCCCTCACACAGAAACAAAGACCCAACACAGACAAAAATAAAAAAAAAAAAAAAAAAAAAAAAAGTATGTAAACAACTTCTTACATATGAAACAAAGTTTACTTGGAAAGTATTGAAAATGTTGAAGGTATTTGATGGGACAATGAGGATAGTCTATTAACTCATCCAATGATTCATAAATATCTATCAATTACTTACTGCATAGCAAGCATTGTGCTAAGAGATGGGGATAAGAATGTCTGTTTAGAAGTTTTTGAGTCAAATCCTTAATCCTACTTGTAAGTAGCAGTGAATCTTTCATCTTCCTTTAACAGTTTGAATTTCCACAACTTTTTAATAACAGAGAAAACTCAAAGTATATGGAATATACTTTAAGACTCTAGAATATATATTTTACATGGGATTTTAATTACGTAGAAAGTAGAGTTTCACTTTAAAGTAATACACACATTTCACTTCGTTTTTATATAATAGGAATTGAAAATAATGTAACTAACTCAAAGTGCTCTACATTTATAGACCCAAGTTGCATCCTGAATTTCAGTAAATCTCCCCCATATTATCCATTATTTAAAAGGTCAAGCCTACAAACACAGGGAAGAATCTCTGCCAACATGATTTTTCAAAGATTTAATTGTACCAGGACTTTCCACAGGTTTTCATCGAATCAGCACTGATTCTGGCATATTCCTCTAGTGTATCACACTTTTAAATTGAAATATTTAATTCTCCCTATATTACAAACCTATGCTCATTAGGTAACCCAAAATATTTGTTACTTTCTCATTCAAAAATTTGAGAGCCTGCATTTCTCAGGATCCAGTACTATAAAGTAAGCTTGCACCCACTATCCCTCTATTGACCAGTCTCATCTGCAATGACATTTTGAGCAAGCAGCCAGGACTATTTGGGACTTTTATTGATCCTTTTTCTCAGGCTTTGTCTCAACAGACAGGAATCAGCTATAGGTTTAACAGCATGAAGTTCATATAGAATTCTGGCAATCAAACTTGAACCTATAGTAGAACACTACCAAGAAAAGCAGATCAGAATAATAGGTGTTCTAACAGATGTAGGAACACTTTAATTTCAATTTATATAGTAATAATTGTTACTATGGCTGGGTCATCTAGTAAGTGTATATTTAAGTTTTTAAGAAACTGTCAAAGACAGTGATGTGTCTTTGTGCTCTCCTCCACTGCTAAAGGATTTATTTATGTGCAAATAATACTGCGGTACTATTAAAATAATAATAACTGGGTTTCACAGACTGACTGGAACAGCTCTTTAACGACAGTATTTCCAGAAAGAAGAATCAATGGTTTTGTAATATGGGCTATTATGATTTATAGATATGATCCTAAAGTTTTCAAATAAGCATAACAGGTTATCTGATTCATTTTCAAAGGTAATCATTTTATTATCAATTTTTCTTGGAGGATAGAACAGGTAGGCACTACATGAAACTTGAATGTCACCTTGAAAAGATTATTTTTTAAACTAAAGTGTAGTTTAATATTTTAAACTAAAATTATTGAGACAATTCTTAGTGGAATAATACTTCACTTCTCAAACTAATTATCCATTCATACATCTGTTAAGATAGGTCTTTATTTTTTTCTGGGATATTTATGCTCTCCTTGACTCTCTAAACTGAGGCTGGATGGTCTTCTTTCAGCAATATCTTCATTAGTGTCCTTCAATTTTCACAAGAAGTTATTCTTATCTTCTAAATTAGTTGATAAGAATAACTTATCTTCTACATTAAAACATGTATTTCATTGAGAAACTCAGTATTTTTAAATTTTTTATAATTTTGAATAATTTGAAGATTTCATTTCTCATTTCCTCCAGATTAGGGGTTGTTAAACTTAATTGTTCAGAAGAGTCACCTTGAGTGCTTGCTAAAAATTTGAATTATCTAATATTAATAGACCAGGGTTTAACCTAGAATTTTTTATATTAATAAGTGTCTCAACTAATTCTGATGCTGTGGTCAGGGGCTTAAGTTTGAATTTTATATATATATATATAGTAATACTATAACTATAGTTATACTATATATATATTAATCCATATTTGTGGGATAACAGGATATTGTGCAGTTTTTCTATGGCATAATTTCATTGACACTAGAGGCAATGTAGCAAAGTAAATGGTAATATACACATAAATTTGGTTTCCTTTTTGAAGCTTTACTGAGACATGATTAACAGAATAAACTACACAGATAAACTGCACAATCAACATACACCCATGAAATAATAACCACAATCAAGATAATGAACATATTCATCACCTGCAAAAGTTTTTTGTGTCCATTTATAAGCCCTTGATTTGTCCTTCATCAACCCCCATTCTCACACAACCACTCATGTATTTTCTGTTGCTAATGCTTGTTTAAATTCCATAGAGTTTTCCAGAAATGTAATCATATAGTAAACACTCTCTTTGTAGTGTACTCATAATAATTTTGAGGTTCATCGATATTGTTATGTGTATGGATTGTTCATTCTGTTATGTTGCTGAGTAGTATTCCATTGTCCAGTTAACTTTTCTCCTGTTGATGGATTTTTGGATTACTTCCGGTTTGAGGCTAATACAAACAAAACGGCTATGAACATTTGTAGACACATCTTTGTATTGAAAGCTGTATAAATAACCTTTTCCCTTTGGTAAATAACTAAATATGAAATGGCTGGGTCACATAGAGGATGTATGTTTAACATTTTAGGAAACTGCCAAAGTTGTTGGAACATTTTACATTTCCATTAGCAATGTATGACTGTTCCAGCTCCTCTACTTTGCTTATAAACATTTAGTATTAGAAGCCTATTATAACAGCGATAATTAAAAAGTTAAGTCTGTTCAAATATTTTTAAAATAGCTTGCTTCATTTCTTACTGAGTTTGAGAGTTTTAAAAAATATATTCTGAATACAAGTATTTTATCACATAAAGCTGAAAAATATTATTCCCTATGTGTTATTCCAGAATTTTTTTTTTTTTTTTAGTTTTAGGTTTCAGTCTTTTTTTTTTTTAGCACAGTGTAAGTTATAGATCAATTTTCTTAAAACACAGATATCTAACGGTTTTAGACCCTTTGTTTAAAAGACTCCACTGGCAGGTTTAAAATGTAGGTAATTTAAAAATACATCATATCGGACTTCCCTGGTGGTGCAGTGGTTAAGAATCCTCCTGCCAATGCAGGGGACACGGGCTCAAGCCCTGGTGGGGGAAGATCCCACATGCCGCGGAGCAACCAAGCCTGTGTGCCACAACTACTGAGCCTACACTCTAGAACCCATGAGCCACAACTACTGAAGCCTGCATGCCTAGAGCCCACGCTCTTTAACAAGAGAAGCCACCGAAATGAGATGCCCGGGCACCGCAACGAAGAGTAGCCCCCGCTCACCGCAACTTCAGAAAGCCCGCGCGCAGCAACGAAGACCCAACGCAGCCAAAAAAATAAAATAATTAATTAATTTTAAAAAATACATATCGCCTGTTGATATGTCTATTGACAACTGTATCAGGAATTTGTTGAAGCATTAAATATGAACAAAATAATTGCTTATCATTTCATTTTAAAACAGCCTTGGATAATAATAAAATGCAATATTTGCACTCCTAATGCCAGAATAGAAATATGTTTTTAAAGTCTTAAATTTGTCAGAGGATTTTTTTTTTTTTTAATTCTAAGGTTTAAACTTTCCTTAAAAAGAAAAAAACATTGCTGGAAGATATATTTTTTAATTTCCTGTAAATAATCTTGGGTGAAATAATATTACATAAAAAACTAGAAGGATAAAAAGAATTTTGAAATACTATTTATTTCTACCAACATTGTGGGTCAAACTGAAGAGATCTCCCTACTTAGCTTTAAACTTTTTTCCTACAACTTAAGAAAGCTGTTTTACCACCCTAAATGTAAATGATTACTATGAATTCAATTATCGCCTTTTTAAAATTTCAACATACTCATGCTCATGCCTTTAGCCAATCATACTGTCTAATAAATTTTCATAAATTGAGTTTTGTTGGTGAAAAAATGTGAAATTAATTTGGTATTATCTGTGGTAGGAAACAAAAATATTCCTACTATATAACATTATTTCATGTAAACGTCACTCGGAATTTATTGTGGTAAAATTTCGTGAGTGTCTTTTTTTTTAATAAGTAATACCTTGGGATGTATTTATAAAGACTTAGCTTCTCTGGGAAAAATCCAGGTATATTTTTATGTTTTATATTTCAACTAATTCACATTATTCATGTTAGAAAAATGCATCAGGCAATGTAGGAATGAATAAACAGAAAAATAAAATATGTGCACTCCAGTGGTGCTAGTGTTGCTGGAATACTGCAATAAAATTTTTAAATGCATTTGCCTGTCCTACCCCTAGGTTCTTCAGAAATTTTTTTTTTAAATTTAGATTCCGTATACATGTGTTAGCAGACGTAGAGAATGGACTTGAGGACACGGGGAGGGGGAAGGGTAAGCTGGGACAAAGTGAGAGAGTTGCATTGGCATATATACACTACCAAATGTAAAATAGATAGCTAGTGGGAAGCAACCGCATAGCACAGGGAGATCAGCTGGGTGCTTTGTGACCACCTAGAGGGGTGGGATAGGGAGGGTGGGAGGGAGACGAGAGAGGGAGGGGATATGGGGATATATGTATACATATAGCTGATTCACTTTGTTATACAGCAGAAACTAACACATTGTAAAGCATTATACTCCAATAAAGATGTTAAAAATAATAAAAATAAAACAAAATAAAATGCATTTGCCCTCTCCAGTACTTTTAAAAGATTTTAAAATTAAAAACATACAAACGTTTAAACAAGGTTACCAAAAAAATCATAGTAATATAAGGAAATATGTGGTATTATTGGTAGAGATGATAAGTGCTCTGAGAGTTCAAAAGAGAGGGAGCAATTCATCCAGTTCAACACTTCTACAGTATAACAGAAAAATAGACTGAGAGGTTAGGTGAAGTAGACAAGTTCACACTGCTGGTTAATGGCCCAAATATTTCTCTGTGATAAGGAAATCCTTGTGAGTCCAGGCATCAGAAAAATTTCTAGCAATTCTTTGAAAATGTAGGGTTTCTCTTATGTGAACCTGAAATAGAACTGCAGTAGGAATGACTTTATGTCTACCATATATTAAAATATTAATCAAGATGAATTTAATCAGAAGAACTGTGAGAAATGAGTTATCTCCTAAACAGCATCCAAGAAAAATGATTTTTGTGTTTTTAAAGATTAAGAAGAGCTGGTAAATATTACTAAGCAGGAAAACTAAAACTCTAATTCTCAAATATGTCTTATCATTTTTCTTTCAAAAAGACCGATCTGAAAGTGAATTCTGTCACAAAATACATTTTTAAGGAATGGTTTAAGAATTATTAGTTGTAATACATGCAAATATATAAAAATAATATGTTTACATTTAAATATATTTTATATTGTTATATAATAATATATGTAATTGTATGTCAGCCAGACATACATGTATACATATATACAATTATATATATGTATATATACACACACATACACAATTTGGAAATTTTAGAAAAATAAATGTGCATATTTGCTTTTTACAGCTGCCATGACTAAATACCACCAACTGGGTGGCTTAAGCAATAGAAATTTATTACTGAACAGTTCTGGAGGCCAGAAGTCTGAATTCAAAGTGTTGACAGGGTTTGTTCCTGAGGACTTCTGAGGACTGTATCTCTCCCCTTAGCTTGTAGATGACTGTCTTCTCCCTGTGTCCTTACATAGTCTTCCCTCTGGGTGTGCAGTCTTTGTGTTCAAATTACCCGTGGTCACAATATGAGATAATGAGGTTTAGGACTACAACGTATGTTTTTGGGAGAAGGAGGGCATAATTCACCCTATAACATAAGGTTATGGTTATATAAAATTATAAACTAATATGAATATTTTTGAATCACCACAGAAATAATACCAGATCAATTGATATCTATCTATCTATACAAATCTGCTGAAGAGGATTTCTTTAAACTTAATATTTTCAAGGTTCAGTCGATCTACTAAATATTTTAATTATTTGGTTTAGATGTGCCAGGATCCAATTCCTTTTATGATTTGAGCCTGCAACATCCAAAATCTAATCCCTTCTATTTCAGAATTTGTGACACTTGAGGAAATCTCTGTGTTAAAAGCTGATTGATTTGGAAGAGGAAAGTCTGTCATAATTTGGTCATCATGCTGTATCCAGTACGAATTGGAAACGTGGAAATAACCCAAAAGTTGTTACTGGTTGTGCTGTGGACTTTGGAACATTCTAATTACCGTCAGAAGATCGCAGCAAAGATGAGGCAGTTTGGCAGAACAAGATGGAAATTCTAATTTTACTTCCAGCTTATACAAGCAAAAACTTACTTATTTAAATTAAGTTAAAGTGATAGTCACCTTTTTTTCTTAATTCATTTCCAGTAAAACAGTACATGTTAGAATCATATAAATATCCCAAGAACCTTTTTATTGTTTAAAAATCCTTAGGGTTTTGTTTTGTTTTGTTTTGTTTGGGTCACAACATTTTTTGTATATATTTTTAAAACTTTTTATTTTATATTGGAGTATAGCTGATCAACAACATTGTGATAGTTTCAGGTGCACAACAGTTTTGACCTGTAAGATATCAGGTATCGTTTAGATAAGTGTTCATGTAAAACACTAAGGGTTTCAGAGACATAACACACTATAAGAGGCATTTTACTTGTTACCAGAGAACCACAGAATGGCACTAAGACATTTCCCCAACTTGAAATAATTAGCTAAAAATGACAACTAGAAGGCTAATTCCTCTCTTCAAGGATGCAGAAAGAAATCTTCTGTCTGAAAACAGTACTCACAGACATTCATCTAGAAAGCTTGAAAAACATTTCCATGTTATATAATATTATATCTGAAGTTTAGCTGTTAAAGTAAATGGAGGGTACTGAGGGCAGAAGTGCCGTGTGAGTGCCAACTCAGATATTGGAATCATCTCAGTCTCTGAGAAATATTTGTCATGTTATTTCAGTCTTAAAACACAGGTTATTTGAGAAGGAGGAGAGAATGGAGGGAGACAGAGAAGGTTAAGATATGACATATTGTATCACTCCTACTTCAACTTCAGTTGATTCAATAATAGACATTTATTATACTTCAAACATGAGGTCACACTTTTCATCAACCACTTTCTTACACATTTGTTTAACTCTAGATTCAAATTCTAATTCATTTATTTGCTATTGAGAGCAACATATAAGTCCCTTAAAGAAAGGCCCTGTGTCTTTTATCTGAGTCTCAATGCCTGGCACAGTCACTGGAACACAGTGGGCACTCAATAAATATTTGTTAAGGGGAGAAATTTGAAAGAAATGGCATAGAATGATTTTTAAAATCAGGGCACCTGATAGAAAATTAAGTGACAATCTATTCAAGGTAGACATTCACTATTCATTCATGGTTTAGAAAAGTAATTCACTGATATTAAAAACCACAAAGGGAGAGTGGAAAAAGTGCAAAAATTTACTCAAGAGGTCATAGCTGAAAGGGAGGAGAGGAAGGGAGGGAGGGAGGAAGGAAGGAAGGAAAGATGCAGTGAGACAGCGAGAGAGAGAGAGAGAGAGAGAGAGAGAGAGAGAGAGAGAAACACTTCTACTGAAGTTCACATGTCAGGAGTTAAGTGTAACACTCAAGCTATTAACTCACTTAATTTTAATTCTGAAATCTGAAAACAATTCTGTGGAAGGGGAGTTATTCTTTTCTACCGAAGAGGATCCTGAAGATCCGAGAGGTTACAGGACTTCCTCAATGGGAGAGCTAGTAGTAGGTGACCATGATTGAAAACCACATCCCTCTGCTTCACAGCTTGCACTATTGCCACGATTCTATATTGAACACAAAGCAGCCCGTGTTGCTAGACTTTTCCAGGTAGGAAAAATTAGACAAAGTTTAAACCTTCTTGCTTTGATTTTTAATTTTATATAGACTCTGGCTCTGTGCAGAACCAGCAGCAGAGGGCAAGGTCTTGAAGAGCTGGCAGGAGAGAGCACATTGAGATAAATTGAGCACACAATTAATTAATGGGAAATAAGACAGTGACACTGCTGCTGACTTCAAAGGCTAGACTTGATGCTCCAATTTCTGTGGAAGCTGGGACAGTGCAAATAGGGAGAAGATGCTCACAGAATGTTTTTAACTATAGACATCTGCAAGTGTAAATTGGAATACAGCCAAGATGAATAGAAAACAATCTGGTAAGAGAATACAAAGCTCCTATTCCTCTTTCAACATAGAATCATGCTCATTTAAAATATTATGTCCAGGTGACATATTTGGAGGCTCAGAGTTAAAATAACCTAGGGAAAAATTATGTAAACAACAACTTGTCATATTTTATTTATACAACATATATGTTTTTTAAAGAAAGTACATTTTTGCCCCTATCTAATTCACTATTATTTCTGGAGAAGTATGGCTCAAAAGGCTATGATTTATTTTGGGTGCTTTTTCCAGACTACACACAAAGTCCTTGTCAAGATTCAACAAGACTGTATTTAACTGATACAGCTATTAAGAAGAGTCAAGGTGGTATGTGGAAGCAGTGTAAAGGGCTCAGAATCCAACAGACTTGATTTTGACACTCGTTTCTGTTACTTAAGAGCTCTGTGACTTTGCATACTTGATTTAAAAATTTTGAGTCTCAATCCCATATACTGCTAATAACCAGTAATATGTATATTTTCCTCACAAAGAGAGAAAAAAAGCGAAAACACTTTGCAAACAATAAGGTCTTACACAAATCTCTATTGTTCTTGTTATCCATATTTATCCAAATATGTCTTGAGTACTAATTTCTGAGCCAGCACTGTGATAGGCACAGCAGACATACAATAGACTTAAGTCCTGCACTCCTGCCACTGAGGGCTAATGGGGGGGGGTGGCCGGTAGAGAGCAATATAAATGCATTGTCTTTATTAGCAGCGGCACAGCCAGTATTATTCCGGATGATAGATTCTATATTAGGAAATTTACTTAGGTTATTTCATATTATACTGTCAACAACTTTATTCTCTCAACAACCATTATCCTCATATTGCCACAGACAGACTACTATGGGAAGAATTGAAAGCTGGTTTAATCAGCCATATACTTCACAAAGACGACTGTGACTTTTCTAGAGAAACAAACACAGTGGGCAAGAATATTAGAGCAATGATAACAAGTTATGTTGGTTTTTTCAGCATTATTATAAAAGACAGAGATGTTTCCTATAAGTATATAAAATGATTCTAGAAATGTATTGGAGGTTGAATTGATATGAGTTTGTAATTGCATATTTTGGTGATGAACATGGGATCCAGAGAGAGGCTGAAACAACACAGGGATGTGGTAGGAAGATGGGAGGATTTGTTTAGTTTTGAACCCATCTTTAAAGTCCTCATGGTATGTGCAAGCAGAATCGTCAGGTAGGCAGTGTGATACATAGGTCATGAGTGAGATATGAACTGTTGAACGATAGGAGATGACGGCTATGACACAATCTGGAGGAACACCAGTATAACAGAGCAGAAGAAAGTGGAACCTGCACATGAGACCATAAAGCAGTGCTAAGACAAGTAAAAGGAATACTAAGAAAACAACTAGACAAAGGAGTTAAAGGGACAGAGTATTCCAAGAAATATATAGTATTCTTGAAATACTGTCCCTTTATATGTGTGTGTATATATATGTATAATTAGAATTAAATGCTATCAGATAGGTCTAGTTTAAGTAAGGTGTTAAGGATTTCCTTTGAATTTAGTCAAAAGGAAGTTGTTGATAAGCATCGTAAAATATTTTCAGAGGAATGGGTAGAGAGTAGTAAAGAAAAATACCAACTAAAAGGAAAAATATTTCTCTCTCTCTCCTCACAGCATTTCTGACACAAATATATGGGGGTTTCTCCTATACCATCCAATTCTCCAGCTCTCGGGATTCCACCAATTTGGTGTCTACAATTAAGTTCTGAAACTATCCAGAGTCAGAAACCCCCCCAACCACCCCCAGGTTAAGGGTCAAGTCCCAAAAGACTGCTTCCCATTTCAGATGTTAGTCACAGGTCTGGGTCTCCTGTACACTTGACTCACCTGCTATAAACCTTAGGTTGCCAAGACCTCCTCCTTGGGTTGGATAATTTACTATAAGGGCTCACAGAACTCAGAAAAGCATGGCACTTACTATTAGCAGTTTATTGTAAAGGATACAATTCAGGAACAGTCAAATGGAAAAACGTATGGCAAGGTTTGTGGGAAGTAGTGTGGCCTTTCCATGCCCTCCAAGAGCACCAACCTCCCAGCGTCTCAATGTGTTCAACAACCTGGAAGTTCTCCAAATCTCTTTATTTAGGTTTTTTATGGATTTTCCATTATGTGGGCAGGATTGATTAAATCTTTGGCCATTGATGATTAACTTAATGCCCAGTCCATCTCCCCTCCCTAGTGGTTTAAGAGTTCCAACCCTCCAATCATATGGTTGGTTCCTCTGGCAACCAACTCCCATCCTCCAAGTTTCACCTAATTAGCATAAACTCAGGTTTGGTTAAAAGGGGTTAATTATGAATAACAAAAGATGCTCCTTTTACCCCTAGGACTCAGGAAATTCCAAGGATTTTAGAAGCTGTGTGCCAGGAACCTGGAACAAAGACTAAATATATATTTCTTATTAGATCACAGGTAGAGATTACATCAGATTGCAGAGTGAGTACGACTGTAGAAATGAAGACAATAAGTATAAACAACTTTTCAAGAATATCCATGCTAAGGGGAATCAGGAATAGAAAGGCTAAGAAGGCTGAATTAAAAAAGGGAAAATTGCTTTGTCGGAATTGTATGAAGTGTTGAAATGGGCAGGACAAATCCACAGACTCGGAGAAATTCAGATAGAAGTAAATCATCCCAATGAGAGTATAATGACAATAGTTTCCTTGGAGTCAATAGTGACTTTTACTGGCTACCCCAGAGTGTCTGGATATGCAAGTGATTTCATGTCTTTTTTTCAGGATTAGTCCTCATTGAATGAGTTTGAACTTCTTATCCCATCCAAGAGCTTCTTATCTCTGCATCTTTGGGAAGGCCAGAACCCCTGTCCAGATCTGGGCTCCATCTGGATATCCACCTCATCAGAATGGGTCTCAGTGATTAGTCTTGGAGGCGATTTTCAAGAGCTCTGTCCGAAGACAGAGATTTCTTTATAAAGGAAAGGAATAAAGGAAATACTTGAAAAAAAAAAAAAAAAGATGTCATATACAGAACAGAAATCATTATACTATTTTTCCCCATTGTTTTTGCATACTTATCTATTTACACTTTCAGAATGGACATTTCTACTAACAATATCCTGAGTCTGATGACAATTTGCAGGTAAGGGATTGTGGCATTATGAGCAAATACTTTGTGTCATCAGGCTGCCAACAGGTAAAAATGAAACACTTTTCACCAAAGGTGTAGACTCATTGTGAGAATTACAGGCTGTGAATTAGAAAGCATTCCTCTACATGAGATGTGTGTTCAAGTGTAGAGCTTGAAACCCATGCCTTGAGTTTTGCACGGAAAGATGAAGACAAGATTGAAAGATGACAACAACTAAAATGACATCTTGAGGTAAAAAGAATAGGACATGCTTTCTAAAATAAGAAGGGCAAATAAAACTGGATACTTTTGAGAGTTATTTTTTTATATAATATTGAATTATATTCTCATACCATTATTGAGATTAATAAACTTGCTGGAAGACCTTTATATTATATTGCAACTACTAGGTATTTTGAAACATGCTTTGACCCTTAGATAAATAAGTTGCTTCCATAAAGCATTACTTAATTCTAGATGTAATTTATTATAAAATTCTTGATATTTCTGTTCACTGGGCGTACATGTAAATAACATTTTTAGCATGGGCAAAACTTACAGATTCTAGTTTATCAAATAATACATATGATTTAGGATAAATATATAAAATACTACTCCATGCTTTAAGTGTGAAAAATATGACAGGAATACAAATTATTTGGTTTAAAAAGACATAGTATTTATACAATGAGATTTAAAACTTAGAAGTTTTATATTTTATTTAGAACTTATTATTCTGTAATAGATCTCCTTAGGCTTCATTTCCCCTTAATTCTGAAAAACAGCATTCTTTATTCATGCACTGACTGATCAAAGACTTATATGTAGCACAGTTCAGATTAGAAAAACAGATCTTGAGATTCATAAGCCCAATTCATTAAAAATTAATAGGGTCAAATCATATTGTTTTCCATATTTTCTTGGGAAAAACATGAAAAAATAAAATTGAGGACAACATAATACTTCATATAATTTTTAAAGAGAAAGTAATATTTTTAACCAATAGATACCTCCTCTATAATACTAGCTAAAATAAAGATAAATTAGGAATACATTTTAAGCAATATAGTTTTTATTTTTCTTGATCTAACTAAATATTGTTTCACTTAAAGTGGAAGTTTTATCATCTTAAAACTTACATAAGAAATTCCTGAATTAGTTTGGTATTATAGCAGATGCTGGTAGAATTTAAAAGTAATCAGAAAGAAATTAGTCACCACTGTAGGAAATTTCATTTTCACTTTCAATATACTTCCTTTTAGAGATATGGACCATGATAACTGGTATCTGAAATACAGTAATCTATGTGATATAATCCTGGAAATTATTATGAATTAAAAATAGGGCTTGCCTGGTGGCGCAGTGGTTGAGAGTCTGCCTGCCGGTGCAGGGGACACGGGTTCGAGCCCTGGTCTGGGAAGATCCCACATGCCGTGGAGCAACTGGGCCCATGAGCCACAGCTACTGAGCCTGCGCGTCTGGAGCCTGTGCTCCGCAACAAGAGAGGCCGCGATAGTGAGAGGCCCACGCACCGCGATGAAGAGTGGCCCCCACTTGCCGCAACTAGAGAAAGCCCTCGCACAGAAACGAAGACCCAACACAACCAAAAATAAATAAATAAATAAATGAATCATCACGTTAAAAAAAAATAATAATAAATAAATAAATAAATAAATGAGCTAGACCCCAAAAGGAAGTTATAGAAAAAAAAATAAATGCTTTATCAGCACTAGAGCAAGCTGCATTACTGAGGGATTGCTGACACTGGAAAAGATAAGGCATTAATACTTAAAGGGAAGTGTGTCAATATATTTTATTATTTTTGTCTCTATACAAATGCATGTAAAACTCTGAAACTGGAGTGAGCAAAGTGGAAGTCTGTTGGCCTGGTGTGCATCTGCTATGTTGTCAAGACTGTCTCCTTGAACCAAACTGATGTCAGGGGACAGTTGCCGGCAGCTATGGAAATCGTACTATGGAGGCTGCCTGAAGAGAGAAAACTTTCATGCTGTAAATTGTGTTATGTGAAAACTACCAAGCGTCTACGAGATGCCAGTCGGTTTAAACCACAGAGAATACTGTAGAAAAATGAAGTTTGTATTTTCACTCTGCTTTATTTTAAACATATGGAGCATATTTTTATTACTCAATTTGGTCAGCATTTGATCTAATTGAAACCTTAGAGCAGGGTTTCTCAACTGTGGCGCTACTGACATTATGGACCAGATAATTCTTTGTTGTGGGGAGCCTTCCTGTGCATCGCAGGGTGTTTAGCAACATCCTTGACCTCTGCCCACTAGATCCAGGAGCACCCTTGCTCCTGAGTTAACGACAAACAAAAACATCTCCAGATATTACTAAAAATACCCTTGGGGACAAATTTTCCCTTTTTGAGAACAACTGATCTACAGTGATTTTAGTTATATCAATGGGACAGAAGTTTTTGATTTACTTTTACTTCTGTATCATTTCTGTAAAAAGGAGATTTTAATAGTATTTATCTTAAGGGACTGACAAAGTATAAGTGACAAAATGAATGAAAGTGTAATATTTTATATACTAAGTAAACAGTATAATAGCTAGCATTATCAGAACTTCTAATATAACATCTATTATCATATCATGCTCTCAGCCTAATTTTAATTTGTTTTAATTTTTATTTACTTTAACTTTAAAAATGAAAAAACATATGAAGTTGCTCCTATAAGTTTTATTGTCTCATTAAACACTGTTTGAAAGAAGCCACAGTTTAATCATGCAATCTAAAGTTAAAAGCCTTAAGGTTGTCATGTTAATAATAAATTTAATGAGTAAATACTATTAGTCATTTTGTTGAATGAAATATAACATTATATTATTCTACATTATTAGAAAAGGAGCCTAATGATGGATATTTTAACAGAAACTCACAGATTATGCCCTTTCTTGTTAAATTAGCACTCTGAATCATTCTACAATGCTCTATCCAACTCTGTACTACTTCATTGCTTTCTCTGAACGTTCCAAGTCAGAGTTTTAAAGTTCCACTAAAATAAAGCTGTTCTCTTTAAAAAATATGCATATATGAAGTGAATCCTTGAGGAATCTGAAGATATTATACTATTTTTGGTCTTTGTTTTTACTGACAAGAAATCTGCAATTTAAAATTTTGTTTCTTTGTAAGTAATATACTTTTTCTCTCTGGTTGCTTTTAATTTTTTTTTTTTTCTTCTGTCTTTGGTTTTCTGCAATTTTACTACAGTGCGTCTAAGTCTAAGATTTGTTTTTATTTACCCTGTTCAAGACTAAGTGTGCCTCTTCCAATTTAGGATTTGTACCCTCTGTTTTTTCAATTATAGAAATGTATCTGCCATTATCTTAAAATATTGTCCCTCTTCATTTCCTTCTTATCTTTGTACTGCTTTATTTTATCATTCATATGTCTTTGCCTCCCTATTATATTTCCCTCTCTTTGCTTTTCAGTGCTACAACTTTGTAATTTCTCCTATCTTCCACTTCAATAATTTGCTCTTGTTCTGCAACCTACTGTTTAATCCATAGTTTAAAATTTAGCATTGATGTCTACATTTTCAATTCTAGATGATATTATTTCAAATATGGGCTTTTTTTGGTATGTTTCACTTTCATATTTTTTTGTTTGTTTTCAAAGTTGGACAAGCCTTTTGTAAATTAATTTTTATTGGATTATAGTTGCTTTACAATGTTGTGTTAATTTCTGCTATACAGCAAAGTGAATCAGTTGTACATATACATATAACCACTCTTTTTAGATTTCCTCCCATGTAGG
The DNA here is from genome assembly GCF_009873245.2 of Balaenoptera musculus. Taxonomy (NCBI): domain Eukaryota; kingdom Metazoa; phylum Chordata; class Mammalia; order Artiodactyla; family Balaenopteridae; genus Balaenoptera; species Balaenoptera musculus. The sequence goes on from NC_045788.1 coordinate 106,915,475, forward strand.
TCACCACAGAGCACTGAGTAGAGTTCCCTGTGCTATACAGTAGGTTCTCATTAGTTATCCATTTTATATATAGTAGTTTATATATGTCAATCCCAATCTCCCAATTCATCCCACCCCCGTTCCCCCCTAGGTAACCATAAATTTGTTTGCTAATCTGTGACTCTATCTCTGCTTTGCAAATAAGTTCATCTGTACCATATTTCTAGATTCCACATATAATGATATTATATGATATTTATCTTTCTCTTTCTGACTTGCTCATATTTTTAAAAAATTTAATCTGAGTTAAACATTCTTATTTTATTGGCTCTTTCACAATGTTCTGTTATCAAATGTTCATGTTACTTATTCTATGTTTCATTGGGCTACTTTCCCTCATGTAGTTTATACACTGCTATTATTATTATATGTTTAATATTTTATTCCTTCATGGGAATTGCACTCAAATAGGGTAATAGCACTTCTTTACAAAATATATCTGCCAGGTCCCTAGGGAATTCACCAGTTCCAGCTGAGGTATTATGTTGATATCTTAGTTTGTGTTTGTACCTAGCAGATTGTAAAAGTTCAGAAAACACACCAATGCTATTGTAGTTGTGCGTATCACTTATCAAAGGGAATTATTTTTTTAACACTCAGAAATCCAGGAATGTAGACTAGCTTCTTCCTGACAACAGTGGTTTTCTTATTATAGCTTTATGGCCATGGGGGATTCTCATAGGTTCTCAGGTTTACTCAGAAATCTCAGTTGTATCTACCCATTTCACACTAGTTCAAAGCCCTGTCACCTAAATCAGTCTTGGCATCAAAACTCAAAATTGAATCTACAGCCATTCTGTGTTATTGGAACACACATCCAGACTCTCGGGGCATTAGATTGTGCCCTTAATACCCTGGCTTTGAGTTCTTGCTCTGTTTTGCCACCTGGGGATTTCCTCTTACTTTCTTCTGAGACTGGCTATAATTAAACAGCCTTTTTTATGGTTGCTCTATTTTATGTAGCATTTATACGTGAATGGAATGGGAGCTAGTATGTGTCAACTCCGTTCACTATGTTACCAGAGTATCCCTCCCTTCCTTATTTAAATAAACAAATCTAAAGCTTAATATTTTTTGCCAAACAAGTTTAAAATTAAATGAATTAAATAGCAAGAAAATAGACTTCATTATAAATAAAGGCCAAGAGGCATTATAGACCATCATTACAATATATTATGTGAATCTATTTGACAACAGAAGGGACAACCTATTTATCAAATGTTTCACAAAAGCACTCAAAATGTAGCTTCCAATGTGGCTACTAAACATGGAGAGAGCCACAGTGGAAATAAAACAATGAAATCTTTGTTACTGACAGACAACACTCAGCCAGTCCCTAATTTCAGTTGCATGCTAAGCAGAGGATTAGAATACCTCTGCAGCTAACCGGTGATTATGCTTCACTATTTAATCACAACTCAACATATATATTCTGGGAATGACACATTACAATAAAAATTATAAAGGAAATGTTTTTCAAAAATATTGTATACTCCTAGATGATTAAAAGAAGGGATTTGGCTGTATTGTTTTCAAAGCATAGACAGGAAGTATTTGCAGGAAACTCAGATTAGGAAACTGATGTCCAGAGAGATTAGTAATAGAGACAGATAGGAGCTATATTATTTCACGCTTTGTTTTGTCTGAAATTAACGCATTTAAATTGGAGTTTTATAAAAACTAAGATGGATTACTATTGGCAGTGTTTTTCGTAATATCACTTGTTATTTATTTATGATTGCAGTTAGAAGACAACTTGTGAGTACTTCTCATTTGTAAATATCTTCCTTCCTGATGTGTCCTTAATAACATATATACACATAACATCCTTTGTTAAATAGTAAATTAGTGTGTCAAAATTTAGTTAAGGGAAAAATATATTTTATGTTGCTAATATATTTTCAAAATTCCCAAAACTATAGCTTTTCTAAAGAAAGAGATTCTGATCTTAAATAAAATTGATGAATACTGTGTCATAGGTAATAAGTATATGCACAGAACTCACAGTTTTTCCTCACTTTATATTCAAAAAATGTATTTTTTGTATTGCTAATGTTTAGAAATTGAGTTTTAATATTAAAAACGATAAGTGGCAGCTATTTTGACAATTATCCAAAAAAGCCACACACAGCCTCAACAATTTTCTACATCCTCACTATTCCCTATTTTTGTTACACTTCAGTCACAGGCTTTGTCATTTATTTTTGCTCTTTCAAATTGTTCAAATTTATTTTTCTTACAGTGGTTGTAATTAGTTGAATTGGGTCCCACAAAAAAATATATTGAAGTCTTAAACCTCAGTACCTCAGAATGTAACTTTATTTGTAAATAGGTTCCTGGTAGATGCAATTAGTCAAGAAGAAGTCATATTGGAGTAGGGCAGGCCCTTAATCTATTATGATTGGTGTCCTTAAAAGAGAGGAGAATACCAAGTGAAAACAGAACCACATAAGTCATGTAATAAGGAGGAAGGGATTGGAGTGATGCATCTATAATCTGAGAAACACCTGAGGCTGCCAGAAGCTGGAAGAGACAAGGAAGGATACTCCTTTAGAAGCTTTGGAGGTCTTGCCAACACCTTAATTTCAGACTTCTACCCTCCCAAACTAGGAGAGAATAAATTTCTGTTTTTTTAAGCCACCCAGTTCATGGTACTTTGTTAGAGCAGCCTTATGAAACTAATGCAGTGGTATTAAGAGGAAAGTGAAAATTGTCTTATATGTCTGTCTTTATCATCACAAAATAAATGAACAAAACAACCATTTATTTAAGATTTTTTTTGCTTGTATCTCATGGGCATTTGCCTTTACAGTTCCCCATTTTTAAACCCGATAGGCTTTACCCCAGAGTGCAAACTTAGACTTTTCTATTTGAGATGTGGTTTTCACTAGTAAGGAATAATAAAGACAAAAGTTTACCGAAAGATTAAAAAATATATTTTATTTATTCATTAAGAAACATAATTAAAGGAATAGAGTTACTAAAATAAGCATAAATATATCTTACATCAAAAAAGAAATTAAGCATTTATCAGGGAATTACCCATATTACCTTAGTTGATCTTTCAATAACCATAGGTATTAAATTGGCCAGGTAATATTTTTCTTGTGTTATAGATAAGAATGCTAAATTTTTGTTAATGTAGCTAGTAAAGGTCACAGTTTAGAATAGAGAGAAAATCAGTTGTTAATATCCAGTAAGTAATTTTTAATGTGAAAATTATTTTGTCCAATTTTGTTTAAAATAAATATAAAGTTGAAACATTATAACTTTTCTGTAAGAAAAAAATTTCATAAAGCAACATAGTTTACAAATACATTACTAAAGTACTTACAGAATAGCTCATCAGTGATATTGGCCTGTAATTTTCTTTTTTTGTGATATCTTTATCTGGTTTAGGTATCAGGGTGATGCTGGCCTCACAGAATGAGCTTGGAAGTGTTCTTTACTCTTCACTTTATTGGAATAGTGCAGAATAAGATACTGATGAAAGAAACTGAAGACAACACAAACAGATGGAAAGATATACCATGTTCTTGGATTAGAAGAATTAATAATGTTAAAATGACCGTACTACCCAAGGCAATCTATAGATTCAATGCAATCCCTATCAAAATACCAATGGCATTTCTCACAGAACTAGAACAAATAATTTAAAAATTTATAAGGAAACAGAAAAGACCCCAAGTATCCAAAACAATCTTGAACAGAAGGAATTACACTCCCTGATCTCAGACTACACTACAAGCTACAGTAATCAAAACAGTATGGTACTGGCACCAGAAACAGACATATAGGTCAATGGAACAGAATAGAGAGGCCAGAAATAAACCCACACGATTATGGTCACTTAACCTAAGACAAAGTAGGCAAAAATATACAATGAAGAAAAGATAGTCTCTTCAATAAGTGGTGCTGGGAAAACTGGACAGCTACATGTAAAGAATGAAATTAGAACATTTTCTCACCATATATAAAAATAAACTCAAAATGGATTAAATACCTAAGTTTAAGACTAGAAACCATAAAATTCCTAGAAGAAAACATAGGCAGAGCACTCTTTGACATAAATCATAGAAATATTTTTTTGGATCTGTCTCCTAAAGCAAAGGAAATAAAAGCAAAAATGAATAAATGGGGCCTAATGAAACGTAAAACTTTTGCACAGCAAAGGAAACCATCAACAAAATAAAAAGACAACCTGCTGAATGGGAAAAAATATTTGCAAATGATATGACCAATAAGGGGTTAATATCCAACATATATAAATAGCTCATACAACTCAACATAAAAAAAAAAACCTGATTAAAAAAAATGGGCAGAAGGTCTAAACAGACATTTTTTCCAAAGAGGAAATGCAAATGGCTAACAGACACATGAAAAGATGCTCAACATCACTAATCATCAGGGAAATGCAAATCAAAACTACAATGAGATATCACCTCACACCTGTTAGAATGGCTATCATCACCTAAAAACCACACACACACACACACACATAACAAATGTTGGTGAGGATATGAGGAAAAGGTAACCCTTCTACACTGTTGGTGGGAATGAAATTGGTTCAGCCACTATAGAAAACAGTATGGAGGTTTCTCAAAAAATGAAAAATAGAACTACCATATGACCCAGCAATTCCACTCCTGGGTATATATCTGAAAAAAACAAAAACACTAATTTGAAAAGACACAGGTTCATAGCAGCGTTATTTACAATTGCCAAGAAATGGAAGCAACCTAAGTGTTCATCAATGGATGAATGGATAAAGAAGATGTGGTATATTATTTAGTGATAATAATTATAAATGGAATATAACCTTTAAAAATTGAAAGTCACGGGATTCCCTGGCGGTGCAGTTGTTGAGAATCTGCCTGCTAATGCAGGGGAAACGGGTTCGAGCCCTGGTCTGGGAAGATCCCACATGCCGCGGAGCAACTAGGCCCGTGAGCCGCAACTACTGAGCCTGCGCGTCTGGAGACTGTGCTCCACAACAAGAGAGGCCACGATAGTGAGAGGCCCGCGCATCGCGATGAAGAGTGGCCCCCGCTCACCGCAACTAGAGAAAGCCCTCGCACAGAAACGAAGACCCAGCACAGACAAAAATAAATAAATAAAAATAAATTTAAAAAAAAATTGAAAGTCACTATATTGTACACCTATAATTTATATAATATTGCATATCAACTATAATTCAATTAAAAATAAAAATAATATTAAAATATTATTTAATATTAAAAATAAAAATTAAAAACAAGTACTTATAGAACAGCTAGCAATGATAAGCTACTATTTTTGTTGTATTTGGACAAGGGAGTGAAAGAGGAAGAAAACAGTGAAAAGCAATATGATTAAGTAGTGAATGAAGGAGTGACACACAAAACTAAATTCAAATTACAGCTAATGTTTTCCTATATATATTGCATTTTGTAAGGAATTATCTTAAGAGAGAAAGTAACATAACCAGAAGAGACTAGCAAAGCATCTATCACCTTATGACTCATACAGAATTACTTCTCATCAGTTGTGATTTTTTTGTGTGTACAGAACGTGGGGGCTTCATGTATGAATTCAGCCATGAGACATGAAAGCAGGCTTTCATCCAACCAGTGACCACAGTTGCACAGTAATTCGCTAGTCCGGTTAGTGGCCGCCACTGCATGTCTTGACAGCAGATAGCATCTCCTCAGCTCAAGACTGCAGGAGACTAACATGTGTTCTCATCAGAAAGGCATATTGGGCCAGAAGAAGTGAACCAAAAATTTGGTATCCACAGACAATGTTTTACCCTCCTCCTTTAAGAGGAGAAAAAACAAAAGCAAAAACAATAACCCTGAAAATATTTCCTGTGGCTAATAGGAGAGGCATGGTAATGTTTTAAACATTTTTTTGCTTTAAAAAGTCTTGTTGAAGTGGTTTAGAGGACTAAAAATAAATAAAGTTCAACTCTTGACCCAACTAATCAGATTTCCTGTGTGTTATATGTGCATCAGTTGCTAGTAGCAGGTAGTAACCATTGCATTCTCTCTCTGTATCCATCAGTTTTTAGAAGTATTGGAAGCTTCATGGAGAGCCGCTTGCCTAGAGAGAAATCAAGGCTCTCCTCATTAGCACACGGTAGTGATCCACAGGGTAGCCAGCATTTGATTATTAACATGAACTGTTTGGGCCATGAGCTGTCACCTGTTTCAAAAACTTGTGTGGTGCTGTTTAGCTTTGGAATTTCTTTCCTGCTGTCAAATTTAGTTAAAACATGCCTCTGGGATCAAATGTCCTAAGGGGAAATGCACAGTTGGAGCAATTTCCTAAGTCTTCTTCCTGTAGGAATCTTGGTAGAAAACTAAATTAATTCTTAATACATAATATTTTGTACTAGCTTCATAGCTCCCTAAACCTTAGGATAGAAACAATATTTATTAATAATGTCCTGAGGTTTTAGAGTTAGTATGCACTCTTATAATTTGTTTTATCTCTTTTGAAATAGCATTACTATAAATTGATTTATTTCCCATTGATTTTTGAAGTTGCTGTCAGAGAGACTTTTTAAATTTTAATTTTTGGTAATTACATTAATTCAAGCCTTCTGTTAGATTTTTAGAGTGAGTACTAACAAAGTAAACTTGGAAAAATAGAAATGCATCTTTTGCTATTAATTTTCATCTAATAATCAACATGAGCATTCCAAATAGAAAATCATACCTAAACAAAAGCATTCCTATGAGTAATTTACAGCAGGTAAAATGATGATATCAAATGGTGCCTCATCATGTGCACACATACCCATTTTACAGAATGAAAGATCTAGAATTGGAAAGATTAGGTTTGTTCAATGTCTAGCCTATTCATGCCTCTCTTGTAGGTAAAACCATGTATTTAAACATCATCAACCGATCCCTGCCACAAAGAACAAACAATTATTAGCTTAAATTTTAATATCAAATGGCATTCTATTTAATTAATTCTAAATTACTATATTAATCTTTTTAAACTATCATTATAATTAAATCATAAGCCACTGATATTAGGAAGAAACTTGATCTTTTTTATGAGGTACTTCAATAGGCTATTGGTATTTTACCAATAATGAGATGATTTAATGGCACAAGATAGGATTGTCAATTTTGGATGCTAAAGGGCAGGCAGAATGTTCTCTCTGATGAACATACGAATGAGTAAAAGAATATATGAGTAGGTAAACAGAAAAGAGAGATCTCTAGAATAAGAATTCACATACTAGAACACAGAGAACTCTTAGTGCCCTCTGGTGAACAAAATATTATGGTACCGACTCTGATGGAGTACAGACTCCTGTCTAAAATGCTGAACCACAAGTACGTAGTCACGTTTGTGAGATTTGTATTGCTTTATAAACCTACAGCTGTTCACCACTGGGGGATTTATTGTGATTTCAGATCTGTGAAAACCATTTAAACTTCGAAATTTTGCCTGGGGAAAAAAATCCATAGAGCACTATTCATCTTCCATTTTGTTTTGTTGTGAGATTTGTGATGACCCAGAACTTAGCAAAGGGTGTTTCGTTTGGGAGGTAGAGGGCCAGATCCATTTATTAGTCCCAACTTTGGAACAAAAATGATTATAAGGCTAATGGATCCAAACAAAAATACTGCCTATTTCAGTTATTAAGTAAGAATACTGTTGAAAGCAAAAGAACATGCTTCAAATTAAGATCTAACTAACTTTCGGATTTTAGATTTACCAGCGACAGAGTCCTATTATTAATGTTATTTAATCAGAAATAACTATTGGTAAACATGATTTCAGTAGCTATTTGGGATAAGTAATGCATGTATATGCCTGTTTATTAGAAATTGTTGAGGGGAGAACATGCATGGCCACTGATACTCATGAAGATATTTTCTTTAGGATATTCCTGCCTACTGACAGTTCTGGCTGACCTTGGTAGTGTTTTCCAATCTGCGGAAGAATCATTTTCTCATGTTATTGGCCTCCAGCATAGTTTAGAAGCACTCACTTTTCCATAGACTCACTAGGCTCCATTATGAGAATAATATTTCAAACTCTATGATAAAAACATGTATTTGTTTTATAAACTAATAGAGAAAATTCAGTTCTCCTGTTCTCCCATTTCCATGGTGAAGAGAACAGGCTCTGAGAAAGGAGTGGCGTTACTAATATTTCTGAGCATCCCTGCAGCCATCACCAGGCCCCAGTGACACTAAAAGGAATGGAAGCAGATAGTTTATTTTAGTAAGTTAGGGGAAAGGACTGAGGGATGGTTGTGTAAATCTATTTTCCTATGCTCTCGTTGGTCTTCCAGAAAATACTACTTCAAGTTTTGCAAGCTTTTATATAAATGTTCAAGGGGCTTTTCTGCCTAAAGTAACGCAGTAGGGGCTATTATGTCATTTTCTACCATTTATGAAAATGACCTTGATTACAGAGATGAATTTAACAGGGAAAAATTCTTGACAATTTTTGACAATAGGTACCCGAATGCTTGGATTCTGGCTAAGTGTAACACCTCCACATCAATGTTTTTAAAAACACTGTGCAGACAAAGATGTGCCACTTTGCAACTTCTGGTTTACACGATGTGACTGCAAAGCCCTCTGCCCTCCAAAAAGTCCCTGCCCTGAAATTTTATCATCAGCAATACAGCCCTTTTCCTTCTCTTGGATGTAGTCTTTCTGTATGCACATATTCCCTATTAGGGTAACATTTTACATTTGAAACAGGAAAGGGAAAATGAATTTATTGGTTTTTATTCTTCCCTGACCATGGAGATAGATAAGTAGCTGGAAACATTTTCTAGAAACGTACATGTTGAAAAGAATCTTCTATTTATTATTAAAGCCCTTGTTGCTTCCCAAAAGGATGACGTACTTTAAAACAAAAGGACAGATATACTAAAGTCATTAAACTTCGCTCTAAGAAGAATTTATAGCAAGAGTCTTTGTCTAAGGGACATTAAATACTAAAATGGACAGTATCTTCAATAGCAGTTTTACAAAAAGAACATAGGCATTCTTCATATGGCCATTTCCTGCACTGACCTTTGATAAGAAGCCAAGGGCATGATGCCAAATCAAAGCTCTGTGAAAGCATTTCTGAATGAGGCTAAAGTAATATGGTCCTGGTATGTGCCACTCTGATGATCTGACTTGACACAGGGATAAAACCTAGATAATCTAGAGAGATGAATGGTTGACGTGTCCAAAGGCTGCCGATTCCTCTGGAATTTCAATTGACTCAGTTATCAGACCATTGAAAATTGAGATTTCTCTTGGGCTTTAAAATGCTTTTCCCTGTGATGTACATTTTTAGAAATCTATATAATAACAACAACCATGGTATAAACAACAAAGAAAATAATAATAGCTAACATTTAATGAGAACTTGGTATGTTTCAGGTCCTGTGCTAGTTAATTTGCATGACTTATTTAAGGCTCACTGAAATCAGGTGAAGTAGGTATTTTTCATATCATGTCTATTTTATAAAAGAATAAATTGAAGCTTATAGAGGTTAAGTAAATTGTACATGCTCCTCCAGTAGTAAGTCCAAAAGTTGGAAATTTGAATCCAAGCACTCTCCCTCCAGATCCCAGTGGCAAGACTCTCTATTAGCTTATATTTTACAGAGTAAAATTATAGGTGGAAAAGTCCCTTTGTTACCAAATAAAATAGTTTAGCTCGTAGTCTTGTTCATTGAAGATTCATTTATATCTTCATAGAAGTAAGCTTCAGAAGTATCTTTAGACACAGTCATGATTTCCAAAACTCAACTTGGAGCTACTTAACTTGAACCTAATTTTGACTCTTTTAACCAGTTCATTTAAGAACTAGATTGAGGTCATTGAGGGCAGGAACTTTATCAGTATCATTGAATGTCAACAATAAACGTTTGTTACTACAAAAATAATTTTTTTTCCTACCTTCTTGTACTTATTCAGAATACTCCTGTACTGTTGTAATAAGAAAGAAAGCTTCAAAGATGTAGTTGCCTGTCTTATGTGGTATGGTATATGGACATACGTACAAGGAATCTAAGAACTGAATCGAGTTACTGAGTAAATACATTATAAAAGATGTGCGGGTTTGTGGAAGCTGGCTAGGACATGGTTCTGTTTTATATACTGGAAAGCCCTTTTCTACCCACACTAATTCTATAGGCGGTATTGGGATAAGGGCTCTGAAAAATAATTAAGACCTTGTTACTATATGGAGTTAATAACTCTATAGAATTTAATAATCAAGCAGTAGATCCTATAGAAAGTTAGTTTTCACATTGAGAGAATACAATGAGTAGCTAAGCTCCATAATAGAACAGTTGTACTTTAGTCTTCCCTGAAGTCCTTCAAAATTTTAAATTGATGCTTGTTTGGTACTTAACTGAATAAAGAGAATATCTGTGTACTGAAGGGGTAAAAATAGGACTTGTAGGTTTGTAACTTGGGGGAAAAATACGTATGAAAAAACTTAAATTCCTGAAAAGATACTTGGAAAATTATGATACTATGATAGGATTGCTCCAAAGCCTGGTTCCCTCTTTGACAAGATGAAACAAACAAGAAATAAGAGGCAAATTGTCTGACAAGAGAATGACTTTCCTCAAATACTTATTCAGTTTAAAACACTTAAACAGATACTAGAACAAAAGTAGTTACTGTGTCTTGGTTTAATAGTGTCTGTTATCTTCAAGATATATGATAGTAAAAAAAAAATTATAAATGTTACATATTTGTACAGGGTGAGTTTAGGTAAATTCCATGCATTTAAATATTATTTCAATTATAGAAAATTTTTTTGCTATTTTTTCAGGGGTGCACTTTTGGAAAAAAGGTATAATTATTGTTAATATCAGCACTTTAAAACTCTAATCAGATTCAATTCTAATTCTAAAAGAAACTTTTCAATATAGTTTTATTTTTAAGTTAAAATAAGTTGTTCCTTTTATCTATTATCCTTGTGGGGCTTTTCTTGAACATTTGATTCTCCTGAGTTGTAAATATTTATACATAATTAATAATGTTAGAATTGACCTATTTTTTTTCTTATGAGATAACAGAAGAGTGAGAAAATCATGTGACCTAGTAAGCTGGCGATTGTTTCTCTCATATCACAAAGCACTATCTTAACAAAGAACAGAGAAACATGTTTGAGACTTTGACATTTTAAACAATGAGATAAAATTGCAGCTTAAAAAAATTTAATTACGGTAAAGATTGATTTTTTTTAGTTTAATTGTCATCTTTAATAAACTTCTGCAGAGTACTATAAAATGTACTCCGCAGAAGTATAGAAATTCAGTGATGATTTTAGAAATGACTCACTCCTTCACTTTGGACAAGTATAACATCTCTTTGATATTCACTGAGTAAAGGTTCATACAAATTTCTGGATTTCTATGCTTCCTAAGTTTATTTTAACAAAAAGGGCCAAGCATAACACAAAATTCTGAAACTTGAATAATAAGGCAAACAGTGCTGGTCTACAATATAACTATACACATGTAAATTAATACTTAAAAAGTATTTGTTGTCACATAATTTCAGTTGATATATGAATGGAAACGTCTCCCTTAAAAATTGTGAGAATTAACACACACACATCTATATATACGAAGTTCAAGAATAGGCCAAAGTTTCTTTGGGGATAGAGGGTGAAATAATTGTTACATCTGGGAGAGGGGATACTGACCGAGAAAGAGCATAGTGTTGAAGTATTATATCTTTATCTGCTTATATACCTAGGTCTACTCATTTATAAAAGAAATTAAGCCATACATGTAAGGTTTGGACATTTAACTGCATATGTGTTGTAATTAAAATGAAGAAAAAAATCAGCATCCTGTGTGTGTAGAGCACAGGCATAAAAGCAGTATTCTCTCCAGGCCATATAATGTCTTTGTGGAATTAGGCAGGGCACTCCTTCTGGACAGAGTCAGCTTCTTGGGTACAAAGTTTGGCTAAGAGAAAAGGGCAGAGTTTCAGCCCCCATCCACTTGCAAGAGCCTATGGAATAGTCTATCTGCAGTGCTGCATAAAAATAAATATTATAGAGGAAGAAACAGAAAAACATTGGTTTTCTTGAGTTTAATCACATCTTAAAGTTTGACGAAAATTATTCCATATCAAAATGTTTTAGGGGCTTCCCTAGTGGCTCAGTGGTTAAAGCCTGCACACAGCAACCAAGACCCAGTGCAGCCAAAGATAAATAAATAAATAAATATTAAAAAGAAAACGTTTTAAAATCAGTAAAAGGAAAATATTTTTAATTTTAATATGCAAACTTTGACCTGTGTAGTTAACTGCCACTCACTATTGGCTCAGAAAAAGGGACGTATGTAGATTATAATTTTCATGAGACTGACATGATCAATAATCTGTTTATTTGATTAGTGATCATAGAGAAATTATTTTTATCCATACCACTCACAAATCAATTCTTTAACAATGTCTCGCAATTAAATAAGATATATTTAAAGTAAGTGTAACCAGAACACAATGAGTAATTAAATTGATTTTTTTTGTTGTTGGAATTTAAAAACTCAGATTATATATTTGGAGAATTGCTGTGGAAATTTGTGGTTGGAACAATCTTGGAAACATCCCTTCATAGAACAAAAATATTTTGAGCTACCTTTGGATAATTCATCTCAGAAATTATAATAAGAGGAAATCTGGGGTTTTCTTTCTAGCAATAATTTCTGTGATCTTGGCCTGCTTCTCTGGAGATCTTGGGTATGAAGCTCTATATAATGTGTTGGTCAAGACTGATAAGCAGATTCTATCGTGTTGAGTGAGAGTACATTCATTGCTGGATCCTGCTAGATAAGTTTGTTTTCCAAATGTAGTACTTCCATTTCAGAGAATAAAGAAGCATGCTCTGTATATGTTTGTATTTGTTAGATTTGTTTACTTGAAATGTGTTCTAAGTAATGGGCTTAAGTAGTTTAAGTAATTAAATTGCTTAAACTTGAATAAATTAAAACTTCAGTGGATGAATTGTGAATTCCCTGAAAAAAGATATAGAAGATCTAAAAAAATTAGAAATTAACATTCTCATTTGCATGACGGTGATGAAATTTATGAACTACGTTGCCAATATCCTGACTTTGAAAAGTTTATATTTTTAATATTACTCCATTTTGCAATTTAGATTTAATAATGTACAAATTTAATAAACATGATTGTTGGTAACTGGGTGGTTTTAATCACTGAATTGACTATCAATTTACTATTTCTCCTATAACTTAGTTGTGTAATCCTTCAGGATTAGTTATTTTCACAAGTTCTACTTACTAACTCTGAAATTTGGCAAGAAATTGCTTCTATTAATTCTCTGTTAATGGCTGTCTGTACATATAAAAATGTATTACAGGATCTCTGGTTAGGTAATTCACACATATCAAGGTTAAATTTTTTATTTTTTTGGTATAAACAGAAAGAGAAGAAAAATGTGGAAATTTTTTCCCCTTCAGATAAAAAGAAGTTATTTTAAATTTTAAATTCCAAATATAGTTAAGCTACTGAAGTAAGAAGAAAATGAAATAATCTCATGATGGGCTATTTAACAGGAGATTTCATAAAATGGCTTGCTTTTAGGACTAAGGGAAAACTATTCTCTATTAGAAAAATCATTTTAAAAAATTCATTTTGCATCAACAATTTATTTACTACTGCAAACCTGGAGGGGAAAAAAATGTTTAAAATGTAAAGTGAAAGTACAGAACACAGTTATTTGGAGACAAATGAATGATAGATGTAAAAAGGTTTTGTAAACTGTCAACTGCTCTAGTAAAATTACCTTTCAATAGCCGTAATAATGTTTATTACTTAAAAACCATAATCATCTTCATTGACAGATCAAATAATTATTTATCACCTATCTTGAACAAAGGCATTGTGTTTTACTATGGGAATGAAGGGGTTATAAGAAAAAGCCTATGCCCTTCAAGGACTTACAGTATAATTAGGAAGAAAGAGCATATAAAAAGAAGGCACATGATAATAAAGAGTTATATATGTGAACTGCCAAAGAAGTAGAAGAGGCAATAAATTCTGTAGGAAATCAGAGTTGGGGAACATGATGAAATTAAGTTATTGGTGTCCCTATGCAAATCGATTCTAAATTGTTTTACCTTAAAAAATAGAGTTAAGAGTATGGTCAGGCAAAAGAAAGGCCATTTATTACAACCATTTATTTTTCCACCTCATATGCTGTTCTTTTCCTATAGAAAACCCATGCCCTCTTGTGGACAGGACTATTAGTTTTAAGAATTTCAAAGGTGACCCCATTTTTTCCCTAATATCAGTAAGCATATGTTAGAAGAGGAGTCGGTACTGTCAGTGTCAGATGGTTTTTAGTATCTTAAATGTCACTGAATTAATATTTTAAAAAGAATTAATTTTTTACACAGCTACATAGGCATAATCCCAGCTTCTAGGATTTTCTAAGACACTGAAAGGATTTTCTGTGTAATTGTGATTTCCTGTTTGAAATTTCTAAAAACAATTATATAACCATGTAGTATTTCAAGATTATATGAACGTGTAAGGTAAGAATAAGACAGCTACTCTTTCCATGTGCTCATTTCACTGCTGACAATCACAAATCTCTAGATTTTGGACATCTATTTTCCACTTTCCTTAGAAAAGCAAACCTAAAGCAAATCTAAACATCTGCTACCTTCCTAAAATGGTCAAGACCTTATAGGATGGAGTTGCAAGGAAAATTTTCTCTTGAGATATATGTTTTAAAAATGGCATGAAATAGTTCCATTTGTAAAAGTCTGTATCTCTAAGACTTATAAGAGATGGGTACTAGGATTGAGACCTCAGGTCTCAATGTCTTAGGACCTAAAGGTTTTAGTAATTTGTTTGTTTTGGAGGTGTTCATTGACATTGCTGTTTTTACTTTGTGATTCTATTTGATAGTTACATTATCCTAATTATTTATTTCTATGCATTACTTTATATGCCAGTCACATTGCAATGAAAGCCTGAATTTAACATTTTTAAGCAAACAACTAGCAGCCCTCATTAAACTCTCTACTCCTAAGTACTTATCTTTTAAAAAAGAAAAAAAAAAAACATTCATTGCACTTGACATTATATACATCATTTGATACAAAGAGAAAGTCACACGTTCTCTCTCCTTAAAGGGTACGCTAGATAATATCTATCATATGACCTGAAGTTTACAGGCAGAAAGCATTTTACATTGGTTTCTTATTCAAATTTTAGAGATTTTTCACAAGCAATTTATGTAGGTACAAGCTTCTTAAAATGTCCTTTGGGCACATCTGTCTCCCCAATTTCATCATTTCAGCTGAATATAATACCCGTGTCCCCAGGTAAAAGTCATGATGCAATTCCATCAGACAGTTGCTGTACTTTGCGCAGCGTGGGTGTGAGAGCTAATTTTGTCCTTAGATTCAGAAGCTTCATTAACAGTCTTAACACATTCACTGCAGCTTTCTAAACCTCTCAGGCTTTAACACTTACACTACTGCAGAACCGGGGGGAAAGAAAAATAAAATGATACCCTTGTTTTGAAAACACATTCCTCTGATTGGCAACAATTACAGCTCTTTTGTTCTCTTTCACATCTGAGTTCCAACAGTGTCATGCTATGGAAGCCCTTCAGCAATGCACAATTAATACTATGAGAAAAGTACTTTTTACACGTACACAAACACACACAAAAATTTTGTCCAAACATAAATAAAAAAGAAACAATGCCAAAACTTGATTATAGGAATTGTGTATAGCTACAAAAGAGCATTTTTTAAAAAAGTGATCCTTTGTTACTGCATTTTAAAAATCTTAATTCCGTATTACTTTAATTACTCAGTTTAATATTAATTTCTCAGATATCAGTGATTAATATTCCTCCAAAACGCTGTCTGGCTTTTAAATGGAAACATTTGCCAACATCTAACCTTTGATTCTCAATATCTGTAGTCAATGATTATGCCAGTAAGGACATATAGCTGTTGTATTATACAGATGTTGAGGAAGAAAAATGCAAATTATTTCCTTAGCAATTACAGCAAGCTTTGTCAGACTCACTCAAATGGATATACTGGAGTGATACTAAAGAAAACATTGCCATATTTGTGTGGCATTCTACCTATCAGTTTACTAACAATATACCATAATTATAGTTCATACTGTGTCCAATTTAACTAGTCTAAACTTTGGGCTTCAGATATGAAAAACACCACAGATGGTTAATGAGAAAGTATATAAATTACAATTTATATATATTAATATTTCAACAATTAAAATTATTCAAGATGGGAGGGAATATGTATGGAGACATCAGCAACTGCTTATTTTAATTCTTAATATCTAGGTTGTTCATTTTCTTAGACAACATAATGAAACCTCCAGCTATGCAAAGTCATATTTTTAATGGACATACTCAGGATTTCTACATCGTGTTAGAGCTTTAAACAGAAAAAGTCATTGGGTTTTTTTTAGGGGGGCACTAATCTAAAAATCTAGGAAATATCTTAGAAATAGGCTCAAGTATTAATTTAAAAAACTGAATAAAGCGATTTCAGACATATCTACAGTGAAAGTTATGAAAACAGAAAGCGTGCCATTCATATTTAAACATCATGTAATGACATATGAATGACCAAGGACATAAAGAGATTGGATCATAGAAACAAAGAGTTCCATTCATTCTGTGGTGTACACTTTAACACAAAGTCATTTAGCTGTTTGCATGACAATGACACATATTAGAATACACTATTTAATCTGATCTCACCACACCTGATTTTCTAGCAGAACATTCTAAGGAATTAACACTTAAATTGAGGGAAAAACGATTTTTGAGAACACAGTTTAGAAAAGATAAGCATATAAAAATGTCACTTATTAAAGAACCACGCATAACCCTCCTTTTGTTTTTCTTCTGAAGTTTAAGGAGTTCCGGAAATTCTACTCAAAATACACTATTTGAGGAGTTCTTTTTAACAAGGGTATCAGGAGACTTGACTCCACTCATGAGAGGAGATAAATATGTCATAATACGATAGTCATCAGCCCTATCATCTACTTTGCTGAGCACCTGTGAAGTGCAGTTTTCTACAGCATTCTACGGGTATCACATTCTCTCTTTATAGGACACCTTAAACTCATATACAAATTTATTATGGAAAGTGGATTATATGTAAATGATATTAAATTACATGTAAATGTAGTCTCTACTCATGCCTAGGTAAACTGAAGGTTTAGGGATCATCTTCTATAGTTTATTTATTTTAGTCCTATGGATTATTTCTTTCTCAAGCATTTTTGGTGGCTGCTAGCACAAATACTAGCACACAAATGGTAGAGGCATTAAGAAATTGAAGGGAAATTTATAGGAGAAAATATTAAAATGAGAAAATTCTATTTATAATCTCATCCTCTCCCTCCACTCCCTCCTTCCCCACACCACCAAGCAGTGGGAAAGACTAATATTATTCCATTTTATCAGCTGTATATCTTGACCTAGCCTATGTTCTTTGTAATTATAGGTTGAGAAGTGAAGGGAAGAACTATTTGGAGGGGTTCCCTTTTGATTGGCAAGGATAGCAGGGGCTGTGTCTACATTAACAGCCAGTTTGACGAGAATGGAGATATGTGAGACTTCCTGAAATGCAGGCTTCTTGTGGTGTAGTCTGGACATGTCTTACTTTCCCTGTTCACTGTGCCTATAATATATAGCTCTCATCTCAATGGAGATACCCAACACAGTTTTATTAATAAAAGGGGAAAACCTCAAATTCTTCCTTTGATAATCACTTTCTTCCTATGGAATCTTGATTTCCTTGTTTCTTATTCCAGCAACCTGACTTTTGTTTCCACTTTCTCCTTTATGTGGCTTTTTGACCTCTGGTTTCTTGATCCTGGATCTTTCCCAGATACTGATTAGATTAAACCTGCTCAGAAAAAGGACCAAAATCTTCCCTCAACAATAAACCTGGTGTCTAAAAGAGGTCTGGGAGGTACCAGGTGCCAATTTTTACTACCAACACATTTCTCTGTTACAGTGGATCTGGTATTTTCTATTTCTATAACAAGTCAATTAAAAACAAATGGTAGCTAATATGAAGTCTCCATATATATGAATGTTGCCAAGTAAGAACTCTTAAATAAATGTCAACTATATATCATTTTATAAAAGAGGGTATTTTAACACCAAAGAAATAGGAAGACAATCTCAGAATAACATATATAATCTTTATGAAAGGAGCATTATGTGAAACTTACAAATAATTTTTCTCATTTTCCTGTACATCTATGGAAACTTCTCCAGAAGTTCTGATCTGATCTAGAGACCAGTAATTGGGAACCGCTGGCATAGTGTTTTGTATATTTGGGTTACAGTTTGTAACATAATAGAAAGTATCTGGACAAGAAATCATGATGCTTCAGAGCAATGATACTCAGGGTCTTCATTTGAAAATGAGGTTAAAACATCTATTATTCATGTCTTCCAATATAAGTAAAGGAGAAAATATATGTAAAAGATTCCTATAAATAATAGAATACTTTGTTAAAGTAATCCACTTAGTTATTAGTGTTGAGAATACTGGTCATATTCTTAGAAATCTCTGTTGTACTTTGTGTCCTTTTGGTAGATCGACTACAAAGGAAACAAAAATATTTTTACTTCAGGGTCTACCTGAGTCTTTAGAGTGCAGAGTAGGAAATTAAACTACAGTATAATAATCTGCTGCTGAATCTTTAAAAACAGCCTAATTCCAGGTACTATAGCGCTCATATGCTTCTGGAGCAATCAGAAGTCAAAAACATAAATCAAAGGAAAATCAGTAAATTGGTTGTTTTGAATTTGAAGGCCCTCCACTACCCACACCTCCATCCCAAACTCTGAAGTGATATGGGCGGTAAGGAGGCCTGGTACCACAGCTCTATAGCAGAGTCTCCACTGAAAGGTGGACTCTCCTGAGCTAGTATTTTTAGACTAAATATTGACATCTTCTGATCCACACCACATTTTCTATGTCTCCCTTAGATCTACACTCTTATGATTATCCCCAAAATATGATATGTGAATATTTACATATATTAAGCACAGAACAGGAAGCAACTTACGGATTCCCTCCTATTTTGGATTTATGCAAGGAACTGACATGTCTTCATGATGCCACTTACACTAGAGAACTATAAAAAAATCCTAAATACTCGGAGGTGCGAGTAGAATGTATTTATTTTGGCCATATACATCCTCATTCCATACTTCATAGATGTTTTTAGTTAGTGTTTCTCCAATAAGCTAGGTCTCTAAAATGACATTTTTATTTACTAAGTAGTACTTACTTGTTTTGAAAATTAATATAAAATTTCTGATACATTAATAAAAGTGCTTCAAGTTTTTTTAAAATAACTTTTTGTTTCTTTAGACACAATAAAGCAAGAGACATAGAGACAGAATTAAAAGAAGACAATAAATGTTTGGAAATTATAAAAGTGCTCTAAAGAAATATTACAATACACTCAGTCTTCTGGTGGATAAAACTGCAATAATCTTCTCAGTTTTCTGGGGGATAGGGATGTGTTACTCTGTTTGGGGGGAATTTAAAAGACCACAGTTGACGTGCTCACATTAAACTCACTGTTCTGGTTCTGTATTTGAAACAGTTTGCCTTGAAGTTGTCTTTTCTTCAGCGTTTTTAGTCAATGACTACATTTTGTCCAAATGGAATTTTTGCTTCAAAATGAGCTGGTTCAACAAATTAATTTCAACATTTGAATATGGTCTCATTTTATTAACTAAAATTGTGTGCATGTGTACATACGCCTCCTTATTTATGAGATTCTGGTCTACAAAAGCAGCTTATCAACAATCATTTTCTTTGCTGAACATATTCAGCTGAGCCGTAGGGCTGGCAGATGAAAACTGGTCCTTGCCTTTAAGGAGCTCTCTCTCTTGAGCTCCCTTTCAAATCTCTTCCTAGATCCCTTCCTATTTGGAATCGCTGGGCTGTTCAGAAATCACTCTCAAGAAAAATGCCAATAATATCAACCAGTCTGCATTTGCTAAGTATATGCCCATTTTCAATGAAGGGATAACATACACTCATATGGAAAGAGCACTAAGTACTACATGCAGGGCGCCAAGAGGAAAGCCTCCGTGATTTTAGAGGAAGAAGAGTTTCCTGTAGGCTGCGCTGGTCAAGTGAAGTCTCATCTTCCTTCAAAGGGAGTTTCTGTTCCATCCTCTGTTC
Source organism: Balaenoptera musculus (assembly GCF_009873245.2). Taxonomy (NCBI): domain Eukaryota; kingdom Metazoa; phylum Chordata; class Mammalia; order Artiodactyla; family Balaenopteridae; genus Balaenoptera; species Balaenoptera musculus. Next base: position 106,935,747 of record NC_045788.1, read on the forward strand.
CTCTGACAAGAACTGAGAGCTCTCTCTTGTGTATTCCAGGCAATACCCATTAAGCTAGTTGACCAGAAGCATCAGCAACATCACATTGTCTGAGGCATCCAGCATGGTCCACCTGCAGCTGAAACCTCTTCCAGTCTCTCAGCTGATTTGACCTAAGCCTAATATGAGAGTAGATGTAACCACAGCACACCAAACGTGGAATGCAGCTTTTTTCCAGCCATAAGCCTTAATAGTATGGAAATAGACTGGAGCACGATCTTTCAATAACAGTTGCCCAGCAGGATAAAGCCCACGTTTGTTTATCTTGTATGAATCAGTTCATGGTACCTTTACTTTTCCATCATTCCCTTTCAAGTCAGCTAATAAATATTTATGAGTGTCTCCTATGGTCAGGCAGTTTATTAGACTCTTGGGTATACAGGAGTGTTCGGGACGTAGTCCTTGTCTTTAACAGACATATTTCATTTGCAAAAAAAAAAAAAAAAAAAAAGTTTATCATTACGCAAAAAATTAAATAAATACATAAATTGTTTTCAGTGGAAGATGAGTGCTATGAAGAAGATGTCACAGGTAATTATGAAGGTTTCTATGCGGAGTTAAACACTTAGTGGAGTCACGAGTGGTGAGGAGGTAATTATGCAAAGATCTGCAGCATGGGATGGGGAAGGGGGCGAGAGGCCCAAGCAAACTAAAGAGTCAGCTCAAGGCCCAAGGCTGGCAGGTCTTAGGAGTTTTCCTTAAAGCTCAGTTGCTTGGCTAGGACTCCATTATCCTGTCTAGTTCTCCCTCACTGCTCCTTATTTTATTACAGCCATCTCGCTCAAAATTGAATGAACCACCTAAAACCAAGAAGCCATGCAAAGGAGTCTCAGCACTACCTCCACCCCAGAAACCCCTGCTGCGCTCCTCCACCTCCCCACTGCTAGACGCATATCCTTAGAGATAAATGCCAGCCTGGATGAAGCCAGAGTTCACCCCACCCCTTAAATATTACAGATCAAATCCTTGTAAATGGTATAGTTACATCCAGAAAGACATGAGGTTTTGTTTGGTTTGGCTTTGTTTTTTGAACCAGAGATTGTGTATAAACCCTGGTCCACACGATCGTAAGACTCCTAGCTGTATCCATAAAAGTTTGCATGCTAGTCAATGTTGCTCTATCTTAGTCTATTTAATAAATCTTATATTAGAAAGATTATAAGCAAGGTAGTGTGGAGTATACAAAAACTGATAAGACATTGCCTTTTCACTAAATCTCCATAGCATTTTACAAGGGTAATAAAGTACATATAAAAATTACAAGTGACTCATTAGGAAGTAACAGCACCATTGAAAGGGAATCAACAAAATATAATTAGAATTAGAATATAAAAATATATTATTTTTCAGCTGGGGGACTAAAAATGGGGGAGATTATCTTCAAGTGTTAGATCTTGAATTATAGGCTATTTGCAATTTGCAATCAACAGATAAGGGTGTACATCTACACCTGCTTAGAAGAAATAATGTAGAATCTAAAGACATGAAAATGGAAAATCATGGGGTTTGAAGAATATTTCCTTATCCAGTTTGATCAGACCTTTTAAATAAAAGAAAATGGTTAGAATGAAGTTAGGAATGCAGTATGGGAGACTGAATTTTATTTTGTAGAAATGAGGAGTCCCTAAATCTTTTAGATTAAAGGGTGACATGTTATGTATCCTTTAGGAATATACTTGTGTTTCAGTATGTCTGAGAATTTGTTGTGGGGAAAGACTATATGCTGGGAGATCTGGTAGGATTACCCAACTACAAAACACGTTAATGAGCAAGTACATAATATCCATATAATGTAAGCAGGGGCAACGTTCCGTAAAATAGATAAACCAACAGTGTTTATTATAATATTATATTAACACAGTTAGATAATAGTAATGTCTCTATTTAGAACTTTAAAAAAGTATTAAATTTAAGATATGCATTATTATCTACAAACAACATGTAGTATCTACTAATTCTAGTACTACTTCTGTTAAGAATAGTACTACTTCTTAATAGAAGTAGTACTACTACTGAGGTCTTAGCTGTACTTATCCTTCATAAACTCAAGCTATAGATTTACTTTCTTAAAGTTATCATTTGTCTCTCTGGATCAATGCTCTAACTACTTATAACTGCAAATATGGATTGGCTAATTTGATACCATATTCCACACATTTTATGATTTTCAAAAATTTAACCATCTTTAGTCTTTTATGGATATTAATTATACTAAATAAAAACTACAGATAGACTCCTCTATTAATTATACAAGATTTCATACTGAGCTTTAGTCATGAACTTTAAATAGAGACATCTGACATGCTTTATAGAAAAATTTACATCCTGAGTTTACTACTTCCTAGGTATATAACCTTTATTACTTTGTTTAACCTCTCCAACTTCCTGATCTTTAAAATGGGATGATTTTAGTACCTAACTAATAGGATTGAATAGGTTAATAAAAGTAAAATTCTTTAAATAGCCTTAGCACTAAGTGGTTGTTAAAAACATAATATCTGTTATTATATACTAGGTACTTCCTCCTCTCAAAGGGCAATTTTGTTTTATAAAAATTTTTTTAAATTTCAGAAATTGATTTGGAGAAGGGGGAAAATAAGCCATATGCTGTAGTGACATTATTGCTTTTATTTAACTAAAGTCTATAGGAATCAAACTGAAGGAAAAGTTAGCAATTAACAAATCAATTTAGACTATGTCTATAGTTAACTCAAATTATATACACTAAAGAAGGTTCATGCTGGGGCTTGACTGGCTGTCTACATTGACAAATTAACCAGATAATTGACATTTCTTATCTTAATGCTGTATTGTAAGCATATAGGCAAGTCCTAGACTAAATGCCATGCAGTATTTCGACACTAAAGTAAGTCTGAAACAAAATGTGCAGTAGTTTTTCTTTCATTAACCCATTGACATTCGTGACGCCAACCTCATTTAAAAAAGAAATTCCATAGAGATTTGGTAGAATTAAAAGAAAATGTAGTCTATGTACTTCACCCCTCCATAATTAGCAATGTGCAGACAGCATGTTATAATTTGAATGGAAGTCAGGATACATTCAATGTCTTCCTTGCTCTGTAACTAACTAGATTTGTAAATGTAAGCAAATCACTCAAGTGCATCTTATTTTTTTCATTTATAAAATGGAATTTGGATGGATGATAAGAAAGAGGTACTCAGCAAGGAAAATTCACAGGCAAGCACTCTGTTTTAGGATCCTTCGTGCTTGGCAAAATGCATGACACACAGTAGGAAGCAATAAAGATTTACAGAACCAGTGCTTCCAGCCAAAAAAATGTATGGTTTGTATTCATCCCCTGAAATATTGGTGTATCAAGGGTCTACTTAAATAGTGAATGCACTGCCTAGGAAGAAACCAAAAAATAATTGAGAAAACAATAATAGTCAAGGTTGTCAATTTAATCTATCTCTGGGAAATTAGCCATGATGGAAAAAGAATATATTGGTAAAGTAGAATACTGGAGGAAATAAAACTGACTCTAATTGAGGTGTCTTCAAAGGAATATACACCTAAACTGCAGCACTCAAATTTGCTTCTGAATCTTATCTTAGAGTTTTGCATGTGCGCATACAGATCAGGTATAGCCTAGCTAACTTTCTGTTTCACCTGTGCAATTACTTGAAATATGCATGTAATTGAATATATTACAAATTCTGCAGATGCAATTTATATGCCAGCATAAAAACTGTGCATTTCTCCTAATTTTAAAGTATAAATTAATTTAGGAATAATTATTATATATTTTAATACATTTAAAAGTACTTACATTCTTTTTACACTATTTTCTTTGCCGAATATATACATTTATATGTATATGTATGTATTTAAAACATATACATATTATATACATATATGTATATTTAAAACAACAACAATAGTACTAACAAAACCATCTAATTCAAATCATCCATTGAAATATATGGGAAAAAATTACATTTCTAAAAGCTGACAAATGGTAATGGTTGCAGATTGCTCTGCACAGAAGGCATCGTTACTTTATTTGTTGTAATTGACAGTATATTCCTGTCATTAAATAACTGTTCTCTTTGTACTACTTCAAATTCTCACAGTGATATTCCAAGGTGGAATGTTGTACCAGTTTTAGAGGTGAGGAGAAAGAAGTTCGGAAATCTTATGTGCTTTCTCAATGTCCCTAACTAGCAAAAGCCTGATCTGAGATTTAAAAGCTAGGACTGCTTGAATTCTATGCCAGTGATAGTTTCTTTATATTATATGAATCTAACTTTCTTTAGGAAATGTATAGGAAATTATAATTGGAACACTTCATGCAACCATATTCCAGAATTATTAAAGTGAATACTTAGTTTTCCTAATAATTAATAATGGCAAATATCCAGAAGAATAAAGTCCATGCATATTTGTAATAAATAATCAAAAGAATGACTTTGTTATTGTTTTGATGCCACAGGGCTGATAAATACCAATGCATAATCTATTTTTTGGAAATTGATTCTGACAAGGGAATGAGAAGAAATCTCGTGAGTTTTCAATTATTATTAATATGATTAGCAAGCCAAACAACCTCATTTCTCCATTAAGATACAAGTTGAGCAACACAGAATATGAAACTGGCTGATAAGACTATTAAGGGAGAAGAATGCAAAATTTCTTTTATGATTAAAAATCAGTCTGCATATTCTATTCAAAGAAAAATGTGTTACTTTCTGGAACAGTCATTACTAACTTGAAAAAGAAGAGTCTGGTTATAGATAGAGGATATTGCTCCAGTAGTTTAAAGTTTGGAATTTGTCAAAGGAATAGATAGGAAACAATGCAATGATGATATTAACAGCAGATTTAATTAACTCCTAGTTGGTTTGATTACACTTTCTTTTGATTTCTTATTCAATATGTTGCCACCAATTCAACTGAGGACTGCAGTAAATCTGAAGTTATTTGTCCAGTTAAATTCTGTACTTGTTCTACTCCAAAGATATGTCATAAAGAGCAAATCTTAAGAAGTCTTCCAAGAATTTGTCTGGATCTTTGTTTGGTTCTTTAGTGTAAATTTCCCAGCACTTCAAATTACTGATATGAAATAATAACTAAAATATACATTCTGAAATCCCTTACCTTTTGTTATATATTGGCATAGACAATATCCCATACCTCTAGCCCAAAGCATATCACAATAAAGAAAAAATGTAATTTGTACTCAGATAAATAAGTTTCAATATCAGGCCAATTAGTAGCAATCAATTAATTTATTTGGGTTTTAGTTATCAAATGATAGGTTAGAAAATACAGCTAAAGTAGTCTTTAGCTATACTGCTATATTGTAGTAGTAGTAGTAGTCTTTAGCTATATTAGCTATATTGTAGTCTTTCTAGCTTTAAGAGTACAATTCAAATAACAGCAATCTTTGGCCCTTATTCATATTGAATTTGCAGCCATAATTTTATTTTTGCACTTATTCTAAATTGCTCTTCATATTTCAGTAACTTCAGTTATTTATCTATAACAAGTTAAATTACCTGTGGTCGTTAAGTTTTAATCACAAAGTTTTCAGCTTTACTTTCTAACTCACTTCTAAATGTGACCCATGTAACTTCCTTCATCATTTAGATGGTTGCTGGTCTTTTCCCACTTTCCCTGCCACGATACCTCTCTCTGTATATGCTAGGTCTTGGTCCTCAGACAACTTCTCCATCTGTACTCACTCACTCACTCACTGATCTCTCTCAGTCATCCATTTCACTCACATGACTTTTATACCATACATATGCTGAAAATAGCAAAATCTGTATCTCCAGATAGAACTCATCTCTAAATTCCAGACTCATGTATCCAGTACCTCCCTGTGGGTGTCAAGCAGGATTCTTAACCCATGTTTGTCCAAACCTCAAATCCTGATTCTCCCATTGTCAATAAAACAGCAATTTTGTGCTTCCAATGGTTTTCTCCAATAACCCTGAAACCATCCCTTTACCTTCTCTCATATTACATATTTAGGGCATCAGCAAATCCTATCTGCACTACCTTCAAAATATAGCTAGTATCTCACTGCTATCTCATCTCAGTGCTACCTTTTGATCCAAGGAACCATCACTTTTCTCCTGAATTACTTCCGTAGCCCACAAACTGATCTGCTTGCTTCCTCCGTTGCCCTCTCACTATCCCTCCACCTACACTCTACACATGATGCAGCAGCCAGACTTTTTCACAGTGCAAAATTATGTCAGGTCTCTGCTCAAAACCTGCACACCCATTCCCTGACTTTTACCTCCCTCCCCCATATGTCACTTACTTCAATCAATATCCATCTCCTATTCAGCAGCTCAGCAGCTCTGATTATCCTAACTAGTCAAAATTGGAATCTTTTTTACCGAATTCTGAATAGAGCAGGCCGCCTCCTGTCTCAAGATATTATCATTCGCTGTTCCTTTTACCTGGAATGCTCCTCTCTCAGCAATCCACATAACTTATTCCATCAGTCAATGGGACAACACAGTTTGACTGAGTTCTCAAGAAAGAAAATTTGGAACATGTCAAATTTTAAGTTACACATTCTATTCTATATAGTTTAATCATCAGACTTTTAAGCTTTTAAAAAGTATTCATTGTGTATAAACTTTCTTAAACTCTGGAGTTGAATATCAATCCTGTGATCATTTTTACTAAGCTATTACAGTATCTACTCTTCATGTACATAAATTCAACACCGTTAGTAAATTATTGTCACAGCTTCAAAAGTTAGCTTTGGCAATTTTTACTGACATTTCCAGACTCCTTCTTCAGAGGCTTTGATAAGCTATCCTACAAACTCTAGGCTATGATTTGCTTCTAAATTACTACTTGGTTGTCCTCGGATCTCTCAATAACCCTTGTTCTAGTTCATATAAATTTGGCTCAATTTCACACTCTAAAAGCATAATGTGCATTGCAGATATATTCTAAAAAGCTTTGAGGCAAATTACAGGATTCATTTGATATATGCTTTCTTTATAAAGTATCTCGCACTTAAATATGTCACAGCATTGGTGAGAATCACAATAAAAGAACAACTCAAGTGTAATGTTTATCCAATGCATATGTTTGCATAGGCAAGTAATATAGCACTATAAATGTAAATATCAAATATATAATACCAGCCATTTGGTATATAATGAATCTTTTTTGCTTGTTTTATGATGTGAATCTAAGAGTATCTCTATTTCTCAAAAATAACTGCTTTTCAGTGCATACAGGCAATACATATGTAATCCTTACATTTACAGAATTAAATGATAGTGGATTGAGTAAGTAGAATAAATTTACAGATGCTAATATTAGAAAAATGTATTCATGAGAATGTGAAATTCCTATGGAAAAATAATATTGATTTTAACTTTCTAAAATATGACTACCAATATTGTTAAAGATAATAATTTCAGAAAAATAAAGGGAGAAAAAGGAAAAACTACATTATAATATTAGAACTTTTTCAATTAAAAAGCTGAACTTAAACATAGCTTAAAAATATGAAACATAACAACTTGCCAAACATATCAAAGAGATTCATCATTCCATGCACATAAAATTTAACTTTCTGTACAAGTAAATATAAATCACTAATATATATATATATATGTTCTATACAGGTATGAACATCTGCCATATTATTTTCTGCGAGCTGATAGAAGAATCTTGTATAATTTAATTCCTATTGTTTTAATAAACTGGAAATACACAGAATGAAATTGAAAAAGAAATATTCCTATTTTGATCTATAGTCTTAGCAAATATATGTCTTTTTAACAGCAATATGTAAAATGACTAAATAAACACCTCACTTTTAATTTGTTGCAATCTATATACAATAGGTTTAAGTTTCGGGTAAAATTATATTTATATTTGAACTATTTTGGCAAGAATTGACTCTGGTTTACATAATACTGTTTAGAATTTTTTTTTTAATTCACAAATTTTCTTGTTAGAATTGGTCAATATTTTATAGTGAAAAAGTTTTACTCTATGTTAAAATATAAATTTAAAAATATATGTTTTATATATATGACATATTTATCATTTATGTAACATTTCAAGCATAGGTTCGCTATATATTTGAACAACTGTTCAGGTAAATATAATTCGCCTTACTGTTGAGTAGGATTTAAGATTTTTTTCCTTCACTCATACAACTCTCAGTGTAATGAGATTTTATAAACAGAATTACAAACCATTTAAAGTGAGAAATGAGCAAACAGGTGTACAGCTTGTGCCTAATAGGCCTTCCCTTAGATTCACAGTCTGATAATTTTCTTTGCATACTGCCTTGACCTGATTATTCATGACTTTTTCCATAATGAGAGAAAGCTTTTAGACATGTTAGGTATGACATACAAAATCTGCAGCTATTCAACCATTCTAAGAAGTTCTGTTGATTTTTTTTAGGTAGATTTAGCAGTCAAATAATATTTGATGAAACATGATTAAAATGTTGAACCTATTTAGTGAGTTCTTTGGAAACACAAAATATCTTAGAATATTCCACTGCATCATTGTATGCATAAAACTATTCTCATACTTGCTTAAAGGTGTTTAAATGAGCAATTAACACATTGTTTGCCACTCTTTATAAAGTTCTCTAAAGTGTATTTTTCTCTGAGATTTGTTATCTTAATCCATTATTAAAAAACAAAATTTGAAATAATATTCTAGTCACAAATATCATTTGTAAATTGGATTTTGAAATAGAAAACTTCCAGGGATAAATTTGATTAACATACCTTGAAAATACTTTTTGATAAGATGCTTTATGGTAATATTTTAAATAATATTTGAATTAGGATATCATTTATATATTTGTATCTTCCTTTTTTCAGAGTTAATTTTACTATTTGAAATAGTGCTATGATGTTTGTCTACATCTTTGATTTTTCAATTACCTTAAGTTACTGTGTCAAAAGCTTTAAATATTTTATGTACTCTTTACATACACTGACAAATATATTTCTGAATGGTTGTACTAATTTATACTCAATCCTAGATCATGGAGTGTCAGACTGTGGATTCCCTTTGGCTTTAGTTTCTTTTTTCCGGACTTATTTACAACATAGTTTTTGTTGTTGTTGTTATGTCATTTTCCTTCCTGAAATTCTTTTCAATAACACTACTTCCTTAGTTAATGATTTTCATGTGGAGTGCATGGGAGGCAAATCTCCAAAATCTTTCAGTTAAAAATATATATCTTTAATTTTGTCTATGCTTTTATTTTTATTTTGACTGCTTTGCTAACTATAATTTTAAACAAAAATTATTGCTTTTGCTTGGAACAGAGAAAATATTTCTCTTTCTCCCTCTATAACCTCTGCTGTTGCTGATGAAGCTTCTAATATCAATAAGATTATCATTCAGTTTTAGTAAACTTTTATGAAACTATCAGGAAATTTAGGAACTTTTTAATCTTTTAGTTTTTTATCTCTTGTTTTTCCTGTTTTGTTTTCATTCACATTGCTGAGCACTGGTGGGCCTTTTCAACCTGAAGATGTATATTCTATTTTAGTCTAGAAAACTTATCCTGGAATACCAACACTGTTAAAATATATATATAGAAGACACCTTCTGGATGGTGGAGGAGTAAGACATGGAGAACACTTTCCTCCCCACAAATATATCAGAAATACATCTACATGTGGAACAACTCCTACAGAACACCTACAGAACGCTGGCAGAAGACCTCAGACTTCCTGAAAGGCAAGAAATTCCCCACGTACCTGGGTAGGGCAAAAGAAAAAAAGAAAAAACAGACAAAAGAATAGGGATGGCACCTGCACCTTGGGGAGGGGGCTGTGAAGGAGGAAAAGTTTGCACACACTGGAAAGTCCCTTCACTGGAGGAGACAGGGCATGGTGGAGGGTAAGCTTCAGAGCCACGGAGGAGAGCGCAGCAACAGGGGTGCAGAGGGCAAAGCGGAGAGATTACCACACAGAGGATCGGTGCCAACCAGCACTCACCAGCCCGAGAGGCTTGTCTGCTCACCTGCCAGGGCGGGCGGGGGCTGGGAGCTGAGGCTCGGGCTTCGGAGGTCACATCCCATGGAGAGGACTGGGGTTGGCGGCGTGAACACAGCCTGAAGGGGGTTAGTGCACCACAGCTAGCCAGGAGGGAGTCTGGGAAAAAGTCTGGAACTGCCTAAGACCATTGTTTTGGGGTGCACAAGGATTCAGAGCACCTCCTAAATGAGTTCCAGAGGTGGGTGCGAGCTGCGGCTATCAGCGTGGATGCCAGAGATGGGCATGAAACGCTAACGTTGATGCTGCAGCCACCAAGAAGCCTGTGTGCGAGCACAGGTCACTATCCACACCTCCCCTCCCGGGAGCCTGTGCAGCCTGCCACTGCCAGGGTCCCGTGATCCAGGGACGACTTTCCTGGGAGAACGCACGGTGCACCTCAGGCTGTTTCAATGTCATGGTGGCCTTTGCCGCCGCAGGCTCACCCCACATTCCATACCCCTCCTTCCCTCTGGCGTGAGTGAGTCAGAGCTCCCTAATCAGCTGCTACTTTAACCCAGTCCTGTCTGGGCAGGAACAGACACCCTCAGGGGACCTACACGCAGAGGTGGGACCAAATCCAAAGCTGAACCCCGGGAGCTGTGCGAACAAAGAAGAGAAAGGGAAATTTCTCCCAGCAGCCTCAGGAGCAGTGGATTAAATCTCCACAATCAACTTGATGTACCCTGCATCTCTGGAATACCTGAAAAGACAACGAATAATCCCAAAATTGAGGGGGTGGACTTTGGGAACAACTGAAGACTTGGGGTTTGCTTTCGGCATCTAATTTGTTTCTGGTTTTATGTTTATCTTACTTTAGTATTTCGAGTTTATTATCATTGGTAGATTTGTTTATTGATTTGGTTGCTCTCTTCCCTTTTTTTTTTTTATATACAGATATATATATATTTTTCCTTTTTCTCTTTTTGTGGATGTGTATTCTTCTTTGTGTGATTTTGTCTGTATAGCATTGCTTTTACCATTTGTCCTAGGGTTCTGTCAGTCCATTTTTTTTTTTTTTAGTATAGATTTTAGCACTTGTTATCACTGGTGGATTTGTTTTTTGGTTTGGTTTCTCTCTTCTTTCTTTCTTTTTTTATGACTTTATTTTTTTATTTTTAATAATATTTTTTTATTTTAATAACTTTATTTTATTTTATTATTATTTTCTTTAATTCTTTCTGTTTCTCCCTTTCCCTCTGAGCTGTGTGGCTGACAGTGTCTTGGTGCTTTGGCCGGGTTTCAGGCCTGTGCCTCTGAGGTGGGAGAGCCGAGTTCAGGACATTGGTCCACCAGAGACCACCCGGCTCCATGTAATATCAAATGGTGAAATCTCTCACAGAGATCTCTATCTCAATGCTAACCCTGCTCCACTCAAAGACAAGCAAGCTACACTGCTGGACACCCCATGCCAAACAACTAGCAAGAGAGGAACACAACCCCACCCATTAGCTGAGAGGCTGCCTAAAATGATAATAAGGTCACAGACACACCTAAACACACCACCAGATATGGTCCTGCCCACCAGAAAGACAAGATCCAGACTCATCCACCAGAACACAGGCACCAGCCCCCTCCACCAGGAAGCCTACACAACCCACTGAAACAACCTTAGCCACTCGGGACAGACACCAAAAACAACAGGAATTACGAACCTGCAGCCTTTGAAAAGGGCACTCCAAAAACAGTACGTTAAGCAAAATGAGAAGACAGAAAAAAACACACAGCAGATGAAGGAGCAAGGTAAAAACCTACCAGACCAAAGAAATGAAGAGGAAATAGGAAGTTTACCTGCCTGAAAAAGAATTCAGAGTAATAATAGTAAAGATGATCGAAAATCCTGGAAATAGAATGGAGAAAATACAAGAAATGTTTAACAAGGACCTAGAAGAGCTAAAGAGCAAACAAACAGTGATGAACAACACAATAAATGAAATTAAAAATTCTCTAGAAGGAATCAATAGCAGAATAACTGAGGCAGAAGAACGGATAAGGGACTTGGAAGATAAAATAGTGGAAATAACTACTGCAGAACAAAATAAAGAAAAAAGAATGAAGAGAACTGGGGACAGTATCAGAGACCTCTGGGACAACATTAAACGAACCAACATTCGAATTATAGGGGTCCAAGTAGAAGAAGAGCAAAAGAAAGGGACTGAGAAAATATTTGAAGAGTTTATAGTTGAAAACTTCCCTAATATGGAAAAGGAAATAGTCAATCAAATCCAGGAAGTGCAGAGAGAAATCCAAGGAGAAACATGTCAAGACACATATTAATCAAATTATCAAATATTATATACAAAGAAAAAATATTAAAAGCAGCAAGGGAAAAACAACAAATAACATACAAGGGAATACCCATAAGGTTAACAGCTGATGTTTCAGCAGAAACTCTGCAATCCAGAAGGGAGTGGCAGGACACATTTAAAGTGATGAAAGGGAAAAACCTACAACCAAGATTACTCTACCCAGCAAGGATCTCATTTAGATTTGATGGAGAAATTAAAACCTTCATAGACAAGCAAAAGAATTCTGCACCACGAAACCAGCTTTACAACAAATGTTATTCAGAATATTCAGAATCAGAATATTCTGATTGGAATATTCCAATCAGAAAATGCTGAAGGGGGCTCCCCTGGTGGCGCAGTGGCTAAGAATCCACCTGCCAATGCAGGGAATGCGGCTTCGAGCCCTGGTCCAGGAAGATCCCACATGCTGCGGAGCAACTAAGCCTGTGCACCACAACTACTGAGCCTGCACTCTAGAGCCCGTGAGCCACAGCTACTGAGCCCGTGTGCCACAACTACTGAAGCCCACGCACCTAGAGCCTGTGCTCCACAACAAGAGAAGCCACCGCAATGAGAAGCCCATGCACCACAATGAAGAGTAGCCCCCGCTCACCACAACTCGAGAAAGCCCGCAAGCAGCAACAAAGACCAAATGTAGCCAAAAATAAATAAATAAATAAATAAATAAATAATTTTTTTAAAATTAATTAATTAATTTATTTATGGCTGTGTTGGGTCTTCGTTTCTGTGCGAGGGCTTTCTCCAGTTGCGGCAAGCGGGGGCCACTCTTCATCACAATGCGCGGGCCTCTCACTATCGCGGCCTCTCTTGTTGCGGAGCACAGGCTCCAGATGTGCAGGCTCAGTAGTTGTGGCTCACGGGCCTAGTTGCTCCGCGGCATGTGGGATCTTCCCAGACCAGGGCTCGAACCCATGTCCCCTGCATTGGCAGGCAGATTCTCAACCACTGCGCCACCAGGGAAGCCCTAAATAATTTTTTTAAAATGCTGGTATGACAAACAATTCACAATAACTTGTTCCTTGTCAGTTTTCACTAGAGATTAAAGTTTTTAAGGGTTAAATTTAAGGGTTAAATTTAAATTTGAAAATATTTGAAAATATTCAGCACCACGAAACCAGCTTTACAACAAATGCTAAAGGAACTTCGTTAGGCAGGAAACACAAGAGAAGGAGAGGACCTACAATAACAAACACAAAACAATTAAGAAAATGGTGATAGGAACATACATATCGATAACTACCTTAAATGTAAATGAATTAAATGCTCCAACCAAAAGACATAGACTGGCTGAATGGATACAAATACAAGACCCGTATATGTGCTGTCTACAAGACACCCACTTCAGACCTAGGGACACATACAGACTGAAAGTGAGGTGATGGAAAAAGATATTCCATGCAAATGGAAATCAAAAGAAAGCTGAAGTAGCAATTCTCATATCAGACAAAATAGATTTTAATAATAAAGACTATTACAAGAGACAAAGAAGAACACTACATAATGGTCAAGGGATCAATCCAAGAAGAAGATATAAGAATTGTAAATATTTATGCACCCAACATAGGAGCACATCAATATTTAAGGGAAATGCTAACACTATAAAGGGGAAATCGAAAGTAACACAATCATAGTAGGGGACTTTAACACCCCACTTTCACCAATGGACAGATCATGCAAAATGAAAATAAATAAGGAAACACAAGCTTTAAATGATACATTAAACAAGATGGACTTAATTGATATTTATAGGACATTCCATCCCAAACAACAAATACACTTTCTTCTCAAGTGCTCATGGAACATTCTCCAGGATAGATCATATCTTGGGTCACAAATCAAGCTTTGGTAAATTTAAGAAAATTGAAATCATATCAAGTATCTTTTCTGACCACAACGTTATGAGACAAGATATCAATTACAGGAAAAAAATCTGCCAAAAATACAAACACATAGAGACTAAACAACATACTACTAAATAACCAAGAGATCACTGAAGAAATCAAAGGGGAAATAAAAAAAAAAAAAACCTAAAAACAAATGACAATGAAAACACAACAACCCAAAACCTATGGGATGCAGCAAAAGCAGTTCTAAGAGGGAAGTTTATAGCAATACATTCCTACCTCAAGAAACAAGAAACATCTCAAATAAACAACCTAACCTTACACCTAAAGCTACAGAGTAAGAAAAAAAAACCAACAACCCAAAGTTAGCAGAAGGAAAGAAATCATAAAGATCAGATCAGAAATAAATGAAAAAGTAATGAAGGAAACAATAGCAAAGATCAATAAAACTAAAAGCTGGTTCTTTGAGAAGATAAAGAAAATTGATAAACCATTAGCCACACTCATCAAGAAAAAATGGGAGAAGACTCAAATCAATAGAATTAGAAATGAAAAAGGAGAAGTAACAACTGACACTGCAGAAATACAAGGGATCATGAGACATTACTACAAGCAACTATATGCCAATAAAATGGACAGCCACGAAGAAAGGGACAAATTCTTAGAATAGCGCAGCCTTCCGAGACTGAACAAGGAAGAAACAGAAAATATAAAAAGACCAATCACAAGCACTGAAATTGAGACTGTGATTAAAAATCTTCCAAAAAACAAAAGCCCAGGACCAGATGGCTTCACAGGCGAATTCTATCACACACTTCAAGAAGAGCTAACACCTATCATTCTCAAACTCTTCCAAAACATAGCAGAGGGAGGAACACTCCCAAACTCATTCTATGAGGCTACCATCACCCTGATACCAATACCAGACAAAGATGTCACAAAGAAAGAAAACTACAGGCCAATATCACTGATGAACATAGATGCAAAAATCCTCAACAAAATACTAGCAAACAGAATCCAACAGCACATTAAAAGGATCATAAAACATGATGAAGTGGGGTTTATCCCAGGAATGCAAGAATTCTTCAATATATGTAAAACAATCAATGTGATAAACCATATTAAGAAATTGAAGGACAAAAACCATATGATCATCTCAATAGATGCAGAAAAAGCTTTTGACAAAATTCAACACCCATTTATGATAAAAACCCTCCAGAAAGTAGGCATAGAGGGAACTTACCTCAACATCATAAAGGCCGTATATGACAAACCCACAGCCAGCATTGTTCTCAATGTTGAAAAACTGAAACCATTTCCTCTAAGATCAGAAACAAGACAAGGTTGCCCACTCTCACCACTATTATTCAACATAGTTTTGGATGTTTTAGCCACAGCAATCAGAGAAGAAAAAGAAAGAAAAGGAATCCAAATCAGAAAAGAAGAAGTAAAGCGGTCACTGTTTCCAGATGACATGATACTATACATAGAAAACTACTAGAGCTAATCAATGAATTTGGTAAAGTAACAGGATACAATATTAATGCACAGAAATCTCTTGCATTCCTATACACTAAGGATGAAATATCTGAAAGAGAAATTAAGGAAACACTCCCATTTACCACTGCAACAAAAAGAATAAAATACCTAGGAATAAACCTACCCAAGGAGACAAAAGACTTGTATGCAGAAAACTATAAGACACTGATGAAAGAAATTAAAGATGATACAAGCAGATGGAGAGATAAACCATGTTCTTGGATTGGAAGAATCAACATTGTGAAAATGACTATACTACCCAAAGCAATCTACAGATTCAATGCAATCCCTATCAAACTACCAATGGCATTTTTCACAGAACTAGAAGAAAATATTTCACAATTTGTATGGAAGCACAAAAGACCCCAAATAGCCAAAGCAATCATGAGAAAGAAAAATGGAGCTGGAGGAATCAGTCTCCAGACTTCAGTCTGTACTACAAAGCTACAGTAATCAAGACAGTATGGTACTGGCAAAAAAAAAAAAATATATAGGTCAATGGAACAGGATAGAAAGCCCAGAGATAAATCCATGCACATATGGTCACCTTATCTTTGATAAAGGGGGCAAGAGTATACAATGGAGAAAAGACACCCTCTTCAATAAGTGGTGCTTGGAAAACTGGACAGGTACATGTAAAAGAATGAAATTAGAACACTCTCTAACACCATGCACAAAAATAAACTCAAAATGGATTAAAGACCTAAATGTAAGGCCAGACACTAGAAAACTCTTAGAGGAAAACATAGGCAGAACACTGTATGACATAAATCACAGCAAGATCCTTTTTGACCCACCTCCTAGAGAAATGGAAATAAAAACAAAAATAAACAAATAGGACCTAATGAAAGTTAAAAGCTTTTGCACAGCAAAGGAAACCATAAACCAGATGAAAAGACAACCCTCAGAATGGGAGAAAATATTTGCAAATAAAGCAACTGACAAAGGATTAATCTCTCAAATGTACAAGCAGCTCATGCAGCTCAATATCAAAAAAACAAACAACCCAATAGGAAAATGGGCAGAAGACCTAAATAGACGTTTCTCCACAGAAGATATCTAGATTGCCAACAAAGACTTGAAAGGATGCTCAACAACACTAATCATTAGAGAAATGCAAATCAAAACTACAACGAGGTGTCACCTCACACTAGTCAGAATGGCCATCATCAAAAAATCTACAAACAATAAATGCTGGAGAGGGTGTGGAGAAAAGGGAACCCTCTTGCACTGTTGGCGGGAATGCAAATTGATATAGCCACTATGGAGAACAGTATGGAGGTTCCTTAAAAAACTACAAATAGAACTACCATACGACCCAGCAATCCCACTACTGGGCATATACCTGAGAAAACCATAATTCAAAGAGTCATGTACCACAATGTTCATTGCAGCTCTATTTACAACAGCCAGGACATGGAAGCAACCTAAGTTTCCACTGACAGATGAACGGATAACGAAGATGTGGCACATATGTACAATGGAGTATTAGCCATAAAAAGAAATGAAACTGAGTCATTTGTAGTGAGGTAGGTGGACCTAGAGACTCATACAGAGTGAAGTAAGTCAGAAAGAGATAAACAAATACCGTACGTTAACACATATGTATGGAATCAAAAAAAAAAAAAAAAAAGGTTCTGAAGAACCTAGGGGCAGGACAGGAATAAAGAGGCAGATGTAGAGAATGGACTTGAGGACACGGGGAGGGAGAAAGGTAAGCTGGGACGAAGTAAGAGAGTGGCATGGACATATATACACTACCAAATGTAAAATAGATAGCTAGTGGGAAGCAGCCGCATAGCCCAGGGAGATCAGCTCAGTGCTTTGTGACCACCTAGAGGGGTGGGATAGGGAGGGTGGGGGAGAGACGCAAGAGGGAGGAGATATGGGGATATATGTATATGTATAGCTGATTCACTTTGTTATAAAGCAGAAACTAACACACCATTGTAAAGCAATTATACTCCAATAAAGATCTTAAAACATATATATATACACATGTATATATATGTATATATGTATGTATGTATATATAAAATAGCATTTTATTATTTAAGAAATGCAAAAATCCTGCAAAACCAGAAGTACAGTATATACTTTCCTGGGCTTTCACTTTTGTTGATTTTTATTCACAATCTCTTTTTCAATACAGTTTACAACCTCATCCCCATTTGCAGTCTGATTATACAAGTGTTAAGTGGTATAAGGTCTAGAGTAAATACATCCAAAAAATAAAAGAGGCAAAGCCGTGAAACTAAGTTGCATGCAGCATGTCTAAAGGGGCTGAGGGAATGTCTGGGAAATTAGACAGAGTAAGATAAAATAATTGGAAGGTTTCAGCTAAAGTTCTTTCAATCATCTTTATCTTTTGCTCCATGTTTAAAGATGCATGTGAACTCAGTGTAATTGAAATTCTCCTGTGTGTGTGTGTGTCTGTATGTGTGTGTGTGTTTTTGTGTGTGTGAGGGTGTTTCTCATTTCCATTTCCCTCTTTTCTTCCTGTAGTACCTGGATTTTACTGATGTCAGAATTTTCATATATATCCTCTCTTTTTTCATATTTCCCATTCTTGTGTTCCTTTTGTTCTACTTTTAGTGAAATCTAGTGACCCTTATCTAAGAGATGGCTAGCATTTTCTTAAATCCTGTTCTTTTCCATTGTTAAATTTTTATTTTTTTAAACAAACTCTGAGGATGCAGGTAGAAATTGTGTAATTCCTATATTCTAAATTATTTCTACTATCCCTCTGATAAGGGGCATTCTATGCTGCAGAAAAGTACAATCTGCATTTTTGCCACACTGGTAAATCACCACTGTTTTTATTAATTTGAATGAAAACCTATTTCTTAATCTGGGTACCTCAAAATAAACAGTATATGCACACCTTGTTTGCTATTGAATGACTGTCTTATAATTATTTATTTATAAGCTATATGAATTTCCAAATTTTTATATCCTCTCCAAATCTGTACAACTATTATTTTTTTTAACGGTAGAAAAGGCAAAGCCACAGATCAGTAGTATCATATGATATTCCATAACTGGAGTTACAAAGCTGATCACATTAAGCCAGAAACATTTCCAATATGTAAAAGACATATAATTTTATTGATGTATAAAAGATTTTCCAATGATGCTTAAAACATTGCTACTTTTCCTAAAACTACCAGTACATACACACACACACACACACACACACACACACACACACACACACACACACACACCCTAACATCAACAGCATTCCATCCCTGGAAATATTATATATCTGCTTTAGAAGAGAGCCTGAGGCACTGTATAAACAGAAATGACATATATTTTTTATAAGGCACAACGTCAGGAAAAATAAAGAAGAATAACACAATGTAAGTGACCTCAGAGGATTCAAGATATATTTAGGAAGAAAGGAACAGTTATAAAATTTAAAACAAGTAATGTAATACTACGTGCCAAATGAGTGGGGCAAGTCTTATTATGCTTAAAAATTTTTAAGGAGACACTTCAAGTGTTCAGAAAATGGCCTGAATTATACTTTAGAATATTGGTAGAGTTCACATGGGTGGAGAGACAAATGAGCTAGCATTATACATAATGATTAAACAAAGCTGTAGAGTTGGGAGTGGGAATGAAAGAATATTTAGGAAATAATACCCAGATTATGTTTATTGGGAAAGAGAATTTGAAGGTGACAACTGTGGTTGAAAAG
This sequence comes from Balaenoptera musculus, assembly GCF_009873245.2. Lineage (NCBI taxonomy): Eukaryota > Metazoa > Chordata > Mammalia > Artiodactyla > Balaenopteridae > Balaenoptera > Balaenoptera musculus. Next base: position 106,955,201 of record NC_045788.1, read on the forward strand.
ATCAAAAAAATAATAGAATTAATCTTTAGGTATTAGATACCGATTATTTTTAAATTTTATTATGTGTCTTAAGTAAAAATCTATGACAAAAATAAAACACAGATTTTAGAAAAGATACTAGAATTAGTGAAATAAAAATGAATTTGTGGAGCGTAGGGGGAAAAAAAGGTAGTTTTCACGGAAATAGAGACTCAGGAGATTAAGGAAGAATAACCAGGACTGTCACCTGCATATGGGCAGAAAGCAGAGTAATACATGGCTATCAAGATTTCAGCTTAAGAGAGTGGAAAATTAATAGACTTTCAGACAACGAGAAGAAAGTTTAGATGTAGAGTTATTTGTGAAGGAGCAGGAAAGGGTGACAGAAGGCATTTGTAAACTTGTCTAATTCCTTCAATTCTAACTTTTATAAAGAATCATTTAAGATAGAATATAAAAAGGCAAAAATACTATAAATTTAACAAATAAAATAGTCAGCTCTAGCCACAGAAAGAAGGCTCACCAGAAAGGCAAACAATATACCGATTGCACAATAGATTGGCTGATTTGTATCTGGTGCAGTAAAAGAAATACGAGGAGTTAAGTGATTCTCATCTAAAAAAACACAGCATATACCAATGTCTTGTGAGAATTTTTTTTACTTAAAATTTCAGGATGATGCAAAATTCAAGAAGAAATTTACAGGGGAAGTTTGACCATGCAGTATTTACACTTGAGTGAGAAGCTTTGGTTAGAAATGTGAATCTGGCAGGATATTATGGAAGTGGTGAGTGAAGCCGTTCAATAAATTAACTTTCTAAAGAATTTAAAAATAGAAAATTAGAGAACTAAAGAACGAGTCTTTGGTTGGGCCTCCATTTAGAGGGTGGAAAGATGGTAGCCCTGCTTCACTGTCCATTGACCACTTGTATAGCCTTGAGCTTGTTATTTCAGCTTTTGAAAATTCATTTTTCTCATATATAAAGGGGCACTTAGTGTTTATTTTAAAAATATAATCATCATTCCCTGTCCATTCCTCTTGTCACCATCTCATTTCAAACATTATTATTCTATCACTGACTAATAACATGTTTTGTTTTTCTCCATACTCATTTCTTCTTTCTATTGTCTCAACATTAATATTTATAAATATTAAGTTCAACATATAAATACCTTGTTAAAATTGTACTAAATGAAATTTTAAAATTTTACTTAGATAGTCATAGTCCTTCAAAATAGTTCGTTAACTTGCCTTTTCAGTCTAGTCATGGCTCCCTTACACATTCTCAAAATTTGAGTCAAATTGGACTGTACAAAGTACCTGGGCATAACAACAACTTTCTCACCTACATTCCTCTATGCATGCTACTATTTCTGCTTAGAATACACTTCATCTATTCCTATTGATATTTGCCTAAGATTTTTACCATAAACCATCTTGAATTAGGATATGTACAACCACTTAGAATTTACATATATAGCATTTAACACAATTAGCTTTATAGTATTGTTATTTTTAAATGCAGTTCAAAGTGGAAGAGAACTATAAACAAGCCACAATGTTGGCCATGTTGGAAAACTAGAACGAGAGAAAGTACAAGGAGACAAGTTTCTGCTAAATATAAGTGAGAAGTTACTAGGAGTGAAATATAGAACGTAATGCCTCGAGAGATTAAGAATTCTGAAACAGCAGTTGGGTGACCAATTGACACGGATGTAATAGAAACTATTATACCCATGGCGCGTGGTTGATCCAAAGGATTTTTTCAAGAATCTTCTAATTTTGGTTTTCTTTTACATTGAAGTACATAGTTTCAGTAGCAAGGTCTGCTGAAGCCAGATACTAGGATTAAGGGCTATGTAAAGTCATATGGATATAAACACTTTGAATGTAGTCAAGACAAAGAATTTAAGCTTAAATTAACATCAAGGTCAAAGGAAGTGTGTGTGTGTGTGTGTGTGTGTGTGTGTGTGTGCATGCACACAGTCCTGTGCTTGTTTTTTGTTTTTGCTTTGTAGGAGCTACTGGAACAAATGATTATACATCTTAACAGCTCACTGTATAACATTAACACCATTTTTGTGAGATATCATTGCATAACAAGCATCTTTTTTTTCCCCGAAAATAGTGATCTGCTTTGACTGACAAAAATGTTAGTACATGGGCCACTGCTTGACAAATAAATTTTAAATTATTCAGAAATACCAATAATAGTACTCATCTTTATATAACACTATATAGCTCATACATCATGACCCTAAGGTTCTTTGTAATAAGTGTTATTTGTCAAAAATTTTAATCTGCTTTATATCCAAATTCAAAAAGAAAAATAGTTTTGAAACTATGAAATCAGAGTCAGTTTTATATTAATTTATTTATTTTTAAATATATCATTGGCTTCAATAAAGGAAATCAGAGGTATTATGATCATTAGTTCAGCATCTAATAAATCACTTAACAAGGGCACGTATTAAAAGAGAACTTTGGCAAAATATGCAATTGTAAGAGTTTGAGAGCTGAAGCCAGATCAATGGGAAAATGTATGTAACTGAATGTTTAATCAAGCTGTTCAAATCCATGCAAGATTTTTGTGTATATATGGATTTTATATTTTCATTAAAAAGATAAAAGTGCAATGCAAAGTGATATGCAGATCATATATAAACTAAACTAAAATTAATCACAAAGAAAACCAAACCCAGCATATACATTTACTATTAAATTACTCTTTAATCTTATGTATTATGAAAAAGTATTTTAGAAATTGTCTTAGGAACTTCTAAAGTACCCTTGCAATTTTTAAGTACAAAATATATAAGAAAGGCATCTCACATTATCACTAGATATCAAGCTGAATATTTTCAAATTGTTAAGAAGGAATTTAAGAAGGCAGATGAGAATGCTGAGTTACTCTCCTTTTTCCAAACCTTTGCTAGCGCTTTTAGACAAAAATATAATATTTGAAATGGCCTTGATGTGTCTCCTCATTTTCTCTTCAGCCAAGTCTCTTGCCTCATCCCCCTTGATGATCAGATTTTATGGCCAGGCTTCTTTCTCTTTCTTCATGACTACAAGATCCTTCTGTTCTCAAAGTGCTCACATATTCTCTGGCAGAAGTCTCTCTGTACTCAGACCCAACTCCCAAGCACTTTTAGTGCTACTTCTTCTTAGCAATCTCTTGCACCAGGCTACCACCTGTCTGGATTTTTTACAGCTGAAGACTTTTCAGTTTATTTGCATAATTACATATTTAATTCCTCTTTCAGATACTCCATGAAATTTCTTGAAGGCAAGAAATTTGTCTATTGCGTTTACCGCCCTTTCCCCAGTGGCTACTGCAGTATTTACTTACTGAATGAAAATGTCAAAATCATGTGCAAGAGGCAGAAATGTGTCCTATCATATAATACTGGCATTAGGTGGATGATCTTTGGATTACTGTGCAGCATCTCATTTAAGAAGATTGATTAAGCCCCATGGGGAAAAATATTAAGGATGAATCTGTTGAAATACTGTGTACGTGACCTGGGCCTAAGTCACAGTTCTGCCATTTACAAGCTGGGTGATATGGGAAAATAATTCAATCTCATTTGGATTGTTTTCTTATCTTAAAATGGAGATAATTATACTTAACAGCTGAGATGAAATGAAAGCAGTTAATAAAACACTAAGTGAAGATATATATACCTAATCCATTTCAAGTGAAGTTAGAGTTAGCACGAGGGCAATCTTGACATGCTTGTTTGCAATATCCAATCAAGAAATATGTTAATAGTTCCTCTACCTTCTTTTTTTACTGAGTCCTGGTTCTCATCTGCGGCAGTTCTTTCCCTAACATTCCCTAATGGCAGTTTCCTCTTCCAAAATCCTTTTATCCCTGGGCTTGGAGGTTGGCATGTGCTCCACCACCTTGCCACTTCCAAAGGACTCTTCCCATCTCAGTGTCAAGCATCCCACACTTTAATCACACCTCCTTTTTTCTCCTGCTCAATTTCTCCAGTAACTTGACTGTAATAAGTTAATTTAACAGCATATGGACCTTTAAACCAATAAACCTCCCATCTTTTCACTGTCACTCACTGCCACATGTTCTCACTTTCCCATTCACTAAATTACATGGCTACAATTTTAATCACTACCTTGCATGTACCTTCAACTTCCTTGACCCCTTCCTCACTTCTGTCATTCTTATTGAGCCAAATCCTAACCACAGTTAAATCTAAATCTAAATCCATTCCATGCCTGTACCCACACAGATAAATGTGGCTAAAGAAAAGCACGTATATAAATATGCTCTTTTCATTAAGATTATAATCATCCACTTCAAGTGTACTCTTAATGCTTCAAGTAAAGGTACTGCACTTCCAGAATCTACTTTCTCACCTATTCTCCAAGTGAACTATTTTTAACTTTTCATCTCACATCAAAACTCCTACATCTTCTCTCCATCCTACCTTTTTTTGCTGATAATCTTGCTTCCAAACCCCTTAGCCTATAAAATGGATTAGAAGGGAACTTCTACAAGACACTTATCTCCTGCTATCCTGAATTTATGTCCATATACTTAGATATCTTTCCTTAGTTAATAGGTCTGTGCTCTAGACTTCAGGTCTGTGCTCCCTGCCATTTGTGTCCTAGTATTCACCCTTTCTTGTCTGTTCAAGGACATCACTGCAGTGACCCATGTTGCTGTAGGACATCATCACTCCATCAATCTGGTCCTCTTTCCTACATCAATAAGTTTCTATCATGTTATTCCCACAGATTTAGACATGCTGCTATTCCTCCTATCAACCTCTATTAAACTCACTCCACTCTTCGAATATGGCTCAATTTCTCTGTTATCATTTCAGCAAAACTCTTGAAAAAGAGCTGTACTCACTATCTTTATTTAATTCCACTCCTCTCATTTTCTCTTTAGTTCACAATGTCAATGAAATTGTTCTTGTCACACTTACCTGTGGTCTTCACATTGCTGGATCCTATTTCCAATTCTCAGTGAACTGAAATTTCAATTCTATTTGACCTACTAACAGCATTTGACCCGGTTGATCTTTTGCACCACCTTGAAACTCTCTACATGGCTTCCGTGACATCTCCCTTTTCTGGTTCTTTTGCTGCCTCACCAGTTGCTCCTTCTCATTCTCCTTTGATGCTTCCTCCTTAATATCTTCCTCCTTAGAATATCCCAGAGCACAGATTTTGAATATAACCTCCTCTGATGCACATTCCTCTCTTGGTGATATCATCCAGTATCAAGGCTTTAATTACCATTTATATGATAACGACTCATAAATGTTATCACCCATATGGGCCTCTTCTCGGCTCATACATCCAAAGGTTTACTCAACATTTCCACCAGACATTTAATATCTACTAGCTATTTCAAACTTAATGTTGAAAACCAAAATTCTGATCTTCTCTCCCAAACAATTGTTCTCAATTTCCTCTATCTTAACAAATGTCAACTTCAGACATGCAGGTACTCAGATCAAGTCTTACAGTCAACTCAGCTTTCTTGTTTTTTCTCATATTCTTTATTCAATCAACCAGCAAGTCCCATTGGCAACATTTTCAAAATACATCCAGAATCCAACCACTTTCACCACCTGCACTGCAATCATGCTGATGCAAGCCACTGCCATCTTTTTGTGAGATCATTACAGTAGCTTTTTAATTGTGATAACTCTTCTTTTTAGTTTATTCCCAACAGAGCTATCAGAGTAATTTTGTTAAAATATATGACAGATCGTGCTCCTCTTCCACTCAAAATCCTTCGATGTCTTCCCATCTCATGAAAAACAACCATTCAATGGCCTATGGGAATTTATCAGGTTAAACTTTCATTAACTTTTACCTTATTATATCTTGCTAATCTCTCTCTTGTTCACTCAGGTCTAACCAGCCTACTTGTCATTTCCTTAAATATACCATACACTATTTTGCCATGGGGTCTTTGCCATTTGTGTTCCTTCTGACTACATCCTCTTCCTCCAAGTATCCACATGTGACTCACTCCCTCACTTCCTTCGGGATTTCATTCAAACTCTCCACCTCAGTGAGGCCTTCTCTGAATTCCAATCTTCCTGCTTTTCATCTCTTTGGTACTTCCTTCAACCTCTTTCCTGATTTTGTGTTGTTACGCTCCATACCACCTACTTTGCTCCATAAAATATATTCCATTTATTTATTTTGTTTCGTGCCTGAAACCTTTGTTAGGGCAGGTATTTTTGTCTGGATTTTGTTCATGGCTGTATCTCCAGTGTTTGGAAGGAAGGGGATTGATAAGTATTTCTTGACTGAATGGATGAATAAGAATGGGAGAAATGCTGGCTTAATCATGAAGAAACTCTTCACAACTATTCAAGTAATATAATTTAGTAACTGCAAACATAAATGTGGGAAGTAAACCGTGTGAACATTGGTACTGTCCTTTAGTTGTTCATTCCAGAGTTGAGGCACCGAAGAGATAAAACACCACTTGTATCACTACATAATAATGAATCTTAAATAAATTTAAGTTCTGTATTTAATATCATCCTTTTATTCTTTTTTTTTATTTGAGAAAAGAAGCATTTTTATAGAAAGCTGTTTTGAATAGAACCGTGTAAACAACTGCTTTTTTCCTTAACAATAACTTGATTTAAAATATTTTTTCTTTTTCAGCATAAGTGAATATGATTTAAAATGGTATATAATAATATACTTCTTTTTCATCAAGAAAAATGTAGTGCAAGTTTTATATGCTCTTTAATAGCAAGATTATTTTATGTATGTTTGCTTTTTCATGTTATATTTTTACTGCATTTAAATTTCTTCTTAAAGTAAGTTATTTTCTCTTTTCTGAAGCTGTTTGGTATGGTGGAAGGAACATCAGATTTTGGCTTGGAATATATCATTTCTATGCCTGACTCTGACATTTTCTAGTCCTGTGACCTTGGATCATTTGCAGGAAATTTTTTTTTTCCCTCTCATTTAAAAAATGTGGACACATGCCCAGCCTTCCTCAATGGGAGGTTTTGAGGCCAGATAACTTTGTACAGTAGTCCTCAATAAAATGTTAGATTAGTTTTGGCCAGTGTTGGGACATTCTTTAGTCTAGAGATATGACAAAAAATAAGGATCAATGATAGGTGCATGATATTTAGATTAAAATGAACTGTATAAAGGGATTCTCTTTAATTTGCTATTAGGTATTTTCTACTTTTAGATGGTTTTCTTTCTTTCTTTACAATTGTTTAATTTTATTTTTGGATTTTGTCTTTGATGAAATAAAACTCTGAAAACCCTATGTCCATACCCTGATTTTAATTATTTAATTTTAAATATATCAAGAAGCTCCAAAATCTATGAATGACTAAGTTAACATAGTGCTATTCAAATTTTGACACCTGGGACTGACAAGTTAGAGGTAGAGGCAGAAGAGGTGGTTATTTTTTCTGGTTCTACCGTTACAAAGCATTATGACCTGGGGTAAGCAGGTAACCAACTAATGCTTTTCATGCCTCTAGTTCTGTTTCTATAAAATGAAGAAAAAAGAATGGAGATTTTTAGAGATTCCTTCTGGTTCAAGACTATATCACTTTCTATCTTGACATTTCCTAATTCCAACAAGTTTTTGAGTCATACTTCTATGCCCTAAAAGACAGTATGGCATTTTGATAATAAATCCTTTCATAAAATTTTCTTATGGCATTTATTAGTATAGCAAATCTTATCCTGATCTCTGGTAATAAATGTTTTAAATAAATAAAAACAAACGCAAGATTATAACAAAACAAAAAAACAAATTTATGCATTGCTTTACCATACAGCAATATTCGAATAAGAGGATGAAGTCACTCTGAGCTATTTTCCATTCAGCAGGCTATTTTTCTCAAGACCAACTGTTAATCATTCATCTCTTCAGATGACATTGACTTTTAGCCAGACACTGTGAGGTTCTAAAGCTTCACATGGTGTTCCAATCAGAGTGATTGTGTAACAAAACACATGAAAGAGTAACAGCAATTAACCTTCTTCAGTTTAAAATAAAAAATTGAAAACAAACTAGAAAGTTTGAATCCATAGGTCAGACATGGCAATGATCATTTTCATTAATTTTTCCATGTTAATACTCATTGAAGGAACTTAACACTTAATTTAAATATTTTCATAAAATTCATATTTGGGGTAAGAGCATTTAGAAAAAGTTAGTGCTTAGATATGCGATTTTATTTCTCTTCTGCTTTAACCATGTTTATAGATATTTGTGGAATGAGTTGCAACCAGAAGAATACAGTGAATTTTATGTCCTGGACAAACAGTGGGGACCTGGTATTAGAGTTTTTTTCTGTTTGCTGGGTAACATGAGGTAATCGCGCAGCTTTTTCTCACCACACCATGGCCAGCTTCATAGATTTGAAATGTTGATGCCAAAGACTAAATAGAACATATGGCAAAACAGCATGATCACACCCATATTAGCCATAAAGCTTAAAAGGTCATCTAAACAAAATAAAACTAGTTTTCTAAACAGAATATTTTAGGCAAGGTGGCTGTGACTTTGTACAAAATATTAGTTATCTACCTGTATCCCAAATACAAAATGTCTAAAATATATCACATGCACTACACTTACACAGAGGTATACCCCCCTGACACACACACACAGAGTTTAATTTCCTTCTCAGGTGGATATGGTGATAAACCAGACCTTAGAAAATTTAAATAAAATCAAGATTTACCTGAATTCTTGATGTAACTCTAAATATTCTGAAAATTACCTAAAAATAGCCATTGTATAAGCTATGATGAATGTATAAAGAAATGATGAATTTCATTACTGAATGTGTCAATAGGATTGAATACCTAATAAAACATTTCATCTCAGGCCAATAAATCCAGTGAGTAATTTAGGATTAAAATTTTTCAAGTAATTGTTAAGAAGCAAGTACAATTCTGCAATATATTAGGCACAATACATTGACCCAAGCCCTACGGTACTTGAAAAAAATTATTATTGATAAAGGAGGATTGTGCTCCTTTTTTCCCCAGAAACCTAATCCTCTCATGAAAAACCAATCTTTGACTGCAAACGAAATTACTGGTTACACACGATGCGAAAGACAATTTGGCAAATAATACACTTTTGTATTACTGAAATGTTTAAAAAATTAAAAACAAACATAAACACAAAAGAAATATAAACAGAAGACGTGATGGAAAGAAAAAAATTAAAACTATTCATTTTCTACTTGAAACAGATGTTAGGGCCATATGTCCTTTTTTTTCTTTTTTCTTTTGGTCTTTTTTATCACATGGATCATAGTGATCCCAAGAGGAAAGTCCCAGAGTACTAGTGGAATGATATCTGACTCGGCATAAAAGAGAAAGGGAAATGTTCAATCAACTGCTCAAAATAGACTCTATAAAATTAACCAAGAGGTCCTAGTGGCAGGAAGCTACAGTTTACACATCATTTTTTAAACACACTTTTTCCTCTGATAGCAGATTTATGTTCATACTTTTATTGTGACATTAATTCTTCAATAATTGAGACAAAGATTGAATAGTTTACCTTGTATTTTGGTATAATAGTCCATATTTATTTTTTAAAACTAAAGTATGTAGCTTTTACTTTTATTTCAAGTAAAAAAAGTAAATATCTGAATCTCAAGACAATATTTTATTTAAAAGTTACCTTTTAAATGAATAATTATAGATAATGTTGTAGGAGTCAGTATCCCATCAGATCATCTTATTAGTAGGTTTTAGAAATAAGTATTCAAATTATTATTATTACATTTCTAGCTTTAATGTTAATTATAATATTTAAACATTTTTCCTGAGAATTTAAATTTATTCTATTGATTTGCATGATAATATTTCTATGTATTTTTTAGTTGCTAATTCCTACTCAAAGTAATTTATTTTATTTTATTTTATTTTATTTAAGGGTGAGTACTTCCACTAGGTTTTTGTTGATGTTGTTGTTTGTCTTTTAAATGTCAAATTAGATGGCATAAAATAAAACTTGATTCATTTACTGGTATGGAGAATGGTTGCTTACAAACTAGTGATTAACAGTATCATTATGGAGTAATTCAGAGAAAAATTTTAATATAATAAAAACATAGAGAATTATACACTAGTAAACAATGTTTTACTTCATATTTTTATATTTCACTTGAACACTTGAAAAGAATTTTACCTCTCAGAGAACACAGCTTTAATGATTTTTCTCAATTTTAATTTTCTTTATAATGGTCATAAATTCTGGCAGCATGGCAGAGATGTCAACAGGCTTGGAATCATAAAATTTGAATGTATGAACCTAGTAGGCTTCTATTCAATTGGTTTTTATATTTTTGTAAATATCAAATGAGAATATATATGTAAATGTGTATTAAAATTTTAAATGCTTTATACATTTGTGGTGTTCTTTGCTTAGATGGGATGTCTACCTTGTATACATTCAAGGAAACATCTATTAAAGGAATTTACAAAATTGAAGAAGTTGATTATCAGAAATATCCATTCGTGAAGCATCTATTTCCCTCTTGATTAATAGAAATTATTAACTTACTAAAACTTGCAGTATTACAATGTTTCATTTTTGAAGGAAGACTTCACACTGTGTTCAATTTGGTTAAATAAATATTAATAAATATTACAAATGTGCCACACAAGGTAAATCCTATTGAAAATCATTTGAATCTAAAGTAGTTTCAAATTAAATAAAATAATTTGTATTAATGGGAGTGAATGCAGTCTATCAAGTTGGTCTAATCTGCCACAGCTTTTTGCACCTTTTTTTCCCCTCTAACTGACACACTGTTCCCTGCCCTTTCTCCTTTACCTAGTAACCAATACTAACCAATTCATTCTCAGATGTCAGTTTAATCATCACTTCTTCAGGGAACCCTTCTCTGGTATTCCAGACTAAGTCAGATCATCCTATTACAGATTTTAATAAGATTCACTGAAAACACCTGTAAGTTCATTTCTAGGGGGTAAGATTAATCTAAAACCCATTTCCCTTACTTGTGATAAGCTTCAATGTATCCATGGCATTTACATAGTGCTTAGTACACTGTAGGAGTTTTACCACTATCCTTTGAATAAATGAATTTACAAATGAATGAATAAACTGTATTACTAATAAGAACTAGTCCAATATTTTGTAATAACTGTGCTGTAAATGGAATGTAACTTTTAAAATTGTATTGAAAATTAAAAAATAAAAAAGAATTACGGCATTTAAATGGTGAGATAAATATATTCTGCCTATTTCAAAAAATATTTTAAACCACTGATACTGCATATATAAAAATTTCAAATTGGTTATTTAGATGGCAAATAAACTCTAGTTGGGATCAGTGTTTGTCTATGCCGAATAATGAGCTCCTCAGCTTATACCATGCATATTTAGTTCATTTAATTTTTTTAAAGGTATTATATACCAGACACTGCTCTAGGCAATGGGGAGACAGTAAAATTCCATGTCATTATGAAACATTTTCTACTTGGCAGAGGGCATATAATCAATAAAATTTAAAAAATAGAATATGTTCCATGATGAATGATAAGTGGACAAAGATAAATAAACAAAACTGGCAGTTTTAAGTATGGTGGACAAAGAAGGCTTCTCTAGGTGGGTAATGTTCGAGTTATGATCTGAAGAATGTGAGGAAATGAAACATGGAGAGATCAGAGGGCGAGTTTTGAGGTACAGAAAAGAGCATCTGTAAAAAAATAAGCAAGAGTTTGCCTTAAATATCTGCAAAACAGGGGAGGGAGAGAGAGGGAGAGAGAGAGAGAGAGGAGAAATACTTAATTCAAACTGTAACTAGACCAGGCCATGTTTCAGGTGCTACTTACAAAGAGCTCACTTATTTTACCCAACATTTCTTATGTGAGTTGTACTGAAAGATGGGTAGACAGTTAAGAATACTACTATGCAGAGAAATTTGCTTTTGTCTAAAATGACTTTATTAATTGCTAATTTTTCAACATTATCAC